>NW_027269263.1:34190022-35440022 GCF_023055355.1 Agelaius tricolor
ACATCTTACATTTCCATCATAAAATAAAGGGGAAATAAGAGAGTAGGTCCATAAGCCTATCATGTAAACTTGTTCCCAAGGTAACCTTTCCTTCACATAAGGATCAGTGCCACCAAAAGCAAAACCCAAACTGCATTTTAAGGGGTTACCTGTACTGCAGAAGTGGAGTCTGGGGGGTGGGAGAAACAGAGGTTTATGGAAATATTTATGCCCAGCTCTTTCAGCATTTCGCAGTGAAATATAATCAGAGTTTCCTACAACACATATTAATAGTGGCAATTACAATCTGAATGGCACCTAGGGATTAAGGAGCTGTGAGGAAGGTAACTAGAGGGGACTGAGTACCCTGTCAAGATGAAGTCTTCCTGCTAATTACAAGGGTAATGAGCACGTCCCCTTACAAGCCTAGAGGATTTTCTTAAGGAACTTGTGATTTTACTGATTGCCAGATTTAACAAAATAGGATTTAAGACAGGGAAATTCTTTTAGCACTGAGCAGAAAAACTTAGCTAAAGGAGAAACATCAAGGATTTTCACTGAGTGTAAGTCACTGAAATGTCTTAGCATCATAAACTACTCTTCACTGCTTTTTTCACAAATGAGCTGCTGCCAAATAGAGGACAGACGGCAACAGGGAAACCCATCTCAGCTGCTTTCCTCCTCAATTTGCAGTTACACCCCCTACCATTTTTCCCCTTAAAAGCTTATCTAACTCCTTATAAAATTATTTATTGTTATTGCCATGTGGGTTATTTATTGGATCAATGAAGGACAGGCTCCAACAGCCCTCCCTTCCCTATTCCTCCAGGCCCTTACCTCTCCTTGACTTCAGCTGATGCTGGCTCTTCCTCTGCCTTGACTCAGCCTTGCTCAACTCCATAGCCCCATCTCCCCCTCACAGTCTTGTGCCTTTTTAACAACCTCTTATCCAAAGAAGTAGGAACTCCTTTTAGTGCTTCTGAAGGAGTTCTTCCGTGGAGAGGTGTGAAAAAGCTATAGCACAGAGGGAGAGGAGGAAAAAATCATGGGGTTTGGTTGTTAGCCTTAAAAGAAGACAAACAGTTTGCAGCATAGCCTTGAATTTTTCTCTGTCATGCATCCAGAACAAAGTACCAAAGCTGGAGCACACAAAGTTACAATATTCACCACCTGAAGCATTAGAGAAGCGACTAGATTAGTGTAGCCACTTTCATAATTCTGGATATAGACCAAGTGAACAGCTTAGAAAAAAGTGGAAACTAAAAGCAAAAGGTCCCATTCAAGTGACATAGAGAAGACTGTCTGACTGCCGTGTATTGAAAACCCTCAGGAAAAAGGTGAGGGAAAACTCAGAGGAGAGTGGGGAAGGGGAGGTTTTCTGTAGAATAACCTGGGCAGGAAAGGAGTCACTGCAATGGAGACATGGGCAAATGCAGACTGCTCTTTGGATACAGGGAAGACAGAAGACTTGAGTCTCCAGGGAGCTGCTGGGGTGTCTACCAACATTTCTGGTTAACAGCACTCAGGGTATTCACAATACTCACTGATGCCAGTTTCTATGATGGCTCAAATTACAGCAGCAGAAAGAGTGGGACAAGGCAGAAGGGCAAGAGACAACCAGCCCAGATTGCAGGAAGGGTGATCTCAGCTGGTGCTGGGGAAAGATTTCTACCTTTAACAGCAGTGGAATATGTGGAGGGACTGCTCTGAGGGGAGGTTGTGATGGATGAGCTGGTCAGAGCTCCAGCCCCCATTTGTTCTGCTGTCACCAGAAGGGCTTAATCCATCAACCACATGCAGAGGATGGCTGCATGGATGGTCTTCCTTTCCATGGCATTGCTCTTTTTTCCCACCCTGCATGCCCCTCTAAACCTCCAGATAAAACACCCAGCAATACAAGTGGCACTGATACTGAGTGAAACCAGTTGAGTGAGAGGCTGATACTCCACTGAGATGAATGGTCTGGAAAGATTCACCCTTTTCTGATGAGGCTGTCTGCAGACTCAGACAACATTATGTTACAGTATGGGAAGATTATCTTGGCAAACAAAATGGTTAGAAATTCACTTGTTTTAACAGAAACTTAGGTTTGGTGCTCTGATGCAGTCATGTCAGCCTTGTTAACTTGTCAAATGGCTGATGGACACATTGCAGTTAGAACATCCAGAAATTTTTAATTTTTTTAATCAAGGAAAGATAATGTCCATGCTAATTCAAATTCCCACTGTACTTCTGGGTGGAATATTCACTCTAAACAGTGATAGTTAAGGTCAAGCAGAAGCAAAACTCAAGTAACTCTGTCCTTACATCAGAATTCATCTTGCTCCCTCCAGTTCTTAATCCACAGAGCCCAAGTTCAGGGCAGAGATTGGTGGCTGGGATCTCAGATACGCAGAGCTGGGTTCTCCTCCTTTTAGGCAGAAAACCTCTTATGCCTTTGGTCAATTCTTCTTCCAGACTGCTACTGTATTTGGAGGAGGAGGGAGATTTTTCCCCACCTGAGTTTTAAAAAGGAACACATTCCTAATTTTGTGAAATTTGTACTCCTGTTCCAATCAAGTCATTCATGACTTTCAGGAGACTTGCTAAGGGAGAAGCCTGACTGGAAACCCCATTTGAACCTAAGCAATTTCCTAGTCCTAATAATGAGACTTCTGGGTTTTTCCAGAGATTCAGGCATTGGAAAACGCCAGAGTCAAGCCTTAGGACCCTGAGGGAATTCAAACACCTTCAGTGTGTAAATCTGAAAGGAGGTGGCATTTTCCATGCTTTTTGACTTAGGTGTCTACACTTCACTTAAACTACACTTTTGCATCCTCTGTTTTGACATTGATGACTAAGTTCAGGAAAAGTCCTGTTGAAGAAACAGCTGTTCTCCTACCAATGGGCTGCCACTTTAACTCCTACATGAACAGAAAATTGACAGCCTGATGTCAATGCTGTCGATATTAAGTATGTGTTTCCCTGTTCCATAATGAGATTGGAACTTCACTGCCTCATAAAAGCAATGACCAGGTAAGATTAGGCTGATGGAAGATGAAAATTTATTGGTAGAAGCAATCAAGAAACATGATACACAGTCTTTGAGTAGCAGGAACATTACTTTGGTTTGCAACTGAAAGGCCTGGTTAGCTGCTCAGCTAGCACCTGACAATCATGTAACTGTATTAGCTAGCATGGGGTCTTTCTACTCCAGCTGGTCAGGAGCTTGCAAAACTACTGTCCATTACAATTATTATCTCCTGATTATTCTATTTACAAGATGCTCTCTCCAGGGGCCCCCTGGAAAAGCTGCTGCAGAAGCATTGAACACAGCAGTTGTGCTGGGAAGGCTCCTACTGTAAGCACACGCCTTGGGCACTCAAGAATCTGCACTGGCAAGCTATTAGTTTTCACCTATAATTACTAAAATGGCTTGGGATCTGCCTATCTGTAAGACACTGCTCTCCCCAGGTTATCAGACTGTCACAGTGGCACTCAGAGGATGAGCTCAAGCTGTCACCATACCAATTTAAGAAAGGGCAGGACCTGCTTGCAATGATTTTGCTGAAAAGGGCTGCAAGCTTTGATATATTTTACCTTAGCTTGAATAGAAAGGTAAAATTCTCTGGAATCTCTTGACTTTTACAAATACCTCATAAAATCTAACAAAGCTTTTGTAGTGAAGTTCTAAAGAGCAGCAGCAGTAAAGAGGAGGCATGCAAACAGTATCTGTGTGTTGGGCAGATTATTGTTTATCTACATTTCTCTAGTCAACACCTAGTCTGTAAATAAAAAGAACACCACTGGATTAGGCACCCAAATTGGTGAAACTGAAGGCCTAAATCTTTTTGCAGAATTTGAGGGAGCATTGGTAAGGAAGGAAAAAGAGAGCATTGAGAGAAATAAATCTAATCAATGGTAAGACTTGCACAGGCAAAGATTTTACATTTAAGAGTGGGACACAAGAGGCCTCCACATTTTCATTAACAAAAGAACTCATCCTCTACTATTTTCAAACAATCTGCCCACATACAGACATAGACCAAACACTCAAACTATCAACACAATTAGAAGAAAAAAATTAGCTTGAGCTTAATTTGGTTCAATTTTTTCCTTTGTAAATCACCACACATCTTAGCCTGATATTCATTTTGCCTACAGCTCTCTACCTCATTTACATTCACATGCCAATATACCTGCTATCAAATTTGCTCACACCATTTCCTTGCAGACCCCAAGAGCTGAGCACAGAAAGTTAATGTTGGTAGTTTAATACCCTGAGAAGGGGAATTAAAAGCTGTTCTCCTGGCATCAAATTAACCCCAGGTTGTTTGAATATAACGTATATAGCAAGGGGTGTGTCCCTTGATCCTTATCAGATGGGTGAAATATGCCCACATGTAGAGAGATTGAGATTAGCATGAATTTACATAAACCAGTATGGCCCTCTGTGGAAGTGTGGGCTGTAGGAGGGAATATAAGCACACACACACACTGCCCACAGGCAGTTGCTATTCAGTGGGAGCAGTCACATTCCTGCCATGTGATCCATGAACAGCAGAGGGACTGGCTTGTTCCAAAAACTGTGTTTTGGAACAGACTGGCTTTGGAACAGACTTTTGAAATTAGCTGAAGTCTAAATAATGGGGTCAAACAGATTGAGGATATATGAACTTACTGATTTCAGATAATAATTTTTTTGTCAATAAAGCCATATCCTTGCTGTATATCCTGCTTCACTGCCTCCAGAACTTCAGGAGAATGAGGTTCCATCTCTGGCTTTCTGGAAGATCTGCTAATCCAAGAGATTTGAACTATCTCAGGGCAGGACAAAGTGACCTGGCCTTTGGACTTTGGGCTTTAACACACAAAGCACTAAGAAAATTCTTCTGAACTTTTTCCACAGTGGGAGAATTTTCACAGGATTTCCTTGCTAAGCTGAAGGGGCTGTTAGACTCCCAACTCAAAGCTGCAGTGAACTCTTAGGAATAAACTAGCATCAGCCCTATAAACTTTATGAGCTCTAACTTGCTGTTTGCTTCTGCAAAATTTTATTGCTCCACACAAAATTTTGTTTCAAATAAATTTAAGTTTTCCCACATCCACCTGAGAAGGAAGAAAGAAGAGAGATGTCCTGGTACCACCTTGAGCTGTAGCCTCTCCTGCCCAAGCAGACCAGACAGGGAGCAGGAATTAAAAGGCCACCCACCCTTTGTGCAGTTATGGTTGTATTTGATGGTTTCACAATAACAAAATACAGCCTCCTTACACCTTCACACACGCATCAGCCCTGTCCAATCAGCTAAAT
Source organism: Agelaius tricolor (assembly GCF_023055355.1). Classification (NCBI taxonomy): domain Eukaryota; kingdom Metazoa; phylum Chordata; class Aves; order Passeriformes; family Icteridae; genus Agelaius; species Agelaius tricolor. The sequence continues at coordinate 34,195,292 of NW_027269263.1, forward strand.
ATTTTCCTCTGAGGATTTCCACGGGGAGAGCTCCCTGGACACAACCCAAGGACATGAGCCACTCCCTGTCATCAGTGGTTCCCTCAGGTTAATTACCTCCTTTAACATAGAGCTCTAAGATCCTCAGGATTATATAAACAATGCCTCTCTCCTTATCTATTGAAGTTCCAATCTAGCCTCTCATCACCATACTTTCCAGGCTGTAATTGTAACACTATTAATGGTTATTGCTCCTCTGTGAAGTAAAGTAATCTTGACTGCACCAGTTAATCAATACTTGGACCAATGAGCTGAGCCTTTTCTCTGGGCTAGGACAGTAATTGTAATTATGACATGATCAGCTGGCAAAGAATGGTTACCAACACTTGCATCTGACAGAGAAGTGCAGTTTTAAATATCTGTCTGAAGACTCTGGTTTCACAGAGACAGTATTTCTTTAAGTCTAGTTAACTACTTGTCAGAAACCATTAGCTTTAGCTGATCAGTTACCATCCTTCTGAGGAATGACAAGCACAGTCTAGTGGGCTGGCTCTTGAGATTCCTTGTTGGCACCACCGTCCATCTGTCCAGGAGCACTGAGCAGAAGGCATCGCATTTGCAGTGAGGTCACAGGGCATCAAAGGGAAAAGCATCAGAAGGCAGAGTGGAGACAGACCAAAGAAAACTGTATTTTACTACAAGTCCTGAACACTTTGAGGCATCTGGTAGTCAATATGTGTTAGTTACATTATGTTTGCTCTGTTTTCTGCATGAGAACCACGCGTGCATCTTCTTAGAACCCTGCGCAGCAATTGAGACATAGGAGAACATGGAAAAATCTACTCAGAAAATAACCTGGCCTCTTTTTATTTTACATGTACATACATACACACACTGAAAAAATATATTACCTAGCTAAGGAACCACACACAATATTAATTAGGGCAAATGGCAATTTAAACACTGAAGGAAAAGAGATCAGCAAAATATCAGCTTGTTTGTTTGCTGTAATCTTCTAAAAAGACCAAAATAGATTAGTTTTTGTTGAGGATTTTACATGTCCCAGAACTGTGAAATGTCCAAGAATGGAGCACTTTGGTAAATGTGTGAAAGTAGATGTATTGGTATCTCACCAAACAACATTTTCACAAATCTGTGAGAAAGAAAAGCCCTTTCTGCAGTACCAAAATGAAGCCATCTTTTGAAAAGGAAACACAAGTCACCTTGCACCATGCTCCAGGCAACTGAAAATAAGGTTGCTAGAGGGAATCACAGGAAACAAGTGCTGTCTACACCAGCTTCTGAGGTGAGAGTGCCAGGGAAGTGGAGCAGTCAGTCTCTTGAACTTGCTGATGCTGAAAAGGGAAGTTTTCTGTTTGCACCAGTTGCTTACCAAGAGAGGGGAAACATTTTTTCCCCAGTTTGTGATTTCTGGCCTTTAGAAAGCCAGAAATGCCCAGAGGAAAGCCGACACTCAAGGGATTCAAGGGAATCCAGAGAAATCTGCTGTAGCTCCTAAGTCACAGCAATGGTTTTGTGCAAATTCTGCCCAGACAGCTTCAGAGTCACCATAATATATGCTTCTAGCCTCAAAGAGTTACTGCCAAGGACTACCACAGATTTCTTTGGGCAGATTTCTCCTGCTCCTCCGTATATGTGATTTATTTCAGAGCTAACCAAATGGCTGATTTCACTTAAATTCAGACAACTGCCAAGCTTAGCCTGGAACTTGATAAAGTCAGAAAGATACAGAGTGAGAGCCAACCAGCTGAATGGAGGGACAAACTAATGTTACGTTTGCAGGAGCTGTACCCAGGACCAACTTTACAGAGAAAAGCACTCACAGGTTATGTTTCTTTTCACCCTGTAGTAAACACCTAATTTAAATTTGTTCCTGTTGCCCCCATATTCAATCCTGTAATTCAAGAAGAGTGCTGCATTTCTCTCTTTTACAGGGAGCAGATTAATTGTGCAGTGCAAATCTCACCCATTAAGCCAGCACTGCTGGCTTGCCCATCAAACCCAGACCCAGAGCAGTGCTTCCAGAAAGAGCAGCAGAAAACTCATACAGAGACTCAGCAGACATTTAACCCAACACCTCTCTCCCCTCTTCCAGTGTCATTGAGGGAGCCCTGGAACTGAGGATACTCACTCCTCTTGTGCATAGACACTGGTACTCACAGCTTAGGACTTGCAAGGAATTTTTAACGATTTATAAGGATTTTTTAAATGAGGATTTTCTTTTCCTTAATAGGCTAGGATTAGGGAACTCCTCTGCTATTGATAATCTTAAATTTCTCTCCCCTACCAAAGCCATGCAGGACTGTCTGTCCCTTTTCTGTTATACCCAAAAAACAGATATTTTCTCCCTGTTATACAAAGTTCCCTCCTGAGTCTCCAGGAACACTGTGCAAAACAGCAGTATGAAATTCCTGCACTTTAGGGGCTCTGAAAGCACTGGTGGAGATGCCATTCCCAACAAAGGCAGCTGCCCACTGCTACCCACCCTACATCCTCAGCCAGATCCCAGACTTCAGGCCCCATGTTAACTGCTGCTGCTGCCATCAATTTAAGTGGCTCTCAGTTAAGTCAGACTAACAGCATTTTTAGCATCAACTTTCTACTCATATTTTATGCTAAGCAAAAGCCACAGACTCAGGTTCTTCCATGAAGTGACAGACTCGTCACCATCTGGCCAAAGGGACTACAACAGGTAATTGCTGCTACTAACGTCTAATTTTTTTCTATTTTACCTATGCAATTTGAAATAAGACTCCTAAATCCTCAAATTTTCATCTTGTAATCCTTATTAATAGCTTTTAGACTCATTTTTATGGCCATTATCTTTTTTCACCAACCCCTTTTCACTTACTGGATTTTAAAAGCTCTACTGAATTCGTACTTTGGGACTTTGAAAATATATTTGTCCAGAATATCCTTCCAAATAGCCTTGATAAACACTGACAGATCATAAATAATCAAACTTAACAAGTAACTAATTATGCTCTTCTGGGAGGCTGCTCCATTCAAACACATTGATCCCATGAGCAAGAGGTGTGCAGTCAGGGCTGGCTCACAAACATTTCGAGATTAAAAACTGAAACTCCTCATAGTCCAAGTGATTTCTATGCTCAATAAAACTGGGGTTAAAGGCAGAAAAATGTCATCCTGTCTTGTAAAGCAGCTTAGCACATTTACTAAATGCCTCTGGGAGAAGCATCCCTTTTTCACCAGAGTTTTATGTGACCAATTCAGCTGTAACAGTTCTGGCTACTTTACTATCGACAATTTGACAAGTGGACTCAAACGAGAAATATTTTGTGATTTCCTTTCACAAACCTAGATGGGGGAAACATTAAATAGAAATTGAAAACCAAGTTCCATTGGCATTTTTCTTTTGGACCTATTTTCCCTGGGAATTTAACTTTATTTTTAGAGGAATGTTCCAATAGACTGCAGGAAAGATAACACTTGCTTCATTTCCCTTCCCTCCAGCCTTAAACATTCAGGATTTATACAGTTATTTTTATTCTTTTCAGATCCTGCAGCCTTGCCTGCTTACAAAGTGTAAGAGGTAGACAGATAATTGTACTATTTCACTAGTAAACAGGGAGCTGAACATGAAACTGAGCTCAGAATTGGAAACCCTGTCAAAGTGTTGGTGAATCATTGTATGAAATAAATTGTTCACTTTCTGTTCAGTCCATTAGCTACAAGGATGGAAAGAATTGCTCTCACAACGCATAATGCTGCAATTTCCTATATTCACTTAGCACTTCCCCTTTTCCTTCTGCAAATCAGAGGCATTATATTTGAGGTTTAATTTGCTGCCTCTAACCATGTTTTCATTCCTAACTTTGACAGACCAAGCTATCACTCAGTGAAAATGCTCCAGCTTTTACATAGCATTTATGAGTACAGTGCTCTTCCTCCCCACTGGAAATAAGGTAATGGCAAGAAAACAGAGAATTAAATAGAGGTCCCTATGCCTGTCCAGTTGCAAACAGACCGCCCTTTGTTTCTCTTGAGCTTTTTGAGAGATGGTAACAAAACTGAATCCACATGAACCCCACATCATCTGTATGCCAGATTTTGTGATGACATTGTGATGAGAAAATCAATACTTGCATATAGGTACCACACAGTTGCCCATGCCCTTTCCTTCTAAGTCTGAGGGCACCACTGGCTTTTTTTTAACAGTCCCAAGTGTTAGGCTTCCTAAGCAACTGCTTATTTAAAGCAATTCTGCCTTTGAAATGGGGCAAGGGAGATTGTATTGGCCCTACTGAACACCCTGAGTACCCTGGAAACTTCACTCCAGCAGTGAGGGTGGGTTTACCACCTCAGAGCTGTGCACTTCCACGCTGTGCTCACTGTAACGCCCCCATGGAGCTGCATGAGGCCGCCCACCTCTGCACAGCAATGTCCCACCAGGGAAACACCCTGGGTGAGCACAGCAGGGACAGCTCACACAGCCCTTCAGATCCACTACTGGCCTCAGAGAAGAGAAGGGACAGTCAAGAACGATGCCCTTCAGAACACCTGCCCAAGGACCACAGTGGGAAGGAGGCACAGATGGATGGTGCTGGTGGGCCTCTATTTTGCTTGTTTTTTTAAAAAGCATCAGCCAGGTATGAGATTATTTGAAAAGAAGAGCTATGGAATAAAATTCTTGGAACTTCCCAACCTCTCTCTACTACCTTCCCTGTGGATATGACAGTATGTGTTAAGTGATCCCACTACAGAGACACCCACAGACAAAGCCTGAGGAGTTACTCTGCACAAACAAGTCACAGAAGACAAGCAGTGGCCTTCTGAGGCCTCAGGAGCAGCTCAGAACAGGAACTCTTCTCTGGGATTAAGACAGCTTCGTAATTCCTGCCCCTGTCAATTAGCTCAGGCCAAGTCTTCCCTTGGGTGCATGAACTGTGATGACCAGCATTGGGAAGGAGCAGTGAATGACATCTCATAAAACAGCAGACCATGTTGCCTCTTCACCTTCTGTGCACTGCATTTTTATTCTGGAGACAACATTTTCTTTTTTTAAATGTCTGCAAATTAAGTAAGGAATAGGCTTTGCATGTTTGACTTACAGCTCTAACAGCTCCTGTTCCAGCAGACATGGGTCTGTCTCAGAAAACAGTGGCTGGATTGAGACCTGCAGGTAAAAGGTAGCTTTTCAGTTCAGCAACTAAAAAATCTATTTTGAGCTAACTCCAATTGAACTGACTGATGCTGGCACTAAAACATCTCTTGGAACATGTGCTGGCTTTGCAGCAGTTGAGATTTTGGTTCCTATCTGATGAGAGGTGCTTGCTTTTTCAAAACTCCACCTTCAAGTGATCTAGAGGTGTAATCATTAAAAGGGAACTCAACCAAATAGATCCTCCTGAGAAATTCTGCTGGAGTGGCAAATCCACTGTGTGTATAACCTTAAACTCATTTCCATTAACTGACCTTATTCACATCTCTGAGGTTTGCAATTCACTGCGAGGAGGGTGCTGAGGGAGGGTAGCACTAGGCGTAGCCATCAATTGTAAAGCCCTGGGAAATGCAGCATCACATCTTCAGCATTACTCTACTTTCATGTAAAGTAGCAAGACTGGGTAGGGATTTTGGTGACAGCTAGAAAAGTTCAAGGCAGAAAAGAGCATCAACCATTTCATAATTAACATATCTCTTTATAATTCTTATCAAAAATAAAATAGTACCATATTTTAAAAGGTTTTATAAGAAATAAAAGTGATTTTATTTGTGTCATGCTGGTCTCAAATCACCCACATTTTCTTCTGTGGGAAAACAGGGCTGTTTGGCTCTAGAGTGCTTTATTGCTGCTCTGTTATCAGGATTGTATTCACACAGGAGCTCACACAGAGCCAGTGATGTAGGCGTATTTGGGTTGTGTTTCAGGTCGTGTGCCAGTTTAACATGGACTGAAATCTACCTCCTGCTGCTTCACAAACTCAACTCTTTACCTCCAAAGATGGAGTGTGGCAATGGCAGCTTCTTCTCCATTATTTTTTCTGGATATTTGAGATTTCTGACTACATTAAAAAAATGACCACCAGAATATCCATCACCCACTTGCATCTCAAAATATGGGACTGTATAACCCATTTCACACTTATTCCACCTGAATAGTCCCATCTGGCCCAAATTCCAAGTAGATGCCAGCACTTATTTTCACTCTTACCTTAACATCTCAGCAGTTGGCAAGGAAATATGAATTCTTACTCTAAGGTGTTGGAGGGTCTTTTTAAACTAAATATAGTTGTTTTGAATAGATATTACTAAATTCTGATTTTTTTTTGTCTACTTACCTTTTCTAGAGAACCACATACAAAATATATCAACAGAGGTTTCATAGAGCATTTCAATTGAGGATTTCATTGTTTAGCCTTCAAGATCATTTAAATTACGGGAAATTACCAATAAGAATGCCATGAATATCTCTACAGCCTTTGGTATGACAACTGGAGGTACTCATTTCTAGTAACTTATTTCCTGAGATGTATATTTTTAATAGCTAATAATTTCTAGTATAACCAAGACTTTTCTCTTAGAATCCTGTCTCAAACACACTTTGAAGCCCACAAGAGGAATCTGTCATTGTTGTCCAACTCTTCACCGAGAGGGGAAGAATTTGTTCATGAAACATCTCCAGAGCTGGAGTGACTGATACCACAGAGCATAGCCATTATATAAATATTGCAGAATTACTCCCTTCACAAATGATCTGGAAACATGATCATGGGTCCTACTGAGATACAAGGGAAGCTGTCATAATTCTAAAAAGACATAGACTGTTTTGATAAAACAAGAAGAAAAGTTTCCAGGTTGAGAAAGCTCATTTCCTAAGTAGAAGAGCACTGCACTGATCCTTACCTAGCTCTTAATGAGATACTAGGCTGGACAGCAGGTGCAGGCCCCAAGTTCCCTGGGAAACTACAGCAGGGGCCTAGACCAAAGTTCCCTTCTGGACTAGAGCAGTGGTTTTCTTTTCCTTGGAAATCAGGGTACTTAGGGAGAGCAGCCTGCTCTGTGCCCAGCTTCCACCAAGACACAAGGCTGATGTCTGGCTGGAGCACTCAAGTTCAGCAGCCCGGAAGAGCTCCAAGTTCTCTAGAGTGTTCAAGGGAAGACAGTGTTCCTGACAAATTCAGGCACAGACAGAATGAAATACAATATTCTATTTTGCTTATGAAGTTGAGCAGCGTTAAACCTTGTTTGTAAAAACTACAAATGTTGGTTGCTCACTCTTGGTCTTCTGTCTCTGGCAGCTGTAACTAGCAGGTGAGTCACACACAGAGCTCTTCCAAATGGCTGATGAACTTGAAATAGAGCACCACAGTCATCATATGTAGGGCTACACTCAGACCATGGATCCTATTCATTCCCTAAGGAAAGACAGAAAGATGAAGAGCCGCTCTTTAGGGTTGGTCAAAGACTGAAGGCAGAGGCAAAAGTGTGGTTGACATATAAAGACTCCACAGTGGTGGCTGTTGGCCATTACTGCTCTTCTGAGCTGTCTGAAGCCTTTTCCAGGCTAGGACGTCAAGATATTTTATGGCCTCTCCTCTGGTCTCAAGATGGGACTGACTGTGCCAGTCTCTCTCCTGAGAGACAGCAGCCTAAACTGCTCTCTTGAAAAATTATGGAGGCTCTGCAGCCTCCCCAGGCAATGTCCCCCACATTTCACTGTTATATAACTGAATGCTCCTTTCCTGCAATTTAAGTCCATTTGTTCTTGAAGCTGGAGAACAGCTTGTCCCTTCCATTTCGCAGCTATTTCTATGTGTTTGAAAAAGGTTATTGCATCTCCCCTCAGTCTCCTCTACTCCAAACTATGCAATCACAGCCTCCCAGTTGATCACACAGAAGCCAAGCTGCTGCTGGCTGGTGATAGCTTTCAGTAACTGCTGACTGGACTGGATTTGTACCAGCAGCCTGTAGGTGAAAGCCTTCAGCATCTTTAGCTCTCTGAGCCAGGCTGTCCTTTCAAAGACGTGAAACTTTTTTCTGTAATCCATTACAGCATATCACTAAATACTTACTACAGTGCAATAAATTTCTGGAATTTTTTCTATCACATTAGGATATCCTAACAAGAGGAAAGGAAAAGACACTTTATTTCACGAAAGTGCATTTTAGGGCCAAACTTAAAACAGGATTCCCAACAGGTCTTGAAGAGTGGAGAGGGAAAACGCAATATTTTATGTTAACACCTTCCGCATTCCACCCCCTTTACTGAGCAAATTAAATGAAACGCATGAACCATGTCTTGGTTTGCAAATGAAACTTGGTATTTGTATTTGCTGTCATGTCTCAGAGTGTTGTTTTTCATTTTAGGCTTTGCATGGTAGTAAACACTGCAACGGTTTACATTCATTAAGCTTGGGCCCATTTACTCTGTGCAGGCAAAGCAAGTTCATATATCTCAGACCCATAAAGCATCAGTTCAGAATTACACAGGAAATAAATGAGACTAAGCCAGAAGTCCAATTTCCAGAGTCCAGCTCACTAAAGCTAAACAAGTACCATATATAAATATGGCCTATTCCAAATAAAATGTTAGTGTAATTTGATAACTGTCAATAATTCCCTCATTATGCCTAAATGAGCTTGTCATCCAAGGAGATTGCTGCATGGCTGATCTTAATTTGCTAATAAAAACCACACAGAAGAATTTCAGCTAAGCTGAAACTATGTGATTCATAAAAGTGCAACAGTGCACTTTTTAAAGCATTCCTTCCCAGTCCTGGCTCCTGACTGGCTGAAGCCCAAAGCCAGTTTGCTCTGCAGCCTGTAAGATGGCAGCTTTGCTGTGTAAGAACAATGAGTGATTGTCTCTCTAAATCACTATTATTCCTTAGCCCATTATAGTTAATTTATTTTTAATCATGTTGTATAATAGAAATAAAATCATTGGATTAAGCATATATCTAGCAGTGGGAGCCCATTATCCTTTGACAATGTTCTGTGTCATTGACATTATATCTTCACTGTAGACAGTTTCCTTGCCATCATTAGTACTAGAATGACTATTGGATTTCAAGGGTTTCTCCCTAATCCATAATGAGATTTACTTGCTAACAGCACAAAACAAAACAAAGATATGCTTCTATTGTTTTACTGCTATGGAATTCTTATTTTAAGCTATTCAGAAAAGTTAAATATAAATCCAGATATTATAAGTATTTAAAGTTTTCCTGCATCATTCTGATTCAAGGGAAAGCCTTGGTAACTTTGCAAGCTTTGAATCTTTGTTGCTTATTGTGGCTTTATTTTACTTAACCAAGCAACAATACCTTGCCAGTTCTTGAACTAAGTAAAAGTTACTATTTCTTGCACAATGATTTTTTCAGACTGGTTAAAGCAAATCTCAGTACAGTCCATTTTCTCCAGAAAGGGCTACAAGGGGTTCATCTGATTCCATGGAAAGAAAGAGGGAGAAAGTTTCCTGCTAAGGTTGCCAGCAATTCCTCTGTGTTAAGGGCTAGCTAAGAGTCAGCACTAATGTTGGGAGGTTAAAAACTCCTCAAGCATCCTGATCCCCATGGGATAACTCAACAGCTCTTTGTTTGTACCAATGGCAGTCACAGTTGAATCTAAAAGTAGATTTTTCCACACCCTATTAACAGCAGCATTAGAATGCAGCAGGGACCATCCACAGAAAAAAGCCTTTTCTGTTATCTCACAGTTATCTTTGAGGAGGTGGCAGACATCCCTGTGAAAATTATCCTTATAGCTTGCCTCTTATTTAAGGATATGCTGGTACTATCAAGTGGTGCCTTTTTAATGCTGAAATTGCTAGCAATATTTAAGAGTCTCTGCACGACTCTTTCAGCTGGGAGAGCAGCTTCAATAGTTACCTATTTTCCATATATGTAGACAAGCTGTGACACTTTCACCCTTATTGACATGATCTGCATAAGCCATGTGGTTTCCATTAAGAAGGGTCCACACAATATAGTCAACTCTCCATTATCTTGGCTAATAGGAGAATAGAATAACCCAGATAAAGGAAAGACATGCATAATTATTACTTCCAGATAAGAGCCAGCTCAAATATTTCTGCACTGTGCTCCCCAGACAGAGCTTGTACTTCTGTCAGAGCTTGCCAGCTTAGAGTTTATTAAGTCAGGCATTACCTGCATCCATCTGATACAAGCAAGGCAGCTTGGGTGTTCCTATGATTTAATCACTCCACAAATACTCTAGTAACTGAAAATCATCTCAGCCATAATTAAGTAACAACTTCCTTATTCACCCTTTTATATGTTCTGATACTGGCACAGTGTAGACCCAGTCAAGCATGGCCAAATCAAGGTTGAGTGTAGAATAATGAGGAAAGGCAAACTATGCCTGAAACACAAGAGGAGTTAAGGTCAAGACACAAGGGAATGCAGAAGACATACAAGGATGTAGAAGGACTTTGGATTCACATGTAACAGTGACATTAAAACAAGTGCTTAATCTCTTATTTCCAGATAGCAACCTCAGAGGAAGCACTCTCAGGACTGTCACAGGTAACACATGTGAACTACAACTACCTTTCTACATGAACTGTCAGAGGTTTCTTTTTTTAGTGTGTTGCAATTGCTCAGTCACATTGAACATTTGTCACTTGTGGGTTCTCATTATGTATAATCTTCACAGACCACTTAGTACCAATACATAACCTTCCTGATCTCTGATAGCTACTGGTACATAAATTGTATTGTTCTGTCACGAGAGACACTAAGTTCTGTAACAGATATATGGACAAAAGAGTGTCTTTACCGTTAGAGAAAGAAATACTGTTTTCTTACAAAGAAAATTAAAATGTGGCAAACAATTCTTTTTCTGGATTCTTATGGAAGGGATAATGAAGAAATAAAGTCAGGCCTAATGAAATCAGCAACACCATTTCTTAAACATTGAAGTGAATCATTTTATGGAAACCAAACTGTTGCCAGGAAAGTTTTTTAATGGTATACTTGTACATGACATTGTGCTGAAGAATTGATGATTACATTCTGCCACATTCCATGTTTCATTTACAAATTAGCATTGCCTTGGTTTGTCTGCACATTACAGTTAGACAGAGCTACACAATAATGCAAGCCACAGGCCAAGCTGTAAAGGGAAAACTGATGGCTCTGATAAATTAGCCATCTCATGTAATTGGCTACAGAAAGAGCAACTGACAGCAAATCACAGTGCCAAACATATCAAATCCCTAAATATCTGTTCATTTTGCTTAAAGCATCACATACAGTGTTTAGATCACTGCGGAGGTCCTGGACAACATTTTCTATACTCCTGGTATCCTTCAGAATCTCAATGCTTTGCGTGTATGGATTGAAATACACAGAGAAGGGACGATTGATTGATTTGGCGAAGTCCCTGAAAGGAAAAAAAGAAAATTAACTTCCTTTTTTTTTTCCCAGCCACTAAAGAAGAGAAAATTAGATTTTTGAGTCAGGGAAAATAATTTACCTCATCTTTTCTTTGGCCTCTTCAAAACTCTCTGAAACAAAGTAAACTTCCTGGAAAGTAGTGATAAGGCATTCTTGCAAACAGGTTGTCTTTGGATCGAATGTTTTCACATTGGCCTTGTCAGAGAGAGCATGCTGCAAAATACACCACAGGATCTGTTAAACTGGATTTTGATTATGCTGTGTATCTATATCAGCTGCTCATATATACAGCTTTTATATTGCTGTCCTGTATGTTTCCCACTAATTGGTAGCTCATCTTGTTTTACATATAGTGGTTTTTCTGTTTGAACAGTCAACAGAATTTGTTATTTAACAGGCTCCTACTATGGGAGATGGTTTTTCACCTTAATAATAAAATAATAAAGAGGGTGTTAGAAATGCAACTGCCATGAACATATACAGATGTAAATGTTCAGATGGAAAAAGAAAAATCATCAAATAACCATTCTTGAAAAATTATCTATACAATTACAAACATGTATTGTCCCCAAAATCTCATTTAACTAGCAGAATTCATCTTCATCTTGGTGGGTAAATTGGGTCAGACTAAACCATTTATGTAATCTGTACTTTACATTTTCAAGTTAAAACCATATAGTATTTTCCTGACAGCAAAAGTGAAACTACATATCTGAAAACCCATTCAATAATGGCAATGTATTGCAAGACAATGAAATGCATTACTCTTCTGCCACACAACCTGAGCAATAATGCTTCACATAGTACTGCAAAGAAAAAATAACTAAACAGATATAGATAAGTACAAGAGACATTGGGCAGATAAGGCAAATGCTACGCAGAGCAGAGATTTCTGATCAGCCTTTCTCTTTATATGACTTTCACAAGTCACTAGAAAAGAGAGGTTCAGAACTGAAAATCAGGTACTGAGACATTTTCCAGGAAAATGTTTTCTCACTCCCCTTTCAACTTGAATACTTGGGTTGGCTTTTGCATCTATCTTATCTTCTAGAGCACACATATTTTCATTCTCAGTCCTCTGTTACAGAAGTATAAGGTAAGAAAGCAGAACATATTTAGGTCACCTTTCAACCTTCTTTAGTCCCCTGATACCTATATGGAGTGAAAATATGAATGAAAAGCATAAAGAAATGACAGGGAGGAAGCAGATCCCTGAGGTCCAAAGGTGCCTCCGATTTCTTGACTTTCCATCTGCTTGGACATTCTTTATAGTGAAGTAAAGTATTAACCTTAAGGTATTCACAACTTTTATCCTTGCTCTTGCTTATACTCATTCCTAAATCCCTGTGAAAGGCTCTGAAAATATCACACTAACTCTCAACCTGAAGTCTCCAAATAGCAGGACAGAAAACTGGAACAAGAGCCTCTTCCTCCCACCTCCTCTCTCTCCAAAAATAAATACATGAAAAATTAATGCATGGAATCTTAAAATGTCAGGGAATTAACTTTCTTTAGTACATGTATATTTTCCTTCTCACAAGGTTTGCTGTTTCTAGCCAGCCATCAGTTAAACAGGTTTGAAACAAATATAAACAATGGTCTCTCAACCATCATCCTCTTCTATAAGGGCTGCAAGAACAAGCTCACCTTATTAGGCCCCTGTCTATATCCCTGTTGTCACTTTTTCTTTGCAGAACCATGGCATGGTTGAATGCTTATAAATTAAGGCATTTACCTCCTTCTCTCAAAATGAATTTGCCTTTTCTCACTTGGAATTATAATAGATTCCCTGGGAGGGTATCTATAGATAAAAATCTCCTCTTAAGGTGCTTTGTGCTTCCAGGTGAGACTTGGTGGCTCAAATGTCTAAAGCACAAAGTTTCAAAACTCTGACTGGACTGAGTGAGGTTGATTCCTTGCAGAGAATGAAGATGATGATACAGGCCATGATTCCATAGGAACTGACTACTTCTGGCTCATGGATTCTTTCCTGTACTGTGAAAGGGTCAACAGAAAGGGGGATGCTGTTAACTTCTCTACTTACTAATGGCCTCTGATGGGCCAGGCCTAGTCCTTGGGACTGAAGTTATCAGCATCGAGAAGGGATCCAGCCTGTGGCTCCAACATTGTGAACAACTCTTCTAGTTCACTGAACCCTAATTTTATAAAAGGAGAAACTTTAAAGAGAAGGAAAGGCTGATGCTAGCACAGGAGATATCCCCTTAGCAAGCCTTTCTAGTTATTCTCCTCAGATTATCCATATGAAATGACTGATTCTTTCTGGATCCCAGTTTAGTTATACATTAACAGAGCTGCTGTTTCACAAAGCAACTCTTCAGAGAGTGGAACATGAGGACAGCAGCACATGTGCACCCTGGAAACCAAGAGTAAAATATATCATGCCTTCAAAATTAGGTGACAACAGATCAATTATTCTTAGGATTGCAGTTTGGAAATAAAAGGTGTAAATTCTGGTGAATTTACCCCCACCTGAGATCCCTGTCTCCCCTCCAAATTCTTTTGGCTCTTAGATCAAGTAGGAATTGTCATGGCTACCAAAGCAATGTTTCCATCTTTGCAAGTCTAGATGGTGTTTTCAAACTGCACAGCCTGGCATCTGTAACATCTGCTATTGAGGTGATATGCTGACACCAGCAACACCAGAGATCAGCAATTGAAATGAGCCTACAGACAAACCTTCAGAGACACCATTATCTCATGTGAATAGAATGGTCAAGACACCGACTCAAAGCTGACCAGAGCATTTATCAGAAACTTTACAGTGCTGTAAAATGCTGGACGTTGGCAATCTCAACATTTTGAAGTACATATTCTTAACAACAAAAAAAAAAAAATTGTCTGGTGAGTCCAAAAGCTTTCAGCTTCCAGCCTGTGTTTTTTAAATACATGTTATTCACTTATGGTTTGGTTGGACATTCAGTTCTTTAGTGAACTCAAATGAGTAAGTACCCAATATGTATTTCTCCATGAGAAACCTCTGTGTTATCCACCTCCAATGAGATGTTAGGGCTAGCACTCATGGAAAATAGCTTTTGGTAAAATAGGGCATCTCACCATCTTATGGATCTGTGATAACTGTCTCTAACAGCCCATTCATACAGACTGTACTGGTAATGCTAGTAATACTATTGGTGAGTCTTCTTCAGTTCAAGAAATAAAAATTTGGAGCGAAACTTTGACATGAATCACTGATTCTCAGGAAAAGCAGCAGTATCAGACAGCTTAAGAAGTAGACAATCATGTGTACTGAAAATAAGCATAACAATAAAGAAATGCTTCCACTTCCTGCCAGATGAAAGGTTCAAAGCGTGATTGAGGTGCCTAACAATAGGTGTCTAAGGCCTAGGCTGTCTGATGTATTGTACAGAGAATGGAAGATAGAGCACAGGATCTAAAGAAGCCTTTTACACATTTCTGCGGTGGCGGCTGGTCAGAAATACTAGGGCATGTCAGATGGCACCAGGCATTTACACTGCACAACTGTGAATCATTTCCTAAGTGACCACTATCACTGACACATGAAAAAAGAGTTCGGTCTTGTAATTCCTCCTTTGAGTATAAAAATGGATTGCAATAATACAACTCAGAGCTTTTCAGGTTTGAGAAAGAAAATAAATGAAACAAAACCCAAAAAAGTAAAATCTTCAGCTAGCAAGGGGAAAACTTGAGATGAGTTATAAATACTGCACTGTCTGAAAAGTACAGGAGGGCAGAATAGGAACACAGGTGAGAAGCTGTGTGAGTGCCAGTGCTGATTTTATCACCTTGTTTTCCCAGGGGGAGTACATAGAGTCTTGAAAAACCTGCTCTTAAATGTTTTCCTGCTTATCTACAAAATGTGTTGTGAATCTGACAGTGTCCTGTATTACCAGAAAATTTTGTTCAATTGTGTAATTTTATAGAAATTCTAGAAAAATATGGAAAATCTCTCTATTTAAAGATTCTTAAAATTAACACCTGGGATCCAGGAGTTGTTTTCTTCATCCTCTTCAGTAAACAGAGCCAAAATTTGCATTTTAATATTTTTTTTATAAAGTCTAATGCTGGCACTTCTTACATTATCATTAAAAAATACAATTGGATACTGTACTTGACTTTAAATATTTATAGAGAGATTTTAAGTCTACCTCTCTGTTCAGTAGAGAAGCATACAAGAGGGATGTATGACTTGATCTACAGCCAACTGAAGTTGATAGGAGACTCCTTTAATGAAAGAGTTCAAGAGAGCATCACACAAATTAAATGGATTAAAGTTTCCAAAGACATTTGAACTGCTTTTTAGAAACAGTTTTAATAATTGAAATGTACATTATTTCCGCCTTATCTCCAAGCCCCAAATACATACTGTGTAATAGTGTTAGCTAGAGTTAACCTGACTATATTAGGCAGAACACTTTATAACTACTTACTGTATTATTCTATTCCCCCCAGGCTTCATTTTTAATCTTCTCTTTCTCGTTATTTTGTTGCTTTTAATTTTTTTTCTACTTGATGCTTTCATAGCATGGACATAAGGAGATGCATTTTTCATTATCTGAAATTTTAGGTCTAAATACTGAGTGGGGAAAAAGATTTCAAGGGAATCCTATAGTGATAGGCTGGTGCACACATTTCTCTAGCTTTTACAGTTATTTGTTACTAGAACTGTTGACCAGATTTGTGAAGTGGAGCAGTGTAATACAGAAACAGGGATGACTGAACAAGCCATTCAGTCCTCTAAACAGCCCAAATATTGCTTGCCATTTCTGCCCTGCAAATAGACTCATGTACTTCTAGAAATTTATACAAATTATACATAAAATTGACCACCATTTTATTTCCTGTGCATGCTGCTGCATTGAAAAGAGAGCTGATAGGGACAGAAGTTGGAGAAAGGCTTTTCTTCTTGCTCACAAAGCACATTAATAAAAAATGCCTGTGCAGTCTCAAGGGCACCCTCAGTAAATTTGCTGAGAACACCAATTTGGGCAGGAGCATTGTTCTGATGGGGAGCAGGAAGGCTCTGCAGAGGATCTGGACAGGATGGATCAATGGACTGAGGCCAGTGGTTGAGGTTCAACAAGCCCAAGTGCCAGGTTCTGCACTTGGGTGCCGTCAAGCCCAAGCAGCAAGGAGTGGCTGGAAAGTGGCACATCAGAAAAGGACACGAAGGTGCTAGTCAACAGCTGAACATGCACCAGCAGTGTGCCCAAGTGGCCAAGAAGGCCAATGGCATCCCGGTCTGTATCTGCAATGGTGTGGCCAGCAGGACCAGGGCAGTGACCCTCAGCACTGGTGAGGCCATGCCTCAAGTCCTTGTCCAGTTTTGGGCCTCTCACTCAAAGAAAGACATTGAGGCTCTGGAGGGTGTCCAGAGAAGGGTAGTGGAGCTAGGGAAGGGTCTGGAGCACAATGATGAGGAGCAGCTGAGAGAACTGGGTTTGTTTATCCTAGAGAAAAGGGATCTCAGGGGAGACCTTTTCACTTTCTATAGTTACCTACAAGGAGATTGTAGCCAGGTGGGGGTTGGTCTCTTGTCCCGAGTGAAAAGTGACAGGAGAAGTGGAAATGTCTTCAAGTTGTGCCAGGGGAGGTTTAGATGGGACATTAAGAAACATTTCTTCACCAAAATGGTTGCCAAACATTGGAGTAGGCTGCCCAGGAAAGTGGTTCAGTTACCATCCCTGGAAGTATTTAAATGATGTGTGGATATGGCACTTGAGGGCATAACCTAGTGGCATATTTGGCAGTGCTGGGTTAACAATTGGACTTGATCATCTTAGAGAACTTTTCCAACCTAAAGTAGTCTATGGCTCTAAATTCAAGTTAGCAAAACTCAACATTTCAAGATCTGCCTTCCTAGTGGCAGGGATACATAAGTATTTGAGCTTCTATGGGCCACAGCCATTCCCATCTGAAGTGTGGCAGAAGTTATTTCTGAAAGGATGTCTTCACTCTGACACCTGTGAGAAGTACGAGTGCTGCACACATGACAGGGACATGTCATGGCCATGCAAACTGAGTCTCCTATTCATCCCCACTCACCAACGCTGAAATAAACAGCATTGTTCTCATCATTTTCAGAGAAATTGCTGCCATCAATAAGGATTTCAGTTACAATCAGGATCTCAACAACAGTCTATTTGCATGACCTTCCTTCAGGTCAAGGAAGAAAATTGCCCTCCTAGTAGAAGCTAGGAGGGAGATTGTTTTCTCAAAAAACAGGAGAAAGTGACAATGGCTTGATGCAAGGCTGTGCACCAAAGTCATGTGTGCCCAGACATTCTCTTTCCAAAGCACCTCCCCAATAATATTTTGCTGACAAGAAGCACATTCATGCCAAGATTGTGGTTCAGAAATGGCTTCTCCCATGGTCATTTTATCAGAAAACTTAGTCGTTTTTTACATTTTTTCCTTAACTTTTACCTTCTTTTCTACCCTGGACCATACTTCCACAGACTTTTGAATATTTTTCACCTTATCAGTCCCTTCATGGAGCATATGTCTACTTTTGGTATGGTGCTGTTCTGTTCCCACAGCACAAAAGTGCTTAGTTTATCAATAACTGAAATTTTAAACTTAAGAGCAGTATATGCAAGATCTGGTGAAATTTAGTATCTTATGATACACAAGAGGTCAAATCAGATGATCTAGTAGTCCCTTCTGGCATCGTATCTACAAAATATATATGTAGTGTAACAGAGAAGTATATAATATTATTGACTTAGAGCAAAATTATTATGATATATATCTGGCCATAACACTGCAGCAGATCAATATAGTCCATTAATGTGCAGATTATTTAGCTTTTAACATTGCTTTTCAAAATGATTATTTTTTGTGTTTATACTCTGAGTTTACTGCTGAGCAAAGAACCCAGATTTGGGGTCACAAATGTGTGGTACCAAATATGCACACTTCACAAGAATAATGCATTTGTTTATGACATTGATGGTAGAAGATTTATTATGTTCTTGACTATTCATTTCTTCTTTTTTATGCCCTTAGATTTTGTAAATGATATGGTAGGTATTTTCAGGGTCATCACCTTGCAACTTTAACTGTTAGTTTAAATAAAAGGTCTGATTCTTTAGAGAATCCTGCAGAGTTTGGGGCTTAGCACTGAATGTTGCTGAGCCAAAGGAAAACAAGTGGGGCATCTTCATCTCTTTTCATTCAAACAACTTTGCACTGTGAGTATAAAATATTGCCAGGCAGATACGGAATGTTTCTGTGGCTGGAGTATGCACAGAACTGAGAGCAACTCTAATGCAATCAAAGAAAAAGCACTAGAGAAGGTAAATTTCTTCAACAGTTTTTACTACTGGAAGTACAGCAGTTTTACTAATGAGCTTCACCCCAAATATTCACAGTTACAGGTAAAACAAATAGCAGAAAGAGACTGAGATACTTCTATTAAACTACCAAGTAGCTCACTGAAAGCCAGCCCTGGAGGGCGAGAAGATGTGGAAACTCAAATAAACAATGCTGCAAAATAGTTTTCAATACTCTTCCATATGTGCTTTCTAAGTCCAAATGTTTACCTGCAAATCCACCAAGAGTTCATCTGGGTCTCTGAAGGTGGTACTCCCCCCTCTCTTTACCCTTCCCTTCCCCCTTGCTGAGAGATGTATTATGTCCCAAAATACTACAACTGTGACAAAATACCTTTTGCCCATTCTCCATGTTTTCTAGGCATTAAAAGAGGCAATAAATTATCCACTTCAACTACTCACACCATGTAAGGTTAAACACTTTCATCCTTAAAAGAATAGGGCTCTATGTATTGTGACAGAGGCAAGTTCAATGTGAGTTCATATGCATTCCTTGACTTTAAATATGATTAATCATATCAGGACTTTAATGAATGCTGTTCTTTTCATATCAATAATGAATCCACTCAGGTACACTGGATTACTTAGAACAGAATCATGTCTGATTTCTAGCACTTTTTTGAGAGTATTAAAAATACGTGCTCCTCATCCAAACAAAGCTTTTAGAGCCCAAGGCACTCTTACTTGCTAGAACCCTTGAGCCCCCTTTGACAAGAAATGAAAATTCAAACAGAAATCACTTTTTTAGTTTATAGTTGCTTTGGTACTTTGGGCCTTACAAGTCCATTTCATGCTTCAAGTGCCAGCTGATATTTCAAACAAAGCTTTTAGGTCAATACTGTATTTTAAATACAAGCTTTTTATCTTGAGAATTTTAACTGTTATTTGAAAGTCAATATTATTAATATCCACCTATTTTTTTTGTTAAGATAAAAATTTTACTATGCTTTAAGGGTACATACCTTTAACTCTCCAATAGAAGACAGAAGTCCTGCCCCATAAGCACGCAGTTGTCCTTCTTGCTTGCAAAGGCCAAATTCAATCGTAAAGAAATAGCACTGTAAAATATACAGATATTCAGTACAAATAGTATAGTTGCAAACAGGCACTTCAGCAATAACAATCATATCATATTCACTTGCCCATCCCACTTCTTTAGAATCACTTACTTTGAATATAATCTCAGATAACGTGTATTGTTGCTGCTAAGTAATTTAAATGTCATGTTCAGCAGTAAGGAAGCTTTGCACAAAAATTTGGGATTTTGTTCTTTGTCTGGGTACACAAGCAGTTCACAGGAATGGCCAGTTAGGAACAGACAAGCAAGATCATTTTTAGTCATCAAAGGTGCTGATAGTAACCTACAGAGGTTTTTGAAACCTTCAGAAATAAATGAGATGCCTCAAAACAGAATCCTGCAAGGCAGTTGGTCTGACTGTCTAGGAGCATCTGAAGATCTCTAAGATGTAGTTCAGAGCACTAAGTTTTAAGCTCAAGCTGATATCACTTTAAAGTCTGAAACATACTTGAGTTGTCTTGAGTTAAAATTAATTTGCTTATATGTATGTGCTTAAGAGCCTTCCTGAGTTGAGGCCTTAGTCTTCACTAGATTTTATTCTGTCATAAATAAAGAATAAATATGGCATTTGGCTTCTTAAATTCCAGAAAGAAAATTATATTCAGTCAAATGAATTCACTTGATCAATGAATTCACTTGAACTATAGGAATTGTTTTTTAGGTCTACATTCCATCTGGTAATGTATCTGACCTGTAAAACTGATGACAAACTGCAAAAAGAGATCTGTTAAATCAACATTACAGTGTTGTATCTAATTTTGCTGTACCCACCTAACCATAAGGAAGACCATAAGAAGTACTGGCAGCCTACTGTCCACTAAATGCTAAAGATCACAGTCACTTCTGCTCTTATGGTACTGGATTTTACTTTGTTTTTTACAACACATCACATACTTTTTGATATTAGATCAAACATTTGAGATTAAGATGGTAACTATTTCATATTGTAAACACATGAAGGTTTTAGGAAGTTGAGATCTAAGTTATACAAAAATATTGCACATATATGTACACATATCCCTATATATGTTTGTGTTTATTACATAATCTGACAATTTCAGGTTTTGCACAAAGAGGCATAACTCCACTGAACCTAGAAGATTTATATGTCTTTGCAGGAGATATAAATTTAGGATAAGAAATTACCCAATATTTTGTACTAAATTTTAATTTTTTTAAGTAACTTCAGAATACATCCTAATACAATGTTGGTTTTTTTCCATTCACTTCCTCCTTAATCCAAACTGGGTTTCATGTTAAATATAGAAGACCCCAAATTAACAGCTCTTTTAAGTTCATCCAATCTTTAGAAATTCAAAAAACATTAATTTCTTGTCCTCATAAAAGTTTCTGTACAGCTAGTGATTCATACAGCATAGTACTATGAGGAAGGGTATAATAAAAAAAAGAATAAAAACTGATGAGCCCCATGTCTGATCCAAACCTGCTCAGTCAGCTGAGAAGAAGGAACCAGTGGCAGAGACTTCAAACATCTCAAGTCTGATTCCATCACAGTAGTCAAATGCAGAGATATCCATAAAGGAAGGTGAAAGCACAACATCATCAAATAAAACAAAACAAAGAAACAAACCCAAAAAAATCAAAGTTCCACCTCTGGCTTTGGTATTGACTCAGGTAAATCAAGCTGGCATAAAATTTTTCAGTACATCAGCTGATATCACCACTTAGGAGGTAGGCAAGACAACTGGTTTACAAAAATATTGTCTCAGGCACAAACAGCCAATAACACAAAATGACAAAGGCATTACAGAAGTAGTGAGTGAAGCTGAGAGACCTATCACAAAGAGTACAAATTTCGTTTCCTTGCCTATATATTTTGCCAGAACAGCTATCAGTAGGCCACAGTCCTGCTTGTATACATGCTGAAACTAACATACAGCTAGAAACTAACTACTCAGCTTTACACTTAAATCCTACTAACATCTTTGAATTTGTCCCCTTCTTCCTCAGGGTTCCATAAAGGAATCTATCAGGTAGTAGTTCTTATGCTGCTAACATTAACATCCTGACAGACATACAGCAGGATTAGACTCCTGATAAAACACAGTGATCATGCTCATTTTCATTTTTAAAACCAACAGCAGCTAAAAAGGAGTCTGGTGTTTATATGTTTTAGATCTGTAAGAGCTGCACTTAGTCCCCACATGTGAGGCACCTCTACTGTTGACCTTTCTTAGGCTGAAGAAGACCAAAAAAATGTCATGCTGCTCCCAGGAGAAAGTCAAATGCCCATTTAGCAATCTATAGGGCCAGCAGAGGGAAGGAGGAGAAATGTTCTCCACTCCTCTGAGGATGTGCACTCTGGGGGCTGGAAAGCACAGAAGGCAGAGGAGTCAACACAGGCACTGGAGAGAGCAATCCCTGCTGCCCAGGGTGAGCAGTATCCATGAGATAGGTAGGACGTGGTTCCACTTCCTCCTTGATGGATAGACAGTACTTAAAGAGGGAGCTTCTTTTGCACTGGTTCAAAAAATATTATAATTGTTACTGTAATAAAAGGGAGTCATATTTATGAGCTAGGGCTTGCTGGTGAGAGCCAATCTTTACTATTTATAAGACTTGTACTCGCAGTGTAACTAACTAAAATAAAACACATAAATGGCAATGTGTCTGCCTACTACAAACTTGTGATATCAAACTGCAGCATTAAGAAAAGCCTTTCAAATTAAAAGCTGATTTATAAATTTGCCACATGCAACAACTACAATTTTGTATTTAAGAGTGCCCTGCTTAGCCAAGAAAGTGCAAAGCTCACCCAATGCTGCCATCTTCAGATCGGTACTCAGCAATACACAATTCCCCCCACAGGTCTACTCACATCTGCAAAGGTGGCTCAGTGCACTAGAGTTTGCAGGCTTTGGTAAGTTGTGTCCTCAAGCCTACAAACATCGAGGCAAACTGATAAGGAGTTTAAATATTAACTGTAAAGCGACACTTTTTATTGACCAGACACATAGATACCCCAGTAAATGTGTCCTTTGTATGGCAAACTACAGTTGTCATATTCCATATTACACACAGGATAAGCCCACTGGAGTGGGAATGACTGAACAAAGCAGTGGCTGTTGAGATGAATACATCTTTTGAAGCCTCACCTGAAGACAAATTTGATTATTACACTGCTGTTACATGTAGGCTGGTGCAGGCACAAACAGGGTGATCCAGGCTCTCCTGGTCTGATTTGAAATCTTGGACTTCTCTCTGGCATACTCCCTAGACTGTGGCCCCAGATATTTGGTTCCTCTACAAACCATAGCATATCTGAACTTTACTTTCAGGTCCACCTCACCCTTGGGGTGAAGTGTGAGTTTGCTACAATTATAGATAGGCTCTTGAAGTAGGAAAGGTGGCTTTCCATGTTGTATAAATTCTAAAGTTCTCGAAGAGCCTTATAGTAAAACGCTGCTCTGTTAGTCAAATCAGCAAAATGAGATGAAGAATCAAAATGCCAAATGAGGGATTAGAAATAATTTTTATGCCAAGTGACATCAATCAAGACAGTGCCAGGAGCACAAGACTGTCTTCAGTATCATTTAATTCTATTTCTCTTATTTATTCAAAAATATATGAAAGATACTTTACAGTCATGCTCATGAAACATTATCTAATGGGTTCAAAATTATTCAACAGATGCATGGAAGAAAACCCAATTAAGGGCTATAAAATACTAATATAGCAGATTTCTTCTTTCAGAGCCCTTGAATCAAAAGTCATTGGCAAGTAAAGCAGTACATCAGGAAAATACCACCTTATGGCTTTCGACATATGCTGTCCTGCAGACATCTGCAATTGCCTGGGTCACAGACAAGATACTGGGGTAGCTCATCTGGCCAAGTGTATATATGATTTAAGGAGTCAGATCAGTTGTCCTGCTATTGATAGGAAAGATATAGAGAACATCAAGCCCTGGCAAACTCCAAACCTGGTCTTCAGGGTAAACATAGTGTCTCTTCTTTGTATTCAGATACTGCCCTGCATTATAAACTGGACTACCATAAGAAAAAGAAAAAATCAGTGACAGCTATGACAGCTAACAGAAAAAATCGTTATTCGAGGGTGCTTAGATATTTTCAAAGGCAGGAAAAAAGGTCTGATAGGCTCAATTCTCCTCACCTGTCTGGTTTCTAAGCCTTTGAAAATCCCTTCTCACACCACATCATTTTGCATTTGAGAATCTCCTTCCTGGGATCTGTGCAAAAAACTTGTGCATAGTGTTGAGTCCTAGTGTCACAGAGTCAGTAGAAAATCTGACTTTTTCATAAAAAGGCCTTTCAAGCCATTGCACTTTGCTTCATTTTCTTATGGTATAGCTAGAGACTGATACTTAAGTCACTTGGCAATTTTCAGCACAAAGTATAGCATGAGATTTTATCTGTTTTCTGAAAGTACCTTATGAAAATGTTGTCAGGATGAGTCCTGAGAACACCAATCATGTCAAGAGCTAATTCACTTGTGCTCCCTTGTGCCACAAGTGGGGAAGAATGACAGATTCGTGTAATTGCACGACTGCAATCCTGATACATGGGCAGAAGACTCACCACTACATGAACTGCCAATGTCATGGACCTACAGCTCCAAACTGATGCGTAATAGCACAAATAATCACTTTATATGTACATAAAATTAGTTGCCCTGAAGACAATACAACTATTAATATATGTAAGTACTTGAAAGACCAGCGCCAAATAAATACCCTTAAGAAAATATATTTACCTTGTTTCTACAGGATTTCAGATTTCAAAGGATATTTGACTGTATCACTCAATTCAAATGCATGTGATATGTTCACAATATGCAGAGATTAATTCCTTTTTCTTTAGGAGTCCTTTGGTATTTTTGCTCTAAAAATATTCACCTAGAGATTAAATCTCTCATATAGTTGTAATTATCTCATAAATAAATAATTATATACCACTGAAAGACTTTTAAAAATTTTTTTCCCATTGTTAGAAATTAATCCTAAGAATTAATGAAATAAAAATGTTTTCATTCCCCCTGTGAAAGGTGTTCAAATTGCAAGCAACTCTCAACTCAGAAATATATGTGACTCTCATTTGTGCTTTCTTTCTTCATTCAGAGCTGGTGCAAATAAATTTTTGAATAGTTGTTTATTTTTCAATCTCAAAAATATCAATAGTCACCAAAAAAAAAACCAAAACACAGCTGACATTTCACATTTGACTGAATTATTCAAAATTCAGTGTGTTGACTAGTATCAGGAATGCTCTACTACAAGAAACAGATAGATGTAACAAAGGTAACCCAGGCAACTAGCCAATACAGCCCAGTGTTGGAGCCCAGACCTCAAGCAATAGCAGCTATTTGACAGCTATTCATGCGGGAACATTATTGAGCAGAAATGCAGGGAGATTTTTGAACAACAAATAAATCTCATGATGAGCTTGTGAATAGATCAAAAGCAGAGGAGTAAAATTCGATAGCCAAGTCTCATTATAGGTGATTCACTTACCTCCAACAAAGGCAGTAACCCTATTCACAACCAACAGCATTTCTAAATAAAAAAAACAAAGTTTAATTCTTCAGATTTACCTTCTTGAAGAATTTTTTTTTAGTCTGCCACTTTGAAAAGCATTTAGGCTCAGTGAAATGAGGTTTCCTTCAGGGATTGCAAAGTGAATATATTTAACAATAGCCTCCTTTTCCCCCTCATCTCGCTTCTTCACATTCAGACCTTTCACTGAAGGTGAATGCTTGGAACAATCTCTTTCTAAACAATAGTTTGAGTAGATGTGGTGCTGCTCATTAGAGCACTCTGGGACAGACACACACCAGCCTTCGCATTTCTGACAGTCACAGCACACAGTACCACTATGTGCAAATTCCTCTAATGCAAGGCTTGACATACTCAGACAAAGCATGGCCTAGAGTTAGCTCTGGGAGGCTTAACCCCTCGTGAATATTTTGAAATTATACTTGTTTTTTCAGGAGTTTCTGCAGAAAAACTCGTAATGGTAAGCAAAATAAAATTACCATCATGCATTGTTTAAGGAGCAGAAAATGTACCGACCTCAAGCAGCACAAGTAAAGAGGTAACACTTTACCTCCAGCACTGGGGAGCCCAGCCAAGACAAGACAATGTGTATGGCAGCTGTCAACCTTGCAGGTGCAATATGACTTCCAGAATAAGACCTGGAGAACATTCCTACAAACAATTTTGTGTCTCTTGAGAGAATATTTCTGTTGTTCATTCTCACATGAAGGAGGCCCTCTTGCTGCTCTAAAGAGCAAGCAGAGAGAGAGAGGAGGATGAAGCACTTCTGGGATTTTTCTGCTGTTGCAAAAGTTACTTCCCACATAGCTGAAGTCACATAATATCCCACTCCATGTTTGAATTACTTCAGAATAACCTGAACTTAGGTTTGCTCTGTGCAAAGATGATGTCTGTCCAGCCCACTCATTTTAACTCAGTCAAAAACCCTGGAGTTCTTTGAGGGTGAAGAATCAGGAACTTATGCAGAAATCTGGTGTTTCCTGGCAAGGCAGCAATTCCCTTCCACCAAAGCTAGTGGTCACAGAGATGGTGCAAAAAATCAATGCCACAAAAAGCACACTTGCTCAACACTGCCAGAAAAAGAACTCCTAGTTTTTTCAACATAATTAACTAACAGTGCTGAAGCTTAATATGCAGCTAAGAAGATGAGATCACTGAAACTAGAAACTGCTGCTTAGATAATTGTTAAACATAAGTCATTGAAGCCCTAATGCTTTGCCCTTCCTATTTCTCCTTCCCTGTCATTTGACTCTTATCTAGAATAACTTCTAAAACATGGGGGTTTAAGGTTTATTAATTTCATGTGGAGTTATTAAGAAAAAATGATGTGCAATAATGAGCCATTTCCTTTCCACTTTATTTTACAACATATAACATGAATTCACATTCAGTGCTCCCTATTTTAGCTGAAGAGAGTATTTGCTCATTTCTTTTTCAAGCTGTTGGTTCAAATTTCAGTCATCCAGAGATTTCACACAGGTAACATAACAGGGACAGTGAGGGTTTTTGACATGTTAGCTGGGACTACATGAGATGGGGTCCTCTGAAAGTGAATTTAAAAAATAAAAAATAAAAAGCTGAGCATATCACAGCTGTTCACACTCTTCTGTGTGCTGTGCTGCCTCATATGACACATTGGTTCATTGAGATCCTTCAAAATTCACAGGCTGCAAGAAGGGACTGTCTTTACCGCTTTTCCATTCCTATTTTACCCCTCTTTTTCCTGCTACTCTTACAGATGAGGACTTGGCACTAACACAAACAAAGCAAGAATGGTCCTGATTTGTTAGGATGCAGGGGCCAGGGCTAGCACTCCACAGTGTTCTCTTCAGCCTTGTGGTTTATGCTACAGCTTGGAGAGTATGATTCCTCCAGCAAAGAGCCAGGGACTTGAACAATGACAGGAGGCATCACAAAAGTGAGAGAAAATTTGAAACAAATAAACATACAAAGAGATCATTTGTCTGTCCTTTGCCTGACAGCATACTCATTTTATGGGTCAATGACCCTAGGACTGTTGCCCCAAATTGTGAACTGCCTTGCTTAGAAGAATATCCAGAGAATACCAAAAAACCGGCATCCAGAGCCCGAATCTCTACAGAAGCCTAGCTCAGTTCTCAGGACATATTTACCACAGTTACTTGTAGACCTCAGCCCCAGTCCAACATTTTTTGTCCTTCTCTAAAAAGGCCATTTTCCACTCCACAGCAAGCATGCTAAGCAGGTGACTCAGAAGAGAAAGCATAAACTTGCAGCACTCCATGAAATACTCTTCAGGATGGGGAGGGAGAGTTCATCCTTTTGAAAATGCTGCAATGCTCCAAGGAAACCGCAAAAGGGGAAAACTGGCAGAGGATTCCCTTGTGCTTATCCTGGGAGAAGCTTTAGACAGACTGGCAAAGTAAATCCAGAGATTATCAAGTCACAAAGGTGAAGCAACTAATCACAACACAGGCTACCCTCACTTTTTTTATCAGCAGAGAGTTTACTGAACCACTGCCCTGTGCCAGTCCACTGTCAGAATTCATTACTCTGAGCTGTGAGGCCTCTTTAGAAACCACCCTGGGCCAGCCCAGAGACAGACCCCCGGCATCCTCCCTAACAGGTGTTCCCCTGAGGAGGGCACCAGGCTCCTGTGGTGCTTCTCCTGATGCCATTCCCTGAAGCAGGCTGTGTCCTCGCTAATTGCCAGGCCAATTACTGCCTGTGACAGCTGTACTGCAGGGAGTGATGCAGGAGAGCCACTGAGACTCCCATGTCATTTTAGCCAAGGAGGGGTATGAGCTTCTTGTGTACAGGATCAGCTGCAAAACTCCTGATGTACCTACTAATGAGGGGAGGCTATATCTTCAGAAAGGGGAGCAGCCTCCTGGGGTTGCAAGGATGTCAGACCTTTTTCAAGTTCTGTAACTGAGGGGGCAAAAATGTATTGAGAGAAGAGACAGGGACAACTGGCCAGTGAAGTTTTAAAATTCTAATTTCAAGGGGAAAATGCACTATTTCTTCACAATCATTAATTTCAAATTTATTTCTGAAGAGCAAAAAAGAGGTAGGATTTCATTCCAAAATTACCACCAGCCACATTAATTTTCTAAACATTTTAAAAAGAAAATTAAGTTATTGTATCTATTTACTGAAAAGTGATTTAATAGCTGACTTGTTTTCAAACATCACAGTTTCTAACAGCAACACTGCATTTAAACTCAATGTTCTTTTAATCACATAAATGCCAAGGGACTCCCAAAAGCTTTTGTGATTCTTAATGCATTAACTCAACCTGCTTTGCAAAAAAGAAGCAAAAAAGATAGTAGGCATAAGCACAAAAGTGTAAGTTCTATTCATGTCAAGCTGACAGACAGATCAAAGAAGAAAAGTAGCTCAGGAAATTTTAAATATCTATTAATTTTGCTACTAAAAATATATCCAAATTGAAGATGTTTTTCACAGCCCCAAACAAAATCTTTTTCAAATATAGTTGAGCACTTTCTTGCAGAACTCTGATTTTCAGCAGTGAGGGCATATAAAATGAATCTATCATAACCACAGAGTAGTCAACTGAGTCACCACTGACTTACTTGCCATCAGTGTGTAAAAACAAAGCAAATCACATGAACATATATTCAGCAAGTTGGAAAAAATATACTGAGCAAATATCTGTGAGCAGAGAGGTTGTGGCTATTCACTGTACCAAAGTCAAAGTAATTTACAGTAATTTTTGGTCTGGAAGTGACTTACCAAATGTGAAGATCACTACAAAATTGTCACTAGTGATCAGATTCCCATGGATATGCAAAAATTCTGTGCTTTTATTGGTCCTAAATTAATTGTAGATATATAGTATATATCTGTATATAAGCTAATACGCTTATTCAAAGATGAAAAATTAATCCTATAAAGGTGTTTACATTTGAGAGATGTAAAATGTCTTGTTAAACGGTAATTTTAGCTACTTTTATGTAGTCAAACTATATAATTATTACAATTACAGCCCACTGATTCAAGGTAGGGAACAAAAATCTCTAGGGAAAAAAGAAGAGTAGTACACTTAACAGGGAAAAAAATCATAATCTGTGAGTACCTACTCTTTTGAGCATGTCTTCAAAAAGCACTGAGCTCAAACTGCTTTATCTAGTCCTATTAGTAGATGCCATCTTTGTGAATGTCTGTAAGGTAAAAAATATATAAAACTTACAGCTGACAACAAGGTTCTTCAGTCTAAACTAATGCTATGTCTGATGCAAAAGCAAATTAAGAGAATAAGACGGTGCAGGGGTTGTTGAAAGGTGCCTGAAAGGGCACCACCATGTTGAAATTCTGTTGACCTTTCACTGCAACAATTTCAGCCACAGCTGGAATCAAACCAAAACAACCAAAATTGACAGTCACGAGGCCCTTCTCTGGAACCTTGTCTTTGGCTTCAACAATGCATTCAGGTTTAGAGTACTTGCTTTAACTTTCAAAAATCATCCACAAATAAAGCAAAAACCTTTATGCAATAAGCTCAGAAGGCCTGCCAGCTCTAAAAAATAGCTAACAGAATTTGTTGCATGCTGTACCACACAAGTTTGGACAAAGGAAGAGACACAACTGCAAAATCATGTGTCCCGCAGAATCGATTCAATCCTCACAGAAACCCTGATTTCTAAATAAGATGTTTAGGAAAGTAAATGATAAAAATTAATTTTACAGCAGCAAATTCTACTTTCATTTGCATGTGTACAACTCTACATCTTCTAAGAGACAGTGCATGTGGAAATGAGGTTAGCATTTAGCTCACAGACCTAGCTTATTGAAAGCAATGGCAAACTTGCCCCCTGGCCCTCTGTAGCAGCAACATTGGACTTATAAATATAAAATTAAGCTATACTTGCAAAATTATTTTGGTAGATCACCCAAAAGTATCTCAATTAAAAATTTATGGGACCATATTCCATCCAGCACTTTGATGCCATTTGATAGAAAGGTGACGACAGGCATAAGAGCCGCTTCGGAAGTTGCAGCATTAAGGAATAAAGCCCTTGGCATAGTTACGGATGCCAGAAGTATTTTGTCTTACTTCCATACTTTAATCTGTGCATACAAAGAAAGCACTCAAACATGCTGGGTGATATAATTAGACTGAACACATGAGGTATGTCCAGTCCGGTGGTTGTGAACATTAAGTTGGCATCTGTTCAGCTCTGTACAGGTATGTAGTTTAAGACTCCTTCCATATGGTACTATTTGGGTTATGCATAATAGCTACATGTATGAATGTCCTTTTGGAAGCAAAATTACTTACTGAAATATCCCAGAAAATAAAAAAAAATTGTTTGAGGACATCAGTGAGGCAGCATCTGGAGTGCTGGGTCCAGTTTTGGGTTCCCAGCATAAGAGAGATGGAGTTCCTGGAGCAAGTTCAGCAAAGGCTATGAAGATAACTCAGGGGCTCAAGAGCATCTCTGTTATGAGGAGAGACTGAGGGAGCTGGGCCTGTTCAGCCTTGAAAGGAAATGGCTGAGATGGGACCTCATCAATGTCTGTCAGTATCTGAAGGCAGGGTGTCAAGAGGAGGTTTCCAGGCTCTTCTCAGTGGTGCCCAGCAATAGGAGAAGAGGCAATGGGCAGAAACTGATGCACAGGAATTTCCACCTGAATATGAGGAAGAACTTTACTGTGTGAGTAACCGTGCACAGAACCACATGGCCTAGAGAGGTCATGGAGTCTCCCTCCATGGGACACATTCAAAAACCATCTGGAACACAACTTTGTGAAATGTGATCCAGGATGACCCCTCTTGAGCAGGGAGGTTGGACCAGACGATCCATTGTGGTCCCTCCCAACCCAACACATTCTGTGATACTTTTGCTCTATGATTACACATAACTGTTTTGGTTTCTACCTGAGTGCAGAATCTCTTGGCTTCCTTCTCCTGATGGGGCCACTGACCCTTGAAATGAGGGTTGGGTATGCAGGGCAGCAGCCATGGTTGCACAGCACAATGCACGGGATGCACAGATCCCTGAGCTAAGGGAACCTGGAGCTGGCCCATCCCAACACCACTGTGGGTCCCAGCCAGGTAACCAGACAGCTGCATTCAGGGAGCTGCTCCCAAGAGAACCCTCCCTGCAATCACCAAAGCTATTTTTGCCCAGCACTCCTCAGCAGCTCTGGCTCAATGGAAAGCATGGGTAAAGCCACATGCCAATGCTGCACCCACAGCACAGACATTCCCTCAGTCCTAAGCATGACCTAGACATGGCTGAAAGGAGCTGCCACACGCTGAGCTCCTTTACTTCCCCATATACCTGTGTGCTGCTGCTAGAGGATGTCCATGTCTTGTACAAATGACTGAAATAATGTGTTACAGTGTGAACAATGCCTACACAGAGCCCAGAATTCTCGCTTTCCTTCTGCATAATGGTGAAAGCACAGGGACAGTCAGGAACAGCAGCAGCAATATATTCCAAACATTTCCTTTATTGCTCCTTTCCCCCCTGATATTTAAACCTTTATTCCTGTAACTTAAGATTGATTTGTTAGTAGTTGTTACCCAAAATGTTTGTCTTATTGTTGCTCACTGGAAGCTTATGCTGGATACTTCCTTTTTTCCTGGTTACATATGTTCTATAAAAGACACTTTATATCTTTTTGCTAATACATTATCAACTCTAGGTCAAAAGAGAAAACAAATATGCAAAAAATCTTATCAAAATTCATAGACTCCTTTCAACCATTCCTCAGCCTTTCTCAACTGGATCCAACACTGAATTGGAAGATGCTTGCCACATGCATGCACTCCTAAATTCCAGCATTTTTTCTAAGCTATTTTTCAGGCTCACTTTCATTACTACTGTAGCAGAGCAAATGTTCAGAGTGTGAGCTATTGAACTACTGGCAAAGATTACTATTGCAGAATCTGCAATTTCTTAATGAAAATGAAGTTGCTTCTGAAAATAAACAAATGTAATTAGCAAGCCAGTACTGTGTGAAATTTGCACCATTCTCTTGTTAACCTCTATGTCAAAATGTATTACTTGTGTGCATGAAAATTTGCATTTGCAGATCAGTAACCTCACAGATTATGATCAAACCACTTTTGGAAACAAAATGCTACAAGAAATAAAAGCAAACCCAGTCTCTGGCTGCAATTTGTTATTTTAATAGAGCCTTTATCTTTAGCGTTTCTAACTGCTTAGGGCTTGATCTTCATAAATCACATCCTGTCTAAAATGAACTATATTATTTCTACAGTAAAGTTTCTAATTTCTTCCCTGCTCCCAATTAAGTAAATTAGCTCTCTCTTGCATCTAGCTTCCTCATTACAGGGCTGGGCCCAAGGATACATATTTATTAGTACTTTACAGAACAACACTGTTTCTAGTTATTTGTGAGCACAAAACTTTGTCTTTCAGTGCAACATGAGATCCTTTCAAGAAAAAGGTTCCTGACTTGACGAACTGAGCATCCTTGTAACAACAAGTGAGCCCTCTTTCATCTTCTCAGCTTTGAGGGACTCAGTATAAAGCACGAGATGTTTCTTTCCAAGAGTAACACATCCTATGTTGACCTACCCCTTTCTGATCACATACTGGAGGGACTCATATCCTTGTACAGTGATGCAAGATGGATCCACTGAATCCTACTTTCCTTCTGCATCCAGCCTATTTCTTTCATCCCTAAGCAACAACTTGTGTCAGCTCTGCAACACCAGGTCCAGCCTTCCTATCATACAAAAGGTCCCCACTTCTACAGCAAGCACATCCAAAAGTGACTTGACTCCACAGTGCTACTCCTAATCAAAAAAAAACTCTAGTGACTGATGTATCCTTTCCCTTTTCCAGTTCCAGCTGGAAAGGATTCAGGGGAGGAATAACATCCTCGATAGCATGAGGAGTGACTAAACAAACAGTTGATTTCTTACCCAGGAAAAGAGAGAGCTAAGCAAGAAAATGTGTTCTGTAGTCATGATGGCATACAGAAAAGCTCCAGGGATGATTTGATCATTCTCTCTTCATATACAAAAAACCTAGTAGGAATCAGGTTAAAAGCAACAAAATGAGACAGCTCACCAGACAGTTCACCAGTAGAGCCATAGAGCTCATTGACAAAGTTACTGCAAATGGTACTGAAAATGTGTGTGTCCTCAAACATAAACAGCTGTCTCTGGACAGAAATCCTTTGAAGATAATTAGATACATAGAAGCCACATTTGTGAGAACAAGAGCTCTTCAAGTTCCTGATTGGTGAGAATCTTGGAAAACATAGGAAAATAATCAGATGTGCTCATCCTGTTCTTTTATCTCCCCTAAGCAGCTATTTATGATGGGCACAAGTCACCAGCCATGGCCCTTACCAGCACAGCAATTCCTACGGACACAAACCTGGAAACAGACTCTCCATACCCAGAAAAAAGGCCTTAGCAGACTGCCACAGATCCTGAAGAAAATATTGAGCATTAGCTCAATAAGTAAGTTCCATTCCAGTAATGGAAGTCTTCAATCTGGAGTACTAGTTTAAAGCTAGTTAAGTATCTCTGCTGATATTTTTCTTCTTGGGCCACAAATGTCTGACAGAGTGACTGTAAAAATGCACTCCAGGAGACCATTGCAGTACTCTAAAATATTAAATATTGATCCCTGGGATCTACAGTTGTTTTGTTTTTTTTCTCTTAGTCCTCTTTTGTGACATATGTACTATCTTCTCTGCTCACCTTTTTGATTATGCATAATGTAGGAAGGACTTCAATTCAGTGCTTCAGCTACTTTATTGAAAAGCATTGCTGAAACAAACCCTTAAAAGTGGAGACCATTACTTTGTATTAATCCCTTTAGAACATTTTTCAGAGCGAGCCCACAAATTATGGGACGGTTTTAGAGCAGCAGTCAGTGAGACCAGCAGCACCTCACCAAACAAAGTAATTCATTAATAAGTTATCCTTTACTCCTGATTCAAACACACCTGTGTGACTTTATAATGGTCAAGAAAGCCACAAAATTTCATCTGCTTCTGCTCCTTGTTAAAGTTTCAGGTTTCACACTTGGGTGATTTCCAAATGCATCTTCATACAGGTGGTTTTGCCTGGTTGAAGTCAGGAACAGAAACATTGTCCAGGCCACCTACTGATGAACAGTACAGATCATAGCATAATAGGACAATGTCTGTCTACATGTAATCTATCATACATGACTTCAGCTTTATTGTCCTAGCTTTTACCCTGGGAATTGATTCATCTCCCTTAAGTGACATGCAGCCCAAATCAGAGTAACTTTATATGTCTCCTGTAAGCACATCAAAATTTACTCAAGCAGTTTTAAGTTGTATTCAATCCCAGCCACTCTTCTGCTCCTTTATTCACTAAGTACAGGTATGGCTGGAAGTAACACTTTTGCAAGAAACTCCATTGTGCCATCACTGGATTTAAGGTACTCACTGTGCCCACTCTTGGCATCTGTCACACATACAGATATACATACAGGGCATGTGTGACAGAGACAGATACAAACTGGGATACAGAAAAAAGATTAAGCAAAGATTTGAATGTTAAATTTCAATATGCTCAGTGACTGCCATAGCTTCTGAGTTACTATACCAGGTTTCAGTTGGCCAATACATAACTATTTTTATATGTCAGAATAGGGGAACTGGTCACAGAATTACAATGAAGGTTAGTTCCCTATGAATCATTTCACAACTACAAATGAGAAACACACAGGTGGTCTTGATTTTTTAGATGTACAGTGGAAATGTTCGAAATCTCAAATTTTCCTCTCAGCTCCATTTGTTCATCCATGGTGGAAGACAGCAAGCCAGTTCACAAAATGTACTTTCAGCCTAGCAGTACTAAATAGCCCCTATGGGAAATCTAATCTCTTATTTGTGAAGACAAGAGGCTATTCTATCTAGTGAGACCACAAATGCTGAGTCTTCCCTAAGTTACCAAATGCTATTCAGCCTTTATCTGAAATGCTCCCATTTCTTCCATTCTGGTTATCTCCTCAGCAAACATAATGGAGAATTGTTCTGAATTATGTGTCAGATCTTCAGTGTGGGAAAAGGACTTGAATGATGTCAACAAGATCAGAAAATTCTGAGGGAAGACAGGCAGGTAAAGTCACAAGAATTACCACAACCCAGAGAGGTGGTTCTGTATGCTGTTTTTAAGCCAGTATATAATTTTAAAACAATTTTTTTTGTGATACATACACTGATAAATTAAATTTAGCTTTAAAAATGAACTGTTGTCCTCAGTCACCATCCATGCAAGGTAAAATTTTTAGATTCATAACAAGCCTGAAATACATTTACAAGATCTCATCACATAAAATTCCTTCAAATTTAAAAGCAATTTTTGTGGTTCTCCATGTAAAGGACAGGCAGAACTAAAGAAATGTCTTGATTTCTACTGTCCCATGCTGTTAAAATACAAGATCAAATATTATCAAGAAAGATGAAAAGGTGGAAGTTTTACAGTTCTAAAGAACTGAATGTTTAAATGTAACTTCCAGTGAGAAATGACTGGGAAAAAACTTAGTGCACCTAATTAGGCCCTAATGACCAAATTCTTAGGCGGAAAGATTTGGTGATGAACCACATGAAAAAGACACTCTGCTAACCCCTTTTCTGAACTGCCACCCACGGAATTTCACCTGCACAAGGACATCCTATACATACTGCATCTTGAAGGGGCAACCTGAGCTGTGTTGAAACAAATTAGCAGGAGTCAGGAGTGATTTCTGCCATCAGCAAGATAGGCAGGCTCCTGCTTAGCAACTTGCAGCTTTACAAAGACACCTCCCAAGTCCACAAATTACAAGTTAACACTGAAATGTAAATCTAGATGCATTTTTTTGGTATAATTTTCCTGAAAAAAATCTTATGTTATGTGCTGTTAAATGTTGTAAATGATATACTATATAAATTAGTTGAAACACCTCATGTCAAGTCCTTTCTACAGTTTATGGTTTGATAGGTAAGCAGAAAAGACAGCCTTTTTTATTTCTGTACTATGTGAAAATAGAAAGACCAGACATGCTGAAAAATCAGCTCAAAAGTAGTTTTAGAAAATCAATCAGAACAGGACAAGATATGAATAACAATGATGATAATAATTAGAACCAAGACATGTATGGCCAATATTGTATTTCCTCAACCAGGAACTGCATCATACCACACCCCATGAAAAGAAGTGGCTGGTGTAAATATTTTGCTTTGTTTCAGTAACATAATCTCCATCGCCTTTTTTTGCCTGTGTCTTTCCTCTTTCTTACTCTCCTAAAGGATTGTAAATGAAAATGGAATCTCTCAACAAACCGCTACAAAGACAGTCTTTCAGCTCTTTCAGTATTCCACTCTCATGACAAAGCAGAAACAATTCCTTTATTCTTTCCCACATCTGACTACAAGACCCCAAGAGGATGAAGGGGACTTGCATACTGCCTTTTTAGCTCTCTTCCCCTGCAGCCACTCTTCTCCCTCCAGCTGGCCAGCACCAGGGCCCCTGCAATGCTCTCCCATTTAATTCCTACCCTCGATGGGGCTGCACAGACATGACTAATTGTAATTTACAAAACACTTTTAGTCTGCCCAGGCACCAGGCTCCAGCTTGCTCTACATCCAGTGTGTCAGCCCTGCAGGGACAAAAACATCAGACATTTCCTTTGCAGCTCATGGCAGGGCACAAAGAGCAGATCTATCAAAGCTGATACACAGTGTCTTTTTGAGAGCAGAATGGAGCAAAAGATTATGAAATCACCTGTAATAATTCTTCTCTTTCTGGTCTGAATTCCTAAGAGGTGTTTTCCTCTCTTCCTAATGCAATTGTTCTCCCTGTAATGGCTGAGCACTTAATGTCACTATCTTTTGAAACAGGTCAGGCTAATGGCAAGCTTGCTTTGGGCATATTGATTCAAGCTCATTAATATGCATACTCTCTCTCCATTCGTTTCTCTATTTACTTTGAAGTTGCCTCTCTGGAACCTGCAATGCTTTTCTGTGTTAAGACTCTTGGCTGGCATTTCTCAGCTTGCTGTGTCTGGTTTTGACCTAGGATGGAAATGCGACTGAATGCTGCAAAAGTTAGTCAATGGCACCTCAGGTGACATTTGGTGCCCAGCTGAATGAATTTCTTGGCCTCCTCACCCTCACCACTGAGAGGTATTCTTTCTACCAGCTCTCAAGTTGGCTGTTTACATCGCACATTTTAGGGCAAGTAACATCTCCATATTTGTCAAGCATCTGCCCCAGGGGAGCACATTGTGCTCCTACAAAAAAAAACACTGCCAAACTCATTCTAAATGTTTCTTCCACCTGAAAGAGCTATTTCCAGCATGGGGGGAGAAATCAGCTTTGACTCAGATATCAGATTCTCAGTGTGATAAGGGAAAGTGATTCAGCTGTCTTCTTTTATTTTTTGCTTTATGATTCAGGAGCAGCTCATTGTTCAGATGACACAGTCAGTCATAACTGGGAACTTCTGTGAGGGGGAGGAGTACAAGCATTTATATAATATTCAGAGGCCACTTTATATTAATATCTCTACCCAAACAGGCCAGTACCAACATTTTCCACTGCAACGGGCCCATGTCATCGGAGGTTATTTTGGGCTGAAATATTTGGGCATACCACTTTCCTCAAAATACTTACAGGGACAGCCAGTTAGGTAGCTTCTCCTGAGACTGCATGTTATGGCAAGGTGGGTCAGTTTCCTACTAAGTCCCACCCAAGTACATGTGGAAATATGCACTCAGCTTCCATGATTCCTCCATACAAACAACAGAGTCTTCTCCACAGACATCCATTAGAAAAACAAGGAACACACACAGAATCATATGAGAGGAGTTGGCCACGATCAAGACACAGAGCCTGTCTAACTAAGGACTGAACACAGTTTGATTATATTTAGTGGCTTCTTCTGGAAGGACCGAGAAGATTCAAATCAAACAGGATTCAAATCAAACTAAGGGGTACAAACACCTTTTTTAGCAGATAGGACTGCAAGCCACTGCTAAGACTGCACACCAAAACTTCTGCAGTTTAATTGGACCTAATTTGACTCCATTTCCAACAATTCTTTCCAAGCCTTTAAATCCCCACTGTACTTGTGTAGAAGAGCAGCAGTATGCTGCAAGATTTTAAAGTAACCAATTCCCTTGCTCGATCTCACAGAATTTTTCAGAAGATAAAATGTTGAAATGTGGGGCATTATAAATATGGAGGTTTTAATCCAATGTCATTCTTTAAATTACTTGCCACATTCATTTTAACAGGAACCACCAAAGGAAATATACAGTAAGTCAAAACAACTGAACAAAGCAAGTGGTAAAGACCAGTGGTCACTAATCCATGTCACAATGCAAAGAGTTGCATCCCAGTTACTGGAATATGGCAATAGAGCAGGGCTGACAGGTGCTCAGGGGCAGAGAGTCATGACAGCTTGACAGGGTTCCTCTCACAAAGGTCATGAAGGCACCAGTCTCAGCAGCACCTAACAGCTTTAACACACAGACAGCTCACACTGTCTGCTGGCTTGTGGCTCATTTGATGCAAAAGAGAATCCATCTCCCAGCTCCTGGCTGAGGCACTTGGTCTTGATCTAGATCTACTGCTGCACAACCTTGGCTCAGTAACTACATATTCTCCAAGGGGAGCAGCAGGCAAGGATGCAATGTCATCTTAAAATCCATCACACACTGGAATACAATTAAGAGCTGCAAAACTGAACAGTGAGTAAAGAAATATCAGTGCCAAGAGCCAAAGTGGCCACCTGTGGAGGAGCTAACAGTCTAGAGATCAGAGCACACATCAAAATGTTTTACATTTTGGTTTTTTTCCAAGTTTATCTTTCTTACTCATTTCCAGCACCTTAAAGCAGAAAAAAACTATTGAAACAGATTACTTAGTGTGATCAGCTTTGGTCTTCTTAAAAACAGTGGAAAAACACCTAAAGATCTGTGATTGTCAAACCACAGTCATCTGGAACCTGAAAATGTAGTCAGCTCTAATATGACAATGCAAATCAGTTCATCAGCTAAAAAGGAGGAGAGATGAGAGAGCATGGCACAAAAAGATTTTGACTCACAGTGGCTAATTTCTGAACATCTTCATCAGATGCTCCCAGTGAAGCAAGTCCTATCTCTTGTGAAAACTGTGCAAATTTGGGATCAGCAAGTAGAGGCACATGTCCCAAGAGTTCATGGCATGTATCCCTAAGGGAATGGAAATGAAAAGAGAGTCATTACAGAAATTAATACCATAATAATTCCATAATTAATTTAACATAAGGCATTTTACAGGGGTCTGACTCCTACCTTACAATGAAACATGGTTTCTACAGTGTAGTTCTTCCCTGTGTATGCAGTTTCTATGTGTAGGTAGAAACATACACATTTGCTTCTGTTACTAGATTATACATCATTTAACCCCAGATGTTCCATGATTTCCTCATCATTTCCAGATTGAGTGGAAGAGCCTGATCACTACAATCTTTCAGACTGGGTGACATGAAGACTGAAGCACGCACAGGAAAGCCAGCTGTCCCACTAGTACAGTTTTCAGCTTTTCTGTCCACATAAATCAAAATCCAACACATTCCCTCTTCCTTTTGTCCATTCTTCTTTCTCCAATTGGGTAGCACTCCACATCAAACATTTTGCCACTTGCCCCCAGAAATATGGGGGAGTATTTACAAAGGTTTCTGTGTGCCTAATTTCTCATTTAATCATGAAATCCTACTGCAATTACTGGGTACTTTTGTTATGCAGTCTACTCTTCAGCAAGCAGATTTCAGAAAAAGCAGAGAATCCAAGTCATTTCAAAAAGAACAGCTGTTCACATCTGTAAGTGCATTGTTAGTCATGACAAAGTGCAGACATAAGTGTACAAAAAACTGCTAACGGAAGTGCACATGCATCATCTACAAAAGCTTTCAAACAATTTTGAAAGTTTTGCTGCATTTGTTCACAGGAAATAATGGACTTGGTAGTAAAGTTCACTTTAAAAATCCAATCTGACATTTCCTTTGCTTTTGTCTCTTTCAAGACATACCTCTTTTTTTCTTTTTTTTTTTTATCCTAAGCTGTAAACAAATGCTTTAAAGGCAGGGAGAAAACATCAAGTTTTCTGCCTTCTACCCAAAATCATCCAATTTGTCTTTTATAAACTATTTTTGTTTGAAAAGTCACAGAATATGACATTTCAGATAAATCATGAACAGAAAAACAACCCTCTATATAATTTAAAGTCTTCTTACTCAGTATTGTCACCAAGAAGTCTGAACCGATAATGTGTAGGTGGATAGTAGAAAATAGAAGTTGGTAGTTTGCATCACTTGACTGGATAACCATCAGAGCTAATTAATTAATTCTTTAATTAATTCCATTCCAAT
This sequence comes from Agelaius tricolor, assembly GCF_023055355.1. Taxonomy (NCBI): domain Eukaryota; kingdom Metazoa; phylum Chordata; class Aves; order Passeriformes; family Icteridae; genus Agelaius; species Agelaius tricolor. The sequence continues at coordinate 34,235,982 of NW_027269263.1, forward strand.
CACAACAATTTTTTTTTCTCCTACAAGATTTAGCCCACTAACAATGCAAAGGACAGCTGGGAAATGTAGTCTGCAGTCTGACAGACACACCACTTCCCAGCACCAAGCAATTCACCGAGGAACCTGATTTCTCCAACCATCAACTTCCAACATAAAAATGGGTCACAAAGCCCATTCTGTGGAAGCCCAACACACCAGTTCTTACTTCCACCAAGCAGGCTGACACTAATTGCTGAGCATCTGTGCTACACTCCACCAGTTCAGCTATATTTAGCTTTGTATCAGTAGTTCAAGCAGAAGCAAACAATGAAGCTGGCTCCAAGTTCCTGGCTCCAGGTAAGCACACTCATCTGCAGGCAGGTTTCTACAGCAACACCACTACTAATGACACCTGAGCTAGTGCCTACCTCTCTATTTTCCTGTGCTGAAGCCACAAGCCCCAGAAAGAAATAAGCAAAGATGACTTATTCCCAGTTCTGCACTGGGACACATGACCTTTGTTATGTCCACTCTTGCAGACAAAATGAGAACAGACAAAGCCTAATCCCATTAACTTGTCTCTCTTGGCAAGGGGAAAAGAATGAGGAGGCAGAAGATATTTCTCTCATGCCTTTAGTTTGTAGATTCTTCCATTAAAGCTATGCAAAGTAGTATTTTGAATGTGTAGTTACAAAGAGGGGAGCTTAAAGCAAAAAGAATATGAACAAAAAAAACCCAAAACCACAAAATCTCTCAGGCAGAAACATGAACCAGTATTTGGGACTGTCATTGGAGTCTTTTAGACTTCCCTGCCAGTCTGGCCCTTTATAGATAGTCTAAACAATATAATTCTTTGCTTAACTACCAAGGCTGATTCTTTTATTTTGTCTTATTCTGAAAATAATTAAGTTCCTTTAATTTATTCACACACATTGCTCAGAGAAAATAAGATTTTTGTAATGCACTTTTCACAGCAAAAGATTTTTCTTGAAGTAAATTAGTTAGTAAAGCAGAAGAAATCTACATAGCTCTGTGAATGTAGTAGAAACATAATTAAAATCAGGAAGAAATATGCTTTAAAATGCATATGGTAGTGATACAGATCAAACCAAATGAACTCTCTAATTTATATCTAGCTCTGTAGCCCGGGTGTTAAATCTGACAGAAAGCCCACTGAAGTCAAAGGGAGCCTTTTTACCTGGTTTATATCATTGAAATGCAACATTCACCAGCCAGGACCTGCAGCAAACCTCATTATGGCCCCATATATCAACCAGGAGATCTCAGGGAATTGCAGCTACTGCAGAAGATGAAGAGCTGTCCCCACTCAAGTCAATTTAGTTTTGCCATTGACTTAAAAAAGCACTAGGCTTTCACTCTACACTTCTGGTAACACTGTGTGTTCTATGTTATGTAAAGAAATGTAAACACATTTTAAAAAGGATTGTCAAAATTTTCTGATGGAGTTCCTGGTAGTCAGTACACATTACTCAACTAATGTGAACCAGTAGGTTAAGACTATAACCTGTATTTTTAAGTTCAGCCCAAATAAGGAATAAAAATCTTCATTCTAATTCAACTGTTATTATTACTCAGCAGCTTTCCAGACAGTATGACCAGAAAGGCTACTCAAGAAGCAGCTGCCATTGCTACTAAGGATCAGCTATGACCCCCTGCATAATTCTGAGTGTAAGCAGCATCCTGAAAATTGCAGGGCTCTCAAATACACAAATCAATGAACCAGAGAACATCAGGAAAAGGACAGACACATGTAATTGCTTCCTGGAAGATGTTATTCCCTTTATCCTGTTGGAGTTATGTACCTAAATCTCTTATCAGTAGATGAAAATGTTCTTCTAGTTTGTACTAAGTTAATAAATGTCATCATTCTTTTGCTGAACACTGGTACATGCTGCAGCCTGAAACACTGGCTTCCCACAGGAGAGGAAATCAGTGATGCAAAGCCTGGTACTTCCCTTGCATCATTTTTTTTTTAAATATCTACAGATATTTTTTAATAGACCTGAAGAAGTTCAGCCCTTCCTTCCATCCAAGCCCTCCTTTCAAAATTTTCCATTCTATCAATTTTCCTACAAATTTAAGAGATTTAAGTTCTAATTACAGAGGTTATAGAGGTGACTGAATTCCTTCAGGGATCACCAGCTCCTTTCCAAAAGAAACACGCACACAAAGCTAGCCTCAGAGCATTTCAGCAAGGCAAGTACTTCGCTGCGTTCAGATGCTGAGGAGAAAGATAGAGAAGTGTCTAACAGCACCATCTGGTGACTCCTGCCAGAATAAAGCTACCACATTTTTAGATACAGCTTAGTATGCAGTGCCATTAAACCTTTTATATTCCAAAATATTACTCCATGTTTTGGCAGTCAATTCATGAAATCAAACTTAGGCATGAGTCCAAATGTTTACAGGACTGGAGCTGAATATATATGTATTAATCCTTTGTGTAAATTTGGAAAAAATCAAACAAGTGGTCCAAGCAGATTAAATCACAGCTACAATCTCATGCTAACTGCCTGATGACTGATTCACTGCAAAAAATGTCACTCCTGTGGTTACAGGATCAGAAGATACCTTTGGTAAAACTACCTCCATATTATCTAAATGACAGGTACTGTTCTGCTAGTACTGCACAGAATACAACATATATAACACAAGACAAAAACCACAATCTCTTTGATCTTCTTTTTCCCCACTTTTAATCAAAAGACCATATACCAAAATATTTCATACTAACTTGCAATGTTCTGTTTTGGAAAAGCTGCAATGCTGTCCCATAAAAGTCATAATTAAAGTGTTTCTTATTTCTGTCATAATTTCCCTGTAACGTATCTAATATTCTCTCTTGATAAGAGAATAGTGCTCCATGTCTTGCTTGTGTTGTGTTATGGGAGAGAAATGAAGTTCAGCTGTGCAACCTCCTCCAAAGAAATAAAAATGGGAACACAGAAGATCAAATTAAAATTCTGAAAGCAGGGTTTTTTTCAAAATATTCAGGGTTTGGGTTTTTTTTTCACTACTTCTTTCTAGCTGTCCAGCAGAAAATAAAATTGTAGACACTTTTTAAAAATTTTTAGGTGAAAATTCAATTTTCCACTGAAATTTAATTTCAATAGTATCTCTGACCCATTATATAAATAACCCAGTTATTTAAGACGCTTGTAAAAAGTCAACAAAAAAGTCTTTGAATTAAATTCTGGCTCGCCAGTGTGAAGGATTTTGTCATCAACAGTGTAAGAAGAATTTCACATTTTGTAGAAAGGTACCTCTTTTCAATCTTGCCAGATTCAGCTGGTTCCTTTAAGAAGCCGGTGAGTGTATTTTGTCAGTGCTAGAGCAAAGGCAGCACTTACGGTTCGGGTGTGTAGAGGGGATCTGAGCCGTGCCGGATGTACTGCGTGCAGTGAAACACTCGGTAGGCTAAGCCAGCTAAAAAGTCACGGGGAGACAGGTATCCAGCAACCGGTCTCACTGTGAAGCCAGACCTCTCTGAAGGGAGAGAGAGAATAAAAGGCCACATTACATAGATCTCTGTATCACTTTCTGGTGACAGATCTGTTGTTAATTATTCTACCAGAAGCATGAAACAAAGAATCTTGATGATCACCACACATAATTTTCAATTATTTCATGCAAGAAGTATTTTGCATTGCTAGCATTTGTATAATGAAAACAGCTTGAGGTATTTCAAAGCTGGTGTGAATAGCTTTGTCTAGAAAAAAATGCTAAGATAGCATAAGTGATGTCCTTAAAATTTTAAGAACAAAAAATTATTGTCTGGTACCAAATGGGAGAGAAGTTTGCATATTGGAAAATATGCAAAATATGTTTAAAATCTAACAGAACAGAATAGGATTAAAACAAATCTGTCCTTATTTTTTACACATAAAATATTGTTTGTGTCAATAAAATACTGATTTTTATAGTTAAGATCCTCATTGAAATATTTAACAGTGTTCTTTTTTCAGATTAGTCCCAGAGTGAAACAGTTTCAGATTCAGTGACTTCAAAAAGTATGTTTCTCTCAAAAATTAATTCTTTATTCTTTAAAAGTTTTTACAGGACAATGTTTCAAATTTTTCTGCAACAGGTACTACAACCTGCTCTATGTAGTCTGAAAACATATTTCTGAAACAAGTGTGAGATTTTGAATTTCTAGCTAGGGAGAAAAAATCTGTACAATTTGGTATCATTCCTTAGCGACTGTAACACAATATATGAGAGATCCAGAAGGACACAATCAAATTCAAAGAATGATGAGTCAGGTATTAGCAAATGTAGGTTTTCACAGACAAGAATTATGGATGAAGTGCAGGCTGAGGAAAGCAAGTTTGTCGTTATAAATTCTTTATTTCCTTTAGCTTGTCCATGTATATATATTTGGATAAAATGCTTTGCTAATTATTCTTTTACCAGCACATAAGTTGGTTTATTTTTTTTTTCAAACACCTGCCTTTATAATATTTTAGTTCCTGAGTAAAATGTTTAAGAAACAAATATGTGTAGCTGAAGGGACCTTTGAGGAGAAATTAAACTCTTAAATTAACTCTTTGGTGGCTTTTCCTCCAGAGCTAAAAACATCCCCATGTCTACCACATTGTCTATATGGGATGCATTTCCATTACAAATTTACATTTACATTTACATTCCAATTTACAAATTAAAAATAAGAATTTATTTTTGAACTTAAATATATAATACACTGGTCCTTAAAAAATGAAAGAGAAGCACCACATCACCTACTGTGCCCAACACATCTTTTTCAACACACAAATAAAAGGATTAGCTTCAGGAGGTCTCGAGTGGTCAGGAAAGCTTCATATTCATCAGGCTACACAACAGTGTGCCAAACCTGCCCTCCTCTTTAAATTCAGTTATCTTGGCATTTGACTCCCCCTTTTTTCTGCCTGGATATTTGGGGGATGCCCAGTGCAGTTATCAGAAGCCCCCATCTGTCACTAACTCAGGTTTTCCTTTCCACCAAACTGAAGGGGTTTTGCCCTGTACAAGATAACATCACGCTTTTACATGTGCAGCTGATTAATTTCTCCCCATTTCATACTTGCAAATATCTACAAAAATTGTCTTGACTCCAAAAACTCTGCCACAGAGAGCACCAAAACCAGAATGATACTTCAGGCTAAACTGAAGGCCACTGACAGTGCTCTGTGTCTTTTCACTCAATGTGCTTTGTACTCCATACTAACAAAAAAAGTGTTTTCATGAAACAATATCTATTGATAAACCAAATATGAATCTTACCTTTAAGAAAAATAGAAACATCTTCCAACTGAGGCACATTATCTTCTCTGTATCCACAGTACTTGCTCAGCAGAGGAAAGTTTTTTAAATATTCACGACAAGCATGGGTGGGATAGAGTTTACTGAGTTCCCTAAATACCACCCCCCAAGTTTTAACTTCTTCAGCTGTGTACTCCACTCTTGGAATGGGTTGACCACTATTGGAAAAAAAAATACAAAATACATCCAAATACAAGCAGACTGTAGGCAGATTGTAAATAGCAATATTTCCACAAAAAGTATTATTTAAATAAAGGCAAATGACACTATTAAAACTATTTGAACTATTCTTAATTGACATCTTGGTGCTTCTTCCTTGGAATTATTTCTTGATGTTACGATGTACGTATTCTATCATTTCCTTAAGAATTGTTTCTCTCTCAGCAATCTTATTGCTTCTTAATCTTTGTACGTATCCTAGCAGAAAGATGAATTTCTTATATACCATGCTCCTATACCAGACTAATATTTCTGCACTTACTGCCACTGGTACCTTTGCAAGTGGATGGCTGTAGATCCTGATTCAGTCTAACATGTTGAGTGAGTAAGACCTTCAACAGACTGCATTCTCTATGCATTCTTTAAAATACATAATATTCACACAGCATCAAATGCTAGGTCAAGATTAGGCAATTACATAGATACTTAGAAATGTACAGATCCAATTTTAAAAATGTGTATTTATTGCTTAGACAGTTGCTTACATATGCAGATATGTTTGGAACCCTGAAATCGTGCAGGACTATGTTAGGAGGAAGCTCATCTCAGAGCCAGCAGCCCAGCCTAGGGGAAACTCTTAAATACATCTCTCCTTTTGTTTTGATTCTGCCTTGTTCTTCTGCCCCCTCTTGCTTGCACAGATTACAGACATTGGAAAGCAGGAGCCTTCCAGGATACCTGCAAATCTGACATCCAATATTTGCCTTGAGTAGCTACAGTTAATTCAAAACTGACTGACAGTGTGAACATTGCTAAGAGATCCTTCCAACTTGCACTGCCTTGTATTTAGCTGTAAGGAATTTCCCATTACATGGCCATGGGCCATCACCTCATGTCATTAATTGCCCCTTGAAATGCTTTGGTGTTCCTCTGGAATTAACATTCACAATCTAGAATGTGTAATCTCTGCAATCTGCCTTCTCCTCAGGCATCTTCTCTGGCACTGTAACATACAGATTGGCAGAGGGATTCACAGCATCCAGCTCCGCTCCATCAGTCCTTATCTTTCACTCTCCTGCCACAGGGCTGGCAACGTGGGCACTCCCAGCCCAGTGCTGCAGCTTCCCCAGCACCACAGACAGCTTCCCCAGCACCAGAGACAGCAGCTGAACAGGCACATCAGGCACGGGCAGCTCCATTGCAGCAGGAGAACCGCAGTGCTGGCCTCTTGTTGGCAGCTGCTGCGCAATTCATAATCCTGTCTCCACTGTATGAGGTAACAAGGAATAAGCCCTCATGTCACATTTGATTGCTGCTATGCAGTCCCTACATGCACAAGAGAGGATCATCTGCCCTACATTCATTGTGGTTGTCCCCTCATCTTTATTGAAAACTTACCATTTAATCCCCTTGCCTTTCATGATATCAAAGGATTTTGATCCCTGGCAGTTATCTGTCAGTCAAAGGCAACTTTGTATGAGGTGCTCGTACTTGGTAGAGACTGCTGAATATCCAATACATGCACTAGTTCCCTGTCAGCCACTTTTGCAGACATGACAAGAATTGCAACAGGTTTAGTGAAGTATTTCTCATCCACAGGAGCTGCACTGGGTCTGTGCCCATCCTGCAGTGGGAGAGAGTCCTTCAGGTCTGGTGTCTGTCTTCCCCCTTAACAGTTAATCAGCCTTAAGCCGCCTGCCGGCTCATGGCAAACATAGCATAGCTATTCTGAATTGTACTGTACATGACAGATACAAGCAGGCTGCTATTCCATGCATTTGCTTCTGCCAGAATACCCAGCCTCATCCCTTCTCCTTAGGCCTGACCTCTACTATGGTTACTACCGTATGGGTCAGCACTGGCACATCAAGCAGGAAGATATGTTTTACCAGGGGAAAAACTCATGTTTCTATCTAGCCCGTCACTAGAAAGGCATAAACACAATCAAGGATCTGAAGCTTACTCACTGCTCACTAAAAGGTTTATAACTTAGTTATTGTTCCAATTAATTCATTAGTACTGAAGTAAGGTTCACTGAACATTAATTCCTTAATAGGTTTCATGCCTAGGAGAGCTGATCTTATTTCCAGCTGGTCATGATACTGCTTTCTTTATAGAGAGAATCAAGGCAGCCAGGCTTGTGGGAGGATCTATGCATTTTTCCCTCACTCTGCAAACTTGATGTTTCTTACCTTCTTATTTCAACATGCAAGACCCACCTCGCACTCAAACATTTCAATAAATCATGGAAATGGCCAATCTGTATAGCCAGTTTCCTTGTGGTTAAGATGACTCTACAAACTAACCTAATCTGAATTTTTATTTCTCCTTATTAAAATAGGGTCTTTCCATTTTGCAACGGTCATGAGCTATCAACTCATATTATTAATTCCCTCTTAAGTATCGTATGTTTCCTACAGATTTAATTTTCACAACACTTTTTCAAACCCTAATCAGTCTCAAAGGACTAATTAGCAAGATTAATGCATTTTCACTCTCTTTAGGATAGAAGCTAAGTGAAGGAGGGAGGAATATGTTTTTTTATGGCTTTTTTGGTCCATTTGTTTCACACAGCTGATCTTCACTGCTGTTATCTATTAACATGTCTTTTCCCTTAACAGCCAGCTCCAGCAAACACCTGCTCCTTCAAGTTCACTTGGTAATGCTTTTCTCTCTCTCTCTTCGTTACAGACACCCCTTTATGTTCAAGCAAAGCAAAGTACCTACTGCTATAGGACAGTAGCAATTCATAAAAGAAATGCTGATCTGGGATTTTCAACTCAACTTTTTATGGAGCTAATTCCTTGCAGCCAGATCTCTGGGCTTTTTTAAGGAAACAACAGTGGGTTGTTGATTTCTTTACAATGCAAAATGAGAAGCAGAAACACATCAAGCCTCAGTAAGTGATTAGGAAAGTCACTTTCCTGGAAGACACTGAGAGATGTTTATCCCCAAGGAGGGCAGCCCTTGTAAAAGAGCTGTTCTTTTTGTGGAAATAAGTAAATAGTCATTAGACACCAGAAGAGAGTGTCACAAGACTTCGATGTAGTGTCAAGACACCTATAGTAACTCTCAGCTCCCCAGTGTGGGTAGCAGAAACAGCCCAGCTGTAGCAGCACAGCTTTCCCTGAGCTGATTTGCCTTTCCTCAGCATGGTTTGGGCGGTGCTGCAACAGGATACTGAGGTTGTGTCCCTGGGTTGTCTCTCCATGGATACCCAGAGACAGGCTGACTGTACAGACCAGCAGACACAGCACATCCCTAGGGGTAAGGATAACCAGCACAGGAGACCTCAAGTATGAATGAGATTTTGACACATGTTAGATAAGTGCCCTAAGCACTGGTCTCCCAGTTCTTCTGGCACCTGTCTAAGAGTATTGGAAGCCTCTTCTTTTCTTTGTTCTTATAATAATAGGACAAGTTTGCAATCTTTTAAAGTTTTGAAAAGATGAGTGGAATGAAGGAGTATATTTGACAAGTTTTGCTGAAGTACAAGATCTGGTCCTCAAATAACCTCTGGTTTGGATTGTGTCATTTTTGTAATGTGCCTGCAAAAATTTTCTTAAGCCTTCAAAATCTAAAGAAGGAAAATGTTTTCCTTTCCTTGATTTGTTTTATTTTCTGGAAATATGCAGGATTACTTTCTGTTATTTTGCAAAAAGGTGTTTCTCTTCTGGTTTCAGGGTGGAAAAAAAGGCCACACTTTGGAGCAAAAGACCAATTACTGCTTAGTAAACCAGCTGCATCTCCTTTCCAGCACTTAGGCAGCTGAGAGGGAGAAGGAAGGAAGATCTTACCAGCAAGTTAGCAGCTGTGAAATGCACAGCAGTACTACCACCATCATGGATAAATGGAGAGCTATCCCACTTACTGAAAGAGCCTAAGAGCACACACAACCTGCCCTCATCCACAGGTATCCACTTGACATTTCACACTGCAGTAAATGACAAGAAGCACTGACTTCACTGCAAGCATTAGACTAAAAGAAAGATAATAAATCAATCAGCTTTAAACAAACATTCTAACAAAAAAGCTATCTCAATTTACATTTGAAAGCTGGCTAGACTCAGGGCTTACCTGGGCAGCCTAGAGAGCTTCTCTACTAATAAACACCTGCCCCAGCAGGCAGCAGCTCAGTGTGCTGGATGGATGTCGTGAGCACCCAGCTAAACAAATACCACTGTGGGCAGAAAGAAAGGGGAAAGAACACTAGCACCTACACGTGTGTAAGACTGGTAATAGCTTAATGACTGCCTTGGGACAACAGTAGAGAAAAAATAAAATCAGAATTATATGGTCAAAAACAGACTTAATCCTTCTGTCCCCCCAGCCTCCTGCAGGCTGTATAATAGCCTTACACTGAAAAACCTTCAGAAATTCAGTTTGACTTGATTCCTGACAGGATGTGCCTCCTATAAGTGGGGAAAAAAATTGCACGTTTCATATTCTTAAACCACGTAGGTAGAAATCTCAAAGGAGAAAAAATGAAAAACCTAAAGAAGTGTAGAAAAGAAAATGGAAAAGAGCATGAAATTAATATGTTCTTTCCCTTGAGAATGAGGGTTTAAACCTGTTGCAAATAAAACCTAAAGTAGGATTAGAACTAGTTGAGTGCTCCTGTGACAAGAAAATTGCAACACAGTAGGTGTTTGTAGGTAGAACAGCAAGTTTCCTAACTTCCAGAGACTGTAGCAAATTGGAAATACTGACTTGAAATGGGGGAAAAAAAACAGAATGAGAAAACACTTGCAGTGTACTTGTGCAGACAAGCCACCAGCTTCTCTAACTACACAGAAATGTACTGACTAAATTCAAAGAAATTTAGAGCTATATTGGCAAAACCGATGAATGGCATTTTGCAGCATCCAGTAGAATCATAGAATGACAAAATTCTAAGGTTGGAAAAGACCTCTAAGATTGCCAAGTCCAACTGTTAACCCAATACTACTATGTTCACCACTAAACCTTGTCCCAAAATGCCACATCCAAACACGTTTTGAACACTTCCAGCGGTGGTAATCCCACCACTTCCCTGGGCAGCCTACTCCAATGCCCAACCACCCCTTCAATAAAAAAGTTTCCTAATAACCAGTCTAAACCCCTGTACAGCTTGATGCCATTTCCTCTCATCCTGTCACTTGTTATCTGAGAGAAGAGGCCAACCCCCACCTCACACAACCTTCTTACAGGCAGTTGTAGAGAGTAATAAGGTCTTCCTTGAACCTCCTTTTCTCCAGGCTAAACAACCACAGCTCCCTCAACCACTCCTCATCAGACCTGAGTTCCTGCCCCTTCACCATCTCTATTGCCATTCTCTGGACACACTCCAGCACCTCAATGTCCTTTTTACAGTGAGGGGCCCAAAACTGGACACAGGACTCAAGGTGTGGCTGCACCAGTGCTGAGTACACGGGGAGAATCACTGCCCTGGTCCTGCTGAACACACCATTTCTGATAAAGGCCAAGATGCCACTGGCCTTCTTGGCCCCCTGGGTACACTGCTGGCTCATGGTCAGATGCTGCTGACCAGCACCTCCAGATCCTTTTCCACTGAGCAGCTTTCAGCCAATTTTCTTCCAGCCTGCAGCACTGCAGGTTGTTGAAAGTGGCAGGACCTGGCACCTGGTTTGTTGAACCTCATGCAATTGGCCTCAGCCCAGTATAGTACTTGCATCAAAAGAAAATAATAATTTTTGGGTTTAGTGAGCTCTTCCAACTATGTAGGGATGCTAGATATGTGTGATTTAGCAGTGCATCAGCTTGTCAGTAAGGCATGCAAATATCTGTAAAATATTTTCCAAAGTTTAAGCAGCTGTGAATAAAATGCTACAAGAGAGAGTGCTTGCTTTTCAAATGCTTCACTTGCCTGTAGCTGTATCAAAAATGTAAGGGGATTCCAAGTATCAGGTTCGTAATTTATAGCCTACACTAAACTAGTCAAAGTTTAAAGGATGACTTTGTCTACTGTTAAACTTCATCCTACAGAATTAAGTAGAGCATGAATTCTAACTAGTCAGCAGCACAGGGAAGAATTATGCCAGTACTTACTATTTATAGCTCATGGCAACATCCACAAAGTACTTTCTTCTCTGTCGATAGACATTGTCTTTAAATCCCTTAAGCAAGGAAGAAGAGAGTAATTTACAAAAAGAACATAAAATTAGCTGTAAGAATTATAAAATAAATCATTGAAATGTTTCTTTAGTACTTAATTGCATTGTATTTTGATTTGCACTGTCTACTGGACTGCAAGAGAAAATAAGGATTTTTTTCTTTTTTTTTTCTTTCTTCACCAGAATTCCGCAAGAGTTCTTTCAAGAGAGCTTTGTGCATAAGTACAGTCATTCATTCAAGATGTTGAAAAGCAAAACTTTTTTCCTGTCATTTTATCTCACTCATGCTTTCTATGATCTGAACAGAGATTTATGCACAGGTGCATAGCACAATAACAACACACATGCTCTTTATAATCTTTCTTCACTAGAATCAAGCATCTAAAGATCATATGCAACTCATTTTGAAGATTCTTTTTTCAGCAGTTGCCATCTTAACCAACACACTGGGAACTGAACCATCAGCCCCCAGCACCAGTTTGAGTTACAAAGGGAGGTCTCTACCTCATGGACTGCAGTAGGTTCACACCTTTTCCACATTAAGAGCAAAAAGAGCTGTATAACACATACATGCTGACCAGTTACAGCTCTATCTATAAAATATAAAGATACTTCAGGTTTGGACTACAAGAAGAGTAAACTATTTTCAAAGTAGAACTGCCAACCCCTTGAAGATAAAAAAGGATTAGAGTTATCTATGTTACCCAGTTAGTAGCCCAGAAAGTGCATTTAAGATTCCCCCTGAAAATTAAAATGCTGAAAATTAAAATGTCTTTCTTCTTTAGTGCTTACATAGACATGCAAAACACCGAAACAAATTAAAAGATAACATTGCTTGATTTGAAATACTTGTATGAGCTTCCATAAAACTCAGGAGACATTTTACTGTCCCATAACCAAAGCTGTGCTGCTGGGACAGAGTATGGGAGGATTTCACAGGACTACAGAAAGCCTTCAAACCTCCACTCCTGCACAGAAAACTTCTTTGACTTGCAAAAAGTTGCTGTAATCTGGGGGAGCCTCCTTGTCTCCTTAATACCTATTGAGGCAAATGTTGAGTTACTCAGCTGAAGACCATTCAAGAGATCTGGAAAGTGATGGAAGACAGCACTGGGGACTTAAAAACCTGTCAAGTGTAATGAAACTGAGACTGAAATCATTAACCATTATGGAGTGGGTTAAGGCTAAGCTGTTGAAGTGGTGCTATCCTTACAGGTTCTGCAATGGGATAATTCTCTTTGGTCCCCTGGCACATACATGCCGCTGCTAAGGAACAGGGCAGGAAACTGGAGCAGCCTTTCAAAGGCCAGTCACAGATTTAAGGGTCTTACCCCATTTCTAACATCTTGCATGCTGCATAGGCTAACAAATGGTGTGTAAATTGTGTTTGTAAGAGTCCTCCCAAGTGTAAAATATATATTCATATAATGCAAATGTCTTTTTTTGTTTTCTGTAAAACTGAAGGCAAATTTTCAGCAGAGCGCTCAAGTATTTAATAAAGGTACCAGCTCAGAACATAAAACAGCACCTAATGGCCTGTCAGAGCCATAAACTCAAAGCTGGAATGAGCTGTCTCTACAACCTCTGTTTGAACCAAATTATGGTAAATGGTTGAAGATAATCAACAGTCTTTTCCTTTTGGAGAAAATGTGAATTAAATCCTAGTTTGTCATCAAAAAGTACATGGCATAAACCAGGATTCAGGAATGTGCTCCCTGACTATGGGCCCTCAGTATGGGAAGGGCTACCACATGATAGAGGAGGCTGAGAACCAGCAAGGTGATGATGATGATGATGATGATGATGATTGTGGCTGGTATGTGGACAGGTGACACCATGGCAGTGGGGCTGCCATGGATCTTGTGATGGTTTCCATTTGGCTTGTGTGCACAGGGGTGAGGATCTGTGCCTGAGCTCCCACCACAGCACAAAATGTGTGCAACAAAAAACTAAGGAAACTAACATCTACAGCTAGGGTTTAATCTGATTCTATTACAAGACAGTCTTATGGTCAGATATCTTATTTCACTGCCTACTTCCTTTTAGCTGGAAATTTCTGACAGTACCAGTTTAATCCAGCCTATTTTAGGAATTAATATAACTATCTATCACCAGTATCTTTCAGTCACGTCATTCAGAGGTAGAAACTTGGATTTTTAGAAGGGGAAAGTATTTTAACACAAATGCTTGCAATCATCTGCCATCTAAAGACTCAGAGGTTAAACATTTATAGCTATTAGCAAAAAGAAATAAAACAATAACAAACCCCTTTCTTCTGTCTTTTTCATTGAGCATTTGACACTACTACAGATACCATTTGTGCATGCAGGCTTGTCTCCTGCCACCAAAGTCAGGAGATTTTGAGAAACAATGAGAGACACCTTCCCTTTTGCTGCATTCACCAAAAACAGGAACATGTTTCTCTGGTTTATCTTGTAATTACTGCCTGAGTGTCAAATAATTCCTTCATAATTCTTTCTTCTCTATTGACAATAGCAATTCTTACCCAAGAACTACCTCTGGCAGAACTGAAGTTCATATTGATCTAAATTCTAAAGTTTGAAATCTTTCTATCAACAAATTACATCTTTTTTTTTTTTTTTTTTAATGCAAGCAGTACAAAAGGAGACATATTTGCTAAACAACGAATAAGTTTAGTGGAGCACCTGAATTTTGTGTATCTTTCTACAGAAAAGGAAAATGAATTCACTGAAACTACCAAAGAGAAACCAGTCCTCATCTTCTGAAAACAATCAGCAGTCAATAGGCTTTTTACTGGACTGGCAAATAACCCGACAAATCATCTACAGGCAATTTTGTGTTACACTTACGGGGTGATCAGCATCCAGCTCAGATCCATACATCAAAACTCTCTGAGAGCATTTGTCTAACTCAGAGATCTTCCTGGGGAACCAAGGGACACAATCGAGATCTGTAGGAGACAGAATGCACATTGAATGCACTGGAGAGTAAGATCATGGAGATACCTGTGCAAAACATCTGTCAGTGTCTAAACCAAGTGATACACAAACAGCCTTGCCTTCTTCATCAGTCCAGATGTTTTCCGGTGGATTGAGAGATACGATATTAGTTTGAAACTTGAGCAACTGGATCAGTTCATTAAATTCTTTCTTACTGCAGTCACAGTCCACAAAAATTTCCACCTCTGAATTCCTTCTCTTTGATTTTCGTGATTCAATATGAACCATACTCACGTGTTTTTCCTGTGGAAAGATGAAACAGCAGATGAACTACAGATATACAAAGAGCAATACTGGTGGCACATTCCTCAGGAAAGTTTTTCCAGTTATTAAAAGGCCTTTTTATTGAAAGTACTCCCTTTTTCTATTTACAGGATTAGTTAGTGACACATAATAAATATCAATGACAAAAAAAAAACTTACTTGGAAAGTAAAAATAAAATTATTATTTTTAATGAAGAAAACAAAGTAACAACTTCATTTTGTCCACAAAAACAATCTCTTACAGAGGACAGTATAACACTTTTTTAAATTTAATGCAAATTTTTATTTATCTTTGCTATAAATATTAAATTCTAATGCAATTTTAATTGGAAATTTGCATCATAATAATGTTAATTTAAATACAATTGAGTGTGCTTCTTTAAAAAGATGTTATTAAACATACTACTTGATGTACCTTACTCCATGAGGAAGAAAATATTTTTATGAGAATAGACACATATCAATCCTCACCTATCTACTATGCAATTATCAATAACAGGAAGTGTTAATAGCAATATAATTAAAATTAACTCAATTTCAATGTCCCCATCAAACACAAATCATGCAACAAACATCACAGAGTAAATGCTTCTAGCATGAAAATTTTCCTATGGGATCTCTCTCCCACCACAACTACTGGTCTGCCAAGGGTATCATGCAGAGACAGATAACCATAATGTGCCATGGCTGACCTGATCTAGAGTGACAGCCTTGCTTCAAAACAGGAGGTTGGATTAGATGGCTGTTCTTAACGTGACTGACCTCCTACAGACTCTGATTTTTCCTTTTCCTTGCTAGACAGAAACTATGCGTTACTTTCCACAACTATTCTTGCATTTACTCAGTGAAGCCAATAAAACATTTGTTGACTATCCAAATTGGAAGAAATTCATGTCTGTATTTCCAAATGCCTGCTGTATTTTACATAAATGTCCATTGCAGGTGGAGGTGTCCTCTGGCAGAGCTAACCAGCAGTGTCTGTTTTTACACTTCTGGATATACAGACATAGTTCTTTCACTAGCATGTTCCATAAATGTGTATGCAGTGGAGCAATCCAATCACATAACAAATCCAATTTTGTTTTCCCTAAGTTAAGTTGAGAACAAAACCCTGCACTCCCTCCTGCAATACTGAAATCGTTAAGTGACTACATGGATGGGGGTGGAGATCCCTGCCACATCTTCCAGAGTACATTCTATGCTTATTCCCAGGAAGGGGTTTAAGCAGATGCTTAAATCCAGAATTTCAGCTATGAACCCATACCAGCATTTTAGCCAGAGCTGCACCGGACACTTGACCCTTAGAGAACAGCTGCATTGAAAACACAACTCCTACTGCAACTTCTGTTCACTCACTTAGGTTTCCCCTCTTTTTGTCAAACACCCTGCTTCCTGGCAGGCTCCCTCCTGTGGGTCAGACTCACCTCTTTTTCTTGGCTGGAGAATCTACGTGTCTAGCCTACACCAGCCTTGGGAATCTGTCCCCAGAGCCAGCCTCTGTGAGTGAGGGCTGGTAGCACCCAGTGGTCCCACACTTACATGCCTCTGATGGTTTGGTCTGAGAGGCAGGCTCCAAGCCACCTCCTAACTTTCTCTCCACTGCACAGACTGAACAACTTAAGACTTTTATCATGCTCAGACACACCTCCAAGCTTTCTGACCAGGAGCCTGACTGACAAGCACTGATTGCATGGAGATGTATGTGGGAACCAATACCCCACAATTTGCATCCCAGTTAGACACATAAAACCCTGACCCTGCAAACACTTAAAGGTCTCTCTAATTTCAAGACCAAGCAAGGCTGCCACCAGCATCACCTGATTGTATTAGATTCCAAACTGCTCTCTGAAAGTGTCTCCTTTCATTGTGGCCTGCACAGACAATTTCAAATCTAATTTACAGTGCTGAGAATCACGTCAGAAACCTAAAGTGAACCACGTGAAAATCAGCATCACTGTCAAATTTTATTTCAGAAAATCCTTCACAAGCCCAAAATGCTTTGTTCAATGATCCATAAAATTTTAAGTTACTTTTATTCAGTTCTGCAGAGCGAGTGTATCTGCACTCTATTCCTCCTGCCACGGTCCATTAGATTGATATCAACAAAGAGCCTGACCTCAGTAGCTGTCCTCAGTCTAGCCAGCATAAATGATTTGTGAGCGTTACCTGGAAGAGTCTGAGAGCTTTCACCAATCCACCAACTTCATTTTTCAAGGAAAACACCACAGCTGTCTTTCCACCTTCAGATGCAGATTCACCTTTCCCATTTCCCTTATTCCCTTTCTTCTCCTCATTTTTCCCGGAACTCGATCTGTTTAGCTACAAACAGATAAAAAACACGGTCATCTCAGATGAAAATAGGCAAGAGAAATTTCCCACAAGAGAAATTTTTGTTTGAAAATAGCCGAACAGAACTCATCCCGGCTTCATTTGAAAGAAAAGGTTGTGTGTTTACTTGAAATCAGAATCACAGGTTAAAGGCAGCTGCTAGAGAAGATTGTATAAGAGGCCACACAAAAAATTTTTAAAAAGCCTAAGAAAAAGCATAAATGGGATGCATATATGATGGCATTATTTGGACAGTGCTATCATTAGAAGTAAATGTGAAGCAAATGGGGACAGTCTGAATTACTGGCAAAGCCTGCAGATCAGTTATTGAAACCTGAACATTGCTGCAAAATTACAGGGATGCTATCCTAACATGTACCAGTCAATTTATGAAGATGTGCACTGGTCTGTATTTTTGTATTGACCATTGTTACATTTAAAGCCAAAATTTTACGTTCTCTGTCATAGTACAATTAATGTTATCATGTAATGCAATTCAACCCGAGAAAAGAAAACCTCTGCTGATTATACAAACGATAACAGAAATGCTTAGACTGCAACACAGACTACCAGGTTGGAAGGGACCTCAAGGATTATCTGGTCCAATTTTTCTTGGCAAAAGCATGGTCTAGTCAAGATGACCCTTGCCACACCACATCTTATAACTGTCCAGTGCTGGGGAATCCATTGCTTCTCTCAAGAGATTATTCCAATGGCTGATTGTTCTCATTGTGAAAAACTTCACACCCCACAGAGGATGAGTTAGCTGAGGAACTCAAAAAATACAGAAAATTGCAACATCCTTGGCCACTCTTACATTCTTAGAATTTGTGAGTCCAAGACTGTTTTAAGCAAAATTTCAGTCATCATTTTCCCAAAAATGTTATTTTATCAGCTTAAATCTTGTTGAAATTCCAACAGTACAGACTTTATAGACAATTTTTATAACATTGACCATGATTTTCAAAAAGCACCCTGCATTTTCCAATACTTAGGCTGTTACTCCTGAAGAAATTAAGTCTCCAGTGAGATGCTAACTGCTTTGTTATAATCCATAAAAAATGTGCAGATATACATTAAAAACATGTACTATTTCAATGTTTCAAATGGATTAAACTCTATTTTGGTAAATTCTAAAGCAGCTTACAGAAAATAACCAGAAAATTCAGCTTTTTAAACAGATCTTTAACACTCTTTACATGGCACAGGTGAAATCAGCCACATTTAATGGCACATTAAGTCAGCCACAGGACATGCTAAGTCCCTGTGGTCTTTTCTCACCATTTAATAGAGCACAAGGAAACAATCTGGAAAGCCAATTTGTCTGCAGAATGATATATGAATGGTTTCACACATGTTTATTTTTTGGCAATTGAACTTATATGAGTCTACTCCTACCTGATATAATAGGAAGGTTGCCCAGGGATACTTTATGGGGAAGATCATTTTTGTTTTAACTTCAGTAATATCTAGGATTTGGATAAATTCTTTTCACATATATCAAGCACACAACCTCCAGATGAAGTGGCAGAGGTGCTGCTTTTACAGCATCTGTGGTTTTTCCAGAACCCCAATACTGTCAGTTCCTCTGGAAAACAAAGGCACTCAGCACTTTCCAAGCCCGTCACAGGTTCCCTAATACTCTCAAGAGAGCATTACCCAAAGTGATGACTGCAAGACCCTCTCAAGAATTTGAAAACTAAAATGAACACCTATTTGTTATGAGCCCAGTAGAAGAGGATGAACTTGAATTTTATTAGCCATGTTCATTAGTACACTTTTAGTACACTTCACAATTAAACAATGCCTAGCAGACCAACTTTCCTAATGAAAATTAATTATCCGGAGCAAGTGGAAGTCCTCAGGAAAAGAAGTCATTTACAGTACAACTCAGTGAAGAAAGTAACTCAAACATAAATATAGCAAAACAGATTTATTCCTTTTAATTCAATGATTTTAATAGAAGCTGAACATGTAGAAATAGGGATATTTCACATTTTACTATGGAGCGTAGGCCAATTTTAAACTGGTACAAACCCCTGTATTCTGCTGGTTTTACCCAAGTGATAAAAATCTTCATCTGTTGCAAAATTTTATTGGAGTCTCAGTCTTTATAATCCTAAATATTTCATGTATTCAGAGCAGGTTGCTTTATTTAATCACACATACGTTTACCTGTTAGCATACAGAAGTTTGTCCCATGCTTGAAACCACCCAAGCACCTGCTGCACCCATGTCATCACCTTGCAGAGAACCCTTTCCATCTCCTGACACGGTGGTTCCATCTCACACAGTGCCCTGGCACGGCGTCCCCACGTGTCCTTGCACCCCTGCCCGTCGGCAGAAGCCGGAACACAGCAGCAAATCCACCGGCACCAACGCAGCGTGGGTGCACGGCATTTGCGTCTTGCCAAAAATGCTTTACAGATCGTGCTGAGCGCCTTACGAGCGCCCTGAAAAGGCAGTCCCTGCTGATGTGTACAGCCCGCTGGACTAACCAAGGGCTTTCAAAAATCCAAGCATTTAAAACCATCTGAGCTGGACCCGATGCTTTTTTCTATTATTCCACTACAGCAATAAAATACATTTCTGCAGTAAGGTTTCTATTGCTTATAAAACTTTTTCTGTTACTTATGACACTTTTAAGGCAACGTTTTGAACGGGGCCCGATTCGACAGCAAAGTTAGTTTCACGGGCCCCTGCAGCTGCCGAGAGACCGCTGACCTGTCCGTGAAGCGAGGGGCACGCACGGCTGCCCAGCAGCGGCCCCGGCGGAACGCGACCCCGCGGCGGAACCCGGCCCCGCGGCGGCCCGCCCTGCCCGTCCCGGCACTTACGGTGAGGCTGCCGGCGGCGGGCCGCTCCTCCGGCAGGGCCGAGTCCAGGGAGAAGCCCCGGCGCGCCCAGTACTTGCTGGAGAACATCATCATGGCGGGCTGCATGGGGCCGGCGGCGGCGGGGGCAGCGCCGCGCTCTGCCCGCCTCGCCGCGCCCGCTGCCTTTATACGCCCCCGCCGGGCTGATGGAAGCACGATATGGGGACACCCGTCTCCGGGTGACGAGAGCCGCCGGCAGGCGGACGCCCACGGTCCCCGCTCACCTCAGCAGCCGGGGCGGGACGGGACAGCGCAGCGCGGGGAGCGACCCCGCCGCCTCACGCCGGCAGCAGCCCCGGGCAGGTCCCGCTGGGAGCGGCTGTCCCCACCCAGCCTGGGGCTGCTCCTGGCGGCTCCTTCGCCCTCCCCTCACACCTGCGCCTACCGCGGGCCGAGCCGGGCACGTCCGGGCCGGCCTGTGCCTCCGCCGCGGCACCAAGGCACGGCACGGCAGGGCTCAGGGCCCCGGGAGCAACAGGCTCGAGAGCGTGGGGACAGCACGGCAGAGAACTGCAGGAGCTGAGCTTCAGCACAGGGGAGTTGTGCAGAGATAGCCAGAAATGCTCTGATGTAGAAATCCATCTCTCTCCCTTTAAGTGAGCAGAAGGCAACTGCTGAAACTATAACTTGACTGCAGGGTTAAAGGAACACCATCTCCCAAATTTACCTGCGAAATTTAGGATTTCTAAGTTCTCTTTCGTTGTAACATTCATTTTGTGACGTGCCACCGTCACCTGCCATCCCAGCTCCTCCTCATTTCTTTCATCTTCCAAAACCTCTCCACAACATCCTTAGAATACATAGGTTACCTGACAGCACATCTGAATTGGGAGCGCTATGTCAGTTTCCCTCAAATACCTACTCAGTTTTCTCCGTTCCAACATGCCAGGCAGGAGAAACTAACCACTTCCCCTTGAAAAGCACCATCGGTGACTCGCCCTGAGCCTCCCAAAAGAGAGGCAAACTAGCTGAGTGCAACAGCTGGCTGCACATGGCCACACGTATTATTAGCTCAGTCTCATATCCTAAGTTATCAAGAGATGTTCCTTGTCCTGTTTTCTCATTACTTTTGATTATAGGAAAGCAAGCTGGTGTCTTTGGACTTTGATATTCCTATCTGCTCTGCATGAGATACACAGACACGGTTCCTGCAGTTGAACAATTTATGAGGGAGGTTGCTTAGCACTTTCTGAATGCTCCAGTGACAAAACCAAACATGACTGGGCTGCCTTTCCACCTACAGGCAGGACAGAGCATGATTTTATCTGGTGTTAGATCCTGGCTCTGCAGCTGGGACATCATACGAATTAATGACCCTACTGCTCTGGAGCCTTGTTATTGTTGCCCCTCCATGCAGTAACCAGAGCACAGCAAAGGTTTTGTCCCTCATAACCTCTTCAGCAAGACTCCTGAATGCAAAACAAACAATTGTGCATTCTATCAGCCGGTGTTAATAACAGGTAGGAGGACTCCAGTACTTCAGCTGTTTCACCTATGCTGTCTGCCCATGTGTTCCACAGGGAGATTCTTCTCCCTAGAACGGAGTTCTCCTTTGGCAATTTGTATTTTGTAGGTGGACTTTG
Source organism: Agelaius tricolor (assembly GCF_023055355.1). NCBI lineage: Eukaryota > Metazoa > Chordata > Aves > Passeriformes > Icteridae > Agelaius > Agelaius tricolor. Next base: position 34,257,584 of record NW_027269263.1, read on the forward strand.
CCATATCAGAACCAGATCAAAAGACATTTATGGACTGGAAAGGTTTATTTCTTCTTTGTTCTAGCTGCTGTACAGAACTGGTATATGGCTCTGGGAATGTTGCTAAACTACAAATCTTGTTGAGAGCTCAACTTACTTTTCTACAGTTTACAGTGCTGTATATTTAGACTAAGTAAATTCTTAAAATTACTGACCAAAAAATTAGAAGTTCATCAAAGCAACTCTTCAAAAGTACCTGATCTAGAGCATGTCAGAGTGTCACTCAGCAATGCTATTTCATCTTGGGAAACAGAGTTAATGTTGACAGTAAGAAATGGATAAGCTTACTCTTGTTACTGAAAGGTACCTCATCACCTATAATCAGAATTCAGAAACTGCAAGGTCCTCTTGACTTTACACACACTTTTTTTTTCCTCTCATGAGATAGCAGAGTCACTGTTGCCTGAAGTCCTCAGCTATGCACTTTTTAAGCTTAAAAATTTGCAGAATTCTCAAGTGAAAATTGAAATCTAAAGAAAATCTGTGAGATGTTTTCAATGTTTGAGTCATTTTATCCCCAGTTCAGGGGGATATCAACTGCCATATTTCAGCATATTTTCCTTAAAAATATCTGTAACATTTACCATAGCTTGATTTAACTGGAGGGTGAAATTAACAGGGCAGAGCAGCTAGTATTGGCCAAAAAACTATTCAAATTTAGCCCTGGCTCTCCCAGATCACCAAGTCTTTGTCTCAAGGCACACTACAGCAGGAAAAAGAACTCTCAAGTCATCATGGGGCAGGACAGAGAAAGAAACAAAGTTATGAAAGGTATCAAAAAAGCATAGAGAAAGATGGCCTCCACAAGGATCTAAAATGTAACCACCATTATTCACTGTCAGGTCAAAAAGGCAGGGCAGAGAACAGATGTGCTAATTATTAATGTAAGAGATGTTGACACAAGCAGAAAATAGAAGTCCCAATACCTTTTCAAATCACAATTTTGTTGGTAAAACAAGGACTTTATGAAACAACTGACAAGTGGACTAACCAAAGGAGCTTTTTCAACAAAGAAAGATGTTCAATCTCTTTCTGTTTATAGAGATACACACACACACTCTCCTAAGTCCAATTCTCTGAGCAATCTAGCTGAAAAATCTATGATGACAATGTACACTTAATTTTTAAGTCACGAAGATATGGATTTTCAAGCAACCATCAAAACCATCCTCTTTTAACGCTGAGGGGATTTTAACCAACTAACAACCATTGGGCAAGGATATCTACTAAAAGATAAACTGGCTAGGAAGACCTGGGAACACAGATGATATAATGAACATGAAGCAAATTCACAATTTTCAGCAAAAGAAAGGTTCTAAGAAAAAGGCAGAAACTATTTCAGGAGAAAAAAGAAAAAGGATTTCAATAAATTCAGTTATTACAAGAGCAAAGAAGAGGGAACCTAGAGCAGAAGAGGGAACCTAGAGCAGAAGGACAGTTCTTTCCCTGTTCCAGTGAAAACATAGTTTAATCAGGAAACTATTTCATTACAGAGGAAGTGCTGTCTTCTACTACACTTTTACTAGTAGTAGCATAAGTCCTTAGTTCATCATTAGCTTCAATTCAGAAGAGGAGCTTATAGGAGATGCAAACAAGGACCAAGCCACCAAATACAGGTAGAATAGCACATAGATGAAAGCTGTGGTACAAATTTCCAAGTCATTAATATAGGACATCAAAAGCAACTTTAAAAAAAAAATTACTGCAGCAACAGCTATAAGTGAACTATCAGACTAGTGAACACAAGGAAAGGACAAAACAAAGAAAGCCCTTAAAATTAGCTAGGTATTAGGTATTCAAGGTACTTTTTTTACATCAGTCTTTGTTAAAGAATCAACTGTGACCAGATGTCTATCATAACTAATAGCAAGGGCAGAGAGATAAGCTCTTTGCTTTTAACAACATGAAACAATGTTGAAGAATACTCATGATGAGTCTGATCATAGCAACTGAGAGCACAGAAACCACTTACAGAGGAGACTCATTAAACCTCTGCCATCAATAACTGTTTTAAGAACTATGGCGAAGAACAAGTGACAAAAGACTGGGAAAAGGCCAAAATTATGTCAATCTCCAAGAAGATAATGGGGAGGAAGAAGGGCTGAAGAATTACAGACCAGTCTAATTTCATTTGTTTGAGAAAACAGAAGTACCAAAATTATTTGTAACGATCCAGGAGATAACAGATGATTAAACAGTCAGGACAGATTTGCTGAGAACAAATTGAGTCAAGTAAATTTCATTTCCTCTTATGACAGTCCTGTAGACCAAGGCAAAACAATGCACATCATTCATCTTGATGGTAGTACAGCATTTGAAATAATTTCTCATAACATTCTCACAGGAGAGATAAGGAAAACAGGTGCAGATGAAAGTAACAAATCATACAAAGGGGTGGGTTCAGTTAAATGGAAGGGTGCAGAGAACAGAGAGAGAGCCTCAAGTATCTACCTTCACACCTAAACTATTTAGTAGAAGATTTACATGAGCACTTAGAGCCCAGCTGTAAATTCCCAGACTGTACCTACCTCAGAAATGCTGTAATGGTTACAAAATTTAAACTGATGCTGGGGCAGAGGGCTGCTTGCAGATAAGCAGCTGCACAATCACCAGGGAAGGCTGACCTCATGTGAGGGAAGTCAGAAGTTACAGAAAGGCTCCAGCTGCATGCAATCACTCTATCTGCACTGGAAATCCACAAACACCTGAAACTTGTTTGCATGATAGAGTGCAGAATCTCCAAAGGTATCCTGCAAATGGATTAGACAGGCATCTAGCACAAGAGATACCTTCCAACAGGAGATACTGTAGCTAGTCAATTATTGACAAGTTTTAAAAAATGCCTTCCAATATGACAAATCTGGAATTTTAATAAACTTGTTGTATGCATATATGCAGGCATTCACCACATGATGAAAAAACATGGTATGATTGATCTGGCTAAGATAATTTCGACCTGAAATTTATCAGCTCCTTTATGTTGTTCACCATATGCTGCACAAGTTAATCACAATGGCATGAAAGGTGCAGCAGCCCAGGGCAGAGCACTAAGAGCTGGGATTGCAAGTTTTGGTCACAATAGTAGTACTGTTTGTTGCTTGAGGAATTATTATGTCTCTGAACCCAATATTTTGAACTTTAAAGACTTTCTTGGTCTCCTGCATCACTTACTGGAGCAGTAAAACCAGAGGAGTGTGTAGAAGTTCTCCAAGACCAATGCCCAAAAGGTAGCATGTACTGTTGGAACCTAAAGGTCATCTGGACCAATTCACACACCGAGAGTGCTTTGGAAAAAATCTAGTGTTGCATCTCACTGAGTTTTGGCAAGCAAAACAGAACATCTCCACACCAGTTGTATGTAACACGACTATTTTTTGCACCAGATCTGGATGGGTGCTTAAAAAGTGTCCTCTTCAATATAGCAAGGAATTTTTCCTAACATGATCTCACTCATCATCAAGAATCATCACACCAAAGGGGTCAGGCCGGGATGGAGTTCACTCTCCTCATGGCAGCCTGTATGGCGATGTGTTTGGTTTGTGCCTGGGTCAGTGTTGGTAACACAGCACAGTGCTGAGGTTCTCTGGCTGCTTCCCAGGGGTGGGCACGAACCCCAGAGTAGTCACAGCCAGGACAGCTGACCCAAAGGCACATTCCATACCACATGCCATTGTGCTCTGTAATAAAAGCTCAGGGAAAGCAGGAGGAAGCAGGTCATGGCAATTTCATTGATGAGCATGGCCTTTATCTTTCCAAGGAACCTGTGGTGAGATCTTGCTCTCCAGGAGGTGCACCAACACCTGCCTGCTGATGGCCAGTAGTGCATGAAATCCTCTTTGTGCTTTCCTTGTGGGAGAAGCATTTGCTTTTCCTGTTACACTCTCATTGCCTCAGTCCATGAGCCTTCCTGCCTTCCTTTTCTCTTCTCCCCATCCCATGGAAGAGGGGACAAGGCAAGGGGCTGGGTGAGTGCATGGCTGCTGGCCAGGGTCAGCTGCAACACTCTGAGAGGACACAAGTGACCACCTTCTGCTGAACTGCTCTAGCCTGGGCAGCAGTTTCAGCCCTGCACACTGGGCCCTGCAGGGGTTGGTTAATAACAAGAAACACCTGCAGAAACAGTCTAAGAGCTAATGTTAAGGTAGGGTATGAGGCATGAGCATGTATAATCAAAATATATACTATAATTGAATTCTTTCAAAAAAGAACCCCATCTAGAATAATGGAAGAATGGAATGAATAGAATTCATCTATTTGAATTACACAGAAAGTTTGAAATATATATTTGATTCAACTGTGAAATTGATTTTGGATGAGGTAAAAATTGACATCCTACAATATATCTTTTGTTTTCAATTCATCAGAAAAATTCAATTTGGGCCAAAGATATTGTGATTTAACATGAAAAAATAGCACATTCTCTAAAAATGTTTAAGAATAAAATCCTCAGTTGAATGAAAATTTAAATTCACGCTTAGTTTATACAAGGCCTGCATTGCAATAATATCACTTAATTGAATAGCACATTTTGAAGTCCCACTAAACATGAAGCACAACTTATCTTTTAACACCATAAAAAAACCCCAAAACCATTTGAAAGCTTCTTTAAATGAAATATAGTATCACACATATATGAAATCTGTCTGTTAAGTGCTCAGTCATGTATCTGTGTCTCATCACTTATCAGTGCTCACATACAAAGCTCATGGTCACGCCAACTACCAAGCTAGATAGAACCAAGGGTTAGGATTTCCAGCTTTAATCTCAGACACCATAGAGCAGCTCATGGAATTTTTCTTGTAAAACAAGCACTGACTTCTGTCACCATGCTTCTTTCACACAGAGATGGCACCGGTCACTGAACAAATACTCAGAAAAAAAAAAAAATTTGAAAAATATATTTTAAGATATTTAGCCAGCCACAGGTAAAACTTTTATCAGTCACTCTTCTGCAGCCCAAACTTCAGTTTTAAGTTGCATCAGTGCAATTACTAAAATTGAGTCAGAGGAACATTTAACACATAAGCAAATTATTAATCCTTACTCAACTTAATTGCTTTTTCCCAGTTATATTTGTAACATGAATCAATTCACAGATGCACTTTTAAAACATTGCTAACCTCTTCAGCATTGTCATCTCTGCTGTCCAACAGGGAATGTTTTGAGGAAAACATAGCTTCCACCTACAGAAATTCACCTCCATACTTGGTATGGCTTCATTAGCATCACAGTAGTATGCATAAATCATGCTAGTGATACCAAAACTAGTTCATAATCCAAATTCTCAATGCTAAATTATTTAAAATAAAATCCTTTTTTCAAGTTAGGCAACTTTCTTGTAATAAAAAATGATTTAGACAAGTGAGGAACAAGTGCCTCACATATTTTGAACAAAAATATTATCTCAACAAGTTGAAGAACACTTACAGGTTTCCGAAAAGTTTCAACAGTGGAGCTTTAATTTGGCGTTCAAGAATGTATTTGAAAGTAATGAGGAAACCAGTTCCTCACTGTTTGGCTGACTGGGGCCAAGGAATTTTGTCAAGTAATGTGTAAGGAAGAACTAAAGAGAATAATTAATGAGGCACCATAAGCATTTTAAAACTATCCACTAGAAAAAATTAAAGGTTTTAAGAAAAATCTTGTTAGCAACAAAACTAGGCTCTGTTGAACACTAACACCTTAATTTGAATTAAACTACAGATCAAAACAAAACCATTGCTAATACAATGTATTAGCAATGGTTTTGTTTTGATCTGTAGCTAAATTATCACAGTGTTTCTACATCTGATTCTCAAAGCAATCAGGACCTGTTGTAACATATTTATAGCCTTGAATTCCTTATGAAGATTACCTGCAACAACCAAAACAAAACCTCCAAACCCAACACAGGATTGAAGGCCACTGGTTACAACATTCCCTGGGTGCCAACACAGTTACTAGCTGAACAGGACAGGCACTATTCAATGTAACTGAAGCTTTAAGTGATAACTGTGGGTAACTTAGGATCATCTTTTTATAGTTTTTAACTTCCCAGTATCAAAACCATTTCATAAACATTCACATTAGTCCAAATTTCCAAGAAATTTCCACCTCCATTTTGTAAGCTATTTCCATTTCTCTGTTTTATAAGCTACCATCTTTCCCACAAATAGTAGAAAATAACTTCAAGAATGTAATTTCAAAATGAATAAAATTTCCCAAAAAGGTAAAATGAGAAAAAAATGTATTTAAAGAACTTCTTCAATATAATTTTACCTTGGAACAGATACCACTGGAGAACTGCTGTGACTGAAAAATTTGAAGTTTTAAACCTCATCCACTGAAGATAATTATCTTCAAGTGTCAAGCATTAAAAAACAAAACAGGTTTGCAAGAATTAAACCAGTATTGCCTCTTTTATGGTCTGACAACTGTGACCAAACTGTGTTCTGGTTTAGTTCACATTTATTAATTCTAAGCAATCTAAGTTATTCAAATACAAAATAAATTTAAACATCCTGAACTGTCAACCCAAAGCATTTTAGCCATCATGATCCTGATTAAAGTTTCTCACAGTGTTTTTGAAGTCTCCACTGAGACTAAAACAATCAGGAATAGCTTGGTGGAGGATGAGGTTCCTCCTGCAACTCTTTGCAAGGCTGCCTGTCAGCAGGAAGGAAACTATAGATAATGAATGCTGTAAGGGGCCTTTTATCTTAGTGCTGGGAAGCTGAGCAAGCCTACCTACCCTGAGCCCTCCACAGCAGCTGCTCACTGTTAGCTCACGAGCAACCTTCTCATCTTTGACATCCAAGTGCTGAATACAAAGGGAAAAGATGAACAATTATACCCAAAAAGGAAAGGCAAACTTTACTTTATGGGCTGGTAGATTTTCTTAGCAGCCATAGCTGTAATTCTAAGAAATTACAAAATTCCACTTAAATATGTCTTTCCCAAACATTTGAATATTTGTGTTCAGACAGTTATGGCATTCTTCAAGATCTTAGTATCTTGAAGAGAGTTTTTTTGTGGCTGCACATCCTAAATAACTAATAACCACGCACAGTTAACTGACAGCTTGCCTGCTGCATTCCTGTCTTAGACATTTCTCTCCTCCTACTGTAGCTGCATTGAACATAATTTTTGATGGAAAACATTTTGCAAGTATACTTCAAAGTGAACTAGGTGCTCCAAAAAATACTGAAACTAACTTGCTTAATATCTTTGAACCAAAGTGTTGAATATCTAAGTTCTAATGCCCTTCTGTATTCTATGTCACATTAAATTAACTGCCAAGAAGTACAATGCTCACCAAGGAACAAAGGCATGATGCTTCACAGTAATTTCCTGGGCAGGAAATGAAAGGCTACAGATAACACTGAGCTGTGAATCCTTGACTTTCACGGCATAGGACTCAAGTTCTTATTAACTGATGAGAGATAGCACATTGACAATATTAAAACCAAAATCTGAACTGATTCAGCTGTCCAGTGTTTGCTGACAACTGGTGAGAGAAGTTGAATCAACTTCCAAATTATTTTAACAACTTGATTTATCTATGAAAGCCTATTGTATTACTTGTATTTGCTTAAGATGGCACAAATAACATTTGTAAAAGTAAACTGCTCCACAAGAAAAGAAAGCCTTGCTATACTTCAACTACCTAGAGAGGAAAGACGTGTTCCGCTCTGCACTAACAAGCAGAAACCCCCACAGCCCTCCATTACCAACAAAATATGTCATATCCATGGACTAACCACTGGCTCTCCCCTCTGTCTCACGTTCTTACATTAACAACCAGACAACTAGATTTTTTCTCTAAATATGATTTAATTAAAAACACTAAATCAGCTTTGACTTTTATTTTATATATGTACAATAGTTACCAAATAATGAATACACTTAATCAGTTATGTTAAATTTCACATAACGTCAAAGGACATCAGCATGGGATGGAATAAACTCACTGCCTTTTGCAGATACAAAAAAATGCATTAATGTTAATTGTGATTACTATTTTGGTGTGCGGTTTGTTGGTTGGCTTTTTTATAACCTGCTTATCAATTCTCCAAATAATGTTGCGATAAAAACAGTGTAAGTGGTTAATTGATCAGTTAATATATTAACAAGTATGAACATTAGTAAAGTTTGCAAGGTATCAACTGCAAAATTACATCAAGTGTAGGACAGAATGTATTCACATGAAAGTTAGCTTCAGTTAGAAAAGTTTTGAAAAAGAGCCCAGGTTGGAGCTGTGCATTAATTTGGTCAAACTGATTCATATGAATGAACAGTCAAGTTTATTTAGATATTGAAAATACAACTATCCTTTTTAGTATTCACAAACAATTGTGTATATAGTGTGTGTATGTGTGTAAATATATATATGTATATATAAAGTGAAGATATGTTAATGTAAAAATATACTGTTCATCCACTCCCAATTACACAAAATTCTGTATTTGGACATTAAACTGTGCAAGTATGAATGTCCATTTCAAATCTACATTCAACCAGCAACAAATACTTAGAAGTATTTTGTAAACATTTGAGATAGGGAAAATCCATTTACAAAAGAATCCTCCCTTTAGCACATCAGCATCACTTCAGCTTGAAAATTTTGTACAGCAGCTTCAGCTGGCATTTTGTGAATCTGCTTAAATCAAAGAGCTCACACTGTCTTAAAACAATGTGTGAAAGCTCAGTAAATGCAGAAATTTCTTTCATTCTTAATCACCATCCATTTCCAGTTTACCAGCAAAAAGAAAATGCACTTGGCTACAAAAATATTAAGGAATGTTATTGAAAACAAAAGGCTATTTTGGTAGAAGAAACTACAAAAATAGTTAAGTTGAGTCATGTTGTAAAGCTTTAATGCAAAAGCATTACAGTACAGATTTTCTTTACAACCTTAAAGCTTAATCAACACCAAATTTAAATATCCATCTCTCAAGTGCTTGAACAAAATGTGCTCAGTCAAAGTCTTTCTCCAAGGGAACCAAGGGTAATTAGGCAGGTGTCAGGCTCTGGGTCTCAGCCGCCTGTTGAGCGCCGTCCCTCGTCCCGTTGGCAGCAATCACAGGGGTTGAGATACTCTGATAGAGTGATGTTGGGCAACCCAACTCAGCTCCACTTTCATCCTCTCCAGTATCTGAATCTGGTGTTACCGAACTGTTCTCTATCCCCAGGATCTCACTGATTGTTTGAGGCAATTCCTAGAAAGGAGGCGGCAGGGGAAATATTAAAAATCACTGTAATTAAATGCAAAAAGTTAACAAAGTCCCCTCTGTCCATCCTGCATTCCCAGGACTCATTCATGTGAGAAAACATTCATCTGAATTTAGCTGCACTGAAAGCATCTCTCTCAGAAATACTTCCATTAGAGTTAACATTTTCTGTAGCTGCTTTTCAAGAAGACAGCAAAGGGAACACACTCAGGAATTGATTCCTGATTAATCCTGATTAATATAATCTTCATTACAAAAGTTAAAGTCTAATCAACTATTACAATTACACTTCATGTTATTGAAATTAGTTTTATTGAATGATCCACTAGTTTTTGCCTAATAAGTCTGGCATGCTTTCAATGCAATGCACCTTTCAACTAGTTTTTCTCAAGCACACCAAATATCAAATTTCTTGGAGTGAGGTTACCTAGTGAGAGTTGAGAAATCACAACCAAAAAGCACAATTCAACTTTCCTGCAGTGAACAGTATTACTCTATAAAATCTATTACTCTTGCTTACAGACTTCTCAAACATAGGTACTGCAAAGCTAGACAACATGCTTTACTGTACCCAGACATTCAGTTCTTTCACAGGTCATACATGAACACTTACAGCTAACTAAATACTTTCCCTGTCTATAAACATTCACAGTAGATACATATCTTTACCTTGCAATTCATCATCTGCATAGAAATTGCTTCTGCTTTGCAGAGTATATATTCCACATCGATTTTCATAGACAGTTCATTGATATGCTAAAAATAGAATCACAAGTTATAGTGAGATAAATTATAACTTTGTTTCACCCAAAATACATTAATACTGCACTGCACTGCTAGTATCACCTTATTAACCTGCCTCTTAAGTTATGAAATGCTAGACATAGTCTATAAGCTTTGAGAAATGGCTACTCAAAGATACAGTATGGGACGGCTGCTTTTCACCAGCATCCAAGGTCTGCAAGAGGAATCCATAGTGCCTCTAAATGTGACAAACTATCTGGCCCTCCTACATACTTCCCCCTGCAGCTCACATTTTCAGAGATGATAAAGTAGATCATAGAAGATAAAGCAAAGGTTAGTATTAAATATAATAACTCATCTGAGGAGAGAACCATTTTTGATCTATTGATGATCTTATCACTAAACACAGACATCCAATAAACCATTTTGAAAGCCCGCAGGATAGACACCTAACCCTTCAGAAAATGGTATGCACCTTTCCCTCCCCCAATACAAACCACAACCATACTGCACAGTTAACTAAAAAGTTAACTAATATTTTAACTTAGTACCCAAAAGACAGCCCCATACTAGCCACTGGGAAGACAATTCTACTGCAGCCAAAACCAGCACATTAATGCATAAGAATCTGGTACCTTTAATATTTCATTAAAGCCATAGTGCTTGTCCATTATTTGCTGTTTTTCAGATTCTAGGATAGCACAACAAAGGAGAAGATGAAAATTCTGACAAGGCAATTCCGTCCACATGACCTGTTAAAATATAAAAACCCCACATTTGAAATGTTCATACTTTTCTGCTGAAAAGAAAAGTAGTTCTTAGAATAGAAGTCCTCCAGCCAAATCATTTAACTAACAATAAGCTGTTTTTGAAAGCAACTAAGTATTTGTAAAATTATTTGGAATTTTACTTTTAGCCCTTTAGAGATAATTGCAAGTCTGAGTCACCAAATGCTTATCTGCTTCTTAAGCCATTGTCCACTATATCCTACTAAACTGCTTGAGCTTGTGGTCTTGTGAATGTGGGCTCTGCCTCCACTCATGTGAAACAGAAGTAAGTGAAGCTAACAAATTATTTGCTAACAAAGTATCTGCAATAATTTGGTTTTTTAATGCAGAGTATCTGCATTAGAGTAATGCAGATACTCTAAATTAAATTATTGGTTTAGAGTATCTGCATTAAGTGTGAATTGGCAGCTGTTGCTTTTTAGCAACAGCTAAAAAGGCTCTAGTGTTTATAAATAAGGTGCTAAAGTTGTTCCCAATTCTGAAGACATGTACATACGGGTACGGGGGGGGGGGGGGGGGCATTCCCTTCCAACTGAAGTTTTTGGTCCCATGGAAGGACACAATCATTCTTGAGTTCACTGGGACTGAAATGTGTAACCTCAGTGCTAATACCGTATTTTAGTACATTCACAAAAACCTTTAAAAAATGCATTTGAAAAGAACATGTATGGTGGGCAGAAAGCTGGAGGACAATTTTGCCAACAAAACCAGAAAGAAGCAAAAGTCTGCTTGCACAAATGCCCTGACAGATAAATGGATTTAAAACAATGGATTTACTCTCAAAAAGGCAGATAAGAAATCAGACTGCTGAATATTTTTTACTTCATTAGCAAAAAATTTTTTTCAGCATTATTGATCTAATAAAGCCTTATAGCTGAGCAAGAGCTTATACTTGAACTTTCATTACTAGTACATGTAACCTGTAAACAGAGTTGCATAAATCCCAAAGATATCCAAAGAAAGTTCACCCAAAATAGAATGCAATTAAACTTGAATCTTTAAACTAAGATCCAGTTCAGAAATTAAATTTCGCCTCTTTATCAGACAACCAATATTCTGTTAAAGCATTCTCTCACTCCAGTAGAAAGACTGGAATGCAAGTAAGCTGATAAAAAATAACAGTTGAATGAAAATGCCTGTAATCTACCAAACACAGTCTGCCTACACAGTTGTGCATTGATTTGTTTTAACATCAAGTTGCTGCCAAAAAAAATCCATACAGTTTGCTACCATTTCTGATAAACCTTTCGAAGTCTGGAGCAGAGCACGCACTTGAGGTTATGTATGTAAATGCGTAACAGCAGCATCACAACATGCTGGAAGGATGGAAGAAAAAGCGGCATTTAAACTATAAGTATGAAACTAAAAATATAAAAATAAGAAGGAGTAACTTTTTTTCCTTTTTCTTTCTGATACAGCTACACAAGTAAAGACTTAGTTACTTATCTAATTTACTCTTAAGTAAATTTCTTATGTTTTTAGCCTAAAGAACAACTTGCGAAATTCATGAAAAAATACTTATTAGAGCTGGTTTGGATAAATTGGCTGTCCAAAATTATTAGGACAGGAGCCTTCAACTGATACTCTTAAGTGAAAGTACTAAGTGGAGAGTAGCAGTTAACTGTTAATGGAAAACAACTCATGATAAAAGAAAGCATTTGTTTGATTAATTTGTGGTATTGGTGATTCTTTATAGATTAGGTTGAATGAAGCACTGTCAGCGTAGTTTGTGTTAGCCAAAGCCATGAAGAGGATGATGCCAGAAGATTGTTAATCTTGATGATAAGGCCTTGTGATGCCACATAACATTATGTAAAACATCAAAATGTTGAAGTTCTGATCATTCTGGGTTAATGAGATCTTTTTTTGATTTAGGTGATCTTGGGATCAGATGAAATAATTAAGATTAACCAATATTTTGTCTTTAATTTTTCGTTCTGGGAAAATTGAGAAGTGTGTCAACAGTTCAGGTTTATTGTTGAAAATGTGGGCACAATATTCACTGAGAACTCAGAAGAACAGAATAAATGTTCAGATGAATGGAGGGAGTATTTTATAGGATATAACAGCATATGTACTGAGGAACAGAGGGGTAATGAAAAGAACAGGGCTGAGATGCATAAAGTTTGTACTATAATGAAAAATAATGTTGTTTCTGGTGTGATGAAAAATAATGTTGATACTTTTATTCACTTTTTCCACTAATGAAAAAGGAGTCACATAAAGAGGAGGACCAGTATTTAAGCTGTCTAAAGTAAATCTTTTTAGCTTTTTTATCATCAGTTGGTGGAATTTACTAGCATAGAGTATTGAGGTGGTATTTCAACCAGAGGACAAAAAAGTTTATGGATAACATTCATAAATAAGGAAACCAATATGTAAAAAACTAGAAGAATTCTCTTCTTCAAAGGTATAAATGATAATGATTTGGGAGGGGAGATGCACTCATCTCTTCCCCCCAGTATTATGTTGTTTTCTCAGTATTTTTTAAAGACTAATTTTTCTTTTTAAGTAGATGACAACAGTATTTTTATTTATAGTTTATAGTCCCAGGCTAGCATGTTTTTATCACCTCTGCTTTAAGGCGTATATATGTGTACATACAGGAAAGAAACACACTATATTTCTCTCTCAAGTATCTTTTTTCTTCTCTTAGGAAGACGATGGAAACCTTTTGATATATGATAAGTCTTGTAGGTTTCTTATAGCACATCATAATGTACGTTTACTACATGTATTCAATTTTCTTGCTAGGAGATATGGAATGGGAAAGGGAATATCTTGTTTTTCTTTTTAAAACAAAGTAATTAAGGCATTATGTTAATATTTTTATGTGAAGGCTAGAGTCACCTTTGATCAGTCCATCTTACAGTGTGTTGTTTTCTCTCCAGTGCATAGCCATCCAGCTCCACTGGTATCAGTGAAGTATGTGGGATTTACAAAGGCAAGCTATAGGCACAGGAGGCCTTTTCCCTTTACAGAGAAATTAACTACTTTTTCGGGTATTTGGCTGAGCAAACCTCATGTCCAGTTTTGTAATAGCACATGAATTGAGGGACTCCATCTGAAGGCATTATTACCCTATGACATACTCTTGCAGAGCATAGGATGGGATGAAGGAGAGGTACCATCTGAGATTCCAGTCCAAGGTTCCAGGACTTCTGGGGCTTTTTCTGTCTAATCTGCTAATTTCAGGATTCTTCTGAATCTCTGTTTCTGTCCTCTGACTCGTATGAACCACTTAGTAAGCATCAGACACTTTTTCCCTGTTCCCACTGGCTTCATGACTTGTAGTGTTTTATCACAAAAAAAAGGAATCAAAAGATTCTTCACTTGTCTGGTTTCTCCCATCTCCATTCACATTGGAAAATGAGAGATATTGGTTTCTTATAATTTGGAGTAGAGGCTAACTCCCAACCTTTGCACTTCCTGAGCTAGAGCCATAACCATTGTGGTAGAAAACGTTAAGTGATTGTTTCATTGCTGTGTGACAGAGTTGCACGTGATAGAGAGGAGACATTCCACCATGTGTGGATAAGCTGAGACATGTTATGTGAGTGCAGTTATTTCCTATGTTACATGCAATGTCTTTTGTGTATGGGTTAAACTGCTATGGGTTAATTTATAAATAATTTAAAATAAAAAGGCACACTTTAGTAGAGCCTCTCAAACACAGCCCAGATAGCCTACTGAGCCACTTCCTAGCTGCCCCAAAATTGAAAGTAGTTCAGTCCCTCCTTGACACTGGAGAGACAGGCAACATCACCTGGTAATTCCAGCCAGTTCTTAATCTTTTGTTTGCGCAGTGGGTGGTTTAGAAGAAACTCAGAAGAAAGATTTTGTAACAAATTACAACTAATTCATATCTAGCTTCAGTGTTATTCTAGTATCAGTCGGTAACATAAAGCCAGAATGAGTTGGTAATAAATTACTTTACATACGTTGGTTACAAATATTCATGGCTGCTGAGGTAGTACTGGGACAAACATGTCCTCAGGTCATTGTACTAAATCCTTTTTTTTTTTTTTTAATTTATCAGAGTATTAAACATTTTTCAAAATGATCCATGCTTTTTGTTCTAAAGTCCAAAAACTGCCGGAGTTTGTATGATGAAATATTTCCTTACCTCCCAGAGTCGAAGAATATCTTGAAAACTAAATTCCCTTTTAAATCTGATAAGAAGCCACCGGAAGCAAAAATAAAGGTAGCCTGAGTCTTGAGATTCTAGGAATAAGAGTGTGACATTTCAGAAGCATCAAATTTGGTTCAGACAACAGGTGAAAAAAAAAACCCTACACTTCACAGGCACATGCTCACACTACTAATTTTTAAGATGGTGGGACCTTTTTAGAATCAAGATATTTGCAAGAGTACAGCATATTTTTAAAATTGGTAACAGGATGACCTTGTATTTTCCATAAGCATGGAGCAATTATTTAAACATTTTAGGCATTATAAAGTTACAAGTCCTATACTCATATAGTATTGGAATTATATTTACACTTGTGAGGAACAGAATGCAGGAAGCTGTTTCAGTTACTGTGCAAAAATAATACACCTACCTAAATAACTGCAAAATCCACTGTCTAGTAAACGAAGCAAATGACTCAGCTGAATAAGTTGTGTCTTCATACCCTGCATCTGTTCTTCAAAATTCTGATGCTGTATGGAATAAAACATTAGCACTGTCACTTTTATTAACTCAATTTTGAGATTTGCAGCTATTTTAAAAGAAGTTTTGTTATTGCAACAGTGGTTCTCCCCCTTTAGGTACTTAATATATAGATATTTAACTGTACTTCTATCTAATGAAATGTCTGCCTTTTACTGAGAAGTTTAACTAAAGCACTGAACTGTATTTCTTTGCTAACATTTTTGTATGTAGTAAATGATAGTTTAAATCTGATTAAGCTCTGTACTTCCCAGCAGCATGACTGCACTCAAACAAAAAAAATTCTCTTTTACTTTCCTATCAGTCACACAGTCTTTTGCCACATGCACAACTCATAAAAGCTTCAGTTTGTGGGAAGTCTGAACTGCATTTAACAAAACCCAAAAGGCAGGTATATAATGAAACCATTATTGTGAACAAAATCGTGCTTGAGGACTCCTGATAAATACAAATTTGTCTGTGATGGTTACTCTGGAATTCTTAAGGAGCCAAATATGCCTGTACTGTACAACAATACTACTGCAAACCCACCACAACCTCAATCAACAAAAGCATATTGACTCCAAACATAAAATGACTGCTTTAAAAGAATTCAAAAAATACAGTGAACTTTATAAAGTAAAATTAACCCCAAATACTATCTGTAGCTTATCTGTTTATGTGAGCTAAAAAAGCCTTATTTTACCATTTGATCCATGTATGATACAAAGCACCAAAAGGCATCTACTTCATTCTCCATAACATACAAGACAGGTGACAGCAAGTCGCTCATCCCCTGCACATAACCTTGATGGAGAAAAAGCAGAGGGGGGAAAAAGCAAAAAGAAATTTCAACTCAGCAGTTAAACAGTAATTTTTCAAGTGTGATGAATGACTGAGTGAAACAAATATTAGCACATGTAGATACTATAATTCTCCAATTCAACTACCAGTAAAGACAAATTTGTATTAATAGGCACCAACATCCTGTAGATCTGATAAGATTTACAAGCCATTTCTGCCAATCTAAAGAGAACATAAAGCAAACACATTGTTCCAATAGCTGTTAAAAGATGTACAAACTGAGTTTGTACACAACATAGTTTTAGTAAAAATGTTCCTATTTAGAATTCAGAAGCATATATTGATATTTTTAAGTCTCTACCTTGCACCATCACAAATACAAACTTGTATATAATTTCCTTTCTATTTCTACTTGATTACTTTCTTCTACACATTTAAAAATTTTGAGTATCTTTGCACTCCCCCACCCACACCCTTAATGAAGATTTTCTACTCAAATTCATTTAAAGAGATATTGAGTTGTAATTCTAGAAAAACATAGTGCAACAGTCCTTATGATACAATTTGCATTTTACACTTCTTTTTTTTCTGTCACTGAATATTCTTTAAAGATTCCTTTATTTAAGGAAGTTGGGACTGTTCTGCTTGGACAGTACTTTAAATACACCCAAGCCTAAGACTATCTGTGTAACCAAGCAGACAACAACGAAGAATTTAACCTATCAAAGTGAGAATTAATAGTAATTAATTGGTAAAGTATTGCTTGCAAGAAGCACAAAAGCAACACGTCTCTAGATCTGATTCAAGGACGTGCTTTTATGTTTTGCACCTAGAACTGGTGAATAAAGTTCATACCACCTAAAAAAGTACTCACACAATTTCAAGAAAAGCTTTCATTTAACTGGAGAATGAAATGCCCACTAAAGCATATCATTTTTACAAACAGCTATACAATTTTAGCTGTATAAAAAAGTTTTTCAAATTTTTAGTTTTTAAATGGTTCTTCCAGCTTTCTTGTTTGTAATTGACAGTCCATTTAAGTAGAGCATAATGATTTCTACAGGAAATTTTTTCCCCTTCTTCCCAACTCTTCCAATTACCACTGATGCTAGTGTCAGCTTATCTATTGCCCAATTGTTGCTGACCTCCCTCAATAAGAGAACACAATTAATGTGTGTATCTATCATCAATGATTGGTTCAACATAACATTTCTCAGTTGGCTGACTTTATTTCTTAATGATGTAATTGTAACTCTGTAACTGAAAAGAGGATTAGAGTCAGTAACTGAAAATATGGAGCAGCTGTGAGAAATAAAATAGAATAATAGCAAACAGGTAAATAATTAAAAGGTCAAAAGAAAAAAGTTTTGTTCCCCACATATTAAATACTACAGCTAACTAAAAATAAATGCTGAGAAAATTCTGTCTAAGACAGTTTAAAAGTCCATTTAATAATAAAGCAAATTTCATTAATGCAGACTTAAGGAATTAATTCAGAAAAATATTCTATTAACAGCTGTTCTGTCCCCTCCCCTTTATGGCAGCTTGTGGCAATATTCAGACCCCTCTAAAGCTGCTGTCAAAAGATTAAGAGCAGCACTGCACCAATGTGTTGAAGCCTTGGACAGTTGCTATGTCAATTTACTGTATTTCCATTATTCCTGCTTGTTTATAAAACAAAAGACTTATGCAGTGTGCACATTTAAGCCATCTCAACCATGTTTTTAACAGAGTGGGTGATGAATCTGGTTTACTTTCACCTATAATGTCACTGTGCATTAATGGCTGTCGAAATGTGGAAAGAGATGAAACAGAGCTACATGTTTAAACCATTAATTTCAGTTTTCTCTTTTTTCAAGCCAAAGATCAAGACTCTCTTTCAGAGAGAATGAAAACCAACAAGAACTACAGCCCTGCAGCATGTTTACTACAGGTTAAAGATTTAATCTTACTTTTTGTTTTCAAAATCTGGCACAAAGTGGGCTTTTAGAATCCCAAAACTTTTCTGATACAGAATACGCAAAAAAACTCCAAAGTATACAACAGCCCAATGTCATGCTAGGGGTGAAGGGGGAACCAACTGCAAGTATCTTTTCCCTCCCTCCCAAGACAATTAACAAGAAACCAAGACATAGCCATCACATTAACAGTGCAATTAAAGAAAGATGTTATATGCTCTTCTCTCTGCAGCAGATGCATGCACTAAAATGTAATTTTTGACAGACTGCTAAGTGCACTTCTCAAGAACCAGCTTTTAAAATATTCACAAGAACACCATGTTTACAAACAGCTGGTTCAGCATGCTGAGCTTTAATTACAGCAGTGGCAGCTGGCTTATCATTTTTATTGATATTATCAGTCTTAAAAACATATATAACACTCAAGCTCCGAAGACCCAAACCCATTTAAAACTCTGAAAAGCAAGACTGCTTCAATTCTTTTTAAAAAGTTAAGTCAAAAAAAACCTAAACCACAAAAACCACACAAAAACCCCAAAAACAACAAAAGAGCCCCACAATAGTAGGTCTGTGGTGAATACAAACTACCACTTAATTTCCAATCCCACCCCAATTGATGAGTTCAGATGCCTAAGACAGACACCAAATTAAAAAGAGAATGAAAAACTGAACAAAGTTATCTACATTATTGAACACTACAAACTATTAAATCTTTTTTAAAACACTTACAAAAAGCACTGCAATCAATACGAATTCAATTCTCTTAAGAGGACTTCACATAAGCAAAGCTGCATATCAGAAGCCAGGAAGGCTCTTACATTCAGAGGGACACAACTTACCTAAGTCAAAGTCATACATGCAATAGGTCATCAAAATATCATGAAGTAAAATCAGTCCTGGATTATCTTCGCCTTCATAGAACTTATTTGTTCGATCTGTCCTGTTAACATCTTTTTCTAAGAAAACAGTGCAGATTTAAAAACACTTTCAAAACCAGTTGTGAAAAGCCAGTATGAAATTAATTCAGAATATCTAAGCTGATGATTTCTTCCTCAAACACTGTCACAAAGCTTTGAAGTGTTTCAGACAACTGCATAACTGAATGTCATTTCAAAATAAAGAATGTTTTAAAATAAATAAAATCCTTCCTATCTCCAATGAAAGTATTTGCTTACAAACAAATTTTAAAGCTTTCTGCCTCTTCTTTGATAATACATTTTATGGAAAAATCCTGATTATAATTCAGCAAAAATCTTTTACATTTAAGAGGATTAAAAACAATTTTATGTGAGCTAACTCTACAATGCCATTTATGAATACTGATGCGACACAGCATAATCCATAGCTGGAAAGTTCCCACATGATTATCTCAAAGACACTGTGACAGTTCATAACAGCATTTTATAAATACTGTGGAACAAGCTCTTGTAACTCAGAGCAGATGAAACTGCCTCTTTCATCAGGTAGTTCTGATGTCTGAAACACACCAAGCACACAGCATACTCCTTAATAAGGTGAAATTCAAGACCAATATATTTCAAAATTTTGCAAAATTTTTGAATGCAATTTGATAAAAGGAGTATTTTGTAGATTTGAATCTCTTTTACTACATAACTCTAATACTGCCACATACATTTCAAGTGCTTAAAAATTAAAATAATTGTCTCAACAGAACAAGCACCTGGCCTTTTTTAAACTCAGAATATATTGTTTTCTGTTATCATTCTCTAAAAATACAGTTTATTAGTCTACCAAGAAAAAGACTACTTTGACCCTTTCAGCTTGCCTGTTGAATAACTGCCTGAAATAACTTTAGCCTTTCTCTCAGAATAACAAAGAAATCTTGGCCTGACTCCTGAAAAAATATTTAGTAATCCACAACACTGGTGCCCAAATCTCACTACCAAAGAGAAATGAGAGTACAAACTGCTAATACTCAGCATAATTTTATGAAATTTTTAGAAGTAGGTGTAAAACCTCAGAAGTCAGATGCACATACACAAATCCTGATAAGAAATTATAAAATATGAACAGACACATTTTCACATTCTTATTGTACATCATTATTTTAACAACATTTCCAGCAGAAACACATTATAACATCACACAAATGAAGAGACTTTTGTTGTTGAATAAAGGAAGTTTAAAAATCCAGCCAAAAATCAGTTTGTAACACTAATACGTAAAGCTCTGAGTCACTCTACTTGAGAAAGTTTTAATATTAAGTATATAACCAAGTTTAGACACCTCTGAAAAGAGTAACATTTCATTTTTAGTGCCTCTTCATGCAAGCTCTTCAATTTCACTTCTTCAATAAGCTTTTAAAAGTGTGTGTGCATTTAGGTATGTGTCTAAACATGAATTTACCTATAAGACTCCGGTAATCTCTTAATCTTGAGTTTCGCTTTTCCTGTTCCTCACTGACAGATTTCCACTGCAGTTTCATCCTGAAATATTCATCCCTGAAGAAGAACGACAATTTTGAAACCAAAAATCCACATTTCCTTTTTTTTACTTCAAGCATTCATTCATTCCATGTATTCTTTGAGATAAATGGAATAACAACACCCTGTTTATGTAATGTTTTTAGTAAAACAATTTTTAGGAAAATGTCACAAGTTCTTGCATTCAACAGTTCTAGCAGCTGTCTTTCAAACAGCTTTCTACATCACTTTGTCTTAAAAAAGATGCACCTTTAAAATTTTTTTTGTAAGAAAAAAGTCACTGTACTCACGTTTTCCTTTTTTGCAGATTTGCTCTCTCTTCTTTAGTGCTGTTCCAAGGAAAATATCCCAAAAGAAATTTCCATGCCTCTTTTCTTAAAGTATGGCAGAGACCCTGGGGAAAAATGGGCCTGATGTATCAACAAAACTATTACCACACTGTGAGGAAACACTCCTAGATTGATACAACACTTCCCAAAGTAGCAACTTCAAGTTGGTTTCTTTTTACATTGTAGCCAAATCTCATGTGCTAACTAGGTCTCACACTGGGAGGAAACAGGAGGAAAAGAGAATGACTAAACAGAATACTGTGGAAGCACTGGATCCACACTTAGATAAGAAAAGAAACTTTAGAAAATCATTTTCTTCCTATATTTTTACTTCACTGCTAAAAATAAAGAACTTACAAGGCATCACAAACTTTAAGAAGTAAAAAAAGTACCTTTAAAAGTGTATAAAAATATAATGCTGGTTCTGGTTACAGTTGCCAAATTTCTGGTCTTGCCATAAAGTGACTTTGAGGACTAGTCTTCCATTTATTTCTTTTTTTAAACAAATATTTTTATCTCACAAGACATAGCCAACCTTCAATGAATCTTTCAGTCAAAAATACTAGTATCCATTCAAGAAGCCTGCTTGTCAGAAATCTTCCCAAGTAATTCTCAACATTTTTAGATGACAAAAATATATGGAGCTGAATCATATCCTGCTCTCATCAAGAGTTTCTTGTAACTCCTGTAGTACAGTCAAAAGAATAAGGAACTTTTGCTATGAGAGTCCCCACTTTGGGGATCTTGAGTCATAAATAAAATAGAGCACTCAGTCCCCTGGTAATGGGGAGAGATTGACAGGAAAGTGGGCTACAGAAGAAAAGGTTTGTAGTAATTTTCATGCTTGTGGAAGGGTCCTTAATTGAGCACATCAGGCACAAAAACAGGACAGTGCTATCATTCTCTACTTCTGCTTGCATCAAGAAACATACATCAGCAGGCACAAAATGAATGCATTAAGGCAGCTGCATTCCTAGCAAAATATAGAAATACTGAAGTAACATTAGGTAGAAAAGCAACAGGACACAATTAGTTTTTAAAATTTCCATCACTGAGACTAAATTCACATTCATATTACAAAACCCCTCAGTTAAAAATACCAACAAAAGTGTTTAGCACTGCTCTGCTAAACAGGGTCAAATCCCAGCAAACAGCTGGGCAAAACCAGAAGCTTCAGCTAGAGAAGGATAGGAAAAAACATTGTAAGAGAAAAGAATAAACCAAATATCCTAAAATTGAAATACTTTTTCCTGAAAGTAACTTTCATTTGTTTAATCACTTAAGCTTCTGTATTTCCAACTCATTTCCCTCAGTCAGCCACAAGAAGATCTCTCTCCTTGCAGAGCACTTCATATAGCTGCAAGACTGCTGAGGTATTTGACTGGCATCAAACCATGCTTTATGAAGTCTCCCACTAATGACAGTCTGGGTCATGCTCAAAGTTCCGCATGAAACATTACAAGTTAATGAAAACAGCATATCCATAGTTTAGGAAGGAAAGTAAAAGCCAGAATCAAGCCATAGATCTTGCTGAATTTAGATAAAATAGTTACCCCTTTGAATATCAATCGTTTTATGTAGTCAACATCTAAAATTCTTCCTTCAGAGTCCATATTCTTAGCCCATTCTTCAGCTGACACAGGCTCTCTTCTACTAACTTCAGGCTGTTTCCCTAGGTCGATCTGAAACACACACAAAGGCCTTATATGAATCCCAATGAAGTGCTTCAGTAGTTGCAAACAACTGCACAAATGGTACTAAGCCTGCCAGTTTCTAATAGTCAGTGCAATTACATTTCCACATGCACATACCTCAGCAACTCTAAGGATCTAAGGTTGCTCCCACGTGAGCAAGTAGAGTGGGCCAACACAAGCAGATCTTTAGAGTAAGACACTCGGTGCTGAGGACCTGACTATACATGTTAATATTTCAGATTTTGGAGGATGTACGTGTGTTTTAAACAACCTTCTAATTCCACAAACACCTCTGAGCTAGCATTCCATGAACTAATGCAACACAGTAAACAAGGACAATTGGGAGCTTCACTTTGAAAACACATTCCTGATACACATGAGTGCATCTTACAAGAGAACTGACAACCAGCTTGGGTTTAGAGATGCTATCCTTACATAGACTGCACAATGTGACTGGAAAGATCAGTTTTGGTACACAGCCTCTTAAAAAAACCAAGGATGTATGAATTTTCAGAATTTATAACACCCATGAAAAGTTTCAGTTTGTGCTTAGTCTCTCAGTTCCGAAATTCCATGTACAGGAGAACTCAGCAGAAAGTAAATTGTTACTTTCTAAAAACATTTTTATGATAGCAACCCCCAAATCAATTTGTATTTCAACTCTTTATAAGTCCAAGGCATTTTTCAGATTAAGACATATAGGTCAATGTTAATTTCCATATATAGCATTTGCTACACTTTTTCTCATTGACAAATTAATTAAGTGCTAGGCAGCAACTTCTTAGAATTATATTGTTCATGCAGCATATCTACTGCTGAGATATTAACACTAGCTTGAACTCAAAAAATCCTCCATATAAAACAGTTTAATGTTTTAAAAATATGTAAGCTGCTCAAATAATAATCACAAGCATTTAAAAATAAACCTTTTCCACATATCTGTAAAAGACTCCGACAGGTGCCCACAGTGATTCACGATCCAATTATAAGTTCATTCTAGCTTTCGTTCAAATCATGCATATATCTGTAATTTATACACCCTAGACATTCATCATCCAATTAAATATTTTTTTAAATCTCAAAAGAAATGGAGATGTTAGGAGCGATTAGCCAAGAAAGTTCGTTATTAGCCTGCATGCTCCAATTTTACTTAACGGAGCTCTAATTGAACTCAAAGGAAACACTGAACATAAAATCGGTCACCTTTTCAGGTAGTGCCTCTAACATAAATATAGTCACCATTTCATTAATTACAAACTTCCCTTCAAAGAAAACTCGCATTTGCATGCATAAAAATGAAATATTCAAAAGTAACTGATGATGATCTTAACTCCTGAGAATAAATGGTAATATGCCACAATTGCATAAACAGTATAACTCATCATGCTTTAAGTCCTACCATTCTTTTAAAGGAGTGCATGAAAACAATCAGCGCATCCATATCATTAATTTATAGACTCACTCGTGTAATGACTTCAAATCCTGGCTCTTCCTGCTGATTTATCTTCAGCCCTGGAATGGTATCATTGAAAAAGTCTGCCATTTCTGATGGTGGTCGCCTCTGATTTGATTGATCGCTTGAACGTAAAGTACCAACAATATAGTTTGTGACTTTGGAAAATTTTCCCATTGTTACTATGTATGGATCTTTCTTCCATTTCTGTTAGAACATGGAAAACAAGAAAAACACAAATATCTGTGTTTATAATATATTTGTTTTATATATATACATATACTTGTAATTCTTATACTCAAAGGAAAACATCAGGAAAGGTACTGTAGATCTCAAAATTATTTAAGTTTCATGTATTGGTAGTAATACAGAACAGTCATCACATGATTAAAAAGCACATCTTAAGTATGAAGATAATACTGCTAATTGATTTGTAAGATTGGATAGCAGTGCTCTCAGTAAGCCTGACCTACACATAGAAGTGGATCAGATCCACTGTTTGCTGTCAGTGATTCATGGCACAAAACAGAAACCTCACACCCAGTTTCCCTACCCTCACAGAAAAAACAGTCTGAACAATCATGTACTCTGCTAGGAATTTCACACAAATTTTTATTTGACAATTAAATCCAGAAACTAATGCAATTAATTAATGAAGAATTTCTTTAATTCAACACATCAGTGGATCAGCCCTCTGGCCTCATTTTAGTCACCCAAGTTTTGCTCCTGACTTTCACAAGTCCATAAGCTCCACCAAATGATAAGCCATTGTAGTATTAAAAAACCCTATATTTTTAGCCAACACTGTCCTCTTTGCTGCTGTATTTCCAATATCCCTCCAAAAGCCTCAGAAAATATCAATGAAAAGAATACTTAGTCAAGGAAAACTTAGAAAATTATCATTAATATGTTGTGATAACTTCTAAAGTACTTCCCCACTAATACTAAGGCAAATGTATGAATCACAGAGAACATGAACTTGAATAGGTTTGAAATAATACCACAGGAAAGTTAAGAAGTTATTACATCATAGAAAACAACATACAATTAAGTGTACTTTCTATAGTAAGCATTTGGTTTAGGATATAGCTAATGCTTCTACAATGGTATTAAATAATTACTCAGCAAATGTTCCTGTGACATGGAAGGGTGCATTTTTTCAAAACATGTCTTCAGAATAAAAAATCTGAAGATAATACATACTTGTAATAAGCCATATGATGGTTCATCAAAGAGATTTTCAAAAGACTGAGACAGTGACTTCTGAGTCTTCACAAGAAGAACCCGCTCATCATGTGGAGATCTGCAATAAAATTAAAAAAAGGTGTCTGGGCGCAAATGTTTTTTCTGTTAAGTTCTCAGAACATTTACTGGTTTTATGAAGTCACATTTCAGGCTTTGTGCAAAAAATAAAAGATTTGATGCAAGATCATTCATATGATGCAAGATCAGTCCTTGGCACAAGGTAGACATTAACACTTCATAAAACAGAACCTTCACGTTTCAAAAGATTGTGTTATTATCATATTAATTCTGAATTGTACTATTTCATTCCCTGAAAAACGAAGCTTTAGAAAATTTTTTGAGAAATTACTCTGGAAGATAACTCCATTTACATGTATGTAGGTGACAAAATTTTCTTCAGTACATTTTTCTAGTTTTGACAATGGACAAAAAAATGTGACACAGGAAATGTAGTGAGACACAGTCAGCCTCAATACAATATATGCTCAAACGCCCTTAACATAATAGAGGAAGTGAAAAGAGCCTATGTCACCCATACAGTTAAGGAATTCTTTCTACCAGTTAGTAAATCTTACATTATGGCACCCTGTAAAACATTACATTAAGGAATACAAACTGCTTTTCAATGTATGAAAGCACATCAACAAATTTCTATAGTACTACAACAAGCTCCTATCAGTATGAATCTTGGAATTATTCAGAATAATCTCCTTTATCACAGGAGTTTAAAAGACACCAGAGCCATTGTACTGCAAAACAGAACCATCCCAGTACATCCCTGCAAACATATTCCTGTGTAGACTCCAGAAGCTTAATGAATACAAACCTGACTTGGTCTAACTCACTGTATTTGTACACTCCTGCTCAACACATTTGCTACTCAACAGGGTTCCACAGGCAGATGAAAATAGTGACAACAAAGGCATTGAAACCATGCTGTTCCCAGTAATGAATCTGTTCTTTTGCTCTAACACCTACTCCCCCTGCAACATCCCATTTTGCCCCCTTCTTCAGCACAGGCACCCCATTACTTCCTTAAGCAGCTGCTGAATCACCAATTTACTGCTCAGTAGGTGACAGAAGAGAGAACAGCTCAGAAAGCAGGCTGACATTCAAGCCTCAGAGTTTGTATCCAGGCAGGAGAAAGCCAAGCACTTTGCCATCTGACCCTAATCCATTGCACAGACTTACATTTATAAAATACCTCTCTATTGCTCTCTTACAAAGTTTAAATCCACTATTTCTAGTTTTTGAAAGAAAAATTACTTTTCTTTTTATTAGCACCTGCATCATCTACCATGTTATTAAAGTCAAAGATAAGAACTTTAATAAGGCTTATCTCTTTCCCATTCCAACAGGACAGGACACTGTAAACACTGACGGATATGAAATGCAACAAGAGATCTTCTTTTCAGACAGCCAGACATCACAGTCATAGTTCTGAGGCACCAACAGTTAATGAAGCTCAATTGGCTTTTTCTAAAGAGCAGCACAGGGGCAAAGGCTGAGTCATGTATTATGTTTCTCTTAACTAAAAGAATTAAAACTTTGTACCACACCTCCCTTTTAATTAAACACACTTTCTGGGCAGTCAGGGGGGTATCAACACATTAGGTAATGCTCAAAAATTTGTGAGCTATACATTTTCTGAAACTTCCTCATAGTCCTGTGACTTAGAAAGTGTCATCTGTGCACATGATATTTTCTCAATATTAGACTAGTGCAATTAAACTAGAAGGCACCTAATCCTAAGGACAACAAATTACAACTATTTTGTATAACTTTAGCTGCTTCATGCTGATTTCAGCAATGACGTGGTATTTATAAAGAATGGTGTTAGAGAAGAACAAAATCTTTTGAGGTAATAGGAACATAAAAAAATGCCAATAACATAAAGATAATATATACATAAGCTAAAATGTCTGCCTTAATATCAAGATCCCATGTTTATAAAACACAAGTTGTGATAACAAGTAATTACACTGACAAATATTTGCTTGTGGCATCCAGACAGCTGAATAAACATCTTTTACTAAATGAGGTTGTGAGCTGAGATACATTATGTACTAAAGAATGAATAACCATTAGGAAACAACAGAAACATACAGATTGACTCTGTCATTTCCATAACTTGAATGGCCTATTTGTTCTTTTCTCTTTCCTTAGAAAAAAATAATGGTCATAATTCATGACTGAGCAACAGAACAGAATTTGGTGACAGAAGACACCTTAACTGAGTAAGAAAACTAAAACTTGAAATTCCTGCTCAGGTCAAAGCTTAAGACCATCCAAACTGAATTTCTGTAGCTATCGTTGCTTTTTACTTTAAAGTTCCTGAAATATCTGCTCTTGCATTTATTAATGCTTACAACTGTTCAAGATGGCAATACAATACAGCAGTACAGCATGTCCTCCAAGCTTGAACATCACCTGAAGTTTTGCTGTTTTATCCTAGAAATCAGTTAGAAAATTTCAAATATGTTGCTGCAGTCCACAAGTAACAGCTTACACAGATCTGATATAAAGCTTTCTGTAACTCACCATATAACACAGTCTTTTTCCAGAGTTTGCTACATCAGTTGCTCCTAAAACCTGCCCCAGTTTACCAGCAGCTAGTCAAAAGGCATCCACAAATAACTAAACACAGTATGCTCAAAAAGGAACAGCTTCCTTGGGGAAAAAGGAAGAGAGGGGGATGGCAGGACAACAATGTTTCCCTATGCCTGCAGAGGCTGGGAAATTATGAAACTAAATGAGGATGTTTAAGGAAGGGAACCTAGAGAAAAAAAACCCTCAGGATTTAAGATGAAGTTGTGATTCAGGATTTTCTAATCTACAGTTGTACAGAGAATATTCATATTTACAAGTTCAACCTGTCCCCCTACTAGCCCCTCCTTTGCTCTTCCTGACTTTTCCCCTTACAAAGCTCACTTAAAATGCTACAGCCAGTGGCATTCCACCAACTGGACACACCAACCATGCTACCTTCTCCAAGCAGCTGAAAACTTCTGATTATCACAAACCCCAACACCATGCCTTGAAACTGTCAAAGCCTTTCACAAATCAATTCCATAAATATACAACCACTCACGTCCTACTGACTTGCTCTCCAGCAAAATTTTCCTTAGCATTACTCAGCATCCGCTTGCTCTAGTTGTTGAAGGCATCTCTGGCCCCAGTGATGCTACTAATGTAAGAAGAGCCCTCTGTAAGAATTCCTACAGCCCTTTCACTATCCACCTTCAAATCTGTCATCACACTATTATGCTGCAAGTGACAACAGCAAAACACTTTTGAAAACAGATTACATGCTACACTAACATTACAGCTATTAAAGGTATACATGTTATATCACATTTATTTCTTCATATTCTATCTAGCCTTATTTACCTGTTGGCTTCTTCAATTATATTTATGCTGACATGGTGAGTGCAGAAAATTTTATTTTATTCTACACTTATGCATGCTGATCAAAAAGGCTATCCTAGTAAAAAACTTGGAGGTAGCACAATATAACTACAAAACAACACCAAATTATTTAACAGAATGATAGGGTCTTAACTATATTTACACTCAGATAGTGGATTTGTGTGGTAAAGATCAAGAGTGAAAAGTGAAACACTGACCAGGCGAGAAATTACAAGGGAACAGAACTGTGGGGGAAAACATTTATATACTAATTGATTTAGCTGACAGTACTGTAAGTTACCTTGCACACTCACATAAATATTCATGCATATTTTGCACAAAGGAGAGCATCTCAAATTGTAACACAAATTATCCCATTTTATAGGAGTAGCTCATGAAGGATTTTACACTGCATGTTCATAACAAGCTTCTGCACCCACTAGAGGGAGCAACTGAGGCATTTGGAGCTAGTAACACTTCAGATTCTAAAATACTTCATAAATCAATCCAATAATTTTTAAACTTCAGCTTACATTCCAAATGCATATGTGAAACCATAGTTTCAGTCACCTTGAAAACTATTTCTACTAATAAAAAAAGGAATGGAATAACAATCAGGAAGTATTACTCTGAAATTCATTACATGATTTAAGTAAACCAATAATCTGTATTTTACAGAACTAAGAGTTGTCTGATACTTACTCATTCAGTGCAACGTGCTTTTCAAGACATTTAATCAATGATTTGCTATCTCCATGATGAAAGTGAAGAGCTGGAAGTTTCACATCATCCTTCAGACAGAACACCAAATAAGACCATCCCATGCCTTCTTTGTTTTGTTTGATTGATTTCAGATCTGTCAAACTGAACAGGAACGACCACTTGCTTTCTCTGTTTGCATGAGTTGTAGCATCTTAAAAACAAAATCAGCACATGATTTCAGTTTGACTTTCAGTGTTAGCAATTATAAATACATCATATCTGTCACTGTTCCTAAAAAACAAACTCAAAATATAAACACCAGTATTGGTGTCTAATAATAAAATACGCACTGTAACTACTATTTCTGCATTTTCCTTTGAGCCTCCTTGTCTTCTATGGACTTGTAAAACAATCAACAAGTCCATCAGGCTACTCCCCTAAAACTGTACCTACAGTTTATAGAAAAAGGTTTTTCACCCAGAGGATGGTTGGGCACTGGAACAGACTCCCAGGGAAGTTTAAGCATTAAACTTAACAAGAGTTCAAGAGGCATTTTGGACAACACTCTCAGGTACATGGTGTGATTCTTGGGGTTGGCCTGTGCAGGGCCAAGAGCTGGACTTTAATGATCCCTGTGGGTTACCTGCAACTCAAGATACTCTGTGATCCTACAACAGAAGTGATCAAGCAGTTAAATGTACATCTGCTGTATCAAATTCCAGCAGCAAGCTAAATCCAACCTGCACTTCCACCAGGTAGTGCTACTTCCTCAAACTAAACATCATATGTGCTACAATCTTGTAACCTATATATTACCCACAGTTACTAGCCACATGTTGTGTAAGGCTGCTGCCGAAGTAAGGGCAAAGGATTTGGAAATCTCCCCCTCACCCTTTCCTCTGGTAGTGTGAAAGCTTGCATACATGCTGTGCAAAACTCCATATATTCAAGGAGAAGGGATTAAAGTGTACTTTACCAGAGGACACAAAATTGCCAGCATGTCCAGAAGGAATTTGGGACACCCCCTGGCCTGCTCCCATCAAATTACAGCAATTGGAAATAAGCAAGAAGTGGCAAAGAGCATAATCAAAGTAGTCCTCAGTGACAGTCACTATGGATGAAGGAATGCCCTGCTGAACTGGAGATGAAAATTCAATACAAACTAGTGATGTGGTAAACCATATTTAACCAACAGAGATGCTGTGTGTGTGTGTATGTGTGTGTATATCTATAAAAGCCAAGGACTGCGTTTTACTCAAAAACATTCATAATCTGACATCCAAACCCTGTAGATGACAGACATGACATTTAAAACCATTATAAAGATGGTAAAACAAGCACAATAATCCCCAGTTACAGGATGTGAAATACTACATGGAAAACAAGTATTATTAAAGAAAAAACACTATGTGAGAATCAGAGAAAAAAAGATTACTCGAGAATCACTGTTCTTTCATCACAACTTGTTTTTCAACATCTCTACTGAGACACTATAAGAAAAATGTTGTAGCTATAGAATTATTTTGACCATGTAAAAAAGACCATATTAAAGACCCATGTATGTCATAACTGTACATTCCATCTCCCCCTGCTGCTGCAGTATGGAAAGGCATTTGAGTAGAAAACCACTTATTTTTTCATTTTCATTTCTATCATGACACCTAGTTTGAATTCCACTTGTTTTAAAGAATGCAAGCCCAGTGAGGATAAAATTGCTACTACATCTAATGATGAAGCAAGAAGTTAGATTTAATGTTCTTTTTAAATACAATTCTCTAGCAAATTAAGGAAAAAAACATAGGCAGATGACAGCTATTCCACTTGTGAATTTTTTTCCACACCCAGAGATTCATCTCTTACCACAAATGAATCCCAGCCTTTCAAAAAGGCTATTCTTAAAGGCAATTCTTTAGTTACAAGTTACCATCATGGAAGAAAACCAAAACACTATACACACAAAAAAAACCCTCCACATTTTTTTTTAAGTACCTCCATTTGAATGAGGTTTCTTCTTAAAAGAGACTGTGGTGACCATGTCCCACTCTGCTTCATAACTACTTGGACGATCTGCTCCTCGGGAACATTTTTCTTTCGGAGTTTGAGTCCACTCCACAACAGAACTGGAATCCTGAGATAAAACAACAAAAGCAACTATCAAAAAACACAAGACATGAACATTGACCTGGTTTCTCAGATTCAACCTGAAGAATCAGCATCTTTATTTTGTAGATTAAAAGAAAATGTATTGAAATCCTCAGAAACATAATACAGTTCAACACAGGAAATTTGGACTTATGACTAAGACTATGTGGTTTTACTTAGTAAATTCCAACATCCTAAAATATCTTTGCCTCT
Organism: Agelaius tricolor; assembly: GCF_023055355.1. Classification (NCBI taxonomy): domain Eukaryota; kingdom Metazoa; phylum Chordata; class Aves; order Passeriformes; family Icteridae; genus Agelaius; species Agelaius tricolor. The sequence continues at coordinate 34,289,407 of NW_027269263.1, forward strand.
CTTGCAGACTTTATAAGCATAACAAATTATTCATTTAAGTGTAAAACTTGAATCTTTTTTAGTCACATCCTCTTAATACTGATTAAATACCACATATCACTGCATCTTGGAACCCCCACAGACTTCTATTTTTATTTTGCATTAGAACAGCACCTCTCACTTTTGTGTCTAACTATGAAGAGTGAATCACCAAACTACAACACAGTAGATGCAGAGGGACTGGTGACTGTGATATATTTACACTCATTTGGTCTTTACTATTCATAGTTAGTCCTCTACTATTTTATTTGTGAACCAAGTAAAAACTAAATACAGTCAACCTACACATGTATTCTAATAACCTGAACTGGCCTGCAGTCTGCAAATAAGATTCCTACATATAGCTATTACTACCAATAATAAATAAGCTTTGCTTCCAGTTATGAAATCACCTACGCATTAGTTAACACAAAATAAAATCTCTAGAGAAACATAATGAACACTGATAACTAACAAACCAACCTTTCCAGCACAGAGGATATTAGAAGTATCCAAAGTCTCATCCAGTGGTCTCCAGTCTACTACCACTTCATTTTCCTACAATACAAATCACAAAAAATTCAACACTACACAGCAATGTATTTATTGCCATATATAGTCCCCGTGTGACTACGTTAAAACTTACATATACATATAGATGATGACATTGTCAAACACAATGTGATGTTTGTTCGTGTACAAAATCCTAGACTTTAAAAAGGCATTTAAGATTTGCCAAACTTGTTATGTGTTTTGCCAACAAATACAAAAGTTCAGTAAGTGTATTATGTACATACCTTTTCTATGACACGCAGTATTCCTGCTATTAAGTTGTCCTGGTCATCATTTTTTCCACAGGAGGAGTGAATGAAAACTCCTTCTTGCTCATATACAACCTATAAAAAATGAGTAATAAACTTTAAAAAACAATGTTTTTAAATCCTTAAAATTGTTTATCCCCCTATGGTACTCATTATCATTTTGATTTGCTGAGAGAAGTCGAAATAAACACTTATATCTTGTTAGGGATTTTGTTACAAAGAGTCCAAGATCCCAGTCTTTCACTTACCTAAATCAAGAAACAATAGGAAATGGAACTGATCAAACTTACTCTCTAAGCAACATACTGACTAGTACTACTTTGTTAAAACACCACAAGAAAATTATTTTTAAATCAGCAGGTACAGGTTCAGTGAAAGTCCTATACAGCTTTTAAAACATTAAAAGGCTTTCTTAAATAGCCTGCCTTTCTGCCACCTACCATTAAGCATGTTGAAATTATAAAACTAATTTAAATTTAAAATGGACCAAAATACTGTAAAAAGATGAACTCCAGAGAAATAAAAAACTATACCCTGAAATTAAATGCAGGGCCAGTGGCAAAGATTCCATCTGAAAGGCAGAATATGTAACAGCTGGATAAGAAGGGCTTGTAGGAGTGCACACAGCCCACATAACTTTTGCATTCAAGCATTTGCAAAACCCTTCACAGTACTCTGATCATGCTCTCAAAAAAAAAAAAAAAAATTAAAAGAAAATCAAAGAACCCTTGGCTGTCAAAATTTAGCAGGCTTTTGAAAGCTACATACACATACTCTTAAAAGCTCTATAATGACTGTAAATGGGTCCTATTTTACACAAGTCTAAGAGTGAAGAGTCCCTTCAATTTTGTGAAAGTGAAATAAATCAAACAGTAACAGTAATTGTTTGAGAACCATTTTCATTTTCACACCAAGCTGCAAACACTGCCTTAAGAAACCTATTTTTAAAGGCAAAGCTTAGAAATTTTTAACTATCAGAGACAGATAATGCATTTCTTTGGTTCTAAAATATCAGGAGCTATTTTTCTCATTTATCCGCTTTCTAAAATCATTACACTTGTAGTCAGGCCAGTAAACTAAAAGGTTAGTTTTGCCTGTCCGTTTCAAAAGGTTAGGTGTGTAAGCTTAACTAGCCAGATGAGAAAACATGGCTGAAAAAGAGCCATAAAATTTACTTAATTCATCCTTTCTGTTTTAGTTTTGCTGCAATTTCTCTACCTTTAACACAAGCAAGAAATTTCAGAAGTGCTCTAGTTAAGCTGAAATATCACTTGGAAGAAATCTCTAAAGGTCACTTAGCACACTCCTGCTTGAAGGACTATTAACATCATTGCCTTTCAAATATTGGAAGTCTTCTTTCCTGTTCTCTATTACAGTTTTTTCTCTTTTCTATCAAAAAAACCCACCCTAATTACTGTCCAACATGATACAAAAGAAATAACCAGAATTCTGCAAAGAATAAAACAAAATGCAGATCATCACTGGTGCAATTATCTGTTTTCAAATTCAGTTCCGTTCAAACAAGGCAACCTTGATGTTTATTTAAATTTTACCTTCTAGCTATTTGGACCTGATCTATCATGAAAACTAGTCAGAAATATGAATCAGTCATCAACCCCTTGGACAGCTGCTCCAGGAAAAAAAAAATCTATTTGTATCAGAGTTATACTGGTAGAAGTGTACTTCTGCAAAAAATGTATCAGAAAGTATACCTTCTCAGTCTAGAAGGTACGCCATCTAATAACTGGTTTTATTATTCTTCTGTCCATTAATCTCTCAGAAGGACAAACACTTCCTTTCATGGAAAAAGAAAATGTGTTTCTAATGCCACAGTTGTCATGCAACTGAAAAATCTTACACTGCTCTTTGTAACAGCTTCAGCTCCCTGTGCCATTCTCCACCAAAAAACCCAAAGCACACGCTCAGAACTTCAGAGGGTGTCTGTAAAACAGAGGACTGGACACAAAGCACCTTATTCCCCTCATACTGTTATTTAAGAGAAAATCTTCTACAAGTTTGAAAGGCCAGAAGGCCAAGCTGCTGAGATTCTTCTTTTCCAATCGCAAGCATGATCTACTTATTTACTTTTTCCAACTGTTAACTAGAACTGTAACTAATTTGAAGAAAGAGATAGCATTATTGTACAAAAGAGTATCTAGATGTTTTTTCACAGTTAACCCCTCTGCAAAACATTTTGGGAGTTACCATATTGAATTCTTCAAAATACTGAGCCACTCTATTCAGCAGTACTTTGTAAGGTAACTCCATAAATGCATTTGAACAAACTGAGTTTGGGAATGTAATTCTATAGTGGTAGCACCTGAAAATTAGCTACATTGAGTGGCTATATTTCACACAGTGCTCTTAGCAAGCTGAAAATTCAAAAATGCTATTAGGTATTCTTACAGTACTTTACAGTAAAACATAGTTTGTTACAGATTTTTGTCTTCTGGTACTGCAACACTGACAAGCTATTCAAAATCAATTTAAAGAAGAAAAGTAATGTTAAATTACATGTACAAGTAATTAGTACTAAGGAAAGTATCAAACTGAAAGACAGTATACCAATAGTTAGATTTGAATAAAACCCCATCCATCACTACAACCACCAGTTCTGGTTGTAGTAGTAGACAACCACTACTACACTTAGTAGCTCAATCTCACACACCATGTGGCCTACAAATGTTTTTGTTCAGGGCCTCTGCAGCCCAACACTCAGGGAAACACCTGGTGAGTCAGCACACTTGGACCTCTTAAGCATTCAAGAAAACAGATTTCAAAACTAAATAATGGCTTCACACACTGACTCTTGCCTAAGCAGTAGGTTACTGCAGAACATGCAAAAAGGCAGCAGATGTTAGAGGATTACCTGAAGCATCAGTAAAATACCAAGGACTTGTGTAAGGTCTGCATGCAACAACTACATAGTGAGATCCTGCTACATATGGAGAGAGCAGAAGGAACTATATACAGGCAGGGCAAGATAACGAGACCGATGCCCCTCATTAGCTGTTGAAATAACTATAACCCCTCCAAAACCAACCCAAATCTGCTTCTGTATTACCTGTCAACCCCCTTGGCACAGGAAAGCAACTTAAGCTCCTTGAAATTTTGATAATCTTTAGCCTTTAGTGAACTAGGAAGGCCTCATTACCCACTGTGTGAAAGAATTCAAGTTTTAAAGAATATTATCTGCTCAGTTAGTCCATTATGCTTTTTGTATTACAAGACAGGAAAACACACTGCTGGCTCACCTTGGTTTTGCACTAGTCATTATTTTACATATGGGCTCCTCCATATTTCACATGGGTTCCTTTACAAAGGTAAGAAGAAGGTGGAGACAAGCTCAATCTTTTGCTGTGTTTTCATATGATTAGAGCCATCACTCTTCCCCTAAATCTACACAAAATCACTAAGCCCATCATAAAAAAAAGGATAAGTTGATGTTAATAAGTGCATACCACAGGTCACTAGATAAGTTGATGTGTCCCAAGGATTTTAATAAAATCCCAAAAGTATCCCCCACCCCAGTATTACAGCCCTTCCACCCATCCAGCTAATAAGAATTCTGTGCTCTGCAGTCTATCCACTGGTCCCTGAAACAGAACCTCAGGGAAGAAAAGCCATTTGTGTTGCTCAGACGATCGAGGCCAAAACAGCTGTCCAGCAATGACAGACCACACTACAGATTTAAACAGTGATTGTTCTGTTTTCTTCTGTACCTGTTTGCAAACATCTACTGAACTGCCCACAGAGAAGCATATGTCACAGGTTTAGATGTTATTACCTACATGAAAGCCATGTTGGTTCCACAACAAAAACACAAATAAAAAAAAAAGAAGAGCATTTATCAAAAGCACACACCAACACAACCAAAGCAAATGAAGATGTAATGTGACAGGAGCTGAACAACTTTGAAAATAACTTGATTTCAAACACATTTTAATTATATCTTGTGGCTGTACATTGGAATTACTGAAAGATTTTCAGACATTTTACTAGCTTAAAGCTAGTTCTGTGCAGACCAGATCTATCCATCCTTGGTATCCTTAAGTTCCTAGAATACTTCAAATCATAAGCATCACTTAAGGCAACTTAAGACTGCAAAAGCATTCAGCTGGCAACTTTTTTCTCTAAGAAAATCATGGAGACAGTAGGAAAAAAGTTAGTAGGATTTAAGTATCACTTTTTAATAATCCTAAAGTTTCAAGTTTGAAATAAGATGTACCCAAGAAGCTTATGAGCATAAGTCTTTCCTGTTTATCAAGTAGTCTGTGCTGGCAGCATACAAGCACAATTCACAGCATATTTATTTGTCCAGTTCTACTGAATGAAAACTAGACCCATTGCCGTTCTGTTTCAGAATCCCACCAAAAGCTGAAAGTTGATGCAAGTTTCCAAATGCTAGTGAGCCACTTTGACCTGTTTTCTTTTTTTCCATGGGTGCTACAGGGGTTAAAGGCAAATTCACAATTCATCTGATCAGTCATTGAAAGCACTGTACCACACAGAGACAACAGCTATTCCAACTCGTATCCTAAGTGAGGGTCTACAGAAACAGGGAACCACAGCAGAAAATTCAGGAAAGCTGCACAAAGCAATAGCTGCCTACCCACCCACTATTAAAAAAAAAAACAGATGGAAGCAGCAGGATGAGGCTCAGTTTACATGTCATGGCATATGCTAGTTAAGGTTCTGGAAAACTCTTCAAGTATTTATAGTCTGTGTCCAGCAAAAAATAGGTTTCTGAAGTCCCACCATTGCCCCAGTAACATTTTCTGAGAAATAAATTGTATCATTCTTAATAACATAAGGACACAGCATGGACAATGCATATCTCCATATTTCTATTGTTCTGCTTACACTGAGCAGCAAACAGGCAATGTCTGTAGCATTTTTATTGCTAAAGACATGTATGAGCAGAAGGCCTTTGGGATGCTACAGCACCAACAACAATATATGAGAGAATACAAGCAAAGTCTTGTGATTTAATGTTTGCCATTTGATAGCAATTTACAGCCCTGTGCTACCCGCTAGTGAAAGATGACAACATTGCACCCTAAGACAATGAAGTATAGACAACAAATAAAAGGAGAGCTAAGATCTGGGGCTACCACAGAACAGGATGGTCCTGCCATCCTCACCCATGTATTTTCCACCCTGCCTGTGCTGAGCACCTAAGTATTAGCTGTCACCATGTGTACTGATTGTTGTATCTCCTGTTCCTAGGTCTGTAACATACCAACAACCTGTCAAACACAGAATAGTTGACAGAAAGGAGAAGCAGTGCAACTCTCCCAGCTAGTTTGTCCCATGTTTCAGACACTTCATATTCTCACCCTGTGCTCTTGGAGAGTGTGTTCCACTCACTCCCCTTTACTGCCACCGAGTACAGCTCAAGGCCAGCACTGCTCTGCCAAAATGCCATCCAGCATCTCATAACAGACACAGTTTGAAGCTCTTACATAGTCAATGAGCCACTGCTCTGGAGTAAGTAACTAATTATGGCACTGGGTAAATACTGGTATAAACAATTTTTCAATAGCAGTTACTTCATTTTTTGCCTCATGTTAGGGAATCAGGCAGAGGACCTCACCAAGGGTTCAACAGCTGAAACAGCAAGTGGGAATGCTCATAGAAAGTGACTGAGTAGAAAAGTCTGAATGTTCTGCAAACTTCAAATTAAGGAAAAATGGCTCTGTCCACAAACGTCAACCACAGATATAGCAGCTGTGCAGCACCTTATTTTCAGATTCTGATGGAAAGGAAACAGAACAAAAAAATGTTACACTGTAAGGAAACAATTACAGGCCAATAAAATTAATTCAATTCAGAGAATGGTTGGCCTAAGTGACCTCACACCCACAAAAGAAAGCATCTTAGTTTAGAACTATGCATTAAGTAAAAAGAAATATAATTCAATATAAAAGTCTGTATTATACTGCTTGAATTTCCATCTTCCTCTTTGGAATAGCTGATGTTTGCCCAAAGCTTACTCACATATCCACTGCTAAAGTGTCACTGGCCACAGTGATGTACCTACTTCATCTAGAGTCTGTTTCCAAGGACTAGGTGCCATTAGAGTGTTCCACAAAGCATCAAGCCAACATTAACTTGATCAACATACTCTTCTGCTCCACAGAAGATATTTGCTACAATATCTGGCATTCAGCTTGTAATAAAATGCAAATCACAGAATGGTTTGGGTTGGAAGGGACCTTAAAGATCACCTAGCTGCAAGCCCCCCGCAATGGGCAGGCAACACTCCACCAGACCAGGTTACTCACAGCCCTATCCAGCCTGGTCTTGAACACCTCCAGAGATAGGGAGCAGGCAACCTCTCTGGGCAATCTGTTTCAGTGTCTCACCACAGTCTTAGCAAAGAACTTCTTCCTGATACCCAATCTAAACCTATGCTCCCCCTTCAGCTGAAGGCTATGACCCCTCATCCTATCACTACATTCCTCTGGAAAAAATTCCTCTCCAGCTCTCTTGTAAGCCCCCTTTATGTACTGGAGGTTGCTCCAGGATGTCCCTGGAGCCTTCTCTTCTCCAGACTGAAAAACCCCCAACTCTCTCAGCCTTCCTTCACAGGAGAGGTGCTCCAGCTCTCTGACCATCTTCATAGCCCTCTTTATTACATTGGATCTATGCCTATGGTGGGGACTCCAGAGATGGACACAGTGTCCACGTGGTGTCCTATGAGGGCACAGGAGAGGGGGAAAATCATCTCCCATGATCTGCTGACCACACTGCCTTTGATATAGCCCAAAACACAGTTGGCTGAGCTGCAGGTGGACATTTGAGTGATATTGAGCTCTTCACCCACAAACACCCTCACGTTTTTCTTCCCTGAGCTCATCTCAATCCATTCTCCACCCAGACTGTACTTGTGCTTGGGACTGCCCCACATTTGGCCTTGTTGAATCTTGTATGCCTTTGTTTGCTGAGCCTGTGGCTCAACTTTTTTTCCAAGAAAGTAAAATTTCACGCCTGCTAGTCTTAAAGACGCCCAATTTCTAAGTAGGGAAGGGGTGGAGAGGGACAGAATCCCACAAATGTTGCTCATGTTGTGACAAATATGAGAAAGCTCTCAACACCAGGAACTACATAAGAAAAGTTTCCTACTTGACCACAGTACATATTTCAAGCTCTGCCTCATGCTCTGAAGATTTCTTGAACCACAAGGTATTTCTGCTTCTCCTGCAACAATAGCAGGGTATCAGTGAAAATATAAGTCTGTTCAGGGTACTGAGAGCAAGAGCTTCAGGTAGTAACCCACTGGTCCTATTGTAAGCACTTCTGCAAAGAGAAATCCTTAATGAATAGAAAAAAGAAAGAAAATACAGACATTTCAGAAATATCACTGAACTGCTATACATTCAAGCATAATGAAGCCTTAAATAAATTCAACAGAGATAGTCTTCTGTTCACAAAGAAAACCCACAAAGTACAGAATAATAAAAAAGAATTATGATTGTATTCATAGTAAATTATAAAGGCTGAAAAAGATATAACAAATGTTTTAAATCAAATGCTTAATAAAGTGGCACAACAATGCACAGTACAGGAGTTTTGTGCACTCACATTTAACTAGTAGAAGGTGGAGCAAGACACTGCCTATCCCACAGAACAGATATATACCTAAAATAATTCACTGTATCTATGCCAACAAAATACCTGAAGGATGCAAAGTTAATCTTAACATACCAAATTAAAAAAAAAAAAAAAAAAACTTCCACTGCAAACACAAATCCCCTCCCCAAACATACAACACTAACACCACTATTTAGTAATAGCTGCAGTGCTCCTTGGACACTTCTAGTAGCTGAACTGGCCAGACATCTGAGCTTAGAGATAAAGCTCAGATGTTTGGCCAGTTAACACTCTGAAACTTTAACTCCAAGAGCAAGAGCACAAGCGAGTGAAAAATAACTTATCTGACAGCCTATGTGTCAATTGGTAACTTGAGAAAGATTTAATAGCCCATGTGCTGAAGATACTCTGAACTCCAAGAACATTAAAAAAGTATCATTACTGTCTTTAGATCAGCTGCAATAGTCACCTGTATACTGACAGACTGAAATTGAAGCTTGTACTTTTCCCCATACACAACTTTTTAGCTCATTTTCTAACATGGTTTTTTCTGTTATAAGGGTGAATCCAGAGTAGGTTCTCTGAATACAATAAACAAACTGCCATTTGCTAAGCAACAAAAAGAGAAAAAATGTACCAGTTTTCAAAAAGTATAATATATAAATATACCTGTTTGCATAAAGTCAAAAGCTCTGAAAACAAATGACCTTATTACCAAGTTACTTCCAGAAAAAAAACTGGCAACTCTAAGAAAGGGCAAAAAACTGAAGCTCACACTGTTCTAGGGCAGACAGTCATTTATAAAGAATGAGTCATGACTCCAGAATTCAATAGCAGTAACTTTTCCTGAACAGAGTTAACTATCCATATAGAGAAAAACATTGATAAGAACCTCATGAGAGGTTCCAGCAAGAAAAAAAAAAAATCACAGGACAAAAGTCCAAGTAAAGTAGTACATGAAATAACCACATTTATAATTCATATCCCATTATTGTATGGAGCAGAAACCAGAGACTACATGAAATAGCAGGATTCTGAATCTACTGATATTAATAAGGTCTGGGAAATAAAAATAAAAACAAACAAAACAAAAAACAAACAAAAGCTGCTTAATACACTGCCAGTGCTTTCTATGGGAACCACTTTGTGTAATACTTTGCAGAAAAGAGCACATACATTAAAATACATTACTTTCACGTGATAAGATCTGCCACATGAGAATAAAGCACTCCACAAACTAATGCCTACTGATCCTTCAGAAAGCTACCACCTGAAACACCCCATCACAACAAATTGCACAGCCAGAAGGAACACTGCAGTTACCTTATGACATCCACAGCTTGTAAAGACACTGAAGTGCAAAAGGCCTGAAGTGAGAATACTGGGTCTGTACCAACCTACACTGCATTTATTCTACCTGGAGTGAAATTTCATTAGTTTGTAAGCCCTCCCAAAATCCTGCTGGCACTTAAAGGAACAATTTGTGGTCCAATGTGCTCCCAACAGAAAACTAACCCAGACAAAAGAAAGCACAGTTGTATGTGTTATTTCAGCTTGCTAGATCTAATTACTGACAGATCAAATGAGTACAGTATCCAAGAAAGCAATAGTGCAACACACAGGTGGGGAAATACAGAGAAGGATGGAACTGCTCCTGAGAGCAGTGAAATGTCAAACCAGTCCAGCCACTTCATGAAATTTGAGAAAACACAACTGTCATTTTTCCTCTGTGTTAAAAGAGACACGGCAAAGAATGCAACTGAATTAGAAGTTGCATTAACAAGTTGCATTAGTACTGTGGACGTGGCATAACTAAAACAGTTTTGCAACATCTTAGAGATTTAATCTCAGGCAAACATGGCTCTTGGAAAGGAACAACGAATACAGAGCAAATTTACAAACAACTAATCCACAATCATTCTCGCATCTCATATAATCCATCATAATACATTGCTTTCACAAGAGACATCCTGAAGAAGATCCTGATAAAAACCTATGTGGAAAAACAAAAACAATCTGAAAAATTAAAATATTTCCCTAAAAATTAAAATATTTCCCTTCATCCAATAAACTTCCGTATTGATATTAAAATGGGTAAAACTAAAAAAGGAACTTCTCTGTATACATAAAAACTGGATGTGCATAGCTAGAAACAGCTGGGAGAGCACTATGGCTATCTTTATATTTACACACCTAACAGCAGTAAAGAACATAAAAATAAAATTGCAAAAACTCGAGCTGCATAAATTGCTTGCTCCAACAATTCTGGTTGAAACGGATCTGCTTTCAACACCTCGACGGAATTTTCGTGCTATAGCTAAGGGCACTCCTCAGCCCCCTCGGAGAAGCGCAGACGTGGCTAATTACGTGCGTTCTCTTGCGCCGAGATCAGCGGGAACTGAAACTATCATCGTCTGTCCTGGGCTGGAAAAGTGAAACCGCAGACTATCACACGCTCACTATGGCTACTACATACAATCGGACACCACACCGAGATTTTAAATACTAAATAAAGGATCCACGTGCTCGAGAACACTGCACTGCAAAGCAACGCTTTCATAAGAAAGAGTAATGAAATAAAACTATTTTTACAAAAAAATAATACGGACACAATTTGTATGTCTTGGCGGGGGCGGAGGGAAACAGTGGGTGTTGCTTGTACCTCCCCCTCCTGCGAGCTCAGTCTCTGTCAAGCAATAATGTTTCGCTCCGGAACGTTCGGCAAGAATCCGCGGCGTACAAAAATTTTTAAACTACTAAACTATGGGACTGACAAGGCTTTGTAGGCACGCCGGGGACAGGTTCCCACACACTACCAGCGCGCAGGCCGGGGGAAAGGCCGCTACCGTCCATGAGCTCCTCCGGGACACTCGGACACGTAGACGGGACAAGCCGCGTTCCTCAGCCTCAGGCGGGGAGCCAGCGCGGCCGCCCGCTGCGGAGAGCGGCCTCCAGCCACCCCGGGGCCGGGGCCGGGGCCGGGGCCGGGGCCGAGCTGCCGCGGAGGCGCGGAGCGCTGCCCGGCCGGCAGGTGCGGGAAGGGCCCGAGTCCCGCCCGAAGCCGCGACCCCCTCCGGCGCAGAGAGCCCGCGGCCGCTGCCAGCGCCCGGCGCGGCCCGCCCGAGGCCAGGACGGCACCCGGAGACGCGGCCCCGGGAGGCGACACCCGCAGGCAGGGGAAAAGGCGCCCGCCCGGCCATTCAGCGGTCCAACCCCCCCTCCCCGCAACTCCCGCCAGCTGGGGCGACCCAGCGCCGGACACGGCGCATCCCGCGGGGGGACAGGCGGGAGAGACCGGCCCCGCCGCCGCCGCCGCCGCCGCCCGCCCCCGTTACCTTGCCGCTCGGCGGCGCCGCCATGTTGCCCACGAGTGTTTATGGTGACGTCGCACTCCTCACGTGCTTCCCCGCCGCGCCACAACAAGAGCGTCACTGCTGCGAGCCGCGCATGCGCACTGCGCGGGGCCCAGGCCCGGGAAAGGCTGCGGCCCGGACGGGGAGGGAGAGCTGGGGCTGCGCTATGCCACAGGCTGCGGCCGGGATAGGGAGCGAGGGCTGGGGCTGCGCTGTGCTGTGCCAAAGGCTGCGGCCGGGACAGGGAGCGAGGGCTGGGGCTGCGCTGTGCTGTGCCAAAGGCTGCGGCCGGGACAGGGAGGGAGGGTTGGCTGCGCTGTGCCAAAGGCTGCGGCCGGGGCAGGGATCGAAGGCTGCGCTGTGCCAAAGGCTGCGGCCGGGGCAGGGATCGAGCGCTGGCTGCGCTGTGCTGTGACACAGGCTGCGGCCGGAGCAGGGATCGAGGGCTGGGGCTGCGCTGTGCTGTGCCACAGGTTGCAGCCCGGGACAGGGAGCGAGGGCTGGCTGCGCTGTGCTGTTCCCGACGGTGGCCGCGGTCCCGTCGCTCCTGTTCAATCCCTGGCACGCCCGCAGCCCTCCGGGAGGCTGCCGAGTGTCCAGCCGCGGGCCCCGCGGCGGCCGGGGCAGCAGTGACCGCTCCACAGCGCGGCCAGGAAGAAAGGGGATTGTTGTTCTTTTTATTTATTTTTTTTTCTTTTTTCCCCTCTCATCCTCCTCTCACCCTTTTTCAGAGCTCCCTGAGATTGCAATTGTAATTTGAGCGATGTTATATAGTTGATATAAAGCACACATACTCCGTCAAACTATTTTCTTTCTCTTTACGCTCCAGTCACAGAATCATAGAATAGTTTGGGTTGGAAGGGACCTTAAAGATCATCTAGTTCCAACCACCCTGCCATGGCCAGGGACACCTTCCACTGGACCAGGTTGCTCAAAGCACCATCCAACCTGGCCTTGAGCACTGCCAGGGATGGACATCCAGAACTCGTCTTTACAACTCGTCCCTGTGCCTCACCACCCACGCAGCGAAGAATTTCTCTCTAATATCTGTTCTAAACCCACCCTCTGCCTGCTTGAAGCCGTTCCCCCTTGTCTTACTGTTACATCCCCTTGCAAATAGTCTCTCTCCAGCTATCTTGCAGACCCCCTTTAGGTACTGGAAGGTGCTATAAGATCTCAATGTCACAGCACCCACAGGCACTACTAAGCTGCCCCAATATTCATATACCAGATCTTTAATGTCAGTGAAAAATACACTGCTTTCAATATGGTAGTTTTTAACACATAATGCATTCAACACATCAAGGGACAAAAGTAGATCTTAATTACAATCTCATCCATCTTAGCAAATATTCAGCTTTCATACGTGTACAGATTTATAAAGCCTGAAAGAATTCTGCAAAAGTCAATGGATTTTGATTGGTCTTCTTTATCTGGAAAAGTATATTATGTGTGGTATTACTTTTAAAAAATTGGCTTTCACGTAATATCTGAAACATAATAAAGATGGTTTTTAAGACATTGGTTATATTTCAACAATATCATAATATATTTTGAGCAAACAGTATATCCCCAAATACTGTTTATTTGAAGCAGACAAATGAGATGCGTGCAGGGAAGTGATTTGCTTCTCTGAAGGAGCAAAAGTAATTTGAGTTTTGGAGTGGGTTGGTTGGGGGGTTTTATTTCTGTCGTAAAGTGGCATTATAATTCCCTTCTGACTTTTTGAATTTAAACCCCATTTAGTTAGATTAATACCAATACCATATTTACCATACTTACCATACTTAGATAATTACCATACTTGGAAAACCAGATTTCCAAATTTCAAGACAAATACTGATCTGCTTCAAAGTTGGAAAAGCCTGTTGTGACTCTCTGTATATAAACATGCATAAAGATGAGAAAATTAAATAAAAACAAAAACACAGATCACAAGTTCTTGTAATAATCTCTAGGTCTGGAAAGTGTAGCAAAAACGGACACCTTAACTTTGGTGGTCCTTTTGTTCAAATTTAAGAACACAACTTAGTGTCACGATGAATACAAGGGAGAAGGCTACACACTAAAAATGCATCACGCACCACCATATATTAATTGCTTTGAGGGGTGCAATGTTTTAGCTATCTTCCACATTGGTTTAATCTCACTTGGTATCCCGTGTGTTCCTTTTCATCCTTTCCTTTTCCTACCCTTTTCCTTTATTTCTTACTCCTTGCAATATAACCATACATTACTTTCACACCCATCTGTAATCCTGTTCCCTCTGCACTTCCTTTTCATTTCTAACCTCCCTGAAATTTGCAATGAACACTGAGGACTTCCTTTGATTGGTTCCTTTGCATCCCCTCGTTCTGGCTCTTCAATGAAACTGCTTTGTCAAGGTTTCTTTCCTAAGAGAAGCTCAAAATTGAGATTCAGATTTCAACTCTGTTAGTCAAGCCACAATCTACAATGACTCCTTGAGGTCTGCTCTCTTTACTAGCATGATTGCCAGTTTCTAGTCTCCTGTCTCTTGAACTTGATCATTAGCATATTGAATCAAAGCCTCTGTTTCTTTGTAGGAAATTGTGTCAATAAATACATATTTATCTCATGACTCATTGCCATATTTCTACCATAGCCATTAATTCTGATCCAAATTAAAATCTCTTTTTATCATTGCAGACAAAACAGACAAATTTGTTTTATTTTCCTCCAGATTCTCTTGGCACTCATCTCTATCTCTTCAATATCAATAACCATATGTCTGCAGGGCCCACAGCTTGGTTGATGCCTTAGTCTTAGAGAACTCTATGGACTCCATCTTTACATGCTTTACATAACTCCCTTGCTGGCATTTTCTAGTACAACAGCACTAAATCACAGCTTTCCCCATCTATCCACACAGCTAAATATTTTCTCTTGTAACATTCTGTTTGCTGACAGTGACCCACACCATTTTGATACATCCAGACTTCTGCAGAATGTTTTAGTCATTCATCCAGCCCATATTATTTTAACCCTCTCATCTTAATTCCTCCTGTTCATCTACCCACTCCCACCCTTCTACAAGATAAAATGCCATTATTCATTTTGAGGGCAATTACCACCCACTCTCATTCACTGCCAAAGGTCCTGCTTCTGTCAAGTCAGCTCAGTGCTAGACTTTGCCTATTATTTGTAAAATTTGCACACAAGTTGTGTGAAAGGCTTTTTCCTCAAGCTGACATTCATGGAGCTATCAACTAAGTAAAAAATGAAAAGATAAATCCCATCTGTGCTGCTCTCAGTGTGCCAGTCACCACTTACCTCAGTGTCAAGAGGGCCGGTATGTTTCAGAGAACTCAGTCCCACAGACCAATCTAGTCCATGAGATATATATGACCATCTTCTAGCTACTTACCCAATCTTCTAGACATCCATCTTGGGCCTTCTCCCTTGTTCTTTAGCAAATTTTCATTGTATAACAATGTGTATATTGTTATTCGAGGAGCAAAATTACTCTTTGTTATGAGGCTGCTCTATCAAAGGACTGCTGAAAGGTTGAAGTTGGCAGGAATCTTTAGAGATCATCTAATCCAACCCTTCTGCCCAGAGCAAATCACAAATGATCGCTCAGAGCTTTATAAAGTTTGAGGTTTGAGAATCTTCAAGAATATACATACCACAACCTCCTCAGTCCAGCTCTTTCATCAGTGTTTGGTTGCTTTTGCCTTTGGTTGCCAAAGGTTTTTCTTACACTTAAATGGAATTTCTTGTACTTCGGTTTGGGTCCATTTTGTCATTGAATACCACTAAAGAGACCAGTGCCTTCTTTACTTCCTCTCATAATCTATTTTTAGACATTGAAAAGATCCTCTGAGCCTTCTAGAGACAACAGTCTCACATCTGTCAGCGTCTCTTTGTATGACAGATGGTCCAGTCTCCTAATTGCCTTTGATTGCCCTTTGAAGGTCTCACTCCAGGCTGTCAGTGTCTCCATTCTACCAGGGAATCCAGCACTAGACCCAGCATTCCAGAACTCTCTCATGAGGGCTGAGGAAGTATCATCACCCCTCAGCTTGCTGGCAGTGTTCTTCCTGATGGAGCCCAGGATGGCTTTATTTTCTGGCTCAAGATTGATTTGTTGTGCACTGGTTTTGACACTCAGATACCTTTGTGCAAGGCTGCTTCCCAGCCTACATTATTGGTGTGTTACATTATTGTACTTTACAAACCTGAATGATACACAACAGCAAGTTCCATAGGCTGACATGGTGCTAGCAGGTCCCTCTCCCTCCTCCATAAGCCCCTTAAGGAAACAATGGGACAGTCTGTAGCTCTATGCTGAAGTCCAACCTTTCACACACTACACAGATGGGAATCTAAGGAGGAGGGTATCTGTAGCCTGGGGGCCCACTCTTTGTTGGATTTTAATTAACCATCTGCTCTAACACTTCTGTCACATAAAAGGTGGTCACAGCACAGCAGCCAGCACTGAGTGTGCAGCCAGAGTGTTCCAGGCTTTCCCGTGGCTTCTATTGCTGTCACAGCTGCAAGCATAGCTATTACTGCTGTGCCAAAAGCTGCAGCAGCTGCTATTGTTGTTGTTCACACAGCTATTTCAGCAGAGTTCCAAGATACTTTCCTGTATTCAGAAGTGTCAGCTGCCCACATGCTCAACCACATGAAAACCTGGCCCACATAAGACAAGTGTGGGTTCTGTCAAGTCCTTCCATCACAGGCTTAATTTGTACAAACAACCCCACAGCAGAGGAACAAAGAAAAAATACAGTACCAAAAATAACTTTCCCTTTGATCTTTATTTCTCCTCATAGGAAATGGATGTATTCCAAGCCTTGCATGGACAGATGCAACCCACAATTTTTCTAGGCTATTCCAGTTTATCACAGACCACAATGAGATAGTAAATGGGGTGCTGTCCTGGACTCTGGATGCAGCAAGTCACCCAGGAGATAGCTGCAGACTAGGCTTTTCAAGTTCCTCAGATTTTAAGAGGTACCCTACCTCAGCATTAGTTGTATTGTAGACAATAAATGAAATATCCAAGGATTTAGCTGTGAAATGCTCTTATTTTCCCCATGCAAGAGGAAAAGATTTTTAAAAATTCCTCCCATTCTATTCCACAATTAGGAGAGCAGGAGGGAGATCAGTTCCTGCCCACATCCATACAGGTCAACCAAGAAAGCCCCTGGGGTATAGTCAGCCTTTGTATTTTATTCTTAGTTTGCTCTTTTATGTAATTATGGACCATACCACTTACGGTTTCTCAGGCTAATACATAGAGACAGGGTTGGGGACAGCACAGCCACTGCGAGCTGGCAGCATGTAAATATGATTTAAAGGGCAGAAGAGGACTAAAGCACCTGGATTAAAGCTGCATTGTGCCATCTGCTCTCAAGGCCAGAGCTCCTTATGGACTCTGGCCTAATTTATTTGCCAGAAAATGTAGCCTCTGGGACCACTTAGGACCTTCTCTACTTACCAATTGTTTCTACCTCAAAGCAGAAACTGAGAGATAAAGATAGGATAGCCTTTCTAACCTGTTCCTCAAAGAAAATATAAAAAACCCACTAACCTGAACAAGTAGAGCATGCAGATAGAGTACTGTTCCATGCTTAGCTACCTTCTGCAACAAGGTTAGACAAGAATGGAGACAAACTAAGTATACATAGACCAAAATTAAAAGGAAGGAAATGCCATACCCCAGTGGCATTTATTTGTATTTACAGTGTGAAGGCATGGAGATGTAACAAGACATGAAGGCACGTATGCTGGGTGATGAGATTTCTTGAAGCATTTGCAGCATCACATTTTGAATATTCTTAAGCACAGCACTGAGTTCACGTTTGTGAACTTGATTTTTTATCTGTGTATCAATACAATTCCAGAATATGAATCAACCCAAAACATACAGAAGTTGTCACATAAGAAAACATTGTGGTTGGTGTAACCGACCATCATTTTACAATAGCTTTTTTCTCTCAGTGGGGTATAAAACTGTGGGGCTTGTAAATACAAAAGAAGCAGAGCAGATACTAACTTGAATGCTCTGCATTTGTCATGCAAGGAGAAATTCATGATTGCATCAGCCTCCAGAGAGGATAGCTGGAAGCTATCCGACAGCGATGACTAAACAGAAACTGATCTGTTGTTTGCCATTGGCACACCAGTATTGCCAGAGCTAGGAATGCAGCACGGGAGACAAATTGTTGTAACCCTATCACTTCTACATATACATCATAATAGCAACAAACAACATTTCCTGGAAAGAGCAGAGAAGTAAGAGAACAATTGTTTTAGCATAAGGGCAGTCAATGTTTACTGCTTGATCTTAATTTGCTACCATAACTCATCTTCAGAGATCACTTCATTTCCCCTACAGGCTGAAATCCCTAAGTTTCTGAAAAAGAAAAGGTGCACATAGTGCTAAACACTGCAGTATTCACATGCTGAAAAGGATTCCTTGCAGGCCATTGTTTGGAGCCATTTTAAGCCTCAATCCAACTTCAGGATGGACACAGCTTACAGCTGAGGACTGTTTTGCAATTACTCTACGTCACAAAACAGTGGGAGAGTAGATGGACTTCAGAGGTATATCAGATACCGTGCTGCCTCTTGCTATTTGAAGTATTCACCCTAGGACTCTGATTGCAGGGTGTAACTACAAGTAGTACACTTGCTCTTCACCACTTAATATAGCCCCTTTAGAGAAATGCTGACATATTTTGAAAAACTAATTGTGAAGGAACTACATTTACTATAAAAAACTCTGGATTTTAGTTTCTTGAACAACAAAAAACTCTCACTTACTAGAAAATACACCTTTGTTGAGAGAGGTTGTGGAGACTCCCTTACTGGAGATACTAAAGAGCTGCCTGGACAATTCCATGTAATGTACTCTAGGATGATCCTGCTTGAGCAGAGAGGCTGGACCAGATGACCCACTGTGGTCCCTTCCAACCTGACCCATTCAGAGATTCTGTAACAAGATAGTAGGATAGAGTTGCTGACTTCTTAGAACTGCAAGTGAAAGGGCTAAGAACAGCTAAAGCAGAAGCATGCAACTTGCTGTCATCTTGCTGTGCTTTTCCTGTTGCTTGCTGTTCTCACTCACAATGTCCACCCAGTTCAACTCCACAGCAACAGCCAGCCAGCAGCTTTCACTAGGGAAGCATGAACAAGCACTCATGGTGGAGAAAGGACAGCAGCATGTTACAGCTGGTGGAAAATCCCCACCCTAGCCTTGATTCCATGTTTGACTTTGTTTTGCTGCATAGAGGCAGCATCCCTGAGGCTACTATTAAACATAAATGTGGTTCAACTGCAACTGCTCCTTCCTCTGTTCTGAGATGCCAAAGACCAGTGTTGAGAGTCAAAGCTTTATTTTACTGGGATATGCTCACACTACAGTCTCTGGGGTATATGCTAGGATAATTCACAGTAACCTCAGTGAGCCTGGTTTGACATCTTAAAGCCATCTTTTGACACATCATGGTCAAGTGAGTTCAGAAATATTATAGATGTAACATAAAAAAATCCTCTGGTCTCAGTCACTGCCCCCAGTTTCAGTAACTTTCAGTTCCACTTTATTATACACTGTCATCAAGTTTCAAATTCTGTAACATTCTGTAAATGTAAGAAGTGACAATATTTTCTTTCCACATTGATTTTCAGTACACTTTTTTCCCCCTATTGATCCATTTCCATGCATTTTCACTTTTAATATGAGGATTGATCAAGCAGCAGTCATGACAAAAGAATCCTTGTTTTTATAGTTAATTGACCATTTGGCATTAATTTATCACAGGACTATCTTCCTGTAAATGCACTGGTATATAAAATATATGAAGATGTATTTAAGAACTCCAGCTGCAGAAATGCACTGGGAAAGTTAACATTCGTAAAGCCTCTGCAAGATATTTTTAGTATGTTTTTACAAAATTTCTTTTGTCCACAAATGCCAAATAGATTATTCTTATAACATTTGACAATGTTAACTTACTCAACTTTAAAAATGCTGCATCTTTTTCAGCATTGGATTTGCCCTGCTAATGTTTTCTTTCTATTTGAGTATGACTGATAAGCTTAATGAGCTTATCTGATGAGAAAAATCTAGTAAGACAATGATTATAATGCCTGTATGATCAAATAGCACTGACAGCACTTAAAGATTTAGGTATCAAAATGGTTTTTCTCTTTTTACTAAAACAAGCCTGATTAGTCAGTTTAAAGTTTCCTGTTCTGAAAAAGAAAATACTTGTTCTCTTCCACTGCAAGTCCCAAATTTGTTGACTTTTCAGAATGGAGTGATGGTTAACTTGAAGAAGGGCCTGCAATTTAACAGTTTCAACAGTTCAAAAAAACCATGAGTTTGGATCTGTCACAGGGTATCAACTATTTGCATCTGATGAGGAAGTAGTCTTTGCTCTCTCAAATCCTCTCAACTGAGATTTCTTATAAGTCACTTCTAATATCCAAGAATCAGGAGTCAGATACAGAGCTAGCAAGGACTCACCATTAAACTTTGAATATTCTCTCTTCATTGTTTTAGAGATGGGATATGGCCAATTGTTAGGGAAGACTGCTGCAAAATTGCTACTCATTATCCTTCCTTGTCATGTTTTCAAATTAAACATCTTTTGGGTAACCTACAATAAAGTATTAAAATCCTTTGAAGGGATCGGTGAGACTAGATACACAAAAAGAATTATTTGTCAAGACGTAAGAAAAGCTCCACTTAGGGAAAAAAAGGGTTATCAAACTGAGAGGAACTGGGTATTACTGCTGTAGTGCCTATCACTGTCTACAGGAGCTAGAGAAGCAAGGAGCAAATGTGCGCTTCCCTTCTTGCACAGCACTGTTTCCTGTAGGAGGAATTTAACAACACAGATCAATGCAGCCAAGAAGCAGGAAAAGAAAGAGAAGTCCTCTTTTCACAGTGACCCTGCAGCTGCATCACATCCATGTTACTTGCCTGAATGCACAAAGCAGTGGAAATAGACTGAAAAATAGTTTTAATCTATCTTTTAACATCCTGGTATTGAATAAACACAATCTTAGATCTAAACTGCCCAGTGGAATATGAACAAGTATGCTGTTCCTCCCAACAATCAAAGTTTAGTTTACGGCTGTATAACATGGCACTCAATTTAAGGCTTTGGCCAAGTTAAGTAAACTTAAGTCTTAAAAAAAAATTAAGACTAGAGAGATCAGCTTGAAATAAGTTTTCACTTTAGAAGTAGAGCAATTTATCATTTTGATCATATTACAGCAAAAATTTATCTGAGCCAAACTATTTTCTGTTATCTTGGGCAGAATAATACTTTGTCAAAATGTTGAATTTTTCATGGACTCTGACTTTTCAAGCCATCTCAAGACAAGAAACATTCCATATTCTCCACAACTCTCAAAATCATGTCCATCTCAATTCTGCTCAATACAGGGGCCAACGACAGCTCCAAAAAATGTAGGAGCAGAGAGTATACATTGTTATTTGATAGAAAAAGCCTACATTTATTAGACAGCTACATCATTGAGATGTACAGGCCTGCCTGTATGGAAGGAAAAACCTGATGTTGAGCAGAATCCTCCAAAGAATAGCAGAAGCAAGTGCCCAGCACTGTTAAGAGCTAGTGAGCTAGTTTGGGGACCTTGTTGAGCTTGCACAGCAAGTAGTGCAAAGGACCTTGGTCATCATCTGCAACTCCTTGACACAACTGCAGTAAAAGTTATCCTCATGGCATGACTTACTTCCCAACTTCTCAAGAAAAACTCCTAGGATATGATGCAGACTAAGATTAACAAAGTCAGTGAAATGTAAATAGTTAATAAATGAGCATATTCTAATTTAAAAAGTTTTAAGCAGGTTAGTATTGTGCCTGAAAGCCTGCTCAAAGTTAGTTGCATTCTCTTTAATGAAGGAAAAACAGTGTTTCACAGAAGCAGGAACAACCCAAGAAGTGCTATCAGAAGTCCTGAGTACGATATTGCCATTCCTGAGACTCTCTAGCAACTCAAAGAAAAGGTTAACTCGGCATCTTACTCAGCAGCCTGCCACCACCAACCTCAGTTTTTCCAACATTCCTTTTTTTTTCCTACTTCTCCTTTTCATTCCACTAAAAGCAGAAAAATGGGATGTGGCTGGCTCCAACTCTTATTCCCATACTCTACTATTCATATCACTTAACTGCTTTCAGCTTATGGAGATTCCTGACCTGCATTTTTACATTTTTCATTCTGACAGCATCCAACATTTTTTTGAGAACTCCATTTGAGATCTAACCACTTTCCATAATTCATACCTTTTTGCAAAGCCTTTTTCATCTTGTTTGGAAACCAAAGTAGAAATTTAATCACTAAGTTCTTTAAGAACTGTAGGCAGTTTTCTATGTGGTAGAATGCAAAAATACCTGTCCACAAAATGTGTGAACACTGAAGGAAAGCATGTAATATAATCAAGGTAACACAATTACTTGACTGCTTCAAAAGACCATCTCATACAGTTAATCTGGCCATTGGATACCCCCATTTTGGAATCATGTGCAAGATCACTGCTAGCCAGATAAAGCCATCTCTCCCAGTCTTTGCAGCTAGTTACAGTCATGTCCAAATATGATACATCTGAATTTGTGTGTCCTTGTCTGAATCAGTCTATCCCATCTTTTATAGCTTCTGAAGTAAAGTCTAAGTGCAGTATACAGTGCCCATAAATAACACTCAGCAGAGATACATACTGCTGCATTAAAGCTGTTGGACTTTGGCTTGTTGGATTTTATTTCAGCAAGTGATAAAGTTTCATAGGCAGCTCATGTATTCATAGTAGCAGCATCAAGACTGTGAGCAAGCACTTAAAAGTTGTTTTAGAAAGGTATTGTACAAAGTTACATTTTATTTTAGTATATATGTGAGTAATCTCTGTCAAGATACACCCTGAGGAAGTGTGCTCAGTGTTGATTTACAGTGCTGTAGTGGGCGTCTGGCTATCTGCCCCACAACAGAGGTACTTCCTAAAGACAGGCAGCCTCTTCTCTTTCACTTCTCAGAAGAATGAAAAATAGCTTACTTGTTTACAGCCGCAGAAATCAGCAACAAGAAAACAGTTCTCCTTTAGATGCACAAACCAGGCAATCCAGATCAAATGCAAGATTCAAGACTCTTGAAAAACAACTCACATACTAGTTACCAGGTTACTTGAGTAAGATCCTGCTCAAATATAGCAAACCAAGCTATTTGTGCTTTTCTGTATATCAAGTGCAAAGAACGTTCTTGGTATCTTTGACAAAGATGCTTTTTCCTGGAACTGTTGTATTTTGTCTGCTAACAATGAATAGTTGAAGTCTTATGTAAATTAGTCTAAACAATTCATGTTTTCAACTTCTGTCTAATCTTCAACCAGCTTCCCTGACTTCACAAAGCTATACTTTCATCCAGTTATACAATGATACCCTGCAAACACAGGTTTTAAGTCTCATAAATCAAGTCCAACCAAACCACAGCTTAGACAGGAAGGTTTCCAGTGAATATTTATGTTGTAGCTTAAGTAAGAAAAGTAACTTGAGAATTTATTTTAAAAATATTTCACTAATAGCAACCAGAACCTTTTTAGTATTACAAAATTGTAGACTTCTTTATCCCCACCTAAGTTTTCAGTAGTAATAGTTTTAATTCCATAAGAGACTTAAGAGCTAGTATCAACATGCCTTCATTAGTTTTGTAATTGACAGAAGTCACATGGGATGCCCCTACCACACAATACACTAAAAAACTCTTTAGCTGCAGGCAGAAAGATACATTCTACACACTGCTTCAACTATGTCTAGTTGAAGTTGGGCTGTTCAGGGTTTTATTTGCAGAGATGGAAAAAACTAAATTTGAATCAAAAAACCTGAAACTCCTATTCTGAGGCAATTCCATTCTTGAACGTAAAGACTTGACAATTTCACTCTTCATATACTGTATCACTTACAAGGCTGATTGTCAGATACCAGTGTTAGATCAAACTGATCTGATTTTCAACTTTGTCAGAGCTCACTGTCGTAAGATATGTGAAAGGTAACAGTGTTGCTACATGTTGACACATATAATCACAGATTTTAGGTTCACACCAAAGCTCTGCACAGCCAAGAAACTTGATCTTCACTACCACGAACAGACCACCTTTCTCCATCATGCACACAAACACGTCAGAAGAACACAGCAATGGTGGTCTAAGAAAAAGTATCTACACTACAGTTAAGGCAGGAAAGGAGAAAATGCACCAGGATTGGTCTGTATCAAAGCCCTCTAGTATTTCAGAGAAAATAAAAATCAGATTGAAGACAGCACACTTCTTACACAGACTATTTCATTACTACTACTTTTTTGTCTATCAGAACATACCCACACCATTCAGTGCATTCATATGCAATACTAAATCTACCTTTCAGAAAAAGGAAGGCCAAGGATATTCTACTTTGTCATAGACATCACCTTTACTGTTTTTCCAAGCATGACAACTTAAGTAAAAAAAGTCAGAGCACAAAACATTTTGAAATTTCAGCTACCACCACTTGTGTTCTTTTGTGACAGTAGTTCACACATTTTTTTTTCTGAAAACCCTCCTCCTGAAACTTAAATGGGCTTTTTCAAAACACTTTACAAGAGAAAGAGCAAGTTAGGAATAAGTTCAATTCTGCCTAGAATCCCCTTAGTTACAGCTACATCTGGCAAGTTTCACATCTTCAATTTAATCACTCCAAATTAGAAGTTCTAGTTAATGTCAATTAATTGTTCACTCAAGCCCTACAGGGAAGAAAAATATGCTCATGAATAGTTTATAATGCTGTCTTTGGAAACAAATGTATTAGAGCAGCTAAAGAGTTTCCCATGCATCTGGTTTACTGGCTACCAGATAGATGAGGGCTAAGGTTGCTTTGACTTTCTGGGGATCTTCTGAGAGAACAAAGTAACTGCAGAGGCAAGGTATGTGCATGCACCAACTGTTTTAGCTGCAAGTCAAACACCTCAATGTTAAACAGCAGTTTACAGAAGCATTCTCTTCCAGTAAGGGGATACTCTAAATACTGCTGCTTGCCAGAAATGGATTAAAGAATTGCTGTAGCTATGGATGTACCCAAAAAAAGCTGTTTTCAGGTAGGGGAATAGAATGAGCAATTTAACAGTGCACATGAAAAGCTTGCATCTTTCACTGACTTATTCACTTCACGATCACAGACAAGACTGATGTACATATTTCTGCACCTGCAACTGTAAAAGCAGATAAAATATTTAATATGTAATTTACAATGTATTTTATCAGCTTGGCATACAGATGAACAGAATATATCAAAGTAGTTGAGTTATAGGCTTGTAGAGGCCCTGCAAAAATATTAATTCAGATATCTGCTAATTTAAAAAAAAATCAATTTGCATTTTAGAAGTGATACAATTCCATCTACCACAAAGTACAAAGAGCTGCAAAAACGTATACCATTCCAACAACAATGTATATAAGTTATTAAATAATGATCTGATTTAAAAGAATATAAATGAAGCCTTTAAGTAGGTCTTTTCTACATGCATATTATTCCTCATTAAAGAAAAATATGTAAAAAGGCCATTGGTAATTGCTTTGTTAACCACTGTAGAAAACGCCAATTCTCTGGTCACAGACGCCACTAGTTTAGCACTTAAGGTCTCTGCAGTGTTACATGTGATTATTTTTAAATACTGTTAATTCTATTACTCCATTGGTAAAGAATGTGTGACTTGGAATATGGCAGTCTTCATATTGAGAGGGCAGTGATGCACAGTTTTATAATTATCCAGAAGAACAGCATCCTCCGCTGCTCTGTACTTGTGGTTCATCATCAATGATCTGTACACCTCGCCTTGCTATTCCTGACTGACTGGAGCCATTGCCTCTTGCTCTTTCATCCACTTGAGCAGTTTCTATCATTCCTGTAAAGAAAGATGTGTATTAGATACATTCCATTGTTTTTTACTTTTACATTAAGACTCTGCTATCTTAATCTCTCTGAACTATATGCACAGAGAGAAAAGTTCAGCAAGAGTGGTTCTCCTATTTGTTATGCAGAACTAACTACTCAGGTATCACATGGTATAACAGCAAGAACATATGAAATCTTTTTTCTAAAGCACCCAACATACACGAGCTCCTGGTAACTAAGGGAGACCGTAGTGATCCTCAGGTGTCCTGGAGTTAGCAACTTGAAAAGCTAGATTTACACACCCATATCAGTAACACCGTTAAAAAAACCCAACCAAACAAACAAGAAACTCCACCCCCCCAAAAACCCCAAGCAACTACCTCTTCAGAAACGCACAAGACCTCTTCCTTAAATTCTTTTATCTCATAAATACAACTAATAGGATGATTTGCTTATGTTGGATTTTCATCCCACATACCATGATCTTTACCATTTGTCGAGATTTCTATGTAAAATCTGCATCACTAGAGTTTTGAGTTTATGATTTGTAATCAACATAATTTAAGAAAATTTTTGAAAGAGTATGAAACAGAGGATTTAAAGCAAGCAGTGGTGAGACCAGGAACATGAAGTTTGATTTGGGTTACTACTTATGCGCGGTAAGTAGAACAGCGGTCAGTGCTCCAACAAAAGACCAAGACATTTTTGGAGTAGAGCGTGAATTTGCAGCATTGAAAGCATCCATACATGAAGCTTCCAGAGCTGTTACAGAACACAAGTGGTTTGGAGTAGACTGAAATGAAGTCAGTTGTAAGTAGCACTTAACACTCAAACTTTCTATATGGCCTGAAAAACATTTCTGAAGCCTGAAGCATTTATGAATTAGCTCCTTACCAATAAACTACATAATACTTACTTTTGCAAAGGTCAAGAAACAGTTCTTCAATTCCTTTGTTCTGTTTAGCTGATGTATGATAATGTTTTGCTCCAACAGATTCAGCATACCTGTAGAAATGAAGTTATGGAGCCTCATTGTAGTAAAGGACTCAATCTTTCTAAGCCATTTTACATGAAGGAATAAGATGATCACAAGAAGTTTTATTCTGACCTCAGAGTTAATCTACACATGCTTATTTACACAAAAAAGGAGTATACAAAAAAAGGAGTTATGTGTTTAAAACTGCCACAACTGATGCAGCACACTGGCTGAAATTAAGAAATTTTCATGTCTAGAAAGGGATTTAAACTGTAAATGTTGACTTTAATCACAAACAACTCTCAAACTACACTTTGGCCAGCCAGGACACCCTGTGACTCAGACACTAACAGAACACTCAACAACTGGCAGGCATAAGCCAGCAGTGCCTAGCTGGCTGCTATGTTAACAGCATCACGAGTTTATTACTGCAGCATAATTCTGCAATGACTGTTTCTGTTAGTAATAGGTGTGACTTACATTTCTGCTTCTTGCACTGAAACATGTCTCTCTTTTTCCAAGTCTATTTTGTTACCTGTTGGAAACAAGTTAATCTTTTAAGTCTTTGTACTCTAAAATTACCCAAAAAGAAAACAAACATGTAATCATGGTACTTCATTTTCTCAAGCTGTCCCAGTAAAGAGCAGCTCTCACTTTCAAGAACACTATGATTTGAGAATCTCCTTTCACCAAGCATTTACATGCTATA
Source organism: Agelaius tricolor (assembly GCF_023055355.1). Classification (NCBI taxonomy): domain Eukaryota; kingdom Metazoa; phylum Chordata; class Aves; order Passeriformes; family Icteridae; genus Agelaius; species Agelaius tricolor. The sequence goes on from NW_027269263.1 coordinate 34,316,793, forward strand.
AGGTGCTAGTTCTGTAGAGAGATCAGGACAGCTAAATGCCCCCACCCAATTCAGCCTTTTGCACTTTTTTGTGATTTATTAGTGCCTTCCATGTGCTGCAGAGGTAATTTTTGTAGAATGTCCACATATGTAACCTTATGGAAGTGTTTTAATAATTAGATCAGATTTAAATCTAAACCCATCACTTCTGTTGCATTCCAATTGCATTAAAATTTCCAATCTTTAAGACTCACTCCAACCTGCAAGCACTTAATTATCAAAACAGACAAGCACCTAGTCTATGCCACTGAGAAAAGCCATGAGTTTGAGTACTTGAAAGAAGGAAAATGTACATTTTTTTGTTAAACTACAGTCTGCAGGTGTCTGTACCATGCACTTCTAATAGTGTAGAATTAGCTTATTTTTTCAATCAAACTCTTATTTTCCTCCATGTGATCTGCTTAAACTTCTAGCTCCAGTTTAATTTTAAATATCTAACATAAGCTTCACCCCTTCACATGTACAAGCTGTCAAAGCAGCATTTGGAAGATGCTATTGATCAAGAGGTGTTTCCAATTCAGTCCTGTTGAAAAAGACTTACCTACTATACATAAACAGATTTCATTTCCCAACATTTTTCTTAATTCCTTAACCCAGTTTTTTACCTGCAAAAAGAACAGAGGTGAGTTTGTTTTCACTCGACATACTATTATCTTAGGCAGTGTGGAACCATCCCATTTCCTTGATTAACCGTCTACTTTAAACTTAAAGCAAAAATGTTTAGAGCAACACAGATGAGAAAATATTATTTAGATTGCTACATATGGCCCTTGTTCAGCAGGTTTTATTTCACAGGTGAAATTAAGAGCAAATTACTTAGATAAAATGGTTCAATTACTCCAAAAATATAACTCACCACACTCAATATAGCAAGTTCACTGCATGGGCCACTTTAGGTCAGACATGAGATCTTTTATCAATGGGCACTTACTGACAGACCACAAATAGTACTTTAGAGCAGAGGCACCTAAACTAAGTTTTTCAGGTTAGATTATAACAGATGTTTACTTCATGAGAGAACAAATGGGACAAGCACGTTGAGTCAGCTGATGGTAAGGTATGTTGTCATGAAAAGTTTGAAAGTTGTATGATCACTGCATTAACTTAGGAACTGCTATTTTAAGGGAATAATTGTGAAGAGAGGCAATCACTTCAAGAATCTAAAAGCAAGTTAAGCTACATGATCCAGTAGTACTTCTGCAGTAACTTCTGCAAATCAGCTTTCCCTCTTTTTCTGCACATTTAAATGTTTTGGTATCACAGGGTTTTACTATGTAGGACTCCACACGAAGAGGCACAAGTTGAAGTAGCACCCACAAGTCATCATCATTCTGCAGGTGGCCACAAATGTTTAACTGCTAGCACAAGCACTTTACTTGCTCTTCACCAGACTATTTAAATTAGATAAACTGTTGTGGATCTGTATCCTCACACTATTTCCATCACTGCTAACCCAAGCCTTGCCCATGCAACCACACTTTTTCACTTCTCTCTACACAGAAGTCTGACTGGTTTTGCTGAAAGTCAGAGACAAACTTGCTTAAAAGAGTGTCACCAGTTTTCAGCTGAAAAATCCTATAGAGTGGTAGCACAGAGTGACACAGGGTGGAAAAAACTCACATGATCAAACTGATCAACTAATAGAGCCATAAAACAACTAGCCATCAAATGACACATTTTGATGAGGATTTGACAAAAAATAACTTATCACAGAGGAGGTAATGGCTCCACTATCACATATTGCAATTTCAAAGTTCTCAGATCTATAAAAGGTCACATCACTTAGTATCTTTTAGTAATTTGGTTTATACAGTAAAGATCAGAATGACATACCATGACAACAGTCCATGTTTATGTTTACAGGTAACTTGCAAACTTGCACAGCTACAGCCCAGGTTTATTTCACAGGTAACTTGCCCAGCTACGTCACAGATTATTTTGAGCTGGAGGGGATCCACAAGGATCATGAAGTGCAATTGTTGAATGAATGGCCCATACAGGGATCAAACCCACAACTTTGGCATTATTTGGACTGTGCTCAAAGAAACTGAGGTAATGCTTTGGTGTTCTTTGAATAACCTGATAGCAGGGAAGGCAGTCTTCAAAAGAACACTAATAAACTGTGTACTTCCATTACATGATCTACATTTCCAAATATTATACATTGCTGAAAACAGAAGACTTCTGTTTACACATATCACAGATTATCTTTCAAGCAGTTTACAGTTCAGATGTAAAAGCTGCCCAGTACCTTTTGAAAAGAGTCTTCATCTGTTATATCATATACTAGAATAGCGCCATTAGAGTCCCTGTAGTAGATAGGCCCCAATGCATGAAATCTTTCTTGACCAGCTGTATCCTGCATTTAAAATACACTTGTTAGCATTTAAGACAAAGCAAACAATACTTCAAAGAACTCCAAATACTTCATTAAGAAGTGCTTAACACTTGTGATATAATAAGCGCAAGTAACTTTTTTTTCCAGAAAAACATTCTAATTAGCGAAGGAAGAAAAAAAATAGAAACATACCCATATTGCAAGGTTTACTCTTTTTCCACCAATATTTAGCTTCTTCGTAAGAAAAGATGCCTGGAAAGCAAAACAGATTAGAGTTAAGTTTTACGCACCAAACACATAATTTGACTTGAAAATAATTAATAAAGCATCAGAATCCATAAAAGACAAATTTCCAGATCAAAAGACTCTGTAAGCAAGAAGGCTAAGTCAATATTAAGCCAGTTAGTAATTTCACTGTAGTTTGCCAGCAGTCTATTCTAAATAAATTTGAGTTAAGCCAATCATTTACTACATCTTTTTGCAGTTGTTCTGAATGATTTGGGAAGGATGAGCTGTGTGGAAAGACTCTGAACTCACAACACTGATAAGTCTAAGCTGAACTCAAAGCATTTCACAAGAATCTATGAAGTTCAGGTAGGAACAAGCCTAACAGGATTTTTAAGCTGTAGGAATTAGGCAAAGTAGTTCACTATTACTAAGACACTAGAACCATAAACAATTGTTTTATTTTATCACTAAATATCTTGGAACACGAGTATTTCACAAGTTTGCTTGTCTGTAACTTTTCCCTTTTTTGCTGAAGTGAGCCTACAACTCACCCTCATCTGTTTTTTGGTTCTGTATTTTTGCTTGTTTGAGCTGAGAAGCCTCAGAATTAGTATAAAAGCTGCTTTAGAATTCTACTACTTTAACTTCTGGAAATATTTTACAGGACCAGAGCACATTGCAAGGTTAATCTAATTTCAGTAACTTGAGTAGGTCTAGTTTCCTCCAAACTTGCATGATTCACATTTTCAGACACCACCTCTGTTACCAGATCTGTAATTTGATGGCTAAAAAGGGAATATAATTTAACACAAGTTTAATGGACCAGAACAGGGTCTCAAGGTATTGATGCATTAGGAACCTGCTCTCCCCATTCTAAAGACTAGCAGTAGCATGCTATATCAAACAATTCAGTCACCAAGGGCAAACTTTTTTATTCTGCCTTAAATTATAGTGAATTTTCATTTCAGTTTTACCTCAGTTTGCATTTGGGTTCGAACAAGTACTCAGTTGTATTTTATGATACATTCATCACAGATTATTTTAGGCTGGATTGCAGCAGCACAAGAGGAGTTCTCTGTACAAGCACTGACCAGCCACAGAATCAAGACTCACATGTGTGGAAAGTGTCATGGGCCAGATGAGCTGTTTGAACCAGCCTGCTACACAAGCAACCAGAAAGCACACAGGAGACCACAGCAGTTCAATGCACACCAGCCTAAACTACTGTCAAAGTGTCTTTCTGGAGTGCTGCTCTTCAGCTACTTCCCTGGCATCTGTATGACCCAAGATGAGACGATTAAAAAAACCCTTTCCATTTTTAAGTTGTACCTTCCCCCAAACCTTTCCACAAAGCCTGATAAAAAGAACAAAGAGAAAGAGAACAAACCAGAAGAAAAACAAACACTTTCCAAGAACAGATAGCAAAGAACTGATCACTACAATCCTTGTGTTCTACATAACTAAAGCATTAATACTACACTACCCTCTCAGGCTACAGTGAGGAGACTTACTGTAATGTCAAAAGTCTGGAAAATTTCCAGACAGTACATTAAATGGATTTGGCCCTCTAAGCAACCTGTAACAAACAGCTTAACAGAAGAGTAACAAATCCTCAACATCAGAAAACTTTTCATTTTTTAATTAAAAACTCTAGAGAAGGCAGTTGATGGCTTTCAAACAGCTGTCCCTGAGGATTAACTCATCAGTAGTCTTCCTCATTTGTATTCATTTAGTCTTCCTCATTGTATTACACCACAGTTTAAAAGCCAGAAGCTTGGAGGCAACTTCAGAAGTTTTAATTCACCAACACTTGGGCCACAGGGAGAGAAGCTATTGTAGGCACAATGAATCAAGCTTACCTGACAATATTTTATTGATCTGCTGTACTATAGTACTCAATATTCTACTGCAAATCTCAAAGGAAAAGCTCATCTGAGCAATGCTTGCTTTTTTCATAACACCAACAATCCAAACCCGCTTAGTTGATGTGAATTCCACACAAGTGTTTGAGAATCAATTTCTGAGCAGAGAAATCTTTCACAAAAGGGGATTTATATTTAAAAACACAGAGAACTCCATATCCATCAAGATATATCATTGTACCTTTAGACAACGACCCAGTTAATAGCACAAGTATATCTCCTATCTGACAGAGCAAAAACTAAAGTAGGTTTATCTACATAGGTAAGTTTTGCTTCAGTATAACCTGTCCTTCAGGTACTACAGCTTTTGCTAAGAATACTGTCTTTTATCACTCAGATATAGATTTTCATTTTTTATATAGCCCAGCACTAAAATACTCCTACATGCATGCTTTTTTGTATTGCAAAAACATCCATAACCACAGGAGACTGCGACAAGGGTATTTAGCACCGGGCTATCATATTGCTCTTGCTCTTGTATTAAAATTTGATGAATTTGTAATGATTAAGTTTTAGTCTATCTAAAGTCTTGGGCCCATAATCAAAAAAGGAGAGACAGTATCCTCTATCAGATAGCCTGATAACAAGCAGGTTTTTCTGATAACAAGATTGGAACTTGGTACTTGAAGCAGTCACAGTTAGTAATGAGCAGAAAGCTTTGTGAACATGCTGGAGGAAACCATCAATACTATACTACAGATTTAATTCTTCATTCTTCTTTATTTTGTTCATATACTTGAAGAACACAGTTAGCAGGCTCTGCTCATGAATTAGTAGGTATGGGTAAGTTTGGTGCATTTACTATCAATAAAACATTTTTACATCCACAGTGGCAAACACACCAAAGACAAATCAACTAATACCTTTTAACCTTTCAACTCACATATACCCCTCCCAAGCCATTCTGAGGTTAGTGAGGGAGGGGAAAAAAAAAAACCAAACAAGGAGAACAGCAGGACTGTGCAGTTTCTAGAAATTTGGGAAAACCCAACACATAAGCAAGAGTCTGAGTCTCAGCTTCTATTTTGAGATACTTTAGAGAAAAAGTCAGTTGCCAAGATTTTAAAGTTCGTCAAGTCTCAAAATCAAAGCCTTTGACTACCTACAGGGCATTAGGTAATTACACATAGAAAAAGCTTCAACAATTTCTCTAATCTCCAAAAAAATTACTGAATTGAGTACTACAAGTACTCAAGTCTGAGTTGTGACTCAATTTACAATCAGTAGCTATTCTCCACTATTCTCCATATTATTCTAATTACTATGACAGTTCATTTTTGCTAGGACTTTCAAAAACTCACAGGAACATGCTTAAATATAAGTAATTTCAAACAACTCTTCGAAGCTTCTAATTTTCATATTTTGACTCTACTGTCTTATGACTGCTTTGAAAAATACTTAGGCGCTTAGAAAAGAATAATGCAATTATAAGAGCTAAAATTCCAATCTTTTGATGTGGCTGTAGGAAATATTTTCGTTCTTTTAATTTTCTTCTATGACCTCAGTTTTGTATGCCCACCAGGCCCTGCCAGGAGCTGATAAAGGGGCTTGTGTAGAACACAAGGAAGACACAGCTGGAAGAGAGTCTCCCAAAAGTCACTGAAAAAAAGCAGGTGTGTGGCATCTGGCCTTGAGTGCTTCATGTTCAACAGAAGCAGGTCAGGCATACAAACACTGCACATAGCACTGAACTTCCTTACACTGTCTTTCACTCACCCCCCAGCTATCCTGATAACCAAGACAGCTTTTCCAGGTTATGCCAAGTCCATCAAAGCAATCAGCAGCTCTCTTGGGTTGGATATTCTGCAATCCTCCACACATTTAAGAGAGCCGTATTCAGAAATTGTATTTATCCTGAGTAATTAAATTATAAAAAGGATTTACCAAATTAAAAAGCCCAATAGTTTGACAGTAGGTTTATTATTAGAGTAATTCCAGCACAGTTCACTTGATATCAATTTGTATCTTTACAATTACTGTATGAGGGCACTTACTTCAGTATTTCAAACAATGGGAACCAATTTTAACTGCCCCACCAAGTCTACCTACAGGTTATGAATTATATTAACTGTGTGCAAAAACCCCTACTTTTCCTGCATTTTCCACAATGTTCTAAGTAGATGCTTTCTTCTGTGAATCAGTAGCTACCTTCACTTCAACATGCAGGTCATAAACAACTTAAGTACTTGATTGATGCTAACACAACTACAGCAACACATCCCAGCAGCCCCCTAGATCAGAGGGGGTTCCAGTGCACTCCAGTTGGCATTGAGAGAGGGGAGTGGGTAGGGAGGAGAAACTGCTCCCTTTTAGTCCAAGTCTTCTGTTACTAGCACCAAAGAAGCTTACCTATTTCGGTATAAAAAAATTACTTCACAGTAGAATAACATCACTAGGTGAAGTTTCCAGAAGGTTGCAGTCTCACCACCCTTTTTTTGTTGCAAACATACTGGAAGAAAGCACTATGCAATACTTTCTTTTTTAAGTTAAGTTATTGTGGATGGAGAGCCTCTTGTCTCAATATCTAGTGATCTCTTCATATAATTCATCATTGTCACTCCTTTGCTGGACCAGGAGCAAAGTATTTATTTAATTTTGACTTTATTGGAACAAAAGGAATTTGGTGCATTACTTTGAACTGTTGCCATGAAACAAAGCAACCTTATCAGATTAAGACTTTTATCTCCCCAAAAAAAAAAAATCAACAAAGGATGCTTTGCAAACATGTTACTTCACTGCTTAATCAGATACCCTAGTTTCTCTTCATCTTATTTTTAAACTAATCTTTTAATTTGATAGTGGAAGAACTCACTTCATTTTTTTTTTCTAGAACAGTAAGATGTAAGGAAATAAAAATAATAAAGATAATACTTCACAAGTGCACATGATGCACGGTAAGATTCAACAGCAATTGACATTGTATTTGACATAAGCATCAGTTAGACGTATATGTGGCCAAGGAGGCTCAGAACAAAAAAGCAAACAACTTGATAAACAATGAGCAGTCAGTTAAAAGACACAGGTAGCAACCACAAACCTGGTTACGGTGGAGAAACAAAAGCTCAGTAGGAACTGCAAGCACTTGCTTCCACTCCTCAACACACCCCTCTGCAGACAGTCAAACCCAAAAGCTCTGGAGCCACACTATCTACAGACATTTCCTATCAGCATTTTGGAGCAATTTAAAAGTGTGTTTTATAATATTTGTGACCCAAGTCTGTATTCCAACCCAGTTTTTGCTTGTAATTTTAGGCTTTCCACTACAGATTTAAAGAACAAAAACACCCAAACAACAAACATAAGCATCACCACATAACAATCTACTTGGACCTACTCTTAAAACATGGGATATGAGAATTCAGCTACACATGACCATTTTGATGCACTTTAACTGATTGTTTGCTCAGTGCTACACTTCTGCTGCACCTCTGACACCTACAAGCTACCAGGTAGCTCTGTGGCATACCAAGCATCAATTGTGGCATGATAGCTACAATTAGCTTCCTATAAATACCTTGCCTAGCAAACCCATCAATAGCTTAACCCAAAACCTGAGTATGAACACAGGATAACAAAGTCTAAATCATATTCTTTTTACCTCTTCACAGCAAAAATAGAGTTATGTTATTTGTTTATGAAACATTTCCAGTACTGCTTCTAGTGCATCTATAATGCTGCTTTCATTTTAAGGGAAAGTTTCACTATTAATTACTTCTGAGATACACTTGATTGTATTGTATTGTATTGACGTATTGTATTGACGCTCAGAAGCGTCCCCTAAATGCATGGGAATGGCACATAACTACCTTAAAACTCTTTTCTTTTTAACACCACCTACTATTACTTCTGTACTTCAGGAAATTCAAAATTAGTTCAAAACCCACTACTGGTCCACCAAGGGACATGGTTTGTTTCTTTATTTTAAAAAAGAAATATTAAGAGTGGCATACATTGAATCCACACTTCCACCTATGCAAGGTGAGATCTTGAAAGACTTAACATACCACTCACAAAAAGAACTTCAAGACATCTTTTCTGAGACCACGTAGAGTACAAGCAGTTCATTTTGTACCGGGGCATACATGCCATCCATCGCTAACTAGCAGGCCATGAAAAAACTCATTACTTTCCAGCAGGCAGCCTGTCACATTTCATGTGTGGAACATCACGTTGTAGCTCTTTATAACAACAGACAGTACTACTGAGAATCCAGCCAAAATTCAGGGAGCTGTCGTGACAAGCAGTTTAGCTTTAAGAATCTTCCCCATTATTAAATCATAAGCCCTAATCTTATAAACCATTTTGTGTAAGCTGTTCTCCTTAAACAGAAACGTTCAGATAGTGCTAATGCTAGGATTTGAGAACACGAGGAAGACTATGATTAACAGAAACGCAGCACGTATGAAACACTTAGTCATCAGCCAACTAACAACGATTACAATAACAACACTACTTTTGCATCATACTTTCCAAGATGCAAATGAAGACATTCATATACGTAATTGGAAAAAACGGAGCAGTTAGTATGCAGAGTAGAGACGAGGCCTAAACGTATTGAAAGCTTGAATCTGAGGCGTGAAAATAAAGAGAAAACTGGCTTCCAGCAAACTCGGCAGGGGACAGGCACCATTAGCGAGCGGCGGCGGTGCCTCGGGCTGCCCCTAAAGCTGCAGACCAGACACGGCCAGCAGTGCGAGGAGAGGCGCAAGGTGAGGGGAGAAAAACAGCGGGACCCCCCACACCAGCACCCCGCCCCAGCCCGCACCTGCAGGGTAGTGATGTGCTTATCGTTGAACTTGTTCTCGCAGTAGCGCAGCACCAGCGAGGTTTTGCCCACGCAGCCCTCCCCGAGCAGCACCACCTTGAAGGAGAAGCTGCGGCCCCCGGCCGCCGCGCCGGCCCCCGCCGCCATCCGCGCCCCGCCGCCGAGCCGCGCCTCACATCAACGGGCCGCACCGCGGCGCCGCCGCCGCCGCCCACCGGGACGAGGGCCTGCGGGGGAGAGAGGCCGGCGGGGATGGGGAGGCACCGGCGAGGCCGCGGAGACAGAGGCTGGAGAGGGACACGGCAACCGAACGTGCCCGGCGGCCGCGGCCCCGCTGCCCCTAATGGCGGCTTCTTCCTCCTACGTCACGCACCGCCCGGTCACGCGCAGCCCCCGCCGCCAATGGGAGGGGGGGAAGCGGCGGCGGCGGGAGGCCCCGCCCTCTCCGCGACTGCTGGGCGGGTCCAGGGGTGGGGCTTATGCAGGCAGGGGGCGGGGCCCAGGGCAGGGATCCCGCGCCCGTAAGGATTTGTCCCTAAATCCCGTGCCGAGGGTTCCTCCTGCAGCGCACGAACCCGCCGGGCGGTTCCCGGGGATACAGAAAGCCCCTAATAAACACCGGCACGGATTTTGTGTGATTTTCGTTTCTGTGAACTAAGCTACACTAGTCTCTAAATGTTTGCAAAATGAAAGTCCGTAATAAAGTACTTTAAAACAGGGATGTGGGAGCAGGTGAAGAAAAATACAGGAGAAAAACGTTCTCACGTCGAGTTCCTTGCTTGCAGGGGTCCAGCAGAGTTTCATACACAAGAATTGGATAACAGCCTTGTAAAACTGGGTATCATTCCTCAATTAAAAGCAATCCTCACAAACCAATCCAAACAACTGCAAGGCAACCTCTCTCTAGTGATCATTTAGTGGTAAGAAAAACGATGGCTATGAAAAGGCTTCATAGTGCAATTTCCTCTTTCTCTGTCAGATAGTATTAATGCTGTGTTGTATGAGAAAGAAAAGAGGAAAGAACAGAGAATGCATCCAGGAGAACAAGGACTGGATTTCCTGGAGTAAGAAGCCACTGAACAGTGTTACATTCACACAGAATAGCTTGGTTTCATTTCCTCCAGAGGTAAGGAAAGCAAACCTCTGACATGGTGCAGAGTCAAACAATGCATTTCCCACTGACAGTAGACTGCTGCAAGTAACTACAGTATTCCATCCTTTCTGTTCTCTCTGTGATTACTGATTTTGTTGTATGAGAAGTCCTGTACTTTCAAAACTTCAGTCACTAGTATTAGATAAAACTAAGAGGCTGATCTGGCTGAGAACAGAAACTCTGTCAGAGCTACCTGAAGTGTCACGTTTCACTGTAATCTCATATACAACTTTGTAAAATCTGTAGGTTTAATTATCTGTGACTGTTACCAAGTTGTTTTAATGGTATTAATTTGGGAAGTGTTTATTTTGTTTCAGAGGATTTGAGCTTTTAGCTTCAATTTAGCTTCAATTTATTTTGCTTCCCCTTTTTACACAGCTTCCTAAAAACACTTGTAACAGACCTTCTGTGTTGCTGAACACATCTGCATGAGAAATGCCTTTCAAGATGTATTTTATATTTCATGAAGATACTACAATACTTTGTATGTTATTAAACCAAAACAAATTGTACTACTGTATCCATTGTCATGACCTTTGAACATTTCTCTGAAAACTACTCAAGTGTTTTATTTCACAGGTGGTGTCATCTCTAAAAGTGAAAATAATGTTCTTCTTTCAGCTTGCATTATTAGATCTCCTTACAAAAATTTTAAATGTGTTAATTCCACTGTGAATTTAAGTGAAAGCAGTAGCTGTCAGTGGAGATACTTAAGTTGGTTAAACCTACAACAGCATAAACAGCACCTCCCAAGCTTCCAACACACAACTCATTTCTGGGACCATTATGTATTGAATATTATAAGGGTAGGAGTTGATTTGCAGATAATGTCAGTCTTTTTTTCTATTTTTTCCTTTGGAGAATATTTCTGAGCATAATTTGATACACTTGCAGAAAAATGTTCTGAAATTTATTTGATTTCCTTAGAAAAGAATCATAATACAAAATCTCAGCCAAATTATGTACAGTCGTATAAGATCAATGTCCATAAGAGTACAAGATGTCCAAAATGGCAAGAAATCAGACCAGGGGAAAAAACCCCAACCTAATAATAACAACAAAAAACCCACTTAAAATGAACTTAATAATAATGTCTAAAAGAAAGATTCAGAAGACAAAGAACAAGAAAGAATAAAGGTGAAAAGCAAAGCGGGAAGGGAAGGGAAGGGAAGGGAAGGGAAGGGAAGGGAAGGGAAGGGAAGGAAAAAGGAAAGGAAAGGAAAGGAAAGGAAAGGAAAGGAAAGGAAAGGAAAGGAAAGGAAAGGAAAGGAAAGGAAAGGAAAGGAAAGGAAAGGAAAGGAAAGGAAAGGAAAGGAAAGGAAAGGAAAGGAAAGGATTTTCTGATTTATAGAAATAAATAAAACATAGAATGTGTTTTGTACCTAAGAAACCATGCCAGCAAGGAACAATGTTAGTTTTTCTTGTAAAGAGAAAGAGTATTATTTTCTAAAAGTTCAGTTCTCCATCTTGAAGCGGCATTGTCTGCAAATGTCATTTCCCCCCAGGATAAGCAGTTCTGAATTCTTTGCCAATTTGTATTATGGTTTTCATACACCCACAGCAATGCTGAATACCATCCTCATGCAGTCCAGGCAGATCCCCTTCCTGAGAAGCAGCATCCTGGATGTCTGCTGAGAACAGCAAACATGCTGCTCTACCATTAATTGACCCCTTGCTATTGGTGTTTCTACTTTCAGGAGCAAGGGCAATGTTCCAGCTCCAAAGAAGAGGCCCTAACCCTCTAAGAGAGGGTAAACCAATGGCTTATAAAGGTAATAGTTTTAAAGTGTCAGAGTTACAAAAGACAAAACTTCCCTTCTGCAGGAGTCTGTTTACTACATGTATGCTATAACAGTATTAAGAATGAAAACATTAAAAAACGACCAAAAAAGAAAAAAAAAGGACAGAAATGAACATTTTAAACATTTTAAGCACAAATTGGCAGACCAGGGAAATTCCAGAGGAGGGCAGAACTGGTTAAAATTTAAAAAGTAACAATGGGACCCATACAATCATAAACTACCTAGAATAATACCAGCCATTGGCAAACCTTGTTTAAACAGTCATGCCAATGTTTTCAAACACAGAAGCAGGCAGGTTCAAGAATGGACCAACAGGGCTGTGCTCACTTCATGGGATATATAAAGAATGGAATTTGCACCAGAATAACTTGCTGCTGTGTGGTACAGCAGGAGATGGGGACATGAGTGGCACTGTAGGCTTCCTCAGACTCTGCTCAGGGTGAGAGAGAAGTGCAAGCAAGATCTTGCAGGGTGCTGACTGTGGGCCACAGCAGTAATAGGGAAGTTTTCATTTACTGGCTGATAAGGCAGCATATTTTCCAAGAGTTTCTATAAAGGAATGGAAACATAGAAAGGAAGCGTGGGTGCCAAAAGGGTACCTCAGGGACATCCTAAAACCTACCAGTTTCAGTGTAACTGAGCTTCAGCTAAGCAGTGAGGAGAGGATAGAAATGAGCTGCTGTGAGCAAAATGGGCCTGTTTGGAATCACGGAAAGCTTACTTAATCACCTATTCATCAAAATCATCTTCTGTGTAACAGCAACCAGCCTGTCCATAGACCTACTCTTTGGCAATGGTAATTGCCTGTTGCACACAGGCTTGTACAGCCTTCTGTACACACAAAAGCCCTGATCCACCCATCTTCACCATGGCAGTCACACCTTCAGCTGTGGGGAGGAGCAGATGATGACACAAAGAAAAGTAATGACACAAAAGAAAGACTAATAATTAAATGAATTATTAATTCAAATGTTATGTGTGCCAGTCAACAGAATCTAATGGAAAATTAAGTCTCATCAGAGAAACCTAAGATGACATTACAGTCTTTGGCTGTCCAAAGGTAAGGCCATAGCTGTACTAATTTTTTCAGGAGCTTGACTTAGTATCCATATGCTAACAATGGGAAAAATTATTTTTTTATGCAATGAAAGACAAATTCATTGCATCAAGAACTAGATGAGCAGTTCAGAGTAGTTATTGGTGAGACAGTTGTCTTTGAAAATTGATGTTTCCTTCAGGTCCTTTTGGGTTTCCTAAATGGCCTGTAAAGTAAATGTAAAATCAATGCTAATCAAACTTGAAGCGATATGGCACTGTCAGTGTGATACACAGTGACAAGAATGGGGTATCCAGCAAAAACTGTATAAAAAGCTGTCGTCTGAAAATGAAAAGTGGAAACATTGTAAGGAATACAAAAGTATTACCTTCATAGTCCATGTAACAAATTAGATAGTCAAAACCTAGCAGGTATCTAAGTATATGACTGCAGCAAAAGGGCAGAGGTAATTCCTGGATATGAAATAAGGAATTAATGAAGAAGTTTTTAATCTCAGTGCATGGCACTGATAAAACTTGGACTGGAATTTGGCCCACAGTTTAAAAATAGGGCAGAGAAAAGGAAAGGGCTCACTTTGGTCAGCTCATCAGTGCTGTAGCAGGAACAGGCACAAGGAAATAAGTAACAGCAGGAATCTAAAGCCAGACACATTCAGATTCAAAATGAAACACAAGTTTTTAAAGACCAATTAGCAAGTGAAACAAATAATTCCTTATTTTCTGACAGTTTTGCTTGAGGGGTGTTGGGTAGCCTGGTGACATGAATTTGGCCTGATACAGATTGCATTTCAGGCAGTCCTCAGGCCCAGTTCACAGGAGATTGACTATCTCTACCAGCTCTCACATCTAACAGCAATTTCAAATAATTTTATTTTTTCAATATTGTATTCATCATATTCACTGCTGAAAAAAGACAGAATTATTAATGGCCCAAATGAGAACCACATCTCACTAAAATGTAGGTCCTTCAACTAAGCCTTCAAACATTTAGAGGAAAACTTGTATTCTAAACATATACTTCATGGGAATTAATGGAGAAATCCCAAGATTACGCTGTATGGTTTAAATTGAAGCAAGTTATCCTAAAGTAGCCTTTAAAACAAGGAAAAGACTTAATAAACCATTTTTTAACATTATCATTCAACTCCTACCATTGATATAAAATATATTGCTGCGCTCTTAAAATACATATGCATTTACAGACACTTTCCTTTGTGAAGGGTTCCTTGAAGTGTTTTGCTCAGCAGACACTGGTGATGAGCAGGTAAAAAACCAGCAACAACAATTACATTGTCAATTATCACCCTTTCTCAGTCCTGCATTTTAAAATATTGTCGAAAGGACAAGTGACTGGACACTGGGATGATCGTGTAAACTCTTAAAGCAAGTGCTTTCCTTTCTGTGACTGAACAAATGGAATTGAATCAGCTAGCCTATTCCTTTATTCATAATTTCTTCCTTTAGAAATTTCAAATTAAAGCCTTAAAAAGTGCTTCTTTTAATTACACCAAATAACCCAGTTTCAAGAAAGTCACATAGACAAAATGCAAAGAAGACTTTATCAAGGTCAAGTGCATATTACTTTCAGCAGAATACTTCCCCTAAAACCAACACATTCTTACTGCTTTGACCCATGAAATATTTTCTTTTAAAATGTTTGTATTTTATAGTTAGAAATGGTGAGGTGTAGTGATAGAAATATTGGTCACATTTTCTGTATAGAAAAATGCTTAAGTATAGAGGACTCCTGCCCCCATGCCTGAAGCAGGTGATGCCCCAGGGCATTGTGAGGGGCTGGGGGGTTACCCGTGTCTTTTCAATTCTGCAGGAAAAAAGAAATCTTCTGTGCTGCCAAGAGATTCTGAACATGAATGGTCCCGTGGGGTCGCACATTGCCTGATTAGATTAGGATTACATTTTTGAGAACAATGTTGTAACAAGCAGCAGCAGTGATGTTTCTCTGGCCAAAGCCTCCTGGGAGTGAGAGCACTACACCAAGTTGCATTTTACCCCTGAACGGGCTGTCTGCCAACACGGGGTTATTTTTCTGCTTTTCAGCTTTCCCATCTGAAAAAAATTGGGAAGAAAGCTCTTCTAGGTACTCTTGGGTAGAGTAATAAAATAATACTGGTGTGCATCCGTCTCTGTTGTGCCTTGATATGGCCTCACACAGAACTGATGCTGTGATTCTGGGGAAGACACTGAGCTGATTTTTTTAGAACTGCCTTCTAACCTTAAGGTAAATTCTGCATTAAACTCTCATATATATCAGGATACCATAGCACTCCTCAAAATCCTTAATGCAAAAGTGGAGCTCAGATTTCTGCAACTTTCAGCCCTAGCTGTCAGTTTTTGTGGGTTTACATTTCACTTCTCCCTAAACCCGGATGGGAAGGGAAACATTATAGGTCCCAGAGGACATAAAATAGTAGTTTTATATGACTATTTGCACTAGCAAAGAAAAATAATTGCACAAAATAGATCAGTTCTGTGTCATGCCCAGAAGATTAGACTGACTTTGTACCTGCTGCTATGAAAAGAGTTGTTGTTCTGTGGTTCCTCTTACTCACAGTCAGTATCAGAGCAGAGCTGTGGACTCCAGTCCAGGAGTCGGGGTGGTAAAACAGAGAAAGAGATAAACAAAACTGGAATTAAACCCAACCTGCTTATTTCAAATAATGGCAGAAAACAAACACAAGAGGATATTTAACAATTGTAAAAGACCTTTAATGATTACAATTGCAAAGAACTAGGGACAAAAATCCCAAAATCTCCTGCATACGTGCAAGAGTGATTTTTGGACTTGCAGACTCCATTGACATGGGCACAGACTGATGTGTAGGCATCCATTTTTTTGCCACTGGGGAAAAACCCCAAGATATATTATAAAAAACTTTCTTCATTAGAGAGAGGAAAGAAAAAGCTAAGGCATATGAATTTAACATCTAGATTACATTCTTATTTCAGATAAGTTCTGAACCCAAGGGAAACATTAGTTAATCTACTCCACACCAAACCTATTTGAACGTAAGTGGTTTATTACTCAAATCTGCAGGCAAACAACGTGAAAATATTTTTGTTCATTTAACTTCAAACTCTAAAGAACAGTAAATAATATTACACTTCCTTTTTTCTTGTGATAAGGGCTTTGGGCACTTTCTATGGTTTGGTTGATGGGGGATGCTTTTTATTTTTCTGGCATAGCTTGGCACAAGCTAAATAAATGCACTACAGAGCTCCTCAAGTAGACACCACCAAGTGCAATGGTCAGATGCTGACACCCATGTCTTTGTTTTCTTATGGCACCTACCAAAAGACAGAGTTTCCAGAATTCAGAGGTGAGTAATATACATGCTTCTCACCCCAATGCATCATGAATCAGCTCCTTTCACTTTTTCATTTAAAATTATATTAGGATGGGACACCTAATGGAATGAGATGATGTGCACCTGTTGGGAGCACCATAACCAGGACATTTGGCAATTTAAGGCAGAATGAGACTGCTGCTGCTTTGGGGGACCATTCTATCATAGCAGCTTCTGACAGTGGAATGAATTCAGGACTTAGGAAGTCAACAAGTGAAACAATGAAATATCAGGAAAACAAGTAATAGTGACAAAAGAGTAGGATGACAGAAGTTCTTGCTTTTCTAGTACTGGGCTGAACTTTGCATAAGCCAACGCAGCAAGAGCCCTTTACCAAGGAACATCAGAACACAGTCACATGATTTTTTATGATGTCCTTCTATTTTCCCAGCTTTGCAGCTAGGGCTGCAGCTGCAAAGACCTTACAAAAATAGTTACTGAAGATACTAAAGGATATTAACAAATGAGCACCAGAAAACTTCTTACTACTTTCTACTGATGCTTCTTCTAATTGCAGGATGCATTGTTTTTTTAAACTACTGTCATCCTTGCTGATGGTGTGGGTTTGAATCTCCAAGACCAATTTGGATAGTGATCACCTTGCAGTATTTAACTCTGCTTTATGCTTGTTTGAACAAAGCCACAAAAAAGGAGCCACCAGACAAGAGAGGTGCAAACAAGTAATGCAAGGCTTCCCAGGTGACTCAGCAGGTCCAGCCAGGTAGCTCCCTGCAAACAGGCAGTTGTTTCCATACTGGTGCAGTTCTCCTTCCCTCAGCATAGCTCAGGCTGGTTCTTCCACATTTCAGTTAATCCAGTCTTCACTTCTTGAATCTCAGCTGGACTAGCAAACACTTGTCCTTGCTCTAAAATGGCAAATCCCAGAACAGCACAAGCAATGCTGCTGGTTGGTCTGCTGTAGGAGGATACATTTAATATGAAGATATTTTCAAAGGGATACAGTGTATGACACTCGCTTCATACCATCAGTCAGTCACAAAATGTTTCCTGATCAGAAATCATAATGGTGATCATATACTTTCCTATGCATCCACCTTACTGTGTTTCAAGGAAAACTCTGATGTATAAGGCTGTGGTAGAGTGCCCATCATCAAAGCTATTTAAAATGTGATTGGACAGATTGATTATTGCTAGATAATCTCACCAAAGATCTCTTTCCCACAAAAGGTTGGACCAAATGATCTCTCAAAAGTCCCTTCTAACCTGGGCTGTTCTGTGATTCTATGATTTAATTAGTGGTTGTAGTAGGAAGAGATTAAAATTGACTTTGTGAGATGAATGCTGTAGAAAAGCTACTGAATATTCCTGGTGGAATTTCTTGGAATTGGAATCAAGTTTTACAGACTTGGGAGTACCCAAGTACAAGCTGCCATTTTCTCAGTAGCTTTGTTTCCACATTTCTGTTTTCATCCTCATTTGGTATTGGCATCAATATTTACTAAGGGTGGCTGCAGGCTTGGGAGTGCTGCAGGGATCCACATAGTCTGAGTGAATTCATGTACCTTCTCTGATTTATGCATTACAACAGGCACATAATTGTACCCCTGAGCTGCACCTTACCCCCCACCAGAAGCAGTGTTTGAATTAAAAATTATTATCCAGTTACAGCAATAGCCAGAAGCATACCTACAAAGCTTTAAGGGAATAAATTTCCTGTAAAACAGGTTAACTCCTGCTTGAAGAAAAGTGACTTAATGCCAATTTAAAATGTTAGATAATGAGATGTAAAGAAAAGGCTGTGCGGGGACCAAAGCACTGCTGGAAGAAATGCAGAGAAAACAAATCCTACTTACAAATCTGAGATTACAATGTGAATAGTGCCCAAGATGGTTCTGTAAAATACCAACAGAATTTCATGACATTTCAGCCCTTCACTGTCAGAAAAAGTCAATCTGCAGAATCAGCTTGTTCTAATACCCAAGACAGGTGGTATATTCCCTTTGTTTTTTACACCACTTTATTTTGCTGTCCCAGCAAACTGGGTAATGATGCAGCATGTGCAGACCCATAACAATGAAACAGAAATGAAAAAAAGAGATACTGGTGATTCTGCTACCAGTATACTTCAACAATCACAGCACCAAGTCTGGGTGAGATCTGGCTAAAGATTATGCATGCAATTCTGTCAAAATTTTACTTCAACGTCTATCACATCCACCAATCAAGCAAAGCATGAGGACCTGTAAGTCACAATTGTAAGTGCTTCAATTAAAATGTTTTTGAGTGTGTTGCCTTGGTGCTGTGGAAATATTGATGCCATTTAATTAATAATGCAAAATCAGTGACAGAGGTATATACCAGGGGTACCGATGGTTCTGAAGCTAAAGAATAATTCAAGTCTTTAAGAATGGAATGAAATTTGTTAACTGGAGTAACCTATTTTCCAATTTCCAATTGATCAGCTTCCTGCTTTTCTCTTAACTCCCCGTTTTTCTTTTTACTTCCTCCATTTTTTGTCTCTCCAAGTAGCACTTGGACAGGGGCTATCCATCTGCTGCCTTGTGAGCCCAGAAACTGGTCTTAGTGACGCACACCAAGCTGTAGGCAGTTTGTCACATTCTGCTATTTCTTCCCTGTATCCCCCTACTCCCACCTCCACCTTCTCCCAAAGCTTGTCAGTTTACAGTTACTGAGTAATTAAATGTAACAATATCTGCCTAAGCTACACTCAATACACATGAAGTTAACACCCTCCTTTTCAGAGTTTAAGTGTGCTCATAACTTTCTGTACACTGGAAACTTATGAGTGGAAATTTCAAAAGTAACTCAAGTATCATAACTAAGAAATGACAAAAAAAATTCCAAAATTATGGCCTTTGAAGATGCTAACTACAGGAATTCAGTGAGATCACATTTGTTCATATGATCACAGATCAAAGCATTTCATGCTGCTATGAATATGAAATCAGATGTCTTCTCACCATGGTAAGCTGGTTTTCAAATGGACTCAAAAAATAGTGAAAAAAGCTGACCATGTCCACTTCAGTGGCTGAAAGTACACTTCACTTCAGGAAACAAAGAATATAAGAGTAAGGCATTTATCTAAAAAAAAAAGTATCTTACAAAAATTTTACTTGCTCAATTCTAGAAACCACAACAGTATTAATAAAATCATAGAAGACAACGAATTCAGTGTTTATTTAGAAGCAGCATACGTCCAAACAGTGCATAAAATTCCCAAGTGTTTATTGTTACAGTTTAAGTGCATATATTACTTCCATAATTTTGTGCCCTTCCACAGGAACAGACATAGAGCAGCTACACAATTCGTTCTTTTCAAAAAGCTTTTACTACTTTGAGTTCTCATCTTCATAATAGGGTAATACAGTGAGTAGTTCCAGTGATGAATTCCAGATCTATATAGACTAGACTTCTAAAGAGTAAACTCAGTATGAAAGGTGTTAAAGTTTTTTAATATTCCAATAGAAGGTGACAAAATAAAAAAGTCAGTTGAATTAAGACAGGCAATATACACAAGACACTTGTAAAAAAACCCAGATGTTCAATACAAAATATTAATCTATGTTTAAGAAAAAAGGAAAAGCTTTTCTTAAGCTAAAAGTATGGGCCCACACTTCTGAATGTCAACGCAGAGAAGTTATGAGAGTATCTCTAAAGTTTAAATACAATCTGTACTGGCTACATTACTTCTGCAACTTTTATAAATGAATGATGGAAGAAAGAATTACCTAACACAGGAACCTGAGCATCAAAAATTAAATTTCTATTTTTAAAGGGTTTATATGTGTGATTTCCCCCATTTGCAACAAGGATAACATCTGTAGTTTCTTTGCTGAGGTCATCATCTCTAAATAGAAGCCCCAGACAAAATGGGAAACATTTCCACTGCTGAGAAATAACCAAGGAGTATAGTTTGGTTAGAATGCCAAACACTATGGAACAATTCTATACTTATAGAAAAAAGCATTAATTTTCTAAAGAGATGATTGTGAATCCACAACTCTCATCTTTAATTTTAAAGTATTTGATAAGTACCACAGTATCGACAAATCTTCATAAATATCATTACTTTTGAAATAAATATGTCAAAAAAGCACAGAAAATTTTATTATTCTTACTGGAACAGCTTAAAGTTTCTACTTTAAATTTAGATTTTTGTTTCCAATGTTATGTATGGATCATTTTTATCAAACCTATTCTCAGGGAAGTGGAGATAGTATCAGGATAGAGAATAGGCAATAAGGCGGAATTCTTTCTTCCCTGCCCAAATACTTCCAAAAGACCTTACAAACTGTAGTTAATGAGAAATACCAGAATTCACCCACTCCATCCATGTTACCATTGCCTATATAAAGCTGCAGTGTATTTTGTGTCTAACTTGGATAATAGCCACAAGACTCCATCACACTGATTGATATGGATTAGACTTCTATTTCCAGCTTCCTGCCTTTCCAGATGCTGGGAACTGGAGAGAATAGACACCAACACTTCAGCTCCATAAATGGAGAATAAATGAATCAAGTGCTTCACCTCACTTGGCAATGACCTACATCCACCTGAGGAGCAGCAAGAGCATTATTGACAAAGCACCTTCCTGAGAGATGCTGATTGCCACATGAGGTTTACAGCCTTAACAAGTTGAGATGGAAAGTCCTTCGGCTCTTTGAATGTTTAAGATCCATCTCTTACAGAGAGTTCAACTGGATCTCTTTGGAGTCTCTGAGCAAGACTGAACATAAATTATTTGCATGCAGAAAACCTTAAACCATTTCAACCTCTTGGCCAGAAAAACCACGACATGCCTGGAAGCACCAGAGCAATGATTACAGAAGAAAAAAGATTTACGGCGTTGTTGTCTAATATAGGTTTTCCAGATATGTGCTTGGAGTCTTTTGTTTGGTGGTTAACAACCATGCCAATTGTCTGGTCAAAACCTGGAAAAAGATAAAAACTTCATTTTACAAAGCCAACTGAGATGAAGAGAAACTTAATAACCAAGTATATACACCTTCCTAAATTTATTTTACTATAACAGTGTTAAATCTCTGTAAGATACCAGACTAAGCTAAATTACAGTTAGTTTAATTTGGTACCTTCAAAGAATGGGGTATAAATGCAGTATTTTACATTAGAAGTTACTTCTTTTGAGAAGTTACACTTCTGTCAAATCTTTTCTCTTTATGTATTTTCACAGCAAAGAAAGGAATGAAACAAGTTAAATTAGAAGAGGAAAAAGCTGTTCCAAGTCACTCTGAGGCAAAGGATGCTGTTTTGAACAAAACCAACTTATTAGCAACATGTTTTCTGGCAAGAAGACATGTTTGTTTTAAAAAAAAATTATGGAAAGACCATTATTACTTAATCTGACAGAAAACAAGCTCCTAACAAAGGCTGAATTTATAAATTCTATTTACACAGCAATTTTATACTACCAGCAGCTAGAGTTTTTTCTGTAGTACTTAGGTAATTTCTTGCTCTGCCTTTGTATTATCAATACTTTAATATTACTTCATTAGGTATTACTGTACAGACACCATTATCCTATGTTTTGTCCAGCTGCACCATTCTGTATGCTGATAAAACCAAACCAATCTAGAATGCTTGATCTTAACTCACACTGTAGTGAAGTGTAACTGGGTACATGCACATGCAAGCTTTTAACGTTGGAACATTCCAAATGAAATCAGTATATTTTATAATAATTTTTTTCTTCTTAGATTTTACTTTCAACACTCACAACCTGTAAATTTCAAAGAAAGCTGCTACTTTAATAAAAAAAAATTCTGCATCTCAGACAAAACTTAAAAAAACCCCCACTACAAACCTCCCTGGCAGGGATATAGTTGGTAATACTGTTTTGAAACATACATTCAAACCTGGCCTTAAATAATGCAAAAGAGCTATGGAAAAATCAAACTTCAAAGTCTAATAGCTTAACTCTCAACACTTGCTATGTTTTAGAGAGTAGTACTTTCTTTGAGGAAAAACTGGAATTATCTTTTTCTAAATATATGCCTCAATTGTACATAAAGTGTATATTCCAATCATGAACAAGTAGGTAAAGTAACAGTCCTTTTGTTTGCTTTGCTATTTACAGAATAGGTATAGACTGATAACATGGGCAATTTTGAATCTTACTTCTTCACAGCTACTCAAAGTTTTAATTAATAACTGTGTACTCAGGGGTGGATTTTCTTTCAGAAACAGTGGGTATCACAGGCTATTAGATACACCACATCTAGGAATATCACCAAAAGAAAAAACATTGACAGAAAGGATTAGCAGCATACTGTTAAAAAAAAAGAGAGACAATTCTTTATTCCCACTGCCATATTTATTGTTTTTCAAGATGCTGCAGAAACTAGAGTATTCTTTCTGAGTCCACATTGAAAAGGGAACAAAAAAGTGGGCTGAAGGAGAGACACAAATGAGCAGCACACATGAGCAGCACTGTATCACATCACATATATATCACAGCATGTACATGCACAACATAGTATACATACTCCAGCAATGCTTTTGAATTCACAAAAGAAACTGTGTAACTTGCATGCTGTCCCTGCTGCAGCTAAAAAGGTAAGTTGCTGAGCATGGAAAAAATACATGAAATGCAGAAGAAATAGATGCTGATAAATGCAGGCATGCATTAGCTAGGCTTACTCCATTCTCTTAATGCATCTGCCTCATTAGGAGCTTGAAACATTGTCTGAGTGCTTAAGTGTTTCTTGCTCAGGACAGTAATATCTAAAAATTCATCAAATAGTTAAACACTCCGTTGTATTTTGAACTTTAATGGAATTACAAAGAATGGAGCATAAAAAATGCTGTATTGCCAAATCCAGAGCATCCAGAGAGTTGGTGGATCTCACTGTAAAGGCAGACCTAAAGGATTTGCGTCTCTGAGGCAGTTCATCTGCACATTCACACCTTGACTTCCAATTAATAAGTATACCAACAATGAAACCTGGAAACTTAAGTTCTCTCTGTAAACAAGCTGGTAAACACAACAGTGTCACATATGGTTTCTAAACAATTTTGAAACATAGGATAAGTTTACAGCTTAGCCTAAAGGTTGTCTGTAGTGTTTATTCACAGGCAATGAGTAAACACTGAAATAATTTAGAACCAGTCAGTCAACCTATTTTTTAAAAATGCATATTGTCTTTTTATTTAAAGTCACAGCTAGTTTGTGATAAGCTTAACTTATAGGAAACAGCGCTCTGTATTATAGAGCTTCTACAGGAAGCAGTGAAACAGAAGGTAAACTATTGTTCACTTTTTCTTACTTAATTCTTACATTTGAGCCTATTGCTAAGACTTCAAAATTAGGAATGGAGCTTCTGCAGTGACAACTTAATCCAAGTAAATGGATAATATTAAACTGACGTTCTTTCCTATAAAATGTTACTATAATTAGACACATAGAAAAGGAGAGGGCACCAATTGCTTCTTCCAAGGTAAGTTGTTGGGTATCTGTGTCTCTTTCAGTCATCAACATGACAAGAAGCTACAATAAACAAATCAAAATGTGGAAAAGGGCCAACCACCCTCGCTCCTTTTCATTACTATGTCCATTTGCTCCCTTTGTCCTTCACGCTGCTATTTATGTAATCTTTCTATTTAAAAATCATATCCTCAGCCCTTCTTGAAGTTCAAGTAAAATTTTAAGTTACATTGGGAGAGAGGGAAAAAAAAGAGAAAAAAAGAAGACTCTTACCACTGTATTGCATCGTAGCTCCCAAATACGAATCAACAATTGATCCCAGTAGGCCAGCTGCTGCACCAAACACTATGATGGGCCATTGTGGAGCAGATATTTCCAGATCACTCACAAAAAGGAGTTGAGTTATAAAGTAGGCTATACCTACTGTCATGCCTCCAAGCAAACTTGAGATCAGGCCCACTAAAGTAACTGCTCCATTAGTACCTAAACCAAATAAAGTATAGCTGATTTACAACTGATTTTAAAAGACTTGTGATAACTTAACTGTTTTACATGAAATCCAAACTGCTTATAGTGACTTTCTCCCCTTATATCTACTGCAGCTTTCTACAATTCCCATTATGCTGTTGAGCAGCTTAGCCTTCACCATTACTGCCTGTTAGTACTCCTTTCCTGTCTCTAGGTCTAGTTCTCTAGAAATATTCACCATAATTAAATTAAATAAAACTACATAGCACACAACTCTCAATGTCACCTGGTATTTGTCTGCTCTAGGAAGTGGTGGGGTAATAAAAGAAGAGATTTGCTCAAGAAAATCAGACCTTGAGATGTACACATTAAAGCAATGCCCTCTTTCAGAAGCAGTACACGACATGTTTTACCAGCACATTTAAAAATAAAAGAACTAAATCCATAAACAGAGATGTTTGAGAGCTAATTGAATAAAAATCTGAGGAATGCATATAAAGAAAAAAAAATCCCATGCATTTAACTCCTATCCAACAAGATCTGTACCTCTGATCAATTTGTCAGCAAGATTCAAAAAAGGCATATTGCTTTAAAGCAGCAATGACATCCACCATGGAGACAACGTTTGACAGACAGAAAGTTCACTTTATTCACCCTTGGTAGGATATTAAAGGAAATGAGTGATTTGGTTATGAAGTGAATTTTCTGTACTGTCTCTGTTGAATATATATGTATTCTACTGATTAAAATAATGCCTGAAAAATACCAGTTGATAACTTGTATTATTCATATTAGCAGTATAAACTCTTTTACTATTGTCAGAGATTAGAAGTGACAGCATTCAGAATTTTTGCTCCGTGGTTGCTATGCTCGTGCATCTCATCAACAAGATCAGAAGAAACACAGTTGACTATATTCCATTTCAGAGAATTCATTCCTGGTT
Organism: Agelaius tricolor; assembly: GCF_023055355.1. Classification (NCBI taxonomy): domain Eukaryota; kingdom Metazoa; phylum Chordata; class Aves; order Passeriformes; family Icteridae; genus Agelaius; species Agelaius tricolor. The sequence continues at coordinate 34,342,298 of NW_027269263.1, forward strand.
ACCTTTTCAAATCCCAGATTTCTAATATTTGTTTTTCTATGTCTTTCTTGGAACTTTTCAAGTTGGATGCATAATTCAAAACAGATTAACAAAATATTAAGAACATGTAGAAGAGGTAACACCTTACCTACTGGAACCTGTTCCCAGGTTGTTATCAATCTTGGTTTGCTTTTACTCATAACACTACCAATCTCTGAAGCCCATGTATCACCAGCAGAGCATGCCAAAGCTCCCAAAAGGGATAAGCACATCCATGATGCTGTGTATTCCTTTGAAAAGTCAATAGGAATTTCACCTGGTCCATTTTCTATCATATATAAGAGAGCCAGCTCAGTAGGAACACCACCATTACAGAATACCTGAACCCAATTCCTCTGGCCACCTGAAGTACAGAAACTGAACTTTAGTCATTTCAGGCAACAGCATGAGGCAAAACCAAAATAACGCATATATAAAGTTAAATTTAAAAAGACAAACATTCAAAACAGACACTTTATGGCAATTTATTTAACAGAACAGAAGCAAAAGCAAAGTGGCTTGCTAATATTCACAGGGATAGGGTCAAGGGGAGTCTCAACAGTGTTCCCTATTCTAGATGTTACATCTCATCTGACCCTTTGAAAGGAACAAGAAACATGCGGTATTTTTTCTCTACAAGGGATCTAAAAGAATTAAAGTATTTTGGCTTACCTTCTTTGTATTCTGAATCTATTTGTTTCTTTATATCTTTTTTCCACTTGGTAAGTTTTGAAGAAGTAACAAAAAATACAAACAAAGAAGAGAAGAAACTGTAATTTGCGACTGTAAGGATAAATCCAACCACCAGTCCTATGAAGAAAAAAGAAGCATATAAAGTTCCTTCATGTAACAATGGTTGTTTTGCAAAGCAATTAAGTACTTCAAATTTTCTGAATATGAAGAGTATCTTCCTGATAAACCTAAGAACAATCATACAATAAGGGATTCTATTGAAAATTACTAATTTTATTCTAACTGCTGAAGCATATGATTTTTAAGACCTTTTGCCACAAATCAGTTATACTGTGCAAAAATAAAAGAGAAGCAATAAAATCCCCAGAATCCAAAGAAAATATAATTGCAATTCAAGTACTCTGCCTAAAGAATGTTATTATTTTTATAAGGAGTAAATATATATCTGTGGCTGTGCCTCTATCAGCAAGTTTATCATCAGTTTAGGTATTGAATCATCAGTTTAGGTCATCATCAATTTAGGTACTGAATCCCACATCCAAGGTCTCCAAGATAACCTGTAAAACCCTTCTCCAAATCTTAGCAGATGCTATTTCTCTCTTCTTTTCTTTGTTAGTTTCTGATTTTTATTATGCCTCTTTATTTCTGTAATTTTTTAAAGTATTTGATCTCCTTGATGCAATTCACTTTTATGTCCCCTTTCACAGGGGAGGCCTAATTTCACTCCTCACCATGAGATTATAATTCTAAAGGACTGAAAGAAAAATGGTTGCATTTAAGAGCAAACGCCAGTATAAATCGGCTAGCAGAGCTGTTAAGAGGTCAGAACATAAAAGTCAGAAAGATTTTTGTCCGTGTAGAAAATGCTGCCCTTAACTCTCACAGACAGAAGATTTGCAAAATGGGTGACAAGGGAAGGAAGGACTTGAGGCCCTGTTTTACTCCACTGAACATCAATTCAGGCAATGTCACAAGACAAGGGTGAATCACCTCACTCTGAAACGTTGCATCAGATTTCAATAAACACTATTGTACACTACACTGGGCTTTTCATCATGTGGTCTAGAAAAACTTTTCAGAAACAGTCATTTGTTCTTAGTGAAGTACAGATTTAATTTTCTCATTTTTGCCAGGCCAAAAAATGTCTAGAACTGCTTCTGTTACCAAAAGGGGAACCATACAGAAAAGAGAACCGATTTCCCTCCACACAGGAAGGCTGCTGACATGATCAGTTTAGGGTCTTTCTTTACCACTACCTCTGCCATTTCCTTGTTTCTCTGTGAATCCTTCTATATGTTAAACCAAACCATGTGATTTAACTGCATACTGTACTGAAGTTTAAAAGAATCTTCCAGGTTTATATAACTATAATAGTATTAATCAAATAAATTACGAACAGTAGCACAGGGTTAACCTGTTTAAATAGGGATGAGAAAAAAAGCCCAGTATGAATCTGGGGTATGTATGCTTACATTTATATTTTATTACAATAGAACTATGTGAAGTCTTAAACTGCAAACAATAAAAAGGACCTTTAGTTTACCAAATGCTCAGCTTAAGTCTCAGAAAAAACATACCTCCCAGTGCACCACTGTGATCTAGACTCTTCTTCTTAAACCCCTGTGTAGCAATAATTAGTGGAACCAAGACTGAAAAAAGCCAGCGCCATGGAGAAATGGGTCGTAAAGTACCTGATAAATCAAATAACAGGGTTACACATGATCCTCACAAAGCCTTTATGTCTTCATGTCTGAAAAGTCATTATTTCCTGATACATACTTAAATTTTGATCTTAATAGAGATTAAAACTTTTCATCCTTCAGAGGAAAGATATTCATATGGACAGAAGGACAATATATCTGCAGTTATCTACTCAATTTTGCCATTCAGCTATCAAAGAAAATATATTTACTGAAATTAAATATTAACTGAAATTAATTACCAAAAAATAGCAAAATGTGACAAGAAATAAATATGGTGGTATTTTCCATTCTAGAAGGGATTTATGAACCTCAAAAAACTAACATCTGAATTTACTGTGACAAAATTCCACTACCAAAAAAAGCCAAGCAAGACAGTCTGCTAGGTGAAAGTAGTGTGACTACTTTATGAAACACCAGCCCTGTCAGTTCTTCTGAAAGATGATGTAAGGCTCTTAATCTAAGGCTCTTTAAAATATACTTTGAGCTGATTACTTTCTCAGCAAGATTTGAAGTGACAGTTTCAGTTTGAAACACACAGAAACTTCTAAAAGCTAAAGCAAATAGTTAATGTAGGTTTTGAAAAAAAAATCTTGAGAAGTTATTATATCTCCTATACAAATACAAGACATCAAAAATCTTGCACTCAAGTAAGTCTCGATCTTGTAAAACAAAGATTTCACAGAGGCACAGAGGCTTGTCTTGCTGGAAAGATAAACATGATGGTTTTCAGCAAGAACTTTTGTGTCATCAGTACCCCCACCTCTGTACAAACACTGGCTGGTGCAAAGCAGGACACAGTAAAACACTCATTGCACTGTAAAGATTAATAAGAAAAAAATTCTCTTCTGTGTACTGAAAAGCCTCAAAGCCATAGTAGGTGAGCAAGGGGGGGGTCTTGCAGCCCAGGGCTGAGTCAGAAATTCAGAAGGTGAACACCAGCTGGGTACTAAGAGCCCTCCAGTGCTGTAGCCTGGTATTGCTTATCACAAACCAAGGCAGCTCTTGGTGCAAACTTGAGTATAAGCAGTACTGGAACACAAAGGAGTTTCTTTTCTTTGGCTAACAAACAGAACTTTCATATCTTCAAGGTCATTTTTACACTGAACCTTTTGGATTTGCTTGTAGGAGAGAAAAGTATTTGTATTAAATTACTACTAAGTAAGACTAAGATCTATAATAAAACAATTAATTGACACTGGCTTCACTAACATCTGGCCCACTGTTTGGTGCTTAAGAATTACTATAAACTGTACATTAATAAAAGTACTTTTGTACTATTTTTGTATTTATATTACAGGCTGTGAATTCACCACTTTTATGGGCTGAACCATTTTAAGCCCATTAACTACTGTATATTTAATTTACCTCCTTGAAAAGCCAAGGTCTTTCCAGTCTCAGGCAAATGAATAACAGAAGTTCTATGTCCTTCTTGTACCATAACCATTCCCTACAAAAAGGAGGATTTGTCCACAGTCTTCTCCTTTCTATCAGGCCCTGTCCTGATTTAGCTGGTACCAGGTCTCTCCATGCTATACTGTAAATTCCCACTCACTCCTAAGAACAAGGACTAGATATCCTAATTGTCAGAAAAGCTCTACCTTTGGAGAGCAGACACACATAAATGAAGTTGCATGCTTAAATTCCACTTGGGTATTGACAAATGACACAAATAAAACCTGGTTGTGAAGCCTGCTTCTGCATACCTTCTACACATCTGGCATCTCACTACAAGCCAAACCAGAAGTATGCAGACAACACAGATTTAATGCTGTACCAGAAGTAACCCATCCTAAATCACTGAAAAACACTGAGCAGAGACATGCAACTGCCTCTACAAAAGTCAGCTTATACTGGTGGGGTATTTATTGTAGTTTCTTCTGAACCCATGGTGTTACTAGGCCATTGAAGGTGCTCATAGTCTATCTCTATGCACTTTCAGCAATACTGCAATGACACTGGAGCTCTTCCAGCATCAAACCAGCTGGGGTCTGAATGGTAAGTCTTTACCTGTCTTAGAAACACAGTTGAATTCTTCTAGGCATAAACTGATACTGCAGGCAGCATCAGCTGCTTTTGCACACTGCTGCTGTAAGAGTGGCCCCAGAGCCAAAAAGAGAGACTACAGAGAGGACTTGTGTCCCTGCAACTGCACACAACTAAGTCACAGCCAGCCTGAGCAGAAAGCTGAGCTGACAGTACACACCTCAGCCAGCCACTCCATCCATACATCCCTATCTTCTTATACCATTTCCCGTTTCTCTGTTCCTCGACTAAGGAAGTCTTCCTGCATGACCTGTTCTGCACGTTGCAGATGTTGCTGATTCCTAAAACAGTTCTGAAAGCTGTCACACTCTTCCCATGCTGTCACGTATTTCCCCTGATACAGAAAGACCTCTGTCATCTCAGCTTTTCCTTTCACTTCTTAATTTTTTTATTTGCTTTCTTTTGGAGAAAGACATCACAAAGGACACCAACATTTTAAATTGTACATGATCCCTGGGCAGAGCTGCAAGTAAGCGGCTGTCAGTGTCTTCTAAAGCACTATCACCTACTGTAAGAGGTGAGTTATCAGCTCTACTGACGAAGGAAGGGGCTGTGCACATCCCTCCTCCCATTTTTGTCCCCTGCCTAGAGGGGCCGGAGGGGAGGGTTCGCCCGTGGCCGTGCCATGCCAGCCTCTCCCGGCCTTTGGACTCACCGTAGTACGTACTTGCAGTCATCGACACGATCCAGAATGCCAGCGAAATACAAATGAGCAAGTTCAGGATGACCATATTCGCCATCATCTTGAGGTATTCTCTGAAGAAATCCTCCTGGTAATAGGACATGGGAATCAAGAAGGACAACACCTGATGGGAAAACACAAGGCGCAGGGCATCAGCGACACCACCACCACGGCCACCACCACCTTCTTCTCCTCTTTCTCCTCCCGCCCGGCCGGAGCCGCGGCCGGGCCCGGCCCGCACCGCCCCCGGGGCGCTGCCGGGAGGCACCGAGGCGCTCATGGAGAGGCTGCTGCGGCCACCTCGGCCGGCCCACGCCGGGCTGCGCTGCGCGGCGCCGGGCGGCCGGAGGCGCTCGCGGCGCCCGGCCCCGTCACCGACCTGTTCCCGGGGGCCGCGGGCGCCGCCACCATTCCGCCCCGCGGCCTCCCCGCGCATGCTCCGACGGCAGCCGCGCGGGCCCGCCCGCGCCTGCGCCGCAGCGAGGGGGCGCTGCGGCTGAGGCCGCGCCGTGAGGAGCTCTCGCTGCCCTCGGGCGGGGATGGGGTCGCGCCCCTCCGACAGACGCTGCCAGTGGAGATCCAGTTTGCGAAACAAAACCAGGAACGACACGCCTGTGAAAGGCATGAAGTCTGTGGATAATTAGTGAGACCAATGAGTACCTGGATGAGGTTTGAAACTTGTTGGAGCACTTCGAAGTTCATTAACAGCAGAAGAAAGAGACTTGAAACGTTTCCTAAAGTTGACTTGGGATGAAAACATGCCAAACCTGCCTGGTGGCTTTTCTTGGGGCACGTCAGAATGACTCCCAAAACACTCGAGTTGAAAACAAGCTGACATTAGCTACGGGACAGACTGCACAGCTCCCACTTCCACACATCAGAGCTTTGCCAACAAAGCACAGTAAGAGGTGAAACTTCACAACTTCGCAAAAATCCATTGTTTTGAGGCAGCAGCCTCAAAATAAACGAGAAATAAATGAAATAAATAAGACTTCAGGCATCTCAGGAGATAATGCTGAAGAAGCATTTAAGCATTTAGTGCTTGATCAGTGGAACATAGACCAAAACCTTCAAGTGGTACAGATGAGTCACCTCATGAACATCAATAAATAACATCGGCTGCTTCTTTCCTATGGACTTGTAGCAGCAGCAGCAGAACAGAATATTTATTTAGATATTCAGCAAGAGGCAGAGTAATACAAAAAAGGACAGGAAAAGATCTTTGATACACAAGAGAAGTAGTTTTAAAGCTAGAAAATGCAAGTGAGCAATCTTGATTTAGGATATGATAATTTCCTTACTGAATTTGGGAATAATTCTGGCTTGTGGAACCCATTTATTTTTGAAGCATGTTCTCTTATTTTCCATTCAGTATCTGGAGTAGCTTTCTATCAAGGTGTGAACACAGTCCATGTGTTCTTTTTCTCTCAGAAAAAGAACATGATTCATTTCTCTCATTAACTTGGATATATTTTCATGTTGTTGTGAAGGAAATACTCAGTTATGACTCAGAGCTGCTTCTTCAAATGTTGTCTAAACTAAGAAACTTACTCCTTAAAGACCTACCTGATTTTAGCTGAAGAAAGTAGGCCTATTCCAGAGGCTAAAGTTAATACTTGGGTGTTTACAATGTATTTTCTACAGGCAATTAGAGACAAAACTTGGATCAGGTGCCTTAGACAAGGCTTTATCTTATTTTCTGCTATATTTATTGGTAACAAATACTGGTAACACCCATAATTATCTCAAGTAGAGATACCTAAATCAGTAATACTAATGTAGGAGTACTGATTTTGATATATCTAGTCTTCCCTCTTACCTCCCAAATTTTCATTAAACATCCATCTGAGGTCTGAATTTGAGATCTAACAATCAGACACTCAGTAGCTGGGCTGCTTTGTAAGAACAGGACCTTTCGAGAATAGCACTGACGTGACATTGCGTAGGCTCTTCTGCAAAAATCTAACTAGTTGAGATTTTCAACCAGAACAAGATCAACTCTACTTAAACTGATGGCTGAACAAGAAGTGGCTTGTTCTGGTACAATGAACTCCCATAAACATACTCATTCAAATACATCCTTAACTGTAATAAGTTTTTTTAATGTAATTTATTGCTTACTTTTTGTTTTCTAAAGTGTAACAGACTGATACTGGAATATCTGGTGGAGAAACAAATGTTCCTGCAGGAATCCTAGAGCCCTGGCTGTTATGTGTGGTTCTGTAAAACTGTGGGATTGTGATTAATGGTAACACACAGGCTGGTGTGAAGAGGGAGCAAGTTTGTGGAGCTCTAAAGGACTCTTCAGCTTCCTTCACAGATCCCATCCCCATGTGAAGTAGCACTTGGCACTGATTTAGGGACATACCAGACTATTGCACTGGTTTATCTACAGACCTTGTCTCTTGGCTTAAAGCCAAAGGTGCTGCTGCTGCTGGAGTTTACCTGAGCAAGAACAGCAAAAGGGACCACAGCTCTCCACTCCTGGTGAGAGAAAGGTGGTTCTGGTCAGGAAATGTCTAACAACCAGTGCATGATAAATGTTAGCTTTGACTCCTTTTTCAGCTCTGAGTCTTTTGTTAAATGTGGCTTCATACATCCTTCTTCCAGTGTTTCTGATTGCCAACAAATTTTCCTGCAGTATCTTGGTACACATTAAATGTTGCAAGTAGATTAGAAAACAAGGAAGAAAGGCACGCAAAATTAGACTTCTTTCTACATTTGGAAGCTGAAAGAAGTAGCTACAGTTTTGAAAGTAATGTCTACAACAGCTCAGTAATTGCCCCATATATTGTGTTTAAACTACTCTTTTCTAGACGTTGCCCTTTTTTCACTAGGTCCTGTAATAATGATAATAATAACACCACCACCACCATTTTTAATTAGTAAAAGCTGCATTTTTAAAAAACTTAAATTGCCATCTAGATGCTTACAATATTGTGAATACAGAATGAATGTATTTAAAAAGCCATCCTGAAACAGTCAGAAAATATTTAATATTTTCTGTATTATATTTAATACATGCAATACATTCATTTCATAGTCAGTTTTTACTTATAACCCTCCCCCCATTCCTTATTCACACCTAATAGTAGTGATAAGCTTGAGAATTTAAAAAACAGCAAGAAACAGTTGCTTACAACAAATAGACCTGAAAGCTTTTCCTCACCCTTTCCCATCCAAATTCATATGTGTAATAAGAGAAACATGAGAAGTTTAAAATAAAAAAATTGGAATTATAAGCTACCCAATATTTAGAAGAAGAGTTTCTTCTTACCTTTTACCTAAGTGTATAGGATACAAAGCACTGCCAGTGCAGTCTCTAGGAGAAAAAAAAAAAAAGAAAAAAGTAAGATTTAATAAGAGGCAGGAATGTGAGATTATTAAAAGCAGCACAACAGAAAGAAGATAAGAAGATGTTACTGTACACAGCATGCTAATAACTCTTTTACACTCATTCTTTTCCTAGGAATTTAGTAGATTTGCCATAATACAGCATAACATTTCTAAACTTTTATGACAATTTTAGAAGTTGACTTTCTGACTTATTTTTTTTGTATCTCGGAGATAGAACTTTCCAGTTGTCTTCACTGCTTAAAACATTATTCACACTTATGCTTGATAGAGTGAATTATGAATAATATAGCTTGAAAGTTAAATACTAATTTAAACATCTTTTATTCTCCTTTGTTAATCTTGTTTTCTCAATAGAACAACAACAACAAATAATCTTGTTTTCTCAATTGTTTCTTCTTTGATTGAAGACAAAATACTGTTCAATACATGAAATTAAAAATCTGTAAAAATTGTTAACATTGCATTAAGTATAGCTGTTCACAAGGGCCTTGAATAATATTCACACTCTTAGAAAACACAACATAGTAAGACTAAAATTTCATGCTGATAATGTACTTAGATAGTTACAGGAAACAGAAGGGGGAAAAGTTATACTGCAGATGAATATTCATCTTAAGTAGAGCATTCATAATTAGTAGTCACCTGTGAAAATACCAACCAAATTGCAAACAGTAATTTTCATACCGAGGGAGTTGCTATACAGATGAATTCCTAACATTTTTGAGGCAGTTAAAAATGTCAGTGCTTAACACTACAGCAAAACTATTCATACCAGGATTTGGATTGTGGACTATAAAGCAGCAAATGAAGAATAAATATCCAAATTGCTTACCAAAAAAGAAGAGAACCTAGAATGAAGCTTTAAGTATTAAATTTATTAAATATGTGTGGATAGGCTTTTGCATTGTGTTAAATGAATGTATCCAAGGACAATGACACCAATTAAATTTATTTCTAGTAGCCTAATTGTCCTTTTTCTGGTCATTTATTACAAATGACCCAGCTTTTTACTATGTGTTTATGCTGTGTTTTTCTACTTTATCAAGTAGATAAAGGAAAGAACTAACATAGTGAAAGTGGCATATGTTCAAGATTGTGATATCTCTAGTATATTTGTATTCTACAGAGAATGAAGTTAAAGAATTAAACTAGAGTGTAAAAATGTGTTAATGGAAAAAAAAGGGTTCAGCAGTGGGTAATTCAGTAATGGGGAAGGGTAACAGTAAGCAAGACAGGTAAAGATCTAAAAGGACTATGCACAAGGAATGACCATCTTCAGTCATAGACTTGCCAAGATGGTAAAGAGGCTTTAAAGTTGCCAGGGGAGGAGAACCTCTTTTCATCCCAGTCCCACTGGTTTGATGCCAGTGCCCCCACAAGAGATGCCCAGAACCTGGAGGAGGATCATAGTGATGCCTAAAGATTTTTAGTTCTTTATGTATTTGTAGCTTTGTAGATTTTAATATGTAACTGTATAGTTTCTAGCGCTTTCTTACACTTTAGAACAGTAGTTACCCTTTCTCACACATTATGTCACCTTCTTGAAATGCTGTTTGGTCTTATTTTCAAGGAAAAGGATTTCCAACAAGGACAGCTTGCTTTGCACCAGCACCTGGGAGATATAACAAGATGCAGGGCTAAGAACCCCTTGGAGTGACTCCAGTGGGGCAGGTCCAAGGGTGGGTTACCAGGACAACCAGTCTCCCACTGGATGTACTAGCTAGATATACTAATTAGTTAAACTTCTAAAAACTGTGAAAATTTGATGCTGCGTGTGCACATAGGGATAAGCGTTCATTGAAAGACTACTCTTTATGCTATCCATTCTAATACTGTTTGGAAAGTTTTGCTTCTGATTTTAGGCAGCAATTGGTTAGCAGGAGAGCACCTGAAGAGCAGCACAAAGGAATTCCAGCCACTCCAGCCAGTGAGTTGGTTTCATTGGGGGTCCCAACTTAAATGGCTCTATGAAAACACACACAGCATGGGGAATAAACAACAGGGAGTTAGAGATGCACATGGCTGCAGGGCTACACTCTTACTGGAACCATGGAGATGGTGGGATGGCTTCTGTGAGTGGTGTTAGAATGAAGTCATACCAGAAACATGCATCTCTTCAGCAACAGATAGGAGCACCCTCATTTCACAAGCCCTCACCTTCCCAAGGGATTTCAACCATAACCATATCTATTGGAAGGACAACACAGCAGGCTATAAGCAATACAGGAGGTTCCTGAAGTGTGTTGATGATAACTTCCTTCTCCAAGTGACACAGAAGCCAACAAAGAGAGGTTCTTCGCTGGGCCTCGCTCTCACCAACAAGCAGGGGCTGCTGCAGCACGTGATGCTCAAGGGCAGCTTTGGCTGTGAGTGACCATGGAATGGTGGCTTTCAAGATACTTAGGGCAGCATGGCGGGTGCACAGCAAGCTCACTGCCCTGGTCTTCAAGAGAGGAAGCTGGTCACCAAGGGTTGGCTTGGTAGAGTACCACTGACTGGCATCAGAGCTGCATCTCTGCTGTATGATGTTAGTCATGTTATTGTCTATGCAGAATTATAGCTATGCAGAGAACAGGACTGGCTGGATTTCAGATTGAGATAACTTTTAAATTATTCAGAATCATTTTGTTACATACATTTTTATCCTGAGAAAACTCATGTCCTCCACATCTGTCACAGCAAGTAGGTGTAACTTGTCATACATAATGATTCAAATCAGCAGTTTAACTTGTTTAGGCAGACTGAGAAGCAGTGATGGAACTATGCACATATATATGTTTCCCACACTGGTCATAGATTTTAGGGTCTTGTTGGGGTTTAAACCCAGTTGGCAACTAAGAACCCCACAGTTACTCACTTACTTCCTCCCCACCTGGTGGAATGGGGAGAAGAATCAAAAGCAAAACTTTCAGATTGAGATAAGGACCGTTTAATAATTGAAATTTAAAAAAAGAAGAACGGAGTAATAATAATGACAGTAAAAAGGAAAAACAAGTGACGAACAAAGCAATTGCTCACCATCTGCTGACTGATGCCAGACACCATCCCTGAACCACAGTTAGCCCCTCTTATAGGTAACTCCATCAGTTTAGGTAACAGGGCAGGATGGTCGACAGTGTTGAATATCCCTTTTGCCAGTTCAGGTAAGCTGTTCAAGGTATGCTGCCTCACAGTTGTTTTGGGTTTTCTTGTTGTCATTGTGGTTTTTTTGGTGGGGTTTTTGTTTGTTTGTTTGTGGTTTTGGTTTTTTTGTTTAGGTTTTTTTTGTCTGTCTATGGTTTTTTGTTTTGGTTTTTGGTTTTTTTTTTGTTTGTTTGGGTTTTTTTGTTTTTTGGGGTTTTTTTGGCTTGTGTTCCACCTCACTGTCAGAGCAAGAGACCAAGAAAGTCCTTGGATAAACACAGCTTAGCAACAACCAAAACACCAGGGTGTTATCAACATTATTCTCATACCAAATCCAAAACACAGCAATGCACCACTACCAAGAAGAAATTAACTCTATCCCAGCCTAAACCAGGACAGATGTGTAGCTCAAGAGCTCTGTCATATGTACATTTAGGTTCTTTAGCAGACAATTCTAGTAAATGCTGCTAAAGATTTAAGATTCCTAACTTTCATTGTGATTAAAATAATTTGTAAGAGATACTGGGAGGTGAGGGGGTCAACCAAAGCTACATCTACATATGGAATAAAATCTTAATAAAAAGATATTGCCTCCAGGTTGTTAGTGACCAGGCCTGGATTCTTACAAGTTTGCCAAATATTTTTAATTTTTTTTTTATGTGTCTTGTTATCAAGATTGAATGTCATGAGCTCAAAAAGAGATGTCTGAATGCAGACATGATAATTTTATCAATGACTTGGAAATCACTGAGCAGGTAGAAGACCAATGCTTACTAGTCTTGGTTTGCCAGAACTAAGCAGAACAAAGATGGAAATTTGATTTACTATTTTTAACTGACTATTCCAACCAGCAGACTAATGGATTTCCTAGGGGATGTCTGTATTACAAAAGTTTGTCTGTATTACAACAGTTTGTATACTGTACTGACTTTAGAAGCTCTCCAACAAAAAACAAACAAACAAAAACCCCTAACAAACTAAAAATAAACAAACAAACAAAAAAAATCAGTTACAACTGGTATGTTTTGATATTAGCTCAGCAGCACTTAGCAAAAGGAAAATAATAATTGTAGTATTCCTAAACATTTCCTAATAAAGAAACCACATGAACATGCTATCAAGTCCAACTATTTGTGAATTTATATTTCATTGCAGAGGTTCAAAGTGTAGACCACACTGAGCCAGGTGAGCCACTGGAAGATGAAGAGCAATGGAAATATGTGGCTCATTTCAAAAATAATCTCCTTAATGGGATGGTAAATTACCCTTTCTTTGAACAATGGCTCAAGTACCCAGATGCTGTGTCTATGTGAATAGTTTCTGACTGAGACTTTCCAAGCAGTTGCTCAAAATGTCTTTACCTGCATCTGAAATAAAAGGGCACTAAGCTACACAATGGCTGTTTGAAGGGCAAACTCTGCCAGTTTAAACAATGGGTGATAGTGTTTCATCTGTTGGGTCTCCAGTCAGGACATACTTTGTATCTTCCCCATTGCCTTTTCCCAATATTGTTTTCAGTTGCTCTAGGCCATAGTGACTCCAGCTCTCTGCCTTTTCCATGTAAAGAGAGTGGGATGCTTTTGTAACAAAACAGACTTCATGCATTCTGGAGTGGCTGTACGATGCTGCAATGCCATGCAAGCCAGGGAAGATGTGGTGATACAATGAGAAGACTGACCCAAAAACTCAAGGGAGATTATATCAAACCATATGATGAATACTGATGGGCTTCTGGTAGTTCTGATAGGAGAAATACAGTAACATCACTTCATCCACGATTGAATGTAGTCCTCATTTATGTCTGTTTCAGTTGATTAAGACTGGAGGCACAGCAGAGGTTACTGCATAAGTATGTAATTCAGTTCTGACTAGGGATGTATAGAAAAATATTTGCTATACCTCTTTTCTGCAGTTATATTTCTTAGTTTACATTTATAATCCATATGCAATCTACTAAGGCATGTAAGATGTCTCTTAAATCACCTTCAACTTTATTTCATCTTTTTATGTTACTAAAAGCATGGAATAGTTGAAAGTGAAGTATCAAAATTAATATGAATATTAAAACTGAATAAAGGCACTATTAGTGTTACATTATGTCTGGGTGTTATATACAGATGAGAGGCACAAGCATCAGCTCTGAAGACACAGCTTAAATACTGAGGATATTGTGTCTCTGAATTAGCAACAAGCACTTTATGTTTCTATAGCAGTTAATCATAAGAAGTTAAAAAAACTTCACAAATGGGCAAAGTTTGAGGAAGGGAAGTAATATTGGTCAACGCCATGTTTCAGATCACATGAAAAACTTAACAACAACATAAAACCAGATGATCTGCCACTTTTTTTATACACAGTGAAACATTTTATTGAACATTTTATCAAAAGTTTGTAAAAGTTTCCTTGAGCCCTAAGCAGAGTCTCTGGATCCTGTAATAAGATAAATTATAAAATAATTTTTCAATTGTTACCCATATAACAACTATAAGGAAAATCCATGAGGGAAATATTCAGCTGTGGGTTGAATGCAAATTCAAATCCACAGCATAATGGACCTTCCTCATTTATTGCAATGTAGAAATCTTGTACTGATTTGGTCTTGTGCCACGAAGACCCTACACTTTAGTAGTAGCCTATTAAAAACTACTATGGACAGCAGTGGTGTCTTACGTTTTTGAAGAGAATTATTTTTCTTACTTACACTGCAGCAATTATGATGTTTTATATTATAAATTAAACCTCATAATTCTTAGATTTACTGCAAATTGTAAATTTGTATTTGTAAGGTTGTATCTGAAACATTATATATTGTGTCTTACCTGGGCAAATGTTCAGTTTTTTGTAAAACCAGATAATTATTACTTCCTCGGAGAGGTAAATATTGGAGGATAATGCACTTGCCAAGTGCACTACAGATTTAGCTGTATTTTGCAGATAGACAAAAGCAGCAAGTACTCTGTGATCAATTAACTGGATTTTGGGAAATCTACTTGGTAATAAAGAATGAATTTTTTATCATTGAATATTTATTAAATCAAAAAAATAAGTCATGCAAATAGAATATTTGACTTTGGCAGTAGAGAATTTTGGTCCTGCTTCTCCCAGGGCAAATACCCACACATCCAACTTCAAACTCTGCTATGGAACTGAACACTTTTTCAGTTTAGAAACTGGATAATTTAGTATGAAATGTGAAAATATCCTGGAAAAATAAACTACAGAATGAGGAAGGAAAGTTTTACTGAAAAGAGGTGGCTATAACAACACATGTTCAAAAGTAAGGCAGAAATATCCCTTACCGTTTTCTCTTTAGTCCAGATTCAGCAGAGCTGGTGTAGAAAAAGTATTTCAAAAATAAGATGAGTTTAAGTCCTATAACAAAGAGTTGCAGATTCCCAATGTTTTCAGCAATTGAAATTTCTCATCAGAAAGACTATTGCACTGCCTATTCTGCTGCTTTGCTGTGATAATTTATTCCCATTCGTTCAATCAACAACAGTAAAGTGATGCCACAGGAAATCATTCCGTCCTGAAGCAGATTGAAAATGGAGAAGTCAAGACACTGACAAACAGGGCGGAGCCCAATCCACTCTTCTCATGCCAAAACAGTGTCAATTAAAGATTCATTTTCTTGTTCTCCTGACTTCAGAGATCCACCCAGTGTCAGAAATTGGTATTGAAGTGCCAGAACATTCTGTCACTGTACACAACGCTCTAAGGTAGCACTGGTTTTAATCTCTGAAAAAGAAGTTCTGACAAGCTGAGGGTGGGTGGGGGGGTTTGTGGAGGGGTGTGTGTGGAAGCACCTTCTTCATCTGTGAAAGGAATCTGCATTTATGCCTTATTTATGCCTTTCTCATAACAAACATAAACAAAACTTGGTGCTCTGCTTTTCAAGATATTAAATTCTTCAGTTCTGTGAACTCTAGAACATCACTATAACAACAGGAGGTTATCATCTCCCAGCTGCCAAGTCTTGCAAGTCATTTATTTTTTCTTGATGACATGGACATTTGATAATATAGATACAGAAATGAGAATGACTAGGATTCAAACAAAATCTTCTCAGAAGAAATCTCAATAAATAAATAAAAAGTGAACATTTTAAACATTCATTAATATTGGTAGAGTACCACTACTTTTTTAAAATATATTTTAAAAAATGACTTTTTATGACTTTTTTAAAATATATTTTGCAGACTTTTGTCTTGAGACTTTACCAGCCTGCTTTTATGTTAATTATTTGAGACTTCCACCTGTAAATATGTCCAACTATCTGGAATTCATCTTATATGTTTTATTTCTCTTATGTCAGACACTGATTTAGGTGTCAGCCTTAGGTACACTGGAGCTGGTTTTTTTCCCTTCCCCTAAAGATTCAAACCCAAAAGAACATTTGTCAAAGACTGTGAAAACAAGAAACTCGAGAACTCTTCCAGAGTCAGAACTGCCACACAGAGAGATTCTGAATTTGTTATTCTTTTTTCCTGAAAACTGGTCTTACAGTTTTACTAGAAAAGGCTCGCATGCAAATATAGCTAGTAATGAAAAATTTTCTGTACAATAATCAGGCCACTGGTAGCTGCTGGCTGACAGAAGGTACTGAAACTTTTACAGAAATGGCTCATGACATGATGTTCTAAAATTGCCTTAGGACATTTGCATATATACAGTCAATTTGAGCCTATGGATGTCACTCTACTCCTACTAATTAACACAAGGCGATTCCTGCAATGTATCACCCCTCTGAAGTCTGTTACCTCAGGGGAACTGAAACAACCAACAATTTTTCTTTCTGCATTAACTAAGAGACAAGACTTTGATTATATATTTATACTGCTAAATGAAAAAAAAAAAATAGCAGCTGCATGCAGCTGAAACACTGACCTCTCAGTAATTGACACTGCTTAACTGTACTGCTACTCTCCACATGTATTTGGACTGTTCTGAGGACACCATTCCAGGAAGTCCCTAGAGAGTGGGCTAGTCCTAAGCACCAGCTGGTCTTGAAGGATTCAATCTAAGTCCACCTATTTAGCAGAACAGGCAAAGTCAAATATCAACCCTCTGTGCCTTTGTGACTACCATCCCCTTCAACTTGTTTCCTTGCCAAGTTAAGATTCCTGAGTTTTCCTGAAAATAGTGTAAAGAAAAGTTGTTTGGAGCTGGACAAAACATTTAAAATTCTTTAATTTTCCTACATATTCATATTCAGATTACATTTAAAAATAACAGTGAACTGCTGCAAGAAAAGCTGAGAAATTGTCCTGGCATTGAGGGTCATGTCACGCCTCTTTAAGTATCAGTTTAATTCTCTGGGCCTGCAGTTCCAACACTTCACAGCTACAACTGAGGAGTAATATGCATACTCCTTTTTTGTAATATCACTTTTATAAGCCATTAATTTTTTAAAGTCTGGCTCCCTTGTTGGAATGTTTAATAGTATAAATAATCAGGCAACCTGGTGGCACAGTCCAATGGGATGTCTTTTTTGGCTGGTGTGAAAAGACATCAAATGGAAAAAAAACTAAATAAAACCTAAACAAAAGAAATTATGAAAAGTCATTGCAGCTGTTTTTTTAATTTAAAAAAAAACCCCACCCTGATGCTCTAGTTCTAGCATATCCCCTAACTGTTGCTGTTCCCCACCCTGTTGCAGGTCTTTTATAAAGGGAAAACTCTGCATATTTCCAACTAGCACAGACACATTTTCCAGCAAAAACTCCTGCTAACAGCCAGGACTCTTGCTGTTCTGTCCCTAACCCTGCAGCATTACATCGTGGCCCTGCCTGTGGAGATTGCCACGACTGCCCTGCTGCCATAGAACTCCCTTAGCATCCTTCCATGACATCAGAGATTTTCTCCTACAGAAGCCAGACATAATCCCTCTTATAGATGGCTCCCTGTGGCTTCACAGGCCATCCATGGAGTCATAGAATGGTCTGCATTGGAAGCGACCTTAAAGACCATCTACTTCCAACCAACCTACCATGGGAAGAGACACTTTCCACTCAATCAGGTTGCCCAGAACCCCCTCCAACCTGGCCTTGAACACTTCCAGGGATAGGGCATCCATGAATTCCCTGGGCAACCTGTTCCAGTGCCTCTCCACCCTCACAGTAAAGAATTTCTTCCTAGTATTGCTTCTAAACCGACCCTCTTTTAGTTTTAAAGCCGTTCCCCCTTTTCCTATCATTACACACCCTTGTAAAAAGTCCCTCTCCAGCTCTTTTGTCAGCCCCTTTAGGTACTGGAAGGTGCTAAAAGGTCTCCCTGTACCTTCTCTTCTCCAGGCTGAACTGACACAACTCTCTCAGCCTTTCTTCATAGGAGAGGTGCTCCAGCCCTCTGATACAGCTCCAGGATGTAATGTCTGTACTTCCACCAAAGGAGTGGAAGCTTATTATTGCTCTCCAGTACAAACTGCAGGACATGCTGTCCTGATTAGCACTTCTGTACTTGCACAAGAGCCATTGGCTTTCCTTAGTCATGTGTTATACCGATTCCTGATATGCCTTTGGGGCCATGCACAGTTGTGGATAACTTTGAAAGCAACTCAGCTTCTTAACATCCCTTTGCACTCCAATGCAAGTGCCTTGTTGCTATGTTGAAGCTCTTCTGCAAGCATTAGTACTGCCTGCTCTTAGCAATAGTAAAATACTACACTCATGTTTTTCCTTATGATGATACCAAACAAGAAATGGCCTTAATTGATCAATCAACAAGGACAGTGGGTCTTTCTGGCTGGCACACTCCTGTAAATGCTCTCATCAGCCTTTCCACACAGCAGTCACCATTTGCTTCTCTTTCAGAACTGTTTTGCAGGACTCAGCCCTTGGAGATGAAAACATTGCCTGGCTGTGCCAGGAGTGCCACTTATACCTTGAGTCATCATGGCTGTCCCCAGATGACCACCTTGTTGCACCTCAGCTCCTCCTCACTTTGCTGGAGCCATCACCTGATGGTTCACCCTGGCAAGGGGATGTGATTGCATCAGTACAAGCTTGGTTTGCCCCAAATTTTCTGTAAGAGCGCAGCAATACTGCAGCACTTGTCCAATTTGTTTGGTCCATAACATCAGATGAAGGGTCAAAACCAAAGATGCAGCACATTTAGACACATTTTAGACACATTTAGACATGGGTTTCCTTTGTAAATTTGCAGGTGGATTTTATGCAGATGTCCAAACAATGTAACCACAAATACACTTGTTTAATCATAAGCTTTTTCTCAGGATGGGTAGAAGCCTGTCCATGTAGAAATGCTGATGCTACTACTATCACTAAGAAACTTTTCAGACAATGCATCATTTTGGAATACTCACTGTACCACATAGTGACCAGGAGACTCATTTCACAGGACCTGTTGTCCAGAGGATCTGTCAAGCCCTAGGAACCCAAGGGCATTTACACTTTGAAGTGGCTGAAAGGAAGAAATCTGTTTAAGAATTATACTGGCCAAACTTTGTGAATAAACCAGCCTAAAAGGGACAAATGCTTTCCCTTTGGCCCTAATATACATCAAGATCACTATGAATAAAAACATACACTGTGTCTGTGGGAAATTGCAACAGGTAAGCCCATAAGGTTACTGCATAGCTCACCTAATCCACCACATAGATCCAAGCTACTCTTGCCACTATTAGAGCTACAGGTGAGCTCTAATAGTGGCAAGACTATTCATTCACAGGTTGAAAAAAAAAATCCTTCCAGAGCTTGCCTCTGAATGTACCACCATTGTGGACCCCAGACCTGAGTCTACACAAAAGTGACATACACATTGAGTCCTATACTCAATATCAACTGCATCAGATCCATAAACATGCTCTGCCCCCAAACAGTTGAAAATTTTTGTATCTTTGCATAAACTATTAAAATACCTTTCTTCAGTTGGCCTACCATTATGCTAAAGACTTAAATATTTCAAAATGCTGGGTGTGTTTCAATATCCCTCTTCACTCTAGTGAAGGTGTCATCATGCTTCCCATAGCATGTGATTTGTCAGTAAAACAACCAATCTGGAAAACCCTGAAGGCAGAAATTCCTTGTCCAAGGCCACAGATGGGAACTGATCCAAGTTCATCCAATAGAGATATGCATGAAGCTCCAACTTCAACCCATCACCTGGGATTGGTTGCACCTGGGAACACTTGTTATTTGAAGGCAAATGCAACATGCTACATGGGACAGAGTAATTCTCAAAACTGCAGGACATGATAGGGTATTTCTTCTATATGTTTCTACAGTGTTTCTAACAAAAAGAAAATTGTACATTCCATACATAGATGACAACGCTACATTACAATTTCAGGAAAAAAAATCTCAGGAAATTATTGTGAAGTTTATTTCTTCACTTCTTTCTCCTTCCATCATTCTCTGTGGAACCAAATCCATTGCAGTATTTACCTGTCAAATAGAAAAGTTACAATTGCTTATATGGAGCGGTGAGGCCGGTAGAATGAGAACGCCCAGGCTGGGAACTGTCCAGCCCACCTCCAGCCAGTGGGGCACTTCCCTAACCCGAAGTCAGGTCGTGTGCCTAAGGCGATGTTGTGCCTTGCGGACGTTGGCCGCAGAGATACTCCAATGCCGCAGGAGAGAAGGAAGAGGCGACTCTCTGGTTCTTCGGGGTAGGAGGGTTTATTGGGTGAGGGGAGGAAGAGCAAAGGAGAAGAGACCGAGAGAGCCCCAAGGTGGGGAAAACCTCGGATTATAAAGGGACTAGGAGGGGTAAAGGTTGACAAATCAGAAGAGGGGAACAAAGGATACATTTAGGATTGACATAACAGGGAAACCAATTGAACACAGTTGCGGGAGGGGCCCTGGCCCCGTAACCAATCACTCGACACCCTGACCAGAAGATTCTGGAAAAAGAGGCAGGGGAGCCGAGTGACAGGCAGGCAGCCAGGGGTGGAGAACGAGACAATACATTTTGTAACTATGGTAACTGGGGAGGGGTTTGAGGATTGACAGAAACTGGAAAACTGGGCAAGACCCTCAACTCGAACAACGGGGGGGGGGGGGGAACCGAACAAACATAAAACAAACCACAACACTTATATTATTTTGAATCATGCTAATTTGAGCTTTTAGTTTCAGACTTTATGTTTTGAGGAATATCAGAAGTATTTAAAAATCACTGAGGAAAATACCAAAATAGTGGAAAGTGCTGCATGTAATCTACTATGTATGTACTTGCAGATCTATCCAAGCATAAAAAATTACCACAGACACTTGATCTGTTAAATATCTCTAACTTGGCTGTAGCATCTGCATTCTATAAACAACACTATAAATAACTATGATCAACCCTGTCTGTACAGAATTTGAAGAATTAAGGAACAACAAACGTGCCATCAAAGGGCAAAAAAAAAAGCATTACACACTCATCACAGTCTTTGGGGTTAATCATGGGCTAGGTGTCCAATACAAGTACAAACTCAACAGAAAAAGCCTATAGTCTTCTTTGCCCTAAAGAGGACATGAGTTCTGTGGTTCAGTTTCAGACCTTGCTTCCTTACTTCTCTTCAACATGTTGCCCACTTCTAGGAGCCCTTGCTCAAAAGCTTGTGTAGGTCTCAAGTAGCAATGCAGGATCCTCAGTTGAAAACCTCTGAGGATACAGGAAAGGATGCTGAGGTGTCTGAGAGGAAATTTCCATTCTTTTAGCAACATCTAGCAGGAGGGAGTTAACTGCTACTTGAGTGTGTTTCATCTGAAGTTATCTGCAGTGATAATTTTATGTTCCTAAAAATAAAATCTCTTGCAAAAGAAAAAAGCTTCTTGTGTGCAAGAATTCTGTCTTTTGGGAAGAACTCTTGAACTCTTAGAATCAGCTCTTCCATCAGACTACTAATACCTGAGGTGAAAACCTAAAATTGCATTTTGACATTTTCCAGATTTTAAAACCATCTTTTTTAGTAACTGATAGGTATTGAATAATTGCAGTCATAAAAAGGAGATTTTTCTCATCACCAAGTGCACGTCTGAGACCATAACAATGTGACTGATTTGTAATTTACCATTAATTCACCATAAATACCAAAATAAAAATTACAGACTATTTTTTTATTTTAAAAGCTTTTATAAATAGTCTTCTGTAAAATATAAATATCTCATACTTTTACCTCATCCAAGGGAAGATTCCTTTAGGTATTTAACATAATTTGCTCAGATATATCTCTTGATAAAATATTAATTAATTTTAAGCATGTCATGAGGCGAGTATTTAATTCTATCATTATGCAGCTCTGCCTACTATTTGAATGTGATTCTTTGTTCTTTTTTCAATCTTACAGTCTCCTCTAATTTTTATTTCTTTTTACTTTCATATATATTTTGAAGGTATTTTGTTCAAGACATTTTGAAGGCAATGTGTTCAGACTGTGTTCAGTAAGAAATTACCTACACTTACTGCTTATTTTGAAGTTGGATGTTCCTAATTGGATAGAAACTTTCTTCTTTGGAAGATTTCACCCAACTTTGTGTTAAAAAAAACAAAAACAAAAATAAAAATAATCCAGAAGAAATGAGTTAAGAAACAGAACAACAAAATTATGTCAAATTTTTGTTTATGTCAAATTATGTCAACAGTGTCAAATTGTGGATTAACTGGACATTGTGTCAGCTGGCACAGGCAGAACACAGGAAAAAAACCAAAACTGTGTAAGAAATGCAAAGAATATATTTATCTTTGTTACCTTACCAACTAGGGGATCTACCCTGAACCTATGATAGTAATCACACTTGCAAAGCAAGAAGAGCAAAAATAATTTTAGCCTAAGCCAAATATTATAGTACCAAAAACCACTGAATGTCTTATATGTCTGAAATCTGACCAAGTTCTTGTAACTCAGACCGTAAAAACAAAATCCACTTTACTTTTTATCTGTAAAAACAAAATCCACTTTACTTTTTATCAGTGAATTTAATTTATATGGTAAACATGTAACTAATTTCCTGCCTCAAACTTTGAAACAAGTTAAATTCTGTGCTCCTGTACTAAAATGTACTATCTTCTATATTTTAAATTATTTTATTTGTCCTTTACTGAAAATATATTCACTATTTAATACATTTTTTTTCTCCAGCAGCAATATAATCTGTTTTACAGGCATGAAGTCAAATGCAGCTAAAATAAAATTTCTTTCTTTTTTCTCTGAAGTTCACACATTTCAATGAAACCTCACAAAAAATTCTTTATCTCTTACTCATGTCATAAGCAAGGAAGTTTCTTCATGTTTTCTATTTGAATGGCAGCTCCCTTGCAGTTTTCAAATGTTTATGACCTTTGTTCAAATGTGTAGGTAGCAAAACCATCAGAAAAACACATTCTTTTTACACATGCCTTTTTATTCCCTTTACAGAAAAGAATTTAATGCTATCAATTTCTCTAACAACTGTGGTGAATCTGCTTGTTTCTGAAAATGTAAAATTACTCATATGATAACCCTAGATGATAGCAAAAAGCTAGGAATATCAGATGACTGAAATGAAGAAAGGGACATATGATACTACAGGATATACAAAACCACTGGAAGACTCTCAGGGTATTCTTTTACAGATGGTTAAGTACAGATGGTTAAGTTTTCTCTTAGACAGAAATTTATAATACAGATCACATGGCATTTTTGAATAAATTCAGCACACTTGTTGGATGAACAGTAAGCAAACATACAATAAAAATCAGTAGAGTGGGAATACCCACTCTACTGATTTTTATCCAATTGCTCTGATGTCAGGGTAATTTCCCATAAAAGAGCTGACATTTTGCCAATATTTTACAGTTCTAGAAATGTTTTCTTTTCCTGTCTAAAAGATACTGATAGTAATTTCCTACTGGTGCGTGAAAACACTTAAAAATAAAGGTAACTGTTCAAATGCAACAGGAATCAGACATATGCAAAGCTCTGGGATGCCTAAGTAAGGACGTGTGCTGGGAGGGAAATTTCTGCAGCTGACATGTAGTGATACTGAAACTGCTTTGTAACTACAGTGGATTAGATATCAGACATGGACATAGGCACCTAGCAATGTTTAAAAGCCTCCTTGAGAAAGTTTTCAGTATGTCCTATGTAATATTTGCATGTTTTTAGTCCTGTGGGATATGTAAAATAATGCAAGCCTGATTCCTAGAGACACCAACAATTTGAGTAGAAGTACTGACAAAACAGCATACTAATGTAGAATGATGTATATGTGGGCTGGGGAGGGGGAGTGAAACAGCAAGCCTTTAACTTGCTTCCCTGTAAACATCTTCAAAGAATGCATATTGTTTTAAACAGAAAAAAAATTGAGAAATTTAGGATATGATATACATCTTCCATTACTCTATCTGGTTTTGTATGAAGTCACTGCAATGGTATCTATTTTGACTCATATAGTTTGTCCTGTTAAATCAAAAAAAGAGGGTGAAAAGTGTTTTGAACAAAGAAAAGTAAGCTTGTTTGGCACAACATTTTGGACTTTACAAAGCATATGCGTTATCCACTCTATTCTTGCTGGATTTAAACAAAGTCTAGACAGGAAGGCAAGGGGAAATAAACAGCAACATGATACTGAGTTTTATTTTGGTGCTTGTGATTTCATGGCACCTTACTCACTAAAAAATACCCTACAAAACATCTTAATAATTCACTCTCAGGAAAAGCATGAAGACGCAGCCATCTTTCTCCAAGTTTGAAAACCATGGCAAACCTGCAAAGACATTTAGCACACATAATTCAAAGGAATCTCTCAGGTTTCCCAGTTAAAGTCAGGGTTTGTGAGTTTTACAGGAGACACCAATCTGACTTAGAAAAGCTTATTTAAAATGAGTTTTTTTCTGCACAAGCAAGTCATTACTGCTCTCTAGTCAGCAGTCTTGGTAGGATGTTGCATCCCTCAACAACCAACCAGGTAGTAATACAATGCTACTTAGAGATATGAAAATAAAACAAATGATTGAAGTTGCTTATGAAGTTTTACATTCTCTGATGCTCACTTGTCACTTTGATCACTGAAGGCATTAGGACATTGAACTTCTAGGCAATTACAGCTCTGGAAGGCTTTGCAGAAACCTCCTTCTTAAAAATTTTAACATTAGTTTAGCTACTAGCAGAGTTCTGGGGGTTAATGCCTGAACATCCGCTGCTTTCCCTCCTCTAGCAGCCTGTGCACTGTTGGGGAGAGCAGCAGGGCACAGGCCGCACCAACAGAGAAATCGCATCCAACACCCCCAGTCAGCACCCAGGAGGCCCAAGCCCCCACAGCCTGGACGGCGCTAAAGGGAGCTGCCACTGATGGTCCCTCGCCGGAGGGGAGGGCAGGGCAGGGCAGGGCAGGGCAGGGCGCGGCGCCGCCATACAACCGCCCCACTCCCACACAGCGCCGTTCCCTTCCATAAGATGGCGGCCCCCTCCTCGTCCCCCCGCTCCTCTACCAACATGGAGGGCCGCGCGCTCATTGGCGCTCGCCGCCCGCCGCCGCCGCGCGATTGGCTGAGGCACCGGCTTCCCCCGGCCGTGCTTTGCACAGGCTCGCCCCGAGAGGGGAACTACATTACCCAGGATACCCCGCAACAGGGGCGTCGCCCGGAGCTGTTTCTTCACTTACGCATCTCGGCTCTGTCCCCTCCCAGGCGGGAGGGACGGGGCGTGGTCTCGCGAGAGTCCGCGCGGGCCAGCCGAGGGGGCGCCGGGCGCGCTGCGACCGTTGTCGTGGGCCCATGGCGGCCGCGGAGGCGGCGGCCCCGCCCGACCCCAGCGGGCTCTCCCCGAAGGAGGAAGGGGAGCTGGAGGATGGCGAGATCAGCGACGATGACAACAACGGCTTCGGGCCCTATGGCGGCGGCTCCGAGCATGCCGGCGGCCTCGGTAGCGGCGGTAGTAGCAGCAGCAGTAGCAGGCCGTACTCGAGGCGCCGGCCGCCCCCCGGGCTCCACGGGAGCGGCTCCATGTCCTCCCCCGGGCGGCCCTTCCCGCGCTCGCGGCACCAGCCTCCGCCCGACACGGGACACGTGCACGGCCACGGCGGGTACCGGCCTAAGGACTCGTTCCGCTCCCACCCGCCGGCGCCGCGGATGCCGCCGGGGTCGCACTCCGACACGGGCCCCCGGCTTTCCTTCTGGGAGCGCAGCCACAACGCCCTGGATCGGTTCCGCTTCCGAGGCCGTCCCTACCGGGGCGGTGGGCGCTGGGGCCGGAGCCGAGGCTGCAGCGATCGGCCGGGCAACCCTCCGGGGAGGCCGCCCGGAGGGGGAGGCGGCGCCGGGTTCGGTAGCAGCCAGGGCTGGAGGGAGCCCTCGCCTCGGAAATGTATCCTTGAGACGTGAGCGGGGTGGGGGGCCCGTGCTGCTGCGGTGGGCCTGGGTGTGGCCGTGCCGCGCTACGAGGCCGAAAGCCGTGGGAAGGGACGCGTTTCCCTCCGCGCTGGCAGTGGGATTCCCGCAGCGGTAACGGAGAGGAAGCTCCAGAGCTAATCCTGGGGGTTGGCCGGGGCAGCCGGCCCTGCTTAAGGAGAGGCTGCTGGGAAGTCGGATTACAGCCGTGGCCTGGCTGGCGGCTTGGCCGATCCGTCGGGTGTAGGGAAAAAGGAAAAGCATAGCCTGAAAGGAAGCTTTTGTCGGTTGGATTCCGCTTTTCTAGCCCCAAGTGCGAATATTGTGAAGTGGGGTCAGTCTTTGGTGCGGCAATTTTAATATGTATAATTAGTCTCGCAATTGTAAAGATAGAACCCTAAGCTTGTTAATTTACTGTATTGGGCAATGAAGGATCTACTGTTTTTTTCATTTTCACTTTCATCCCTTCAGAGGCTATTACACATAGGTTTAGCTTTAGTCAGTTTTAGCTAAGCTGGAGTGGATCTGCACACACAAATTGTATGGGCATTCAGATGAAAGCCATACCCACCATTTCTTGTAGGATGTTCTCCACTGATTGCCCTTAAGAGTTTAGGTGATTCATTGCGAGAATTCTGTTATTTTGTGCATTTTGGAGCAGGAATTACAAAAGTGGTGGGAAAAGCTTACCTAATTTTTCTTATCTGCTAGAGGAAGTAAAGTAAAGAACTGATGCTGAGTGTAGCTTGGGGCACCTCGGTTACTTGATGTGACTGCATTGTTGCCTGACTGAAAATTTAGATGAGTGTAAAAAATGGTGAGCAAGAGAGATGGTGGTTAAATCCTATTCTCCAGAATTTTACAGTGTTCTGTTGTCCTTCATGTCAATAGTCAAAGGATGTGTTTTTGCAAGAACCAACTGCATGGGTTGATTTCTTGGGTCTCTTGAATCTTGTTTTAGATACAGGATTATTATTTATGTCATTAATATTTATTTGTTTAAATGTAGATGGAATGTGTAAATTAGCAATAGAGATGATTTTATTTAGTCTCAAATTATGGCATTATTGAAGGCTTCATTGGAGCCCTTCATTGAAGGGTTTTATCTTGAGAGGCAAGTGAAGATGTGATTTGCCCAAGGTTTCACAGTGAGGCAATTCTAATACTGAAAATAGTTTTCAAGTCTCTTTGCAGTGTTGTTCTGAGTACCTGAAGGTTGTTACTTTCTGTATAAGGAGTTTAGCAGGACAAATGTGGAGATTGTCCAAAACAGAACTTGGAATGTTTCTTAATGAGACTGATGCAGTCTCCTTCTCTCTTTTAATTAAAAGAGATTCAGAAACGAATAATTCCATTTTCAAACCAAAAGTAGAAAATGAGGATGAAGTATTCTTATTCTTGGCACTTAAGGTTTACCCATCTGTTGAAACGTTGTAGATGCAGGATGTTCTGTTACTCTTGCTCTTTAATAAGTGACCATTCAGTTGTTTATGGATCATATAGTTAAGGAAGGTCTATGATTTTCCCTCAATATGAGTTACTTTCTGTTTTTTTAAACTTCCTTGCCACCTAATACAGTCAACTTTAGAGAATTAATAAATACTAAGGTACCTCCATGTTGGTAACATTAGTGGAGTACCACTGTAGTTCATTGGCATGTGACTTCAGAGGAGACTTTTCATATCAACTGGTACAAGGAGGCTTGTGGCCTGGAATGGTATCTGAAGTTCCCCCTGGAAAATAAAATGTTTTAAGTGTCTTGAGTCCTGATTTTGACTTCTTAGTAGCTGGTACAGTGCTGTGTTTTGGGTGTAATGTGAGAATAATGTTGATAATACACTGAGAAGTGTGTTAGGCTGAGAAGTGCCTACACTAAGCCATGGACTTCCAGTGTCCTATGCTGTGCCGGTGAGGAGGTGCACAAGAAGCTGGTAGTGTGCAAAACTGAGACCCAAACCTGGCCAGAGTGGTGTTGCATACCACAGAATGTCATGCCTAGTGTATAAACTCTGGGGAGCTAGCTGAGAGCCACTGATTGCTGCCTGGGGCTGGGCTGGGCATTCTCAGTGGGTAGTGAGCAATTGTATTGTGTATCACCCTCCTTCCTTGGGCATTATTCTACTCTTTTTGTTCTCTCCATTTTCATTATTATTACTATTTTACTTGATTTTTGTTATTAAACTGTTCTTTTTTCAGTCCATGTTCCCTCAACCCACATTTCCCTTTTCCAAGTTCTTTCCCCTTGATTTTTGATTTTTGTTATTAAACTGTTCTTTTTTCAGTCCATGTTCCCTCAACCCACATTTCCCTTTTCCAAGTTCTTTCCCCATTCCACCATGGAAGGGAGGGAGGAGTGAGAGTGTGGGGTAATAAGTTGCTGAGCGGGGGTAAACCATGACAGTCTGGTAAGACAGGGATTGTTTACTTGATTTATCCTTGGAACTTGTGCTTTGCACCATGTTTTGTAGGAATATATATCTAAGTGGAATAAGGGACATTCTTTAAGATGGAGCACTTAAAGAATTCCTGTTACTCTTATTGGATGCTAGCTTTTATTAGGCTTTTCTCTTTCAATTCTTGGCAACTTTAATGTTAAGCTGTTATATAGTAATTCTCCAGGAATTCTTGCGTAGAGAATTGTGGAATTTGAGTCTGAAATACAGAACCGTTATGGAACTTCCTGTTTCCATTAAATTCTGAACTCTTCGCAGTGTACATTTTTCTTCCCAGTTTCTTCTTTTTGGTTCTTGGATGAAGTTTCTCTTGAGTTGGTTGAAGCACAGTTGTTTCAATACGTACATGCTTGTCTACCTTACACAGCACTTAATGGAGTCTTGCATTCTATGTGTAGAAGCACTAAAAAAAATTTTCTACATATGTGAACCACAGAATTCCTGGTGGGAGCTTCTAGCAATTGTATTATCCTGAGCACCAAAAAACATCTCAAAACTGTCTTGTTATCCATCTCCAGATGACTTGGGAAGCTATTTAAGTATTCCAATAGCAAATAGCAGTTAGACTTATTAGCTTCAAAATTCCTTGTGACTTAGAAAGTTATGAACATAGCTGGCTCTTTGGAAGTAGATATGTGTTGGAAGGGAATTTAGCAGATATTCTTACTGCATAATTTGGTGTTATACTGCATACAGCTTTTAGCATTTTAAACATATTTATAGACTGTTTTGATTGCTTTTTGGATTTTATATAGTTTATCTTTGCTGGTTTCTGCTTTTTGTGCTGACACTTGAGAAAGCGCTGTAAAGCAAAACATTTCCTGGTATTATGGAAGTAGCTGTTGCAGGATACTTACAGAGATTCTTCATGCTAATGTTAGAACTTAACACAGTGAAACATCCAAGTAGTCAATGCTTGTTGTGAGCATAAGACACAGTTTTCCTTTGGATTCAGTATGTCTGCATTCAGAGGACACCTATTTTAGCCTCTGGTTTTACTCTGTTTATTGTTTTAAGAGATGATGATGTTCAAAAAGCGTTTTGTGTAACTGGGTGTGTGAGTCAGCTGTTATCACAGTGGGGTTGATACTGTGAGTCAAATGAGTAAAACCTGACTTGGTATCCTGAAAAATTTCCCCTTGAGCATGATTATTTTACATGATCATTTTCGAGGCTCAGGTTAAGGAGGAGTTGATAGTGACAAAATAGTGACAACTTTTGTTCTGGGTGGAGGTGCCTAAGAATATTTCCACTGCTTGCCTTGAACATTCATAGGTAAACTTTTCTGAGTAATTAGTAATTCTCAGTTGTCTTCAGCATTTCTGAATATTTTGGTTTCAAGTCTTTGTTACTTTTTTTTATTCCCTTCAGTTGTTCATTGTTTCTTCTGTGCCTTACTTGATTTGCTGAACTGTATTTACTGCAGTGTGTAATTGTGCTATGGCCAGACTTAGTATTGGCTAGATGTGGCATTTATGGAAGTCTAAAATGAGTAAGAAAGAATTTAACCTGTCTTTTTCAGAAATGTCAGATGGCAAGTCAGTACTATGAATTCTGGAAGTTTGACTTTCCATGATAGAGAACCATCTCAGCATTATAGCTGTTTCCAGGAGGGTGGTATGAGTAAGAGATGAGACTTCTCAGCAATTCATGAGCTTCTTGTCATAAGTAGGATATTTGAAATTGTTGGTTTGAGAAAATGTTTGTCAGTATGTAATAATGGCTACAGCTTTTGCATGCTGCTTGTATTTATTCAGGATATTTTTCAAACTAGCCTTAAGGTAAAATATATGAGAATGGTCATAAGTTACATTTGTCTTACTGGGTCTTCAGTGGTAATATTGATACTGTTTTAAGATTATACAAGTTCTTGTCTTGAATTTCTTGACCCGTATTTCAGCTAAAACTTTTGGAAGGTCCCCATCTAGAAAGCAGAACCACTCTTCTAAAAATGAAAGCTCTGTGGAAGAAAGTTTTGAGGATCTGCTCTTGAAGTATAAGCAGATACAATTAGAACTTGAACACATTAATAAAGATGAAAGACTGGCTTTGAGCAACAGGGAAGAAAATGAAAAACAAGATGGTGAAAAAACAGTGGACACTGAGGACCAAAAAACTGTAGAAAATGACAGTATTAAAACGGACTCTGTAAAAGAAGGACCTCCTGAGGAGAAAAATCCGGTTATGGGCTTTCAGGCATTTGAACTGAAACCTCTCAGACAAAAACTGCCTACTCCAGCTGAGAGGAGCAGATTGAAAAAAGGCAAAGAAGGAATGAAACAGTCCTTGCAAAAATCTGAAGCAACCGAATCTGGCCAAGGTAAAGAAATACTTGTCAAGTTATTTTAGCTTGTGAACTTCTGTTTGCTTGCTATTGATGCCTTGTGAGGCTACCTAGAACAGAGGCTAGACAGTATTAAAGGAATAAAGTAGATATTTATTAAAAAGGCCTTCAAAGGATACACTTTAGGCAGTACAAGAGCCTGGCTGTGGCTCCACCTAAGATGGACGCTTGGTCCTGAGTGTTAACAGTTTTATTTTTGGTCCATTTACGAATTGGGGTTAATTACCCAATTACAGGTTCAGGTTTTGAAGTCCCATCCTCCTAGATTGCTCTCCTCCATTTGCTGTTGTTTACACTTTTTGGGCCTGAAGCTGCAACAGTGTTCTTGGCTGGAAAAGGATTGTTTTGTCTAACTGAACTGTGAGGACAACTTGGTAACACTTTATATGAAGTTCACAGTTGCACACTAAGGCAGTACAGAATCTGAAAAATATGAAAGCTAGAAACTTAAGGCATCACTGTTACCTATTGTATTTAATAGGTGTTGGGGAAAACTTTACTGTAATTGAAATGTTAGAAGTTACAAGTTAAAGATTTAATGTACTTAAGTCTTGTGTTTTTTAATTCATTGAATTACATAAACATGTTTGGAAGCATGCTTTTGCTTTGGATTTGTAGTTTAAACAGTGTGTTTTCTTAGACTGATTGTTTGGCAGAAAACATAAGGACAAGACTTGAAGGTTTTAATTGCTGCTCACAGCAGAAATCATTGACTGTCTACTGAAAGTTTTACTTCTGCTTTTGCCTTGTTTCTTTTCTGCAGAAGCAAAATGTGGGGTTTTTTTTTATCTGAAAAGAACATTCAGAGACCCCCTTTTCTGCATTTCACCTTTTTGTGTTAGCTTAAGTGTAAGATGAGGATCATGGAGTATTCTGAGTTGGAAGGCAGGGATCATCAAGTCTGAGTCTTAAAAGTTAATGTCCCACACAGGGATCAAACCCACAACCTTGGTGTTATTAACACCATAAGGTGTTTTCACAAGAATTACTTTGATCATTGTTGGTATTCACGAGTAGTCAAGAAATCATAGGCCAGAAATGGAAAGGATTTGTAGACAAAATGAAGCCCAAGGGTAGAATATGAATGTCTTGTCTAAGATAGTTCTGGGCTGCTGACTAAAAAGGGTAATTGCTGAGATGCATTAGCCAGTTACTGAAAAACAAGTGATCATGTCCACCTGGCCTGTACTAAGAGCACTTGAGCTTACTTCTGTCTGCAGCAAAATAAGGCAGCTGACGTAAGCTTCCTACTCTAAAAGGCTGCATGTCGTTCTAGTAGGTGATTGCTGTGGTTGAGGGTGGTGCTTGAGGCTATCACTTGTCATCTGGTGTTCCCTAATTTGCCAGTGTGTGTAAACTGTCAATTTGAGTGGGAAGAGACAAAGTAGTTAATGGATTGAATAAGAATGCAGGTGAGTAATTGACAGGAATATGGAATATGAAGAAAGATAGGACTAGAGCACTAAAAGTCAGAATGATTTATGTATGACTTCAGAAAGAAGACAGGTCTTGTAAAGAAAACAAAAGAGAAAACTGATAATTATTAGTCAAAGCACCTCATTCTGGGTAATTTCTCCCCCTTGTGTGTTTCCCGTTAATAATATTTTTTTTGTCTTCTTTTAAGAGTCATACAGGTTTTATTGACACATATGAATAAAACTAATTTTGGTAATAAAAGAAAAACTAGTAGTCTGTGGGAAGAGTACATAGCAGGACAGGAGTAAAACAGCTGTTTAAAAAGCAAAATAGTCTCAAAAATCCAATTTCCAAACTTAAAAAGCACTGAAGTTGGTAATACAGTTGATACAATAGTGAAAAATAGATGCTGTAATATGCATATTAAAAGCATTTAATTTTTGCATGATATTCAAATCTATGATATATGAATGATCTGAAAGCAGACAGATTATGTATGAGTGAATGTTTATGACAACGTAAGGCAGGCTTCCACAGAAAAATTCAGCTAATTGTAGTTATTGCAGATTCATGTGTATTGAGTGAATCTATACTACATTAATCTCTTTACTGCCACAATACCTGCTACATGTGTTGGGAAATAGGCAAAATTTGATTTTCACATTTTATGTATTTTTAAATACTGTACTAGGTGTTTCTGCAGGCTTGTAAAAGTTGAGGAAATTGTCTGAAAACTTAGGAAAGTTTCAGTCTCTCATATTAATTCTCTGTGGTTCTCTGAACCTTGTGGTTCAGGTGCTCTGACAGGCTTGACAATATTCTCTACTTTACTTCCCACGTTGTGCATTAGCCTGTTGTGTCATGTTGTCCCCTTCTGGTTTGAAAGAGCATTTGTACTTGTATAGAATGTCCCTTCGTATGCTTGCAGAAAAAAAAACTACTGTACGATCTGTCTTCCTACTTTCATCCTGTGAAGTGGATGGTTAGGAACTTCACATAAGTATACTAACTTTTTAAAATCTTTTCTATAGTTCATATGGGTATTAGATATTACTATTTTTTTTTTGTAAGTGCATTTTTAAAAAATGCATGCTTGTGCAAAGAGGAAGACATTCAGCATTTTTAAAGTTTCTTTTTTGTTGGCGTTTAAGATGTTGGTGTACTTTAAACAGTGCCTTTCTGAATGTAATTTTTATGAAATGCTAGGAGGAGTTAAGGCTGTACAGAATCGGAATTTATTTTTCACCATTTTGAATAGTGGGAAGGAATCTTCCTTTGAAGAAAGAAAATTTAGAGAAGCTTGGAGTTCTTTTGCTATATTACTCTTTCTCTAAAGTTTTTCCTTTGTCTGATGCATATAAGCATGGATGGTTATATAAAAATGCATAATTTTTTCTCAGCCAATTATATTACTGATTATTTGCTATAATAAATTATGTAATACTGCAATATGTACAGCATTATGTATACATGTGTAAAATATAGTATGTTAAGATGTGTTTATATATACATTATGAAAATTGGCTATATTTTGTGACATCTAAGAAATTAATATTTTAGCACTTAAATGTTTATGGAGAAACAGTGCTGTACTATTCATTTCCACTATTCATTCCATGATAACTTTTTTCTGTTTGCCTTTGCTGTGAAATGGAGTAAGTGTGTTCTTACTGCAGCTTTGGACTTTCATATTTAATTCTGCAAAAGAATGACCAGTTACTCAAAATAGCTGCCAGGGAAATATGAGATGCTCAGGACAGCAGCTGATATGAGATGGTGGTATAAAACACATGACAATAAGTCTTCTTTTCCCCTTGTTTGCAAATCTGTTTTTCTCTGTTTCTTGACAAAGTACATGTGAACCTTAAGATTGAGTTACTAAGAAATGACAAGTCTTGCCTTAGGCTTATGGAGTCATGATTTTATCAGACATGCCAAATTTATATGAATGTTTGTTCATGTGATCTTGCATGTACCACTGCTATTGTTTTATACTGTGTATCAGTGATACTGATAAAATATGATTGTATGTAGATTAAAATTCATGTATCATTTTAATGTAGCTCTGTCTCAGGAGAAACAGCTTGTTCAAAAATATGGTATTTTTCTCTTGGAAGGTACAGAAGACAAAGAGCAAACATCAGTGCGAAAGCTTAGCAGTTCAGATGTTGCATCTGAAAAGGTAAGAAAATATTCCTCAATAGATGAGGCATGATTGCATTATCGTACTTGATAGCTTTTTCCAAATGGCAGTCCAGAAGCATTCCAGTAATAGGAACTGTCAATTTTTAATAAATGACACCAGTAAAGTAGGATTTTGAGCTTTCTTTTAGTAAGAATATTGGGGAAAGATTTCAAAAGACCTTGCAAAGAAAAAGTTGTTAAATTATGTTTCTTGACTTTTTGTCTTGTCCTTTCTTCTGTTTTCTTCTCAAGAAGCTGCTTGATGATGAGGAGGAGATGTCTGAATTGCAACTTAGGCTTCTTGCACTTCAGTCTGCTAGTAAAAAATGGCAGCAAAAAGAACAACAGGTGATGAAGGAAAGCAAGGAAAAATTAACAAAAACGAAAAGTGTTACACAGAAAATCAAAACCAGTACAAAAGCACATTCAACAAAAAAACCTAGTACTACAGGTAATAAGTTTGATGTTACTGAAATGGCTGTCAATGGCGTGGCCTAAAAAAAAAGCAAATATGAGCAATGATCCTTTAGTCTTTCTAAACTCTCTCACATTTACTCAAAGCTCTTGAAGAATCTAGGATTAGGTGAAACCAATTAGGTAAGATGGTGTTAATCACAAACTTTTTTATTTAAAGGCAAGCAAGCTTTGAGGAAGCAACAGACAAAGACATCAAAGAAGATGCAGCAGCAAAAGGAACTAGACAGGCGGCAGAAAGAGGAGGACCAGAGGAAACAAGAAGAAGAGGAGGAGAGAAGAAAGAGAGAAGAAGAAATAAGAAAAATTAGGGACCTCTCAAATCAAGAAGAGCAGTACAATCGATTTATGAAGCTTGTTGGAGGGAAGAGGAGATCAAGAAGCCGGGTAAGAAATTTCTTACATGGTGTTCTGGTGTTACATTTAGGATTCATGAATGATTTGTCTTGCTTCATCTGGTTTTGTGTCACCATCCTTTCTGAGTCCCCCTGTTCTCCTCCCTGCTTCCCCCACCCCTAGAATAATCAAAATATAGCAATGAAAGAAAAGCTCAGTGTACTGCAGTGTTTACAGTGCTTTAATCCCATGCTAGAGAAGCATTCCTCTTGGATTTGGAAAATCAGTTTTCTATGAGTTGTACCTTTGCAAGTCAATGATAAAGCATTTTTCTTCTAAAGACATTTTGAACATAGTGATCAAAGAGCAGCCTGTAATTTAACAATAGCCAATTAGTGAAACTTCTTTGGCTTTTTCTTTTAGATTTCAAGGTTTTCTTCTCCACATTTTCAGACTTTTTCTGTGTATACAACTTCAGTGAGTTGCTTCTTTCAAAATGTCAGTGTTGCTTTGTAGTATTTTTTCAATGTAGTATTTAATCTATTTTGTTGAGACACAAGATACGCCAAGACAAAAGATAATTAGTTTTACTTTACATAGTGTCAAATTGATGAGGTAATAGCATTAGTGCAGTAGTCATCATGCTATCCTTGTGGCTGTTCTTGTTCTCTCATATTGAGATTAGCAAAAGGCACTTGAGTAACTAATGCCTGTCTCTAAAACATTGGTACATTACAGAAAAAAATTACTGTTTCTATAGCAATCATTCTTTCAGCCTGGAAGCAATACAGCCACTGGAGCTGCATGCTTCAAGTGCTTGGAGCCACTAATGCTGTGAGAAGAAACAGCATCTAAGGGAATTGAGGCTCCTTGTTTGAGGTCATGTTGTAGAAGAATCATATTTATATTAATACTGAGTGGAAAATGGAGACTAAAAATGTTTGACTGCAAACAGTAGATATTCTAGAAGCTACCAAAATGTCTTCTGAAAGATACAAGTTAAGGAGACTGAGAAGTCATACTTAGGTGTTCTGCATGTTTTCAGTCCTGAGCATTGATTGGCATCCATACAGTGTTAGGAGATCTTTAAACAATCTGATTTATGAGTTGACAGTCTCTGGGTTTGTCTCAGTGTGGCATGTGGCTCCTTCTGGGACAATAAAAAGATTCTTCACCTGAGAGTTGTTTCTGGCAAGGGTAGTTCAAGCATTCTTGGTAGTCATCATGGCAGATTACCAGAAATAATAAAGCATTTAATTCACGTGCAATCTTCAGAAATATATAACTACGTCCATTTACCAGATAAATAATAACCTAAAAGGTATTTAAAAATTGTTTCCATGTATCATAACACCCCCCACCCCATCATCCTGGAAGAGATACAGTTTTAAAACTGACTGTGGATTTGTCTAGTTACTACTTGCAGTGGATTTGGTTAAAAAGTAGTATTCAGTTTCTTCTTCTTGTACATGGTAAGTAAATTGTATTTATAAATCAATTAGAAGAAAAAAATCTAAGGGCCTTCTTTCAGAATTTATTTCTTAGTAGTTTACTCTGAAATAATGATGTAAGACCAGGTAAATAAAATACATTTTTGTGTGTTTAGTCATCAGATACAGACTTGAGATGGTCTTTGGATAAGCAATCTACAGAGAGTGCAGGAGGAATATATCAGTATGACAATTACGATGAAGTTGCTATGGATACAGACAGTGAAACTAACTCACCAGGTAAGAACTTACAGTTCTCTTATATGGTGGTTGGTAAAAATAGGTAAAATGTAGGAAATAAGCCACTGTTCTAGAGAGAAAGTGTTTTGAGCTGTCTGAATTATAGAACTAACATTTTAAGGTGAGCTAATTGTGTTAACGCTGACTCTTTCTATCTCTGCTGTAGTGGGATTTTTAAGATCTTCGGGGTATATTTTTCTCATGGCAGTACTGTAGGTTTATGCTTGTATCTTCCCAATCAGCTGTGCAGGGTGTTGACTGGACAGACAGCAGCTTTGCAAAAAAAGGGCCTGGGGGTCCCATTGGACATTAAGTGACTAATGGGTTGGCAGTATGGCTTTGGGTGACAGGTGAGCCATAGTTTGGGTTGTGGCACTGTGACTGTTGTGGGTCACTGTCTGGAGGGGCCTGTTGATCACTGATGAGATTGCCAGTTTTCTGGTTTCACAGTGGGAGAGAGTGACATTCTACAATGAGCCTAGCAAAACACCTTTTTGACTAAGGAAAACTGTTTCAGGCTTGTTTTTGATAAAGTTCATCAAGACACTGGAGCACTTGGCTTACAGAAGGAGACTGAGAAAGCTGCATTTGTGTTGAGAAGGCTAAGGAAGGATTTTGCTCTTGTCTTCAACTACTTAGTGGGTAGTTGCAGACAAGACAGAGCCAAGCTCGTCTTTCAGATGGCAACAGATGGACAGGTAGCAACACTTGAATTGTAACAAAACAAATTCTGCTTAGATAGAAGATAGTCAAACACTAGCACAGGTTTAAATGTTGTGGAATCTCCATGATCAAATATAGCTGGAACATGACAACCTGACTTTGGGGGCAGCCCTGCTTTGGGCACTTGTGCTGGGTCATACACCTTCCATAAGTCTCTTCCAGCCTACGTGATTTATTGACTTTAGAGTCTGAGGTGCATTTAAGGTAGTTGGGTTTCTGTGTTCCATGTCAACATATGGAGAGTTGAGAAAACTTCATCAAGCATAGTACTTGATTGGATACTTTTTCTCTTGCTTTTCATCTTCCACCCTTTTTTTCTTGCTTCTTTTTTCTCCTTTCTTGTCCGCCTTCCTTATATATAACTTTGTTAAAATAGTACACCTGCTATTTTGTATGTGCAAGTTACACAAATCTCTCTTGATAAAGCATCTCAATTTCATGTTCAATGTTTCAGAATTTATCAGTAGTGCTTTGGGTCTGCTTCTGTCCTAGCTTGTGTTGTGTTATGTTTTTGGTAGCCTGTAATGAGGCTACTGAGATATCTTATTTGAGAAGGTAAATTCTTGCGATTTAAATTCAGTTTGAGGCCTGCATTACCTTAGCAGTACTGGTTGGCTGTACTTACATTTTGTATATAAAACAGGAAAAGAAAATGTAACTACGCTTTTTAAAAAATACACATACATGTGAAAAAAGGCACTGTGCTGTGCCTGGTGTTGCCTTTGAAATTAGTGCATTGTAAAAATGTTTCTGCTCCATTAGATCAGTTGAAGCATAAAGCATGAGTTGTTTAATAAATATCTGTCAGATATCTTACATTCAGTATTTTAATTACAGCTTCTTCCCCAGTTCAACCTCCTTTCTTTGAGTGTCCAATAGGATATTATCCACCTCCAGTACCACCAATTTCCTTGCCGCCACCTCCTCCAATTCCAGTAAGTAACCTTGATAATTCTCATTTTGTATCCAATTTCTAATGCTAAAGCTAGGATTAAATTTAGATTCTGTTTTGGGTACTATACTCTGTTTAATGATTCCCTTGAACTATCTGTTAGACTCGTGGTTGCTTTTTAAAAACTCTTTATTTCAGCTGCCTCTTGGCTGATGCAGTTGTTGGTTAATGGAGGTTTTCCCTATTGAATTGAAATTCACTTCATTGCTAGAGCTGTGCTTTCTCATACAA
Source organism: Agelaius tricolor (assembly GCF_023055355.1). Classification (NCBI taxonomy): domain Eukaryota; kingdom Metazoa; phylum Chordata; class Aves; order Passeriformes; family Icteridae; genus Agelaius; species Agelaius tricolor. The sequence continues at coordinate 34,381,076 of NW_027269263.1, forward strand.
AAACAAAAAATTGTCTGAAGCACATAAGGAAAAAGAAAGAATTGGAACTATTAGCACAAGGCAACTTTGCCCTTTATCTCTAGGCCACGTAGGTAGGTAGATAGGCTTGATCTCTGACTTGTTACCTAGAGGGGGGAAAAGCCAAGACATACAGCTCATCAGTCATTCCAACTTTGTGCCTTTAGACTGTGCTTCTGTTTTCTCACCTAAGAGTCCACATGAAGTTCAATTAGTACAGAGTTTTTTTCAGTGAATGATTGTTACTCTTCTCAGAAAAGCGATAGAAAGGTACCATTTCTTCTCATGACAGCTTCTGAACTTTTGACTAAGGGAAATTGTAATTGTGTTAGCTAAGACACTTTCATAAAACTGCTTAAAGAGTGCTGGTCAACTATATTTCTCTGGCTAAATGACCTCTGGTTCAGAGTCTCACTTACATTTAGTTTATATTTCTCCACAGCTTCCACTATCTAAATCTAAGTTTATTGCTTCCATTAACCTCTGTGAGAAATAACTTACTGTTCAATCACAGCCTTTGACAGGGATGTAAGTGTAGTTTGAATGTTAATTAAAAGGACACAGTTTAAATTACTTCTAAACCATGGAATAATCTTGGTCTCAACCTCTGCTAGGTAATCACAAAGGGGTAGTAATTTCCACATTTCAAACCTTTGTTTTATTTTCTTTTCTCAGCCTGTACCATCTTTGAGCCATCTTTACATGGAGGGTATTCCTTGTGTTTCTCTTGAGCCACCTCCACCTCTTCCCCCTCTTCCCCCTGAAGAGCCTGAACAGCCACCAAAACCTCCCTTTGCTGATGAGGAAGAGGAGGAGGAGATGCTCTTAAGAGAAGAATTACTCAAGTCACTAGCCAACAAGCGTGCTTTCAGAGCTGAGGTACTCTATTGTTTTTTGAGTGTAAGCCTCTAGATGGCAGTCCTGACCAAAATTTCAATGTGACCTGCTGTAAGTGAGGCTTACTAGGGGTATTACGCTGCATTTCTAGAGACTTAACAATCAACAAGTACTATTCTGGAATTGTAAACTGCACCTTTCTTGTTATTTCTGAAGGAATTATGAAACTTCAAGGTACTGAAAATGGAGTAAGTCAATGAATGGGGGTTTTCTGCCAGAAAATGTTTATTACTTTTGAACTTTTCAGTTAGAAAGTAAGACAAGTAACTTTGTTTCAGCCTCTTAGGAAAAGATGTTGGAGGAGGTTCACTGGTTTTTGTTGTTGTTTTGAGGGTTTCTCTTGGAGTGAGAAGCTAAGCTTGTGGTTTTGGAAAAAATATTAGTTTTGACCTTTCTTAAAGGGTCTTCGTCAGTTGACCTGTGAATAACTGGCCTGCTCTTGTGTGCCTTTTTGATATTACTGCAGAATTGCAACATTTGTCTAGTACATTTCAGTAGTCTGGCTAAATCACATTTTCAAGTCACAAGACATGTATGAACCAGTCACATTTATACTGATGCTTTTAAAAACAGCTAGGTATAGTGTGCATTTTTAAGACCATATTTTGTTCTCTTTTTTAGGAAACATCAAGTAACAGTGGTCCACCTTCCCCTCCTGTTCCAGACACCTTGCAGCCTGTGCCAAGAAGTAATCTGTCTGCTGTCAGTATTAATACTGTGTCTCAGCCACGGGTGCAAAGTACAAAGTTTGTTAGAGTACCGAGGCTTCCGCGAGCAGTGATCACAGTAAGGAAATACTGCTTCCTTCTAATAAGGCTATGAGTTGAAACTGAGCTCAGTTTAAGTGAAGAGCAGACTTTCTAGTGGTACAGCACAGAAGAGTGAAGCTTTAGTTAAGCATTTGAATTATTAGTCACCTTGACAATCCATATGCTCTTCTAGAAAGACTTTGAGGCAAGAATTTATAGCTGAAGAGAGCATCAAGATACGCCATCATACAGTGAACTAGGAGATTGTAAATCTAGTTCAATTATTTTCTTATCCAGACTAGCACAGATGCCACTGCCAAAACAGAGGTAGTCTTGCTTTTCCTTCTGCACCGGGCCAGTTGGTGTCTTCCTTCCTTTAGAGGGGGTCTGGAGCATCAGTCCCATTGCTGAACATACTTCACATGCTAAATTGGTTAGAAAACTAACTTCTGTGGGAAAAAAAATTACTTTTCCTTCTAGGAGGAGTTGAATTTTTTCAGTGAATAGTGTGTACATCAGTTAGCATGTCTGTGAGTGTGGCTGGAAGAGAGTGTTTGTGAGGCGTGTTTATGCACCAACAAAAACTGGAATTTCTCCTGCCTATCTTGTTGTGGTGAAAAATTGATGCAACTGGAGTATGTTCAGCAGTAGTAGATAAAACCCATGTCTTGAGAATTGCCCAGAGTATCAAAAAGAACTGGTTGTGGAAATTTGAGTATTTTTCATTTAAAAAAATGGTGTTTTTTTGATGGGGTTAATGCTTTAAAAGACACTTAGAGTTTTGACAAGGTTCTATTCTGAGATGAAGGGTAATGTATAGCTATAGTTGTCCAGATCTACAGTGGGAGATCAGAAGAGCAGTCCTGGAAATGTGATAAAAGTTACTTTTTTCGAAGCTGTAACTCCAGAGCATTTGAGGTTAATCTCGGTTGTCTGCTTGTTTCTGCATTTTCCGTTGTGCTGGAATTGGCAGTCACCTGATCTTCAGTGAGCTTTTTAAATTTGTGTTGGCAAAAGATGATTAATCATGATTTCATCTATTCATTATGTTCTGTTGGTGTTCTCCAATTAAACTGCCTGAGCAGCTCACTGTAAGACCAACTAAGTACAACTGGGGGACAAGAGACATTGCAACTGTGTAGCAGAAAGATAAGGGCGTTTTGGCTGGTCTGCCACACCAATTCTGATGCAGATTTGATTGGCTGTTACCTCTCAGTTACTTGAAAAAATTCCTTGCAAATGACAGATGATAATTTTAATTGCAATTAAATTAATTAATCAAGTATAGTAGTTAGATGTTAGAGATTTGTATGCTCTGACCATGAACCAATAAATGTGCTGCAGATACTTGAGAGTAGGTTGAAAATGTTGGAGTAACTTTCATGTTACAATATCAAGACTATGTGTAATATTACTGTCTTGTGGAGATGTACAAATACTTATTTTTTTCTTACAATGTGGGATTGGTGTGTGTGGTAACAAAAGGAGTTAACCTTCTTTTTCTTGTAAGTATGTTCTCTGTTATACCTGTGTCTCTAACTTTGTCTTCTTACTGTAAAACTTCTTGCATTCTCACCCCAGCTTCCAAAACACAAGTCTGTTGTCGTTACATTAAATGATTCAGATGACAGTGAGTCTGATGGAGAGCCCTCTAACTCAACTAGCAGTGTGTTTGGAGGACTAGAATCTATGATAAAAGAAGCAAGGAGAAATGTCGAGGTAAATGCTGTCAAAATTTCAAAAATTTTAATTGTTTTTCTTTATATATGGAATTTAAACTTTAGAATTCAGTCAAGAAATACTGAATTGCATCAGAAGGGGGTAACAGTCCCATCTGGAGAACTACACTGTAATTTGGATTGCACAAGCTAATCAAATTTTTTTGTTGAAGATGCCATCTTGAGGATAGAACTTGGAATATATTTTTGGTTTGATTTTTTTCAATTAAAATTCAATGCGTTGTTAGGCAAAAAGACAGTGGCTTAAAAGATCTTACTAGCCTTGAACAGCTATGTTAGTGCTGAAATTCCTCTTATAAATACTATTTGATAGCTGTATTTTAATCTAGCATGACTGGTACTGACTTGAGTCTAATTGTAACAGGCATCAAAAATCAAAGCCCCTCCAAAATCAGAAAAAGAGAATGATCCAATGAGAACTCCAGAGGCTCTGCCAGAAGATAAGAAAATAGAATACAGACTTCTGAAAGAAGAGATTGCCAGGTAATCTTAGTTTAATTGTTAATATAAAATGTGTTTTATTTGTAGCCCTTTGCTAACTAGTCTACTTTTATAACCTGAAGGAAGATCTGAGTCTAAAAACCTTGGCATCACCCTCTGGTTTTTCCCCCCCATGCAGTTTTTTCGTAAGACTACATAGAGGTCTAAAGAAAATCCTGGTATTTGAACTGACTTAGAGTAACTGATTGCAGTTATGGAAAGTACTTTTTCTTTTAACTTAAAATCTTGTCCTACTACTATTTTCAAAAATTTAAAAACTCATGGGAGTACACATGAAAATGATTGTTGAAGCTACTAAACAGCTTTGTTTTTGACATTTGTTTCAGTCGTGAGAAACAGCGCTTAATTAAGTCTGATCCAGTGAAGAACAATTCGTCCCCTGCAAATTCTGATGGTGAAGTTGATGGAATTGGGAGAATAGCAGTAGTGACCAAACAAGTCACAGAAGCAGAAGCAAAGCTGAAGAAAAACAGGTATGCATTTTAGTGTCCTAAGTCCTACCTTTTGCTTAACAGGATGAACAGAAAATATTTTCAAATGTGTAGCATTTAAAGAACGAGGAACGATTTTTCCTGTTGTCTTGAACTATTCAGCCTTTAATTCTATTGCTGTGCAAAAGGAATTGTGTTGTATTGCCAGTGAGGTGTTTGATAACTTTTAAGTATGATTTGTCATACTAAGTGTTTTCAGCTGTATTTATGTTCAGTGACAAGAGTATGATTTGTGCCACCTAATATGGCTTTTCTCTTCTGGTATGCCTCTTCCATGTTCCTCACTTCAATTTCAAATTACAAAGTAATTGGAAGTAGAAGTGCTTTGCATCCTCTTTTCAGCTTCTTTTTCCCCTTGATTATTTCCTGTATGGTCTTGTGAACAAACTGGGTTGTGATCAGTCATCAACTGAAGAACAATCTTCCGTCCTCTCTTTATCCACACCAATCTAAGTGTTTATCTTCTCTTGATGCATAGCTTTTTGTAATTTGTCTACTCTATTGCTGTGCCATAATATTATGGCTTGTAATCTGGAAGTGCGTGCATGTGCCCTAAGATGGAAGTAGGTTGTTACTTAATAGAAAGCAAGAATGTGTGTTTTGGTTGTCATTCTCTTAAAAACAGTCTTAAAGATAGAGCATTTTCTTACCTTCCCCTGTCCTTGTAACTAGAATGTTTTTTCCTGCATTATACTTACATGCTGAACTTGGGATGCTGAAATGTGCTGTATATATTGACAGTATTTACTGTCTTCTGAATGTTAGGACTGTTTGGAGAGGCTTAATTTGTAGTCTTTTTGTGAGTGAGGAGAGCTATGTTTTTAAATAACTGGGGTTTTGGAGGAGCAGCAATTGCTCTAAGTAGTTTACCTTTGGAAAAAATTGTGTACATTCCTTTTTTATTTCAGAATGCTGTTAATAAAGGATGAGTCTGTCTTGAAAAATTTATTGCAACAACAGGCCAAGAAGAGAGAGAACGTTCGAATTGCTGAAAATAAAATTAACAAACTGGCTGAACAGCTACAAGCAACAGAGAAGATCTTGAATGCTAACAAGGCATTTCTCAAGAGGCTTCAGGAACATGTAATTGGCACTCTGAAATGCTTGTTTCCTAGAGTTGGAAATCTTAAAATGGGATGCCTGATTTTTGGTGGCAGTAGACTTTTCTTTGAATGACTTACTAATTCCCACCTAGTTGTTTTATATCTCATTAATTCCATGTAATTATATTTTATTATATGATCATATCTGTAAATTTGCATCTTGCTGTAGTATTTACTTTTTATTTTTATTTTTTTAGATACATAAAGTTCAACAACGAGTTACAGTAAAAAAAGCCCTGGCATTAAAATACGGAGAAGAACTTGCTCGAGCAAAAGCAGTAGCAAGTAAGGAAATTGGGAAACGAAAGCTAGAGCGCGATCATCTTGGTGTAAGTCAGCATGCTTTTAAACCAAACTACTTGGAAAAAATTATGAATTTTGATGAACAAAGTTCAAGTGGAATTTCAGGAAAACATTTCAGAAACAATGTAGGGAATATTCCTATTGGTTTTGTTCATTTTTGAGAATTCAAAAAAAAGGCATTAATGATTTAAGGAAGAAAACTCTTCAAAACCTACATTTCAATGTTAGGGGAGTGGCATTCATAAGTAAGTAATAAGAGGAGCCGTGTGGCTGTGAAAAAAGAAAATTCTGTTGTAGACATCAACAATTGTGTTAAACTATCAAGCTAAGTTGCTGCAGAGTGGATCTGATACTGTTTTGAAAAACAAAATATACAAAAACAAGACTAAAATATTTTTCTAAATTTTAGTCCTCCTATTCCCAACATCACTGTATGTACTTGTTTTATAGCTCAACTTTTAATTTGGGCCAGAACTTCTGTTGAAGCCTTCCCTCCCTGTACATGATAGAGGGTAATTCTTTTCGCAAAACATGCAAATCTGCCACTTGAATTGTGGCAAACCTTTGTTGTTTTTCTGCTGTTTGTTGAAATCTTCAGGAAAGAGTTTAAAATACATTTTTATAAACTCTGAATTAAATATTTTGGCTATGTTTTTCCTTCCCGTCAATAGATCAGTAGATGAGAAAATTGAAATAAAGAGTTTTTTTTTTTCCTTTTTAGCCAAGCAAAATGTTGAAATTGGATTCCTCCCCTGCATCAAGTCCAAAAAAACCTTCAGCAGAATTGATTGCACTAGAGAAAAAACGACTGCAGCAACTAGAATATGAATATGCTCTAAAGATTCAGAAGTTGAAGGAGGCCCGTGCACTTCAAACCAAGGAACAATCAAATACCACACCTCATGTAGAAGAGGAATCTGAATTTGCATTACCTCAGCCATCACTTCATGATCTTACACAGGACAAATTGACTTTGGACAGTGAAGAAAATTATGTTGATGATGAAGTTTTGTCTAATTCAAACAGAGAACGAAGGAGATCTTTCAGAGAATCTAATTCTTTTACAAAGCCAAATCTTAAACACATGGACACTCCAAAACAAGAAACTATAAACAAACTTTCTAAAAAGGCTTCCGAGGAGCCCGAGCTGTTCCTTGGATTGAATATTGATGAACTGAAAAAACTTTATGCTAAAGCTGACAGCTTGAAAGAACTGCTAATGAAAAGTACTGCCTTTATTGTGCCTAAGGAAGATCTCTTGTGTGGTCAGGTAAATGTTTTACAATTAAACATGAAGCTTGTTATTACTAGGTGCTATTGCAGCTGCTGTATATCTGTTTATCTGTTTCCTAGGAAATTTCAGTGGACATGGATTTTTTTACGTCACAAAGTAAACAAGCTGAAGTGAAACCACTTCCGTTTGGACCGTATCGTAGTCCTCTTCTGCTATTTAAATCCTACAGGTATGAAGAATGTAGCAGCTTTTTGACTTATGCTTATGTGTTCTTGTTCATATGGTCTTCAGTGCTCTTCCTTGATACCCAGATGTGTACAGGAAGACAAGTCCTAGTGAGAAACTTGACTATCCCTAAACAATATTGCCTGGTTTAGAAAACATAATTATTTTATTCAGTTTTTTTTTCCTGCAATGCACATGTCCCTTGGTTTTGTGCAATATGCTACTTTTACATTGTATTGTGCATTGTTTGGTACAACTAAACTAAAAACATGGCTAAGCGTTTGAAAACAGGATTTTTATATCTAGTATGAAACAATGTAAATCCAAGAAGCCTTTTTCAGTTATGCAGTCTTTGAACTTGGCTAGGATTTACATAATCTGAGTCAAAATTGGCTCAGTCATCTATTTTTGGATTCCTCCTCAGTGGAAAGAGGCATAATCACAGTGATTCATCTTGACTTGACAGTAATAGCTGCAAGTGTAATCAATTTGGCACATCTGTCTTTTGACTAAAGAGAACTTTGTTCCTACATGTCCAATTGTAGACAACAAAAGTTGAATTTTAACTGGAGAAGTTGTATCCTACCATGTGCTTCAGCTTTTTTATTGCTATGGACTTAAGCAGTAGAAGATGGAGGAAACTATCTTTACAGGAGTATTCATTTTAACTTTTAGGTTATGATGTTAATTCCTGAAGGAGCTAGAAATCCCAAAATTGATGTAGTCAAACTTGAGCTAAAGATTTAAAAGAAGTGTTAGTCTGCTAGACTAAGACTGGTTTTGTTTGTTTGTGTTATAAGGGTGAAATGTTTTCTTTCCTACTGTTTCTTCAAGTTAGTCTTTAACAGTTATCTTCACACTTCTATTTGATGTTGGTCTTAATGCTGATTAGAGCATGAGATTTTCTATAAACTACTGAAATGCACTTTCAGTAGTTTGCTTTCCATACTGGGTTTTTACTCCACTGCTGTTTTCATATTAATGAAGTTCTGCACCTAAAGGAGATGAGAATGCTAGAGGAAAACTTAATTAGGTTGAGAAGTATTCCATTGTTCCCTTCCTCTTGCCCTTGTTTTTGCCTTTTTCTTAGCCTGCAGGTTAATGATGCTTTTGGTTAGTAGCAGGGATTTGGAAATAATGAGATTTAATACTGTGAGTGATTTTAATTACTTTTTTTTTTAGAAAATTGATGTCTTGCCTTGTGTACTTTTTGACCATAATTCGCTGTTTCATTTTAGGTTTAGTCCTTATTTCCGTACCAAGGAGAAGCTGTACCTCAGTTCAATAACATACAGCAATATGATTGAGCCAAAACAGTGTTTCTGCCGCTTTGATTTAACAGGCACGTGTAATGATGATGACTGTCAGTGGTAAGTTCTTCTTTATTTTCATGGCTTAAATGAAACCTCTCTTCTAGATGTCTGACTTTGAGTCTGAAATAAGTACGGTTTTCTTTTCTTTGAAAGATCTGGATATGTGATCCTATGCACAGGTTATAGACAAGGTCATTTTTAATACTCTATTACAGATACTTAGTTGGAAGAAAAACCCCTTTCAACTAAGCCATGAAGAAGGAGGAGGCTCTTGAGATGTGAATTCAGAAAAATAGTATGGCCTGATAGAGAATAGCTAACATTTTTCTAGTAATTCAAATGGATCTGGTTACATACAACTTCAACATAACATCAACTCATAGAACCTCACTTGGTGGTTGAAACTGTTAAGCACCCTTGATTTGAAAAGCGTATACCAAATCAATGATTAAGTGAAAAACCAATAATACTGTAGTGTAATTCTAGTTTCCTGGAAAAGTACTAGCTAAGTTTGTTTCTTTAAAGGCTGGTGTTAAATTGTATTGAAAAATAACTTGTTTACCAATCTTGTGCAGTATATTTAAAAGTGGATATGAACTGGCTCGGAATGTACTCAATATGGAATCCTAACTACTGGTAAAACAGGACTGAACTTTATTCTGGATCAGCTTTTAGCTGCTGTCATCAGACCATTGTTTGACTCTTTAAGATATAAAGTGATATCTAATTCTTATAATTACTTTATTTGAACTGGAAAGTTCTAAATACTGTGCTGTATGCTTAAGTTTAGAAAAAGCCTAGAAAGAAAAGTTTAGAAAAAGCCTAGAAAGAAAAGTTTAGAAAAAGCCTAGAAAGAAAAGTTTAGAAAAGTTAAATGTAGAAATACATTTAACCAACTTCCAAAGCAAACAGTACTTTTTCTGTGGGTATTGTTTTCTTTATGCCTCACCCAAGTGTGTACTAAAACTTTCTTAATATTTTGTTGCTATGATAAATGTATTAATTGCTTATTTATTTGTTTTAGGCAGCACATGAAAGATTGCACTCTTAACCGTAAGCAGCTCTTTCAGGATATTCTGTCTTACAATTTAGAACTGATTGGCTGTTCAGAAAAAAGCACTGATGAGGAAATCAGCACTGCCACAGGTTATTGAGTCTTTTGTTCTCTTTTGTATCTAAAAATTATTTTCTGAAGGGAATGAGTTTCATTAAAAGCTCTAGGTGCAAGGACTTTGATGTGAAGCAATATATAAGATACAGCTATATGAAGTTTCTTCAGCTGTCCATTTCAGCCCTTTGTAGTGGGTAGTTACATTGGTGTCTTACAGAAAGAACAGAATCACTGGTCTGAGGAACATTTCATTCAATAAAAAGTATTGCTGGGATTCAGGGTGTTGGGGAGCAGTGAGCATGGAATCTTTACCTCTCTCCTTCCTCAGTTCTTTCTGTAGCTACTGGACTGACCTGTTTCAGTGGAGCTGATATTTTATAACCATGCCTTTGCCATATAGGCAAGTGGCCAAACAGAACTTGCTTATTTTTCACTTTTTTGTGCTAGTGTGTTAAATTACCACGCCTCTTACAGCAGTCGTATTTCATAAATTTATCATAGATTGTGTTAAATTGCTGTCAAGTTACATAATTGTTTAATCCATATGCTTACCTAAGATGCACATATTCTTGTTTCAGAAAAATATGTTGAAAAACTTTTTGGTATAAACCAAGATCGTATGTCAGTGGATCAGATGGCTGTTCTTCTGGCCAGCAACGTCAACGAGAGTAAAAGTCACAGTAAGCAGCTTGGTAGATTAAATACAATATATATAAATGGGTAAAAACTATATAAGTACCTTGATGATTTTGTAAACCGAGAATATATTTTAATATAATTTATTTCTCTCAGTATTATAAATTCTGATTATGGTAACAGTCTACAGAGTTTAAGGCAATAATACAACAGTTTTGGAGTTCCATTTGTAGAATTTATTTATGCACTTAAACACAATAAATTTCAAGTAAGTAGTATTGAAATTTATGCACTTGTTTCTGTTGAACTCACAGAATCTTTTTATCTAAAATCCTTATTAGGAAAAATATTTTACTCTTGAACACAGAAAAGTGAAAGAATTTTTACTACTTTGTTTACAGCCCCTCCACATACAACTTGGAAAGAGAAAAGGAAATGGAGACCAAAGTACTGGAGGAAACCTCTGTTAGATAGTAGCAGCAGTGAAGAGGAACAGTTTGTTGGACCTATTAAATATGGTAATCTGGATGTGTGGCACCCTTTAAATGAGTACTAGAGGAAAAAACCCACCCGCCTCTTTCTAACACTTGATTTTTAAAGGGTTTTTTGAGAAAATCAGGGCTTTATTTAATAGCTTTCTTTACTTTCTACTTCCTGTATGCAGACTTTATTTTGCATAAATTTTTGGGTGAAGTTTGTGACCTACACTTATAATTCTAATAGGTTTTTTCTTTAATGTGACTGGAAGTTAGTGGAATGTCTAATTACCTGTTCTTAAAAGGAGCATAAGGAACTGTTTCTCTAGAATGTTTCAGCCTTTTTTAAAATCCTTTTTAGGATTTTAAAAAAGTTTTATTTTGCTTCAACAGCCCTGCTTTCTCCTTCCCCCTCCCCCTGAACTATAAATAGTAAAACATCAGTGTTCAATTACCTTACATTTGTACAGAATTTGTCTTTGGTGTGAGGTCAGGAGTAAAAAAATCTGTAGTTAAACAGCATTTTAGACTTTGAAGCTGCTAGAGCATCAGTAACCTGATAGCATTTCACATGTGACTCTTGCAGGTAGGAGCTTTAGGATTTGTTAGCAAATCTCTAAAAAGGATTTTTTGAGACTCATAGTTGAGATGATAAATTTTTCTTTGTCAAATATGTCTAGTTCGTAATGCTGCCTGATGAACTGCCTCAGTTGGTGTCTGTTGATCAGGGCAAACTTCACAGCTAATTCTTTCATTCCTTCACATTTGGAATATAACCAGTTCTCTACAAGCAATACAGTTTGAAGAGTGCTGAGATAATGCTATTTAGTTGTGATCAATGGGAGTACTTGAAATATGTAAATGCCACCTCTTCTGAGAGTTACTGGTCACTACTGTCTTAAAAAGGAAATTTTCTTTTTAAAAAATTTGTCTATTGTTTACAGCCCATCCCACAGAACATAAAAAAAGAGTTCCAGTGCTTGATACTGTGGTGACTCCAGATGATGTCCGGTATTTTACAAGTGAGACTGATGACATTTCCAACTTGGAAGCAAGTGTCCAAGAAAACCCCTGTGATGTACAGCTTTGGATTAAACTTGCATATAAATACTTGAATCAAAATGAAGGGTATGTCTGTTACATATGAGACCTTGCTACATTTGCCCTTGCTGCTATGATCAAGTTTCCTATTTGATACTAAACAACTTTCTTCAACAATGCCACAAATAATGCATTACTTTAAGCAGGTTAAAAAATAGATTATATTTAGTGCAGTATATGAGTAATAAATTACACTGATGGTTTATCTTTGGGTAGGTTCTTTTTCAGAATGGAAGTTGATGGAAAGTAGTGTGGGAGAAGTAATTGTTCATGTTTGAAAAGTGCTCTGTGTAAGATTACAGTAGAATGTTTTACTTCCAGCAGTAAAAGTGGGCCAATAGACTCAAATCATTCTCCCCTAAAGACTGAATGGTTGCAATAATTTTTGAAATTACTTTCATCAGCCATCTTTCTTACAAGGACAGTTTTGATAGTTGGTTTTATCTCTGTAGAAATCATCCACTGGAGCACTTGGTTTCTTATTTTGTGATATTTTTTTAAAATTTCAGTTTCCTGAGTTTCTCTAGCTTCTCTTCCTTAAAATTATGCTGCAGAGTACCAAGTTTCTGTTGGCAATCAGATCACTTGAATAGGAATTCTGTCATGATGGTTTCATCCATTATGATGATTGACTTCAATTTTAATAGTGAGGTACAGCTGAGCAACTGTAGCAGGAAGCAAGGGGAATGGAGAAGAGCAGCTCTACTTTAAAAGCCTTGTTTAAACTGTGGATAGTTGGAAATTAGGAAACAAACCAGTTCAACTGTATCAGTAGGTGCCTGAACAATAGAAGGAGTAGAACTGGGAAGGCCAGTAATCAAAGTATTACTGGCAAGTAGCAGCATGAGAAGAGCATGCCTTCTAAATATAAGTGTAGTTGGGAAGCAATCAAGAAAAGGGAGAAACCCTAGTGGAAGATATGTGCATCCTTTTCTTAAAACAGCTACCTCTCCCATTCCTACTTCTTCAGTACTCTGAAGAAATTTGTCTGCTCTAGTAAGTGAAAGTAGTGGGATTGGGAAATCTTCAGATTTATGCATGATTAACTGTGTTAGGTTTTTTTGAGACTTGTGTATTTCTCTTCATACATGTCCATGCAAAATAATTTCTGAAGATGTTTTCAGAATAAGTGGGACCTCAGAAGCATTCTGTGGTTTTATGGAAGATGTATTTATGAATTAAAGCTTTTCTCTGTGGCTTGCAGTATAGCCAGTTATTTCAGCTAATTTTATATTACTTGGTGGGTATTATCTCATGAATTTTTTTATTTCAAAAAATAAAATTTCAGGTTTTTTAACGTCTTAGAGACAGAACCTGCATGATATGCTGAAATAAAGGCTTATATACAATGACTGTAGAAAGTAAATTAAATATTTGACAAAAATATGACTTACTTTAATCCACCTCTGAGGTATCTACTAAAGTTCTTAGGCCTCTATGATGTAAATGCCTTTATATCCTTGCAGCTTGAGAACTTTGCTTAGAGATCAATCTTACCAATTTTCAGTTAATTTTGACTCTTTTATTTGAATTAGCAATCTTCATAGAATACCTATTTTTGTGCACTATAACAATTGTACCTCCTAACCTCTGAAACTTGAAAACTTGCTGAAGCTTTGATAGTAAAGGATGATGTTTAAGAAAAGATACTGCGTGTGTCTTCCATTCTAATTAAAAACATCCATTTTCATATTTGATACAGTGGAAGTCATAATACCAGCATAGCTGATGTGAGTTCTTTTTTCAATATTTAATTTTTACAGTTCGTCATCTGAGTGTTTAGATTCTACTTTAAATGTTTTGTCTCGAGCCCTGGAGAGCAACAAAGAAAATCCTGAAATTTGGTGTCATTACCTCAGACTTTTCTCAAAAAGAGGAACCAAGGAGGAGATACAGGAAATGTGTGAAACAGCAGTGGAATATGCTCCCTCTTATCAAATTTGGTGGACAGTAAGTAAAAATTCCAAAGTATATATTAAATGTTCCTGTAAGTGTGTGTTTTCTACTCTATAAAGTCAGTGAGCGTGACAGGGAAAGTGTCAAATGAAAAGTACTGTTTTTGAAAACTCAAAAGTTGAAAATGAAGCTGTTCAGGTTCTTGCAGGTTATTTATAGAAATCATCAGTTTTCCTCAGGTAGTAAAAGTTATTTAAAATCAATGTGTTAAATTGATTGCAAAACATGAGTGTTCTTGTACTATTAAAAGTGGTATCTTTAGAGGTTTAATACGAAAATTTGGTGTGATAAGATAGCAAAAGGCATTACTTGAAGTTTGTGATCTGTGTAATTTTTAAACCTTAACCTAGAAGCTTTACTTGCATTTTGATTGTTGTTACTATTATTTCTCTCTAGTTTTTGAATTTGGAGAATTCCTTCGATGGAAAAGACTATGTATGTGGGAGGATGCTGCAGTTCTTAATGCAAGTGACAGGAGGAGGAGAAAACCCAAATCTTGTGTCCTTTCAGTTGCTGGAGACACTCCTCTACAGGGTTCATTTAAGCCTCTTTACAGGAAGACAACAGAATGCTCTTGTTCTGCTGCAGGTAACTTCCAAGTTACCACCCCAGGAGTGTTTTCATAGCTTCACCTTTTTAATTTGTGTGACTGTGGTAGTTTGAACTTTAGTGGAACTGTGCCTTCCTTTTGGAGAATTTCTTCAGCAAGTAGAGGCTTCTGCTTTGAGCCATGATACCATTGTAAAACCTGGATGTAGCTTTGAGGGTTTTGTTGCCTACTTTTTTTGTTTGTGTAGCTAATAGTGTAGACTACTAGGTCTCAAAATAATTCCCAGGGAGATACTTTATTTTTTGGTTTCTTGTAAACCATAGATCAGGTTTTTGCAGTGAAAGGTCTGAGAGTATTGCCTCAGGTATTCAAAATTGCTACAGAAATTATCAAACCAGTAGTTCTTGGGAAAGAACATAGTAGTTATCTAACAGTATTGCCCTACTATAAAATCTGGAGACTGTTAAATTAGATTTTATTGCTTCTGTCAACCCTGAAGTCATTGAGTTATCTCAGGCCAGAACTATGACTGTAGAAGTCATTTAGGTGACTGTTAACTCTTGTGTTGATGATAAAAGTGGTGGCTGAGGGTGAGAAATGGACATCACCCTCTCCCTGAGTGGGAGCTCTGTCCTTTCAGTTGCAGGTTGTTTCATTCCTGCCAGTAGGTGCCACTTGTTGCTTGCTGCAGCCTGTCACTGCCCTCAGAGTTTGAGAACCTCAGGCTTTTGTCTGGCTCCAGTTGGAATGAGAAAGCACAGTGCTGTGCTGGCTTTCCCCAAGTGTACTGAGAAATGTAACTGAATGCATAAAAAGAGGAGGGCTCTGGAGAAAAAAACTGTTTGTGTCAAATCAACATGGAAATCCAAGGAGAATTACACTGGTTGGTTACCCTCACCTTTCTTCAAAGCATCATCACAAAGTCAAACTTTTTTTTTTTTCCAAATGAGTCTGAAGTATGTAGTTCAAAAGAATGACTTGGCAAGAGATTATTTAATTGTATTTCAGAGAGAATAATTTTGGAGTAACTGCTATTTCAGAGTAAATAACAATGTGTATTGGAAAACTTGAAAGCAAATTTTTTCAAGTATTTTGTGGACTTATTTTTCAAGTATTAAGTGAAATGCTTTTGAAACACCAGTTTTCACCAACTTCAGGACATGTGTTCTGCTGAATTTTGCATAAATTTGCAAGTATATTCGTTCTCTTGAAAAATACATTCTTTGATCATACTGTGTTTGTCCAGAAAAATGTTGACACATTGCTAGTCATGAGATTCTGTTATGTTTTAGAAAGAAATTGTGTTTAGACTTTATTTAATTGCATGCCCTAATTATTTTATTTAGTATCTGCTAGATTAACTGGACTATTCTATCTTTGCATATGACTAGTAGAAAAATTTCAAGTAGTATCCTTGTTGTCAGTGAGGTTGCCAAAACATTTTTTATAACATGTCTGGAGATGGTGGACTTTAATAGGTGTAACTTAGTAGTTTTATAACAAAAATTGAATAAATAAGCCAAACAAACAACCCCAAATGCACAAGACCTAGTAGGATATAGCAAGTTGAATCCAGGTTGTAGATGAGTTGTATCTAGAGCTACTGTATTACTTCTTGTGGAACTGGAAGTAATAGGAGAATACAGCAGGAAAATAGAATGAACACATGTTGGGAGATGTGTGTTTTCAAAGTGTCTCTTCACTTTTTGCAATAGCAATCTTCTGTGTTTTTTCTTGAACCTTTTACTACAAACTGTGCATAATTTGAATAACCAGACATTCACATAAGCTGAATATGATTCTGATTTACATAAAGAATTAGTTCCTGTCTGCTCTCTGGAAAAATTTTGAGAATATTAAAACCTACTCTTCCTGTTTTCTTTTCCTGTTCTTAAATCTTAGACTCTTTGACTGAAATGTAATGTATTTCTTTCAACCTTTACAGAATGCTTTAAAATCAGCAAATGAAAAGATGATATCAGACCACCTTACTGCAAGTGACCGTTGCTTGGCTTGGCTGGCTTATATACATCTAATTGAATTTGGTGTTCTCCCAGTCAAGTTCTATGATCCAGCTAATGTCAGTCCTTCAAGGATTGTGCACAAAGAGCCATTTTTAATACCATGGCAGACAGTTGAAGATGTGAAGACTGATCCTGATACACTTTTAGCTATGTTTGAAGGTAAGATTAAGGTGATCAATACTTAATACATTCTTCACATGTTGTAATTCAAGAAGTATTATTCACCTTCAGAATTTCAAGTCAGTGTTGATGACTATGTTAAGCCACTGAATTAATCCAGTGGATATTGCATTTTGATTTAACCAGAATAGCGAGGAAAATCCGTGTTCTTGGGTGCTTAACCAACACTCTTGAGTTTTTCATCTGTGGTTTCAGCTCAGCTTTATCTTGGTAGAATATGATAGTTCAGAGAAAAAGACCAGTCAGTGGCTTGTGATTGTATGACATTGCTAGTTTTCTTGGGCTTATGCAAGCATAAAACCAAATTTCAGCTGTCATTCTTTCTTACTGTTTTCCCCTCTGGTAGGATATGTGTATTGGGAAGTTACTTTCCTGGAATATTAGTGTATTTCCTTAAACAAATGCATTGTTCTGTCTCTTTTATCTTAATTCACAGTTCAGGTAAATTGAATAATTTTTTTTAAAATGGAAAATGAAGATAGAAGAAATTGAATTCTTAGCTTATGGTAGTGCTGCCAGAGGTAGACCTCATAGTAGCAGACAAATACTGTTACATAGTATTTCTAAATGTCAGTATTTAGTGGTTAGCCAGTAGCAGTATGGAGTTTCCACTGAGAAAATATCTATGCTGCTGTTGGTAATGCAGTGTTGAAATACTCAAGGATTAATGGAGTAGCCCAGCTGTGTGAGTGAGGGCAGTCTAGCTGTGGTAATGGGGTTTTCATTGTTGGATGACTTCTTATTATGCTGAGGAGAAAAAGAAGATCCTGCATTAGCTTTTACCTCAATAGCTTTCAGCAGCTGTGCTGAAAATCCTGGAATGTGATTTTAAATCTAGGGATATACTTCTGTCTGTAACATTGCTTTAGTGTTTCATTGGTAGCATGGTTCCTATTTTTAAAAGGAGTAAGAGGTGAAACTGAAAGCTTTGTCTTTGCACTGTGGTGATAAGTAATGAGAGCTTTTCCAAAGATGATCATCTATTTCTAAGAATTTGCAAAAAAAAGCACTCTCAGAAATATCTTTTCACACTTACGTATTTTCCTTATGTTCAAGGAGACATTTTATTATGTTAAGGCTTCACATAACTTTGACACTGTTTCAGGTGTAAAGGCTTTGTTTTTTACTTTTGTTTTGTAGATGCAGTCAAAACATGTACTGATGAAAGCCTTGAGGCTGACAAAAGAATAGCTACCTGCTTTCCTCTCTATAGGAACATGATAGCTTTGCTGAAACTTCTTGAAAGGTAAGTTGTTTCAAGACATTCTTAACTGGAGTATTTGACTCCTTTTTTTTTTTTTTTGTTCAACTTAACCTTTACTTTTCTTTAAGGTGGGAGTCTGCTGCAGAACTTTGTAGGTCTTTATTGGAGCTCTGCCCTAACAACTGTCAGCTCTTGGAGAGTTTGGCCACCTTGTATTTGCAGATGAAGCAGAACGAAAATGCCCAAAATGTGTGGATTGGAGCTTTTGAGAAGAATCCTCAGAATGCAGAAATTTTTTATCGGTTGTGTAAATTTCTTGTTTCACAGGTAATACTCCACTTCAAAACTTACTTGCTGGTCTGCTAGCTCTGCAAAGTTTGGGCTTAGTGTGGTGTTTAAAAATCTTACAAAATTGATTCAACTTAGTGATATTTTTGTAATGTCTAGTACACCTTCCTATAAACAGGAAAAATATAATTAGCAAGACAAGTGACATGATAAAAGATAATCTTAGCAATTACATAAAACCATAGTTTTATAATTGGTGTTGTTCTAATTCAGTGTTAGTAATATCCTTAAGAAAGAAAACAGACAGTAAAAGCACACCCTGTAATATTTTTTCAGCTTCTTTCTATTGCTGACTGCCCCATTTCAACTTCATTTGTGTGAAAACGATGACAATGGAGCATTGCAGAGATAGACACACCACTTGTAGTTTATTTTGTTTATATTAGTCTTATCATATTCAGGTTGATGTTTGCTTATATTAGTCTCACCATATTCAGTTTGATGTTTGATTTTTTTTTTTCATTTAAAAAAAACCTCAAAAACGCAAACAACAAAACAGGAAAGGTCAAGCAGTATTCTTCCACTGTTGCAAGATTTCGTGGCAGCTTTCTTTGAGAATACATGCCAAGAGCATGCTCCCATGGATCTCTTAAGGTATGTTTAGAATAATATTTTAATTTAAGTTTTGGAAATATTGGCATTTTCTTGAATTGCATGATTATCTAGAACTTTTAAATGCTTACTTTTTAGCATGGCATGTTTGCCAAAACTTCAGTGAATTGTGATTTGGCATAAGGTTTACACTTGTTTTTGCATAGACACTAATTTGTAGAGCCATGTATATCTAAAAATTAAACAGTAAAAATGTTGAGTGTCTGGACTTGGGTAATGAAAATCAATCATATATATATACCAAAGTTGGTTTTGGTTTTTCCCCCTAAAGCTAGATGCCTAAAATTACATATTTAAAATAACACTGTTTAGGCACTTGAAAAAGACCTTCATCAAGAGGTCCAGCATGTTATTAATTAGATTATTGTTGAGAAGATACAGGTTTCATATGTAGCCTGATGATTTTCCCCTGGAAATTTAGCACCTAGTTGAAAGACAGAAGTTTTGAAATCTGCAAGTTCTCTATGATGCCTGTGAAGGTCTTCAAAGCAAAAGCTTTCCATGTTAAAGCATATTCAGATGAGCTTTTGAAATGTTTTTATCTCTAAGTTAGGTGTTAGATTTTATTCTTGCTTACATTTGTTTACGTACTTGATGCATTTTATGAAGGAAGAGGAAAGTCTATCACATAAGGCAACATTTAACTTCGTATATAATGAAAGAGTGAATGCCTTCTTTATTAATTACTTCTATATTTCTATGAAATGCTTTCTGAACAGATTTTATCTGGGTAGAATTAAACTGAAATCTAGGAAAAGTGCATTTTTTTAGTATTTTTCATGAACTGGACTTTGTAACTGAGTGTTACACCTACATAGGATTCTTCCATGTAGAAGGCTATTCTTGTTTACTACTACTTTTTTCTCTTGTAGATATCTCTTGAATTTTCCAATGCCAATTGAATTTACATCACCTCTCTATAAAGAACATCTTACAGATGATGTTGTTAACCAGCAAATTCCTTATCTGTGGCAGATCTACTGGTGAGATTTCCCCAGGAATTTCTGAGAAAGAGCTATTGTATCTGAGTAAAATTGCATTTTCAAAAGCAGAGTATTCATTACTTGCCTGAGGGTGTATCACTTTGGATTCTCTGAATAAATGATTGGCCAGTCCTTAGAGAACATACTGGCCTGCTGCACAATGGAGATAATTTTATGAAACTGAGTTGCATGTCAGCTTAAATTTTCCACTTGAGAAATCTTTCAGAAATTCTGACCTATAGGAATGGTAATAGGTGTGTTCATCTCAAAACGTTTTTTTGTTTGTTTTACTTTTGGTTTAGATTGCTGCTCCTAGTAGTGTTTTTCTTTTTTTTCTTTCTCTTGGCTTTCAGTTGTCTCCCTTTTATTTTACAATAGTTTTACTTTATTTAGGTTTCCATTCTGTTTAGTCCTCATCTGCCCAGCTTCTTGACTCATTGTTTTAGCTGTTCATGGAGAAGCTCCAGAGCAAAGTAATGCAGGAGGGTGACTTATTCCTCCACAAGAGGTTGTAAAGGAACATGTCTTTGTCACGTATACACAATCTTTTTAATCTTTTTTCTCTCTCTCTTCTTTTTTTTTTTTTTTTTTTTTTTTTTTTTTTTTTTTTCCTATTTTTTTCTATTTCTTCCATCATTCCTTTTGATAGCAGCAGTATACAGGATTGCCAGAGACCACATTATTAGCTGTCTGTAACTTACACCAGTTACTTAACTGTGGTTACTGAGGTGCTGGCTTACACTGTTTAAAAAGTTTACCATTTCATGGTCTGGGTTTGTCAGTCTTCACAACTAGCTATTTGGCTCTATTTGGCTTTTCAGATAAGTAAAAGGGCAAGGATGATATTGCTTCACATAATGAGTGAAAATCCACAGTACTTTGTCAACACTATTGCTTATTGTTTTTAATTGGTGGACAACTTACAGGTAAAATGTATAGTTTTCAAGAAAATTTGATCAAAACCTTATTTAAAGATTATCTTTGTGGGATTTTTTTTTGCATTGTCTATTACTGTCAACTTAAATGCTTCTTAATTTTTGATTTTTAGCAAAATATCTCTTGACAAGCTCAGTTTTGGGTTTGCCACTCATATAATAGAAGCATTGTTACTGAGACATTTTAGGTCACTATTTAGTCATAAGGTATGCTGACTTAAGCTCAGATTCTCCTGTATTTTAGCACCCTCTTCTAGGAGGGAGTACCTAAATTACTTTCAGAGCTAATAATTGAGTGTTTCTCATTTTGAGTTTTACTGCAGTAGGTATCTAGGTACCTGGGCCTGTGTTACCTATATTACCTTTCTTCAGGTATGGACAACCAAAAACATAAAAGTTCACTTTTACCAAGTAAAAATAGATTGAAATCTGCAAAGCCTAAAGGTCTTGTAACAATGTTTTACTTCGAAAGACCATTTGTGTGTGCACGCATGTTTGCACACTAGTGCATACACACACTATTTTGGAAAGAGTAGCAAATAGGTGATTTAGTTAATAATTCCTGGGGAAAGCAGGAGTGGAATCACCCACAGATTCTGTAGCTTTAGTCAGGAGGGCTTGGTAGCAAGGTCAGCCTTATCTTACACTTTATATATTTCTGTGTACTCCTTTATGAGGTTGTTAGATTTTCCCCCTCATTACTTACTGCAAGCCTTAATTTTTTTTTCATTCTCATGTTACACTTTGAAATGTGGAGTTTTTATGTGTCTTGATCTAAAAATGTGTCTGCTCCTGTCTTTGATTAGGTCTTGTGTGTTGGTCTAACTCTGTTTCTTTGAGAAACTGTTGAAGAGAATTAAGGGGGGGTTTTTTGACCTTTCTTGTCAGTTTTTTTTTCCCTCTGTCACAATCAGTATGTTTCTACCCCAGATCCCGGTAATATTTGTTTCAAAATACTAACTTTGTTGCCAGAGACTGATACTATTTCTCAAGTGGCTTTAATTGGACTTCAAAATGTATTGTTCTGGAGCTCTTGAAATGGACACTCAAGACTTGTCTCTGTATTCTGTAGCAATTAGAGCATTCCTATTAGTATTAGTAAAGGATACTTTACAGGAGTAGAAGACAGTTTGTAATACTTATTTTTAAGGGTTGTATTTCAAACTTCATGGTATTACTTGTTACCTGCTTTTGAGACTTACCCATTCTAATAAATTGACTGATAAATTAGTCCATGATACATTTAAGCTGAAAACACTGGTGTTTTTTTGTTGCATCTGAGAATGGGAAATTCTTAATTGTGTCATTATTACACACAACAGTTTTTATCTTTTATTATAAACAGTTTGTGCCAGTCTCTTCATGCAAGTGTTGGTGAAGCACTGGATGCTTATGAAGCAGCTCTGGGGGCAGTGATGCAGCAGGAAACTGTTCAGAACATTTGGTTGGAGTAAGTTCTTAAGGGAAGAAAGTTAATTAATCTCAACTATTAAATGAACACTACCAGAGCCATCTTTTTTCTTTTTTTTTTCTTCCAGTTACCTTGTTTTTCTCAATAGCAAAGTTGTTGAATCCAGCAACAAAGTTCAAGAATTCAAGCTTTTTACTGATCTAGTGAACAGATGTCTGGTGACAGTCCCCACACAATATCCAATTCCATTTAGTACTGCTGATTATTGGACCAATTATGAGTTTCATAATAAGGTAAAAATGTGTCTGTGGGCAGTTTTAGTTAAACAAAGTGGCTGATGACCTGTTAGCAGGTACCTGTAATCTATTTGTTCAAGTCCAGCACCAGTATATGAACGCTGAGAGCTAGAAAAAGAATGAGGTGTCTGAGTGTGGTGGTGTTTTGAGCAGAAGAGTATCTAGCAGTGACCTTTTCAAATAAAGGTTCTGTAATGCAAAGAGAAACTTTATGACATGGTAATGAAAAATGATCTTTTTCTAGAGAAAAGAGAAAATTGGTGAGGGAAGGAAGATATGGTTACACAAGAGGGGTCTGCGGATGGAAGGAGTTTTGATCACAGAAGTTATAATGGTTGAGAAATAGAAGAAATTAGGTAGGAGGAAAAAGTTGAGCACTTATACAGACAGAATAAAGCTTACAGCAATCTTGGATCCCTTTTTGCTAGCAAGCAGTACATTTATCTTTATGTATTAAATGCAGGCTAGAAGGACTAAAATAGGTGGTGCTACCAACTTGACACTAAATTAATATTATTCAAATTGATTTATGTGTTCTTGAGTATCTTTACAAGGTTTGAAGGTGGCAACTCATTTTAGTCATAGTGTTCATAGTTTGTCATACCATTATTCTTAGCAGAATAAGACTATAAAGTGGATTAATATTTGTAATTCAAATTCTACAGGTAATTCTTTTTTATTTGAGCTGCATTCCAAAATCTCAGCATTCCAAAACCTTGGAACGGTTTTGTTCTACCATGCCTACTAATCCTGGACTTGCACTGAGGTATGTAAAAATACTTTCAATTAAGGCAGGTGATTAACACAACTATTGGTTTTTGTGCAAGATATGCATGATTTGCTTTCTACTACAGAAGTAAAGCTATTCCTCTATGACTGCATGTTGCTTGAGGCATATTGTGCCTTCTGACGTCACCTCAATCTCAGATTTGACAATGTTCTGTTCTATCTACAGACAGCTTATAATTATACAGAAATTAACTCTGCATTGTACATGATGACTTCAAATGGTCAAAATTTCAAGTGGGTAGAGAAACATCAGATATATATTAAAATCTTGTTGTTACTTGATGATCTATTACAAGTATAGTTCCAGAACAGATAAAAATGGATATACCAGTCTATAACAGTGCTAGCTTAAGGCTTAATTTGACATTTATTTAGCAATGATAAATCATAATTTAAAGGAAAACTGATGGGAAACAACCAGTTAATGTAAGCATTGCACAGGCTCTTGAACAGTGTTTCAAAATGTGCTCTGCCAGGATGAGAGTCCATATTTTACTGTGTTCAGGTGCACTGAACACATGAATATTTTAGTAATATTGAGAAGTCCCAAAACACTGTTCATCATCAACAGTGACCCCAAAGAACTCAAAGCAAGGCTCACATGTGGTTGTGGGCATGGGGAGAGTGTGACACACCTGCCTTTGGCACATGAAGTTGAATGGCTTCATTTTAAATCAAGTTGCGATTCTGTCTAGATGGAACTTGCAGCTCCCTTAGACAGTGTTGATACTGCATGAAATGGGTGAGCAGAACTGACTGAATATTATCCCTAGCCCCATTACTATAAAACTAATTTGTCTCTTTTCAAATGTGTAGTTACCTTGTGCATGCTAAAAGTGAATCCACTTGTAATATGCCAAGATCATGTTTTCTCTCTGACTTCACACTTTTTAGTTATTCTCTGAAAGTGTATCTTAACTTGTTTTGTTCTGAGGAAAATATCAAATTTGTATATGGTGGCTTGGGCTTTTTCCTGCTTGCAACTCTTGACTCAGATTAGGTGTAATGTATTTTGTGTAATGTGTTTCTATCTTTGGATAGCTTTTCTATTCCAAGTGATTAGAGCACTGGTCCTTTCTCATGAATGCCTTTTACAGACTGCTTCTGCAATACTGGGAGGAGAGCAATGTTCAGATTCTGAAACTACAAGCCAAGATGTTTACATATAATATCCCAACTTGCCTGGCCATCTGGAAAATGTAATGCAACAGTCATACATCTGTTTTCATAGCTATTGCTTTTGTTTGTAAGGTTTACTTCACAAAGGTAAATCTGAAATGTCCTTCTAATTGGGCTTGTACTCGAAGCTTCTCTTTCATAAGCTTATTTTGAGAGTAACTTCGTTACAGCAGACAGAGGTACTGTCACTTCTTTAAAATGAGAATTGAAATTTCCCTCTTGGGGAAACTTAACTGAATAGATATGCTGCAGATAAATATGAATTATGTATTTAAAAGTTGCCTTTTAAAATTCAACTATTGACTTCTGTCTCCCCCTCTCTACCCCTCCCCTTTATATATCACAATAGCAGTATTCTCCATTATCCAGTGATGCTGAACTGATCTTTTTCTTCAGTGTTTGTTCATAATGGGGAACCACTGAAATGTCTTGCTCATGTAAGGTTGTTTTTAAAAAAATGGCTATTTTTATATTTTCACAATAGATTAATCTCATTGGAAGTTAGTTTCTTCTCAAGGAATTAGTAATTTGCTTCCACAGTCAGTATTCTGCCATTAATGGCATTTAAAATAATTCAAGAATAAATGTTTTTATATATTTCTTTTCCTCAGAGCCATTGCTGCCGAATGCTTTCTAATGGGACAAAGAGAAGTAAGTCAACACAGTGTACTAAAATGAGTAATTATGAAATGCTGTAAAACTTCTCATTCCTTGGCCTTATCCAAAACAATGATAATCTTGTAAATCCAGGATTTCTAGTTAGTTGAAATAGTCTTGTTTATAGACACCAAAACATGTGCCTCAGGTGTGAGAAATGTTTTTGACACTTGAGGTAGAATGGATTATATAATGAGTGCATGCTCTTTTGCTCTTTCTGTGTATCTTTCCCATACTGGGAAGGCTGTATTCTTCTCCTTTTTTTATTTTTTTGCTTTTTTTTTTTTTTTGCTTTTTACCTGGAGGAGATTGTTGTATTTTAAGTTCTAGCAGAGGAAGCAAGACTCATGCTGGAAAATGATAGTGACTATCTTTACAAGTGGACAAGAGAGCTGAAGAGAACTTTTTGCAAGGGCATGTCATACTAGGGTGAGAGGGAATAGCTTCAAACTGAGAGGTAGATTGGATAGATTAGAAAAACCAGCTTTATTTTGAAGTGGTGAGACACAAACAGGTTGCCCAGAGAAGTTGCAGACTGCTTCCAGGGATGAGGTTTCTAGGCCTGACTGGGTGGGGTTTTGAGCAACCTGGTCTAGTTCAGTCGAAGATGTCTCTACCCATGGCAGGGGGTTTATTATCTAGATGATCTGTAAGATCCCTTCCAACCCGAACCATTCTCTGATTCTGTGAAGTAGTTGGAAGGGTGGGGTCTGCCAAACTAATGTGTGAAAAAAGTTTCCATAATTCCTGACCACACACAAGAGTCCAGTTCCTTTTTTCCAAAATAATAGGTTTACTTACTAGTACTTAGAGTAGGGAAATATCACTCTGTGTAGAAACACAAAAGAGGTTTTTTGGCACAGCAACCGCATCACTTTTCAAATAGAATTATCTTCCTGGTACTGTAGCTGCCACCTTCAAAATACTCTTCCATCTGTGAAAAGATGCTGTGTATTTGAGGATGGGGGCTGTCATGAGGCCCTTGATTTATGGTTCATCTCTTGCTTGTGGTATTTGAGCTACTTCGCTGCTGTATTTGGTTTTGTGTCATCTTAATAGTGACTTACTCTTAGCATCCTTCTTTTTTGTCAGTGATCTTCTGAATCAATATTAAAGCTTTAACTGATCCATAAAGGGTAGCATGGCTGTTGTTAGACTCACATATGAAATGTTTTCTTTCCTTTTCTATGGTCTCCTAGAATGTTTAAGAACAACATCCCCTAAGCAGAATTACTTTGTTTGTTAGATCAAATAGCTCAAAGTCAGGAGATATCAAAGGGTGGATTGCCTATTAAACCTTAATTCTGTCTCTGTGTTGATGGTTTGGTGTAATCTGTAATTAATCACAGATCCCTGCTTCAGTCATTGTATTAGATGGACTACATCTTATAACACTGCCTGTAGTAAGGCTGGTGACTGAAAAGAGCTCTGATTTGTTTGGTTAGAAAAATATATGTCAAATGCATAAAAGGAGGGCCCTTAAAGAAAATGAACCAATTAAAATGAAGGCATATGTGAAACATTGTAGCTGGATTACACCCAGAAGAAATCTTGTGGTTTTCTTCTGCAACCACCTCACTAATTATACTGTATATGGTAAAATCACTTAAGTAGTCACACACAGTGCAGTTGGGTTTTTGTGGGGGTCTTTGGTCTGGGATGTAGTGAGCACTTAAAATTGTTTACACAAATCAGTGATTGTTCCAGATAACTGGATTTTCTAGTAAGCAAGTAGGATATTGTTTTAAAATTGAATTGTGATTCAGATTCTGGATTTCCTGTTCCTGGAGAACCTGTCATTTATTTCCTTCAGAGGTCATGTAAAGGTTTGTTAAAAGAATATGAAAATGGGTACAAGTATTTAAAATGCCAACAAATACCTCCCCTAGTGACTCTGATTGAAGTTGGGACTTAAGATACCAGTAGTTGAAGGACACTTGAGTAAGTACTAGTATTAAATATTTTGGTCCTCTATTTTGAACCGTAAAATGGTAAAACCATTTTTTTTTTGAGAGTTGCAAAGACTCATACTGATTGTTGAAGCATAGATAGGTAGATGCTGAAGGACAAAAGCCCATGAAACAGTCATTTTCATTGCAGGATTGTGATGATATGCAATAAACAAGACTTGAGACTACATATTGAGTGGTGAAAGAAATACTCAGTAAGCTGCTTCATTCCCTGAATGTATTCCATCCTGTGCAATGAATGAAGCAAGAATCTTGTGAAGAAAAATAGCAGGTCCTCATGTAACTAATCATATTCATACAAGGGTCAGAATTAAGGTCAGACATAAACTTGCCTTTGCTTTTAGTACCAGTTCAATGCTTCACTTCAAAACTATTAAAAAAATTATTGCAGGAGATTTTTGTGCTTCAAATAATTCATTTTGAGTGCATGAAATTGTGCTGACTTTTAATACTTGCCTTTGTTTTACAGGTCCATCATTTATATCAGAGAGCCCTTCAGAAGTTACCTCTATGTGCAACACTGTGGAAAGATGTAATGTTTTCTCCTTATGATTAAGTTTGAGGTTTCATATAAATTCTCTGCATATCCCATATCCATAGATGTGGTGATGCTCAGGCTCTGGCTAAATCTTATATCTGCTTCCCCATCTCTTTCAGCAACTCTTGTTTGAAGCATCAGGAGGAGGTAAAACTGATAACCTGAGAAAACTAGTTTCCAAGTGCCAAGAGGTTGGAGTCAGCCTAGATGAGCTTTTAAATTTAAACACTTACAGAACAGAAAACAAGAATCTCTGAACGCTGGGTATGGTCAGCCATAAGTCCTATAAAATGCCAAAATCAGTTGAATGATTCTTCAGGCTGATCCATGCCCTAGGATCTATGTAAGGCAGATGAGTATTGCTGAGCATATCAAGTCTCCAGTCTGCTTTCCTTGAACCTGGAAACAATTAACATGACCTTCCTCTGGAAACATGAACTCCCTGTCTGGCCTTGCTTCTGGGCCCTGCCAGATTCTCATAACATCATCTACGTAAGTATAGTTAATCAAAATGACAGACTTTATTTTTTTATGGTTTTTTTTTTTTTTTTTTTTATTTACTGTTTTCTTTGTTTTGCTGTTCCTGATTCACTTGACACTCTCGCTGATGCCTGAGAGATCTGTGTTTGGGATTAATTTACTGGGCTGTGTTTACAGTAAAAAACAACTAGTCCATTTTGGGTTTTTTTCCTTTTTTAAACCTTTTTTGAGACTTTTTCATTACAGGATTTAAAACAAAAGCAGCCGCTCTTAAGGAAAGTGTAACTGCCGTGGCCACAAGTATGCTTCTTGCACTTGAAGGCTCTAAGAGGGTTGCTTACTGCCCTTTTCTGCATTGGACTCATGGCAGAGACTATTAAACTTGAAGATTAAAGAAACTTTTGCAAATGCCAGTGCATCAGAACCTAAGAGTGGTCAATTATGTGCAATTTTTTGTAAAGAAATTTTAATTTATAATAAAGTTTAACAGTTTAAAGAAAAAGAATATTTATCTGTTTTGTTTTGGTACTACCTTACACTATTACAGGTGTTTTTACAGAGATTTTCAATACAAGCTGACCTTGAAAAAGAAAAAAATCTTTTGTCTTTTGTTATTTTGATCAAGAGATAAGCAAATATGGTTGAGCTGCCTATTGTGGATATAGAATAACTGTCCCCTTGGAGGTTTTTCATCCCCTTGCCTCAGGTACACAGTTGTTTGTCCCATAACAGCTATTCCTATCAACAATACCACTTCAGTAAAGGAAAATCCATTTTATATTGTCTTTTTTGCCCTTAATGAAAGGAGGCCCACTTCCTGAGGTTGATACATGTACACTGTAGAGAGAAATGAAATACGTGTCAAGTCATATCAAAAGGTGGCTGTAGTACCTGTTGCATAGGTGTTTCATTAAGATGCCAGTAAATGAGTGGTCTTCATGGTAGAGAATGGGGCAAAGTAGTTAGACATATCATTTCCAGTAGCTTTCAAACCCCTTACTTTATCTGAGCTGAACATGAAGCAGCTCTCTTAAAGGAGGAAAAAGTGGGAAATACTAGTTTTCATCCAGGGGAATGAAGAGTGTTTTTGCACCTTAAGTCCTCTTAAACAACTCATACTTAATTTTATAATTCATGCTTAAGTATAAAACTTCAAGTACTCAGTTTATGGCCAAGTTTTCTTGCAGACTATACAATCAGTATTCAAAAACTGACTCAAACCTGTTCTTTACTGAAGTAGGGTGGTGTCCTGATTTTTTTCACACTTATGTAGTGTGGCACACTCCACACAAGTGCAGTATTCAATCGTTCTA
This sequence comes from Agelaius tricolor, assembly GCF_023055355.1. Lineage (NCBI taxonomy): Eukaryota > Metazoa > Chordata > Aves > Passeriformes > Icteridae > Agelaius > Agelaius tricolor. The sequence continues at coordinate 34,410,398 of NW_027269263.1, forward strand.
CTGAAAACCCCCTTAAGTTTGATGAATGCTATTTTACATAGATTAGCCAAATATTTTTTCATAGTTTGTCTTTAAAATTTTCCAGATAAGTGGTTGATATTTTTCTGCAGCAGTGTTTTTTTAGTGGGATACCATTTTACCTATTCCACTGTTAAAAATGGAAAAGCTGTCAAGGGCTGGAGCACTTGCAATGCTGCCCTGTGTGATCCTTACCTTAGTCTCATATTGCACTTAGGGCTGTTACTTTGTGACCTTTCTTCCTTTGCTATATAGCGACTTCATAGCAGAAGACCTTTATAAAGGAGACATTAAACTTTACATTTTCATCAGGGATTAATCATGTGTACTCTGCCTTAATGGCTTCTCAACATACTTGGAGGTAGGGAAGGGGAAACCAAAAGCCCACAATGTTCTGATTTCCACTGGCCTTGATCCATATTGTTCTGATTAAAGTACTCATGGTTGATGCATGTGGCCTTTGACCCAATCCCAGTCTTACTTGATGTATATATAAAAGTGACTGATTAGAAACTGAAATACTGAAATGAAAGAGTATGAAGATGCTGTATGGTCTTCAGAGCAGCACCAACATTCATTTTTTTTTACCAAGAAAGAAGAAAAATGCACTGCTGGGTAATGTAGAAGTTCCAGGAAAGAGTTAGTGCTTCCACAGATCTGCACTTAGCATGGAATTGTCTCCAGGCTGATAGTCTAGTTAAGAGGGTTTTCTGTTCCAGAAACTAGGGGATTTCTAGTGGTCATTTCTAAAACTTAATTAATTATTTACCAAGGGTATTAATTTAATCTACATACTAGTCTTTCAATTTAGTGATCTTTCCTAAGAACTTTGGTTCTACAAGCAACTTTTGCTTACAGGCAATGGTGGTGAAGAATTGTGAATAAAGGATAGTTCTAGTTAATCAAGCAAACTACTAGTTGCTCAAGAGGAAAAATAAGGGGAAAGCACAGTAACTTGTTCCATAAAAAGTTATGCTGCTACTTGTTCTGTGCTCAGAATGGCTACTTTATGAAGGGTGGTTTGATTACTTGGTATTTAGTTTAAGTCTCTGTGGAAATAGAGTGTAGATCTTTAACAGCACTGGACCAAACTACTCCCACTACAGTATTTTTCATTTCCTGGCTCTTGCAAAGGCACATTAGTATGAGCAAAACATTTAGATGCATTTATTAGGAAGAATAAATGGAAATTAGTGCTTCTTTTGTTTATCTTCATGCAGGTCTACATTGAATCTACTCATTTGGTGTTGGTTATTTTAGTGCTTGCTAGTTCCCACGGGACAGCTGGTGCCCTTACTGTGGCAAGGGCCATTACCCCCTCCATACTCCATTAGGTAAAACATGGCCAGCAAGCCCAGGCAGGTGATCCTTCTCATCTGCACTGGCCAAGTCATTCCTGCAGCCATGCATCCTAGTCTGGCTTCCTGGTTCAAAAGAGGTATGGAGTTACTGAAGAGAGCTACTGAGTGGCCACACAGATGAACATCCCACATATATGGAAAGGTTGCAAGAGGTGGGACTTTTCAGCCTGAAGAAACCTCAGGAAGAGCTTCTCGACATGTACAAAAGGAGGATGTAAAGAGCCAAGCTCTTAAGCTCTTCTTAGTGGTGCCCAGTGGCAGAGCTAGAACCATTTGGCATAAACTGAAATGTGGGAGGTTTTGGGTAAATGTCAGGAGACACTTCTAACTGTGAAAGTGACTGAGCACTGGTGCAGGTGGCCAGAGAGATAGTGGAAACATTAAAAAGCTGCCTGGATGTGGTTCTGGACAATGGGCTCTAGATGTCCCTACTTGAGTAGGGGTTTGGAGCAGGTGACTTCCAGAGAGCCCTTCCAGCTGCACTGATTTTGTGGTGCTGTCACGTTCCTGGTGTCCATTAACCTGTGTGCTTTCACCACCTTTGTCTTATCAACCTCACCTTCCACCCTGGTTATCTCCATGCTCCTTTAGTCAAGGGCAGAAAGCCCAGGGCCAGGCCAGCGGTGTTGGTCCTTTCTGACCTTTCTGGCTGAGGCAGAGCTTTGAGTGTGTGATCTTTTGCATTGTCTAACTTTGTAAATACTTCTTGACTTACTATATACAGGAGCTGAAGAAGTAGCTATGGACTTCATAGTGTCTTTAATGTTTTTATTGAGGTGTTCTCCCACTGCACCTTTTGTTTTGTATAGTCAGTGCACTGATTGCAGTTACTGATAGAGACTTCATGCCTGGCTTTATTCCGGATGAAAGTTATATTTTAGGGTTTTTAAAAATTTTTTTTATGTAGGTTTTTGTTAAGATGATTACCAGAAATTGAAGAATGGATGGTTTAAATTGAGACAGCTAAGGGAGTTGTGTTGATCTTGTGCAGCAGGTGAGACCTTGCCTCATCTCTGAGAGGGGAAGGTGAAGGACAGGCTTGCTTTCAAAATCCTTCAGGCATATTCCTTGTGCACCTGTGCTGCTACTGCTGTGCTCCGTAACTACAACTCAAAGGGGTAGCTAGTTTTGCAAAGTGGCAATATCCCTCCAAACATTAGACATTCACATAATCTTCAGCCATGTGAAAAGTCCCTGTGAAAACCTCCACATCCTGCAGCTTCCCTGAAGAGCCCAATACAGCCCAGACTCCCATACATTCACTGGTCTGTGCTGCTGTTCTGCATGTATGCTATGTCCAACTGGATGCTTGGATCCATTTTCACAATATACCCAAGGTCAAGATTGTGTTGATCAGGAAAGATAGGATGTTTTTCCTTGGCTCCCTTTCTCTTGGATTTTGCTATAAATGTTCTGTGAGATGAGTTTTTTTTCTGTGAGGCTCCAGGTTGATCTTGAGGTTGATCTGCAAAGTCAAGTTCAACCTTTGCCCTCATACCAGCATGCCCACTAAACTGTATCACCCTGCCAGGTCCACTCATTTTTTTGAATACTTCCAGGGATGGTGACTCCACCACTTCCCTCAGGAGCTTGAATCTCTCATTATGCTGGTCAGACCTTGACTAAGCCCTATCCTCCTCACAGCCTCACAGGTAATTTCAGTTCACATCCCATTAAATGTCATTCAGAATTACAGGGCAGTGAGCTGCATCTTACCTGGGGAGTCTAGACTGTGTCCTTACATGACCTGCCATTTCACCTGAGACTGGGAAACATCCTAGCAGTTTAAGGAGCAGTCAAAAAGGAGGTGAGAGCAGAAAAGGTTTGTTTTCCAGAACAGAGCAGGAGTGTCAGCTTATCCTTATCTGTAAGGTAGCTTTAGGTTTGCAAGGAGCCCAAGATCAAAATTTAGCTTAAAAGAGGATATAAACGTTAACTGCTGCTTTTTTATTGCATGCAACTATTTGTTATTGTCCTACCAGAGTAGCAGATAATAAAGCAGAGTATGGCCTGTAACTGAAACTCAAACCTTGTAAAGCTGTTAGCAATGAATTACCAATGTGTCTGTTTGTTCTCTGTTAATGGGAGCATAAAATGCCACCATAAAGTTTGCACTGCTGCACCTGGGGTACTGGCAGCAGTGACTGTATGATGGCTCTGTAAAATGTTGACAAAGATTAAATGGGAAGAAGCCTTTCAGTGCAGTCAGGAAGGCTTGATCTAGCAGAAAATAACAGAAAATACAGTGATGCTGTTATATAAGTGACTTGCTTCAGAGTGAGCTGGGGAAAACTCTATCTGTGGAAAAGGTAATGATTTAAGTGATTTCTCAGTGCTGCCACAGCATGTGATGGTTACAGGTGATCTGTGAGGAACTTCTCTGTGAGATATAATCCTTATTGATTTCTATTTCTGTTTATTTTCATGACTCTCAATCTGGCTTCCATTTGTGACCCTTGGAGTTAGGTTTTCTGATCAGTTTGAGAAAACTGTGTGGCTGAGGAAAAGTGGTTGAGGAACTTTTAAGAATGGAAGTGCCATCAGGGTGATGTGATGGCACTCTCTTGTGCCATCACATCACCCTGATGTTGTGATGGCACAAGATGACGTTTTCTCTTGTGATGTTTTCTCTTGTATTCACCAGGGTTAATACAACATGAGTAGGAAGACAGAAGAACTGCTTCTACTAGCTTCCAGTAGGAAGTTTTAGTTGTGATTTTATGTGATGTGGAAATAGCCCATATATTTTCAGCACCTATCTGTAATCACATTAGCTCTTACCTTTCCCTCCTGAGGCTTTCTTTGCCCTCTGTGTTGAGGTTTAACCCCAGTCAGCAACCAAGTACCACACAGCCACTTGGTAATACTGCTCCCTTTTCCATTGGGTTGGGGAGAAAAATGGGAAAGAAGGTAAAATCCATGGGTTGAGATAAGAAATGTTTAATAATAGCTTTTAGTATTTTCCTTCCTTTCTTAAAAGATTCTGCTGTTTGGTGCCTCACATGATGACATCATCGATATATTGCAGGTGTTCCAGAGCTTAGAAGGTGATCCCAGCTGCTTGTTTTCCCTATCCTCTAATTGCAGAGGAATTCTAATTTCCCTATCCTTCTAATTTTAACTCCTAGCCCTCTTCCCCAGCATCCCAGCAGCCAGGTGATCACCTGCTCACCTGGGTGATGGCTGAAATCTCTTTGCACATCCCACAGCTCTCTCAGGGATAGGGACTGAGTGGTTCCCTCTTGTTCCATCTTTTCCTCCTGCTCTTGTGATGGCCCTGCTTTGTTCTCCTTTGCTAAACAAACTCTCTTGTGTCCATTTCTCCTGGTGAGAAGGGGTGACTGATACCAGCAGGGTTGGTGCTCTGGGTCAGCTGCAGGGCCTGGGGCCAGGCTTGGAGCAGCTGCAGTGCCTGTCACTGCCATCAAATCCAGGGAGATCCTCTTTTCCCTTGAGGATCCTGAATCAGTGTTGAACTGGGCTCATAGGCCAGGGCCCAGCACGCTGCAGTGATTTGTGTCTCTCTGGAACTGCCAGGCTGGTGGCATCCTTTTTCCAAGTGTTTTCCTAGTTTTTCTGGATCCTGCACTTGTTCAGGGGGAAGTTCCAAAGTGCTGGAATACCCACTGTCCTGGGCACTTGCCCACACTATCCCACGAACCCATCCACTCAGAGCTGTCCAGTCTCAGGGCAGATCTCTGGGTGGTTTTCTTACGTAGGTGTTCAACAAGACCTGGAGCACAGTCAGAAGACATAGCAATAAAACTGTGCTGGTTTGAACATCCCAAGGATATTTGACACTTGCAAGAGCTTTAGTAAATAGCCTGGAGGAGAAGAGGAAGACAGGTGGAGATGTTTCTCCCATGGATTGGCTCTCTGAGGAGAAAAGGTAACAGATATCATTATGAATAGTTTCCAGTAGACGGCTCACAAAGTACAAAGATGACAGCAGTGCTGAGTACAAGTAACGGATTTGTTTCATAACCAGCAATTCTGTCCTATCATACACCAGCATTGAAGTACAACGTGATGCAACTCAGATAACAAGCACAACAGCTCTGAGAGCAAGTAAATCAACACTGTGATCAGTGACTTAATAATGAATGTTTATAACCAGTTTGTTCTAACATGATATAATCGTATTTGTTGTTATCTCAACCCTTCATTGCCCCATGTTGGGCACCAAAAACAAAAGGACTGTTGTGGTTTAACACCAGCCAGCAGCTCAGTACCACACAACTGCTCACTCACACCCCCTCCCTCCCTGGTGTGAAGAGGAGGAGAGTCAGGAAGAAGGTAAAATGCATGCGTTGGTGCAAGAACAGTTGAAGTTTAGGAACATATTAATAATTAGAATAAAATATAAGATGCTAACAATTACAATGACAGTTATAATGAAAAGGGAGAAAACAAAAATAACCCACTTGTTCCAAAACCTCCCACCCACACTCCCAGTGATATATAGTGCAGTTACTCATCACCCACTGATTGATGCCTAGCCCATCCTTGAGCAGGGATCCCCTAATCCTGACCAGTTACAGTTTTATTGTTCAGCATGATACCATAGGGTCTGGAATATCCATTTGGCCAGTTTGGGTCAGCTGTCCTGGCTGACCATGAGAAGCTGAAAAGTATTTGATTTATTATAGGCATTACATGGCAACAGCCAAAAAAAACCCCAGTGTTACCAACATTATTCTCATACTATGTCCAAAACACACCACCATACCAGCTACTAGGAAGAAAATTAACTCTACCCCAGCTAAAATCAGAACTTTGAAACATTCTGTGATCTTCCTTTGTCTTCTAGAAGAGACCTTAAGGCACCTTTCTCTCCCAGGATAGATTGGATAGATTTCAGTAGGGAGATTAACATCATGAATTGCACTGTTCAAAACTGTATCGTCAAGAGAAGTCAAACTTTGAAAACCCTTGTTGGGACAGCAGGAAAGAGTGGCAGTACATTCTTTGCATCACCTGACATAGACCAAAGACTGAAGAGTGCTTTCAAAAGGACAGTGGTTCCAAACTCTGCAATTACAAGTATGATGCCATCATTTCTAAACTGATTGAGAGAGCATCAACTAAGAATCTCTCTACTCAGAGGACAAACTCCATGGTTAAAAACAGTATTATCACAAAAGTCGTAAGATAGCTGAGGCAATGTGTAAAGACTGCCATGCAGTGTGTGCAGAGGGTTTGATGGTGGATGCAGAAGATGGTGCATAGCTAGACCAAGTCCTGTAGTAGATGCCTACTATGGTGCTGTGTTGTCAGAAGCCAAATGCAGGGGACTTGGATAAAGCCAAAGACTGAATTATGGGTAACAATCTTGTTCAGACTGCAAAGAACTTGGTTTTAGAGTGCATCTGTTTGCTTCAGCTGAGAAATGCTGAGGAGGACTGGCATGTGGTGCTTGTGCACCAGCCCAGTGGAGTAGTTTTGACTCTGTTAGTAGGAACTCCTGCTCCTTCCATATGTTTTCTGGCTGTAAAGCCTCAGCATAATCTGGTGGGTTGTCTGGAGATTACTGTGGAGAGAGAAAGATGCCACACCATATATAATGTAAGAGGCTTTATAATTACATGGTAGGAAAATGACCAGTGGAATTCATCTGGGAGGCAAAAAGTAAGTGTTTTTTGTCTGAAATCAGCACATGAGAGGGTCAGGGTCTGTAAAGTGCCAATAAAAATAAAGCATGTGCTTTTATCACTTGTTCAGCATAATCCTTCCAGAGTTCTATATTGAGTTATTTTTGAAGGCCTTGTGCCAGGGCTTTATCAGATGAACTGAGATCAAAGGTTAGGCTTGATTATTTTTTTTGTGTCTTTCTGCCCAATTCTACTAAGCAGTCCAGAGGCTTTATGTAATGAAAAGCTTTTGTGGAAATGGAGCAATAAAAACTGTTTCAGCCTGGCCTTCTCAGCTAGCACTTAGAGGGACACAGGACATGCAGGTACAATGCCAGGATTTGCTCACTCTGTGTACTGAACACTGATTTTTGATGTAGTGGAACTCCTAAGCTGTAATATGTAGAAATGGCTGCACAATCATCCATAGAAACCTAGAGTCAAGAAGCCTTGATCCAGCCACAAAGCACCCACTGATGAGGCTGGCTACTGGGCCTCATCCAGCACTGGGTTTTGTGTTTCCTAGATTGCAGGCAACTGGACAATGGAGTGGACTGGAAAGTCTCTAAGCAAAGTAAAGAAATACACCTAGTTTCCTTGGATATACTGCATCCAGTTCTGCTGGACACACTGATAGAATACCCTGGGCTCCACCCCTGGGAACCACTGGATTTGTGCCAGAAACTCCAGAAAGATTGGTTGTATTAACGTGACTGGGCAAGGTACAGACTTAAGCTGAGGCAATAGTTCAGCCTGCTGTTAGTGGGCTCCATGGCATGGTTGGGCCCATAGAGCATCTGTCCCAGTTTTGTTTGGTGAATTAATATGTGGATCAAACACTGTTCCTGAAACAGTTTATGGACAATACCATTCTATTTTTGGGGGAAGAGGGATTGGAGTGAGTGTGTGTTGCTACACCTGGGTGATGCTTTGAGGGCAGACAATATCCCCAAACAGTTTAATTCACAGTACAGAAGTAGCAACTATCTCTGTCTAGAGGTAGGTGGCAAGTTGTGTGCTGGGACTCTGGAGCCAGAGGAGGTCACAGAACCAAGCACACTGACTGAAGGCTCCTGGCTTTTTGCTGGATGGAACTGGGGCCCTGGAAGTCTTGAGTGCCCCTGTCAACCTTCCCAGGACTATAGGGTTTAAAAACAAGTATATAAAGAGTTATACAGGGTGAAAGAAGGGATACTTTCTTAATAAAATGATTATTTTTCCATAAAGCCTATAGAAATTGTGGTGGTGGTGGTGATGGCAATAAGATTCCAACTTGACTGAGGAGTCAAATGTGGAGGTACTTTCTAAGACATTTCTGCTTTTGAGGACTGGTCTTACATCCTTACTGTGTTTTGCCCACCTGCACACTTGTTGGGGTGCAAGTATTTAGGTTGTGCACACGGGGGCAAAGTCAGCTGCAGTACTGACCATCTCTTTGACTTCTTCAGCACACTTTCTAATGTCCCACCTGCTGTATGATTTTGGAATCATGAACTGTAAGACATCAATAGATTCAGGACATCCCTGTCCTACCTTCAGCCTTCCAAATACTCTGGATTTAAAGCTTACCTTTTTAGATAGCTGAAGAAAACAGGAATATGGGCCTTTCACAAATAATACACAGATGTGAATAACAGTGTCAATACGCTTAGTTTTCTTGATTTCCTGACCATTCTTCTGTATGGACATGGGAGTCCTTTGCACATGATTTCTTAGCCACTGCTTTCCCAGATCTGCTTGGCTGGGGTCTGTTTTTTTTGCCTTTGACTTTCCTGATGTAGTTTTCCTCGTGCTGCTGATGAGATCCTTTGCTCTTATAACACTGGAGTCCTTTGATCAGTTTATCAATGGATCTATTCTCTGATTGTTTCCTTTCTGCATGCAAAAGATTTTGCTGTGACTTGCAACCACCTTGCTGATCAAGGATGCTGTTTCAGACTGGAAAACCATTGAAGCTGAAGGGCTCCCATTGCCAGCCTTTTGTCCATCTCCACCACCACCAAGGCTGAAGAGGCTGGAAAAGTGCCTTCTGCCAGAATTCCTCAAATTTGCACAGGGAATTTTCTCAAACTGTCCTATAGAATATTAATCCAAATATTTCCGGGTGGGACGTGCCTGGCCTCGTCTGGCCCTTGCTGCTGGACCAAAGGCAGCAGCTGTGGTGTTTTACCTCAGAGATACCTTTGGTCTGCTGGATGCTGCAGCTGGGCACTTGGAACAAATCCAGGCATAGTAGGAACTCAGTTTACCTCTGGTGGAAAAGGTTCAGGAGACGGTGAAGAGAGAAAGGAGAGCATTCTATCGTAGAGTTTTAATCCAGAGTTTTATTCCAGGATGGTAGAGCTCAGAATCTTGTAACAGCTCCCAACAGAATCCAGACCGCACGGTCCCGTCTCCTTTTAAGCCCGGGGACAGGGGGAGGGGAAGGGACAGGTGAGGCACCAACCAGGTGGGAGGAGGGGAAGGCTCAAGGGACAAAGACACTTGGACAGGCCAATGAGCCCAGACCTGAGGGGCATCTTTTGAACTTCTGCCAACCACACCACGACCCTGCTGGAATGTTAAGATTGATGGACAGCTCTTAGCAGGAGGGCAAAGGGGGAGGGAAAAGGAGAGGTTGGCACACCTGGAGGGTTGGGATAGGTGAAACAGGGAATGGCATCACGCTGCAACACTGTCCCTCTGAGCCTTTCCGAAAAGGGAGGACTCTCTGACCAGAAACTGTGGAGGAGTGTTTCCCAGTGGCAGCGAGGCACTGGCACTTGGGCACATGGTGGCACTAAGTGCCTGGCAAAAAAAGACTGATGTTCTCCATCCACCCTGACTGCCCACGACCTCAGAGCTACTGATGCAAGAGGCGAAAGGCTGAGTATTGCAGAGCAACACAAAGTGAGAAATCTAAGCTTCCAGTAGGATGTCTGGGAATACTCTCTTAGCAAGTGTCTTCCTCTGTCTGTCATCTGTCCTGTGAATTCTGCTTCTGGTCATATTACACCCTCAAATCCCTTGGGGAAGCTTTTCCTGGAGTGTTTTCTCATGTCTCCCTTGCAAATAAAGCCAGGGCACATTTCTGCTACCTTAACAAAAGATCGATGACATTTATTGAAAATCTCACTCGCATTTTAAAAATACATTATTTTTAGAAGGTGATGGCTTACTTTTTAGTCTGGATCCTTCTTCTGAATCTTTTAATGGCTGGTTAACATCACATTGGCAGCCTAAACTTCTGAGCCATAAAAAGTGAAACTTTAAAATTTTTTCCTTATGACAGAGGTATTTGGGGTAGCAAATCTGAATGACACAAAAGGAGAAATTTGCCAGGGAGCTCTAAGGGGGAAATAGAGCTGAACAATCTTTTTCTAATTATTGTAATAAGAGTGCCATTATCAGAAATGCTCTGTGCTCTATTGGGAAAGAGAGCTATGCTAATAAGAAACAAAGATATTTGATCCTTCATAGATCAAAGCACTTTTAAGGTGCTGCTGTCATTATGAAAGGCTCTTGGTGTAAGAATGGTACTTAGTGGACAATAGCTCTATTATTTGTCATTTAAAAAAAATAATAAAAATCAGACCTAATGTTTTATTTATGAGGGCCCAGATTTGAAGAGAAGTGCTTCACTCTACCATAAAGCAACAGCTTTTAGGACTATGCTGTAATTCACTGCCTACAAATGTGAGAAATTCCACTGTGCAAATAGGAATATTTGGTATGGGAATAAACACTTGCTGAAATCCACTGAAGTGAAGAAATCCCTTGGAAAGCTTCTGAATTCTATGCTGCAAAGGTCTGTGGGCTTTTTTTTACCCAATTTTCTTCTTTCTCTTTATGCTCACTTGTGTTCAGGATATATCTCTGAGAGCTTTCAACTAGGCTTTCGCTTTTTGTGTTTTTGCAGTGCTTAGAGCAGTCAGATTCTGGTCTGAAACCAAAGCTCCAAAGGGCTCTCCTAACACATAGAATAATAAAAGAAGAGAGAAACTGATACTGAGAACTGATACTGAGTTCATCTATGGCTCACGAAATGGATTTCTCACTGTTAAATCCTCTGGGGGTTGGGGGGAAATTGCTTAAAGACCTGGAAAGTCCTACATACACCCATAGTCAACATACACCCACAGTCTCATACAAAGAATAGTGTCAAGAGAATGGGAAAGAGAGATATTTTTTTTAAGGGAAAGCCAATCAATTTTTGCAGGTAGAAAAGCAGTATTCAGGGATAGAAACAAAATTATAAATACTGATATTTTACTTTGACCTGTATTTAATTTCTGTCCAAACTGGTATTACCTATTCCTATTTAAGTGGAGTGAATAGAAGTGTAAAGCTATTTGAATTTTGAATAGTCTATCAGTTCACCAAACCTCACACTTGATGAACCCAATAAAACACAATTATTTATTGTTTTGTTTGCTTTGTACTGTTTCTGTAACACCAATAAAAGGTGTAGTACAATCCTCCCCTGTGTCCAGCACACGGGGCCATACACATTCTGCCCACTGTCATTTCGGTTTCTCTTTGCTGCTTTTTTGAATGGGAAATTTGATGATTATGAGATTTTCTTAAGTGCTTTTGCTCCAGCATCTTCAAAGCTCTTTTCTTGTGTTTTTTTCCCATAAAAGAAACTCAATCTCTATACAACCTCTCTATGTTTGCTCTCCTAGAGATGGGCAAACTTATGTTAAATGCTTTGCTTGTACTTTTAAGCCCAGAGCAATGAGGGCTCATGACTTTCAGTTGCAAAGTAGCTTGTTTTGTTTCAGGAAGCCACGTAGGCTGCTTTCAGTTCCAGAGGTGGCATTTCCTGAGGCAGATATTTTGGCACCAGTCTCTGCACAGACAGAAAGCTCTTACTGGAGAGCTTGGGCTGCAGAGCTGGGCCACTTTCTCTGAAGAAAACTCCAAAAGAATATTTTTCTGATATGAAGTCTCTATTTTTCTAAGGTAATTGCACAAGCTTTCTGACCCATGGTGATCCTCTAGAGTTTCCAGTCTGCTCTGACTTCACCTCCTGCCAAGTGAAAGTGTATTTTTCTCTGGCAGAGCACATTGACTCCTTGACTTTGTGGCAATGAACACATGCCAAACCCTGCTGTCACTGTTCCTAGCTTCCATCCTGTGTGCTTTATTGCCTTATTTCAGCTCAGCAAGAATGTCACTGTCCCCTAGAGACATATTCTTCAATATCTTAGGACTTGGTGTCTTTAGCTCTCCAAGTCCTCCAGAACAGGATGGAGAAGGTCTCCTGGGTGGCCAAGTTGAGCAGGACTGTGTATCCAGGAGAGTACAGGCTTTTCCATAATATGTCCTGTTGTCCAAACCTACCAAAAAACACAGAAAAAACACAAACTACAGCAAAACCCCTCTACCAAAAAACCCATGGGAAATTCCAACAATTTGAGCAATTTGGAGGATTATCTGCACACTGGGATGAATATATATCAAATAAAGCAAATTTCCTCATACTTTGCATTCACAGTAAGGCATTCTGTTATGTCAGGAAACTGTTTTCCCACTTCATGCATTAAAATGTTATGCTGCAATTCACTCCATGGGTTTAGGGGAACATTGTTGGATTCACTCTGGATGGTGCACAGAAGAAGCAACAAAATTCTCAGGAGGTTGAATAACAAGAATTTGCTTGAAAACTTTAGAACATTAAGGCAGACTAAGGTACTTGTCACATTTTAAAACCAGATCCAGACAAAGTAATGAATTTCACAAAATTTAGCTTCGAAAACTTAAGTGTAGCCACCTTTAACTTACCCAGACATAACAAGGCACTTACTGAGGCACTGACTACAAGTTTTTAGTCTGGCTTACAATATATTTTGAGAAGAAGTTGGGAGAAGAAAGGGAGAAAAAGAGAAAGTAGAGAGGAAGAAAAAGGAAGGAGAAAGGTATACAGTCACCATTCTTGGATGCAGTGATGAGATTTGATTCTTGCAATTTAGATCTCTGCAGGTCGAGGTGATGGTGGCAGCCTTGGTCTGCCTGGGGGAAGCCCATGAAACACAAAGTCCAGTGTGTTAATATATGCTCAGGCTCAGTGGGAATGCCCAGGTACCTCCTCTGACAGGGCAGATTTACACTGTCTGATGCAACACTGTGGATCATGTGGCACTTCAGGGATCTTTGATGGTTTATGACACCTTCTAAGATATGACACCTGCCTCTCACATCAGCACAGTTGAACCAATTATACCCCATCACAAGGGATGAACCTTTAGACCTACCTGTAAATGTCAGAGGTAAGTTTTACACCTGAGCCAGTTACGTAACGTAAGATTCTGGGATGATAAAAAGCACTATCCCATCTCCCAAGATCTGCTTCTTCTCTTCCCATATCTGGCTCAAACCCCTGTTTGTAGCCTCTGGTGGAGGGTGTGCATCCCCTCTGCACCTGGGCTCTTCCCTTGCATGTCTTTGTCAGCAAAGCCCCTGCTGCTTTTGCAAATGGCCAATTGTTTGAGCCATTCACCTCCAGCATTTCAGTGTCTCACTCTGAAGCACTGATTTCATATTCCAGAATTCATTCTCTGGCCACACAAAGCTCTCTGGAGTTCATTTCCATAGTCAGCCAGTAAAGAGGCCTAGAAGGACTTCCCAGAAGGCTGTGGAATAAATAATGGATGTTTCATCTCATCTCCTATGAGAGATGAAACACCTGTTTTGAGTAGAACAGTCTCCCCTATTACTTTTTTCTTAGAAGGCTGGGAGAGCTCCTTCCTCCAGGAATAGGTTAGTTTATGAATGGGAAATGCTGAGCATAACTGCAGTGACCTCTATAGATAGTCCTGAGAAGCTGTTGTTATGTATGGAACTGAATTAATAACTGCAGACACCTGTCTAAACAGTGATTGCATGTAGAGAATGACACCAGATGCAGAAGGAGATGCTTGAAACTTCCTTCAAGAATTAGTTTTGGAGTCCTGAGACCTTCAAGGCTGCCTGCAGAAGACTCTGGTATGTGCATGCATAAAACTTAGTGGAAGTATTTAGATTCACAGATGAACAGTTTTCCTCTTGTAAACAAAGCATATTTTTTACTTGACAAGTGGAAGTAAAGGTGACAAGTTGCCACCTGTGAAAAAATTAAATAGGGATTTTAAGTGGACTCTTTGTCTGTGGCTAAGTTTTTTAGAAATCCTGGCTATGGGCCAGCTCTCAAGAGGAATATTCTTAATGTTTGTTTTCTCTTATGACTGAGATTGGATCTTTAGATAATTTTGAAAATGCCACAACATATTTTTTTATGGAGAGAACATAATCATGTTTCCTTTATCTCCAGAGTCACTGGAGCACAAGTCTGTGATTCTCATTATATGAACAAGATGTTCCTAATGTTGATACTGCCTTTTCTTTCCAGTATATTTGCCAGGGTTAGGTATAACACATGGGATCTCTTCTGCTTTGTATATTAGCATGGGTAAATTTGCATTTTCCTTTAAAATTTCTAATCACATGTAGCTGGGATTCTGTTCAAGCAAAGACATATAAAGTGTTCAATCAGTTTTCTAGGCTTAGCTTCACATTATTTTTCACAATAACATTGTTGCAGAAGGACAGACTTATCCCTTGTTTGGAACATGGTAATGAAAGAGAACATGAGGTGTTAATTATGGCTGGTGGAGACCCTGGTCCCTCCCTTGCTGGTGGAAGCAGTACAGCTCTCCTGGAGTTTGAGAGCTGTCTTCTGCAGCACCTGAGCATCTGCACAATTACTCTGCTTCATGGATCTGGAAAGAATTTTCTGACACACTTGCTGCAGCTGTTGTGATCCTATTTCTGTTTTTATATTGTCAGCTTTTTGTATCCATGTTCTTTCTCTTCTGTCTCCACTACCTTGTCTTCCAGTTTCTTCCTAAGGAAAACATTACTTTTACTACATTTAAAATTATTTGAGTCCTTCTTAAGTGTTTGATCAATGAAATTTTCAGCAGCTTACCTTTCATATAGCACCCTAAGCTACGACAGAGAAATGTCTGATTATGATATTTTTATTACAGTTTTACACAATTTTTATTACATTTCAGAGGAAAACAGTGGTGCCCCCAATAAGCCAAAATTCCTGTTACAGGTGATTTGGATAGGAGATAGTTTGGTACTTTACATGGTAGCAGCTTTCTCACTGTCCAGTATACATAGGGTCACTACTACTGTCTAGTACATGTAGGTCACAGAGGGATGAAGCAAATATGGAGCAGCAGCAACAGCAAGGACTGCACAAGTGGCTGGTCTCCATTTGAGATCAATTATGATCACCAGATTAGTCAGGGACATTCTCCCCTCTTTTGGGGGCAGAGACTGAAGCTGCATGCCCACCTGGTACAGCACTGCTTATGTGGTGTCATTCTCTGTGCTTCTCTGCTGGTGTCTGCTAAGGCTTGGCCTTTTTCCCATCTATTATTTTACAGGTGATCCCACCTTCTTTATTGCTTTCACTGTATCTCTGACTGACTCTTTCTTCTTGGACATCTGCAACTTTTCTGGGGACTGAGTTCCCAAATAGAACTCAGTGATGTATCTAGTGAGCCTGAGTAGAGGCATTCTATGTCTGGCCTCCCTAAATAACCCATTGCACAAGCCTGCAGTAAACTCTGCTTCAGTTGTTACTGCAGAGAACACTACAGGTCTGTGGATGAGTGCTTCCAGGGAGAAGTCCCCTGTGCAGGTGTGCTAGCACATTGCTCAGAACACTGAAGCTGTGACCTCAGGCACTACTGCTCACTATTTGGTACATAGTTAATAAAAGTCTTTCTTCCACATATCAAGATGTATAACCACAGGGCCTGTTTTTCCCTTCTGCATTGAGGCTTTCACCAACCAGCTCATTCTTCCTTTGTAGGTATTCTCTTTCTCTTCATTATTCAAGTTATACTATCTTCCTCCTAAAATAATGCAATTTCATTCTTCTTCCTTATGGTTCCTGTATTGTTTACACTGTCTAGTGCACACTTGCATGTGAAATTATCTTTACTTGCTTGTTTTCTCACCATTTCTATGTCCTTAGCCATCACAACACTTCCATCTTTTTGTATCCACTCTGAGCTCCCCATTCTTCACAAAATTCCATCATGCTTCTTAACATCTCATAAATATTCATTAATATCTAATAAAATTCCACCCATTTGCATCCTGTCTCCTGAAGGCCTCTGTCCTCCCTGAGTTATGCATTCCCCTATGCTCTTTGCTATACTTCTGGTTTTTGCTCCTAAAGATAATTAGTGACTTATTCCTATTCTCTGTTGGTCCTGTCCTATCAAAATAAGACTATTGTAAAACTCACCCAACAAACATACTTCTTCTGCACAGGCCCTTCTGGCTGGAATGACCTTCCCCAAAGTAGCCTCATCCATCCTGAGAACCTGCATGCTAGTCTAAAATCCATTTAAATAAAGGAGAATTCTACTTTCTTTTAAAAAAATCTTTATAGTTCATTACTTGCCACATGAATTCCTGACTAAACAATTGCTTTCTGAGAGTTTTTGATGGAGCTGCTGTCCCCTGTCACATATCAGATGAGCCCTGCCAGCTCTTTGGTTATCCCCTCACTGGCTTCACCTGCCAGATTAGGGGTTGGAGAGAAAATAAGGAATGATGTGGGAGAATTTGCTGTCTTATAAGAAACAGCAGGATTAGAAGTGCAGCTGAACTGCACCTCTCTTGTGTAGGGTCTGCAGGCTGTGGGTAACTTGTGCCTGACCTGAGGCACACCCTTGTCACACGGCTGGAGGTGCTGGTGTCACCTGTGGCAATTGTGAGAGTCACCAGCGAGGCACAGCACCATGCACAGGGAGTGGGATCTGCTCATAAGGGTCTGTGAGGGAAGTTTTGGTAAAAGATTTAGTCTGTGTTGAAATGAAACACTACTATTCTTTTTTTTTCCTACACTATTCTTCTTTTTTTCTTTTTCTTTTTTTTATGGCACACAACGTGTAACTTATATTTTGTCAAGAATTTCAGACACCTAGGGAGGTTAGTGTAAGTATTACAATAAATTGGAAAGGATTAATTGAGAAAGCACACCATTTTGTGAGGTGTTAGGTCGTGATTAAATGCTCTTTACTGTGTAGTCACATTTTATTACAACTTACATATGTTCAGAACACTGATAGAAAAGAAAGCATGTCACCTATTTACAATCACTACACATTTACATTATATTATTTACAGATAATGAATCTAGTAAACTATATGAGCAGAAAGTATAGCAAATATCAATATGAAACTGTACAGGGCTTAATCTCATGTCCTTTACTGTAGTTGCATTTCACTGTAATAATAAATACAGTTCTATATTTACACATTTTACTTTAAAAATCTGTTAAATGAATTTTAACAATTTCAAGTTAAAAATATCTGATCAAAATATTTCAAACATGCTTATAAAAATAAGTCACAAAGCCTTTAGGACCTTCTGCAAGCTAGAAAAGTTCTGATAAAAGATTTTTTTAACTAGCCTTCAGAATTACAACATTATTTTGCTTCTCAAATTTCTTTACAAACTTCTTAAATATAGCAAGCTGAAAGGAACCTCACTGACATTAAGCAGAGCAGCACAGATGGACCCCAGTTAAATTAAAGCTAAGTAAACATGGTAATAGGTATTGTGCAATGGTTGACTGATCCTCTGTTTAATCCAAAGTGGTTTCAGGCATAGTTTCTGCAGCTGTCTGCTGCACTGCTTCAAAAGCCACAAGAGATAAAGGATTAAGATATGTACCCAGCTGACTTTATCATACATAATTTCAGAATTGGTTCATTTTCTTTTTCCTGAAGGATGAACATGTCAGCCAAAGTCAACTGATGCCATCTGTAACTGCAAAACTAAAAATATGCCAGTGTGAATGGACAAGAAAATTAAGGCATTTGCACTGTTGGCAGCAAATTCTTCATTGTGAAAATCCATTCTTGGAGTCCCAGGTAGTTTTATGTACAGGAACAGATGAACAACAGAGATCATCTGTAACAGATTACCTTAATTGCTGGGCCTAGCCTAACCTTCCTAATGTTAAAAAATTGGTCTCATTCACCTGGAGGCTGAGTGGCCATTAACTGAGCAGTGAATACTGGGCTATTAAATGTTACTCCCCAGGGAGCTCTTTTTAACAACAACAAAAATAGGTAAATTTGTGTATTTTTCTGTCTCAAACGATCAGCTTACTTAAGCAAAAGCTGCCAGCTCTGAGAAAACAATACTGGGATATCCCCTGATGGCTTGGATGAGGTCAAAGAATTATATTCTAGGTGGCTTTGTTGTCTGAGATATTTTAACAGTAGACTTGGCAAGGACTGAAGTCTCTTCTTTCTAACTAGGATGCTTCTGATGTGTAAACATACATGCCTTGATTCAGCAAAGTATTAACAGGTTTAAAGTCAGAGAATTCTGTTAATCTAATCAAGCGTTTTCCTAAACTAAAGCCATCAGAAGTCCCTGGATTTCAACAGCTGCTCCAGTATCTTTTTTGGCAATACATCCAATATGAATTTAGAAATTTTTGGTGACAGTAATTTCACTAGCTAATGACCATCTCTATCAACAATTTTCACCTTTATTTCTATGCTGCATGCCCCTAATGTCAATTTCCAGTTAAGCACACCAGATTCTCCTCTCAGATGAGTAGTCCTCTGCCTTCAAACTTCTGTATCCCAGAAGTAGCTACTTATAAACTGTGATAAAATCACCTATTTCTTAAGTTCTTTTAAATTTATGATATTCATATCCTTCCAATTTCACAATGTTCTTTACAACATGTGAATGCAATAAGTGTTTGCAATATCCCAGGAGTGCTTGCATCAGTGCTTAGAACACAGATCACAAAACCTCTTCACTCCTACTTGATATTGCCTTGGCCAAGGATATTGGCTATCCTTATCCAAAAGGACATGGTGACCTCTAAACCTTCAACTGACTAGTGACTAAGAACTAGCAGCTTTCTAGAATCACTATTTCATGAGACAGAGATCATGCCATGAGCAGGATTACAGTTTTTGTTCCTAGACAAATTACCTTAAAGTAACGTTTCTGTCTGAGTGCCTTTGGTGTCCTTTGAAAGTTCTCAGCATGCCAATTTTTTATATTGATGACTTCCTCGGTAGTATTTCCACCCTCTGATTAAACAAATCATCTGTCAATTTTATCTTCAGTAATTCTGGGAGTAATTCTACTGGCATGAAAGCAATTCAGGACCAAACTGTTCAGAACCTCATTAGAAAAATACCCATGTGACAATGTCTTGCCATTTACAATTACATTTTAAATGCTTGACAGGATTTTGATTAACTTCTTTCACATCATGTTAATTTTTTAGCTTTTGCTGACAATCAAAAATGTTTTGTCAAGTTAGATGACTTCCAAAATCCAAACCCAGTGCCAGTTAAACCATTTAATCAGCTTTATCAAACATGAACTTCATTAAAGGTATTCGGCAGAAACGTTTATGGCTTGAACAGGACTACTCTTCAATTTAGATACCTTGCTGAACAAATGCCATACACAAATCCTTAGAAAAAACAATCATGGCACTGAAAAACTGTAATTAAAACCAAATTGCAATAAACAGGAAAAAAATAACCCAACCCTGAAAACATCAGGTGATGCTTTGAAAAAATATTACAACTTTAATATGCTATTTTTGTTCTTGAGCAACTGATGCCCTTGATAGATATCAGACCTTGATAACTGAGTAGTGCTACTTTAAAAGAGAGCAGCTGACATAACTGCACAAACTTTACCAGCTTTCATTTCTTCTCTTCATCCCAGCATTTCAGGAGCAGGCTGAGCAGGCTCAAGTATTGGATTTTCAGCCTGCCTCAAGTTTTGTCATTGTCTGTTTTCTGAGGTGTGTCATAATAATTTAGAGGCACTCTACACTCGTATGCACACATTCACACTTAACTTTTGGGATTAAAAATTTTGTAAACAGAGGTATTTTCTGTACTGTTTCTGCAACTAGCGACAGGGAACAAATGCGACTGATGAAAGACTGCAGCCTTCTGTCATTTGATAAGAGGGTGGCATTAGGGAACTGCTGGTGGGCATATCATATGATATGCTGGCACTTGTGAAGGTTACCAATGCCTGTGTTGAGTCACAAGATTGTTTTTCTATGTCTTCTGAATTCACAGAGATCAGACTGGCATGTTTTGATCTCCTCCATATCAAAGTTTGCTTTCGCAGACTTCCCAAATCCTCCTTAAAATGTGGATTGAAAAGTATATAAAGCAGTGGGTTTAGGCATGCTGGCAGTGGGACAATCACTAGAAGTATTGACTTAATCACTTCTGGGCTGATAAAAGTGAGGTTTAGTAAGGAGGAAAAAGATAAGAAGGCCACAGGGCAATAAAGAATGCAATTAGTAAAAAGTAGCAAGGCTATATGTTTGACCATAGAACAATCCCAAATGTTGTCTGGTTCTCCCTTTTCTAAACTGCAGTAGAGCTTTGTATAAGCAACAGTCATTACCAGAAAGCAAAGGGAGTTCAGCAATACCAGTGCTACCATGTAGCCCATAGCAGTGGACTCTCCAAAGGGGAGTGGCAAACAAAGCGGAGAAACCCCATAATCACTTCCAGTGAGAAGGGGTATCACGGCAATGATTAGTGCCAACATGAAGCAAAAGGAAATGGCGATTTTTATGCTAGCAGTGGAGGATTTTGTTTCAAACTTTGTAGCATGCTTTGCAGAGAAGGCACGTTCGAGTGCAGCTAGGGTAAGGAGGAATATGGAAGCCTCTGAAGCAAAAATGGAGAGAATGCCAGTTATTTGGCAACCAATTCCACTTTCCCATTGTGCTCCGTACTGAGCAAAGCTACCAAAAGTGGATGCATCCACGCCAGCCAGTACCCCGCTGGCCAGGCCCATCAGGGCATTTACAATGGCCATTAAACCAATCAAGAGCTTTATGGAGGACATATACAATGGAGACCTGAAAACTGTAGCAGACACCAGTGCATTACAAATAAAGGTCAAACCCACTATGGTCCACACTCCAATTCTGATCAGCCAGCTACCAAACAGATGGTCACATGGTTTGAAGGGACCTGAAATGCCAAAATAAAAAGGGTAAGGGAAGCCCATGTAAACAAAAAAACACTTGTGCTTTCTACGACCCTAAAGCTCATGCTTCCTGCAGATTCTCAGCCCAGCCAAAGAGTGAGTTTTAGTATAAAAAGGGAGCTGGAAATTTACTCTTTCTCTGCAGAAATCTGAGACCTTGATAACTTGCTGCTAAATGTGTGATGCATATTGCATTAGTGGTGCACATGAGTCTTTGTCCTTCATCACAGTAGCTTTTGTGCCTGGCAGTACTACTGCAATGTGAATGTCAACTCTTGCAGTTTCAAGAAATGCTGTGATATTTGTCAGTGTGTGAAAAAAGCTGAAAATGTTACCTCTAACTAAATTAAAACAGGTTCCTGATGAGTCCTGGTGATGTAATGGATATGGGGAGATGCACTTTGGCTACCTCATAACATGTCATTACACAGTCCAAGAAAATTGTGTAATTGTCCAAGAAAATTGTGTCTCTCTTTGCATTTGGGAGTGCTGCCTTTTTGGATCTCCTGTGTCTGAAGTCAGGTCATTATGACTGAAGCTTGCTGAACACTTGAAGTACTCTCTGTATACTGAGGTGCATATGCTGTGCGGTTGAAGCTGAAGAATGCTCTGCAGCCAGAGAAACATTACATGCCTTGGTATGAGCCAGCTAGGCAAGCCCCTCACAGTAGCCTGTGCTTTTCCATGAAAACATAAACCCTGCAGCTGAAATGACCTCCCTATAACTACAGCTGTGGCCATTAAGTAAGCAGAAGGATCTATTGCATCTATTGCAATTAAGCATTAAGTAAGCATAAGGATTTACTTGCATCTATTGCAAGTTTTTCTAAGATACTATTTGAAAAATCCAAGCTAAAATTTCTGTCAGGTCTGGTGACAACTTACCTTGAAGACAGAAATGTTTTAATGAACTCAGAACTTATCTTGAGTCCATTAGGGAATATGTGACAGTCAAACAACTCTATTCTTTGACTTCCTGCCTTTTCTATTCCTCTTTATATAACTTAAAAAACTTTGCTATTAGTTGCTGTTGCAAACAAGAATCATGGCTTAAAATGAATGCTGAAGTACAAGTTGTCACTTGGGGTTTTTTTGTTCATGTTTCACAATGAAAGAATGGCTAGTGATATGGCTCAGTGTTTGCTGAATCAAACAATCAAAACTTATGACCATAACATTCTACGAAGACAATAACAGTGTGCTGGGTGTCCTTTGTGAGGGACTGTGCACACCAATGCAGTAGTGATTGGTATTTCCTAGACATAGACCTAAACTATGTGTTGTTCAAGTTGCTCATGTGTAAAATAACTCTGTGACGTTCAGAAGAATTACTTCAGCTTTGCAAAAGACTGAGAGAGCAAAGATTCTGCTGCCTTTATCATCTGTATGTTAGTAGGAGAGTCTTTCTCATTTTCTTGATTGGGTATCAATTCTGGTGAAAAGGGGCCCAGAGCTTGGTGACTGGGCAAAGCTTGCTACACTCATAGTGGCTGAATAGTTTTGTAGAATTCAATGCAAAACTGTATATTACAGTGCTATGTATTTGTATTGCACTCATCAAATTACTGCACATCATGTGGCTGTCCTAGTATCTGATGCACAGTTTGTTCTGCATCTCAAACATCTACCAACACTGTCCTTGAATTCCTATCTGTCTGGCAGTTTCATACCTGGAGAAGGTGAGCATTGCACTGAATGATGAGATTTCAAATCTTCTTCAAAGTCAAGAAAAAAGTCCTCAAAATCACGTTCATCTATTGGGGGGAGAAAAACCCAGAATTGTTACTGCAATTTTCAGGAAAAGCTCTTTTAGTAAATGTTGCAAAAATGCCTATGGTATTTAAGGTCTGGTCTTATCTCTTTCCCTGCTGAATCGTGAGCAGAAGCAGACATATATCTACTTGGTTTTGAATTAATGTACTCAGGTTTATTTTCTGTAAAAATAATCATGTACAGGTACATGATTATTCTCTATTGCCTAATTTCAGTGTGATGACTGCCTAGGAAGGAGTTTAAAATATGAATTCTGCTGTTGTGCCATATTACTAAGAATTGTCAAGCATTCTGTGTTTCTTTTGTCATCACTAGCACATATTCTTGGCTCTATTCTTGCTGAACTCTGAGACTTACTGGTTTGCAGGGGCAGAGACAGCACAGAAAGCAACAGGGCGGTGTCAATGTATGTGTGCCCCTACATAACAGATCTAGTAACAGACCTGGTGCTGAAGGGGAAGAAAAATGCAGTAGTCTTGTGTTCTGCAGAGCAAATGCCCTCTCTGGCAACCCTGGTTATGTGCATAGACTGGGGAACAAGAGGCTTGAGAGCAGTCCTGCAGAAAGGGACCAGGGGGTAATGGACCATGGCAAGTTGAACACGAGTCAGCAGTGCCCTGACAGCCAGGAGGGCCAGCCCTGTCCTGGGCTGCATCAGGCACAGCATCACAGCCAGGCAAGGGAGGGGATTGTCCTGCTCTGCTCTGCACTGGGGCAGCCTCACCTCAAGTGCTGGGGGCAGGTTTGGGTGCCACAATATCAGAAAGATATAAAGCTGAAGATATTAGAGAGCTTCCAAAGGAGGGCCGCGAGGATGGTGAAGGGCCTTGAGGGGAAGGTGTATGAGGGGCTGAGGTCACTTGGTCTGTTCAGCCTCAAGAAGAGGAGATTGAGGGGAGACCTCATTGTGTCTGCAACATCCTCACAAGGGGAGGCAAAGGCACAGGTACCAAACTCTTCCTCTCATGACCAGGGACAGGACTCAAGGAAATGACATGAAGCTGAGCCACATGTAGGTTGGTTATAAAGAAAATGTTTTTCACTCAGAGCACTGGAAGAGCTCCAAAGGAAAATGGTCACAGCACCAAGCTTGTCAGAGATCAGTAAATGTTTGAAGAATGCTCTCAGGCACATGGAGTGATTACTGGGGCTGTCCTGCACATGGTCAGGAGCTGAACTGGATGGTCCTCGTGGGTCCCTTCTAATTCAGCATATTCTATGATTCTATAAGACAATATGTCAAAGTAGCCACATATTTTGGCTATTACTCATCCTGAAGTCTAGGATGTGTTCCCTTTTGAGGCTTGCAAGAAACTACGTCTTTGCTGGCTTGCTCTTGTATGGAGTTACATACCAGCTGATCTACCCTGTCTCTCATATAAAGGGAAGATTTAATTTACCACATTATTATAGCTATTATTTGGATGAAAAGATGAGTGCATAAGAAAGTGAGATTTTTGAATGGCAGACTTAAAATAATGTGTTTGCTAAGCACAGGAACACTTAAATAACATATTATTAAGCAGGAGACAGGGAGAGGCCACGCCTATGACTGTAAAGACTTTTGGATTTATTTAAAAGCACAGGTTGCTCACAGGTAGACTTAAAAGCCTAAGATGATGGTTACCTTGAATTTGTAACAGTCCAGAATCCTTTCTATGAAAGTCATCAAGGCTGCTATTATCATCTTTGTTCCATTGGCTGGAGATTCTGTAGTGGTTCTCACAAGCTCCAAAGGCACAGCACTGATAGGCATAAGGCATTTCCATGACCCTGCAGAAGAATTAGGCAGCATACCATGATAGTGGTTAAGCAACAGAGTTACTGGATTGCACTGCTCCTCTACAGTTAACACAAAGGAAATAGTTTAAATATCCACAACTGAAAGCAAACCCATCTCTGAATAAAAATTAGTCATGATAATGCAAAATGAGAATTCACAAATAAAATTCCTCATTGGAAATGCAGATGGTTTCTAGGCTAATTTTAGAAAAAGCATACTGAAGTTTTCTTATGTGTTTTCATAGGAGATATGAAAGTGGGAGATCTATGCCTTGCTGTTGAGTGAATGTTACTCAGAACTGTATTTCTGCTTTTATGATTTTCAATGATTTTACTGTGCAAATCAACAGTTTCTCCAACAGTTACTTTCTTAATGATTTCTTTCAAAAAAAAAAGCACATCCAAAGATCACAACCTGCCTACCAGGAAAACCAAAACACTTCCAAAATTGAATTTCTCCACTTCAGGAAGTATGAGATCTTTTGGAAATCAAGCTTTATTCACCTCTCTCCACCTTGAACTCATTTCACAGTAAAATGGCAAAAAGGAGATTGTTTCTTGATCTTCTGCACAAGAAACAGTGTTCTAAACCAAAAGGTGAGTGAATCAGGCACTGTGTGTGAAATGTCACTGAGAGCAAGGTTTTACTTTATTAATTATCTTTAAAAGGCGAACAGTCATTGCAGGACATAGGATACTCATTCTTAATTATTTTAAAACCGTTTTTATTTCTAACACTAATATATGTCAGTGAGTTCCAATGTTTATGAAGGCTCCTGTTGTCAGAAAAGTGCACATTTCTGCTATGCTGTGAATTTAATTCCTTTGTGGATGTGCAAATTCAGGGGGAGCATGGAAGAGCTACTTTCTGAGTTCTTTAGACTACTTCTATTCCATAGATATATTTTATGCTTTGGAAGCAAAGCTATTTAATTTGCACAGTTCACCAACAGCACATAGCAAAACCTAATAACTCACCTTAATTCCCAAAGCCCAATATAGCAAAAAGTTCAAAGATAAAGAGGTGATTAGAAGTTATTCTGAATTAACTTAAAAGGAATAAAGTAGAACTAGATCCTCCTATCAGATTACTTTCAACAGGTTAATCATGTAAATTAACATAATGAGTGTAATAAGCAACCTCTAACCCCCTGGGAAATCTGCAGAGAAATCAAGCTGAATCAGGCCCAGTGCCAACAGGACTTAAACTTGTGCACTGGCCAAAAACTCGGTACAAAGGGGAACAAACGGAATCCTAAGTTCTAAAGTGATTTTTTAAATTAGTGCATTTGGGAGCTTTTAGGTTATATAACCTTACATTTCTGTTGGAAATTAACCACAATAATCTGTAGTCTTGTACCCAATACAAAATTTTTAGGGTACTCAATAAAAGTTCAAGATAACCAAGATCCAACTGTCAAGCAACCACAGGCCAGCAGATTTAAATATTTAATTTCTAATGCATTCATCTGCATGCCATCCTTTAACATAAGGAGATTATCTTGATTAAACATTTTTGAACACATTTCCCACAAGCCCTTCTTAAATAAACTAGTATTAAACCCATTGATTGCTAGACTAACCCATAGCTAATCATCTGGGATAAAAACAATCCCAATCCCCAAATAGAAATTCCCTTTTTTTTGGAACAACAAAAACAATTATCAAAAGTAATGCTGACAGTTCTGCGAGGTGATCCCTGCAACTTGTGGCTTCAGACCTTTGGAAGGACGTTGATATAACTGGGGGAATGAAGAGTTAGTGGATATTTTAGGCACAAGAGACTGACAGAAATGTATTCTATTCTCTGATTATTCAAACAGCTCTATGACAGATTTCCAGATCTTGTGCTCCTCCCACCCTGCTGTCCTCTCATACACTGGAAATGTGGACTTCCCACATTGTATTGGTCCACTACTTTGATCATGTAGCCAAAAATATCCATGGCTTTTAAATGATATTTAAAGACCAAGACTCCCATTTCTTATCCTCTCTGTAGGTATTTCTAACATCCATTCTTAAATCTGGACAGTTTATGTTTGTTTTTTCTGCAGCCTGTGTTATTAGGATATACACATAATCCTTAAATTAGCAAATGCTGCTTAATCTGTGTGCAAAGCCCAACTGCACACAATGGCTGCAACCCAGAACACAGAGGACAAAACATAATTTACAAAGCAGGGAAATAAGTATGAAATTTTCTTGGTGACAGAGGGGTTGTTTTTTTCCTCACAAAAGCTACATTTAACACAAAAAAAAAAAAAAAAAGAAAAAGAAAAAAGAAGGAACTTTCAGGTGTACAGTGCTGGAGGCAGTGCTTTTTATGGCTGGTGCTTATTTGATGTGGGTGATTAGATTTGGACTTTGTCAAATTAAACTCTTAGAAACACTGCCTAACTTTATTTTTATGTACTCCTTATCTTACTAATGATATCTGTATCTTTGATAATTTTTTTCCTCTAGCAAGGAATGCCTCTTTTTTCTGTTTTTAGATTAAGCAGCAGAGAACACAAGGTCATTTTCTCCCTCACAAAGGTGTGGAGTTAATGGTGAACAGGAAGGCACAGTTATGATGAATGGAGCAAAGCACTGAGTTCTTTTCAGCACTGAATCAAAGCATCAGATAAAGAAGGAAGGAGTGGCTGGCAGCCTGACTTTGCCTCCTCAAGGCTTGCTGCAATAGGCTGGGCTCAGCTCTGCAGAGTGTGCTAGTGCTATTGCTGATGATGGGGAAGGGGATGCTCAGCTCTTTGATGTGTCTGTTTTGATGAATTTAGATGAGTAGGAGTTTTTATACAGGAATTTGTCTTTAATGTAACCACTGGCTGGTTACAACAATTGTAAATGGTGAAATTTTGTTTTAGATCTCTGTTTAAGTTTGGTGCTTGGTGCATTTTCTGTGCAGTGATCCTGTGTGAAATCTTGACGTCATTTTGATTTATGGTAAAAGTCATGCAGACTGTAGCTCAGGATTTTACCCTATTCTCTCCTGACTGGGTATAATTTGTTCTTATGGATGTTAATTAACTCTAGATATCATACTTTGAATAAATTTTAAAAAAGAATTAAGTTAGTTGGACACATCCTTGTTAACAATTTGCCCAGATGAAGTACACTGTACTTTCATTTGAGTAATGTACACAATTTTGCTGAAGGGAAATTCATATAGAGTATAATTTTGAGAAAAGAATTTAAAAAAATCTTGGATTATTCTAGAACTACTGCAGCACCTCTTATGCCTCTAGGTCAAGGTATATGCATCACTATATATTTGCCAGGTTGGAGTAATCACTTGTGTTTACATTCTTTTAAAGAAATTTCAATTATTTTAGAATTGTCACCTGCCTCAGCATTTGGGCAAAGCCAATGAGAGAAGAAAAAGTATGACATTAGCTCAGTCATGATTTTTATGGTACTTGCTCCTTGGCCTCTGAGACCTGTCTCAAGATCTGTAATGTAAAAGAGGTTTAAGGCCTCTAGTACTTTGAATGCTAATGTTATAGTTTCATGCACATGATGAAGAGACTGCCTAATTTCCCCTGTGACAAACTACAACTTTTGGGTTTATTAAGACCTTTAAGGCATTGTTTCCTGACTTTGGAACCATTTTTTGCAGCTCTTATCTCAGTTTGTGATAACATGCCATCACAGAAATGTTCTAGGGTGGATCCCTCCAGTGCCGCACACAGAGCCTTAATCAGCTCCACACTTCTATTCATCATTCCCCTCCTGAGAACTCCAAACACTCCAGCCCCTTTCATTAATGCTCACTTCTTGAGCTGTCTGCTGCTCAGACTGTTGGGCCTTTTCCAGTGCAAAAGGCAAATCTAGTGAAAACCTAAGGATGGGCTCTCCATCTTCAGAGATACTCAAAAGCTCTCTGGGTGTGGTCTTGGGCAACAGGCTCCAGGTGCTCCTGCCTGAGCAGATGGTTGGACAAGACAGCCTCAAAGGTCCCTTGCAACCTCAACCACTCTGTGATTTTCTAACTATGTGCATACTGTTTAGCTGCTTCATATTTTCTGATACCAAACTTTTTACAGGAAAACATGATAAAGTATATGCTGCACTTGGCATCTTCTAATTAAAATATAAAAATGAAAGGAGAGTTAGGGGAAACTCCCAAATACTCTGAAGTCAGAGACAAAATGCTCTTTGCTGTGACCCTGAAATTAGTTTAGCTGGTTATGGCATTGTGCTAATAAAGCCAAGGTCATGGGTTCAAGCTCCATACAGGCCATGGTCATCCAGTGAGTGGAAGAGCAGGAAAACATGATAAAGTATATGCTGCACTTGGCATCTTCTAATTAAAATATAAAAATGAAAGGAGAGTTAGGGGAAACTCCCAAATACTCTGAAGTCAGAGACAAAATGCTCTTTGCTGTGACCCTGAAATTAGTTTAGCTGGTTATGGCATTGTGCTAATAAAGCCAAGGTCATGGGTTCAAGCTCCATACAGGCCATGGTCATCCAGTGAGTGGAAGAGCCGCAAATGGTCATTAGAGGACACTTCCTTCCTATATCACAGAGGACCCACAGAAATTATTGGTATCAAAAGGTGTTAGTAATACTGGGAAAACATTATCTGAATCTTAATCAAAAATAATGTTCAAACATAAGAGGTGAAATCTTTTGGTCTTTCAGCAGTATATTCTTCCCTTGTATTTGCTGTGTTCTCATGATGTTTAATGGGAGTTCTGTGAGCACAGTCCCACAGAAGAAGGACATATCACTAAGCTGCCAGCAATATTGTTTTAACAGCTTTTGAAACATATCTCCAGGAAGCAGATGTGGCTCGTACTAAGCAAGTACTGGGGTTAATATTTCAAAACCTTCATAGTTTCTTCAGTTGAAAGTGAGCATAATAAAATAAGTCTATCATTTTTATCATATTTGCTTTAGTTTTAATGGCACAGATCAAAGACTGACAATACGAAGTAACATGCGTTACACACTGACACACCTTCCATTGCACATGAACACAAATGTGGCTTATTAGTTTTAATGATATACTCACTTGAGTTCTGGAAAATTTTCAGATGTTATCAAACTTTGTAGGGCATGATTTCCTGTTAATTTTAAATGAGTTAAACCATGTAGCCCCGTCACAGGAAAAGAGGACAAAAGGTTGGATGACACATCCCTGCGTAACAGCAAATAAAAATCAGCTTATGGTTTTCATTTTTTTTTCAGCACTAGAAGTGTCACATTGAAAAAATAGGTTAAAGTTTTCTAACTCAATAAAAAATGACTGTATTAAACAGAGGCCCCAGTGAATGCAGCAAAGCTGCAGCACTGCTCAGGAGTACTCACCTTTATGTCTAGCAGGAAGCTAACAGTAACATCTAGCAGTTAGTTGGGTCTCTGTTCCCAAATTTTGACTCAAAGCATTCATAGTGACAGTTTTGAGACTAGCAAATGAATTTAAAACCTTCTCCCTAGACTGTTGGAATTCAAAGGAGCTGAAGAGCTTCCCAGAGTTTAAAAGATTCAGTGGGATGCTACAGGGCATTTTCAGGCACAGCTGCCCTGAAAGCTGCCCAAGGAGCAGGTCAGGTGTGTGGGGAAGATGTGCATTTCAGGAAGGGACAGGTCTGGGCTGGAGCAGAGGGAGATGACAGTTCCAAGCTGGTTTGTCTGAGTGGCTGAGGGAAGACAGAATAGTGCAGATGAACACAGATAGGTAACTTGGGGAAGGCAAAACAGGTGAATGAAAATGTGGTAAGTGATCAAGGAGATACAGCAAAGTAGTGAAAGAGGGGGAGTCCAGAGGTACTGTTTTCTATTTTGTTCTCTCTCTCTCCCATTTATTCAATGAGTCTTTTCAGTCCTCCTCACAATTATCTACTCTCTATACTTCAGATGGGCAACAGTCAAAGAGGAAGAAGCAAAGTCTGATGCAGTTGAAATGCTTTTATGTACAGGAAAGTCTGGACTATACACTGAAATCTAAAGCCTAGGCATAAAATAAGGTATGTTGATGGACTGGGCTTCTACCTCTCTGGTTTAGTGTGTGTCTTCTTGCACACAGCACCCTTAAAGACCAAAGGTGAAATTCAGGTCCTACTGCAATGCTAAAAGTGACCACTGACTTGAGGGGGACCAAGGCTAAAGACTCCCATTTCAGGAAACACTGGTACACTGTGTTACTGTTTGTGTTCAAGGGCTTTATTCTTTAACCCCCTCTGACTGCTGTACATTATTGTCCAAAGCTGCAATTTACTGCTCACCTCACAGAGTAGGTAAGTTCTGAGAAGGGCCCCAAAAGGGATATTATAGACAAAATTGTCTGTGTGGGCATTTGTCAGTGCACCATTGAGAGGGCTTTGCACATCAACAGAAATGAATACCTCTCCAAATTTAGGTTTAGTAGCTACCGGATTATCTGTGAGCAAATGCCCAGCATCATATATTTGTGTCAACCATGTAGCAAGACTCCAGAAGAATTTTTTATCATATCTTCCCCATACAGCCAATGCCTCAGTGATTCATATCAAAAGAGCATTACAGTGACAGTTGGAAATAGGAAAAAAAATTAGTATGCACTGAGAAGTGCTTGTGAACAAAACTGGCTGCTGATGTTTTGACCACTAACTGCTCTGGCTGAACTTACTAAAGAGGAAAAACTATTTCATCAAATGAGGAACAATGAAATAGAGATGAATTCTGGAAAAAAGTTTCTTATTTAATTTTTAATCCAATTCCTGAGGCCTGAAGCATGAATAACAGAAAATCTTTACCACTGCTACAACAGATTAACTGCTAAGAAATTGAATGATAAGAGACAGATGCACTGATAATCTTCATGGACCTCAAATGATTACACAGTGTTGTATGCAGCTTTGCTGTAATACCTAAGTGAATTGGGGAAGTACAAGAAAGCAGGCATTTAGAAAAGGATTCAACAGACCAGATGATTAGAACAGAGAAACCCTCAATTTCTGCTGGGCACCAAGTTATTAAACTTTTGCATGCTCTTGGAAGAAAAATGCAAAAAATTGAATGTATAAGATATTCAAATACTTACAGTTTGATCAGAGATGGTAAAGAGGAGAAGGCATTGGGGTGAATAGTTTTAATTTTGTTCCAAGCTAAATCCCTACAACAAAAGTGAGTAGAAAATTACATACCCACTGAGTGAATATTGAAGTTTTCAAACACTTGGTTAGAAGGCCTAAATATAAAAAAGGTATCAATTACATGCCAATATTTTCAATAAGCTCCTATATGTCTCATGGTGCAAAGTATTTTTAAACTTTTTATTAGTCAGTTGTGGTGTTATTAAACTGGCAGCTTAAATTGTCTCAATTCCTGCCACAGCCCAAGGCATTTCAGTCTGCTTCACAGCCTCCTAATGCAGCAGAAAAAAGGGTAGGTTATATGGACTAAGTCTTCTAAAACATTCTCATGTGACTAAGAGCAGCAACCCATGGTCAATAGGCTTAACTTCATAATCTCAATTTTCACCACCCCTAAAAAGTCAAAGAGACTGAAAGCAACTCTTTAAAAAATGTACGGCTTCAATTCTGCAAAAAATTCCAACCATTAGTAATTTCTTGATAAAATCACTCCTCTAGCACATGAGTCTGTGTGGAAACTGGAAACCTGCACATGACTGGACTCCACATCTTAAGATGCTGCTCTCTGTAAAAAGACTTCCCACTCCCCAGAGCTGATTATAACATGAACCTGCCAACAGATACCAGCTCTGCCCCAGTCAGTCTCTCTACTTCCACCAGAAACATTTAGAAATGACAGTTTCTATTGCTATAAGCTTAAATATTTTAATTAATTGCTGCAGGTGCTAAACCTCACAAAGTTTGCTCTCCTTTCCCAGTTATGAGCTCATGGTGAAAGACCATAGTGAGGAAAAACTGAAATAAGGATCTTTTGGGGTACATCATGAGCAGACATTATGCAGCCCATGTTTTTGAGAACCTGTGTGAATGTCTGTCAGGGGGTACTCACAGAGAGCGAAGAGCAGCCAGCTGCCAAAACGTGTCTGCTTTGATTTCAGCGATTTCGTTGTGATGCAAGTCACTGAAATAGCAATAAGGATCTCCTCAGTTTCAAAGACACTTGGAAGGCACTTTGGGGTGTTTTGGATTGTGCTTATGATCCACTTCAATAAAGTGTATCTGGGGTATGTCGAATCAGCCAGCAATAACCAAGTTAATTATACTCAAACACACATGGATGATTCTTTTTAAGCTTTTCAGGGTGGTTTAGCACTTACATTTTCTGGAGTTTTTTACATGCAGTAAAACAGGGTAAATCTTCCAGCAGGTTATAAGACAGATCCCTGAATTATACAAGAAACAGATAGATTAACATCAAAAGAATGTTAAAAGAAAAAATAGCTTTCATTGTATACCTTCATGCTCAATTAAAAATAATTTCTATCCACAGTGACAGAAGTGTACAAACTCACTTATTTCTCATCTGTCACATTTTGATTTCTAACTGAAGAGGAGAGAGGAGGGGAAAAGGCAAGATTTATTAACTCCATATCCACATTTGCAAATTCCTTTCATTGTCTGAAGATTTCCTGCTTGAAGCGTAGACTTCTGTTGAGTGTTTTACAGCAATGATATTGGCCATCTGGATTTATGTCAGAGATTTCATATTTATCATGTTTAAATTCTGATAAATACTTTAACAATTTTAAATAATCTACTAAGCATATATACTCATATTTTCTTAGAGAAGATCCTGTATTTTTCTGATGAGAGTCACAATCAGCTTCCCATTCTACACTTTTAATTAAGCAGTATTGTCTCTGATCCTTAGACTGCTACATCTTATAACTGAGGGAAATGGTCAAAAAATATTGGACCTAACTTTGAAATCAATCACTACATGGGAGGAAAAAAAAACCTTAAAAAGACTTGAGCCAAAACTCAACAAATTACAGAATAACTGAAACATCTGGACTGATTTACAGTATAATATAACTAATCAAAACCAAGCCCAGGCAATTTGCAGAAACTGAAGGGGATAAAAAAAGGAACCAGACACCAGCCCCCACCACCCAAGAGTCACATCCAATATATATATATATATATATATATATATATATATATATAAATACATGTGTGTGTGTGTGTGTGCGTATGTGTGCATGTTTGTGTTGTTCAGGAAAACAAAAAGGGAAATGTGCGTGTGAAAAGAATAGAGAAAAAAGCTTATGCCTAGAATTAGAAAAAATGTCCTTGTTCACAGTTATCCAGTATTATCACATTAAATAGATTCACTTTTCACTATCTGAAATTCTTCTCACTTCTCAAATTCCCTAAAATTGGTTCACCTCCACCTATTTAATCTCTTGGTAAAACTGTAGTTTCACTGTTATTTTTCCAAGAGGGGCACTTGGACTATTTTATATTTGATTAGAGGAAGTAGTGCAAGTAACGACTGTGTGCGTCTTTAAGGTATTCTACTCTGATTTTACTCTGTAGAAAGGCAAACATCAGCATGTTTGGGGTGTGGGGTTTTTTGGTTGGTTGGTTGGTTTTTGTTTGTTTTGGTTTGGTTTTATGTGTGTACAAATCGGATGTTACAGAGTAGGGTTCAAGTGAGCTAGAGGCTTTTAGGCCAAGGTAAAGGATGTTTTATATGTCTGGCAGACACTGGCTATTCTGTCATCCACAGGTTTATCACTTAGGTCTTCTTAAAAATATGTTACCAGCTTGAATTTTGTGCATCCCCTCCTCACATATGGAAAAAAGCCCTGAACTTGACACCCTTCTCCCTTCAGTTTCTGTCAGAACTCAAGGAAATATTTTACTTGTTTATTTTTCAGGTCTTTTTTCCCACTTTCTTAATACATGAGGCTCTTGGCAGCAGCAGAGGGCAAGTGGCTTTGTTCCCTATGCCCAGCTGTGCTGAGGGAGCCTTTCCAGGGCTGCTGGGATTGTGCTCTCTCAGACACCTTTCCTGCAGGTGAGCACACATCCAGGGAGCCTCGAGCACATTCACCTCAGTAGGATGCACAAATTGCCTTCCAAAGCACTTGGATGTGAGTTGAGTGTATTTGTTTGTGAGTGTGTCTGAGCCAGGGAGCCCCTGCAAGGTCGCAGTCTCCACGCGAGGCATGGGTGGTGGGTTCAGTGCACCAATATCCTCCATGGCACAGACAGAACTGATGTGCAAAGCAAAATGGGAACTCAGCAGGCTCATTCCAGTCTGGCAGCAATGGGGAAAGAGCAGCTCTTGAGTACCAGAAATTGCTGATAAATCTGTTCCCTCCTCTTTTAAGTATCAGCTTGAATTATATGCGGTAATACTCAAAACCCAAAAATGAGCATTTCCAAAGGACAGTCCTACTCTACTATGAACTCTGTAAGTTATTGATTGCTGTATTATTTGTTTGCACTCTGTTTTGAGATTATTTATTGTTTTTGAATGTTGCAGGACATATTTAAACTTAATTCTGTGGGCAGACTTTTTTTCTGGCAGTAGACTGTCTTTTATCATTCTGGAAATGGTTATATTGAGTCCATTAACTAAAACTTAATGTTTTCTGGAAATGTTCTTGACATTCACTCTGGTATTCAAATAATGCATTATAATTAGTGCTATTTCAATGTTGGCCAGAGAACTAATACCGAATAGATTCTTAGTGATGTAATACATAGAGGAAAGTGCTTTTGGCTCATTCTCAAAGAAGTGGACACAATGATTACTTTCATTAGTGATTAGGCAAACTCCAAGGAAATTTCCAAGCTAAAATGATATTGTGTATTTAGTATACCAAATATGGCCAGCTATGTCAAAGAATAGTCTATTAAACCTTCAGTCAGCTACTTATGTCTGGTTGGGAAAGAAACTAAAAGAGGAACATAGCAAGTGCTCAAAACTGCTGTCCTTACTTATATTTTCTATTTACTTCAATGAATTATTTGCCTTAGTGAGAAAAAAATCCCAAACTACTGTAGGAGAGACAGAATGAATGAAAATAAGTTGGTGTGTCTTTTTTTCAACAAAATCAAGAACCTTTTTATCTTTTCCTAAAAATATACTCAGTAAATATCTTTCTCAGCAATGTATGAGAAATCCTGATTGGTAAGTAGGTTGTAAACTTTTTAAATAACACAGGGGCCAACTCCCTGAGCTGAATTCCTAAGAAGTAATGTGATACACAGAAATAGCAGTAATTGGGTAATTTTGAAATCATAATAGTTTCATTTCTCTATTAATCTCTTGCATTAATGTCATGTTAATAATCTTACTGAAACGTACAGCACTTGGAGATTAGGTAACTGGTCACAAGCTGATTTGGGGAGAGAGGTGATCTGTGCTCCTGTGAGTGTCCTGTAGAAAGAATTTATGAAAAACAATTACTTTTTGAAGACTGAAAACCAAAATTTTTTTAGCACATGCTTTACAATAAGTCAGTATACAAGAAAATAAAACAAAGCAGAAATACTTCTCTAGCACTTACAAACTCTCCAGACTTGTAGTCCCTGTCAGATCAGGAAACTCTGTTAACTGTGAAGCACCATTTAAAGTCCTAAAATTAAAAAAACCAATTTCAGCAAAATTCTGGTGATGGAAGTGTAGGAAAACTCTAGTATTACAATATAAAAAGAAAACTAAAATAAAAAGTAAACACATACAGAGTTCTTAGTTCTGGTAAGTGCTGAAAAGCAGATTTTCCAACGAGCTGGATAGGGTTATCATAAAAATGTCTGAAAAAGAAGGATAAAAAGACATTTAATGAAAAATATTTTAAAATATTCTAAATATATTATTATACTATTATCAAATGAGTAAACTCTCTATGATGAATCACAGACTGTGCCCCTCTGGTTGTAGCAGAGGTCACTTCTGAGCTTTTCTCACCCTCTAATCTATATTCACCAGCCACATGTCACATTTTGGACATTCAATAAGTCCCTGTTTTCCTGTTTTAATGCCAAAAGCCAGTCAACAAAATATTCTCTCTTCCTCCCAGGTTTGCAAAGACAAAATTTCACATATGAAGAATTTTGTTATGACCTGAGACAAATGTAAGGATAGCACTTGTAGAAGTCAGAACTTCCCCTATTGAGAAGAGATTCCCTTGCCCTCTTGAAGTCATGCTGCTTTTGCTCATGGAATATTACTCAAGATGAATCATTATTTTTCTTACACTTATTTTGCAATTTCTTAATTTGAAGTTGTCCATTAAGTTCATTTTCATGTAAGACGATGCGAATTCAGAATGGAGTCCATCAAGAGTAATTTTTACCAGCATTTATGTTGCCAGTAATGCTAAGAGATTTAGAAGTAACCATTCAAATAAAAGGTCAAAGGCCAGGGACCACTACTTGCTTCCCTTAATCAGTGCTTGAAAACTGCCATTCTTTCCATGAAGCTGGGAAGATACGAGCTTGTTTGCTTGTATGGTGACGTGCTACAAAGTGTACTCACAAAAAAGCTATTAACAATTAGCCATAAATATGATACTTAGTTCCACATTCTCCAATACAAAGAGTCATTGAAAAGATTCTTATCACTTACATTGTAATAAGTGAAGGATTACCCACAAATGCACGCTCAGGTATTGACTTGATGTTATTGCTATGAAATCCCCTACGGAGAAAAAAACGTTTATATGTCAAGGAAAAAAAAAGTCAAGACTCAGTCTGTAATCACAATGCACAATGATGGTTTTCTGTTTGTAGAAAGAAAAGTGTCTGTATGTAAAGGTAAATCCTTGTTTTCTGGAATAATACAGAACTGAAAAAAACAAAAGCAAAGGAAAAAGAGAAGAGAAGAGAAGAGAAGAGAAGAGAAGAGAAGAGAAGAGAAGAGAAGAGAAGAGAAAGAAGAGACAGCAAAACTGCTGAAATTCTGCACTTCTCTAAATGAACAAAACTATTCAGATGAAGAAAACTTCAAAATGGCATTTTAAAATTCAGGGTATATGCATGTATGTATATTGATATAATGTGAATATATACAGGTATATGAACTAAGAACATCAATATTTAGATATTAGTAATTAAATAGCTAACAATATATTTCACCCTGTGCTTGTTAAACTTCAACTATTTTTTTGCTAGATGGCACAAGTTTATGAAGGAAATTATTTTATACACTATATTGTAATGTTGATCCTCCCACAACCACCTTTTTGTTGAGATATTTTAAATGTGGACACAAACAAAATGTAATTGTGCCAGCTGGGTAGAGAGCCAAATCTTTGTCTCATCATTAATTACTGGATTTCATTCATATGAGTAATTCTCCATTGTGAAAAACAAAAGGAACAACTAAGATTTCAAAAGAACAATGATGATTTGTGTGGGAAACTCCCATTAGTTCAGTCGGGTATGAAGAAGGCTTCCCAGCTTAAATTTATGCATTACTAAGCCTCCAATTGTTCACTGAGGCAAGCACTCTTGGCCATTACTTGAACAGGTCCCACATTATTGGTTTTAGCTGTTTAGGCATTGAGCTACTGGTGATGAGCTGCAGAGTAAGGCTTTACATCCCTGCTTGCTTTGCATACAGGCTCTAAGCAGAATGAGCATCTCATCTAGAACCAGTAATCAGATTGGTTTTGAATGGGTTCCCTTGCATGGCAGAAAAAACCCAAGGAAATGCCATTACTACCTCCCAGAGCAATATCTGCTACTAGCTGTGCACAAAAAGGTCACAGTTTGTGTTTTCAGCACAAACTGTGAGAGAGACACGAGGTCCCACCCAGAACCAGCCGTACGAAGGTGGCCCTGCAAGGAGCTGAGCCTCGGTGGGGCTGGGCTCCCACGAGGGTCTGTGGAACACATCCCCTCCTTACAGCATCAGCTTCCAGGGCCACACAAAGCACAGAACCACATGGTCTCATGTCTGTGCTGCATTTGGGGTGGCAGGTTGCAATTTCAGACCCCAAATGTTTCTTGCACATAGTTGATACTCAGAGGTGAAACCCTGTGGGGGCCAGTAGCAACCTCAGGCACATCAGGCAGTTTGCTGGTACATTTGGTGTAAACTGAGTTACCCATTTTTGGCTGCTGACTCCAGAGGGCATCAAAAAGGCAATCCTTTGAGGTCACTGGATTTCATACAATTATTTTATGGCATAAACAGCAGCTGAGAACATTTGGGCTGGGAAATTCATAGCCCTGCTGCCTCTTGCAGAGCTGCATTCTGGCAACACTGGAGGTGCTGAGCAGGAGTCTAC
The DNA here is from genome assembly GCF_023055355.1 of Agelaius tricolor. Classification (NCBI taxonomy): domain Eukaryota; kingdom Metazoa; phylum Chordata; class Aves; order Passeriformes; family Icteridae; genus Agelaius; species Agelaius tricolor. The sequence continues at coordinate 34,449,194 of NW_027269263.1, forward strand.
AGTATCTGGGGGTACCTGCTCTGGGAAAAATCTCAGGTGGCTACCTAAAGTTGGCTTTTAGATCAGTTTGTGATGTAGCAGGGGTAAAACCATGTCCAAGTAGTATGTGATGAATTATTTTTGTTAAAAATCTATGCTGATAGTACCATTAACATGGTAAATAAGTCAAAGGAAAGAGTTCTGAGCATATGCATTAATGTGTACCTTGTGTGTATGATGTATGAACATAATTTAATTACTTTCAGTTTTTTATAATTCCATTGTTTTTCAAAATAAATTTGAATAATTTAATTTCATTGTTGATTTTCCTGATGCAAACTATGCTTGTGCATACAAAAGTGTTTTATTAACAACATTACAAAGAAATGACTATATATATATAAAATAAATTGCTTTTAATTTAATAGAGGTGAGGGAGAGAAGTTGGTAAAATTTAATTAAACTTGATGGACTAATAAGGTTGTCATGCCTTCTTAGCTAGAAGACTAATACACTGGATAGTTTGCAAAATCTATCTCTTTTGTTTGGGACTAAAAGTGAATTTATTATGTTTGTTGTTTATTGTATTCCAGAAAGCAAGTTCCTGGAAAAGACCCACTGCACAAGGCAACATAAAAGTAAAAGTTGTCAGAACTTGAATGGCCTAAACTGAACACTGAAAATTATTTTTTATGTATTTTGGCACGCTTATTAGTTTTTCCTAGGATATCAGTTTTTAAGGATTACTGATAAAATCACCAGCATTAAAAAAAGAAAAGAAATAAAGAAATCACATACTAGACAAAACATCCTTCTTCCTAATATGAGCCCTGTACTTACAGCTCTTTTAGGTTTGTTAGTGTCCTGATAGCAGTGGGGAACTCGTCCAGACTGTTGTAATTTAAATCTCTGTGTGAAAATAGATATTATTATTTCGGTTATGCACTGCATAACAGATAACATAACATTGTTGGCATTTGTAATGAACTATCATTTTCTATGCATTGCATAAATACATACAGTAAAAAGACAGGAAATCCTCAAAAGTGTATGGATATTTTCCAACAAAGTCTATTTAGAGCACATTATCATTCCTATTTTTATCAGCATTCTATTTTTAGTTACATTTTAGCTATTCTGTAATAAAAAAAGCAAGTAAATTCAAGTACTACTAAGGGATTTGCTGTTTTATAAATTGCCCACCCTTAGCATTACATTAACAGGGAAAAAAGTCTTTCAAAATAATATTCAACGGTTTTGGTGATCTGCACTTTACATGCCTAATACATTTCTCTATAAATATTTCTAGCTGTATTGTTAATTTTAAGACTTGATAACAGTCAAGAGAATAGTTCTAACCACACAAATTGTAAAAAAGATAGTGTAGCTACCATAGTGACCTCTGCTTTAAGCAATGCTCATGCTGTAGCAGTAATTAGACTTTATTCTGGTAGGCTGAATGGATTATAATCCTACTTCTGCCCTCAGCATGACATATGTATCCTTTAGCATTTAGGAGATGGCTGAAACTAAAATTGAGATATGCCAGTTTACTGTGATGCTCTCTGGCAACACTTTGTGAGGAAAACAGCCTGAAAAACTGGAGCAAAAGCCTTTTTAAACAGGCAAAACCCAAGCCACAGTTTACAATAGACTGAAATTGAAATAGTATCAGGCTGAAGTAATGCAGGCAGGAAACTGCTGTCTGAACTCAACAAGGCTTTCCTTCCTGCTTGTAAATCTCTCCTGCTTATTGACAAAAAGAGATTACAGGCATGTATGGTTTGGTTTTGCCCTCTAGTGATATGTGATTTCCAGACCTACGCCTCAATGCAAACAAATGATCTTAAGGCTGGTGTCCATCATTTACACCAAGATCTCTTCAGATTGTCTTGAGACTATCTGGGAACTGGTCTGTACATTATGCAATTACTGTGCTTGAGGCAAGTGCTACACTGCCCTGTTGCAGGGAAGTGGCTGCACCTACATTTATTGCCAGGTTTGTGACTGTGCTCTGTGTTTTCATCTCTCTCGTGCCAGGTGGCTGGGACTGAGTTTGCAATTACTTATTCCATTGTTCTGTTTTTCCCCATTTGTGACCAAGTGCCATGTGAATATCACTTAAATAAACAAAACAAACCATTACATTTTCCCTCTTCCCTTCCCGTCCCCCTTTCCGGTGCTACACTTAGTGACTTCCTCTCAACTCACAGGCGGCTAAAAGCCCAAATTTTAAAAGTGCAATTCAGTGGCAAGGGATCAATGCAATCAAACTGGTGATAAAAAAACCCAAGAAGCCCAAACCTCCTTGCTTCCTAATCTCAATGACAGGTGAAAGTGGGCAGTAAACAGGTTTGTGGATGGGAAAGCAAATAGTCACCTTTAGACTAGCAATATCCATGTCTAAAACAATTTGTTTCTTGTAACTGGGTTTTTAACCTCTGTCCTGGTTGGAAAAAACATCCAAAATCACAAAAAATGATGCAGCTGACTGCAGCAGGTGCGAGAGGAAGCACATGCAAAGTTTTACTGTCCCTGTGGCATTTCTGGGGTCTGGGTGACTCCAGCAGATAACATCTGTATTTGACTAACTGTAGCAAAATAATTTCTGCTAACCATTAGCACTGCATTCCTGTTTGGTATTTTATGTAGATTATGTTTTTGCTGGAAAGCTCAAAAAATTTTGAATTGATCTAAACAGAATTACAGTGGAAAGTTGAGGAAGTTTCAGTCTTCACCAGTGCTATTCTTTATCAGAGCTCTCAAAAGATGAAAACTTGCATACAATTGAAACATTTCTCCCACTTGTAAAGCACATGTATAATTTGACTACCTAGAACTTTTGCTTTTTCCAGGTATAAAAAAATAAACCCATCTAATTTTATAACTTTCCTCTGTGGTAAGGTAGTTTCTCAGTGTTAAAGCTTTTCACTGTGACAGTTTCCCAATCTAGCTATTAGCTTTATTGATTGAACAAGACAAATAAATAGTACTAAACTAGGCAACCATAAGTTCATGAATAGTCATTCCTTTTTCTATTCTCAACACAGTTTTCAGCTGTCTTTCAAACAATTTATCAATTGACAATGCTTATTAAAAAGGCAAACTAATTTTATAGTCAAAAATAGGATTTACTACACAGAGTCATTGTGAACTATCACTTAGATCCTGTAGCGATTAGGCAAGCCAAAACCCACATTTGGCTTTTGGGCTATTTTTATTCTTTCAGAATATTAATGAAAACACTCTAAAAAAAAAAGAAACAAATAAGAGGTCAACTCACAATGTCTCTAGGCTGTGGAGCCCATCAAAGCATTTCTTTCCCAGGGAATAGATTCTATTGTTATGGAGATGTCTGCAGGGGAACATTAAGCACACAGTCAGGAAAGTACACTGCACACAGTGGACTAAAGCAAAACATTTTGATAGTTAAATCAAAATTAACTTATTTTCAGGCATGCATTGATCATATGCAATCATGCTTTTGCAGGAGCATGTATAGGTGACACCTCTACCAACCACCACCCATTCTCCCAGTACCTCTCCATTTGGTTTCACAGAAGGGATCTGTTTTTAAACCACCTAGACTGTTCAAAAGTGTTGTATCCTGTAGTTCCAGGCTGGGGTTTGCATAATGAATCGACATATTCTCAATGATTGCTAATTAGTTAGGTAACATGCCTGAAAAACTGTATGTGGGGTGTGAGATGTATATTTGAAAGATTTGTATTCAGAGAGTGTTAGAGGGTATGGCCCAAAAGAGCAGCCATTGAGGAGATGGATAACACAGCAGACAGGTAAGGGGCATTAGGCTTGCAGAATGCAAAAAGACACAAAGCCATAACACAAAAAGTTGTAGCTTCCCTTAAATGAGTAAACCAAGTAATCTTAGAAGTGCTGTAACGTGCCTTTCTTTGAAATTATGAAAATCAGTAGCTACTTCCTAAAATATTTAGCACTTGAAAGTAATTTTTATATTTTTTAACCAATTCTAACCCCTCCTCCCTGCCACCCATCTCAAGTCTCTGAGTTCTACCTATTTCTGTCTTTCAGATTGACATGGAAAAAACCCCACTCTGAGTGAAGCTCATTAATGTGAGTAGATTCAACTTGTAGCCACTTCAGGTCATTTAATTAAAAAAGAATGCCTTTTCCCCAGATTTTTCCTTTTATTTTGTCCTCAAAATCCTACCCCTGTAGTAGAGGGAAACTAAGGGAGAAGGGCTCTAAGAGAAAAGAAAGGCTGTGAATGAGTGGCTGCCTGGGCATTCATTATATTCTGAAAATATTGTTAAAGATCAGAGGCTCTCTGAATGTTCTACAGAACCTAGAGAAATTGAGTTTACCTGTCTATCAAAGGCAGGGATTCTGACAGCAAAATAAAAATGTTCTGTGGGTTTTTTCTTCTCTAGGAAGAAACCCAATCAGCTCTATATTTTTAATGACTACTCTGACCTTTAATGCTTTAGTTAGCATGAAGAGTGCATCTTCAAATTCTAATTATGTTTGGATCTTTAATTATAAAGGTTTTGACTTGCTCCAATTGACCATGCACTTTTCCACTGTGTAGAAACTTTGCCACACTGCATAGAGTAGCAACCCAATGAAAGCAGAACCACACACAAAGATTTTGATGAGCCAAAAAGATCAGCTATTGTAGGTTGTGAGGGATGATTCAATTATTAACCACTATAAAGCCCAGATGATTAGAAATGAGTAAGGCAGAGCTTAAATAAGGAAACCTAACTGAGCAGAAGCAAGCATGGTATGAAAAGAAATTATTTTATCCTGCATTTCTTAACTGTCCTCTTACCACTACATTTCTGGTAGGGGTCTAGAGAACAATGTTCAAGACAGCCTCTTGTCTTTTCCATTGCTGACATAAGTCTAGAAGGTCAATCAATCACAAGTCCATCCATTCTTTAACTTGAAATGGATCGATATTTAATGTAAAGAGAAGGCAAAGGCTTTGCAGCACAAGTCAGGTGTTTATCCCCAATTTTGGGGCCCCATGGAGGCAGAGTTAGTGACTATAGCTGTCAATGGAGAACCCTGATGTGTGCCAGGTTCAATGCTCATACTGGGGCTAGAGTATGCTACCACATGCTAAGTGTCTTACATGGTTTCTGACAGCCTGTATAGCTTGATTATATAATTCTCTCTTTAATAATGTTAATGTTTTCCAAAGCATCCTGAAATTACTTCTCCATTAAGTTTCTCCAGCCAGTCTAGATTTTTTCAATTTGGTACATTCCCAGAAGGTAAGAAGCTGAAACCATGATTCATAGTACGCCTTCCCGATTTTGGTGCCAGCTGTGCACGTTTCAGTTAGTTGAACCGGTAATGCAAATGTAACCAAATACACAACTGCATATACTTTCTATGACAGGAAATGCATATTTTTTCTACTAGATGGCATTCTTTCCAAGTTCCCCAGAAAGATTTCCGTTCATTTCCTGTTTCTAATCTTCTCTCTTTCAATCTTAGACAGCACACAATGCACCCCTTCCTGTTTGTTTTGCTGACCAGATAGGGTGATTTTTAATTCCTTTGAATATTTTATTGAGATGGAAACTTTGAAGTAGATCAAAACAAGTGGTTTAGCAAATGCTAGTCAAACTGTACCAAGATGCAAAAAAAATCTGTTTCTCCAAGAGGCCAAAGCCCTGCAAGAAGACATTGTGTATAAAAAGAAATCAATAAAGCTTACAGAACTACCAAACTGGAGAGGTTTCCAAAGGCATAGTCAGGTATGTAATGAATTTTATTCAGTGCCAATGTCATTGCCTGAAGTGCTGGTAAACTCCTAAAAGCTTGGACAGGAATTTCTGTCAAGGAATTATCGTCTAGCCACAGGTGTCTAAGGGAGACCAAGCCATTGAAGCAGTTGGGGGGTACATAGTTGATGTGGTTGGCATCCAGACGCCTAGGAGAAGAAGAAAAAGAGAAAATTGACTTCAAGAAAAGAAAAATGTCTTTGCACAATAGCTATAAGAAGTTGTCACCATGAACATAACCCCAAAGGATGGGCATGGATTGCCACTTCCAGTTTTCATTTCCTGGAGATTCTACATTCCCATCTTGCTTGCAGACTCATGCTTGAGATCTAAAATCATGTTTACGTGTCTGCTTGTCAGCTGGCTCTGCAGAGACAGCTCTCCTTTGGAGCCATCAACTCACTGAGAGCACACACTGATCATTTTTGAGCAGTCTCTCTAAAGACTGGGTATGACTTTGTCTCCTTTCCAAATTGTTTGAAACTATAGAACAAAAAAGTGCAAGAAACTCATCCAGAGAATCTCTTCCAGAATCTACAAATCACTGAGCTGCAAGATAATTTGGATTTTCAAATGCTAAACACCCATTCCAAAACCCATAAATAGAACTCACTTCTGAGTCTCTGGAGTTTCCTGCTTTACCTTTCCTTTAATATTACAAAGTTATAGAATCACAGAATGAGCTGTGTTGGAAGGGACACTCAAGGATCATTGAGTCCCACTCCTGGCCCTGCACAGGACCATCCCCAAGAGTCCCATCATGTGTCCAAGAGCATTGTCCAAACATTTTTTGAACTCTGTTAGGCTTGCTGCTGTGAACACTTCCCTTGGGAGCCTGTTTCACTGCAAATATTGTTTATCCACTGCAAATATTGTTTATCCTAATAATTCTAATGAGAACTGAAGTTCACATTTTTTAACATAATGTTTTTTACCTAGAGATTAGTATTGCCAATGTGATGTATTTGTGTTGAAAAAGAAGTTACTAAATGCACTTCAGCTGCTGCAGAGCCAACAGAGGGAGCTCAATTGCACGTTGTACCTATGCAGAGTCTGCAGGTGATGCTTTGTTCTTACACTTGTGTAATTAAGGATAAAAGCTAGCAAACCTTTTCAGATGTGGTGCTGCAAATACAATGTGATCTATTCACCGGCTTTTGTTTTTGCTGTGTTTTGCTTTTTCATTGTGAATCTTTCAGGGAAAGATTTAAAAGTGCACTTCAGATTTCTGAAAATTTGTGAAACACCCAGTTGGGGATGTGGGCCCTGATAAACTTTTTCTACTTTTAATGTATTGCAGTGACTTATACCTTTTCCATAACATGAAAGCTGTGCTCTAAAATTTTTCATGAAATGTTTAGAGAAGAGTAATTAAGTGAATGGTAAAACAGAAATAAATTTAAATAGATGTTTGAAAATACTACAGAACAAACAGCCACACCTGGGGTACAAAGAAGTAATTCGGTACAACCTAACTTTGGTCTCTTTGAGAGAAATGCAATACTCTTTGTGGTGGGCATACTAATCTCTTTATTTAAAGCTGCTTCCTCATTTACAGTCATGTAAAATGTCAGGTCCATTCTATCTCCTGTTCCATGCTGGCCCTACCTACTTCATGAGAACAAATAATGACTGCTAAGGCTCCGTGCCAGGCTGGCAAATAACTGAGACAAGGTCAGTTGGAACAAATTTATAAGGTTCAGTGTCAAAGCCCTTGTACAATTAAATTTTCAATATAATAACTGACATGTCAGGCAGCAGAGACAGAGCTTCCAAAATAACTCAGTGGTCTGTCAACAAATGGGTAAGGCTGGAAATGTTTAGAAATACTCATGTTTTTCTTCCTCCTTTCCTCAGGCAACAACCATGTTATTCCTGTGTTTTCAAATAAGGTATAATTTAAATGAGTAGATGAGATTTCTTTGTGCTCAGTCAGAAGTAAATTTCTTCCCTGGGTGATGCTGGTATGTAAACTAAGAAGTTACAGTTGCCTTAGTTTGACAGTTTCCCTGATTAAAGAATGGAGGCTTTATTCAAACTCCATGTGCTGCAGTATTGCAGTTAACATCTCAGTGTTCAATAGGAAGGCTGCCTGTGCAGCCCTGATGTCCCTGCTCACTCCATGGGAGTTATTCCCAGGATGGCTGGCTGTGTGGAGAAGCCAACAGTTACTTGTTTGTATGTGACCCTGTGGCTGAAATGGCAATATTTCTGCTGTCGTCAGTGAAACCAGGATTTTTATCTTACCAATATTTCGTAGCAAATCAAGGAACAGATTTTTTTTTTAATAGCTGACGTTTCCAAATATAAACCCACCACTGGCTATGTAAATAAAACCCACAGAACAGAAAGAAAACCAGAACTGCTGTACTGTAAATGAAATTCCAGATAGTTGAATTATTGTTTAAATAAAGCTTGGAAGAAACAAAAAAGCTGCAATGATTTGTGCTTCAGGTTCTGTAACTGGGTTACATATCCTGCTAGTACTTATAAGAAGTACTGCCTCAAGTGCTCTTTCGTTATCTAATCTTTTTTAAATTTCCAAGCACCGTTTTCCCTCTTGCAGATATTAAAAGGTTTCAGTAGTGGTTATGTTTCCTGTCATACTGTAGGTAATGCACATTGATGTATAAAGGACTGATCAAAATCACCCTTTTCAGCCAATTGTTTTACATGTGTTGATCAAAGTTTTGGCACTTTCAGAACTAAACCCATTAACTCACAAACATGACCCTATTTATAACTGAAAAATATATGTAGATAACATGTGGTGAGTTTGAAAGCTGCTATTATATTCCAGAGAGAGCTAATTTAGGGAAACAGAAATACTTGATCTCTTCTGATAGGCAGCATGTAAATAAAGCAGCCACTATGAAATTCACCATGAGCTCACTTAAAATGTCTAAACCTTTCAAAGGAAAAGCTTGAGCTGTGTGGACTGTAACCCACTAGTGTTTCCTGTGACACACTGTGAATTCTGTGACCAAGCGCACAAATTATGAAAATATATTGTCCATGTAAAATGAAAACCTCATTTACTGGTACAGACAAAGGCAGTTGTTTGAAAAAGACTTGATTTGCATTTCTTAATCAATTTGATATGAATGGATGCTAATTTTCATAGAAGTGGTAGGTTTCTAAGGGAATATATATATATATATATATAAAAATATAATTTTTTCCCCATTTTCTGTATCTTTTCTCAAAAACAGCTACAACCTGGGTATATTCCACAACCAAGAAATTCCTTAATACCTTGTTGGAGTGCCTTGCTTATTCATTCAGGTTTAAATCAAATGCTAGATAGGAGATCAGGAAGGACATTTCTCCCAAGGCATTTTTCCCTCTGAAATGAACAGCTATTACATGGATTGCCTCATTTTGAATGGATAAGGGCCAGAACACAATGAAAGGTCTGCAGAAGAGGGAAGCCACAAAGAAGTCAAGGATAAAGTGTTTCTTTTGATGTTTAAGTTTAAAGTAGGAGAGGTAAGACCAAAGGAAAAGGGACTGTACCTAAGAGGTAGGGGAGGCCGAGGAGGGGGAGCACAGGAGACTGATGTTGGGCATGGTGGATTAAAGAAGGTGGCGCTTCTCCCTCTTGTATCACCTTCCTCTTCTCCTGACTCAGCTCTGTAATGCAGGGAGCTTCAGTCAAGTTTCTCCATGAAGTATGGAGCAGTGATGGACAGGGCCTGTCTGGGGAGGGCATAAAGGCCAGGAGAGGGTCACTTGCAGCCCACCATCTTTGTTGGTGTGTTGGCACACAGACTCTCTCAGGGGTTTGTTCACAGGATTGACTAAAGTACCATTTAGGTAATGGCAAGTGACATCTAAACTAGCTTTGAAAAATGAATGTAATAAAAATAGAGCTAGCTGTTGTGAGCCATGTTTTTCAAACCTTGTCTTTTAAGCAGGATATCCCCTTTGGTCCACAGGGGAAAATGCTAGGACTATTGTAAAAAGCTTAATTACAAGACAACAGTCCAGCAGTTCTCATATCTCAGTTTTACAGGACTCATACAAAGAACCCTGCATGGCAACAAGAAGACCAAAACGGACAAATAACAAGGCACAGTTTAGGAGCATTTGTTTCTATCCCACTGCTCAGCTTTACATGAGGAGGTTTCTGCAGCCCTGGGAGCTTCTCAATCCATAGTGTTTCTCTTCACATTCAGATGTGCTGCTCAGGGGTGTTGGTAAACCTGCATTCAAGATGATGGATGCTATCATGCTGCATACAGACAAGATGCCAACTGCATTGCTACGTTTATACAAAGATATAAACCTTGGCCCTGATACTGGGTACTTTCAATCCCCACAACTGAGGAAAAGTGGGGGCTAGCAGATGTTGGGTTATCCCAGGAACCTGGCTACAGACTCAGATCATGACCCCACAGACAGACATGTTTGATGTGTCTGGGAGCACCCGCAGGTCCTCAGCCAAATGGCTCAGAGTGACCTTTCCTAGCCTCCCAAGCAAGCTGTCACCTGCTGGGGACAGTCCCAGGGGCATGTGATCTACCACATGAACCCCAGGAATACATTCCCCAGTTCAGGGGAATGTTCTTTGGCATGGGTCAAAAGCATGCCAAGGACTCTGTTAAGAGTGCAGCTGGGCAGGGGTCCATGGCCAGAGTCTGGGAGTGCTCTGAAGCACGGCCTGCCCTGCTTGTGATTACCACAGTCCACAGTGGGCCACTGAATGGTCCCAGGACCTGACTGGAAATCTGCTGTAAGCCCCTGTGCTGCCAAACACTCCAAGAGCAGCCTCTTGCCTCCCACATACCCTGGCGGGCTTCAGCCATGCAGGATGATTTCTGGCTAGCAGTTCTGAGGTTGAGAAATTTGTCTGTCTTAGAGATGTGATAAATCTTCACTCTTTTAAGATTACTCATAAGACAGGAAAGAGTCAGATGCCTGGTGCCTTCTATTGGATGAAAGAATACATCACCAGCTGTCCTGGAACTGCTAATCTAATACAGCCTCTTTGCACCCCACTTTGAGAGCAACTGACTGGTTGAGTTAGAGGCTGCACATTAAAAAAAAAACAACAGCAAATGCATTTTAGGTAACCTTGCACCTCTACCTTCCTCTCCTTGGTTATCAGTCCAGAAAAATGTCTGTGACTGAGAGGAGTGGTCTGATACTCTACCACTGCTTGGTGTTTCAGTCACTCTTCTGTTGCCCACTGCCCTGGGGTGCAGCGGCCGGATGGTGAAGGTGTGCAATAAACCAAGGAGACTGCAATAGCGAATTTTGAGACATCTTTGTGTATGTGTAGACATCTGCATGGGTACAAACAACCTCAATTTCAAATGTGGGAAATTCCTCCTCTGGGAGTTTGTGGGTACCCGTTGAGGTACCAGCTTTCTTAAGAAGGATAATACCTTCTGTAGCCTTCATTATCATGGGGTGTGACATGGAAAACCACAACTAAGGCTCCTGTCTTTTCATGAAAACAGTTCTCCAGAGAGAATGTAGCTTCATCAAAGTTGTTTGGTCTTTCAATTAAAAAGCAGGATTATTAACAGAAGCATCAAAGTGGAAAATAATTGTTCAAATTTAACATTTCTGGGGAAAAAAAGTGCTGGGTTTTAACTTTAAGTGTGAACTAGAAGAGTTGCAGAACTATGTGCCCTCAAAGTCTTCCAGTGCTTTTTTGGGCTAAGTATGGAAACTTCTCTTGAAATGTCAAATATTTGGGAGAGTAGGGGGACAATGAAAAATCCATTTGCTGACCTGTTCTAGACAGGCAACTACTGAGAACATCTGAGATGAATTCTAGATAATATTTTGTATCAAACCTAGTGTCAGCATCAGGTGGTCTATAAATACTGAAATACCCAATAAATAAAATTAAAGTAAATCTACAAATTATGTTGGAAAATGCTAAAAAATTTCATTGACACTACTTTGCTGTTACTTGTAAAGTCAAATTACTTCACTAAATTGCAGCTTTGCAGGTTGTTAAGGGAGAAAAGATGGTTTATTTTTTCCATCTGTCAACTGTTTAAAGTGCTTTGTATGCTATTCTGCCCTATTTTACACTGTCAAAGCAAAAGTCCTTTAAATGTCACAGGAATGAGAGTAAGTGATACAGTAAATAACACTGCTTTGAAATGTTCTTCATGACTGGTGTGGCATGGGCACTGAGATAGCACCCAACCTGTTCTTAATTTTGACTATTTGTGTGTCTGACAATGCAGCAGTAAGAGCTGTTTAGACATCATTAACAATGATGTCTAAACAAGAAAATAAATAGAATGGAAGTTTCATCTATAGTATTCACTGCAAAGGGTTGTGTTACAATAATCCAAATAAAAGAACAGCAGAAGCTTTTCCATATGCAATGCCAATTACCCTTTCCTCCTTTATTTAGCAACATTTGAAAATGAAGATCTGCAGCTTTTCAAGTGGCTAGTAATATCAAAGATTAACATATATGGGAAAAAAGTAAAAAAATATTAATGATATGTCATTGCCAGTTTTTGACCATGCCCTGCTCGTTCAAACATACTGAAATTACATGTAAATTCCGTTATATAAAGGGTGAAATTAAAAATAAGGTGATTGTACTAGAGAAACAAAGATACCTATTTAAACAAATACCTGCATTAAATGAAAAAAAGTTTGACAGAAAATAAACTGCTAATTAAAAATGACACTTGAAAAACACATCAATATACATATGTGAGGAGTTATTGAACTGTAACTTCATATATATTAAAAATCACTAAAAGTTTTCTTGATTTAAACACAGAATGGAGATATTGATGATGTGTGAAACGCAACCTCAAGAGATTTCCTTCTTATAGTCTGTTCTAATGAAATACATTTGCTCAAGGTGACTAATAGTGATGAGAGCATTCAAGGGACTCTTTGAACCCTGCTGCCAAGAACTAAGTTGTGACACATCAGTGGTTGTGTGTTCCTCCCTTTCAGTTAAGGTATCTGCACAGTCTGTTGTGCTTGACAGAAATAAATGCCATTTCAATTGTTAGGACCAGCAACCTGGATAATTTGTGCTCACACTAGATTTCTGAGGAAAAATTATGGCCTATACAATAATACAGAAACCCTTCTGCTCAAAACCACATTTCAAAATCAGCATGTACTCGTTATTTCCTTGATCCTCCTGCCACACAGGGAACTGGAGTCCTATGCAAACATTGCCCATGCTCTGGTAGCTGAGCTGATTTATTAATCAAAGCAGCACATCGCTGGTTTTAAAAACTGAACTACAAAGACTTTTATAAAATTGGAGAATATTTTAATATTGTTTCAATCTTATTTTTTTGCTTCAGTGACAGAAAAAAAATGTAATTAATTTGTTTAGGTTTTCTCATGGATTTTTCTTGTCAAAGGTGAAATTCCCAAATCTTATGTGTTTTGGGTTAACTTTTGTGCCTATTTCTTATTTTATAGTAATTATTGAGTCATATCTGCCGTCTGAATAAGATTGATCTAGAGTTAAGTCAAGCCTTAAGAAATTTACGAATATTTGTCACTCAAATTTGTTGTATCATTCTACATACTGGCAATGCAACTTGGACAATAAAGTGGGAGAAATTGTTGCTTGTTCCTGCAACACATCAGCTCTTATTCTTCGTACCACAGGCCATTTAACATCAATTAATGGTTCTATCAATACCGACACCTATACTGTCATTTTTTAGCTCTAACTGGATAATAGGGAGAGGATATCATCCAGAAATACCCTCGATGCAAAAATTTGTGACGAATTTGCATTATGAGAGAATGCGGAATATTTGTGTGTGCATATGTACATATTGTGCACACATGCACAATCAAACATGGATACTTCTACAAAAAGGATTTTAACATAATCCTCTTCACATTTATTAAGGTATCAAGGCAGTTGCTATGGTTTGCCCCTTTGCTTGACTGCCTTTCTTGAGGAAAAACCACAAAAGGAAGATATTTGAGTCCCAACACCAGCTTTTTTCCCCCCCACATGTATGTTAACTAAAGCAAAGGGTTAGTGAGGCTTTGAGAAATCATGCCACCTGCAGAACTAAACATAATAAATAGAAGAAGTTGTTATCTTATAGAAACTGCTCTTGAGAAGGCTTTTAACCTCTTAATTACATTCTTGAAAAGACTCCTGCTATTTCAAAGGCTTCAAGAAATAATTCCTATTGTAAATCAGAAACCAATGCAAAACAACCTTGTGAACAGAAAATTGCTAGACTATATGAAACAAGAAATTGAATCTGTGCACACCTTTATCTGGCAGACACAACCCCTTTTAAGCAAACAAAAGAATAATAGTTTTCTTTTCCTCAAAGAGGTCTCTTTTGCTAGTGATCGTTTTTCAGGTGATAGTAGTTTTTCTGTACAAACCCCTATCGTTCCATCTTGGGTCTGCTAGGCAGCTGTCTAAAGGTTTCTACTGACCATTCCTTTTCTCCCTCTGTTTTAATTCAGTCCTTTAAATAGACTGCACAAATTCCAGTTTACTTCTTCAACTTCTTCACCCAAGGAAAAAAATATCTGCAACAAAGCCTGAGTGAGACTGTCATTTTGTTTAGCAACTGTACTGAAAATTCAACAATCTCTTTCAGAGTAACAAAGGAACTCTTGTTGGCTTGGCTTATCATGTTTTGGTCCAGAATGTGTATAGAGTGATGTGATCTCAGCAAGATTTTTTTGTTTGTTTAGCAGAAACAAAGCCTAATATAGTCACTAGACCAGCATTTTCTCATGACTTTTTCAAAGATCAAAGGAAAGAACTGTAACCTCAAAAGTATATGGCTGAGATATTTCTGTCTGTGTCTGGTCAATAAAGAAAAAAAGCACTGACCAAATAACAATTATAAGATAATTAATTCTTGGGGCTCTTCCACCTTTAGAAACCTTAACAAATGCTTTGTTTATTAAGGAGGCAAATGTAGTTCAAGACAGGCATAAGAACATGGGAGCTATTACAGTATAATGTGTGTCTGTGTAGTGCTAAGTTATACAGAGATGACATGATTTTTTTGTAAATAAACTAATTTCATTAATTCTGATCTTCAGATTTTGGCTGAACAATATATATATAAGATATATTAACCTTCTGGTGGAACTTCTTTACCTACACAAAAAAAATAAAGTTTGTTCAACATAGCACATTTCTCAACCAGCACATCTTAACTCTAACCAGATTGGTACAGATGCTCATTCTATCCCTGCCAATGTCAGACTTTTACTTGTTATGTTGTTGATCAGTGCACCTTGTAGCAACATTTCTTGTGAAAGCTATATGAACTTCCAGATTGAATTCTCTATTTGGATCTTGTAACATTTTAGGAAAATAGTTTCATTTGAAAGTAATTCCGTGACAATATAAGGTGGTCAGCTTCAGCTAAAGCATAGAGAAGAGTCCTTAGACATTTTCCTCTGAGCAAAGAAATGCTTTTCTGTTTTCAATCATCTAGATATTTCATGCTGCAGATTCAAAATCAGTAGCTTCTTTAGAAAATTTTGTGATTTACTTTTGTATCAGGTGACAACACAATTTTGTGGGTAGTTCAGAAACTGACTCAATTTACTGCATCCTCTGTTTAGACAGCAAAAGATCTTAGTGGTTTCAAAAAATGAAGTGCAAGTGCAGCAGAAGAAACTCTTGCTGCCCAAGTGCCTGAACAGGAACATGGCAGATGAAGTCCAGTATAGACAGGTGTCAAGAGAGGTGCTGAGGGAAAATGCAATTCCAACCTTATGGGACAAGTTCTTGAGTAGCTACTAGCATGCTAGAAAGAAGTCCTGCAGTTGCGATAAGAATGAAAATAACAGCTTAGCATTCAGTAAAGGTTAAAAAAAATCACACAAAATGAAGTTTTAAATTAGTAGGAAAGCAAGCGAAAACCCATCAATTTTTGCTCTCTATAAACCCATGGTGCCAAGCTCTTTAAACATTCTGTACAGGGCTTATCCCTCCTTCACTCATCTAAATACATGAGAACTGAAAAAGGGTTCAGCAACATGACAAGGATGACAGAGGAATGGAAAAGCTTCCACATGACAGACAATCCTAACAGATTACATCTGAAAAATTGACTAATAGAGATACAAGAGAGGTATATAAAGTGGTGTACATGAATACCAAACTGCTGCTTCCACCTTCTCCTGATGCTGCAGAGAACATCAAATGTGGTGAAAAGTTCCAAGTACATATCAGAAGGTATCTCACCATGCTAGCTGATCAGCAGACATGCTGTCACAAAAAAATCATGAGTGTTTCACTGGCTCAAACTACAATTGTACAAACCTGTAGAAGAAAACCCTTTATCTATCAAAGCCACAACAGACTCAGTGAGTCCCTGAGTGCAAATCTCTGGCTGCTGGAACAGTTTACCAAAGCAGTATTATACTCTTTGCTGGACCTTCTTGTTTCCCTTTGGCACCTATTATTGCAGGCTGGATGCTGGGCTAGGTCAGCTTTTAGCACTACTTGATACAACCATTCTTATAAGGCAGAAGCACACCAAAATAATTTCATTCATACCACGAAGCAGCCAATCTTCACTCCTGGTCCAGCAGTTCTGGCAGCAGTTCTGTTAAAACTGAAGCTCGTGGACTGAGTCAGCATGGACAGTCAAGAGCTATAAATACAGAGGCCTGCCTGAAGCACAGAATATAATTAAGTATCCTCTAGTACACTTTGTTTCATGAGTTATTAGTGTTTTCCATAGTGCTTAAAAAGAAAAAAAATTACACCAAATGAAAAAAAAGAAGGGAGTAATTTGGGATTCCTTCTCTTCCCTGGTAAAGAATACTAACAAGAAGCCACGTTTTTGACAGAAAGCATTGCAAGCCAATGAGTGTCATCTCAGATGTTGAACCAGTCTATAATGCTGCAAAGAAGCTGCCAAGTGTAATGAAATTACTGGATTGAAATCAATTGCTTTTGATGTTTAATTGACAGTACAATTCTCTTGAATAGCAGCTCAAAGAGAATTAAAAGAAAAAGTTGATTCAGCACATTACAAAGCAATATTAACAGATAATTATTAGGTAATTGTATATTACTGCTCATGCAAGGCTGGAAATTGATTAACCAGGGATACTCACAGAGACTGCAGGCTGCGCAGGTTCTGGAGCGCTTCGGTAGGAACCTGCCGTAGCTGGTTATTCTGCAGCATCCTACATTGTGAGCAGCACAAAAGCCAGAATCAGCACAGTAAAGATGATTTCTTTCTATTGCAAATTGCCTTACAAGCTTACCTTCATTGTGCTGGTCTTACTTCAAGATTACAAAGAAAGTTAGACAAACAGTTCATTCCCCTGCCCCTGTCAAAGGCCTGCTCTCTTCAAGGCAAACAAATACCTGTAGCATTTTAGCTTTGTTAACAGCTAGATATCAGCTCTGAGCAGGATTTTCAAAGCAGCTAAGGAAGCTAAAAGAATAAATCTGATTTGCTTTCAGTAGGGCTTTTAACTTCCTAATTGCCTCCAGTGATTCTGATATTTTCATTCTCATGCACTGATATTGTTCCCCCTCTGAAGTGATTCTATTCTGATAAAGCTGTGGAAGACCGAATCTTGAAATCCTTACTCAGGAAAATGCAACAATGGCAAATCAACTCTTAACTGTGTGAAACATTTATGATTTAGTTTGAATAAAATTTTATCTCTATAAATAAACTGCTAATTTTTTTTTAGTTAAATAAATTTTCCCAAACCAAAGGTTGCTAGCAATGACTTGACTAATCTTTTTTCTCAAATATCACATCATTTACCTTGCAAAGATTGAAAAATTGCTTTCCACTCCTAAAGAATATTTCTCCTTTTGAATATGGTTTCATTCATACTACCTAACACTCTTGTTTGGACCAGCTCCTATATATATAAATATTCTATGTGGATAAGTCCAAAGTAGTACATGCTGCCTTCAAAAGGAGGCATATTCAATGGGACATTGTAAATGAAATAATTTCTGGCAGGCCTAAATCTGCTTGGGCCAATAAGAGGTAGAGCTTGCCAACTTAGAAGTAGGTGGAGCAGGAATCTCTTCATACTTCTTTTCCTGCTAAGTGTTTTTTCAGTAGAGATTTGTACAGTAGCACCAGGCCAGGCTTGACACTGCTTAAGAGGCTGGTGCTCTTGCTAATAATACAGTTTCTGTGAACTTTACATGGGCAAAGATTCCCTCTAGTGTAAACACTGTGAGATGTAGCCTGCTAGTAGTTTTAGTAACTATATGTACTGTTTTATTACTCCAAGTGATACAATTTTGTAACATTTTTAATACTTTACATAATAGTCATTACAAGGCAAAGAAAAATATATGAAATGTAAACTGTTTTAAATTACATTGTGTTGTATACAATAACATTTTCCCCCCCATGTCTCCCAAGAAAAGGAAACCCCCAGTTTTGTGTGATGATGAAAAATTCAGCTCAAATCAGGACTTTTGAGATAATTAAAGAAACTATTAACTGAATCAATTTTTACCTTTGATATTGTACAGAGACATCTACAACTTGATGAGCAAGTTGTTTTTAGAAGGCTATTAATGTTTTCCAACTTTTGTTTAGGATACTTTCTATGTGAAAAAACAAAGATTTAATGATGTTCATATGTATCTTCAATTGAATTGTTCAAAATGAGCTGATCAAAATATGTAATTTACTTGATCAAAACTTCACTGGTTAATTAGTTCCCTAGAGCATTTAGGAAATCAGAAATATATCAAACAACACACAGTTTACTTACAGCACTTTAAGACTGAAAAGGCCAGCAAATGCTCCCTTAGGAATGTATGTCAAGCCATTTCCTGCAAGACGTCTGCAAAGTTTGAAAAAGGAAAAGAGTGAATAGCTTCTCTCTTCATGTGGAATTAATTTGGGTGCTAAAAAGTGTAACACAGCTATGTTTGAGCAACTGATGCCAGAGGCAGTAGTTTAAGAGCCTATTTTTTTCATTAAAACACTTTAAAAAAACCCCAACAAACCCCCCCCCCCCACCCCAAACAACAAAACAAACCCAAAACAAACCCCCCAAAAGACAACAACATAAAAAGAGAAGTCTGTAACTGCACTGTTGATTCACTGAGAGCTGGACTGCAGCAAAAATATTCAATTTCATTGCAAATTTGGCTTATGGTTTATAATTGAATTATTCATATTCTTTTCAGGGTTTAGAACAACCGCAGCAACTAAAATACAGACATAGACAACCATTAGCATCATAGGATTTACGGGCATGAACTTTTGGGACTGTGCACGTATGATTTCTGTGAACATTTAACTCATTTGCACAAATACAAAAATATATCCACATAGCAATGATTAGAGTTCATTCTGAAATAACTACATGTAAAACTACTGTACTGGTGGAATAACAGGTTTCTCTGTGAGCACATGTGTAATAGGTTGGCAAAAAGTATATTTGTTAAAATTTGTAGGGCTTTTCCTCCCCTACTTCTACTGCATCTTGCTCTCAGATTGCCTGAAGGTATTTTACAGACCTGGGTAAACAGACCTAGGTTACACCAAATAACTCTGTAAAGCATATTACTGACTGCATCATTCTGCTGTAAGGTTTGTGTCTAAGAAAGAGAGAATCTATTTGAAATGAAATAATGGCATTTCCACGTTCCCCATCAGTGCAACTCAAGAGGATCCTGGAAATTAATCAAAGCGAGGTTGGATGGGGTTTTGAGCAACATGGTATAGTGGAAGGTGTCCCTGCCCATGGCAAGGGGTTGAAATTAGATGGTCTTTAAAGCCCCTTCCAACCCAACCCACTCTATGATCTTGCATTCAGCCTTCTGACATCACAACTCTGCCTGAATTTGCTGTGATACCTGTACCCTACCTGGAAATCTCACTGGTGAGGGACAACTTCCTAGTAAAGTTACTTTGAGTCAGTAGGGCCCCAGTGTATACTCCTGGCTGACAAAACCCACAAACTGATATGATATAACCCCTTTGCAGAACAAGTTAAGCCAAGTGGAATTGTATGCTCCCTCAGCCAAGATATTGCACACCAGGATTGCAGAGCCCAGCTGATGTGATACTAGAGCTGACATTTGATTCAGCCCCTGGCCCCTCAGGAAAGAACACAGGATTAGTTCCAGGAATTTTCTTAGGTACCAAGCTGCAAGACAGGAACCTACAGTGCTGAAATAGGCACCAGATTTGCCAATACTGTTCATGGAGAAGGCCAGGTACTTTTGACTGGAGTCCCAAAGATCCAGCACTGACTGGCCCTTAAATGCTGTCATCTTTTGGGGCTGAGTTTTCCTGGAGCTAACCACAGGGTCCTGTGCACACCTTGTTTTTAGTCACTGCTTTCATACAGAAAATAAAAAGATATATTTGGCTACATGTTAAAAAAAAAAAAAAAAAAGAAAGAAAAAAAAAAAGAAAGAAAAAGAAAAGAAAAGTAAAAGATCTAGATCTTAGCTCCAGAGATTTTTCAGGAATTTTCAGTCAGTGGAAGAGGTTCTTTCCTGTACGGACATCCCTGCTGAACTACGTAACCTGCAATGTTGAGCTAGCTCTCTCTGTTACATGAAGGTGATTGTGCTCTGCGATGACAATCAGCATCAGGCAGAGCTGCTGGGCCTGCCTCTCACTGCAGACTGTAGTGGAGTCTGATCTCCAGACATCTGAGAACTGGGCATATGCAGCTGAATTCCTGCAGGCAGATGTGTAAACCAAACCTGGTTTGCTCTTGCTCCAAGATGAGGCACTTACAGGCTCAGATGTGAGGGCCTTTTTTCAGATGTGTGAGGGCCCTCTGCAAGCTTTAGCTTTCATTCTGAACACAAATGGCAATGACTTTTGGGTTGTTCTTGGATCAAGCAGGCATGCATTAGGTTAGGAACAACAGATTGTGCTCCTGGAAGTAAATGCCTTTTGTGGATCACTAACCAGAAGAGGCTGAGACATGTCTAATTCTGATTTCAGTTCTTGTGATATGATTGTTTAAAAGAAAACCTAAAGAGTACTTCATCCCTACAGCACCATTTTGCTCTGCCATTTTAACAACATGATTGGACACAATTCTGGACTTGAGCTTGGCATGGGCCAGAAAGTTATGGGTTTCCAAAACCTTATTGGAAAAAAAAGAAGGTGAAGGTATTGAGATTTTCACTTCAGTTACTGACATGAGTGTCATGGAAAACTTGGTAAAGAGCAGAGAACTAAACCCACCTGTCTGAAGACTCAAGAGCATGCTCTTTCAGGCCTCCACTCCTTCTTCACTCACAATTGAGGCAAAGCACACTGCCCAATGCACTACATGTTAATACCCCCTGTTTGGACTTAATACTCTTCACAAAGTGGGCTAGATGAGAAAATCAGACCTATTTAAAAGCTCCTGGAGGAGGGCTGTGCCAATTACCAAGCATGCATCACCTGACTGTAAATGCAGGACTGTGGCAATGACACTGTGCAGCTTGAAATTTTTTTTCAATGGCTAAATACTCACTTTTCCCAGCTTTGGAGCTTCTTAGTGGCTCTCCACAGCAAGCCTTAATGTTTGGCGTTTTTTGAAAATGTACAGCTGTGTTCCTGAGCTGTTCTGAGTGGTAGTTACCCAAACCGTTAAACCAAAATGTAATTTTTGATACTTGGGGTTTTTTTCAGACTCCAACCCTTTAAAAAAATTTTTGCTTCTTTTCCTTTTAGATCACTACTTAATTATTCAAAATGTCTTGTACAAACAATTTAGATAGATGTAGAAAAAACATGTTAAACTCTTTGGTAGGCACAGCTTCCGTATTTACTCCTTATGAGTGTTTTTCAACCTCAGGTTGTTCTTGAAGTTCTGCTTTGAATATTTTTCAATTTGAAAAGAGCTCTCACTAATTTTGCAGACAGTAATTAGTGCTATCTTATATGATATTCCTCTGCTGATGCAGCAGCAGATGATGCTCTTCATGTACAACCCTACGTACTTCAGCACAGGGTTACATCAAGTATATCACAAATGCCATGTATGGATATGTATGTCCTTGTAGTAGTCTCACCAAACAACCTGACAGCATCAGGAAATGAAGACATCTGGCAACAATTATTTTTGATGTAACAATGTTGTCTGGACTCATTTACCATGCTAAACCTTTTTCCATGATGCACTTTTCATGATTGTCTCTGGAACAAGCTCAGCAAAAGCACCTATCTATCCCCAAGACACACTATGAAACCACTTCTGGCACAATCATAGCATCTTCCCAGCCCATTAGAATTCCCCATTACTGCAGTATTTGGTAAAAATAATCAAAAATTATTTATTTGGATGGTTGTCTAATTCTTCTAGTATTCTTGGATAAAAGTTAGTGTATCAGTCCTTTATGGCATGCCTCAAAGCTCAGGAAATTGGGTTTATTTGTTCCTGATAATTTTTAATGTCTTCCTTTTAGAAATTTCTTGCTATTACTGTGTTTCTATTCTCAGCCTTGGAATAAGGGAAAATTTATCCCATTGTTGACACTACAGTATGTATCAAGTGTCTACACTCTTATCCACTTCAGCTATTTTGTTTTCTATTACCTAAATTACTTCAGGGAAACTGCTCAGTATTTTACTGAATTTTGGATGTACTTCAGATTGTAATTTTTGTCTGAATGGGTAAGCATAATTTTCCCTGAACGAATGAAAATGGACACAGTACGTGTTTCTATAGCTGAGTATTTAGTTAATAATTTCTGAGAGCAGGAATGAAATCGGTTGTTTTTAGAACTTACATAACCAAATGGTTTACTCTTTTTGTTTGAACAATTTTGAATATCCATTTTAAAAAGTTCTTTTATTTTAAGCACATCTGACATTAGTTTAAAAATCTCTCATATTAGAGATATCTCATTAAGTACATTCAGGCTTAAATATATCACATCTCTTTAATGAAAAAGTAATCCAAAAGGATCCTATTTTTTGCATTATGTTGTTTCAGATTTAGAATTTACTTGCACTGCTTTGAATAATCTTGCAAATTAATGGAGGCTGGAAAAGTTTACAGAGAAGAGCCACCACATATCTCCTTCAGCACCTGTTACTTGCTACGCTTGGAGTCAGAATACTTTTGTCTTATGCATAGTTTTTATACTACTGCAAGTTTCTTTCTAAAAGATGTAAAATAAGTGAGCTGTGATACCTGTACCCTAACAGGTACACAGAAAAGCAGGTGACCTCTATACTTTTAAATGACAGTAGTTTATAAAATATCTTCAATGCCACAGAGTTGCCACTGGCAATCAGTGCTCACTGCTGGAATAGTTGTAGCGCTGGAGGTCATGTTCATGGCCTATGGTCAGATCTAAGAAAAGGTGTGTCTGGCTCTCCTTTGAGTGCTCCCCATCTGTTGACCCCTTTGACATATTCTGACCTCTCCTGCAGTGTCATAGTTCTGAGAAATGGTGGTCATCCAGTCAAAAGAATATTCCCAGACAAGAGAACTAAAGCTCCAAAAATTATCAGAAACTTTGTTCTCATTTTCCTTTGATTGTCTGAAAAGAAAAAACTTCATTCATCAGAAGGAAGCAAATAAATATGAGTTGTGACTGAGAACAGTCAATTTTACATTTCTAGTACAGTAATTTTTCTTTGCCAGCTCTAAACAGCTTTTTGTGTGGAAGTTTTCTGCACCAGGACAAACTTTACCTGGTACCAAGCATCTCCTCTATAACTGCTGGGATGAAGGTGAACTTGAAATACTACAAAATCTTCTCTACAGATAAAAAACTGTGGAATTTAATAAAGACAACACATTTCTGTAGGAAGAACCTGTGGGAAATCTAACCCATCTACTTCTCAGTCTACAGAAGACATTGACAGTACAATATTGGTAGTGGCTGCTTTCCTTCTCTGCTTAAGTAAGATCTAGTCCAGCAAATGCTGATCAAGCATCTGTGGAGTGTATTTCCAAATCTAGTAGTATCAAAACTAAAGAAAAGACATGAAAGGGAGGCAACTGTCTCCTTGGGAAAAAGCATATATTTACATTGATCAATATTCATGTGTTCTAAGAGGATTAGCACAATGGAATTTTCTGGGACAAGTTACTTATCAAATATTGCAAGGTGTTGAAACATAGGAGAATAGATGACACTGGATCTCAGTGTGACTCAACATATAACGGGAATAAACAATGGAAAAGGAGTCAAAATTCACTATTACAAAGTGAAACTGTTGTATTTCAGAACAGATACAATTAAGTAGAAATTAATCACACTCAAATTTCTGATAAATATATTTGACTCATAGTATTTGCCAGTAAACTATGATATGAATACCAGACTGACTTAATGTGTCTAGGCTAATGCCAGTGCATGCCCTTTAATACAGATTAGGTTATATGTCATTGCATCACTTGTGTTGCATTATATTTAATCAGTTCAATAGTGTATGTAGTGCAATATCTTATACAGAATGGAATGGTGAGTTCAATCTGAAATCTTCAACTGTGTGAAGCTACAGAGGGATTTCTGCAAGAATAATTCTGTGAACTGAAATCCTTTCTGTATGTCTCTGACTCTGCATTTTACTTCTGTTCACTAATTGGTTTGCTGATTTTATTTAAGGAATAAGAGCAAAGACTGCACATGCTAAAACAATGTTATTATGGATAGGTCTACATCCATATATCTACTTCTGTATCTATATCTATGACTAAGTTAATATCAACAGAGTCACAATCCAGTCAGCTTTATATGATTTTTGGAAAACAGATGTTCCACTCATCACTTACTCCATTATATGCTCCAGCTAACAACCTCTCCAGACAAAAAATTGAAAAGAAATTACATAGAAGAATCTTCTTTTTGTGAATATAAATTGAAAATTCAGAAGGCCTGAGACAGTGAAAAACCCCAAAAGATGGGACTGTTCTGCTGTATGTGGTACCTTCCTGAATTTGGTGCTAAAACAATAGTATGTAGAAAATTCCATTAAAATTAATGTAATCATGGACTGTGTCTTTTATACCTTGTGTACAGATAAGAAACTCTCTTTTGTAATTTGAAACTTCTTTCTTAAAAGCCTGCTCTGCCTCCTCCAACTGCCATAATTGTTCTGAATACCTGATAAAGATCCATGATGAAATATCAGTCTCATTGAAGTCAGGGGAAAAATTTGTGCTGACACAAGTAGAAGTGGGGCTCTCATTTGCATCCTGCCACAGTATCATATTTGCCAGTAATTTACTTCTCTCTCAGGAGCTGCACCAATAACACTTCTATCAATCCTAAACCTACAACCCAATTTCTAATGGAGGAAATGGCTACTTGGGGAGGAACAACATGGAAGTATAACAAAAAACCATAAATTTTGAAATCTTTTTCTAGAACAACTTGTTCCAGTATAAAAAATTGCCTTTATTCAAGGAAGAATTTACCAATCTTGAATCTTGCCTCAATTTTGTTCCTGTCAAACTTTGTTAAAGGTACACAAGCACACAACTACATATATATTTACTCCACTTATATAAATATATAGCAAATATGTAATTTATATATTTTTATTTCTAATTTTCTTCAGCTTACATATACATCGATAAATAGGTGACATGAAACATTCTGCTGCTTACATCAAAAAAGCTATGGCAATATGGATATTCATATAGCACTTAACCAAAGTCAACTAAAACATTGAGTTAAGAGTTTGATTTTATATGTATTAATGATTATTCTCAGGCTAATGCAATAGAAATGTATTAATTAATAGATGATTAATTGCAGTGTTAATAATTCACAGATGATATCAGAGCATATTTCAAAATGTTTTTTAAGACTTACTTTGCTAGCCAAGGAATTTAAATGTTAGTGTGTATTTTAATTATCTTTTTATATTTCTATCTGTCATGTTAATTAAAACTATAAAATTACAGTAATATAAAAAGAAATGTGAGTCAAATTATCTGTTAAAAATCTGATGGTCAGAGAGATCAAAGAAGAAAATGTAAAGATATTCTCCTTTCTTTAAATAAGGGGAAAAGAGTGTGCAAGTCATAATTGTGCTGCATGTTACGCTTATTGCTACTTAGAATTTAGTTGAAAATTCAAATACAACACAGTCTGCTCTTGCTTTAGGGCCTAATTGCCTTTTAAAATGCATGTGCCAAATTCTCACAGGGTGTAAACTGGAATAACTCCAACAGACCTAAAGCAGTTGGAATGAAATCAGTGTGTATTTGATCTTGAACTGGCTTTGATGAAACAGATCATAGATTTTTGTCAGTTAAGAATATGGTTCAAAACATACGGTCTCTCTCTCCACTTAAAAAAGGCACAGACTCTTTCTGCATCTGGCATAGTTGTGATCCAATAACCGCTAAAGACAACTGATCTGTTCCTTTGTGAAGCTGTCCCTAGCCAGCACTGGCAGCAGCAGCTCCTTCTGCTGAGCAGGTATCCAAGTACCTGACTTCCAATTGCAGCAAGGACAACTGTCAGGAGGGACTCCAGCATGGCCAGGACATCCCACACTGACTCCCAGCTGTGGATCTCACGGATACAATCATCAAGAGGCAGTACCTCTATGGTTGAAGAATGTTGTCATCAAATCACAACCCTCAGAATGATCTTAAAATTGTTAAAATTTCTTTCTCAGTATTTAAATGTGACAGCAAGATGGAGCAATAAATGGTGGATCATATACATAATATTTCCTAGGCTGGGTCTCCCAAGTGTCATTTACACTTCTGATGCTGGTTTTGGTTTCATCCCAGTAGTGTCAGTATCATCAGAAAAGGCAGGAAATAATAATCATTAATAGCAGGAACTGGCTGAAGTGTACTGCAGCACCCTGCAGTATGATCAAACTGAAAATAATGAAAAATGTGTTAGCTGTTTAGTCATTTCAGTGTGATAGGCAAAGAACACAAATTGTGTAGATCCAGGTTTTGAGATTGCTGCTGTCTTCTGAGTGGTTCAGTGAGGCCACAGCAATTAATTACTGGAGGAATTCCGTCTCTTTGAAAATTCAAATAAACAACTTAGAGGGAAGAATCTGGTTCTACTGTGCTCGAGAACCTATTAGACATAAATGTGATGTGGTCTGAATTCCTTACCCATCATCCTAAGCAAGTGAAAAAAATTGACCCATGTAGGTACCAAAAGTTCTCACTGCACTGAAATTAAGCAGTCTACAAACAGGCTGAACTTCCACTGACAAAAAGAAGGAAATTATTTCTGCATACTTGCTACTGCAGCACACACAGCATGTGTAAGACTTAAATTAAAATCCTGCCTCAGGATCTACAGATATATAGCACGCTTCACCCTAGTTTAATTAAGTGTAATGTCACTATCTGTATTGATCACAAAACACAATAAGCACTTCCAATGACTCTTTTTGATGTTCTAAACTAGTTCCTAATGAATATTGCTGGATAATAAATTACAGTACCAGAAAGCATTTATAACCTACAAGCCAAAACCAAAATTCAACAGACACTCAATAAGAGTAATGCAGTAGCACTGACAAGGTTTCTTGGATTTCAACCTAGAACATTTATTGCTTCTTCTTGCAAGCATATCTGAATGTTTTCGGTTTTCTTTTATCTTTTCCCTATCCCACCATCTCCCCTTCTTCCCCTTTACCCCACAGATGCAGAGCAGTTTCAATGTCAAGGTTGCTCTGTGCAATTTGCATTAACATTTCCAGAATAATTATCTGTCAGCACAAGCTATACAATAAGCAATGCAAGCAGCTCTGATTTAGTAAGGCATTTGCTCTGTTGTTTTTCTCTCTCCCTCTTTTTTTTGTCCCTGTTCATCATCTTATTCTTGATAACATGGCCAAAAAGGGTGGTTTGGAGGATGTCAGGCTGACACATCCACGTGGGCAAGTGCTTTGCTGCTACTTGCTTTGGTGGCATCAAAGGGATGGCATCAAAGGCAGTGAGAGCTCCAGAACAGCAGGGCCCTTGCTTTGTGGATGTAAAGGTTACAAGCTGTTAGCTCATACAGTAGGAATCCTCTGTGCTTGGGTTTGTTCTTTTTTAGTAAACCTAAACTGTGCATGCAAAACTAGGGGAGAAAACTTGTCATTCTTTCCAACTGATTAACTAGGTAAACATCTCCTTACTGTTTTTACCAACTTATTTCAAGACAACTGGTGCACTTCCCTCTGTCAGGACTTTGGGTGCAGCTCTATATTAAAGCAAAGTTGGGAAACCACAGTCCCCAGGTATGAACAAAATCTGTCTTGCAGCAACAGAATTTACAGTGTGCCGTGGGCCATTTGCTGGGCTGGTGACAGATATTTCTCACTGACAAACACCATGTACTGAACACAGTGACACAGTCTGATCTGCATGATGCACACATGAAGTGAAGAAAACAAATTTGCAATTTATGTGAAGAAGCTGAATTCACAACTTAGGTGTTAGATTGCGCATGGGTCTGAACTTATCTGGGGGATCACAAGTCATTTAGCAGTAACAGTTCTTGAAACTTTAGCTGATGGAGGTGACACAAACCAATTTCCACCAGGACCAGCTCTGCTAAACCCTGCTGTGCAAGAACTGTAAAACTGGTATTGAAGTGACATTGGAATGTGTGGGTAGTTTGAGACCACTAGATGATACTCTCTTTTTATTTTAGCTCTGCATGTCAATTGCCAGCATTTTTACTCTTGCCTTAGGGGTTTTTAAATGTATGCAGATTAACCTTTAGGAAATATTTTAGTATTTAATGTTAATGTTCCAAGATTGTTGAAGTAAATTACATGATTCTCCCACTTTCTGAAAAAAGTTTTGGACTATGGCTGCAGCACTTTCATGTTTTCTACCAGCTTATGTTATAGTTTAAAGTACAGAATCTGTTTTCAATGCTAGTCCTAATACACCAGTACAAAACGAAAGACTGTACTGGACTCCAAGAGCAAATGCTTTCAGTCTTTAAAAATGTACATGACCAGAGATCTCAGTCCCACGACTCAGAGTCAGTGGGGAAAAGAACACCTAGTTCCCATTAACCCTTTGAAAACCTCTTTGCAGCAAGAAAGAGCAAACAGAGGGAGAAGTGAAAAGAAAAAACAAAAACCAACCAGCTCATAACAGATCATGCCTGATAATTTAGGACTTTTTCACATATACAGTGGCTTCTTGACCATTTTTGGAGTGTAAAGGGATTTCAACACAAATCACGGTAAGATTCACATAGTACATCTCTTATGTACTGTATCTGCAGTTTTGTACTTCTGTATTAGAGTAAACTGTGCTTTTAAAGGCACTTTTGCCTGAGAGATCACTATAATAATGCCAAGATCAATCTAAAAACTTTGTAGATATATTTATTTGTTTTCAAGATTATTTTAAAATAACCATATGTGCCAGAAAACATTCTTGCAGTGCAAGTAGATTGAAAATTATTTGGGGTGACTTCATTACTTGATTTTGTAGAAAAGAGGTTATTTGGGACTGTACTGCTCTGTAGGAAAATAATTGTAATACAACAGCCTTTTGGTGCTCTTTTACTAAAACACCCAATTGAAGTTGCTGAAAAATAGCAATTTACTAAATATCACTTGAAGGTTTGCTTATCTGTGGAATGTTCCTGGGTTTAAAATTAAAATTAAAGCTTTATATATGTGCATGTGTGGGTGTCTGTGCATATATTTATGCATATATATTTATATGTGGATTTATATCTAGTTGGAGAAATTTTGTAGGTAGGTCTGGTTCAAATAGGTTTAAATCATTATTGGCTTTCTTCCTCGTGTTTCATTGAGACATTAATTTCTAAAATAAAATAGTTTCAGGCACTGCTTTGAAGTGCAAGTAATCACAAAATATTAGGTCTCCACTCAGATGTAGTTGCCTCTAAAACTGTTGAGTCCCACCCTTTAGATTTTTTAAAAAATGTTTTTTCCATTCATTACTCTAATTCACCACTCTATTAGAACAGGCATTCTACACATCCTGTATAACGACATATGTCTAGAAATAATCCACATGAGAGTGAGTCTTGGATTCGGTCAGACTGATAAATATCTGCAGTTATTTTGAATTTATAATGAAGAATTTGACTTAATAGTGTTGTACAAGTTCATGCAGAGCAACTTGCTGATAATCAGGCAACTGAAACATACTTCTTTCTTGGTGGGAGTTCTGTCATATATGCTTTAAGAGAAAATTAAATCTGAAAGGCCCATCATTTTCACAAATAGAAGATTTGCTCAGAATTCATTATTTTGAGAGTTAGAAAGTCTCAAGTACTTCAGCGTTTTCCAAAATTTTCGGAGGAACATGCATTGAAAAAACACTTTCAATATGTTTTACTTTGGTGATCATAGTCTTTGGTTAAGAATAAGTACCAGTCATGATCATCAGGTTTGCAAGAATGCTGCATGGAGAGGTGTCTAACCTTGGCTGTAAAAGTGGACCAGACTTAGCCTGGAAGGTCAGAACTGGCTAAACAGATCTGTCTTATATGCCGCTGTTTTGGAATCAAAACAATTAGTTTAACTGCTTTAACAAAACCTCAGTTCTTTCAGGATAATCACTTAATAGTATTGCCAAACCAGGCAGTAAGGATGTAATATCTAAGCTAAAATTCAGGGTTCAGTCACGTGCTTTTATCAGATATTTGAACTAGATCTCTAATAAAGGGATTAATGAGACTTTTTTCGGTACTAGAAAAACCCTAAAAGCTGGATTTCAAGCTCCTGCTGTTGTGTACTTCAAAGAACAGATGAACATTTCTAAGATGGATTTTAATTTTATGAAACATTGCTTTAGTAAAGATCATGTAAAAACTTACTTCAACAATGTCTGAATTGTGGGCTAGGTTTTTTTTTCAAGAGTACCTTTTAACTAACCACACAAACAAAGCACAGATTTCTCAGGTAAACTGGAAAAAAAAATCATATGGATGGGAAAAAAAATTTCATATGTATAATCACTGCTCAAAAATTAATATAGGGGAGCATGAGAACTACAATGCCGGTTCTCCTCCACTTCAAAACTGAATAAAATTAAAAATTCCCTTTCTATTGTCTATACATTTTTCTATATACTACTAGGCTGAATTGCCTTGCATGCCTCTGAACACCAAACAATCTCTCAGCACAATGAGAAGTTGCCTCACATCAGTTGCCTTCCATCTTCCAAGGCTTCCGTTTTTTAAGCTTATTTTAAAAGTGAATACAAACTAGAAGGAATTAATGAAACAGCACTAAACTAATGAGAAATAGAAGTGATTGGCTGGTGTGAAACAAATGGAAGAGTTAATTATATATATGTAGAACAAAACACAGTAAAAAAATAAATACCTTGCTGGTATTACCAGCAGGTGAAAGACTGGAATTACTAAATTTGGAGCAGAGGCTTGTAAGAATAAAGGTTTAATATTTCCAGTGAAAAAGGTAGGCCCAGCACAAGGAGAAGGCAAGAACACTTTCGAAGGTCTTGATTAGGAGGAAGCTGATATACACCACACAACAGTTCTCCAGGCAGTGACTTAACTCTTACAGTTTGGGCCATTTACCTGCCCAGGGAGGTGGAGTCACCATCTCTGGAGGTGTTAAAAAAAATAATGCATGTGGCACTCAGTGCCATGGTTTAGTTGATAAGGTAGTGTTAGGTCATAGGTTGGACTTGATGATCTCAAAAGTCTTTTCCAACCCTGCTGATTCTGTGATTCTGTGATCTAATCATAAAATTAAATAGTGAAGGTAACCTGGATGTATTAGAATTTCCTTCCAGGAAAAGCCCAAACTTTCATTTAATTTCTTTCCTTTAATGGCCAGAAAGCAATTGGGTTGGCAGGTTTTAGTAGGGTTATTACAACTGACAGGAGATTGGACAAGCAAACAAGAACATGATGAAGAACTCCACAAGCAGGGGCTTTGAGGCATGATTCACTCCATATGCAACTAATATTCTTAGCACTTGGTGTGTGAAATTCCTCTGTGTTGTGTTCCTGTTTGTTGCATTATTTGAAAGTTGCACTAATGGCAAGACAGATATTGATAACCAAAGAAAAGGAGTAAGTAAAGGAAGAGAGACAGAATAAAATGAAATAAAGCTTTCCAAATAGAAGTACTGAGAGTAATAGAAATAAGACAGGAAAGGAAAACCTGCTTGCAAATAGGGTATTGTCTGAAGTTAACATATAAAATGGTTTCAATTTTTTTAGTTTGGTTTGGTCAGTTGTTACTTTTTTTGGGGTTTTTTGGTTTTTTTTGGTAGATGCTGACTTGAAAGACCAAGTGGCAAAATTCAATTGAGAGTAAGCTAGGACACTGAAAGTTGTCAGTGCAATACCTACCTAAATTGCAGTGGACTGTACACATTTCATAGCTTAAAACAGATAACATCTTTGCAAGAAGGGTAGCACCATGACTTTGCACACATCTTATATGGATTTTATGGCATGTTAGCAGCTAAGTGCGCTAAAAAAAAAAGGTTTTCAGTTCTAAAAACTTAAAACTCACATTTCATAAAAGGCTTTTAATCAATATTTAGAGCTACTCAGGAAAATACAGGTGCCAGCTTTTTTTCACAAGATCTATGGTGCATCATTTATGGAGTCTCCATCACTCCTCAGAAACCTAAATTTTCTTTTAAGCTTCGGCCATTATAACTAGAGTCACTGCCAAATCCAGGTCTCATGAATGCACAATACTTTTCACTTTTGGTTAGTCACAATCACTTCAAGCCAACATTCCTCTTTTGATGTTGTGCTTGATCAGCTAGTTTTCCCAATGCTCTTTTTTCCCCACGGTGAATGTAGTAGATAGCGTAACTAAGCTCTTTGCAGGATTCTGTACTCCACAGTCAGCCTTCAGGGATGCTAAGTTTAAGAGCAAGGAAACAGTAATTAAAAGTGATTAGGGCAAGAAGCCTCCATACTATGAAATGTGGACTCAATTGTCCTTGACACTGGCAGAACAAGGCAGCAGGTTTTGGTTTTGATTACAGCTTTACTTGGGATTTTAATAAACATGAGCCAGCATTCAAACTTTTAATATCCTGCTGCTTAACTATTTCCAAAAAGCAATCCAGCTCTTTTAAACAGTCCTTGTTTAAAAATTTTAATTTGTTTGGCTCTGTCTCTGCTTAGAGAAGTTGTAGCCTCATGGTAACTCTTTTATAAGTTCATTTCCAGAATCACAGCAATTGTTTTTTTTTTCAACTAAGTGTTTCCGCATGTGCCAAAAGTGTCAGGCTGACAGCTTTCCTGCACCGTTTTATCTGGTTCCCACAGTAAGCAGGAGAGACAAACACAGGAATGTGTCTAGTGCTGACTAGGCCCATCAAGGATACAATGATACTTACAGCTCTTCCAGGAAGCGCAGATTGTGCACAGGGTTTGAGGGCAGCTTAGTAATGTTGTTCATACTGAGATCACTGTAGGGGAAAACAGACAGAGGCTTAATATGGCAAGCCACAACTGTGGCATCCAGCTGTTCATTCCACACATTTTTAAGTACTGCATTAATAAAAATTAGTTCCTCTGCCAGAATTGATGAATCATTATCTACTTAGCACATTAAACATTCCTTTTTCATATGTCAGACCAATACAGGCTGTAGCATGTTCCTCATTTCCAGAGATTTTGGAATGTTTTATCACGCTCTATAAATCAGCTAGAACACTAAACAACACTTTTAGTCGACATTATTTTAATAAACCACTGTACTATATTAAAATGTACTTGGAGTAGTAAGGGAAAATTACTATGCTTTTTGTTGTTGTAGCACTGTAGTACACTTGGTTTACTAAAGTAGACAGACAAAAGCAAACATATACAAAGGATCTGCATCATCCTTAAAATTTCATGAATATGGAAACGCTTTGCTTTTGCCATACAGCCTGTTGCATGGTCATACTGATCTGCCTTGCCTCACACAGGCACATCAGGTGTCCCCAAAACCCAACTTGACTTACAGAAATGACATATTTCCAAATAATAAACATTCCCTTTTTGAGTGCTCTTTTGTTACAGGTACTCATATTGCATTAAATAAGTGAAACGAACCATAAAACAAGGGTGTAATGTGATCCTGCTCTGTAACACACTTCCTGGTGGGCTTCCATGGTAGTTCCTGGTACAGGAAACAACCACCAATATCAGCTCTGTCAGAGCTCATTCAAGCTATGTTTTAGACTAAATTTAATATAATACCCTTTTATTCTTAACTTGCCTATTCACTGTTTTCCACTGTCTTCCCCATGCCCTACAGTATCATAATTGCTTTTCACTGAGGGCCAAGACTGTAAACAAATTGCATAATAAAATTCTGTGTGGATGATACAACTTACACAACTGTATCAAAATTTCTGTAGATTCTTAAAACAAAATTAGGAGACCTGCATACTTTATGCAAGCATTATACAGTAATTTAAAACTCCCCACTATTTAAACATATCTACACATTTGTAGCAGTGCTTATAGTTTCCAGCTACTTTGGGTACTATTTAGATAACTTTATTTCTTCCAGCTGTTGAGAGCTTACAAGGTAAATAAGTTATCTGTACTTTGGTGGGTAGGCATCCTATTCCTACTCCATCTAGTTCTTATTACTCACAGTCTGTTTCACATTACAGAATATATGCTTTTACTCAGCATAGTTAATTTAGATGTTTGATCTTTCGGTGAATTTTAAAATGTATAATTTAAAAACATACTTCACATAGAGATTTTAAAATAAGGGAAATGTGTTAATACTTTACAACAATTATCAAATCAATGTTGAGTAAGGTTTCTGCATTCACTTCAAAAATCAAAGCATAATTTGAGAAATGTGTACTTATTAAATTCATTTTTTATTGTAACACTTTATCACCTAATTCTTTCGTACTGTGTAGCAGGTTATTGCCCTTTCACTTTGATAAAGGCTCAAAGGATTTGTTCTGGCAAAGGAAAAAAACATGGACTTATTTGGCAAAAGAAAAACTCATCTAGGTAGTGAATTATATACTACTGAATATTAAGATAAACCCAATATTTTAACAAGATCATTTTGATTATGATATTTTCAACACATGTCTTAATGGGTTTTTGAAAACATGCCAAATCACATTTTAGACTAAAAAAGCCAGCCCTGGTGGAAGATGGGAATGATTCATCTTCAGACACACACATATTTAGGGCATTCTACAAACCCAGCATTAACCAGTGCTCTGGCTGATGAGACAAACCTGAAGTCTGCTCTTCTAGCATATTAACTTCTGTTACTAGCAGGCAGTACTTGTCTGCTTGTATCACCCACAGGACCCCATGATTAAGCAGTCAGAAGCAGCCTACAC
Source organism: Agelaius tricolor (assembly GCF_023055355.1). Taxonomy (NCBI): domain Eukaryota; kingdom Metazoa; phylum Chordata; class Aves; order Passeriformes; family Icteridae; genus Agelaius; species Agelaius tricolor. Next base: position 34,484,164 of record NW_027269263.1, read on the forward strand.
AGACCCTAATATTTTAAGAGGATTAGAACAAGAGTTGGTGGCTTTCATTATGTGCTTTGATGACCAAAGAGAAAATCAACAATAAGTGCATTTTCCTTAATAACATCTTTAGACCCCAGAGGTGGATTTGCCAACAGTGAACTGCTAGGTCCTATTCTTTTCAGACTCCACTCATGTGGTAAAGGATGTGTATCACATCATATGATGGAGGACAGCCTCTCCTTTTTCCCAGTGTATGCTGCAGCAATTTCTAACTCTTTTTAAACCTACCAGTTAAATAATTTCCTTCTGTTAGATTGGTTAATTTTTTTGCCCCACATGATTCTTTTCTTGGAACATAACATACAAAGGTGTTTTTGTGCAACCGAACTACTAAACATTACCTATGCATATTTCACAGAATCATGGAATTGTTTGGGTTGGAAAAGACCCTTCAGGTCATCCAGTCCAATCTTCAACCCAGCACTGCCATGAGTTTATCACTAAACCATGTCCCTAAGTGCCACGTCTACGTATCTCTTAAATATTTCCAGGGATGGTGGAGGTAACCATCCCTGGAATGGGGATAAAGGAATTATTTCCCAAGATAACCACCAATATATTTCCCAAGATAACCACCATAAAGGAATTATTTCCCAAGATAACTCAATAACCTCTTTTTAAAGTAGCTTTTAAGATACCAGCAACTAATACACAGGGCATTACAGTCTGTGTTGGCAATGTGCTATTCTTGTAGCTGTAATGGTTTAAGAATATAAGGCAGACTATGGTAGTGAGAGGTAATATATTTGATGAGGCTAGCTGACACAGTTGGAAAAACTGAGAAACTTTCAGGCACAGAAATCAAAGTTCTCTACTTCCAGCTGTACCAGTTAGCTAAATAGGTGACATTATTTCTCCCAAAAAACCCACATATCCCTTACACTGGCAAAGCAGTGGTTCGTCTGTGCTCACAGTTTTTAGATTCAGAATATTCTTTTGTTTCAGAATTCCCATGAATGCATTTAATCAGATTTTTGTTCACTGGAATGAGTGAGAGAAGAGAGAGAAGTGCCATGGCACGAAGTTACTTCTGGGGTGATGCTCAGAGAGGTGAGACAAACAAAGAGGTAATGCAATGCAATCAGTCACTGGGCCTTGTGTGAACAATACTGTAAAATTTGGGCTTCTGAACAGAAATTCCTCACAGTGCTCTAGAGACAAATAAAGGAGGTTCTCAGAATTTTGGCTTGCTAGCATTTTACACCTGCCAAGAAGACATGGTTAGGATGAGATTTACAGCCATTAGCTAGATCAAGCACAGCTAACAGCCGGAAACAGCTAGGTGGTAAACTCTAGGGTTACATATCATCACTGTGAAAACCAATAACAATTGCAGAGAATATGTCCTATGTCCTGCACATATGATGGTTTCTTTCCTTCAAATGGGTTTTCTGATTTCTCCTTTCAGTGCTGGCCTGTAAAAACTAGCAATTTGCTCTCTCTAGGAAAGAGAAGGTCATGAAAGCTGGCTTGCACATTGGCATTTGCAACATAGTGCTTAAAAATATTAAAATCAAGGTATTGGAACTTTAACTATCCTCAGTGGAATAGTTCTGATTTTCTATCAAATCTTGGTAGTCTCTTACAAACTACAGTGATGAAAAACTTAGAATAATTTGAATACACAAAGCCTTTAAATAACTCAGTGTAACAGACCTACGCCCATCTCCCAGCATCACAGCGCATACAAATTCCACTGATGACAGTAGGAACAAAATGGTAAGAAGATTCCCTAAATTTACAAATGCTCTGAATAGAGACAGCCATAGCCCCACCTTGGTGAAAACCACCATGAGCTGCCATATCATACTGAAAAGGTAATATGCTATTTTGAACAGTGAGATGAATGCATTGTCCCTTCTCTCATCAGCATTTCTGCAGCCTGATTCCAGCTGCTGACTATAAAGGCAACACACCTTCAAATGAAACTTTCATCTTTTCAAAAGATAAGGAGCTTTGCTTTAGTGACTGCTTTGGCAACACGGCCCACTATAATGATATCTTATTCATACTCTGTACCAATCAATCACCATGCAGTGTCTCTGGTGACTTGTTAAAGGAATCCTAGCTCTGATTAAATCTTTGAAGACCAGAAAATATTGAAAACTGCACCATGCATCTACCTGTTTTTTTTTTCTGGGTGAGTGGATGAGTAAATGAGCATTTGCAAAACAGCATCCAAGAAGGCAAATACGGCAGGTCTTTGTTTCTCCCAGTTTTATTGTCCGTGAACAAACACACTGAGAAAACGTCCAGTTACCATCTTAACAGTGAGTAGTTCACAATGAATTCCAGAAAGCCAGTAAAACAAGTTAAGTGAATTAGTTCTTAACATATAATAGATGAGTCTGCAGGCCACATTACTAAGCTTTTATTAACTGTTATTACAAGAGACGTTTCAGTGACTATTCATGATGGAAGATTGGTTTATCACATTGTATTTATGTCTTTTAAAGGAGAACAAAAGTATGCCTAGGGATACATGCTAAACTTCTACTAGGCTAAATATCTATTATACTGAATGGTACTAACTTGTTTATCCATTCCAGGTCTAAAACAAAAATCCAATATTAAACATAATTAATTTTGTAGCCAAATTATTTAAACAGTTGCAACCTGTTTGATTAAAAAAAATCAAAACTTATTATTGATTTTGATTCTTCTAAGCTTGCCTCATCCAACATGTATTAACAATTCTTTTTATGGAAGTGTTTGAAAGATAAAGCACTCTCATAAAATATTGTCAATAGACTGAATGTTGTCCCTTAGTTGTTACCAGTTGAGAACAGTTTCTAAACTAAGACAATTTCCTTAATTCGTTTAGAACAAAATTTGACACTTGCTTACACGTAGTAACACAAAATAATGAAAACAGGTGAATCCTACATCTGCTCTTCCCTTGCTCTGCCTATCCTTTCAACACAGCACTCTTGTTTCTAGCACTGGCAGGATATAGGCAGTATTAGCTCCACGGTACAATGGAAGAACATGTTGGCTATTGACTGCATGGCATCTACTGATGCAAATGCTTCATCCTGTATGGAAAATATCCTCATATGCTACAGCTACATTAAGGACATAAACCTATTTGCCAACACTGTAGTAATAGAAGCTGCTTACAAATAAATTACTATAGATGTTTTCTTTTGAGAATATCAATAAATAAATAGAATAATAATTACTATCATTTTACAGAAAGGAAACTAAGACATCTAATGCTAAGTGACATGTTCACAGTCAAACAGATGTTTATACAACATAGAGGAAAATGACACTGATGATGAGTTGTCCAGCACTGTTTTCATTAGATCACACTGTCCAATCATGGCCTTTACACCAATTTCCCAAAGTTCAATGCATAAGCTGTCAATAGACTAAGAAAAAAAAGACTATATTTTCATTTTAATGTTCCTAGATTACATTATCTTTCAAAGTCAATATGAAAATTGCTAGTTATGCATTTGCATGTGTAATATACCCATGCAGAGCAGCACAGGACAGAGTATGAGCATGCATAAATAAGCACTGTAAGTGTTTTCTGACATTAAACCATAGCACTTTTCATAATTAGCTTCAAATTTCATCTGTGATTCTTTGAAGGATGCTATAGCAAACGATGATTAAGATATGAATTTCCACTAAATGATTCACGTTTGAAGAGTACATCTTTGTATTTGGAAAAATCTTCTGGAAGAAGTAGTACATTAGTAGGAAGAAGCAGTAGAGAGAGCCATCATGGACATAACACAGAATAGGAAATCTCACAATCAAGGTATTCAAGGTAAATAACAAGTGACAGTAGCATGGATCTTTCTGCCCTTCTGCATATTGATAATGACAAATGCTATTATTAAATATTAAAGAATCCATTACCCTGTGTAATATTATTTGCAATAGCAAATTAACAGCTACAGATCCCATGCTACAGGCATACATGGAAGGGGTGTAAGGCCAAAAGAGGATTGATTGTTTGTTACACATTTGTTACAGAAAATTTTGTTACTTGAGATCGAAGCTCACTCCTTCCAGAGACCCAACTCCTTCGTATTAAAACATGCCCTGCCACAAGCAAATGATCTTGTGTGGTTACATGCAGTGAGCCTGTGTGCCTGCACACCTCACAGAGTTTCATGCCAGTAAAGGGACAGTACGCCCTCTGTCCATCTCATACCCTTCCTAGTCACACCTGTGGTGCTGGTTCCAGCCACCACAGTTGTAAATAGATATATATGGTAAGGATCAAGCACCTTGAATTTAGGGAAAACTCAAAGGTGATCCAGCAAGGTCAGGAGGGCTCCATCTACATCTCTTCTGTGCTGTTGTGCATTGGCACATATAATACCGGATCCTGGCAAACAGGCTGATAGGTCACATCTGGATTCAACACAAAGTAACAAAATGCTTTGGCCAGACTTTTGTGTTCCCAACACCTGTCACTGAGTTCCTCTGATGTCACAGACAGCAAAATTTGGCTTATTACCGCAGAAGCTCTGTAACACAGGGATTTTAAACACCATGCATTATTCCTGAACACAGGCAATTCTTCCATATAAACAACCATCAAAGTCTTACTTATATCTGGACTGCAGAACATTTGTAAAGCAAACAGTATGTGCATGATTAATCTTTTCAGGAAACAATTTTGCCATTCAGTTTATCCAAGACTCCAGCAGAGGGAGCAGGTCAGAGCAAACAATTAGGGTCAAAAAAAGAAAGTAAAGATCAAAGATACACGCCCAGTGCTGAATTAATCTGACAAGTACCTGACATATCATTTTAGGTAAAAAGATTCTGGCTCTCTGGGTTTTTTTTCTAATATCAAATTCATGATGCCCACTAGATAAAATTAACCATTTCATTTCAAAGCTGATTAATGGCTGTTCATATGAGATTGAAGACTCAGTTTGCTAAGGAATAATTACCAGGGTAATTTACAAAAACATTCCAAGATGCCAATCATTTACTATACTTAGCTCACATATTAAAAAACTTGAATAACTAAAGGAGTATTTTATAATACAGAAGCCAGCAGAGGCAGTTAAAAGAGGACTGGATGGAATTCCTCTTCCACCCATGCCCACAGATTGTATTAGTACATTTTTACTTTGTGAGTTACTGCTTGTTTCTGCTGCACTAGGTCAAACACATTATATGAGTACTGCATACATGATTAATCTTGTTCAAATACTGAAACAATATACAACAGGAAAATAATATCAGTTTTTACTGTAATTTATGAAGACAACTACTGGCATATTTATTGTGTTTTTCATTACTTGTTTGTTTTTCAAGTACTGTTTATCTTATTTTGATGAAGAATAGCACAATTAAATTGACAAGAGATATGTATGAGATGTAACCAAGTCTGGGGAAAAGAAATCCTTGGTTTCAGAATATTTTCTGCCACTCCAGATGTTGCTTATTTTTACAACTATTTGTTATATAAATAACAAAAACCCATTTTTTTTCTTTTTATTATTTTTTGTTTTTTTTTTTTTTTCTTCTCCTGAATGATTGGACACATTCATCCATTTTAGAAACAGTGTGTCCAGTTTTCTTCTAATTCCCTGTCTATAATTTCATCCTTCTTATTTCAATGAGGCTGTTTCTAAATTATGGTTATTTATATGAGAAGAGAATATGCACAAAAAGCACAGCATAGTTTGATTATTGACATGCTACACCTTGTCTACAGCAGAAACTAATTCAAAATATATCTGGGTGTAAACAAAGATTCAAAATATAACCCTAAAGTTATAAAGTGCAAATTTCTAAATTAACTATTATGGCTCACCAGTAGTGAATTGGTCTGAATAGCTAACCATAAATTATGTACATCACAGATTATATGTTATTTAAACCAATTTTAAAACTCATCTTCACCAAAATACTCAAGATAACTTCTGTGAGCCTGCTGAAAATTAATTATTATTAGCCTGATTTCATTTCTAATAAGATACAGTGTAAGTAATTTATTTTGTGCATCCTAACGTGCCTCAACTCAATTTCACAGCACGGATTTGAAGAATTTAAACACAAAGAGCTTTGAGACCATCTACTATAAACACATTTCAACAGTGATGATGGAAGCATGAGTATACAAAGATCTGTGAGCAACAGATCTGTGCCTTCAGGACAGGAAATACATCTACATTGCACAGTGCAAAGGTCCCCAAGGTACAGCTGAGTGAGCTGGGTCCAGAGCTGGAAGATGCATTACCACGTTAGGTATCTTCAGAGAGACTAATTATCCCAGGTACAGCAGGATGATGCTATGGCTGTTCCAATTCTACAGCACCAGATCTCTGCACAATTCCACTTTGTGTGACATAATGTAGCAGGTGTCGTGGGTATATACACTGAGTATTCCCAAAATAGCTCACTGCAAATTACACATACTCTGGGTAAAATTCTGGTTTAGTAAATGAGATAGCAAAAGTAAAACTCAGCATGAGCCCATGCCTTTAATCTCAACAGCTCTTTTTTTTTCTTTTTTCAGATGATTTAGCAGTAAAATGCTGATAAGTTTCTTCGCTACTCTTGTCCTACAAGTTTCCATTTTCCTATGCATTGGTGCTGAATCACAGACTCAGAATCATAGAACTGTTTAGGTTGGAGAACACCATTAATATAATGATGTCCAGTCATTTTAGCAGAGCACTGTCACTTCTGCTTTTACTATCGCTTAGTTGTACCTTGTGTTGTTGAACAGTAATTGAAGAGTTTCAGCAAGAAACTGATGCTATGCTACATTACACCTACTAGAGTTTTACTTGAAGTACTGATTTGATCATTTTTATGCTGTTGCTTAGCTGAAATAATTATCTACAGAATCTTCTCTTTATTGCATGGACAACCCAATGGATATCGTATCATCAACATACTCGGTTTCATTCAATGTTGCTACCAAAAGAATTTCTCCTGATCTCTCCCCTAATCTAGAACTGCTCATTCTTTGTAATGATGCTCTTTAACCAGAGTTTGCAACTGATCTATATTTAAAAAAAATATCCAGCAGGAAAAAAATTGGTTTTAACTGAAACCAGTTTCCTGAATTGGTTCACTATGTTGGTGTTTGTGCCTCCACAAGTGTAAATATAGAGGAGAAACACATAAGAAAGGTGAAGCAGAACTGGTTTATTTCAGTCGGAAGCTTTGACTTGGACTAATGCAGACTGATCTTATACCTAGGATGTAAATATTGTAAACATTCCTCAGACATAGGAAGTTGTGGATTTTTTTTATATACACATCTTCCCTTTATGTCTCTGACAAAACTTGTTTGCTGAAACACAAAAAGCATTTAGATGTGCCAGCTCCTGGCTGGCTGACAGTCTCTTCCAACACTTCCTATAGAGCTCAGAGGAATGACAAAGCTGTCAGATCTTTCCCTGACTGGTTGTACATCCACATTTCTGCAACAGTAAGTGCCAAGAAATACGTAGCTCGATTCTCACAAAGATAATGCACATAAAAACACTGTATTTCTCCATCAGGTAATGATTTATTTTTTCTTAAGTAATAAAAATTCATATTCATCATGAGATAACTTCACATGGACTGGTATAAAACAGTCTTAATGTAAATAAATACCAGATCCTTAATCTTATACTCACATTACTTGTATCTAGTCTCCACACATTTTCTTTGCTCGTAACTGATTGGCTGCCCTTCAGATAGGCAGACTACCGAAATACCTGAGCTGGCTTTAAACAATCAGGTCAAGGAGCAGGATTGAGATGTTCTAAGCCACCTTAACAAGGAGAAATCTCCAGTAGAGAGACTTCATGTTTTGTGTTGGGCTGGCACATATTTTTCATGTGCTTATACCAGCATAATCATAACTGGAAAGAGCTGTACTCTTTCTAGTATAAAAATGTGTTCTCTTTTGAGAAATTATTTCCTTTTACAACTTAAATTAATGGGATCAGAGCTTTACAATTAACATATGGAGGCAAAATACTTCAGAACTATTTCTATTGAGCTTAGTTCGGCTGTTCAGGGGATAAGCCAGTATTTAGTAGGAGCAGAGGCAGCACCTTGATCCAGAAAAAGTGATCCCTGTTTCCTTCCTTTTATTCACAGATCTTACATAGTCCACTGTTTGGCAACCTCATTTTGAGGGCAATGACCCACACTTCTTGTGATTGTTACAATGATCAACAAAAAATCTTTTCAGGGCAAGCAACTAACTGGTGCTGTTCTGCCTAATCTTCTGCCCTGTCTCTAATTCACGCTTCAAATATGAGTTTCGGATCTTCCTGGAGACAATATCACAAAACATCAGTAGCCAAAACAAACCTTTACCCAATGTAAACTGTTGCTGCCAACTGTATTGCACCTGTGTGCACATGTGAAATAGTGTGTCCTTACTGCACTGTCTGGTCTGCCTATTTTGCTCACAAAATGAACTTTCCAAGATCTCTTTTTCTGTTCCAAATTATAAAAATGTTGAAAACAATCAGTTGCCCTCTTATTTACAAGTCTTAATACCTCTAATACAGCAAGTCAATGTCAGCACTAGAACAGTGCCTGGGGTAAACACCTGGCTCCACTGGCAGCAAAACTCCCAGTGACTCCCATGGATGGGAGACATCATCCCAGGCCTACCAGCTCCTAATGCCATGTTCTACCCAATAGGCAGTATTTCATGGTTGTGGAAATTATGCAACAGCATACTGGCTTGCCTGAAATAGTGCATGTAGTACTCATAGGTTCACGGGGAATTTTTCAATGTGTTTTTTTAACCATTTTATAATTTCTAAAATCTGTTGAAGGCAAGATGTCATGTAGGTCACTAAGGAATGGAAAGTGTAGCATTTTCAGCTGTTAGAGCCTTTCTTTGTTTTCTGTTTGGTTGTCATGCCTGATCCAATGTTTTTTGGTACTTAACTTTTCATTCCTGGTATTTTTTCAAAGTGATGAGCTGATTCTGGTCAATTTTCCTTTCTCACCCTCTCTTTTCCATAGTCTTTGCTCAATTTTTCTTTAACATCAAGTTCAGGTTTCCAATCAGCTCCATCAGAAAACCAGTAGGATTACTCAGAATAATGTACATTGTGATGGAGTGAGAGACTGAAATGTTAATGGTTAAAGGCTCAAACAATTGGCCATTTGCAAAAAGCAGTGGGTGTTTTGCTGACAGTGTGCAAGGTAACAGCCCAGGTGCAGTGGGTGTGAGCACCAGAGGATGACCACCACAAATCAACCTTTGTTTAGCAAGAAGCTGGGATTTGAGCCTGGAAGAGGCTGATAAGCAGCAGATCCTGGGAGTGCTCTTTATCATGTCCTTCTTTATGCAACTGGCTCCTGTGGAAAACTTCCCTCTGGGGGAGAGATACTGGGACATTCGCATGTAGGTCTGAAGGCGTTTATCTCCTCTGATGGGCATAATTGGCTCAACTACTCTACCGAGAGGCAATTGTCATGTCTTAGGCGTCATAAACCATCAAAGACCCCCAAAGCACCCCCAGACTCATTTCTAGGTCCTTCCACCCGAAGACTGCACGTGATCCACAGTGTTGCATCCGACAGTGTAAAATTCCATTCCCACCTCCCCCCCCGCCAGAGGAGGTACCTGGGCATTCCCACTTGAACCTCACCATTTCTTAATCCATTGAACTTTGTGTTTCATGGGCTTCCCCCATCCCTGGCAGACCAAGACTGTGACCATCACTTCGATCAGCAGACATCTAAATTGCAACAATCAAGTTTCATTGCTGGATCAACGCATGGTAATTTCTTTTTACTCTTACACTTTCTTTCTCTCTTTCTTCTAACTTCTCAAAATATATTGTAAGCTAGAAAAAAAAATTCCATTCAATGCCTTGTAAGTGCCTCTTATCCATATCTGAATAAGTTCAAGTTGCCTAAGTTTATTTAAAATTTGCCAAGTACCTTATTCTATCTTAATGTTCTAAAGTTTGCAAGTAGAAGTTTGGTATTGAATGTCTGGAGAATTGTTTTCTCCTGTGCATCACGTAAAGTGACTCAAACAACATTCCCCTTAACCTGTGGAGAGGAGTGGGATGTAACAGATGGTTCTTTCTGGCGAAGATTCACCATCCTTTTTTAAGAACTAGAAGCCTCAGAAAATCTGGGAGCTCTTCTATAGGTTTCATTTGCTTTGCAATGAACAAGTAGCACAGATGAGCACCACAACACCCAATTGCTACGTGATATTGGCTTCTTATGACACTGATCACCTCACATGAGATAGTACCTGCCACATGCTGCTACTGCTGCTCTCCTTCCCCAGATGGTGGCAAAGTGGATGCCAGCATCAAAATGGTGCAGATAGAAATGAAATATGGGACAGAAATCAAAGCACTAAGCAGAAGCAGGTCTTCTGCTGAGATGTATTATCCTATTTTCCACATTCTGCAGAATCCAGTCAGCCTTCCTTTCCCTTCATGAGGAGTTTGGAGTTGGTGGGATGCACAATGATGTCCTTCACATCATATACTGGGTATAAAGAGACTACAGCAGCTCACATCCTGGCTTTGTTCTCCTGTCCTATGTGGGGAGTAATGTCAAGATTAGAGGTGAAGAATGCCCCCTCAGTCATGGCCTTGTCATTTCAATCTCAACTTTCACATACTTGTGACAGACTGGAAGACAGCACCACAGTTTTACATGCATAAATACTGTTGCTATTAGAAGGAACACAGAAGAGATTTTGTGGGCATTTGTTCTGACCGAAAACCACAAATCTCTCAGGAACCTAATGGATAAAGCCCCAGTATATCATTGCATAATCCACAAGAGATTCTGAGATCCCTTTTTCCAGAGCTGTGCAGCAGGTTCTGCCACTTTTCATTTGTACAATTTCATTAAGATCTTCAGAATTTTCATCTTTAATCCTGCTGATTCTGAACAGCATGGGCAAAAGCAAGGACTTCAAGCCATCCTGATCTTAAATTACAACTCCTTTAACTAAAACATGATCATCTAAGGTTCATCATCTTTTTTTCCTAACTCAATCCCATAATGGATATTTTTAAAAATAAAAACATATGGTTTGAAAATGAATTTTTAAATAACCAAAGAAAAGAAATAACATAAAAACAGGTTTTAGAATTTCTGTGGATTAAAGGACATTATTTAAAAAAATTAAACTCAGGTGATTTGTCTTGTCACATGTATAATGTATGAAGTTCCTTTTCTTTGAAAGCCACTACTAGAGAAGGATATGGTTGCATGGTTAACAAATGCTATAGGGCAGAGAGACTTTCTTGGGCAATTTTTCAATTCACTAGAATTTTTAAACTCGTATTTCGCCATTTCCAGCTCCCATATTAAAACTCTATTAGCAGAAAGCCCATTGAAAAACTGATCATGAGCACAAGAGACTTTTTCTGGAAACACTTCTATTCAGTTCTCATGCCTGAACAAAAGCAGATTGGCACATTCAGTTATATACAAACGCCTTTCAAAGGGGCCACCCCCCCTTTCCCATAGCCACGCGTTTCAAGGCTCTATATGCTGAAGGAAGCCAGTGAAAGGTTTGAAGGGGTGGGGAGACCAAGGGCTTCCACCGAGATCCTTCAAAGTCCTCGTTCTCTATAGTGGGAGGATTTCCCTCTAAATCCCTTTCAATAGCATATTGATGGCTTTGAAAGCTTAAATGGCATTTGTAAACCATCAGTAAATCTTGAAAACTGTTTCTGCAAATAGCCCAACTCCAAGTCTCAGATTTTCTCATTAATCTGTACGTAAGGCCACTGAAGACTTTTTCAGAGCCTAGATAATGCCTGGATTAAAAGGTCCATTCAGAAGGGAAAACTTTAGCATTCACCTTGTGTACATAGCCATTTCACCAGTGGTATTCATGGGTTGTTATTTCAACTCTGCATTTGTCCTGCAAACAAGACATTTTGCCACAAAGACTTGGTAGAGACATTCTTCAGTGAATTACTGAAACCTAGCCCCACTATTTGTCATGGTTTGTTATTTTTATCAAGTGTAATCAGTTCAAAAAGAAACCGTAGACTGACAACTTTACAATTATGTTACTATTTTAAGACTGGAAGGTATGTCTCTTTTAATTCAACAAAGAAATTGATTAAAACACAACTTGATTGCTTTATCTAAAGAAACAGTCTAAAATTTCCCTTAAACAGAAGTTTTTTGTTTGTTGTATATTTGAAGTACAGACAAGAAATTTATATTAATCCTTATTAAGCATTCATAATTTATGGTACTTTACAAAACCTTTATATAATTAAAAGGTTTATAATTTCTAACATGTTACATACTGCTTTGTGTTTCTTTAGGACAATGCAGTTTTAATGTAACTTTCTTCAAGTAAAGCTAATGGACAGGCTTTAAACCCTCAAAACCTGTGCTGCTTTCACACACAAACATATTTTAGGCTGCTCTTACATCCCAGGGAATTTTTTTTTTTTTGGCATTTTGTATCCAATAGCTTAAACCAGAGCCAAGGTATGACCTACTTTGACAGGCCCAAGGCATACTATTATTATTATTATTATTATTATTATTATTATTATTATTATTATTATTGAAATAGTATGGTCAAAATGTTTAGGCACCAAAGAAAAGAAGAAAAACAGAACAACATCACACATTGGAGACCCTAGGCAAAGTTTGAGATGCCAGTAATGCAATGCTAGTCAATTTTTTTTATATTAAAAGAAAAAAAAATTCAGACCCCTGTCAAATTTCCCCCAGTCCAGACAGATCTCATTGTTTGAACAAATAGACTTGTCCACTGTATTAGAAAATTTACTCTGAATGTCAAGAACACATAGACTGGGGATCACTGGATAACCCTCACCAGGATACACAAAGATTATCCTTCCCACTAGTGGTTTTGGAAGGGAGAAGCTTAGTCAAGTCCTTCCTTCCTTCCTTCCTTCCTTCCTTCCTTCCTTCCTTCCTTCCTTCCTTCCTTCCTTCCTTCCTTCCTTCCTTCCTTCCTTCCTTCCTTCCTTCCTCCCCTCCCCTTCCTTGTCACAATGTCCCAGACTTTTTTTACTATCAAAGGAAGAAACCTTGTAATTTAAATTTGAAAACTCTCTGCAACTTGGATATGGCATCACAGATCATCCACACTCAGCCCAGCTCACTCTAAACCTCATATGAAGCCTGTCACACAAATTGAAAAAGGTGTTTTCTACTCCAAATCTCCCCCTTCACAAAGGTTACTGTGTTAACAATACTGCAATTCTCTGTGTGTCTTTAAGATTTCTTGGGGAACCATGCCATGGCTCTGGGCTGACTAAAAGTAAACTAAACTGCCAGATTGTTTTAGCTGTGGTTCATCACTTGAGATCGCTTGCCTGGCTCCCAACCAACGCTGCTTGCACAGTAGAGGATGCACTTCCTGTAGAGCCCATATCATGTGTATCCCATGGAGACATCCCAGATAACCTGGAGTGTCTTAAATGGCTTAAGGCGGGTATGGATGACCAATTAAATTAGAAGAAAAAATGTATGCACAATATTTATACTAGAGGGAGAACAAGGAAAATAAATGAAGAAACATGATTCCTAATTTGCACCAAGACAAGTTTTCTGACATCAGAAGTATACTGTAGTGCCTGGTTGGTTATTCAAGCTTTTCTTTTAGTGAAAGAAACTAGTTTTCTTTACATGGAAAAGTGAGAAGCTGTCTTTACTTTTGTCAGGACAAAGTAAAGACTTTTAAGACTTGTGACTTGATTGTTTGGCCTTCTTTTATAAAATATAAATAGGTAGATCTTTCTAGAAATACAGAAAACAGTAAGGAGGACTTAATAAAAATTACTAAAACCCTAATGAAGGTGAATGAGATTTAGGCTGTAAGAACAATTGAAACAATTTTGAAATCTTTGATCTCTGTAAATCAGAATGTGTTTCCTGAAAGCAGAGCTTAGAGAGTCCAGTTTCATGTAGGTTTCAATCTTGTATTCAGACTCCTTTAGGCTCAATGAGGTGGAACAAGTTTTTCTCCCATGCAGTTTCTTAGGTGTCTCCAGACAAAAACCATCCTTTTTGGTAAGGTTAGTGCTCAGGTAAGGTCAGGCTCAGTGCTTTGCTGATGGTTTCCAGATGGCTCAGAACAAGGGCAGAGCTCACACTATCTTCCTAAAAAAATCTACATAGATCTGACTTCATATGTGTGTGGAGCTCTTCAGGAGTAGGAGTGATATTGCAAAATTGTGAAACTTGTGAAACTGTTTTTCTTCACCATTTTGCCAATTGTCTATTTCCATATTAGCACAAGAAAGTGGTAACAGCTCAGCCTCACAATGAACAGAACACTATGGAAAAAAGACATTCATAATTAGAGTCAGTGTTTTCCTCCTGTAAGAGCTACAGATAATCTGATTTCCTCATGCTTTTCATGTCAAAAAACTCTAAGGATTTAGGAAACTAATTTCTGTGTACCTCAAAAAGAGGCACAAAAGCAGTCTCCAGTCCTTCCTCAGGTTTAAGAATAACAGCTGTAGGAATCTAAACTCTAGCTCACATCTCACAGAAAAGGTGATGTAATTCAGAAGTCTGAAACAGAATTGCTATGTCTTCTCTTGAGAGGGCCAGGGGAGCAACTTCTGCCCACCCATGTGCAAGAAGGATGTTTATTGGCAACAGGTGGGGGGAATTGCATGCCTGCTGTCTTTTCCCTGCTGCCCTTTTTGTACAACAATATTGAATTATGCAATACTTTGCAAGGAACAGCACAAGAAACTTTTGCTAAGTAGGAGTTGAGGAGATTGTAGAGTGGGAGACAATTTTGCTGTGGCCCTTAGCAATGCAATAAGGAAACGAAAATATAGGTTTGAATATCAAATCAATGGTTTATCTGTGAGGCAGTGCTGCCTCCTTAAGCAAAACAAATAAATATTCCCAGGCTAAACACAACTCTCAGTGCTATTTCAATGAATACTTCTACTTTTTCATAATTCTTACATCAGTTTTAATCTTTTGTTACCATGTTTTCACATGGAAACTAACATAGCTTTTGCCATCGTATGTTGGAATACAAACACGGCAGATTATTACAATGTCAACATATTTTAGGATGTAGAAAGACAACTGAAAAATTTTTTATATACTTCAGTTTAAGCCTGCGATCATATGGGAACAGAGCTTTTATTTTTCCTCCAAATACTATTCAATGCATCTTGCTGGCAGGGGAAATTAATTTTCCAAACTCTGTCTTTAAAGGATATTATTTTTTTAATAGGAGCGTCTTTGAGATAGAACACATGCCCCTGTTTCTCTATCCACACCATAAAATGTTTTTCCCATTCATCACCAATAGCTGCTTTTCTTTTTTTTTTCCTATGAAAGCTTTTATAAAGCCTGCCCCTATACTTTAGCTGTTCCTGACATAGTGGATCCACAATCCCAATTATGGTTGTGGACTGCAATACAACAGTAACATAAATGATAAGTAGAGTCCTTAAGCTTATCTGACTTTTTAAATAAAACTTTGAAAATACAAAGAGGTAGGTGGACAGAATTATTAAGCAAGCTGGTTGTAACTGCCTGTTGAACTAATCAATTCATATAAAGGCGAGGAAATGTAGGGGAAGACAGATATTAAGAATGAGGGATTCTGCAGCCTATGGAATTCAGTAAGATCTGAATGAGCAGTTTGCCTGGATAAAGATGGCATGCCATTGTGTCTGCATATTAAGGGGTTTACTGTGAAACTTTTGCAAGACATCTTGATTTATACTGAAGTAGAATGGCC
The DNA here is from genome assembly GCF_023055355.1 of Agelaius tricolor. Classification (NCBI taxonomy): domain Eukaryota; kingdom Metazoa; phylum Chordata; class Aves; order Passeriformes; family Icteridae; genus Agelaius; species Agelaius tricolor. The sequence goes on from NW_027269263.1 coordinate 34,499,912, forward strand.
AAAGCCAAGGAGGAGTGACAGCTCCCAGGAAACTCAGCTGAGGCATACTACAGCACAGCACATTTGTCAGGCTACCAGTCACAGCTCAGGCCCACAGAACCATGCAATTGTTACCTAATAGAATCAGGAGACTGGGATATCCAGTAATTTGGCTTTGGCTATGGTTACAGAGTTTTTGATTTCACTATTATGGCCTCAGAAAGCTTCATCCTGAAGTCTTATGGCAGCAGCAGATCTAGATATTTATAAACCACTGAATTATTCTAATGCAATTGTGGAAAAAGATATTAAAATGCCTTGTGAAATCAAACACCATCCTCTCAGAATGGCAGATGCACTGTTTACATGGAATATGCTTTTTCCATAAAAGAGAACAGAAGCTAAATATACAAAAACTCCTGTGAAATTAGTCTTCAGAAATATGCAGCTGTGTAACATTATAGATCCTGTTGAACAATGATATCCCAGCCCAAAAAGGCACCTTAATCAGGGCCTCTCTCCTATGGCACCATCCTATTTTCAGTTAACAATGTTTTCAGATGAGCCGAAAAGGGGTACTTTGCTCCCACCATTATAATTTCTGCTATTCTTTTCTTTACCCTTTACAAAAGCATGAAAGCACTGGATTGCTAATTACTTCTATCTAGCCTATAGGAAAATTAGTTTATCTTCCTGATCAAAGCAAATTAGGCAGATCATGGCTGATTAGAATGCAACAGTAAAATCTCCATACTTTCTATTCCACCCCCTTTTCTCTCAGAAATGGGGCCTGTGTCAAATATGTAGGTATTTCCCACGACCAGTCTGGACTCGGTTTCCAACGGGCTCTGGGGCTGGGACAATGGTTCTTACACAGACACTGAAGTTCTTTAGTTCAGTCATTGTGCAAGGAAAGAACTGGTAACCCCTTAGCTAGCATTAGATGAAACATCTAGATTTACATATTTCCCTAATTGCTTTTTTTGAATGTGAGTGAGATTTATCTGACCAGAGTTAAACATCTCCTTCATTAGACTACTGAAAACACAAGCCTATGCTTTTCAGGCAGAGCTGCACTTGGTTCTAACCATGGCATTAAAACACTGGTTTCCTCTACACTGGGACAAAGGGATGTCTACCTTTACTTCTCAAAGCACTATCTAAAGAAGGCTTGAATACTTGTTTCCAAGGTGGCTGCTGCATCACATTGCAAAACTGAATACCCTTGCTCCTTCTAAGTAACTGCATTTTTCATCACTCTAGTATTTTACTCTTCACTTTTTACCCTTCATAACTCATTCCCCTTCAGTTTGTGTTCTATGGCTTTCTTAGATGAAAGCCAAGCTATATGGCCACTTTATTTATAACCAATTACTATAAATTAACAGTAAATCTCACATTTAGCTCCATTTAAACATCACTATGCAGCTGCCCATTTGAAAATAAAATGGTTGCCTTTTTTCACTTCAGTGGGCACAATACAAAACATCCATTGAGCTTCTCCTTTATTGCAGCTGCCAATGCCCAGCTGACTTTTAACAAACCAACCAAGCGGAATAACAATGCAGCTGCAACATTTTATGGTATTTCTGTTAGTTCTCTTTTGAGACTGAAGGTGTTAATTAGGAATCAAAGAATACAACCCTGCCGGCTTTCTTTCACAAACTATACTCTGGCCATTCCAGTTTTCAGGAGGAAAATAAATCTAATAAAAGGACAAAAATGTTGTTTGTCACACCAGTAACGTGTATTTAAGATCCTTTGATCACAAGCTTTTTATGTAGTCTTGTCAGACAGGCTGAAAATATTTTTTCCTCTCTTTTCTCCTTTCTTCAAGCTTTTCTGAATACTGATTCCAGGATTGTCTGAAAAGGTGAAAAAAAACGATAGAAACTGGAATGCTTGATGGTTTAAAATGGGTTTGCTGAGAAAGCCAGCTTTAGATCAAATAAAATAATTGCTCACTTTTCTGATTCAGGTGTAAGTTGTTTTGAAATAAAAATGAGCTGTTCCTGTTACAGAGTTTAATAATTCTTTAATTAAAAAGTATCATTTAATATTTCAAGCTGTTAGATGTTATGCAGATGTTTTAATATTAGTACATCAATTCTTTTGTGGAATCTCACTTTAAACCACAAAATATTGAAAAATATCTGAAACATACATATAGTCACATGTACCATACAATATATATTTGATGTTTTAGTTACACTTATTAACCATAATCATGTTAGATGCATTTAAAGGTAGAAGTATGCGTCACTATCTTTAATCTTTAGACAAAGTTAAAACCTTAAAATAGGTTTATGAAGTTAGCACAACTGAGAATTAGTCAAGCTTGCTAGCTTACCCAGCAAGAGCTTTCACTGTTAAATATACAAATCATGCCAAAATCCATCAATCCTGCCAAGGAAGGGCAGAAAGAAGATCTGGTTATTGATTTAATGATAATGAATTGAGCAGGCTCTTAAGGTTACCTGCAGAGTTTGCTAAACTGTAGAACAAAGTCAGTTTTAATAAACACTTTTTACAGAAGCATATATAAGTTTTTTTTTGCCTTAAACACTACATAAGAGAAACATCCAGCTCTTCTTACCTGGTTAAACATTTAATATAGTTTCTTATAATGTTAAGTATATATAGAGGGCAGTGATTCTAAAACATATCTGAGGGTTTTGATATTTGATAATCCAGAAATACAGAACTTCCTTAAAAATGTTAAAGTACAAATCTTAGCAAGAAAATTAAGTTCTGATGAATGCTGTCATGCTGTATGTCTCATGTAAAGTGCAGTTTCTGGCTACTGTAAGAGACTCATATTGACATGATTCAGTTATAAAGGCACATGTTCTTTAGTGCCCCAAGAGTACCATTTCTTACATTCTGGAATTTTAGAAAAGCAAAACATAAAATTGGAAGATTTAGGGGATTTTTGTAAAAAACAAATATGTTTGCCTTTTTTCTTTTGTAAAGGGATGATATAAGATGATAACCTATTAATTTGGTTGGTTGCTGTAATTTTATCTGTTTTACTTGTTGAGCATTGGTTGTGGATGTACAATTTGGTTGATTTTCACAGCAAGCAATGGCAGCTGGAAGACAGAAGAGAATATTGTCTTTCTGCATATGGAATATGGTAAAACCAGCAAATATATTTGAAATTTGCTGCTGCAATCACTTCTTACAATGCTTTTGTTCTGTTGTTGTAGCATAATAGTGCCATCGCATCCAAAGGAATGGAATTAGTTTTGTAGCAAGATATCAAGTATCTATACATAAGCCATACTTCTTTCTATAGAGTTAATAATTATTATCAATGTTAATAATTTGTTCTGGATGATATATTTCATGGCTTTTTCAGAGTGAGGTGACATTTTCAATGGTAAGGTCATATCTAATGAATCTTTCACTTTCTTAAATGTGGCCTTGTGTGCTCTACAAGCTTTTTACCCAGTCATTATTTTGAAATTATCTGTGTATATATATCTGAAATTTGGTGTATATACTTCACATTTACTAGACTCACAAATTCAAGAACTGTGAGTATTCAAGACTTTTAGAGACATGTCTGGATGAAAAATTTTCTCTCGTTTGACTACTAAATTGAAGCACTGTAAATGAACTCAGATTCTCTGAGAACGTTTGGGTGCTCAGTTTTGCTAAATTCTAGATTCATCTGGAATATGAATTTATATTGTGTCTGTTATAAGCATCCCCAATGAAATTTTTACAACATATTGTTTATCAACTATACCAAATTAATCAAGGGAAAAGACTTTTGTTAATGAGCACATGACTACAACTAAATCAAAGATAAGAAAATCCTGTCCTTATGGTTTTCTGTAGGGTCATTTTTGCATAGGAACCTGGAATGGTGCAAGGGCACTTGAAAAGTTTTCTGATCCCCTTCATCAGCTCACTGAGCTCCCAGTCTGTTGTCTCTGTCCATTTAGCTCCACTGGTCTGGCTGTTTCTGTGGCCACATTCTAAAGTGCATCAGTGAAATGAGATATATACTTCTCAACCAGAAATGTGTTTCTTTTTAACTAGATTTCACAGAACTGGTTGGGAGCACAGTCCAACAAACAGCTGAATCAGCACAGCTGAAAGACATGAAGCCTAGAGCAGGAGTGGGGGAACAACTGGCTCCAAGGGGAGGGGAAGGCCAATATGAATGTCTAAACAAGTCTCTTTTTCAGAGAGATTCTTAATATGGAAGTACATTTTTTCCTGAGTTTCCTCTTCCAAGTCCAATCTTCCAGAAAACTTTGAGCACTGTCTTCTTCCAATTCTGTGAATACAGAAACTTAACTAGCAAAGACAAGTAACTCCTACACAGGGAATTCTGCTGCAGAAAGCAAGTTCTTTTCCCAGTGCTCTGCCCTGCTAAGCAAAATCATCAACGGCACTTGAGCCAGGACTCTCAGAAGTCAGCACACATGCTGGCACCTTGGAAGTTCACTTTTGGTGATCTACATTTTCAAAGTTTTTTCTCCTCACAGATCTAGCCAGTCCTAAATCTGTTTCCTTTCACATCTTGGAGAAAGAGCTCATTTTGGTTTCTTCTGTTTTTGAAAGATGAAATTCTGTGCTTGTGGGACCAAATGTGAAAGCATATAGATTAAACATATTAGAAAATAAAGCATACAAATCACCCTTTTCCTGCCCTCCTTCTCATTTCTTTCACTAAAGCACTAATACTGCAAGATTTCATTACATACCCTCAATTACAATCTTTGGACTGAACCCTACGTGTCCTCAATGTCTTCATTCTGTTGTTCTTTCAGGCAGAGTAATTGGAGTAAAGAACAAATTGGCTCTCAAAGGTAGCTTCTGCAATGATGGCACTGATTTCAATTACTCTGTATTTTTTTCCTTTTGGTAAGTCAAAAATTTTTTAAAAAATATATTCGCTAGACACTCACTATCTTTTTTGAGAACTTTAATTTAAAGGAATTTAAAAAATCTCAAACAATTCACTGTAAGAGCATACAACAAAATAAATATTATAAGGCTCAAACATATGCCAAGAAGCTCTTTCCAAGCCTGTATATAGGCACACACAAGATCTCTATGTATTCTCTCAAGTGCAACTTAGAAAGGAAATAGTGTTTATCTTCTCAGGTAATGTCTAAAAAATAAGACATCTAATTCAGATTCAGATTCAGATACAAAAACCTTTGGAAAAGTCTCTTCCTAGATCTGGAGTAGTAATCTGAGAAGCTTGAAAAAGCTTTGTTGTTTGGTGTAAGGCAATAAAGATTGTAAGGATAAATTTCATAAAATCTGTGTAGGCACTTTGAGATGCAAAGGACAAACAGACATACTAGGAAGGGAGCAGAAGATATGGGGGTAATTGTCTCACAGCTGACTGCCTGATGTCACCCCAGTCACAGCACAATCCATCTTTCCTTCCAGACACAAACCAGCTAGGTTAACAGCTGTATCCAAAATAATATCACTGCCAGACTCCCCTGAATGCAGGATATCTTTGTATCCAAGGAACAATTTAATGTACAGCTAGCTGAGCAGTATTTCCACTTTGTCAGAATGAAAGATTCAGATACTGAGAAAAAATACACTAATTTTTGTATCTTAACATATTTTACACTTGAAAGATAGGACTTAATTGGTGTGTGGAGGCACTGCACTATAGAGAAGCACTGCAACAGAAATCATTACCCTGAAGATGCACACACTGGCATTAGCCTAAACTTATGTCTCCAGAAAACATAGTATGTATAAAAAATCAAATAATTTTACTGGTGAGATTTAAATAGAGCTAGCAAAGCTTGTAGTTATATTGTCATGTCTTCTGCATGTGATAGTTAAGAACATAGACGTAATTTTTTTTAAGATCCAAGAACAGCCAATGACTCAAACAGCTGAACTAAACTCACAGTCCTGACAGACTGTCATTTTTAACAGAACTGAGGAGGACTGGATCAGTCTGAACAGCCCTCATCCACCTCCAGCCCCCTTGGGACAATACAATGGTATATGGCAAACCTCCTCAGAAGCCACAGACATTTTAAATTCTCTGTTTGACAGTTCTGATTAGTGGAACAATTCCCTATCTATACACAAGCTGACTGCTTTTCTAAGAAGCAGTGTAAGGCCTTTCTGAGCTGTGAGCTGTGTCTCTGTCTTAAGTAAGCTATGGAGAAAGATATTTTAAAATAGTGAAATAAACCTCAAGCCACCTTTTCCCTGAATTTCAGAAGCCGCATAAACTCTACTCCAGTATCCCTTGCTGAATTCTTCTTTGTGAGTAGCACAGCCAACAGCATCACATGCTCTGTGAAATACTGATAGAGTAGCATGAGGGACAGAACAGGTATTCAAACTGGTAATCAGCCTTTTATTCATTTTAATATCACTCAACCTTATGCATATACTTACTCAGTGACATCCCAGACTTGTTTCTCTACAGCAGGAATCTTGCATTTTATTAATTTATTCACAGAAAACTGCACATTTATTTAATGTCATATGTTTGAAGATATTATTCCATTGGTTTAACATGCACTTTCATTTGTCCAGTGTTGCAGTGTGATATTCCAATAGTCCAGTTTGAATATTTCTCCATCAATATTGTGCATCTTGTTAATTAATATGTTAATACTCAAAATATTATGTTAATTTATTTTCTGAGTGCTTGAAAATAATTTTAAAGTTAGTTTATGATGTCATGCTAGCAGTAAATATAACAATTATCTTCTTATCAAAACATTTAATTGCGTATTTTTTACTAAAATTGGCAGTCAGAGACAACTGCATGAACAAGACTAATATGAAAAAAGAAATAAAACCAGTATTCACAGGAAATAAAACCAGTATTCACAGGAAATAAAACTCTCAATTTTACATGGTCTGTATTATCTATTTTGGTGGATGATATAAAAGAAAACATAAATTAATGTTGTTGGGGTTTCTTTCTATACTTTTAAAACCAAGTGTTACTGAAATCAATCCCTGTAGTTCTTTCTTTATACTTCCCCTGACACAGAACAAAACATTCAATATGTCTTTTTTAACTACAAGTGAAGAGATACGTAGAGTACATCATTAAAATACTAGCTCAAGAATTATATGCTCTGAAGCAGCACTGCAGAATCATCTTATGATGCAACTTCAAAGCTTCTATCTCATACTCAAACTACTGAAAAATTCCACCTCATATTTCATCTTCATCAATAACTGTGCCATAGTGTATAAAGAAAAAATTTGAACTCCCTTTGTCCTCTGTCATTCTTCCACTTGATGCAGCCCTGTTTGTTTTGGGTCAGCTTGCACAGCCTTGGACCGTGCATTCCCAAAGTGCACCCAGGGTCACTGCAGGAGCAACAGGCCTGCTCTAATTGCACCTGAGGGGACTGACTTGGGCATTTGCTTGTCACTCTGCTTGAAGATTTCAATGATCCAGGAGCAGCTCTGAGAGTTAAACAGCGTACAGATACACCAGCCGCTTCCTCTGCTCCTTAGACCCATCCTCTAAAGTGTCCTATTGGTCGGTGCTGGCCCAAGGCATTCCATTGTAAACAGACTCAGCAGCACAGAAGAACACTCAGTTAATGTCTAAACCTCCTAATAAATGTTAAATTACTAAGTACTTTAATTTCTAGAATTTTTTCTGATAAGCCATTTACAGGTAGAGAAAAAAACATTTATTTCTAACACTAGCAGTGATATTACTAACTGAAAAAAACATAGACATAATCCTTTGCTGGTAAGGTGTATTTTTGTCCTGTATGTCTTTCTGTTAAAATTCTCCTGTGGCTGGGACATCCATTCATTTACCAAAATCCTATTGTTAAATGACGACTCACAGATTTCTTATTTTCATTTGGTCATTATTGAACAACCATCTTAATACTGCTCTATAAAAAATGTGAATACAACTTAATGGAAGCTCTCCACTCTAAAATAATCCAAACCACTAATGAATGTCTTTAACACTTAATTACTATCATTGATACTTTGGTAATTACTCATTCACTAAATACTAAAAAAAAACCTGCTTGTGTACTCACCATATGGAGATATTTGGATAAAGAGTGAGTAATTTCCCTTAGATTAGACTCATCACATCCCAACAGAATCCTCTACAATAAACTAACTGTGACATACCAGGGGTTCCATCCACATCATTGAAAGAAGCTTCAGTTCTAGCTTCATTGGAGACCAAATTAGCTCATAATTAGTTTTCATAAACCCTTATCAGAAGTGATTAAACCAGCAGCACATTGAGAGCAGGGAGCATTTCCTTATAGACTTCCCACACAGAGATACAACACTGCAAATAATACCATCCACTAAATCTGGATATTACAAATTCCTTGTGAAATCTGATGCTCTTCCAGCACTGCATTATGGAAAGACAGGCAGGAACATAGAGCTGCATGACTACAAGACACCATCTCCATGATTGATGACAAATGTAGAAAACAGACCACATCTGGATTCAGGTTTATGGGATTCTTCACAAATTGACCAGAGGCAGCCATTGAAGGCAGAACAGCTGAGGCACCAATATGTACAGAAATGTGATTCTGATAACTCTATTTGGTATGACAGTTGTTTCTAACTATGAATGTAATGAATGTACTACAGCACTGTGTAAGCATCCTCCAAAAAACCCTGTTGCTCTGTTCACTTAATGCTATCAACAATGGCCGCAAAATAACTGAAAAACAAAAGAAGTTCCTTCCTGCCTGAAACTCCTGCAAAATTTGTACAGTTGACACAACTCCCTGACACAACACAACTCACATGCCAGAGTCTGCACCCTGGTGCAAACAAGACAATAACGATGATCACTCAATGGTATGCCAAAAATCTTTTTTCCAAAGAAAAAACTGACTTTTGTTTATTTAAAAAAGATGGACAGTGTGCATACTAATGATACAATAGAAGCTTTTCTGTCAAGAGTTGGTACTTTAAAACCAAAGCAAATGCTTAAATTTAATTATATTAATTATTACTTTTCAAAATCTTTAAAATTTTCAAATTCAATTTATTTTAGCAATACAAATTCCACACAATTAAGTTAGTTCCATTAGTATAAGCATAGCAGAAGCTACATGAAATCTTCCTTGGCATAAATCTACTAATTTACCTACATGGAATGGCACACAGAAATCTGTGTGAATGGGTGTCTTAGGTTGTTCAAAGAATCACTAGCAAAAGCAGGTTTAACATTAAAGTGAAAGCATGACAAAGCTCATTGGCAAGGTTCACTCTACTGCTAACTAGATGGTTAAAGCACACAGAGAAAAATCAGACTAAAACATAAAAATCGACAAAACTTTTCTCTGCGGAGGCTGAGGATGAAAAAAAGGGTAAGGATTAAAAGGAGTAACAGAGACTCTTCCTCTTAGTCCCAAAGTTTAGAGCAAATCTGCCTGCCAATCTTAGCCCTAGACTTGACCAATGGCTTGCAACTAAAGATTTTAAGCACATTTAAATTTAGCAGCACTTAATAGCCTAATTTAAACAATTTGTCAAAAGATTCAATAGAATTTGCTATAAGCACAATAGCAACTCATTTATAGAGGTATCTTATGAATCTAACCCACTTAAAAATCTAAGGGAGAAACATTCACAGCACATTTGCTATAGCATAGGCACATTCACACAAACACCTAAAGGAGTATGGACAAGGTATAGGTCTGTGAAAAATTCCTGTTTAAGTGCAGTACTCAGATGATTTTGCATCTTCTCTACAGGTGAAGGTTTGAGCCTCAAGGAGTGGGGATATTGACCCAGGTTCTATGGGTGGCACTTGGCAGTGATCCTCCAAGTATAGCAAACTTGAGAGTTCGCTGGCTCTGAGAGGTGTCCCACACAGAGGGAATTTCCTGATCAGAGCCTGCTGTGAACATGGAGAGCTCAGAGGGTCTTACTTATGACTGCTGTTTATAGGGTCGCAAGGGAGCTGGTTTAGTCACTTTGGTAATTGCTTTAGTTGGCTTTAGTAATTTTCTGTTGTGGTCAAAATTCGGGTCGGTAACTTTGAAAGTTTGATAGCAAAAATGTTGTTCCACTTGAATTGTCATTCAAGAAAGAAAAATAAATTTCCATGGCTGTTCACTAAAAAACAGGAGCTCATTAGACAGAACTAGTTCCTGGGAGCAGACAGGGTTTCTGATAAGAAAAAAAGGTTAGCCCAAGTGCTGTTCATCAAGGCTGTGGGCTATCAAGCATCTCTGAGATCATAGTGCATATTCAGTAAACATTTTTTTAATTCTAAAAACACGTACCTCAAGATTCCAAGAATGTGTTTAACTATGTTCTGTACTGTCTCTGGCCTCCAGGTAGTTAGCATGTTCCAAAGGGGTTGTCCTGGTCTTTCTTTTCACATCTTCTGTGTTGGCCAGAAGGAAGTAAAGTTCTGGCACTTGACAGTTCACACTACTTTATATGTGCAGGTATGAGACACAGTGAAGCCTCCATATGCTGAGGAGCTTACAGTCTTCCCAGATGCTATTCTTTGATCAAGAGCTTTCACATTTTCCCTTTTCAGTGCTAGGCCTAAAAAAGACCACAAGACCCTTTTCCTGCTACCAGTTACTCTTCCACAGTGCCTCACACTCAAGTTTTAAAAACACCTACCAGCAGCACTGCACACCTTTACTTTTCACCCCACCATAATTATATCCTCAGGTCTTATCTCCACTAAGGAAACAAACATTTCTGATGATAACTCTGCCACAGTAACTGTACACTGCAAAGTCTTACTGCATACACATGGCACAAATGTGAATTGTGAATTTAGAATTTAGTGCTAGACTAGAGTGCCACTTCTCCTGGGGGTTTACAATGTTTAGAGTTGGTTGAGCTGCCTGATGAGAGGTACAAGTCACTACTCTACGGCACAGACACAGGCAGATTCCCAAGCAACCTGCTGTCTCTTTGTTCTCCATCTACTTTTTGTTGCTCTATTAAGCTTCCTGTAATTGTGTGTGCCTGTTGCAGTTTACAGTCAATACAGTGAGGCTTTATGCAGGGACACTCTAGGACAGGAATGTACTCCCTGAGACCCTTGTCAGGTCACAAAGTTGAACCTGCACCTCTTTTGGACTGCTTCCAGTTCCTTGTCTTTGCACAACTTCAGCACAACTGCAGGCAATATTTTCATATTGCACCAAGCGTATGGATCCTGTATTTCCTTGTCAGCAGGTCAAATATTACTCTCAGATGCCTGCACAGGCTTACTTATTCCAACAAGAAACTTATATATCACAGAATTCAGGTCACATAGACAGCCAGGAGCAAAACTGAAAGGCAGGCATATACCCTTTTGAAGAGAAGAAATTTTCTTGGGATCTCCCTTATTTTACCATGTCATACTCACAATTAGCACATAATTAAGTATTCTTAATCTACAGACCTCCAGCTTTTTTCAGCCACCACCAAATTAGTCAGATGCAGGCAGTTGTCCCAGCCATCACAAATAAGGAGTAAGACTAGAGAATAGCTGCGTGACTTGAATCCATAAATTACTACATCCAGGAGCAGAAGGACTTAAAGGTCTCTTTACCTGAATCCCAGTTATGGCTAACTGATTATAGTCCTTGTTCCCAGAAGCAGTTTCTGTCTTTTTCTCATGCTCCCAAAATGACAATCTCTTGAATTAGGGTGTTTAAGAAACTTTGGTTTCCGGGTCTTCATAAGGATAAATCTTATTTCTGGACACTGGACAACTTGGTCTCACCCTCCACTACAAACATAAATGCAGCCTCATCATATGTGAGACCAACAGGAGAAATATTTAATTTCTGAGGCAGCCTCCACACCAAGCTGATTAAGGATCAAGCTCAAAGGCAAGTTACTCATCAAGGTGGTTCAGAACATGTAACGTTCAATCGTGGATGAGAGAGAACTTTGTCTTATCTTACTTGCTTCCTTTGCCAGCTGTGACCTTCTCCCCTCAGGGTAGACAGAGACTCATTTACAAACTCAGTGAATGCCAAATCAGTGCAGCTACACTTCCCTTGATGCTGACATCATCTCACATCTGTTCTTTCATTCACTTACACTAGCATTTTTATTATCACAGGATCCAGAAGGCATGGTTCAACTGGCATTGTAAGATGCCTACTGCTGCAGAAACGAGGGCTAAGAAAGTCCTATTTCTGTGTAATATCAGTGTTCTAACTGTTCTATCCTCAAACAAAACAGGCTGAAGTGTTAGGTGAAAAAACTAACAGAATAAAAAAAGAAAGACAAGTAGTAGTACTGAACACCAGCTTTACTTTTCTACCTCCTACCTCCCCTTCATAAATAACAGCATCAAATTATTGTACACTTTTCATGGGAAAATCTGTATGACACAAGCACAAAAAAAAGGGTTAAGTTTATTCGCAATCATTATGCACATTGAGTCCCAACCCAAAAAATACTTCTACATTACTTAAGTAATTAGAATTCAAGTTTAGTTATTTCATTAAGCATGGTTACTCTCAACAAAATAGAAAACATTTAATCAAGTGTTTTTAATCAAAAGCAGGGAGAGATTTTGTACAGTGGGAATTATAGTTGTTTGTGCTGCTTTAGACTGATAGATATTTTTAAAAATTTGTCTGACATCTGTCTATGCACAGACATTTCCATGCACACAATACTATATCACTGTACAAAGCCAACTATACCTCTGAAGTATAATGCAAAAAGTTTCAGCAATTTTTAATCCAAATATGCCCTTAAAATTATTTCACTGCAACTAAATAATTTAATATCATTGGAGAATGGTGCATTCCAGATAAAAATAAATATTCAAATCAGTCCATTTTTGAAAACAATGGTATTAAATGATTTATGATATGCATAATGCTTTAGGCTGTGCAATGAGACAGTGGTGGAGAACAGCTTAATGAAACTATTCCCCACAAACGAGCTGACATGTGGGAAAGGGATGATTGTTTTAGAATTATTAAAGGCCTTGATCAACAAACATTTGCACATGTGATTTCAGTGGAACCATTCCTGACACTGAAGTTAAGTATCTGGATAAGTATTTGCAGGACTGAAGCCAAATCATACAATTGGACCCAAACTAAGAGCCCATTTGTTACCAATAAAATCCCAGTTTGGGAGTGGCTGATTATTATAATTATCATTGTTGGATAACACTACACTTCAGATTAATTATTTTTTGCAGCAGTGACTAGACATGAAAATATAGCTTGTCCTTTCAGGGAATGACCTCAGCGCTGTGGCCACAGCCCCTAAAACCCAAAGCTCATAGCGAAAAATTAGAAAAACGCAGCAAAATAATAAATCTGGAAGGTGATACAGAATGTACTGTCTGAGCAAAGCTGGATAAAATGGCACCAGTTCCTGGGAACTTGCATTGCAATCCCATTTCATTACTGCTTAGAGATCCGGGGATTGCTGGTGCTTAGTATAATATGAGCTGGCTGGGGGTCTTTTCCACCTAAATGGCAAAGACATTCCAGGACAGTATTTCTACTTGGGTGCTGCTGCTTCTTTAATACTCATTTTAAGGTCTCTAATTCAAAAATTACCAGATATTGCCTGTAGAGTTTCGGGAAATAAAAAAGCGCTAGGACAAAGTCAGGAGTACCATGAGTTGCTGCCCTATACAGCTGAAACAGTTCACTATCTTCGTACTTTTTTTTGTTTAAACCTCAATTCCGAGAGACAGAAAAAGGTAGCGCTCCTTCAGCAAGTGTCAGTAACATCATTTCAGGCCCTACCTCTCCCCAGCCATATTTATGTCTTTTATGGTTCTCCAGGTGATAAATTTCTCACATCTGATCAGTAAAATTGTACAGAAGATTCTCAGCTTTTCTCAGCAAACATTACAGAGAATAAAGCATATGGATTTGCCACATGAATTGCTAAATCTCTGAGGAGTAAGCATGCTTTGATCACATCTTATTTTTTTTTAATGATGTTAGGGTATTTTCTTCTAACCAAAGTCTAAAGCTGTTCTGGTATGTCAAAAACACCACATCATGTTCTGCCTTCAATCAGCTAACTTGGAGCCAAAGGAACCACACCTTATTTACCATGATTTTTCCTGGGAAAATAAGCAGATCTGCTGGACAGTTCAAGTATGGAAATCAGGGACAACACCATAAATTGTATTAATCATGACTATTTAAATAGCCAACAGAGAATTAAGAAAGCAGCGCATGCAGATGAAATATTATCTTGGCCAACACACAGAATAAAAGAAAGTGATCTGGACTACTGAAAGATTGGTAGCAATTTGAAGCATTTGAGAGACAAATGACATTGCAGAAAAAGCTGGGTTAACAAGGGAGCACTTGAGGGAAGCCTAATCTCTGCTGGCATGCTGACTGGGAAGGTCAGGCCAGTGCACGCGTTCTCAGCTGGAGTCAGGCTCCCTCTGCCCGGCCAATTGTCCGCTGTGCTTCAGACACCAACCAAAGCAAAGGTGCCTTCACTCTGTCAGCGCCTTGTGTTCTCCCAGCTTAAAAACTGCTTCCTTTTCCCTGTCAATTTATGCAGTGTTTCCACAGAGCAAATGCTAAAGGAGAGAGGTAATGTGTGAGAGCCTTTTTTTCTTTCAGAGCAGCAAAAGGCTCTTTAGGAAGCAGTGTAAAGAGTTATTTTTAACACAGTATTCTCAAGTGAGAAGAATGATAGTTCAAAAAACATTTTCAATCAAAATTTTTCTCAAAGAAACTGACTTTGACTTGACATACTATGTTTTGAAATTTAAAGCAAATCTCTTGAAAACTGGCAAACATGATACTTTGCATAGTGTGTTACTTCAGTTTTTGTTTACCTCTAATTTATTGTCAGGTATATTTCACCTTTGCATATGTGCTATTGCCACGAGTAGAGAGGAAATTTTATGTTTCCTTTTCAAAAGGGAGATTTAGCACCAAATTCTAAATCCAGAACCTGGATTCACCTTCATCCTCAATCAGGACAAGATTCAGATTACTAACTGAAACCACATGACAATTAATTAATTTAAGGTCTATAAAGTTTGTAGCTGTGTAAAGAAGTACTTCCTAAGAAAAGACAGACATTTTATGAAATATCTAACTCCTAAATCTTGTCAAGGGATCTGGAAGGTGTAAGAGACTTTATAACTCATGCTGCTGTTTGATCTCTTTGAAAAACCATGGTCATTCCCAAAATACCTCTGATGAAGATGCAGACAAGACCTGAATTTGCATTGTGAGATCAGAATGACTAAAAGGATGCAAATTTACCCCAAAGGATTGTTCTTAATGATTTTGGGTATTCCTGACACAAAAATTGCTATATTTCTTATTTCAGAAGCATTGTCAGTTTCTGGGAACATACTTCTTTACCTTCAAAATAGTAAGCAATCTTTTCATTCAGGTTCATTGCCATTTTTTTTTCTTCCATTTTTTATGTTTAGTCATTTTAACACTTTCAGAGTCTTTTTTGACTGTGCTCTACAGGAACAGTTATCATCAAATACAACAGCATAGCAATGAATGAAGTGGAAGGACAAAATTTTCTTGAAGATTGAGAGATTTGAAACCTTTTAACAGGCATTGATATCTTCTTTATAGGTTCTACTGCAATAATATCAATGTTATCAATGTTTTGAGAAATAATTTTTCGTAATAAATTATTTCTATGAAAATTTAAAAATTATATGAATTGTATTTCACCAAGTGTTAGCATGATATTTACAATATACCTAAATTTAGACTTTTTATGTCAACTATAATGTAAAAGGCAACATGCTGCAATATTTATATTCATGCATATCTCTGTCAACCCATGATGCTTTTATTTTGCAAAAATTCTGCTTATTATTGACAGGTTTTGATCACAAACACAGTATACAAATTGTTAGACAGCCCTGGCAGTTAAAATAAATTTACTTTTTTGTATTGTCCAGGCCCAAAACAACCTAAAAATCTGTAAGTGCTGTCTTCTATATTGTCATCAGAAGAGATTGAAAAGAAAATCTGTTTTCATTACTTGTCATACTAAATATTCTTGAACCGGAGTTTCCAACTTTCACACAATTTTTAAGGAGTAATAAATAATTAGGGTTATTCTAGGGTTATATAAGTATAGCAGGACAAGCCTGTGGTTAAACAATGGAGTTAGAATTTCTTTAATGGCTGGCTTGTCATAAACTTTACCTCTAACTTTGAGCAAGCCCTTCTCCACTTCAATTTTCCACATCACAGCAAATGGTAACAATATTTCACTAACTCATGGGTTTGGTTTGAGAATTAATGAGGGTCCTATGTGCAAAAGACCCGTAGATTCTTTCTTCTTCTTTCCACTGTGAACTGATAGGAAAGTGACCTGTTCTTAATTTGAAACAGAGACTCAGTCCTGCCCTTCATCAGCACATGGAATTCTCATTTATGTCAACAGGAGTTGCATTGAATACACCAAATACATTACTTAGCTTAAAAGTAAATGAAGAAAAAGGAATGGAAAGAAACTCATGGATTCTCCTTGCCTGCTCTTAAAAAGTCTAACAGTTCATGGCAGCAGACACATAATCATAAATAAAAATATTTTTGATGGGAGGAAAGAATTGCTGCCTGGGATTATAAATGAGAATGGAGAAAATTGTAGCAGGTCCATCTGTAGAGTACATTTAGCTCTGCTGCAAGAGCACCATCGTAAAAAAAATGATGGTACATGTAAAATTCAGTCACCATAATACATCATGCTCTACAGACATTTGTTTCAAAATAAAACAAATCTTTAATGGCCTCAGCATTTCAGCTTTTTCCACTATCTCCAGTGCACACCAAGAAAACCTTTTTCTCATATGTGAGTGTTAAACTAAGATAAAAAGTTCAGAAATAAAAAAAAATACCCAAAACCCAAAACAACCCAAAGCTTTAAAAACTCAAACTTAATCCAAGGTAGTACTAAACACTGGTTTTGGTCAGATGAATCTATGGTGCAAGAACATAATTGACTGAAGAAGATTATTTTTTTCTTGAAAGAGATTAACTGGGAGTACACAATTTTAATCTCTTGGTCTGATCTGAGGTAAACGTTGTCACAGCAGAAAAAGATATTTTTGAGTTTTCTGGGGGGGAAAAAAAACCAAACCAGAAAGGAGAATAATCAAGAAGCAGCTGATTGGCCATTACCAAGCTCAGGGAGGCAAACATGCCTATAACAAGCAGGCATGTTTTAAAATTTGCCATTGCTTAGCCATCTACAGACAATGAGACCTGACAGTTCTTTAGGGAAGGCAGGCAGGAGCCATAGTTCTGCATAATTAGGCAATAATTAATCAATCCAAGGATAGCAGCCTTGTAAATTTGGAAAATGGTAAGTGTAGCTGCTTATGTGTATAAATTGGTCTTTTATCCTTTATACTGCCTGCATGCAGTCCTGGTCATTTAAAAGTCTGCCTATCCAAATAACATTTTTTCACTTCAGAGTGTATGTCACTGAACAACAGAGGATTTTTGACTGAAGAAAGACATTCCTTCTGAAGGACAGAAGGATTTAGAAACAAAAGGGCAGACTAGATCACAATCCTCCCATGAAGCAGGTTACCAGAGGCAGAAGAACCCCAGCAATGGTATTTTGACATTACCACACATATGCTCTCTTTTTTTTCATAAAACAGTCAAACAGTCTCATGTTTTTCTGGTTTTAGCATTCCTCCAAGCAGTGAGGAATTTAGGGTCTCTACTTCTTATCTTGGGATGTGTACAGCTTAAGTATGCCTTTATACCATCACTGTCTACCCTTCTGCTTATGGCTTTCCAAAGCACCAGAAAACACCGTATCTTATGTATACCCAAAATCAGGACCTGCTACTTCTGGAACTAGTGACAGACCTTGTACACGTCTTAGGACTGTATCTTTATTACACATAGCCAAAGTTTCGCTCTACTTTAAGTGGTTGTTCAGTAATGCTGACTGCTGACTCCCGCCTCCTAACATTATCAATAGCTTTGTTTTGAAATGTTTCTGATAAAATAAGCTAAAAATGGTCTTAAGAAAAATTTCAGAATAGTATTTACATGCATAGTATATATAAAATAGGTCTTTCAGCTGCTCACCTTAGTTATAAATGTATGTTATTTTCTTTAACTTAGGTTTTCCCCTAATATATACTTAGATTTGGTTGATTGCACTTAATTTCCACCTTGTCCATGTTGCCATGTTTATACTTTGCATAGAAATCAATTTCTAGCTTACTTTATTCTGTCTTTCAGATGTAAGATATGTTTTATGTCCTTTGAAGCATGGTGCTAACAGAGAAGTGTGCTCAGAACGATTACCTTAGCATGCCAGACACAGAATGCTGTGAAAGCATCTTCACAGTAACTATAGTAGCAAGCATGTTTACAGCATGTCAAAATATGGAGACTGGACAAACACGTTCAAAACCAGACATACTTTATGCTGGGCATGAAGAATAAGCTGTAAATGAACAACCACAAAAACTATGCAATCAGTAAGGAGAACAGCAAAGGAACACTTAGAGCACCAGCACTTTCAAGACACGACACCACGAGAGGCTAAATGACGAACACTGAGCCAAAAAAAAAAGCAAGCAAACAAAGTTTCACCAGGGTTTTGGGTGGATTTTTTTGCTAATGCAGAGTTTCTCCGTTCTCTCCGGCTCTGTCCCTGCACGCTGTAGCTCAGCGCGCCCGGGATGCAGCGCAGCCCGCAAGGAGCGCAGCCCGTGCCGGCGGGGATGCCCTGTCAGGCGGGCGCTGCGAGGCCCGGGGAGACTCCCGAGGGGCGGGGTGCGCCGGCCAGAGCCCGGATCTGGACACCGGCACCTGTGTCCGGACACCGGCACTGCGGTCCCCGAGCGCTGTCCCCGGGGAGCGCGCTTTATTCACTCACTGCCTTCGCTCCACCCGAGGGGAGATCTGTTAACGATTAAATCGGCAGCGGCCGCAGTTCAAAGCCCTGTCCCGGGAAGCAAAGGTGAAGATAACGTCCCGGAGGATCGCATCGAGTTTCTGCTGTTGCAATCGCTTTTAATTACCCTCCAAACGGCACATCACACAGCGATCCTCCGGGCGCCGGAGCGGGCACCGCGATAGCCAGACAGCTATAAACGCTTTACAACGCGCCCGCTGATTAAAAAGCGATTAGAAACTTATTTGAAGTCGGGTGTTCTCTCCGGGCACGGAGCGCCTCCTGTCAGCGCCGGAGGCCGGCCCGAGCCCTCCCTCCGCCGCCGCCGGTGCGCCCTGGCCGGCCGGCCCGCACTTACAGGTAGGAGGTGAAGACGCTGAGGTTGGCGGGCACGGCGGTGAGCCCGAGGTCGGAGCAGTCGGCGCGGAGCAGCACTCCGTCCAGCTCGCAGCGGCACGGCGCCGGACAGCCCCGCGGGCGCTGCCCGCCGCCCCGCGCCCCCCGCCGCAGCCCCGGCGGGCACAGCAGCAGCAGCAGCAGCAGCAGCAGGGCGCGGGCAGCGCGGGTCGTCGCCATGGGGCCCGGGGGGTACCTAGAGCCGCGGGGCGGCCGCTCTCATGCTCCGGGGCGCGGCGGGGGCGAAAGGAGGGCGCCCGTCTGGGCTCGAGGAGCTCCTGCGGCCGCCGCCGCCGCGCCGCTGTCTGTGGTAGCATCTCAGCTTACACGCTGCTTTAAAGCCCTGGAGCCGGCACCGCGCGCCCGCTGACGCCGCCCCAGCCTTGCCCGCCGTAGCGCAGCGGGCCCTGCCCGCGCCGCCGTGCGAGAGAGCGGGCGGGCGGGGGCGGCCGCGGGCCCGGCGGGCGGGCGGGCGGGCGGGAGGAGGGAGCGGGGGAACGCCGCCCTCAGCCTGCCCTCCGTGCGGGCCGCGCCTCGGCGCTCGCCTCGGGCCCTCTTCTCACATTCGCCGAGCGGGTCAGGCTGCGGGGCACCGCCGTGGGTCACCCTGCCCAGGCAGTCATCCCAGAGCGCATGGCACAGGATTGCACCCAGGCAGTTCCTGAGTACCTCCAGTGAGGGGGACTCCACAACCTGTTCCAATGAGTGGTCCCCTGCTCGGTAAAGAAGTTCTTCCTCATAATCATGTGGAACTTCCTGTGCATCATACAATCATAGAACCGTACAATAACTGAGTTGGAAGGGACCCCTTGGGATCATCGAGGCTTAATTCTAGCCTTTCACAAGGCACCGCAAGAATCACACATTGTCCAGCTTCTGCCCATTGCCTTGTGTCCTAGTGGTTGGCACCAGTGAGAAAAGCCTGCCTTCATTTTTATTTATATTTATATTTTCATTTATAAATACCCAGTGGGCAGGAGGGAGGGCACTCCCTCCTGCCCATCAGGTATTTGTACACATTTATGAGGTGCCCTCTCAGTCCTTTCTTCTTGAGAGGGAATCCTTCCTAGGGGTAGGGATGCACCTGGTGGACATTTCTAGGAGGTGGGAGACCAGGCAGTTGTGGAAGTGGGGATATGGCCCTGAGGCCATGGGGTGAGGGAGGGGTCTCTGGGGTGATGGGACAAAGGATTGGGTGCTCTAGTGGGCTAGATCTGTTGGGAGATCTAATCTTTCAAGACCTTATTTAGTTGGTGGTCCCATGCAGACCATAGTCATGGTCATTGATGGGGATCCAGTCTCTTCCCTCACCACATAGTTCAATCACAGGCTTGCCAACAGACAACAATTTTCTAAAGGAGACTGGCTGCTGAGGGAAACTGAGTTCACAGTGAGGCTGCCATTGAAAGCTCTTGAGATGTCCCTCATCCAGCTTCTTGCAAGAGGTTCTCCTCAGGGAGTGCACAAACTTGCCTTTGTGCTACGTGTCTGTGAATGAGTGAGGAAAAGGTGAGGATAGCAAGGTTTTTAAAAACTTTTTCCTCCAAATCACTTTTCACTGTGAACAAAGTTGGCCACAAACTCCAAATTTGAGACTAGCTGTGAGTGCTAGAACCCAGTCCCAGCCCAATTCCTGTTAAGACAGGTAACTAAATTGTTGGTCAGGCTACTCAATATGCTTTGGAGAACATTAGTTAAAGGTTTTCTGCTACACTCTCTTTGAATCTACAATTAAGTCTGAAATGAGAGCCTAATGAAAAGGTCAGCAAAATACATGCGTTTATATTTTACCCAGTTTATAACACCTGTTTTCACCTCTGGACTATAATCTGGTATAATCTGAGTTGAAGAATGATCTTGTACTGGAACTCAAGTGTTTTATTTGAAATAGTAAAAAAGGAATCTGCTGTCTGGCTAGTTAGGCCAGAATGTTTTGGCCTAGGGGCTGCTGTGAAACTTTTCCCCAAACATCACCTTGTCCTAAAGATAACAAAAAACAGTGGTTGAAAGCATAAAGTGCCTGTGAGAAGTGCCTGAAGAGAGAAATTCTCCAGGAAGAGGATTTTTCATTCTGTGTCATGCTATGTGTCTAGGAGACCTCTTTCCCCAAAAATTCTGGCCTTCTTTTGCCCACGTCTGTAAGTTTATATTTTTCATAAGTGTAGTAAAACAGTATTTATGTAACTTGAGGCTTTAATACACTTGGGTTTTTTTTTGTGGTTGTTGTTGTTCTAGAAAGCCAAGTTAGACAGTCATACATTAATTAGTAGTGAGAGTTCAACTGCAACAGTCATCCTCTGTATGTTGTTTTGAATAAATATGTTTGTTGAGATAGTAGCTTTCTTTAAAATACTTAATGTACTTCTATACAGTTTTACTTAAAGATTTTTTGAAAGTAAAGTAGCTTGAAAATGAAAAGAAGGATTTTGTAGGAATGGATGTGGATAATTCCTGCCTTTGTACAGATAAACTAGGCTGTACAGTTTTTTCCTTTTCATGTTTCTCACAGGTCTCTGGTTCTCCATGAAGGGAAAAAGGAAAACAAGAGCCTGTTTGGTGACATCTCTGGGAGGTGCTGTTACTGTTCCAAAGGGCCATTGGGACTGTAAGATTTCCTGCAGGTTCCATCATCTCACCATAATGTCCTGGTCACTTGAAGTGACATCCATGGTACAGCCATCAATGGTCTTTGGCTTTCATCAAGGCAATAATCAAAATCCCTCAGGGATCTCAGCAGAATGTTCTCTTGAGCCTGTCTTCCTGATACTCAGGCAAAACCCCTGATCTTTTGAATATGATATAAGATGTGGTGATGCTCTAGCCTAAGGTTTACCAGTATAAAAAGAATCTTAATGAAATATTACCTACAAGTAAACAAAATTATGTGTTGTGTTATATATTCTTAGCACACAAAAAGTGTAACAATTCATATGTTAAGAATGCACAGCAAATATATATATATATATATATATATATATATATATATATATATAAACATCATTACTTACAGCATGACAGATTTTAGACTTATGTAAAATTTGGGTTTAAAATATAGGACTGTAAAAAGAAAACTATCCATCTAAACTATTCCCTGCTACTTCCATATTGTAAAATTAATAAAATAATTTTTTAAAAGTGTGGCTAAAACATTTGACAATGGAAAAATCATGCTTAATCCTGAAATGTTTGGTTGTCCCAGTCAAAATGGAGTTTATATCAGAAGTGCTAACAGATCTTGCACTAGCAAAAGGTAGCAGCTAGTTTAAATATTAAGGCAAGTCCAATACAGAGCCAAAGTAAAAAGCACAGCAGCAAAGAAAACTAGTTTATAGCTGAGTGTAGCATGTTTTTTCCTTTCCTGCCTGTGGATTTAGGGTAGGTTCCTAGAAGGCAGTAAGTACAATTGTGTGTTTAGACTGTGGAGAAAACAAAGATCCTGTGCGGGGTGGGAATTCTTTTTCTGCCTATTGGGATAAGAAATTCTTCATTGAATGTACTGAGATCCTTGCATTGAAAGGGTCCAGTGGGCAAGTGTGCAGCTCCACAGCCCTGAGGCTGTTTTGCTGGTGTACAGTACAGCAACTGCTCAGTGATCTGAGCAGAAGGATCCTTTCCTCCTTGCAGAAGACCTCCTTTGTCCTTTTATGCCAGCTAGCCTTGGAGAATGGTGCCTTAAGTTTTATTGCTCTAGAGGCCTTTTATTCAGCAGAAGGGTATTTATGTGCTGTGTTCAGTTGGTCCCATATTTACCTATTGGTGTATGTTCCTGTTCATTTGCATCATATTATCTGTCCCATTTCATGGAGGACCTTGAACTAACACAAGTATTTACATCCCTTTATTAAGCCATACAATGCTCTTCACACCAAGGCAGATGGCACTGTTTCTGTTTTACATAGTGATAAGAGCTGGTACCTGAAATGTAGGGTGGTTAGGGTAGAGTGGCTCTTTGAGGCAGAATGAAATACAGGGTTTTTTAGTTGCCCTGGCTCAATATACCACCTCACTACAGCTTTTCAGTCACGACAATATTATGGACGGTTTTATTTTATCGTTACGGATTTGATTTTTTAGGTTTTCATGCTATTTAAAACATCCTATATCATGCCTTATTAGAAATAGTCAATTTCATATTGATTCTTTAATTTGGCATACTGCCATCTAGCTGCACACTTTACTCAGCAGTTCTGAACTCAGGGTGGTGGAAGAGCTGTGGTGAAACATCTGACAGCAAGGATTTACTTGGATTCATCTGAAATATGCTTCAATAGTTGAGTTTCTAATGGGAAGAAGGGACAAAACTAGAAAAAAGGTATTTTTACTGTTGCAATTCATATGGTGACAGCTGTCTTATATGTATAATTTTGAAGCAAATGCTGGCATGAACATTAATCTGAAAATATCTGATAACAAAGTTGGCAATGTTAATGCAAAAGTCAGGATTACCCAGACACATTTTAATAGTTAGAAATTCGAGAAAGAAGCAAGGGGAAAATATAAATATGAAGGCTGCAGATTTACTGAATGTTTTTTGGAGTAAATGAAAACTAATTGTCACAGTAATTCTCTGTTTAGCAAATAAAATATGTGTGTTAAGGTGAAAATGTGAAAATAAGGTATATGAAAAGAACCTCCTATTATTTTGAGTCGGAGTGGATGTGGCATCATTCAGAGAATCACAGCCAGGCTGAAAAAACATTGAGTATTTCACCAACACAGAAACTATGTGCTTTAAACTTTACTTTAAATGAAGCTTTTAAATTCTAGCACTTACTGGTCTGTTACCTTGTCCTTATATGTCTCAGGTAAAGCCAGAAGAAGAAGGAGGACAACATGTAAGTTGTGTCTAAAGATGCATGAAGAATGGTAGGCATTAAGTAAGATTTTTTACCAGAACAACTAATCTTTGAAAATAAACAAGAGCTCCCTTTTTGCCTCGCTAAATCTTATTTTATCAAAATATATTTAACTACCCATTCAAAGATTGTCTCACTTGTAGCCCCAGACAATCTCTGTCTCCTGAATTGCATAGCCTTGGGTCCCTACTTTCTCACCCCACAAAAGTAATCAATAACTACCTGTTCCTTATAATAGCAAGTGTCAGAACCAAACATTTAGAAACACACTACTGTGCATTTTAGCTCTGTAGTTTAAGTTCAGAGAGCTCTGCATTCTGTGGTGTTTATCAGCTGAACTTTGAGGGAGGTCTTTAAAGTATTGCTCACTTAATGCAGCAGAAGTTCGCCCCATGGAAGTCAATCCCTCCACTTCTGTGAGGAAGTTGACTCCAGTTCACAGAGGGTTGCAGGATTGTTTTTGTTTTCCTTAAATGCTCGTAAAATGTCAAACCTTTGAATATGTGTTAGTGTGGAGAGGCATGATGTATTACTGTGTCCTGTATGTGCTATGATCATCTGCTCTCTGCTCTGGGTAAAAGACAAGAGTACATGTGCATGAATAATTTTTTAACTTAGCAGCACCTATAGAAATTCTGTCCAATTCTTTCCTCCTTCTCCCTCTGTGTCTGTGTGGCAAACACCCTGGGGTTCCTGCGGTTTTGAAGTGTATTTGCATGATACTGTATAATGAGTGATTACATTGTTTTTTAGTTGTTTGAAGGAGGTCACAATAATATTTTTTGTACTTCTTTTTCTTTTTTGTGGTGGTTGTAATAGCTTTAGTCATTCTGGGATCAGCTGCCTTGCAAAAGGAAGAAATGTATGTAGGAAAGAATCACCTAATTGTGACAAATTGTCAGAAGGCTTTAGATGTGGTGTAATACTGTGTTTTCCTGTAAATTTCCCTACAGAAGAGGGAGAGGCCTGTATTTTTATTTCTTTCTCTGCGTGTTTGTCACCTGAGGTGTAAGCACAGAAAACGCAAATTTCTTTGCAGAGAGGGAAATCCTCTGAAAATTTTGATGAGTAAGACTTCAAACTTCAAAGACTTCAAAGATTTCAAACATCTCTGTCCTCTTGACAGCAGAGCTTTTTCTGTCATTGACTGGAACTCTGGAATAAATCAGATGGAAAGCCTAATGGGACTCCATTTTTCAAGAAGTTTTTGAAAACTATTTGCATACTGCCCAGTGCAAAATTAATTCCCAAAGCTTTATAGTTTATCAGAACAGTTGTTGAAGTGTCCTTGTTTCTGTGGCTCACGTGCTTCATCCGCTTTGTACCATGGTGATAAACTGTTGGGATACCTTATCAACCTCTGCTGAGTCTCTGAAGTTGATCCAGTCCCATCTGCAGTAGTATAAAATGAGACAAAGAGGGGGAAGGAGCAAAATACAGATCTGTGACCTTCAACACATCCACAAAGCCTCCACCAGTGCCTGCCAGAGTTACATGGATGTACAAGGAATGCTGTTTCTTCTGCATGGCTGGCAATCATGCAAAGCCTTTATTGTAGGTGGAGGAAGGGAACTGGTCAAGGATTTGAATAGACCAAAAATCAGAAAGGAAAAGTGGGATTTCTACAGCTGCCAAGAAGCTGAAGAGAGAAGGAGCCTTATGAAGGGGGGCATGAAGCAAAGGGAAGAAGATTGCAGCACAGATGTTGATAGGAAGATGAGAGTGAGTGCAATGAATCCTTGTATTTGGAAAAAAGAGAATGGGGACACTCAGAGCAAACAGGAGTTTTAGAGCAGGGGAATGACAGGGAGGTCTTTACAGAGAAGAGGAGGGAAGGTGGCCCACCTTGAAAAAACTTGCAAGAGAAAGACGCAAGAGGCCTTGTTACCTGCAGTAAATTCAGTCAGCTGAAATACACAACTCTCAAGTTTCTATGATCTTCTTCTACAAAACTACCCCGATAGTGTTACTACTCTATGAATTGCTATGTATTTGGGCTAAACTTTTTTGAAAGATGTAGAGATATATTTCTGGACTGAATGTCAGAATCAGGGCCTTACACAACATCAACACGTTTATAACATGCTTTGCATTGCATTGCTCTTCTGTTCCTTGGCAAGGCTGGTTAGCTGACTTCAGGGCAGGCACATTTGTTTGGGGATGTGTTTGTCTTTGAAGCAAGCTACTTATTTGTGAGAGTTTTATATTTATGAATCCCATGTCAACAGAGAGTCAGCACAGACCCATGACACTAACATCTCCACAAAACAGAGAACAGGATGTGGCTTCATTTGTCTTCATCTGTGATCATTGAAGACAAAGAGGTACCTGCTCAAGGCAGTTTCTGGCTTCTGGCTTCAAGCTGGAAGAACCCTTTTCTCTGTCCATTGAGATCTCCCAGGGAACCTTACAGGCTCTTCAAGGCTATTACAGTGTCCCATGCTTGGATGGTTTGGATATCCCTCCAATTGCTGTCATGAGAATTGAAATTTCCTAATGCCTAGTTGCTGCAGGAATTTTGTTTTAAAAGACTGCCTGGAAGAAATCCAAATTTATGTGGACCTGGACCACAGAAACCAGTGTATCTATTTCTGCTAACAACTTGGGCCTCTGAGGGTTTGGCTACATTTCTTTAGCAATTAATGGAGACAGTAGGATATGAGGAGAAAATGTTTGTACCACCCAAGTTTAATCTCCCAGGCATCTTTCTGAAGCTGATTAAGTGTAATAGACCCCTCCAGAAAGTGGTTCAAAGCACCTACATTAATGATTTCATGTATTTGTGGATAGTTAAATCACTATGCAAAAGTATCCTGGCATTGGTTACAATTAGTGTTACTGCTGCAATAGGATCAGAACCCTGAGAAGTTACATGCACGAAACACTGACAAACAAGGATGTATATGAAAAGCTCAGGTTTAGTATGTTCTGTTTATGCATATTTTTTGTTCTGCATTTGCATTTTGAACCCCATCAGGCCATACTCTATTATGCTAATTTTAATTTACGTCTGTGGAAATTTTAACTCATGAGCCCCTGAGACTGGTGAAACAAATGATTGAAAGTAAATCAGTACTTATCATTTTGGTCTAATGCCACTTGGAATCTGGCAGGAGCAGCAGTGCTATAGAAAGGAGCAGTTGGTCAGGTTTATTTTTTCTCTGAAATATTTCTGTGAACTGTGGTAAAAACAGATGGTATTGAGAATTGAAAAAGAGAAAGAAAATGACAAAAGAAGAGAGCAATGCATGGTATTGAAAAATGATTACTTTTCACTTTGGCCCCTTAGAATGGATTTCGAATGCAACAAGTCAAAAACAATGTATTTGTATGTTTCGACTTTCATTTGCATTTTAAGTTTTCCTTTTCAGGAAACACATCTTTATGTGTAAAACAAACACATACTTAATGCACTGCAGGAGGAGTGTTGTGTTGCTTGTGGCCATGCAACAGAATTCAACTATCCTATTATTTTCCTTCAGACTTCTATCCCCTCAACAGCTTACAGCTTGACCCGTTTGTAACAGAGAGCAAAATTTGTCCCTTCTATACAGTGTCAGAGGTCAAGGATAAATGGTCAATTATGCATTATAATATGTATATATATTAACATTGTGTTAAACTTTATTTAGGACTGAAGCATATTATTTACAGGTGAATTTAGAGGTGAATACAGGTTTCAAATCAGATACCACTCTTTAGTAATGCTCATTTGTGCTCAGAAATCTTCTGAGTATGGTATTACTATTTATTTGGACTTTTAAAATCTAACTGCTAATTCTGACACAAGCAGTTTTTGCTTTCTAACTCTGAACAACTTAATTAAAAATTGAGAACAACTTAAAAAGAGTTTCAAAAGTTAGACAAGGTAAAGGTATTTTGAAATCCTAAATTCAGATTTACTACACTGATTGAATTAGATTATTTAATATATTTTATTTTGGAGCTTTAATGTTTAGAATTTCCTCCTGTTTTACAGTTGTCCAGCAGTACATCAAAAAACTTTTTCCAAAAGCATTGCTGAAGAGAAGCTTCTTCTATGCAGTAAGAACTCTTAATTTATATTTTTTGAGAATATGTCTCTAAGGGACTGCATTAAATTTAACACTAAGTTAATTTTATCATAAAATTATTTTGACGTGTAGGAGTTTGGAGTAATGTGAGTTATTTCATCTCTTACAGCTGCTTTGAGCTGACAGATACAAAGAAAATGTTATAACAGGTACATAGATGTTTCTCAAATACAACTTACTATTTACTGCAGTCCATCTAAATTAAAGAGGCTTTTGTGGTAGTGCCATAAGGTTTGGTGTGCAAAGCCAATCTTTCTATCTCAGTAGCTTGCCAGAGTAAAACCTAGCAAGTTTAGAATTGTGTTTAAGTGAATTGAAACTGTTCAGATAAATCTCTGTAAAAGTATACCCATAATGCATGAGAAGTGTGTTTATTGTTGCTTTTACACAAAGACTGTGTTGCAAAAGGGGTATTTGAAAAAAACCCCAACCAACTTAAAACCAAACAGCACAAGCAATTCGATTTCAGTAACACATTACAAGGATGAACTAGTTCTTGGGAAAGTCACAGATATCTATTATAAATCTGTTTCTTGTACTTTGTATGACTTTTGGGAGTCATATGGACAATATAAGTGCACAGATTTGCTTGCAGCACTGGAGACTAAAGCTGTGGTTGAACTGAAGAAGTTGAAGCAGTAGCTGAAGTCATTAGTTTGACTTTTGAAAAAGAAGTGACAGATGAAAAGGCATATGAGGCCAAGGGCTAATTAATACATTCCAACCATATCCCCATATCCCCATGAAGAAGTTGAATGGTTTCCCATATGTTTGTGTGTTCATACCAATTAATTTTTTTAACTGCTTATTACTGGAAGCTGTGGATTTTATTTATTGTTTTGCCAAAATCACACACACCCAAGACACAGATACTTCTGCTTGAATTAAAAAGTAATTTAGCTACCATCTCTTATCAAAACTTGAGTTTATCTGTACGGAATCTGTACGCTTGATGTTGCCTTCGCACTGCTCCCGCCGTCAGCGAGACAAGACCAAGCCAAAAGCTTGAGCTCCCTCTCCTGGTTGCTGCTGGAGCTCTGAGCCCCTCGCCTCCAGGCGTTCCGGGCAGTAGAATTGAGAAGATTCGAGTTGCAGCTTATTTCAACCAACTACACTTTGAAGCAAAAATACAATCAACTGTCTCTTAAAATGCATTAGGTATAATCTTCAAAATGCATCAGAAGTATAAAACTTGCACTTGAAATGCTCGGGCACTCTGAAGTAACAGTAGTGTTATGGTGAAAGAGCATCAGATAGACCAGAAAAGAAAATACTCGACAGAAACAAGTTTTTACTTTCTGTGATTTCAGGTAATCACTAAAAGAGAGGAGCGAGAAGTGGAGAAGTGAGGATGCAGATTAAATAATCCTAGTTCTTTCGTAAAACTCAGCAGTAAACTAATATTCCTCTCTCACTTCCTTTTAGCCACCCCCTAATTCTAGGCATAATTTATGTCATGTTTCATTGATTCATTGATTTTTTTTAGATATCAACTGAATAATCTATGAGAAACCTAATCCAAATTTGGTCCTTGAGCTGGAGATTAAACGAGGTAACCTCTTTAAGTCCTTCCAGCCTACATTGCTCTGTGTTTCTGTTCTACACGTGAGATAAAGATTAAACTTTTGAAAATGAGTTTGTATAATATAGCTTTTAACTCCATGTTCATCTTGAAAGGCCTTTCAGATTCCAGGGCAAAAAATGGTATTCTGCTTGTGTAAAGAGAAAGCCCACGTCCCCTTTCTGCACTTTGACCCTTTACATGCCAGCAGGCCTTTCCTGGAGGAGAGGTGTGATACAAGTGCAGAGGACAAGGCACTTGGGCACTTCCCTGGGCATTAAGGAAAATGGCTGCATGTCCCCTGTACTAACTGCCATCTATTAATAAATCTGTGGAAAACCACATACAGCTCATTTTAAAATCAATCTTACACATCATCTCTTAGACAGAGTGGTAGTGGTCTCTAACATGCTTCTACACTGAGCAAAGGCATCACAGTCAAGATGACAAGGAATGGTTTTAACACCCTTCATTGTGACCAACAGTTATCACAGAGCTGCTTGACACAACTGTTCACTGCATGGGAGAGACAGCAGACTCTTACTCCCCCAAAATTGTGAACAGAAGTACATAATTTGTTTGAAAGAGAAGTTTTCAGAGTCAGAGGAAAGCAGGGCAACATAGAATACACCAAGAGTGAGAAGATGGTACAGAGTAGAAGCATTACCTAGGCATTCTTGATATTTCCCTCCTGTATAGCTCACCTTTTTCTATTAACAATGGAATTAGTTTGAAAGTCTGGTCTTTGAAGGCCTTAAAGTTTGTGAATGTTTCCTTCTCTTCTCTCACTCCAGTGTCCAGTGTGATTTTCTCATTTCTTTAGGCCATGGATGGAGATGGAGTTTGTTTTTCACCTGATGAGTTTGAATGACGTGAAAAAGCAGTGAGATCATCTTGACGTAACAGATTCCCATCATTCTGCCATGGACATGATTTTCATTAAGGGTAGCTGTCAAAGAAAGGACATGCTTTTTGAACTAATCTTCTGGAAAACTTCCTTTACAAACATGATACCACAGTTCTTATGAGATGTATTTCAAGATGGGTTTTTTGGGAAGTTACTAAAGCCCAGTCTACAAGGGGCAATTCTGAAGGAACCCTCTGAACTTTTTAACAAACTGGGTGACTAAATCTGTCACATATTAGCAGTGATGAACCCAACTACAATATAAGCAGATATGAGAAGGAAGGTTAGAAAACACCCTGGTAGTTCTATGATGATAGTACTGATGAGAGCACTGTATCTTCAGATAGCCTGATCAAAATACATTTGATTTATTGGACGGTTTTTCAGAAAATAGAAAAAAATCACAATCAGAAGATACAGAGGTAATTTGGAGAAACCTCATGAGATTATTTTTCCAAGTTACCCTTCTATCTACCTGGAGGAACTGGCATTGCAAATGTCATTTTTAAGACTGGCTTTGAAGTCAGTGTATGTTTTACAGGTTGCTTTGTTCAGAGATACTTGTTGAAAATGCTGAACCTACAATGTAGTCCACAGGATTTATGGTAGTTCTGGCCCCAAATTGAGCCTGTCAGAAGAGTGAAGAGAGGTGTGCAGCTGATATTACCATTTCCAGATGCTGTTGTAACACCTGCTAAAACAGATCTTGGATTGACTTTGTAGTATAATGTAAATGCACTAAAAATCATTTCAGTTATAATAGCACATCTGTAAATTTTTTATCCTTTTGATACTTAAATTGGCATGATAGCAGTTGATAGTACACAGAAACCAGAGAATACTGGTTTACAGATTTACAAACCACCTGCATCTTCAATATCTTAGCAGGCACCCAGATGTTGCCAGGACAACAGAATATAGATATAGTTAGTCTGCACATTTCTTATATGTATATATGGATTTATAAAACTGGAGATTTTTAGAACTCATTGCTGCTATGTGATTACCATAGAAGCTTCCCATATAAACAGCATTTATTAGATAGCTGTGAATCATTTCACTTACATTCAAACCCTTAAGGCACCATTTACCACTCTAAGCTCTATACAGGCAATGAATGGAGAAAAAATCTACTTTGAAAGGACCCTCACCTTAGGTACTTCTCTGCCATTATGCCTGGTTTTGAGACACATGATGGAAAATACTGGAATTTGAAGGGTGAGGTTTCAAGGTTTTGTTTTTCTGTCACCAAAGGGAAAAAAAAATCTAATAATTGAGGTGGGTTGTAGTTATGAATGGTAGAGATCACATTGAGAAAAATGCAAGTTCAAGGAATCATTTCCTTCCACAGTTTTCTTAACTCTATAATGTAAGTGTCAATCTTTCAGGCCATACTCTATTATGCTAATTTTAATTTACATCTGTGGAAATTTTAACTCACAAGGGCTGTATTATGACACAGAATAGAGGTGTTTACATGCCTCTATATTTCTATATTGAAATACCTGAGCTGGCTTTGAGCAGACAAATCTCTCAGGACAAATGCAAAACTGAGTTAGCTCATACCGTAGACTTGTAGAATCAATTAGATTGCAAAACACTCTTAAAATCATTGAGTCTAACCATTAACCTAACACTGCCAAGTCCCTCTAAATGATGTCCCTAAGCACCACATCCACAAGTTGTGCAAATTGCCAAGTGGCTGCATTAAATAGTTCTGCAGAGTGGAGATGCACCTGAAAAATCAAAGACATTGCTTTCTGAAACAAGAAAAGGAGCACAGCTTTAGCCATTAGATTTATTTGGCTTTTTATTTTCTGGCACATTTTTGATGTACTGCAGAACACCATACTCTGTTGACATGAATCCTGGGTTTTCAAGATGTGTTGTAAAAATATGAATATGATTACCCCACTCTCAGCTCTATCTGTGTTTTAGCATATTTGGTCCTATCACAAAATGCAAATGCATATGCTGCCTGAAAAAAAATCCTGTGAGAAGCATGCACTGTTCATTAAAATACAGTCTACATTCTATGAAATCTAAGGTTTTTTCTAGCTTCGTTTTATATTAGGTGTATCTTCTTTGCCATCGTAAATACTTTTGAAATAATTTCTTTTGCACATTGTGTTTGTCAGCTGTAATAATAACATGGGATAATGTTTGCTGAAATGTACTGAATCCCAGCCAGTAGCTTGTGCCTTTACAGTCATCAAGTAGGTGTTCCAAATTCTGAATAATAGGTTTTATGGAAGAAGGCAGGTGAACCAACACCACTGGCTTTCCTAAGTAACTTTATTCAGAAGAGAAAGAAAGATCACATTTGGAGGTTGAAAGTGTGCACTGCATCCTTCAGCCAAGGCAAGGAGAACCGGCCAGCTTCTCAGAGATACCTTACTCAAAATATTTAAATAGAAATACAAATAAAATGTTCTTTAAGTTGTAAGTAGCATGGATAGAGTTACTTACAAAGTTACTTTATTATTGTTTCCAGATGTAAATTTTTAAATTCAGAAAGGGCAGTTAGCATTTGAGTTCATTAAAAGTGATGTAGTTCAGGACTCATGCAGCCTCATGCTCTCTTTTGGATGAGAAAGGGAAGGCAGGAATGAGAATTTAGTACAGTTGAAGGCTCTAGGCATGGATGGAGTCCTAATGTGGAGCTTGGGTAGGATGTGTTACTTGAAAAGCAGCATCTGGACACATACACACACAGCAAAAGTAATCTACAGTAATCTACGGCCAAAAAGAAATTGGAAAAAAAAAGTTCTTTCAAGCTGACTTTTTTCCTTGCTGCATCAAAACTAATGTACAGAGAGCTGTTTTCAAAGGAGGCAAAGGGAGACACAGCTTCGCATTTCCCCCTGAAATTCAGAGCCTACTTCTCTGCATGCAAGCAATTCTGAGGAAAATGACTGTCAATAAACTCAAATTCTCAGTAATTGTGCACTAAAAATGATTAATTTTTCCTCTGATTGTTTGCCTCTGTTATCTCCTGAGCTTTGCCTACTTGCTGTGCTGATGTTAAGGATGAGTGTGGTCCCTAGAGGGTCATTCTCATCGAAGCCAGAGGGCCACAACAGTCATGCTCTATCGTTATGGGCTTCTTCAGGGCTTGTGAAGGCATGGAAGCACCGATTAAGGAACCCTGCAGCCTAAAATGACACACAAAGCAAGCCAGAGCAGGGCAGAATACAAGCTGAGGCACCACCAGGCAGGCCCTGGTAAGCAGCCTACAGCAGATCCTTCTGCAGCCATTTGTGAGAAGTGGTGCCTGCAGCTGTTCCAAAGGTAGCACAGCCCTTGCCAGTATCTTTTAGTTGCCTCTTTTTAAAAAAAAAATTTAGTGAGAAGAATTTGATTTATTTTCAGTCTGCATACTAGCATTTCTAATGGAGCATCAGCTGTGAAGCATCTTCTACTGGTGATACTGATGAGTATAAACTTAAGAAAATCTATTTTGACTTTTACATTTTAGGCCTAGTTTGGAGGGGTGCCATTTACAAAAGGAAGCACAAGCATATTTAACTTGTAAACTGAATAAAATTGATACAAAATCTACAAGGTCTTTGTGAAATAAAAACACTCAAAGACCAGAGTTTTACAGGGAGTATTTTAGTAAAGGACTGCACAGTGAGATATGCTTTATCCTGTGAATTCCTTCAGGACACTGACTGTTTATATCTTTATCACTAAGGAATATATGCAATATTCCTAATTCTGTGACTGTAGACTCGCAATTGCTGTAGTTGTCAAGGGGGTGCCACATGTGGAACTGAGTAACTCAAATTATAGGATTGTTATAAAAAGATCTCTATTGAAATGTTCCAGCTTTTAAAGCTTGTCCCTTGTTTCAGCACATAAATTTCTATGAAGGCAGATTTTGTCTGTAAATGGATGCAGCCAAATGTGTAGCATGTGTACATAAATATATGTTACTTCACCAAAATAAAATTTTCATGAGTAGAATTTACTTTGGCTTTTCTTTTTCCTGATAGTGTTACTGGTTTAAAAACATTTAACCAAAATGCACAAACTGCACTTCACATGAAATCCTCAGAAAATACAATAATGCACCACAGGAAAAAGAAAATGAAAATAATCAATTAATAATTCATAACATTTAGGTTGCTAAAGCCATATCTGCTATGAAATTAATAGAACAACCGACTCTACAAAAAATATAACAAAAATGTTATGCCAGCACTGCCTCTCCTGAAATCATTCTTGGATGACCTTCAGTGTAGGATTTTCACAAAGCAAGCCAGACATCCTGACATATCTGACTCCATCCTTTTGTTGTTTGTTTTATGCAAGTGTCTACAGAAATCTTTCATTTCTTAATAAAAGTATGATTTTATTGTTGACATTAATCCTACTGAAGTTGGTGGAAGTGTTCATACTGATTTCAGTAAGACCTCACTAGTCCTTCAGTCACACAAATATCCATGTGTTTTCTTGAAATAAACCTGTGTTTAAGGATGCAATTGTAGCATTTTCTGATGCAAAAGTTAGGCTCATAAAACATATGGCTATCAAGCTTCACCTTATGAAAATCTGCCCTGCAGTGCAAAGGGATAGGGAAGCTTAAAGGCACTAAATACTTAAAGGCATTTCTGGTTTAAAGATGACCATGCATTACTCATTTGTGGCTTTACTTCATTCAACACTCTGCCCTTTTATGCATAAAGTCATCCAAGAGTCACAACTAAAAGGGACATATTCTAGGGGCCACAATTCCTTTGACACATCTTTAAAATGATACGATAAATATAAACTGCAACTGAGAGGATCTGGTAAACCTGATGCAAAAATATCTAGACTTCCACACTCTCCTAAGTACCTTCAGATGGCAATAGGCATTTCTGGAACTAAGTATTTCTAAGCTAAGCTATTTTGCATTACCACCACTTAGTTCCCTAAGCTGAAGATTGCTGAAACTGCATTAAATGAGGTGTCTAGTTCCTGAAGAAGCAGCCAAAAAAGCTATTTTGCACCATTACCACGATTACATCTCGTGCTGCTTAATATTCTTCAGTGTGACTCTGATTGCCTTGAAATTGCCACCAGGCCCTTGCAGAAGTGCCCCCCAGAGTGAGTGGGAGTTGGCCCCATTTGAGTTCTGCTGGCTTGCAGGGCTTTGGAATTCCTGCCTCATACAAAGCCACCCTTCCACTGACACTCAGTGGTTGCACCCTGGCCTCTTGTTCTCTAGAGCAACACCAGTGCTACTGTCCTGTTTGCTCACAGTATTCTGCCAGGAGGGGAGAAAGAGGAGCTGCAGGCTCTCTGGAGTCACTGGCTGTCACTTCCCCTGGGAGTGCTCCTGTGCTCCTAGGGATGCAAGAGATTGCATCTAAGGGGAAACATAAAGCATCACTTTGCAGCTTGCCAAGCTGGGGAGACCAGGTCTCCTCGATCAGGGGAGCACACACCAATTAATGCTAGCAACAGATCTAGGCTTGGAATAACTGCTTTGTCTGATGGAGGCAGCAAATTGTCAGATTGTACAAGAGCTGCATATCCTTTGTTTGGCAAAGACATGTTTAGCAAGAGAAGTAAGAATACTTCTGTACAGTATGCTTTCAACTATTTCGTTAATTCAGATTATGTTTGAATTTAAGAGAACAAATAATCTCTCCTTTTTGAGAATGATATGATATGATATGATATGAAAATTAACTTAATTGTTTCATATAGCTTAAAATTATTTTCCATCCTGGGAAGACTTTCAAGATTGTGATGGTTCTGTTCATCCATTATTAGGGCACTATGTTGAAATTTCATAATGGTTGTGAACTTAACTATTACTTTGACATGAATTGTTCTTTTTGATTGTTTCTAAATATATAATTCCATTTTAAAGATAGTATTTCAGCTATTGCTGCCATACATTTTAAGATGATAACTTAGAAAGGAAGACTGAACTAACAGAAAATGAGTTAGAAAATAGTCTAAATAACTATTCTCAATACTTTTGAAATGCTTTCCTTTTTTAAAAAGAAATTCAGTGCCTTTGGCTCATCTCCCCCAGACAATTTCAGTTTAAATCATTTTGTATCTTGTGGTAAAAGCAGCTTTCTTAAATTTTCCATTCAGCAGCATTCCTAGTCCTGGAGGAGTAGGAGCTCATTATTATTTCTTCCGATGTGATGATGGATAGGCAGTCTACTTTTGTACTTTTAAAATGTTATCTGATGGTTAGAAACATCAACATAATACAGTATCTTGAAACCCACAAATGCCTTTGTTATTTAATAGAAGAATGAAACAAAAATACAGTTTGTTTTCTTTTTCCAGCATTGAGACCATGCATGTCACATTATAGAGATTACGTAGTATTTACACTAGTGGTATCACATAAGTATCTGTATCAATATTAGTTTCCAAAGTAATTGATTTTTAGGTCTCTTTTAAACATCAAAGATCTGTTAATGTCAGTCTTATAATAAAAACGTTAAAAAATCCACTAGGTGAAAAAAAAGACTTATAATGAGATGAAACATGCTCAGTTTTTCGGTTTGTAGAGAATGCTTCAAGCGTTTTATGTTTTACAAACATTGTTAAAATCCCATCTGGTGTTTGTGAAGCATTTTACTATCTCCTGCTGGGCCAGGCAGACATTGGTTTTCATGTCTGTATGTTTCCAAAACATGAGGAAAAAAAATTGAATGGACCTGGACCAAGCACAGCATAATGATAGAATACTATATTTCCATTCTTCGGCATTTGGGAACGGAGACAAATGTCCTTGATTCCAGAAAAGATCCATCAGTTCCAATAATGCAATTTCATGTGAAAAATGCAAAGGAGTAAATTTCTCTAAGTAGTTCAACATTCAACATCTTGCACATGATATATTTTTGTGAGCAATAAATATATCATTTCTGTTTCAATTATGTATTTCATTTTCAAGGGAATCAATTTAGAAAACATAAAACCTAGATGAAAATGTGTTCCATTTTTATTAATGCATTTTTTGTTTATGTAGCTGATTTTACTAGTGAATTTTGTGTGAAAAATAAATAAATATGAAAGCAGAAATGCAAAGTCCTTCTTATTTTTTATTCCTGGAGCCAGCATCATGCATACTGATGTTCCATTTTCTCTAAAGTCAGTGGGAGTAGATCCATTTCTTGTCTTACACTGCCTCTAAAACTGCTATAGTGTATAATTATTTCAATTTGGTTACTGAAGCAGTAAGATAGGAGAAAAGAGAATTAGTTCAGAAGGGAGAAGGGTCAATGGGTCTGCACTAGCTGTTATTTGTAGAAAGGAGATAATTATCTAAAATGACATGGCAGTGATAGCATAGCTACTGCTTACAACTGCATTTTAATGGCTTAAGAAATATAAGTATTTCCAAACACATTTGTTGCACTGAAGGTCTTAGAAAGCCTTTCCCACATTCACTGATAATTCATAGAAAATGTAGATACATTGCCAAAACAAATAAAAAAATCTTAGATGAACAGAAGTACAAAAATAGACTGATTGCTTTTTAAGATGCAGCAGTCATAACATTGGAATACCAGATGGAATTTTCCATAGACACTTTTGTGGCTTTTACCCGATAAATGGCTGGCATTGTATCAGAAAACCTTTTCTCTGTGTTCTTTTGATTGTATATTTGCTATTTTCTCAAAAGACAGACTATTGGTAGGAGTGTAATTCTTGCTGCATTTGTTCATCCTTCATTCCTCCACACAGAATTTGCACACACTGGGCCCATCTTCCTGCCAGGAAATGTGGGGAGCAGGTCTACATGCAGACACACATTTCATATAAACTTGATGTGTGAACAGCCCAAGGGATTGATTGTGTGTGCAGATAGTCAATAGGCACATCCCCCCTTACCTGCAGTCTTGACACTTGTGAAGCGCATTGTCCCTCTCATTCCAAGCCCTCTGGTCTCCCTCTTTGCAGTTATATCCGTTCTTACAAAGACTGTGTGTGAGTGAAAGAGATCTTCTTATGTGTGCATAAAAAACTTGGAAATTAAATTGTTCTCTGCTTCTCACTTTTGTTGACCAGTGTAGAAACTCACTTCCATTGCTATTTAAAATGGTATTTTCAAACTGTTACAGCAATTGTAAATATCATGATAATCAGAATTTGGGATAAAAGGCATTTATTTCTATTTGAGGGACTTTGCTGTGTCTGTATACACAGTGTGAGATAGCAGCTTTATGCTTAGACACAAATCTGCACTGTTAACACTCTGGGAGACAGGATGGAGGGGTGGACAAGCTCAGCCAAGCTAGTTGCTGTCTCCTCCATAAGGCAGATGTGCAGTATAGGCATTTGTTCCACAAAGATCTGAATCTCTGATAAAATGGAACTGAAGGAAGAACTGGAGAAAGGTAAAAAGCTGAGAGTAAGAATTGCTTAAGTCTGTATCAGCAAGGAATAAATTGTCTCTTCCAGCCCCTTTACTCTCTTTTGGGGGGATATGGTGGTCAGTGGTGAGCTGGTGACCAGCTGTGGAGGTGGGGGTGGGAGGAGTGATGGTAGAAAGGAGGCCAACTGCAGCTTCCCAGCAGGTGGGAATGATTACGGAAAGAATGACGACCTGTACTGTACAAATTATTGATGGTACTTCCCAGAGGAGCTGAGTTAATAAAGCTGCAGCCAAAATAAACCACATCCCTTGCATCTTGTCTTTCTTCCTGCATGTCCAGAACAAAGCAATGAGAGACTATTGCCTCCTCTTCTCCCCATGCCTTCTCCAACATGATCAAGTTTTCTTCTACTCCGTTCCACATAGCTGTATCATGAAGGGATTTAACTCTTGTTTTCTTTTAAAAGAACAGAAAGATGAAGACTGAATGGATTCTAATTCTCCTTTTTTAAAAGGCTGTATGTGCTCAAAGTGAGAAAGGGAACAGAAAGCAAACAAGAAGAAGTACTACCTGCCTAATGTAACAGTGTGTTGGTTTTGCCTTTAGCATCTATTCCTAGATCTGTGCAGAGCTGCATTTCTCAAGACTGGATGAAAATTACAGTGTTTGCACAGTATGATCTGTGAGTGGAGTTGACATCCAGCCTCCAGGTGATAGTCTTTGGGAGTCATTGTGCTTTTTAATAGTATGGACATGTAGAAAAGGAGTTGTTCTGAACAAGATCAGTTGTAGAATGGAACTCATTGAACGGCTGAATACAAATCCAAATTCCAGCCTTCTCAGTGTTTCTGGTTGATTTATAGCTATTTTTTTTAGTGTCTCTCTTGTAAAAGTTTATATACTGTCCATTTTATAGACAAAGTTACTTTTGAAATATTTTCCACAACAAACAGCACATGACAATCCTGATCCTCACATCACATATTTCCATTTGCTTTTACAGCTCCAGTCTTAATTTTCCTTATTTCCACCACTGATGCTAAATGGCTTTGTTTGTTATAACTTGGGTTCCAAGTCCCATCAGTATGGAAGAACATTTGAACTAGAGAGGACTGAATGACTGGCTTCAACACCATATTTGTATTTAATAGGTTTGGCTTGCTATTCCTTTGAAATTTAGTTTGTCTTCTTCCAAGACCATCACAGGAGCTGCACGTGCCAGAATACTGTTTTATTTAGACATCAAACCCTGATGCGGCTGCCCTGGATATGATTTTTTTTTGCACAATTAGTTCTACAGTCCATCTAGTCCACTACTGAAGTATCAAAGTTCTTCATGAGTATTTAGAAATAAAAATATCTGTGCCAATATAAGCTTCTCCTTTTTTTCCTTTTACTTGGTCCAGGGTGTAGGAAAAAGATCCTTATTTTATAGATTGGCCAAATGAACATTTGAGTACCTGCATATGAAATTAAGTGTGTCTGTATTTATGCTGAGAACTCAAAGTGAAAGGTATAATGATTATACACCTATTTCTGAAGGTGGTGACACTTCTGCTCATTCTTCTATAAGTCTTATGATCAAGGTTAGTGTTTCCCAGACAGGGAAGCTGTATCATTCATAGGGAGTGATCTGCCAGCATTGGGTTTATTGTCCTGAAATTAGGTGTGCTGAAAAAGAAAGCTTGGGAGCCATTTATATAGGTCAAACTATGGTTAAACAACATTTGAATGGAAGATAATATTTATAAGAAGGTTTATTGGTTTATTAGTAAAGAATTTTCTTTTAAGCTCAGGAGGCAAGGAGTTGAAAATTGAGAGCTGAAAATAATAGGCAAGGGCTGCACAGCTGTTTACTTGCAAGTCAGGAGTTTTGTCTGTAGGCCTTTGTTGCTATTTGGGCATCTGTTGTTACTGTAAAATCTTTACATCTTCCTGTAACAGTACTTAGTCTTTTAAAAGCTGAGCTCATTTCCAAAGTGAAATCAATCAATCTCATTGCTTTTTCATGAGCTTTTTACTTCAAACACCTTAGCATATGTATATTCTGTTTTTTCCTTATTATATGCCATTTTCTACTGTTTGGACTCAGAATCACTGGGTTAAGAACTCCTTCTAAGGCACTTTTTCATTTTTACTTGCATTAGTAGTGAAATAGTGAGCAGTACTGGCATTAGAACCTCTCGCATTTGGTGGATTTAGTGCATGTCTAGGAATAAGAGCTGCAGGTACATTCTTCTGACCCAATTGCTCCATTTTTTTGGAGGCACCTATCACAGCCACAAGAGTTAGAGCTTTGATTTTAAATAACGTCTTCTTAGCTTCTGTTAGGAAAGTTGCCCACCAAAGTTAGTCTGTTTCCTAAGGAATGGTCTACATCATGAGAAATGTTCTGTAATTACTGACTTAATGGTAAGCAAGTGAAAAATTCTTTTCACAGATAAGGACTAGAGCTTTTAGAAAGATAAAACATTTTGCAGACTGCAGAAGTTTTGCAGTCTTGATGATGATCTTGGATAAAGTTAAAAGGAGTTCTATTGATTGAATTCCAACATTTATTTAGACCTAATTGTACATAGCTCTAAATATCTTGATCTCTATTTCCCAGTAAGGGGTGCAAAATTTCCCTTAAGTCCCTCTTGTTACCCTGGGTTTTACCTCATTTGCGAATGTAGGAGTCTATGATAAGAAAGCCTTTAGGGAGGGGGTCACATCTATGTTCTATGAAGTATGATTGGATAACTGAAGCTTTACTTATCAGAAGTTTTGTATTTGTTGTCGCCCAATTTTTCTTACCAGCTACTGATCCTCAGTATGTAGGAAGTTTGGCTAGTGGATCAGTGACTGGGGATAAGGGAGCAGGCCAGAGCAGGCCACCCTGCCTCAATCTCCAAATTTTCTTAGGAAATAATAAAAAAAACACAGCATGGATGTGTACCAGTGAAGGATCTGTTGCTGTCTGTATACAGCAAGATCTGCCCCAGCATTAATAACCACAGTAGAGACC
This sequence comes from Agelaius tricolor, assembly GCF_023055355.1. Classification (NCBI taxonomy): domain Eukaryota; kingdom Metazoa; phylum Chordata; class Aves; order Passeriformes; family Icteridae; genus Agelaius; species Agelaius tricolor. The sequence continues at coordinate 34,541,888 of NW_027269263.1, forward strand.
AACATTCATTTCAGCAATTGTTTTTAAGCAACTGGGTCAATGATATTTTTGACAATGTGAATGGCAAGCATTAAAATTGCTTTCACAAAAGCGGTTAGCACATTGTACCACTAATTATATGATTACAGGGGAGCTATTTATCAATTTACTTTTACAGGAACTGTTTATTTTGGACTTAGTCTTTGAGTTTTGCTGTAGTTTGAACCAGAGCCTTTCACAGAAGGAAGCTGTTAGTAGTGACTAGTTTATAGAGTTTGGGGCCCAACAAAAATACCTCAGAATTATCCAAGGCCAGACGAGGTTTTATGAAAGTCTCCTAATTCCACACATGAAACTTGAGTTTAGTTTCAGTTTAAAAGTGAGCAGATTTTTTTGTTTCCATTTATTTTTTTATTTCTATCTTAAATTTGCATTTCAGATCATGCAAGCATAGGGTGACAACTGGTGACACATAGAAGAGGATGTATCCTTTGCTATATCCACCTCAGTTCCCTTCTCATATAGCCACCTATTCTTTGGTGAAATAAGGACTGTCCACTTTGTGCCTGCTTTCTGGCACATAATGGCTTTCAATGTAAAGACTTTGATAGGGACAGGGCAATAAACCAAGCTGCCTTTTGTTAGGACTACGAATCAGGGCTATAATAGCTCCTGATCTCCTGGTAGGCCTGCTAGTGATGGCAGGGGCAATTTTGCACGATAGGTGATATATGAATGTTGCATCAAAACTGAGCATGCCCTGTGCTCAAGTGAATTAAGAATGCAGAGCAATGAGGGATTAGAGGGAACAGCATGTACTAAACCCATAGCCAGAATGGCATTAACCAACACTGGCTGGCCTTTTTGCGAGCCAATTTGGGATTATATGGAATGGACTGTTCTCAAACTTGGGATCTTATGCCCTGTGCTCCCTTTGGAGAAGTCTGTATATGCAGAATAAATGCAGGGCAGTGTGCCCTGAGCTTGTAGAAACAAGTTGCATTCATTTAACTTAAATTTTAAAATAGATTTCAGATAAGAACTCTGTGAGGATGTTTCCCTTAGTTTAAGTATGAGATAGGTTCCTGACTTAGTGACCTGAAATACAAAGGTTTTCAAAGCTTTTTGTATAAGAAGTCTCACAGAGTACTGTGAACACTATCTAGTTAAGCCAAAACAAAAGAGCATTGAATTTATCCACAGATTCTTATTTAAAGAGCATTTTTGAACACAGTTATACTTTCATGAGAGTAAATAATTGGTTCAGCCCAGAAATTAGGCACTTTTAAATTAGGCACTCTAGACTGTATCCCACATCCTGTGCAAAGTGCCAAGGTTAGCTGTGCTAAGCATGGGGAGAAGGGATAAACAAAAAAAACATCTGCAAGAGACCTGTACAGGCAACATTCTGCAGAGGGCCAGAATGAAACATTAGAAATCTTGGTTTTCTTCTGAAGGAACAAATCTGACTTACAGCTTCAAAGGGTTTATATTTGTAACCTTGGATGCCTGTCTAGAACCTTTTCATGAAAGACTCTCAAATTTCAGCATATTTGATTACTTATTTATTGATAGTGTGACAGCCATCTGCTTTCTTAATTGGTTGACAGCTTAAGGACTCACAATCTGAGGACTTGAAAGAGTTGAGATCACAGCCATTGTCTTTTGACTCTGTCATTTGTCAGAGGGGCAAATCTGCATGCAGGCAACTGGATTCTGAAATGAACATTGCACTCTTGGTCTCTTTGTGATCTCATCAGGAACTTGGCCATAACACACAGAGGCTTTGAGTTCAGGCTGTCCTCATCAGTTTTGTTGTGCCAGGCGGACATGGAGGTGATGGTGTAGAGCTGCAGTTTGTTCCACTTTGGGTTGTTGATGTGGGAGGGCATTTACAGAGAGTCAGGAGTTCCATATAACCAAGGGCAGGAAACGATAATTTCGTACTTCCCACAAAATGCATTTAAACTACACCCTGCCTATACTACTGAAGTGGCGACACCATCCAGCACTCTAAGTATTTGATCCAAAAAAGCCAAGAAGAAACCTGTTTGTGTGCTTCCTCTTTACATACATCACAGTGATAATTCTGGATTTTTGTCCTTATTCCAACAAAAATACCAGAAAAAATAAGCACAATGTCTCACAACTCCTGTGTCTAGAAAGCTGAGTTCCATGAATATATGTTAAATGTCTCTCTGAATGTCTGTTGCATTTAGTTACTTAGAGGTTTTAAGCTAGTGGAACATGTTTTTCCTGGATCCTGACCATAAATAGGCTGGAAATATCAGAAAAAGCACTGAATCAGTCATATATATATATACTGGGTAAATTTAGGCAACTTCAAGATTAGGCAACAGTTGAAAGAATTGATGAGTCTTATTTGGATTCCAATTTTAGTCTCAGGGTCTCAGGTCCAACTTCAGCTTTGCTTTAAGTGTCTGCATCCCTCCTGGATATAACATAAAGGCTTTAGAGAGCACTAGTGCCTCTGTTCAAGTGTGCTTTTGCATGAGGAAAAGATGATATTCTTTAGTGTTCCTCAGGCTCTGTACTATGGTATGTGTTGTGTCTTTTTCACTTTTGACTAAAAAAGCCTGATAAGTTTATGGTGGTCTGTACAGATCTCAAATGTAATTAGTTTTCTCCTTCCTCTATGCTTAGGGATCAGCTACTCTGAAGAAAATGTTTGGAGGTCTTTGGTTTCTCCAATGTGATTTTGTTGAGGTCTCATTATTGCTTTTGTGAAGTAAGGTGTAAGTTAGAAGAGTGTATAATATGTGTTTCTGTGCATGTAAATCTTATTTGTCTGAGCTAATTAATCTAATTTCAAATACCAAAAAATCTTCATTTCTTAGCATTTACTAACCTGAGATTTGTAGAGTGAATGAAGTGAAAAGAAAGGGCAGTTGTTACAAAAATACACAGGGACCTTCTTTTGAATAATGTTGACCTAGAAGCTGTGTACACATATTTCTTTTGTTAGAAGAAATGTTCTAAAAGGTGAATACAACAGTTCTGTACTTTCTCAGGGGAAACTTCAAGTAACAATTATATTACTACTATTCAAAATTATCTGTATATATATTAAATGGGAAAATGTGTTACATTCAGTAACTTGAAAAGAATATTCTTGCTCCTAAAACTTCCCTTAAATCTCTCCCACCTGTCAAAGCAGAGAACCTGCAGTTAATCTGTGAGGAACACTAAACCTTTAGACAGCTATCATCAACCTTTAGGTTGCTCTCAAACTCTAAACACTGAAATGGTGAAAGTAGCTGATTTGAGTTTAAGAGCTTACAGCTCAGGGTCATTTTATAAACCACAGAAAATAAAAAGGTAGCAGTTGCCTGTTGTCAATTATTCAATGAGAAATTTCAGCTTGTAAAATACAAGTAGTAGAGGAACAGATATTTGAGTCATAGAAAAGACTGCAAAAAGATAGGTACCTTTTTTCAATCACCCATTCTGAGAGAGTGTGTCTGATACTTATGTTAGTTTACATCCATTCATTTCCAACCCAAAATTAAAATTCACTTTAATGTGAATTAAGTACTCTGTCAAGAGGACTTGCCTGTTGTATATCCATAAATACCTGTGCCAAAGAATTCATCTCTGACATGGCTTTCCAGCAGCTCACAGGGGTGATAAGGCAGAAATCTGTGACTGGAATACTTTTGCTGGAAGCACTGCCTAGCTTGCAGCACTGAGGGCAGAGAAGCTGCTGTTGATTGTGGCGCTGCTCCTCACAGTCTGGCTGGTGGTGCTGAGAGCAGCTGGGGGCACTGGATTCCCAGGCCCACCGCAGCATCAAGCATAGTGATGCTGTCCTTCATTTAGAGGGAGGAAAAGGGAGAGTTAATTTTGGTCTAACATGCAAAACTTGTCTTTTTTTTGTAGTGCGTGAAGCATAAACTCAGTGGGAGGTCCATGAAACAGAGCCTGGCTCTGCCCCATTAGCATTCTGGTCATACTTTAGAACAGCATAAGCAGACTTACAGCTTTTAAAAATGCTGTTTTGCCCTCATCTGCCCCACAGCTGAATTCTCTGTAGAGACGGGGTGTTGTGCCATGCTAAGGCTGGGGGCATTTAAATTTCTTAGCTGTGTATTTTCTAGTAATTATTCTTTTCTTCCCCCCCTGCCCCCTGTGCCTTCCCCCCAGCTTTTAGAAATCAATGAGAAAAATTAAAGGCCATAAATTCATTTTAGGATTTACTTCTACCAAGTAATTTCCCAGCCTATGTTCATATTTACTTTTTTTTTTTTTTAAATAAATACAATTTATAGTAGCTTGAAAAACTTGTGAGTTTAGTGTCTGCTCATGAACATGGTCATGGAAAAGTTCACTGACATCCCTGGCTTCCTCTGCAAAGAGGGAAAAAGAGTTGTGCCTGTTACTTTCACCCTCACAAGTTGAAACAGGCTGTGATCAGCCCAGCCATCTGCTCAGGTGAAGTCTGTGTCTGGCAAAGCCAGGGTCCCTAAGCAGGACAGGGCATGTTTTAAAGAAACCCTCATAATGGAAGCCAGCTCAATCCAAATGACCCCTACTGCAGGTTATTTTAAAATTATGAATTATTTCTCTTCTGTAGCGATGACATTTCTGTATTTTTTAGTTTCTGAATGTTGCAGGAAATGTATTGCATTGACTGAATTGATTGATTGACTGAAGGAACTGAAATGGTTTTCTGCTGTTTTGATTAGAAGGCATGGAATAATGTGTTTCATAGTAACAGTTTATTTTTAATTCTTTCTGCAGGCAACTTGAACTTAGTTTTCAAATTCCTTAGATAGGCTTTTTTTTCTTTCAGGCAAAACTATTCATGCAATTGGGTTTGCACTAAGCCGAAAATAAAATATTCCAACCTGTTTTGGGCTTATGCCCTCTAGAACCACAATTATGTCTCTAAACAAGAAGTTGATTTTGAAATAAGCCGCAGGTTTTAATAATTCTCAATGTTCCCTTCAGGTTCCCATTCTGTGTAGGGAGTGTTGTAACTAATCACATCTCTCAGATCAAGGCAGAAGTACATTAAATATGGATCAGAAATGGATCTGCCTGCAAAGGTTGGCTCTACACTCTCACAAAGCTTTGGAGGGTTTAGATCTTGGAACCTGATTTTGGTCAGGATTGTTCTTTGATATCCTCAGATGAAAGGGAGACTATAAACGTGAAGAGCAAATTCTTCTGCCTTGGTTATACCAGTGTTACTGAATTAGTGCCAATGTGGTCACATGCTGCAGCAGGGTGGAAAATTTGGCCAAGAGTGTTTATTGTAAGTAGCAACAAGGAAAAGAAACCTATTGAAGAGAAGAAACACAAAACTGTAAATGACCAGGCAAAAGGCCTCATGCTAACTTCATTTGCCAAACTGGTGGTTTACTCCAACATTAACAGTTTATGCAACCAAGCCAAATTCGCTGTGTAAAACATTTTATTGCCTCTCCTGCCCTTTGCCTTTTCTAAGAGATTGAAGGGCACACATAAACTGCTAAAAGACCCAAAATTGTTTAGCTATCTGTATTCAGCATCCCTACAGGTTTAGTTACTACATAAAGAGCAAAGAAAACCAGCTAAATATTTTAAAAGGATAGAGAAGTTTTAATTGAAAAATATCCAGGGCCTTTATTGTAGTCTTACGAGTCTGCACTACAGATTTCTAATAGCAAACAATAGAAGTGAAAAATAAGAGGGTTTAATGCATTAGTTATGGGTTGGCAATGGACATATATGTGGTGCTTATTCTCTGCCTAGCATGGCATGGTATCAGCCTTGGGTCCCCACTAAAAGAAAAAAGCGGAAAGTCAAACAACAGTCATGTCAAATTAAACCTCTTTTTGTTTAATTTTTCAAAGTGATTCATTTAGCTGGTTGGCAGAGAGTCAAACTGATAGCTAACAATAGTTCATTTATTTAATGCTGCTTTCAGTACCCTGTAGCCACTCGACTGCATCAGAACTTATCTTCTGTAATTCTCTGTGAGCTGTGAAGATAGGCCAGGAAACTGGAGTAGGTCAGGTGTGCAGGAAGGCACAGCTCACATGGGGGGGCAGTTTGTGCTTCATGAACCATAGGATCGGGAATGGATTTTCAAGAACAGTTAAAGCTTACTTTTAATCTGAAAAGCGAATAAAACTGATATCCTTATGTTTCATGTTTGCTGAGTCTCAACAGTCCAAAAATACAAAAATAAAAGAACTCAGTCTATAAAGTAAAAAAAAAAAAAGTATTGTGTAAACTGCCAAAGCTGCAAATTGTGAGAGCAAACAATGAAAACGAGATCTTTCTTGACTACATTTTCTCAACATTTATAAAATTGGATAAGTTAGTCTCTTGGTGATTTCTATTTAATTCTATTTTCTTAATAGAATTGAAAAACTTGAGTCTGATTAGAACAAACAAGCAACTCTTTAGTTTTGTACAAATGTGAGTAAATCTAGTAATAAGCAGTTTTTAGGTTTGTGGGGCTTATAGAAATAAAATTAAGCAAAGATTTTTATGTCAATAAAGTCAGTTGATACCAACCTAATAATCAGAAGGGAAGCAGATCAGTTGAGTAAGAAGATAATATTTATAGTAAGTGTGAGTGTTGATAATAAAGTTTTTTCTGTTCTGTTTAATAGAATTTTGTGTGACTGTTGAATGGTGTTTGAGCAAGGAGTTCTGGCATAGGTTGTTCACCTAAGGAAAACAAGAGTGGTGTATGACAGCTCTCTGGCATATTAGAATTGTATATCATGCAGCACAACTACATACAGAAACACTGTAGGGAGTGGGAAAATATGAGCAGTCTCCACATGTTAGACATCTGTTTAAATCCCATGTATAATTTTTGTTTATTTGTTTGTTTGTTATAAAAACTGGATGAGTTTAATATTGCATTTCAGTTTTTACATTTTCCATCTATATTTTCCATATATTCATGCTCACACAAGGGGATCTGTAAAAAAAGATAACATCTCTAAACATAGGAACCATGGACTGCATATTAAATAAAATTTTCTATTATTCAAGTCTTGTGAGGATTACCTATGCTTGCAAGGAACAAGTTTTCCCAAAAGCCAAGTAATCCTTTCAGTGCTATTCCTATAACTATGTTCTATGCATGCCAAAAGCTCTTGTGCCTGTTGTTCATGTCTAGTTTTATGAGTGTCTTTTACCACAGGCAGGTATTTCAGAATAATTTTCAAATGCTGTTTTTTCTTTAAGAAACATAGTTACCTGTTATTCAACTTATATTTATTAAAATAAATCCTTCTGATAGAATAGAAGCTTTCTTTGCTTGTTTTCATAAAATGTGTATTGCTTTTGCTAAGTAGAAGGATTCTGTCAAAAAAAAAAAGACTGGAGAAAGAGCACTGTCCATCATCCCTGATTCTCTGGGTCTATCTTTATGTGATCCTTGTGTTCAAACCTGTAATTTTTCCTCTCTGAATTACATTTTATTATTCCTTGGCTGCTGTATCTTTAATGCATTGAAGAGGGCTTGTGTTCTCTGATATCGTGGTGAGCCAAGCCCATGAGAATTTTTGGTAAGTAGGAATCCACAGTCAGTCAAATCAAGAGGGAATTGCCATCAAAAGGAACCCTTCAGTCTAACAGGGAAAAGAAACAATCTTTTCTCAAGAAGGATGTACATTGTAGAAACAATTCAATGTCCATTAAAAAGTACTTTACTTATTTCTGGTGGGTTTTACAGTGATGTGAAATATAATGGAGTAAGCCAAATTCTAAATGTGTATTACTCACCACACTGCAGTGAATGCATGATGAGCACTCCTCCACTCCAGTGAGAGTGCTGGAAAGGCTGCTGGTATTGAGAACATGCCCATTATGATGAGGGTCAAGAAGCACTCTGCTGTAATAGAGGCCTGCACTGCAGAGGGGTTTAAAATAGAAAAACACTTAAGAAATGTAAAATCAATACAGCATTGGTTAGGGCTAACATAACGGCAATGTAAAAAGCAAACCAAACATAATTGTATTGTTATTTATTACCAGTGTTGTTTCTACTGATGTAGATGTTATGTAGATAGAATTATAAATAACATTTCCTCCCACAATTTAAAACTAAATGCCTGTGTACAGAAAAAGCAAACCCACAGGAAGGGAGGGGCCAGGGTTATTCATGCCAATGTAAAAATGTCCTACTATTTGGGGTGCTGGTTGTGTTGGCATGGGATTTACAGGACATTTTATACTGTTGAAGTGTATATTTTGAAAATATAACCAGAGGCTAAAATCCAGTCATGAAATTGAGTTTTGCCTTTGACATCAAAAGGGCCATGGCTTCACTCAGGTAGGTACTTTTGTCAAAGTATGAAAAAATGCATGCCTGGGGAGAGTATTAGTCAATAACTGAGAGGCAACTAATAAAGTTTTATAGTTAATCTTAGATGTTCTTTTAGTTCTGGAAATAAACAGAAGCCATTGTCAAGGTTATGCTTAAAAATTGGAGCCCAAAGTGTGTTTCACCTTCCCCCGTCAAAAAGTGCAGAATGTTTGGTTGACTTTTGTTCTGGAATCACTTCACTTAAATAAAAGGCAGGGAGCGATCACAAGAGGAGATCACAAGGAATTTTAGTTCAAAACTTCAGAGTTTTGGGTTCCACAGACTCCACATACAAGCATGCAAAGGTGACAAAGGGAAGTATTTACTAAAAGGAGGCAGCTTCTAGACTGGATTATAGCTTGTGTTCTTTATTCAGTGCAATGTGATAACTCCTGGATACTACTGGGGTCAAAACATTTAGAAAACTGCATGTAAGTCAATCATTTCCCCAACAGTGTGGGAGTTTTTTCATTAATTGCCATAATTCTGAATAAAAGTGCAAGGAATCATGGGTTATAGCACTCTTACTTGCAGAACAATATTGTTTTCTCAAATAATCTGGTTCATCGCACACACTAGAGAAAGAAATTTAAGTGGGAATATGTCATTATGAAAGACTTTCATTTTACATTTCATTTAGTTGTATTTTAGAAAATACCATTCTGAAGACAGAATCACATCTCTGTGCAGTTACTGCACTGTTACAAATTTCTTCACCAACAATTTCTGACACAACTGGAGAGCATTTGAAAGAGTTAATAAATTTATAAGTCGATGGAGCAGTTTGCATTTAAGGAAGGCATTATAAAAAATAACTTTAAACTGGGCAATTGGAAAATTAGTTAGAAGGATGCAGAGATTTAGATCTTTATGTGGAATTAGTATCTCAAAAGGCCAGAGTTTGGCAAGTTTCATTTAGTGAACACCAACAGCTATACAAGTGACCACCTGTCATCTGAAGCACAGAAATTATCTGTAAACATACCTCAGTCATGAAAAAACACATTAGCTCAAGCCTCACTGAAAGTAATCAGCTGCCTTTCATTTAACCACCAGATGGGCATAGATGACCACAGAGAAGCAGTGGACAAACTATAGGTTAAAAAGATGATTACTTTGCAGCAATTCTTCACTTTGTTCATGCACTAAACAGAAGGATAGAGACACCTAGGGATGAAGAAAAGCTAAAAACCTAAAATAATTAGCTGAATGGTAAAAAGGTTAAAGAAACCATAGCTGTTGACACAAAACAAAAGAGTAATTTGCTCTGCTTTTCAGTAAATTGATTATTACTGGCAACAGGAGAAAAATGAAGTGTAAATGGGATCGAAATAATGGAAATAACTATAACAGAAATAAAAAAAAAATTTACAGGTGATTTTACTAAAAGGGCAACAAATATAGCAGTTGCTATCCTTTTAGAGAACTTGCATCAAAATACAGACCTAGTAGTAACTATTATAAATCACACTTACTGAATTAGTGATAGTACTAGGTCCAAAGACAAGAGCTTCACCTGTGTGTAAGAAGAGGAAGCTGCCGTGTGCAACTGCAGGTTTGTCAGTCTGGCTCAGTAGTGCATGTAGTTTTAAAACAGGTTTTGAAGGGAAAGACCATTAAAGCTAGAGATTAAAGGGAAGTGGAATATTGGTTTACCAAAGCAGGATGTGCCAAACTAACTTAATCTGTTCTGTTTTCTTTCTTCTTTTTTTTTCTTTTAAATAGATTGACTTCATTTTCTAAAGAAACGAAATAAAGGGGGCATATTCTGTATGTCCTTTTACAAAGCACTAATTATGCTGCTGAAAAGAAAATTGCTTACTTGCTTGGAGAAAGTGGAATTTAAGAGCACAACTGTGAGATGACCATGGTAGGTGATTTAGGAAACTATTACCTGTATTAAGAGAAATCTTTTCCCTGATAGTCATAAAAGAAAAGTGGGAATGGAGTATTCTGATAGTATAGAATTGGGAAGCTTGGCCAATGGAAATAACTGCATTGCCTTGAGAACCAGGGAACTACACAGTATTTCAGAAAGGTACTATAGAGAAAATATGCTGTTGTAAACTGAAAAGTCACCAGCTGGAAATGGAGATTATAAGAGGCCTGATTTCTGTTAATCAAAATACTATATGGCTGGAAAACTCCATTCACCATTTTCAGTGTAACCTTTGGATCTTATTATGCCTTCCTTTGCTGAGCTAAAAATTGATTTATTACCAAAAATCTCTTCCCCACGTGGATATTTGTAGAATATGATCTAGTCACTTTCTTAATTAACTAAATGAATAGAGATTCTGCCACTCTGTCACTGCAAATAAATTATTCCCAGACCATTTTCTGTTCTTGTAGTTATTTTCTGACACCCTACCACCAAGATTCCTTTAGAAATGCAGACAGCGGTGTGTTTCAGCAATGATCTAATTAATACTGTATTACTCAGAAATTACCACTCTAATACGGTTATGCATCCCTCTGTTGAAGGACTGTGTTCTCTATATACACTGCACTGGAAATGGACATTAGTCAATAATCATGATTTTGACAAATCTTCCAGTGATGCTGTGGTTTAGGATAATAACCTTGTTCTTCTCAATTTGACTTGCTGTCTTCATTCCTCATATCTCTCTCCTTGTATTTAGTCATACTAAACCATTTGTTTGTTTATGAAGCAATAAAGAGCAGTCTGTAGAGATGGTTCGACCCTACTCTTACATGTTATTCCTATACTAAGTGGAAGGTTATTTGCAATAAGTTGTGAAAATGAAATGCCAGCTTGGATAAAAAGGCATTTTTCTTGGCTTTGTTAGAAATTGACTCTACTGGTGACAAAGTAAGAATCCAAAATTGTCGATATCTTTATGAACAAATTATATATATATTTCAGCATCTTTTGTATGTGTATCTACACATATACATGGCTATGTCTTTATATATTTTATGCATACATAATTAAAAAACAGTGTTGATGTGTGTAGGTCTTCATAGACACCCCCATTATAAAGCACCAAAATCAAGAGATTTTGATCTTGTTTATTAGCAAATCCCTAGTATTAAAAATTATAAGCATCAATAATGGGATTAATTAATAGGTCCTTAAAAAGTAAATCCAGTAAATTAATCCTACAGGAATTTAAAAAATAGAGTAAGTTATTATGAACTAATGTTAAGGCTAGAATAGCAAGAACTATACACCATGCAGAAACAGAAATCTTGCCCTCAAAAGTAAATCCTATATACTTCTACCATTTAAAAATCTGTTTTACTGTATGGCAGTGCAACAAGAAGTTGCATGAAAGCTGCTGCTACCTGAACTCCACTTCTCTATAAACCATAGCTCTAGGCTGGCTCTGGTACATTTAGACCAGTGCCCAAAAACTAATCACAAATGAAAGGCTCTGGAGACAGATGAAATGGAAAATGAGAGGAAGCCAAAATACAATTAACATCATAGCAAGGCAAGAATTGGCTTGAAATACCTTTTGCTGCACTGCCCAGAGTACCCCTGGAAAGTGGACACCTTTACTGTTTGCTGCTCCAAAGGGAAGTGGAAGTGACCTGGGCCGGGTCGTAGTGATAGAGCCATTGAGCCATTGACCTTTTACAGGTCTCTTTGCTGGCACAGGAAATAAGGTGGTTTTCTCTGCCCAAATATTTCTTAGTGCCACAATTCCTCCCAGGAATAGAGAGAAGGTGAAGAATAAGGCTGACACTGTCCTTCCACTCCCTGAAACTCATGCCATGTCCAACAACCTACATGATCTGTGCCTAAGCCCAACACTTTTCCTGCAAGCAGCAACTCAGACAAAAGATAGGTTATACCAAAAAAAAGAGAAGACAACCATTAAAAGGGAAGATGGAGAACAAAAGATTGTCACAGGGAAGTGAGAATGAAGGGCTCATGTTTCACAGTGGACAAGGAGGCACAGCTAACCAATTCCCTGTAAGTCAAATGCCACTATGTCTGTGGTTCAGCATTCATACATTTCTCCTAAATATGCCACATTCTATCACCATGAATGACCATTAAAAAGTTATACTAATAAAATATGGTACTCTTTAGGACACCAAATTGGAGCTATAAGTCATTATGTGGGTTAGGCCCTTCATTTTTATGTAATTATGTACATTTCATGTAATGCGTGATTGAGTAACTTACTATCTCTTATGCCAAGCAACCGATTCTTGGAAAAACAATCCAACTTTTCCATGTCATTAAAATGGGAAACAGTCACAAAGACTTAGCTTCAGAAAAACAGTTTTACTGGCAATTTGCACTGTGAGATGTATACCTTAGTTAGACAATTAAAAATGTTTTGAACTGGTGTCCAAAAACTACTCTGGAAATAATTTTCTATGTTAAAGGTTAAAGTACTAAGCAGCTCATTACTGCCAAAGTAATGACAATACAGATGTCATTGATTTTAATTCAGATCTCCTGAGTGATGTATTTATGAGAAAATACATGTGAAGTGTCCATTTCTGAGCATCCCTGTAAGCCATCTGCAGCAGGAGCACTTTGTGGAACTTTCCACTGCGTTGCTTTCCCACTCTACCGGTGATTTCTTTCGTGTCGTTCTGCCTCAGTGGCTGTTAGGTGAGGGAACTGGATACAATGCTGGTGCTCTAATTAGACTGTGGTGATCAGTCAGTGGAAATTGCTTTGCTGTCCTTGCACTGCTTCATTTACCTTCCTGTTTGAAGTTCTAAATCTTTTCTGTCAGCCTCTGCATTCCATCTTTCCATGTACTTTACTAGCTGGGTTTGGGATACGGATTACTATCTCCAAAACTGCCTGGGTACCCAAAGCTTTTTTCTTTTTTTCCCTTTAAAAAGTAATACATTTTGCTAAGAAAACATTGTAAGAGATTCTTTGTATTTTGCTAAATCCTGCTGGTCTTTACTGAGGATAATATGTACTGATGGTGATAAAATCTCACACACTCTAAGATCCCTTGGCCCCAAATAATTTCCTCTACCATAATCCTTAGGAGTGAATGAGTTTTCAAATTAGTTGCCATTATGTGATCAAGATTCCTCCAGATTAAACTGGTTTGCTGCTCAAAAGAGCTTGAATCCAACCTTTCAATCATGTACTTTTCAAACTTGTAGTTTTGCATATACAGTTTTTGTGCCAACTCTTCATATTCTTGATTTTTTTCCACCATCTTCCTTATTGAAACAAAGTCCAATTGAACATTTCTGAATAAGCCCTGGTATTATCAAACTTCATATTTACATGAACACGAATCACACTCAAATCAAATAAAGCTGCTGGACATGACACCGCAGACTACAGACCTGACCAACAGGTGAACAAAACAGAGACCTGTTATACATCCTTCCTGTAAACTAATTTTATGCAACACTTTTCAAGTGAGGAACACTTGCATATTCAGTGCCTTTGCATACATAAATATGAAGAACCATTGAGCTCTTCTGTCTTTTACTGACTTTTATGCTAAGTATGGAGAGGATTAAGCCCTTTGGTGAAAGCCATTTCTACTGGCATAACATTGTAAGTACGAGCTATAAAACTAGAAATAATTTTAAAACAAGGAACACAGAGCTGATGTGGCATATTTGTAAATCATATGTATCAAAGAAAAAACCTGCCAAGCTGTGTATCATAATATAAGCCTGGAGATATTTCAAATACAGATGCCTGCAGTTTTAAAATATTTTTTAGAATATGATACCAGTTTGTAATTAAAAAATGTGTATGAGGAAAACTTTTATTATTATTTCTGGAACTAACAAAGAGTGCTGTTTTTCTACTGTAAATATTTAATATATTGAAGTCAATTTTAGCTGCTTGGTTTCTGCCACTGAATTCAGCCTGTATTGACAGGCCCAGAAAGAAACATTTTTTTTTTTTCTGCTAAAGTATTTGGATATTGAAGAATAAATGTTCTATAGACAACTTCTGTAAATTTTTGTACAAAAAACCTCATGCTGAGTTACACTTAAAAATGCTGAAAACAAAATTAATGCTAGATTGCTTACTTGATTAGAAGTAAATTTACTTGAGTTTACAGAGGAAAGAAAAGGTAAATAAAAATTATCAAATGAAGAATAAGTTAGGAAAGTTACTGAAAGATTCAGGAAAAATACAAAAAATTACCCAGTGGTAATGTGAATTTTATAAATTATTTCTTCCTCTCTGATGATTTCCCTCAAGATTGTAATAAATTTAAGTCTTGTATAGAGCTGGCTATCAGCACTAATAGCTAATCAGGAAAGGAAGCAGAATCGCCAATTGTCATCCTATGAAATTTCACTGCAAAGGGTTTTTGCAGTTGTTAATGTTTCTAATCAAAGTTTGTCAAGCGATGCTGCAGGATACAGTTGGGAAGAGCACCCTGTAAAACTTGCAAAGCCCAGCCCCTTTGTGTTTTCTCTTTCACAGCTCTCTTCTAAACAATGCCTGCAAAAACCATCAGTGGGTAGACTGCTAGGGTGCAACCATAACTGTAGGGCAGGCGAAGATTCATTTCACCACTTATCACCATTGGAAATATTTTCAAGCCTTTTTAAAATCTCTATCACTTTTCTCATTCTTTTAGAGTAAGGTTTTTGGAGGAGAGACTGTGTTTCTGTTGCATTCTACAGACATGATCCATGGATTCCTAGGGTTCCTATTTGTTAAGTTAATCTAAGTGGAACTTTTTTATGCATTCTACTCCCTGAGAAGATATGTCACGTTTGCTCACATATGCTAAATACCTTATTTTTCTTTGCCAATGAGGTTTCAGGTGGCACCCTGAAATAGTATTTTTTCCCCAAAGATAAGTAAATGGGATTTAGCAAGGCACGCAAGCAGACTGCACTTCAAGTGTGTATAGCATGTCACTGCTAGGAACCAGTCCAATACATGTTTCAGTGCATAGTTATGTGTTGTGCTAAGCTGTGATGCCAGACATCTGCTTAAAAGTCAGCATGGTTTCAGAGCTTCACTGACATGGGTCTTACTATGCTTAAAAGCCATTAAAATCCTATGATGTAAAAGTGTACTATCAATTCAGGCTCTTTACCCACAAGACAATATGCAATAAGTATTTTTTTCCCTGGAAAAGATGGAGAAACAGGGCACTGGATTCATAACATAGGAAAATATATTTGTTAGGCAAATTGAGACCAACCATTAAGTATGGAAAGAAAATGCAAGCTGTTTGCTTCCTCTTTCCAAAACTGTGCATCTGAATGCATGGATGAGATCTCTGGACTTCAGGGCTCTTGAAAAGAATTTGATTCTTCAAGCATTTCTAAATGTAGATCACCTGAGAATGTAGCCAGGCAAGCAACTGTCCCACTTCAACTACTGTTGAAGATTCTTTTGTGCTACCGTTGTGAAATTTTGTGGGCATATGCTCTTGTCTTATGTGCATGTCACATGATTAAAAAGGCTGGAGCACTTTCTACACTTAATAAAATCTTTTAAATTTTTTCTTCTTTCTTTTCTTAAAACACACTTCTGGCTCCTAAAGTAGAGTAAGGAAAAATAAATATGAGATAATCCATCAAATGGATATAAAACAGTGAATTCTACTTCTAGTTTCTTTCAACAGTTGGAGAAAAAACTTATTCTTATAATAATGAAATCCTGAAGTCTGCATCACAAGACTGATTAGTCTTCCTGATCATAAACCTCAGCAGTAAAATTATGACCTCAGGGAGTTAGCAAATGTCCTCATGCAGGGCATAATCCCAAATATCATTCATATGTAGTCACATCTGATTAGCCTAGGTGAATGGTAAGCTCATTTTATATTTAAATTACAGCACTAATAAAAAATGTATGAAGGTGAGAGATTGAGAAGAGGGGGCTGCAGGCAAGTGAAAGAGGAAAAAATTCCATACTCTATTTTTCAGAATGTATTTGGAGTGTGCAAAACAAGTCTGAATGCTCGCATACATTATCTGTCTTTAGAATCAAACATACATAAACTTGCCATTGGTAAAAAGAATGGCCTAAAAAGTTGATTCAATAAACATTGAATACTGCCTTTGATTTAGAGAATGAATCTGTTCTTTTGCAATCCTGATGAAGCTCTTGCTGATCATTGACATGGGTGTGAAAAGAGTAAGTAATGGAAGCAATGTGTTTGTACAACTTCATTGAATATACAGATTTTAATAGACTGTAAAGTGAACTAACGCAAATGCTGAGAAGGTACAGTACAGCATAAAGATGTATGAAAGGGGGAACAATCTGGAACAATCAGAGATGAGGTCTTGTTTCTTCTTGCATGAGGATTCTTTTCCCTATTCTTTTTCATCCTCAGAAGAAATATGGTGTTTTAAAAGACAGACACTGGTGACATCATTAATGAAAGTCTATATTAACTATTTAAAAATAATTATATTTGGTAATTATATCTCATTGTGGATCCAGTACCAGGTCGCACAATGCAATTTCCCAATAACTTCAAGAGATGACTGGTTTGTTCAAAAAAAAAAAAGAATTTTAGAATTCTTAAGGGTAGAAAAGGCCTGTAAGTTCATCAACACCACCACCATGTTCACCACTAAACCATGTCCTCAAATGCAATATCCACATATTTTTTGAGCACTTCCAGGAATGGTGGCTCAACCATTTCCTTGGAAAACCTCTTCCAATGCTTGAAAACATTTTCCATGAAGAAATTTTTCCTAATATCTAATGTAAACCTCCCCTTGTGCAACGTGGGGCCACTTCTTCTCATCCTGTCGCTTCTTATCTGGAGCAGACACTGACTCCCAACTCACACAAGCTCCTTTTAGGTAGGTGTAGAGGCCAATAAAGTCTTCCCTGAGCTTCCTTTTCTTACACTAAAGAACCCCAGCTTCCTCACTTACTCATCAACAGACTTGTGCTCCAGACCCTTTACCAGCTGTGTTGCCCTTCTCTGGACTGGCTCCAGCATCTCAATTTCTTTTCTGTAGTGTAAGGCCCAAAACTGAACACAGGACTCAATCTGCAACCTCACCAGTGCTGAGTACAGGGAGATGATCACTTGCCTAGTTCTACTGGCCGCACTATTTCTGATACAAATCATTAATTTTTACGATATCATCGATGTTGCTCAAGTTTGAATGTTACCGGTCAAATTCTGCTAGTTTTACTTGGAAAAAATAACTGCCTTTTTTTTCCCCCGTGGTTGGCTTTGGTCTGTTCTGTTTCCACAGCATTAGAAAAGGTTGCAAAATAACCACTAGAAAATTTGTGTATAGTAATTTTTCAGTCTTTTCTTAAGTGTTTATATTTCTCTTTCATCCTGTTATTCATCATCAGTATTTATTATTCATGAAACTAGTAGTTTGGAGTTCATCTGAATGTACATTTACATAATGTCAGGAAAGACCTAAGTACAAAGACAAAAACTTCAGTAGACTTAACTCCAAAGAGAGGGTGTGAAAGGACCTGTAAAAGGCCCAGCAAAAAATATGAGATTTCTTCAGAGAAGGGGAAAGGTGAGACAGATATCCATTCCTAAGACACAGGTGTGCAGACCTGACTATACACAGTAGATGTTCAGTCACTGAGAAGGTAACTTCAAGACTCTGAATCAAATTCCATGTAATTATCTCTATGCAGCCAGAGTTTAGCCTATGGCTGCAAATCTCATTGCTTCTGCACTTTCTTGGAAATTATGACCAGACTTCTGAATACCCTTCAGAGAGCACTCAAAAGTTAGTTCCTGAAGTACTTAAAGCATATGTTGGGTATAGGAAAGGACGTTCTGTCAATGGCACTTTCTTGTGGTGGTAGGACTTGTGAGGAGTAAAATGATGTAATGTCATGGACCAGGCTGATAGTTATCACATTTAGTTAGCCTATTAGGTGATGTCTTTAAAGAAATGTCACATTATCTATATATATATATATAGATAGATAGATAGATAGATATGTATACTGTTTCTAGTATTTATGGTTGGCAGTCCACAGATAGAAGCTGAAGGTTATTTTAATTATAATTCACTTTTAAGGGCCTGCTTTTGCAGGAATTATGTCAAGAAAAATGTTGGCAAGTTCACAACTGCAAGATTGGGCAATAAGGGAATTTAAATGATTTGTAAAAAAACCCAGTGACTAAGTGCCTATTTCACTGCCTGTTGTATCCTGTTATATCCAGAGAATGGAAAAAGGAAATTCCATATTGACTAGATTGAGCTGTACTTGCCATCTCAGTAATGAAACCATCATGCAATTCCTTCAAATGAAATCTCAGTTAAACTGCACAACTGTTTCTTTTTACTTTCACACTGTAAAAATCCAGAACAGCAAGTGTCCAGGAAAATACATTCATTGGAAAGAAGCTACCAATGTCTGTGCTTTTGACTGTCATCTGCAGCTTATTTCACACACTCCCCCAAAAGCAAGAAGTCAAAAATGGAAACTGCATGGGTGGTTTATTACTCAGCATTGGGCTCCAAGTGAATCTTCTTGCTGCAATTGTCTTCCTGATAGAAAACAGATTGATAATTTGCTTCTCAAGTCCATAATTATTTGAACTCATTAGATTTCAGAAAATTTGAAAATGTTTCAGATTGTGCATATACCCTCACATGTTCCTGTATTTAATTTTTGGGCCTGGGTGCCCTCTTCCTGGTAACGGATATAGTAATTTACAGCTTTGAAGGTATAAGGAGGTGTACTAGGTAAATGAACAGATTCTGATTTACATAGACTGTCTGTTACAATGAATTTGAAATATTTTTGCCAGGATATGAGACCTGAATACTTAAATTTCCAGTTAAGTTATTTTCCATGATTGTTACCATCTAATGCAGTTTTTCTGTAAATGTTCAATGTAGTGATGTTAATAGCAACAATTTCCCTCGAAAGAAGGTAATTTCTTTATTTCACTCTCTTTTTAGAGAGATCTGTCTGCTCAGTTTCTGTGCCACTGCAGTTCCTGTGAAGAGTTTTGCAACCAAAGGCAGCTATTCTATTCACACAAAGAATGTTGGACAGGTTAATACCATTGTGCAATATTAATGCATCATACTATAACCAGCACAAGATCCTGAACATAACTCTGCCTGAAAAAAGAATTTTGATGCCTTGCTAAATAGCATTTTCTACTCTCAGGATTTGTGTTTGTGAAAAAAAAAATATATATTCTGGATATAGTAAGGAAAAACAAGCAAAAGTGAGCAAACATAACTAAAAAAAAAGGCTCTCTAGACTTCTTTTTCACCACTTTTCACCAGAAATTTGATTTTAAGTTTTACTAGAATATTAGCTTTATACAGAAGTTTAGTAACTCACATTGGAAGTCAGGAGTCAATGACTGACTATGCTGGGGAGAAGGAAAGATGGAGAGGATTGATGGTTACACTTATGTAGTCTTTCCTGGAGTTCTCTTGGTTCTGTATAGCTGCTTATCCCTCAATATTAGCAGTAAAGACCATTCCAGCCTTCACAAAATAAAATCCAAATATCTGTTTCTGAGTAGGTCATTAATTTTCAGGGACATGCCAGCTACACAGTAGGTGGGAAAAAATGTGGTGGTGCCTGGGTGTGATGCCAACAATAACTAGCTATTCACAGCTCTGATTTCTCACCAAGTAATTATAACTTTGCTCTACTAGGGGAAAGAAAATAATACTAAGAATGAATTTTTTAAACACATTTACTCATTACCAAGTCGTTCTGAAGTTTTCTTTGGGGAAAGGCACTGGTAGCCCTTCTTATTGGGTGGAAATTTCCACTAAGTTTCTAGGGAACTCCAGACATGCTAAAAATACAGTGTCTATAAACCTCTGTGGCAAGGATTATCCTCTTTTCCTAGTAGGATGCTTTCTCTATATTATGTAGACATCTCACCGCTGTATCATGGTGTTTATGGTCTTTTTGGCACTGTTTGCTTCCCAATTACACTTTGGGAACTCCTGAAGGTGTCTGTTCCAATATTCGGTAAATTTTCTCCTGAAAATGTCACTCCTTCTTCACATCATAATGAGGTATTGCTAATATAATGCTATTTGTGTAAATTTATCATAGCTACCTTTGTCTGGTCAAGGATCATGTGGATACAGTGAAAATCAGGTTCATATCATATTTCATTTCCCTGTAAACTGCAGTTTCAACTACTGCTAGACTGTATAATTAGTTTGCAGTCCTTGTAAATGCAGAGCTTCCCAGTAATATTATAGAAGTGAATTTTGCATTTTTTTGATCTGTGTTTTCCTACAGATCCTTTCTAAGTCTATACCTGTCCATTGTTGCAGGCACTTCTTCACTTCCACATTTTATATGGAGGATGTTTATTCTTTTAAGTTATAAGGATTTTGGCATATAATCTTTGGTCAAGATTTGTTTTGAGGTGCCTAAAGTGAAGCCTGAAGTCTCCATTTTGCTCCAGTTCAGTCACTGGGAAATGTGGAGAGCCATGCATTAAGGAAATTCAAGCCATTGTCCAAATACAGACTTGGGAGTTTAAATTCCTATTTTTGAAAAATTTGACCAAATTAATTAGAGATTTTGATTTATGCAGAGGGACCACTCTATGTCCTTGCTCTTCTAGATAATGGAAAATGTGCAAAAACATTGAAGAAGATACAGGAAAAGATTGAGTGTTGAGGTCTGCATTTTGCCCTAATATTTTGCTAATGTTATGGGTTGGGAATGAAAGATGTTAGTGCCTCAAGTAAGAAAGGAGACAAAGATTACCAGCTGGAGAATTTGTGGGATGAGTAGTATCTTCCAGACTACTTATGGCAGAAGGTACTTTTGGCCAAAAAGTTACTCACACTCCTTGAAGAGAACTTGGGACTACTAGAAGAGCAACCATAAGTCGAGTCCAGCATCAGGGATGGGACATGATGGAGCAGGAGAATATGGCACAAGAAATTGCAGAGGTTCAGGTAACTTGTGATGATGAAGATGTAGAAAACAGAGTTTGGTGGAAAGGAAGATCCAAAGAAACATCCAACAACAAGTAGCAGAAGAGAAAGAGGATACCAGAAGAGATATAGGGTAACAGAATACAGCTGCTACAGAAAAGAAAACATGAAAGGTGGAACAAAAAGGCAGAAGAGAGGAAGAGAGCGCTGATGCAAGAAAATAACATATGAGTATGAAGGATGGCTGTGGACTAGAACTCAATGGAGAAAATAGACAATACATATCTGATTTGAAAAAGAGTTATAGATGAGATGAAATAAGTTTCAAACAAGTAGAAGAATCCTCTTTAGACCCTCGTGGAAAATGGATGGTGTGATTGCTATTACCCACTGAGAAGAATCAATGGGCTTTTCTCCTGAAGAGGCCCAGAAGACAGAAAGGCATATTGATTTTCAGGCTCTGGGATGCATAGAAGTTGAGACAAACTGACAAAAAGTCTTTATTGTGAGAAAAATACAGCATTACTGTATTTGCACTAGGCCAGACAGGTAGCATTTTAAGAGAAGCAAACCAGGGAACTGCAATAGCATTGCTATCTTTTCTAGTGAGACAGAAAAAAGCAATGATAATATAAAGAACTGGGATACTGAGATGGTTTGTGGGTTCCAGTTTATAGTTGTAGTAGTAGTTGTAGTTCCAGTTTATAGTTTGTAGTTATTAGTTGATAATTCATAAGGAAAGTTTTAAACAAATGGAAGAAAATGTTGGGAGACAATGGCATAATCTCCAAAGAAAACTCTTGTTTTATTTCACAGCAACAGTGAAATTAGGTAAAGAGTAGAAAAAATACAGCAAAAGGGTAGAAAATTTAGTAATAAAGAGAAATTATTAAAGAGTAGAGTCACAGTCAAGTAACTGCAGCTACAGCTAAAATAATGTAATTTAGCCAGAGAATTGAATGAAATCAGAAAGAAAGAATTGAAACAGGTAAAGACTGAAAGAACTAAAAGATAAAGAACCTAAAGCTCAAAGTGAAGGAATATGAACAGTGGATACATTACATGAATTTAAGTATTATAGAGAAAAAAGGATTGTAATAGAAGATCCAGAAGGCTGTGAAATACCTGTTGAAGGATTTACAGTACTCAGAGAAGAAAGCAAATGCACCAGGCAGGCATGACACATGTTTAGATGTAGAATGCTGAAAAATAATGAGATAAAGGAACATACATAGAAGACATTAGATATTCAATCTGGGGAAGAAATTAAGAAAATTATTTTATGAACAGATCTTGAAGGTCAGTTTTATATGCTGCGAGTGTTCCCTTTAACATTAATGTACAAATGATTTTGCTGGGCGTTGTGTTGGGGGATATTAATCTCCAAATTGGAGAGCAAATGCTATTGGTAATTGTAAGACCACCAGCAGTGCTGAGAAGAGAACAATGCAGCACATTTGGGGACAGATTTTATTTAGCAGTTTCACAGTAGAAAGTGGTACAAAAGTCTGGAAGATGATCATGAGGTTTCGTGATGCTATAAAGGGAAGATGTATTGCCAATATTCAGCATGATCAGACTATCATATGAGAAGGATTGAAATACTTTGAGAATTACAATGATAGATAGAAATGGGTGTATATTACAAGGAAAATGTGCAAATGTTTCTTAAACACTTGAACCAGGGATTCATTAGTTGAAGACAACAGACACATTGAAAGATGTGCAAATGCTAACTTAGGGCTGAGAAGAATCAGGAACACTGGCTGATCACAGGACCACCCTGAAATGCAGAAGTTGGAGAAGACACGTGACCATAGGTCATGCTATTTCTGAGAGGGGAAGCAAGGCAATCCTTGCTGAGCAACTGCCCTCACGCATGCCTGTGGAAGTGAGCTGCCCCAAAACAGAAGAAGGGTGTTTTATTGATGGGGGTTGAGATTCTGCTTAGAAGAAAATTTAAAATAAATTCTAAAGAGAAAGAAGACTGAAAGAAAATGTCATGGTAAATACACTGTGTGTTCAAATCAAACTGGGAAGGAAAAAGAAGCATTTTAGTCACAAAATTGCAAGATTGTGGAGCAGTCCTGCTAGTACACCAGGCAAGATGCTAACAGTTTTAAGAGGAGCTTAATGAATGCAAGATGTCTGCCACGTAGGGGACTCAGTGACCCAGATGTTCCTGTCCCTCAGTGGTCAGCCAGCACCCTAGATCCACCACCTGGGCCCCAAGGTTGGCTGTGACCATGTTGCCAGCAGCCCTGTGGCCAGCTCAGGCCCTGCAGAGCCTGGTGGGGCAGTCAGGGTGGAGTCCTGCCCTGCTGCCTTCCCTCACTGTCCCCAGTGATGGTCGGGTGGGTGGCAATGCTGTCCCTGCCACCACCACCAACCTGCTTGGGGGCTGCAGAGCTTCACCCAGCAGAAGACACCTGCCTGGACTGTGTGTGTATGGTGGATGCAGCTCCTGACTCACCTGAGTGGGCACTTCACCGGTCCATGGTGATTCTGTCCTCTGGGGCATTCCTAGAACAAGGAAAACCTGTCATCTAACCCAAGGAGTGTTACAGAGCCTATGAAAATATTGATCCAGATCCTAAAATTCTAATAAAAGTGACAATTACAAAGTAATTGTTCACTTTGGGTTGTGCTAACATTTTCTGTAATTCCCTGGTTGTAATTTCTTCACTGGCTTCATGGCCATTCTAAAGAGATCAATAGCAGTGCAGATATTTTCTGGTTGGAGAAACAGCAGCCAGGAACTCAGAGGCCCCCCAGCACAGTGGGGACAGAGACTGAAGCAGAACTGAGCTCTTCCCGAGGAGCTGATCTGGGGGTCTGTACAACATCTGCTTGGAGAGACTTTGAGAGAGATACTCCATTTCTTAGGGTAGCCTGTTCCACAGAGGGTGAAAACCAGGCCTGGAGACTGCGTCAATGCTTTGTCCAGGGTGCAACATGCTAAATAACCATATAAATAATAATGTCATTGACATCAGATTTAAGTTTTTGATGGCAATGCCTAGATTGGAAGAAAAATAATACTTGTGTTGGTAATAAAAATGTCTTTTAGAAAGTTTAGAAAAATCAGTCATTGAGCTAATTGCCAAATTGGTCTGGGGGGCCTCAGGAAAAGAATCTATTCCCTGTATTTGGCTGAAACTCCTTCAAATGCTTATTTCTTTTGCCTTTGCCTGAAGGCAATACTTTTTCCTGTCCCTTGCAGGAAATAAACTCTCTTGCAGTGCTGTAATGCAGGATTGTAAAACCCTCCATCAGAATATGTGATGGGAACCAGGCATCTATCCTGTTGCACGACACAGCATATCATCTGTGTCTTGCATGCACTTAAAAGTAAGAGCTATATCCATTTATTTTCCTGTTGATACTTCCCTGGCAGTATGACTCAGTGCTGGGGAACACGTTCCCTGAATTACATTTTTAATAAATCTGATCAGAACTTTCTGTACAAGGACTCAGTTGATTCAGTTTTCCATTTTTAAATGAACTGAATATCATATCCTTTGATAATTTAAATGAGTGTAGCTTTTGGAATGGCCTGTGCCAGCTGAGGATATGCCTCCCCTCCATCTCTCCTAGCAACACATAACCTCAGCTCACTCTGGTATTCAATGCTTTATCTAGAACAGGCTTGGCTAAATTCTTCTGCCTGCTTATATAGTACAAACTGATTTCAAAATTGCTGGAGTAACCAGCAGAACTTTTCCAGTTGCGATAGAGTTCTCTGCCTGCAGAAAGATCATGGCATTATGGAAGCATTTTGTGCATTGGTCATGTTTCCACCCTTGAAATAGATAAAAGCCATTTGCCTTATGTGAACAGTAGATCAGACTAACACTGAGGTATATTAATATAACACTGAGGCTCTTCATGCAGTGGAAAATAAAAGGACCTACTTCTAAAAGCAGATCTCCTGGGGTTAAGGAATTAAAATCAACTTTTTTATTTTTTCCACCCTTTTCTCTACCATCTCCAAATATAGACCAGTTAGAGTGGAAAATCTAACTCTTAGTGCAAATATATTGAGTACACAAAATTGGTATGTGCCTATATATTGGTAGGTTAACCACTTTTCATGCCCTACTGGGACTTCTAGACACATGTACTCAGACAGCTATTTATGTGCTGGGATTTCTCACATAATTTAGAGGTATGCAAGTTCATACAGCCAGTTTAAAATATAAATTAATTTATATAAACATGTGCAGCCAATACAAAATTCTGTACATGTGACAGCACTGAACTCATAAGTTAACCAAATGAGATGAACAAAGTTAAGTCTGAGAGTGTATAAAATCAGCAGGATTCTCGACAAAAAACACCAGAGACTTTAAAATAAAAATGGAAATGTTTATGTTGGATGATATTGAAAGTGTAAGCAATACCAGCAACGTCAGTTCCTTCATTCTATAGTGCCCATGAACATCCCAAGTTCTCTATGATATTTAGCCATGTGCCATTTAAAAACAAAATTACCCTCCCATAATTACTCACTTTTTTACTATTAATATGTTTTCTCACATATTTGCATTTATATGTAGAGAGATATCACTGACCTCTCTTTTAAATTTTGCTAATAATTTACAATCCAAGAATTCAAATTCATCTGTGTTTGTCTCCTTTGTTAAAATAGTTAGCTACTCAAATATCTGAATGCTGTAGCTTTTAAAAAGCTGTACGAAACTTACACATCGTGTGACCACACTTGCTGTTGATGAACAAAGATTGTGAGTGTTTGTACAAAGAGTTTTTATGAAGGTTTGAAGAAATTTGGAATGGCCTTGTAGTCCTCATTCTGCTTGTTAAAACTGAGAGGCATTTGGGATGAATGGTAATGCTACAGGAGCAAGTTTACTCAGATGTCATTTACCCTCAGTTGGTATTTTGCTGGCATACATGATGATTTGGATTATCGCTACCTTGTAGCATGTAAATCCTGAAACTGCAATTTGCGCAGAAAATAGGGGTTTTTTGCAGGATTACTGCAAGAATACTGTTAAAGATGGAGGAAAGAGTAGGCTCTCTGTTGTACTCCTACCCCCATGCATCTGGAAATTTTTAAATTTCACATATTGATAGTGTTTGTGGCATAGTTTTTACAAAGTGTTAATGGTGGAAGAAGGTTTTCTGAATGAGGAAGTAAGACAGGGCACAGAGAACCCTGAAGTCCAGAAAGCCTAGTATAAAGCCCCTTGCCTGTCGAAATAACTGCTATTTGCAGCTGAGAATGCTTATCAGGTTCCAAATATTTGGCTGCAGTTCTCTTTCCATAAACATTGGAGTCACATCAT
This sequence comes from Agelaius tricolor, assembly GCF_023055355.1. Lineage (NCBI taxonomy): Eukaryota > Metazoa > Chordata > Aves > Passeriformes > Icteridae > Agelaius > Agelaius tricolor. The sequence continues at coordinate 34,568,342 of NW_027269263.1, forward strand.
ACATGTCTACGGGGCTCAGCCGCACCTCTTCTGCCTTTGCCTGCCTGCCTCTAGTGGTGCAGCCAACACTACGGTCCAGAATACTCTCCTTATCATTCTTAGTTCATCCTTTTAAACCTTTTAACATTTGTTCTGGGCCTTCAGCTGGCCACCTTTCCCCCACCTCTCTCCAATTTGGAGTTGCTGACCCCTTTGTACATTGGCAAACCAGGTCTTACTTATGCTTCACGTGACTCTGATCTTTACCTACATGTTCATAGAAATAGCTGGGGCCGTTTTAACTTTCAAGAACAGTTTGAAGCTTTAAGAGCTATCTCCACCCTGTTGATCTATTTAATCCAAACAGATTGCCAGAACTTTGGAGATGCCAAAGGTTGTGCTAGTGAGTTCCATTTGGGTCTCCCACCCAAATGAAAGGGTGGAGAAATCCAGATACAATGCCATTCAGGAAGGCCAAAAGCCCCGTAAGACTCCATGAAAAATATTTATTTTTCATTTTTTAATCAAAACCAGAATAAACAGCACCACATCTTTTTTGCCTTAAACTCAAGCACAAGAGAAATTTGGACCACCACTGAAGGTGGAAATTCTACATACCTGACCTTATTGTCATATTTTTAAGCAGAAAAACAAGGGTTTTAGTGAAGTGTTTTGCTTAAAACAGAGGACTGTTTAGCACTTGGGAAGTTTTGGTTGTTTGCATTTAAATGTGCATGATAAAATATTTTTACAGCTCTTTGCTTGCATGTTGACAACCTATGTGCAGGTAGTGTTACATGTGAAAAGCAAATCCTGGGAGGTACCTGCTTGAACCTGTCCATGGCAAGAATGCCTTCTCACTTCTGTGCATTATATGCATAGTATAAATTGATAGATAGATAGATAGATAGATAGATAGATAGATAGATAGATAGATAGATAGACGATCACTGAACAGCTTGCCACCAGTGCTAGCTGACAGGTTTTGCCAAAATGGACTGCTCTCATCCTTTCCCCAATAGCTGTTGGAGGAGTTGTAGGAAGGGCTTCCTTATGCCATAGATATCCTGATCAGAAATTTAGCTACAAAATTTCTTTAGAGCATTATGTAGATGGTGCCTCCTGGTTGTCTATTGGAGGTTTTCAGTATTCTGATTGGTACTGGGTTTGGTTGGGAGAGAGTTAAATTGATTCATAGAGGATGGTGCGGGGTTGTGTTTTGGATTTCTGATGAAAATGGTGTTGATACTATCGGGATGTTTTCGTTACTGTTGAGTGATTACACAGGGTCAGGGCCTTTTCTGCTTCTTAGACTGCCCCACCTGTGAGTAGGCTGGGAATGTACAAGAATTTGGGAAGGGACACAGCCAGGACAGTCAACCCCAGGTGACCAAAGGGATTTTCCAGACCATATGGCATCACCCTCAGCAATAAAGGCTGGGGGGGGTGGAAGTTTCTTGAGGGCTGACATTACTACGGTGCTGGCTGGGCATCATTAGATTGGTGGCATGCAATTATGTTTCTTTTGTGTCATATCTTTTTTTTTTCAGTTGTCAATTTTTCCCTACAGTTTTTCAAATAATTAAACTGTCTTTATCTGAACACATATTTTCTCACCTTTACCCTTCTGATTCTCCCTCCACCTTGCTGTGAGGGCATGAGCAAGTGACTGCATGATACTTAGCTGTCTATCATGGGTAAGCCATGACAAGAATTGAACTTCCATAGGAGCCCATTAACTTCTCCTGAGTTCCTGGAAATCAGAGTTCAGAATGTGTTTGGGAAATTGTCATGAATGGGCATCTACAGTGCTTAATTTGCCTTATTTCTGCTCTGCTGCACTCCTAAACGGTATTCTAATAGCAGTGGAGAAAAAAAAAGATGAGATTCATCTGACTAAATATAAACATCTACAATAAAAATAATCACTTCTGGCTGCCTTTTTAGTCAATGGAGGGAAACAAACATTTACAAAGTATGATTCATCTCATTCTGAGGTAGGTGTCTATGCTGGTTTTGGCTGGCGTAGAGTTAATTTTCTTCACAGTGGCTGGTGTGGGGCTGTGTTTTGGATTTATGCTGAGCACAGGGTTGATAATATAGAGAAATTTTTGTTATTGCTGAGCAGGGCTTACACAGAACCAAGGGCTTTTCGTTTTCTCCTTTTGAACTGCTGCACAGGTGAGGAGATTGGAGGTGTGTGTAAGGATGGGAGGAGACAGAGCCAGAACACGTGATACCAGTCAACCAAAGGGATATTCCAGACCATATGATATAAAGTGGGGGGAAGAAGAAGGAGGAGATCTTTGGAGTGATGTCGTGGGGCTGGCTTCTGGCTGGGGTGAAACCATGACAGTGGTTTTTATACAGTGTCTAAACTAGTTTGCATGAATCATGTCCTAAAAATGGCCAATTCTCAACATAATAGGAGCTTCTGATGACAGCTTCAGGTGTAGGTTTCTTCACTTTAGAAATCCTTATCCAAAGGGAGATGAAGTGAATCTCACATAAGGAGATGCTAAAAAGAGATAAACTACCACATGAGGCCAGACCATCTAGCTTAGTGCCACCAGAGCCTGATGCCTAAGACAAGATACTTAAAGAATAATGTAAGACCAAGGCAAGTATTATCTTTCTTTATTATGCTCTCCCAGCTTCCGGTAGTCAGCAGATTACAGCCTCCATGTGCCAGAGGTTTCCCTCTGAATAATTTCTTATTATGATGTCTTCTATGCATTTATTTAGACCAGTGAATTAATGTATCCTACTGGTCTTCCCCATCAAACTGTCCTCTGAGGCTTCAGGATTCTTGTCCAGGATTAAAAGTGTTTTATTACTCCTAATCTGCCCACATACGGAAACTGTTTCAGTCTAATTCCTCTGCACTTTCTCTATTTCTATTATTGTATTCATCACATATGTGCAGCATGGATCATATTGATGTATTTTATTCTTATTTTCTTTCCTGATATTTCCTAAAGTCCTAGCTGTCTTTTTGACCACTAGTGTGTATTACAGTATTTTTAGAGGTAATTATTCACCATTACTACAGAACTGGGCTCCTTAATAGTGGCGATTAATAAATAAATGGACCATAAGTTATTTTTTGCCTGTATGCATTGTTTTACACTTGTCAAATAAACTCCAAATTCTATTTTGTCCCTTAGCCCTAGATGTTTCTTCTGCAATTCTTTGCATTTATCTTGATTATGGCTACTCTGGTCCATTTTATATGGTCTGCAAATACTGCTGCCTTCTTGTTCATCCAGTTCCTGTATAAATATGTTAAACAGGACAGACAGAGATATACTTCTATATCTTAACTTCTATATGTTAAATAGGACAACAGAGATATACTTCTATGAAAAGTGACCTCTTAGCCTCAATCTTTGCTTTGTGTATTTGAAGCAGTTATTTATAGTACAACAGCTGAGGTTTTCTATAAATTCTTTAATAGAGGACCTCACCATAGTCTGTTAAATTTTATGGTGAGAATTTGCAAGTTAGGGATTGAAAGAAGTTTTACTAAAGAGGGATAAAGTGAATTGTAAAATATACATTGTATTAGAGAACTGGGGCTTTAGATAGTGGAGGAAAAGCACAGAAGATCATCTTATAATAAGTAACAGAGGAACTGTGTGAAAAGAGAGAAGACTAGGGGAAAAAAGAGAATTGCTTTCGTTATACAATACATTAGTTTCAATAAGTTATAATACTAGTACTTGGAAGGGCAAGGTTCGAAGGAGGAATCTTTCCTCTCCCTGTTTCAAGCCTGCTGCTTTAGAGCCTGCCTGCCGGCTTCTAATGTGAAGCTGTAGCACACCCTGTGAAGTATAAATATGGATTCCTTTAGAGGTTTGATGACATTTTGTTGGAAGACACAAACATGTTTCTTGCAGATTTGTGATCTGCAAGAATTCAGTGTGTGCCAGTACATTGGGGACTGTGCCATAGATCACAGTCCAAAATTGCCATTTCACTCTATTTATTTACCTGGGTTAATAGAAACAAAAGAATATTGAATTGCAATTAAGCTGAACTTGGAAAAGGATTTATGAAACCTTGTCAGTTGTGTTATCCAACACAATACCATTTGTGGGAGAACAAAGATTGTTCATTTAGAATATGTTGAAACCGTAAGTGAAATCACCTTACAAATATTTTTCTCCTTGAACGGATAACATCTGACGGAGGGGAAAGCAATGCCTAACCCACTATTAAACATTACCAGGTTACCATTATAGTTAATTAGTAAGGCATTACCCATAATCCTCTGAAGACAATCACTTTCTGGCTGTCACCCAGGCCTGCTGCAGTATAGGCTCATTGACTCCAGAAAACTGACAAAAGTTGTTTTTCTGCAAGAAGCATGTTGTGAAAGAAGCCTGGTGAAGGTGAAACACGTGTTGTTACTTTGTCTTTGGGAGATCAGTTTGATCACAGCATTTCTGATGTTCATTTCAATGTCAGGGAAATTTTTGCATCAATTTTAAAAGTATAACTCTATGTATTAATTGCTTTTTCTCTTTGGCAGATACCAAACTTTAGCAAGAAACTTATTTTAAACTTATGCCATAGTTGATAATTCATGAATAGAATATGAAAATCAGATCACAGTTTGAAAAACTGCAAGGTTTTTTCACCCTATGAAGAGAGGAACTCTGGAGATCTGGGTGTATCCAGAGTGTATCCTCAAGTTCATTCATGGCATAAAACCAGGAAGAGTGACTTATACACCAGGCTTATTGGACTGCTCTGCAAGGATGGCCTGAGAGTAATGCTGAACATGTTTGTGTGGCACATGTGTGTTAGCTCTTTGGATTGTGCCCACTTCCTGACCAGGAAAGTGCCAGCATGACTGTGGCTACAGCCCATTCAGCTGCTGAAATTAATGGAATGCTGTGCTTTAATCCATAATGAACATCCTGGCATTTAAGCACACACATTTTCAAGGTGAATTTTCAATGACCTTTGAAAAGATCTCTTGCCTTTCCACTTCTTTAATACTTTTATTTTAATGTTATTCTAGCTGGTGATGCCAGAGGATGTCAAGATCAGGAAAAACCCCAAAAATCATTACTCAGCAATCTTGTTGCTCAGCTGTGGCCTGCATTCTCCACAAACTGCATTCAGTACTTTGCTCATTGAAACACCAGTGTGCTGGATGCATAGCCCAGAACACATGTTGCATCATAGGATCTCTGTCAGGGGGATATTGGATAAGATCTCATGTAACAGGCGTGGTGACTTAGCATGTTCCATTTGTGGAGCACAATTTATTAAACATAGAGTATGTAAATAGGCTAATTCACCAAGGCTTCATAGCTTTGTACTGGTGAGAAAGCACTGCTGTTTGAATCTTCTTGTTCAGCTGCTGATGGTCATTTGGCACATTGCTACATGGGTCAGGGGTGGTAAGGGACAGAAATGGAGTATGTGAGAGAAGACTACCTCTGTAAGCTAAGTAGCCTTGGCCAGATGTTGTGCATAAGCTTGCCACCTCCTCATCCAAAGAGCACTGAGACACTTCATCTGGAAATCAGGATCTACTCAAAATGTATGAGCAAAGGCATTCCTCACAGAATTACTTTGTGGGTGCCACCCTCATCATCAAGCTAGAGCATGAAGTCACCCTTCCCATCCTCCTCTACATAGCAATGCAATGGTGTGAGCCTTCAGCTTTGAGGTGTAGGAAATCTGGATTCAGACCCTCTTCATCTTAAAGACATGAAGATTCAGATCTCCCACTTGAGTGCCTTAAACCCTGGCTATGGGGAAGCAAAGGAAAGTGAACTTAGTTCATTTTGTCAAAGTGAATGCAAAAAAAGAGAGCTGAGACCCAAAAAGAGGGAGATATAGGCAATTTCCTGAAGGAGGGAGTCCTGGACTTTTGATCTGTACTTTCAGATAACTATTCCTGTTTATTATATCAAGAAGTCACTGCATAAAAAGAACTGAATTAAAAAAACCCAAACCAAATCCTTTTCAGTGGCCTAAGTAATTTTGAATCTAACCATAGGTCCTTTCATTGCTAACTTTCATGGTGCTCTATCTCTTTGGTGCCCCTGCAGTGAATTCCCTTGGTTTTACTGTAGCAAGCACGGTGGCCTGTTACTGTAACTTTCTGAGAACATGACTCTAAGCTGTGTGTGTACATACAGAATATGTGGTGCGTGCTTTAGCCTCACTTCCCAGAGCAGAGGTATTATTCTTACTTTGGCTCACTTAGTAATTTCACTAATGGCTGGAAGAAGAATAATGGAAACCTGGAGATTTGGCTCATGAGATACAGCTGCTGTGCCGTAAAGCCCCCTTTGGAGATATCGTTTGGGGCCAATTTCCTTATTCTGTAGTCAGGCAAAACTCCCATTGACGTCAATAGGAATTTTCCTTCCATAAAAAATGGGGGCTCAGGTTTGGCCCTGATTGTTTTGTCAGCTTGGACCACTTTGGATAATGCCATTATTCTAAACACCCATTGATGGGCAGAATGCCTCTGTAATGTATTTAAGATATCCTCAGGTTGCATAAAGAGGTAAAGTAAGGAAAAACTAGTCATCAGCAGGCTTTTTTTCAGTCTTCCCTAATGCATCTTGTATGAATTGTTGGATCTTCTCATATGCATAAAGATAGCAGGAATTTTGAATTTAATCTTTCAAAATGCATTTTAAATCAGACATATGGTAATAGCTTGTAAGTAGAAATGTTAATAAAAATGCATCGCATTCAGGGAAATTCATAAATGTGAACTGCTTACTCCACCCCAAGCTGAGGAAAAGTAAATGTTATCCATTTTCACATAGGTTTTTAGCCAAAGTCTTTTAAGCATATAACTTTACAGCTTTCATAAAAAGGGCATAAAAATGAAAAATGTGTTTTGCAATGAATCTGCCACTGATATGAGTGTTCAATTAAATGGACCATGCAAGAAAAGAGGAAAGATTTGCTACTGGGGTATTGCCAGCGATATCCTTTGACACTTCTATGGTCTCATGTGTTCCCGATCAAGCAGTACAGAGCACTGGAAAATCCCAAACCAATTAGCTTGAAACTAGAGCAGTCTGTATACATTTGATATGCAGTCAGAGGACTCTGGCTTGAAATGATTGGCACTGAACTATGGCCTTTCTATTAACTTACCTTAAACTATTTTTGCCCTTTTGTTGACACAGAAATTCACCAACTCTATTTATACCCTGGAAAATCGCATGTTTCTGCTTAGACAACAGATTCAAACTGTGTTTTTACTAGTGGCAGCCATTTGGAATTCTTTCCTACCACACTGTATCCCATTTCACTTTAAATCTTCTCTTCTGGACACGCACAAGATTCATACTTCTGTAAAATCTAGTTACCGAATCTGGTAATTTATCATTGACATTACCCAGCGAAATATGTAGCTGGTTCTAGTCCAGCTCTTAAATTCGTTGTATTTTTTGTTCCCATCACATAAATTTCAGTTTTCCTGGTGCAGTTTGGTACAGTTCCCAGTGTAAGATACAGGCTGCCATACATGTTGTACTGCGTGTGCAGAGACAAGATTGTCAGCTGTGCTGTCCTGTCCTTTGTCTTCAGCCTCAGCCCTCCCTCCTGTCCTTCTGTGCAGCTGGTTTGAGGACAGATGACTATGAAATAAGGACTGTTAGTTGATCCATTTGAGCCATTGTCTGTACCCTTGGAGCTGGTGGATGCTGAGATTGCCATGGCTCATAAAGTTGCCTTTCACCTTTGTGGTGCAGGTTCTCAGGAAGAATCAGGAAGGCAAGTTCCAGGGAAGAATAGACAGACTCTCCTGGTGGCAAAAAAGCTGCCTGCAATCTGACCTGGGAACCAGTGTTGAGTTCCCATGGTTTCTCTACCTGTAGTCTTTTGATTTTGGTGCAACCCCCCAAATACCAGATAGCGAGAGAGCTGTTGGTTTGAGGAGACACTCCTCTGCTGTCCAACCACTCATTCTGGCTGAAGAAAGAAAAGGAAACACTAAAGAAAGGGTACGTAAATATTTCCATCCTCTACTCTGTCACATGCTTATACACATAGAAAGGTGTATTTAGAACATAGTAGAAGCTTTTCATGAAGTGTGAAAACCAGAATGCCCCAGAAACTATTTTTCCTTGGGAAGTGAAAAAGTGGAAGTGCATCATGAATATATTTGCATTTTTGCTACCCACTGGCTTACCTTCCATAAAGCTGAAATCTTCCTTTTCCAGTGCTACAAATCTGGAACCACTCATAATTATTAAATTCCCTTAAAGAAAAATAAGAAAAAGAGAAAAAGAACTATTTATTGTGGCCAAGGAATGCACAAACTACTGGAAGAAGAATTTTATAGCTGTTTAACACAATATAACAGAGACATTATGCCAGTCTTCAGGGTAAAAAATATAGTCCCATGAGGAATTCAGCTTCTTGCTGTCTTACGTAATTTCATTCTCCTCTATATAGATACTCTTTAGTTTTCAGTATAAAAGTAGTATCAGATTTGCTTTTCATATGCAAGAAATCCCATTTCCATCAGTTCAGGTTTAACCTGCTATGACTGAATTTGTGTTCTTGGGCATAAGTAAAGATACTTAGATAATTTTTCAAATAACTGACATGTAAAGGACCTGCCACTACTCTTCCAGACATGTCCAATTCAGATGCATCTTGGTCTTTGCTGGTAGAGAATGCAGTTCAAGTTCTCTTTGTGGCAACTGACTTAAGTTTCCTCTTTGGCTACACTGACCACTGCATGCTGAGCAGGCACATGGACTCCCTGCCCTGCACATGGACAGTAGACACCTACAGTAGAGAAAATGTCACAGATGGCAAACTCAGGGACAAGTGCCATGGCAGACTTTGTGATTGCTAAAAATGTTTTCTCAGAACAGGACAACCTTGTCTCTACTCCTCCTGGGAAAAGTCTCTGCCCGGTGCTAACCTCTTTGCATTATTTGTAAGAGTATTAATTGTCTTATGTAAAAACTGGGAAGTATTCTAACAATTACATTTAACAGACTATCCTGGGAAAATGTTCAAACTGATGTCCCAACTGTAATTGTTTTACTTGCATAAACATAGTCCAAAATATCTCCAGTCCACCCTGTTAAATTAAGGAGTACACTTAAACTGGTTTGCATGGCAAACAGAAATCCTAGTGTGGTATGAGTTCTCATTGGTCTTTCTGACTTAAACTGAAGCCTTACTCAATATTGCCTGTTAGTGGTAATTTGGGAACAGAGGAAAAACGGTGACGACAAGTAAGAACAGCATTAAGAAATAAATGGAAGCCTTTGAAAATGTTTAATAAATGTATCTATGTAGCTTTTAAAACAACTGATGGACATCTCTCAAGACTGCTGAAATAATATTATCCCTTCATTTTTTCCCTTAACTTTATTCCTTTGTCTAACCAGGAATAAGTCAGTACAGCTGAAATTTGGGAGCTGAATTGAAATGCAATGGGGACTAATCCCTGTAAAGTTACTTGCCTCATGCCAGCTATTGACTTCAGTACAATGAGTAATTTTAATTGCATCATGAGTGTCTGAAACACCTTCTATTCAACAGACCTCTTGGAAAAGTGAAGGCTTCTTATTGGGATAAATCCTTTTTATTTCTTTCTTCTTTACAGTGTGTGAGGACTTAAAATGAACTTAACCATCAAACTCCAGATTAAATGAACAATAGTGTTCAGAACAAAGCAAGAGGACTGGAAAACATGCAACTCTCTTTATAATTAATTTTCAGTCCCCATGGGAAAATGAACAAATTCCATTAAAACCTAAAAGAAAAGTAACTCTATTTTGCATATTGCAACATGGATGCCTTCAGAAGTGCAAATTTGGCATTCTCACACTTGTTGAAACAAAGATAAAATCCAAATTTATACTTGCAACTGTATTATTTTTTCTTATTATTTCAGACCTTTCATCTATTGTATCATGAACTTTTTTACAGAGAAAAACTAACAATCCAAGAATAAAATTGGTGTCATTTCATGGTTTTAACTTCCTTTCTTGTGAAGTGGTCAAAAAGGGCATGTTTATTCTATTTTCACTGCAGAACATTTTGTCAAAAACTTAATTTTGGAATAACTTCCTTGACATTTCACTGACGAGTGTAAAGAAGAATGAAGAGGGGCAAAGAAGAATTCCCACCTGGAAGCATTTTCTTTGATGCTGCCATTATTCTGTGACAACCAGCAGCTATTCAAAATCTTCCTCAGTTACAAGAGAAAATTATATTTGCATGTTAATAATATATGTTATGTTATGTTATGTTATGTTATGTTATGTTATGTTATGCTATGCTATGTAATTTTTTACAGTTATGGTTTGTTTGCATGTAACTTTGAGGTAACAGCTCACAGTCATCCTAAGGCATTTTGTTTGATGAATCATTTGAAACTGCTCCTAATCTGTGTGAGATACAGGCTTTAGAAACTAAAAAGAACTTCAGGAACTCACCAGTTCTGAAGAAGGTCTTTGCAGTATCAGGATCAAAGCAAAAGTGTTCCTGGAACTCCTTCTCAGCAGAAGATAGTGTTTCAGGAAATCATCACTGAGTCAAAAACATGTATTGTACATTGATGAACAACATCCCTGAACACTGTGTCTGTATCACATTAAATTCCACATTAGCCCAGTATAATGTGTGTGATGTATAGGCTTGACTACGCCTCTGCACAGTTAAAATAGATTTATAGATCAGTGTTTTCCTTATGTGTCAGGAGACCTGTTGAAAAAAAGTACCCCATAATATCAGGAAGTGGGAAAAAACTGGCAATGAGGTTGCATGTAAGGATAGAAACTCCTAGTAAACACTGTACTCTGAAACTGAAAGACCGTGGAGCAGTTATTAAGCCCATTTAAATAGACAGGAGCAGTTCTGACCATGAGAATTAATACAATTCACATACAGACTTGGGTTCTCTGAAAAAGTTTGCATAAAACAAGAGCAAACCTGAAACCTTGTAAAAAAAGAAAAAAACCCAAACCAAACTTGAACTGAACCAAACCTTTTCCTGAGGGTTGGAAAAAATTTGATTAATTGTTTAATTTTCACATTCCTCATCTTTTCCATTTTCAGCTGGGAGAAAAAGGGGACGAGAGAGCATTTTGTGGTATTTTTACTGGCCTGACTGAAGCTGAAGAGGTATTAGAGGTAATCTCATGAGAAAGTTTGACCTTGCAAGATTTCCGATTGATTTCCAAAGCCAAAAGATTCAGATACATTTGGATTGACTTTGAACAAACATCCAAACTTCAGCATGCCTGCCTGAAATGAATAACCAAATGTTTTTATAGACCTTCCTTCCCCTCCTTGATAGGCACACATTTATATTGTGTGCATATTTGGATGTGTTATTTGTGATACTTGGGAAAATACATGTACATTCAAGTTCTTGTCAGAGGGATTTCGGGGTTGAAGTGCTAATTCATTACTTAAAATAAAAGCTGATATGAAACATAAGTGCTAAGTACTCCAGAAAATACATTATGAAAAAATAGTTGAGCTATATGCAGTCTTCAGTCTCATTAGGAAGTGAGAAAGAGATGGAATGGAAAAAATTAACTTGTCAACATAGCCATATATAATTTTCAAAGAGCTCAATGTGAGCACAAGATGTTGCACTGACCATTGAAATAAATCAAAAAGCTGTGAATTGTTTCAGAGATTTATTGATTTAATTACCAATCATAACACAATGTGTTTGTTCTAAAGTAATCTTACAAAAAAAAGAAAAACATATTTATGCAGCTCTTGAACTGAGAAGCAGATCCTTTGAAATGGGTGAGTTACAGACAATGTGTAAATCTCTCATTTACTATGCAAAGCTTTAAAAAGCTTTCTATAGGGAAGTGTAGCATCAACAGAGCATTCTAAATATTAGAGATTCCAATGGAGATCTTTTGGCCTCAGAGTAGCTGAAGATTTCTCTATGATCTTGGTCACCACTGAAACCTGAGAAAGGAAAGCAGCCCACTGACCAAGAAGATGATTTAGCATGGAAAATTACTGACACTTTTCAGTTTTATATGCAGACAGCACCTAAAAATAACTACCCTGAAACACTTGCGCTAAGGGAGCAGGAGCCTGAAGAAAATTACCTGATACTTCTGTCTGAATATTTCCCAGCATTTCAGTGTTTGACTATCCTGATTCATTACATTTAAGCACAAGCTGAAGTCTGCTGAGGCAGTTCACAGGCTGAAGGTTAGTGTCAAAGCACTGTCCTGGGACGGGTCTGCATAGATATGGAAGCCAGTATACCAGAGGAGTACGGGAAACAGGAGCAAACAAAATGACATGTAATTATGGATAGGGAGAAAAATGGGCATATATACACAGCGTAATGCAAGAAAAGTCAATGATTAATTTCACTGTCTTATGATGGATCCCTTTGTTGAGGTCAGAATTTCTTCATCAGAACATTCTGCTGAAAAAAACCTTTGTTGGACTCAAGAACCTTGTTGGGGTTGTCCAAAGAACCCACAAGGCATGGGACAGACCTTTTTTCCATAACAGCACAACACAGTTTATACATTTATTTGAACAATATTTGTAATTCAGCAATTTCAAAGATTTTGATTTTCAGAGACTTAGTTCTTCCAAAATGGGACCAGAGTAAACTTGTGTGTGTTCAAAGTGAGCAATCACAGTACAAGGCCCTATGAAATGGAAAGTGAAGTAAGTGAATTCAACTTACTATTTTAGACTAAAAAGCATCTCCTCCTATAAGGAATTGAGAACAACCCATGATTCCCTTCTATTTCACTTTTGGTCCATTTTCCACATTCAAGGGGATGAAATTAAACATAAGTTATTATTATTTCTTTGGGACAAGATTTTATTTTCCAGGCTGTCCACTGGCAAAATTGACCTCTAAACTAAATCTCTGGGTTTTAATTTGGACCTGATTTTTGTTGGTCATTAAGTAACATCAAAAGTTAGTAATGTCTAAAATAGTATAACCTACATCTCCCTCAGAGCTGGAAAAAACAAAAAATTTAACCATCTATAAAGTTTTATGAGTGGCTGAACTTTAGTCAACAGTGTTTCAGTGGGATTTCTAGAAACATTAAAAGAATAAAATGTCCAAATACAACACCATTCAACTTTGGTGGCTAAGAGTTAATAAAGTTAAATCCTCTTCCAAAGCCTGTCATGTAACTCCATATCATAATTCGTGTTACACTAAGGTTCATTGCCAAGAATTCATAGTAGTAGAAGCAGCAAATGAAAAATGGCCAGAAAAAGCTCAGTTTTGTTAGGCAACACAGTCCAGGTACAAGATTTTGGCTTCTGTGAAAGAAGGGGAGGTGGCCAAAACTACTTGAGTGTAACAGCCTCCTGATATTATGCAATTATGTAACAATGAGTCTAGTCATTAATATCCATTTTAGCTGTCTCAAAGTCCTGAGCAGTCCAATGCCATAACCTCTCCCAAAGTGCATCAAGTCAATAGCCCAAAGAGGTTCCCAAGACCTAAGCAAGCAGAATAATAATGATAGCTGAGAATAAACACCTTTGTTCAGTAAAATTAATCGTTGCAATGCTAGAGTCTGTGACCAGGTCACTACCTTAAAGGCAGGTCTCGATGTGGCAGCTGAGCAACCATGATGAAAAAGCTCATATGCAGAGGGCATGAAACTGTTCTTTCCTAGCTCATAACTAGGCCAAGGGAGGAAGACCTTATGAGTGAAAATATGAGCTAGATCTGGCCAGCATGTCAGTGGTGTAGGCAGGAATACTCGTAGAGCTTGTGTTCACTAACTGGCAGGGGAAGAGATGAGAAGGCAACGACAATACATGGAGACAGACAAAATGGATGAAGCAGCAGAGGCTAACACAGCAGTGACCCAGAAACTGAGCTTCCCTTGCTGGGAAGAGGCGCAGTTATAGGGAACCCCTTGCACTGTAGTTCAGTGTAGGCAGAGCTGACCACCCACACTCTCTGCTGCAGCCATTTGAGGCTTGAGGCCTCAAAGACATATCTGCAGAGCTGGAGGGAGGAGACTGCCTAGTTTGTATGAAGTTCCTATAAAATTTGTTACTGATTTCCACAGATTAGGCATCTAAACATTAGGTTAGGCACCTAATACCTTTCATGGACATGGCCCCTTATCCTTACAAAAATAAGATGACTTGGATTCCTTATTAACAATTCCAAAGAGAGATACCTCACAGTCACTGATAACACTTTTAAAAGTAGCAAGGGCTCCCATGTGATGTGCAGGTCAGAGGCAGGCAGCAAAAGCTACAACTCTTCTGAACATCAGTCGTGGTGGATGAGCTCAGTGCGAGTTAGATGAAAGTATACAAGAAGTACAAATTGAACAAGATTTAGCAGGCAGGCTGAAATCCCAGCCTTGCCTTTGCTGGACCAGTGCAGGAAGGAAGTTACAGAGTTTATTTGTCTGTCCCCAGATAAAGAAGCTTGATGGGAGGCGAAATTAAGTATTTTCCATAGTACTATTCTTTTTGCAGGGGATGGGCAGATGAAAGCATAGAGGGGACTAAGGAAGAAGCAGAAGTGGTGATCAATGCTATCATCTTTGCCAGATCACAGGCAGAAGCTGACAGTTTGATAGGCCAATATATTTGACAGGTAGGGTGAGGCTAAATGTGAAGGATCTTAAAGGCAAAGGTAAGTTGCTTGTGTTCAAAAATGCGAAACCACTGCAAGGACACAAAGAAAGTGGTGATGCAGCCAAAGCCATGAGCTGGGAACAGGGTTCTAATCCTGCTATTTTAGATTGAATTGAAGGCAGAAATAGTGCTGAAACATGGCTGGAGACCAGATTATTACAGACAAAAGACAAAAAAGATGAGATGCTCCTACAAGCATTAGCTGGCTGCTGCAAGAAAGGATGAATCTGTGAGCTATTATGTTAGAGGTGGCAAATTGACATGGCTCATACAGTGACTGAAAGAGGGAGGAGAACCTAAAATTTTCCCTGATTGTGGGCTAGAGGAAGTAGAGGTTAAGAACAGTGAAAAAATTGGGGAAAATTTACCATGGATTTCGTTTTAGACATTAATGATTGTCAGAGATGTGGAAGTGAACTGTTAGAATGAGGATTACATAGAGGAAGAGAGAGAGATTTGCAGACGTAAATTTTTAGGAGACAGGCACCTACAAATGGAATAGAGCTAAGATCTTTAAAGAAATCTTTCTGCATCCCCAACTTCTCCTGTTGTCTAGGCAGCTGGAAAAGTCATGGGCATCACCAAGTATTTGCTTACTAAAAGCATAATTTGCTAAATTTTTAAAGTTTTTCTCAATCCTACAACAGGCTGTGCAGTGGTTACATGGCAAATTGACTCCAGGTTTTAACTCCACCAAAGAGTTTCAACAACATTCTCAGAGATTTTTTCTGAGAAACCTCACAGAAACTATTTGAAGAGATAGGAGTAGTTATTTCTTCCCACAAAAAAAATTATTGACAATGCCTAAAAATCAAAGTGATGGCTGGAGTGCCAAGACTGACAAACAGAATATCTTACCAATCTTTTTGGCTTAAGAGAAACAGAAAAGAGGCAAGTCTTTGTATATCTGAAATAATTATTAAGAGTTTTTATTAGGAAGAAACCAAACTTGTTCAGCTTCTTTTATAGCAAACATGACTGGTGGGTTGAGGTAGGGGAGGAAAAATCATGCATACTTTTTATTCAGTCTGGTTGGATAGCTGGCAAGTGCACCTGTAGGGCATATGTGAATGTATAAACCCACACATGTTCACTTAAAAGGACACCGTCAGCTTGCTTCAGAGTTTTTGTTTGCTCTTTAATCTGCATTAATACCCTCTTAGAAGCTTAAAACCTATTATTTATTTCCCTATTGATTTCCTTCTTCTCTCTCCCCTTGTCAAACCCTTTCTGTGTGTGTTTGTTTTGCTTTGTTTTGAGTGGAGATAAAATTAACACAGCTGGTCTTATTTAACAACCCAAACAACTGCAATTTGTACCACACTTTATCAGGGCAGTGAGAGCCAGGACAAGAGTGTCAGCAGGCAGAATGCTGGGTGGGCACACCAGGGGATGCTGCTTCATGGTGCTGTACTTAGGCTGGCCTTGGAGAGGGGACCAAGGCAATGCAGCTCCTGTTTTGGTCACCTGGACCTGTGAGGGAGGACAGACACATTAAAGAGGTTTAGTGCCTCTAAAAATATGAGTAGCTGCTTGCTGCTCCTTCTTGAGCAAAATGAATTAGAAACCAGCAGTGGCCTTTGTCTTAGTCTGTGCAGTCAGGTTAACACCAATCCCATTGTGTAAGGGGGTGTGGTGAAAGTGCTGCTAAGTTTGAGCACTTCTGTTTTCAATTCTTGCTGCTGTTATGAGCCTGGGTCTGTTTGCAGTGATGCAGCTCCATGAAGAGCCCTGAGGGCAGAGGCTGCCTGTACTTGCCATCACCTCGGGGTGCTGCAGGCAGCAGCACACTGGAAGAGGCAGCCAGTAAAAGTCCCGCGCTCCTTGTCCTCTCCAAATGTGGGGCAAAAAGGGTGCAAAGAAGAGCTTGCCAGAAAAGCAGTGATGGCAGTGAGTCATTCAGAGTACTGGGCTTTCCAGGTAGATTGAAGTGGGGAGAAAGAAAAGAGCAGAGAAGCAGGTAAAAGAGAGTTTCCTAGTCAATCCACTCTGAAATAGGTCTGTGCTGCGACCTACAGCTACCTTTGGAGATTTATCTGTGGTCATTGCTCACTTGGGCATCGCTGTAGGATCTGTTCCAGAACAGATTAGTTTAGCTGCTGACTCTCATTTTAAAGTATTTGATCAAGTGACAAGACTGGAGAGAAAGCAGCTGATGTTCAAGGATCAAATAATATTTCTGTCTTCATCTTTGCAGCATTGTCAAAATCCAGTAACTCCCCTTTAAAGTTCCTTGTGGATGAAAGGGTTTTGTGGTTTCAGTAAATTTTCACTCTAAAGGCAGGAGCATTGCCTTTGACAGGTTGCTTAACACTGAATGAAGGCAAGCAGGACTAGCACTGGCCCTGTGCTGGTGCTCTCTCTGATGCTGTGTTTGGACCAGTTTGCCAATGAACCTTTGCAAGCAAAGAGTGCATGAAGATCTATTGAACAAAGTACTTGGCTATAACATATAAAATACACCATGCAAGAGATCCCAATCTGGTGTTTCATCTGTTTTTGAGATTTCAGAGGACTGTTGTCCTCTGTAACATGACTCTCCAAAGGTTGCCATAAAAGACCAGATTCGGATCTCAGCAATTGCTACAAAAGCAGAGCAAAATAACCAGGTGAAAAGAGAAATTCACACCCAGTCTATTACTGGATTAAGTGTTTTATGTTCCTACTCAGTTTTCAGCTTGTCCTGTGATCAGAAAACCCAAATATTTCACCGATTTCTCCACCCCTTAAGCCATTAATTGATAACACGGGTTTTCCTGTTCCTTTCACCTGCTACTGAAGGGTAATACACAAAGACAAAGAAAACACTCCAAACATGCCAAGATGAAAAGCCATCCTCACAAGGAGGTCAGACGTGGCTGTTTTGTCCTCTGCTGTGTCGCTCCGGCAGGGCTTTCCCACCTGGACTGGTGTGGGATGCCAGTTCAGGGCTTCCTTCTGCCATCTTCTGCCCCTTCGCAGTACTGCGAGCCGGGAGCAAGCGGCTCAGCCCCACGCACAGCTCCTCGGTCTGTGGCAGCAGGACCTGGGCTTTTGCTCAAGGTTAGATGATCTGATCGCAGTCATACATCAGGGAATAGTCGGAAATAACCTGTTTGCTGTCGTAATTATGCTTTATGGGAGTGATGCTCTGAAGTGCTTTTAGGCAACCTAGTCTGAACACTTGCATTAAGAGAATAGCTCACATATATAAGAAAATGCTTTTTCCCTGAGGTTTTTTCACCTAGACCTTACGGTGCTGGCTGTCCCCACTCCTGTAGA
Source organism: Agelaius tricolor (assembly GCF_023055355.1). Taxonomy (NCBI): domain Eukaryota; kingdom Metazoa; phylum Chordata; class Aves; order Passeriformes; family Icteridae; genus Agelaius; species Agelaius tricolor. Next base: position 34,586,219 of record NW_027269263.1, read on the forward strand.
GGAAGGAGGTTCATCCATCCCAATGGGATTAGATATCCAGCATTTTTGCAAGACAACCAAGAGGGCATTCAAAGAAGAAAACAAGAAACCACCTACTTTCACAGTGTTTGTAAATAGCTGCAGACTCCTGTAGATGCTCAGATGCTTTACTTCCTCATAAAAAATGAGCTTCCTTTGCCCCACTTTCTTTTAAACTTTCAGACTGAAGGATAACATTCAGAAAGGAGTAAGGCTACTAAATAGATACCTCCCAAGACTGCCCCCAGCTCAGCACAATTAGTCCCTGTTGTAGCTGGGTGGGTTGTGAATATTTGAAAATATTTTGCATAAACAAACAAGGCATTATTTAGTTTCTGCTGTATCCACCCACCATACTGCCAGTTATCTCACAGCATCCAGGTTTTCCATTGGCATTCTGCTGCATTTCTTTTCTTATCAATTAGTAAGTAATGTTTTCACCTTTTGAGAAAACCTCAGCTACAATCTATATTCACACATATATTTTGTAAGGCATTTACTGCTGGCATTTAAACAAAGATAAAGGTGACAGCTACCAGTTTATGTTCCTGCTATTTGGGTTTAAGATACAGCACTGCCTGAGAAGGAGGAGTTCAGTTATTTTCTGTTTTTTCCTAAGAAGCCGATTTATATTTTCTCATATGTTTTTCTTCATCTCATTTTGGCCCTGGATGTGTCTCTTTCTAGTCTCTTTACAAATATTTTCTCAGAAGTATAAGGTTAAAACACCATTCGCCTCTGACTTGGAGTTATGGACATGGAAATCCCTTCCCTGCCAATTTCTATGAGCAACTGCTTCTAAAAGCTCAAATGACGGCTTTCCTGGCAAAATGCTGCTTCTCATTTCCCTTCTTTTGTTACATTTTTGTCCTTCACAAAATAATTATGCTTTCTGTTCTGCTTTCTCTTACCTTCCACCACTCTTTTTTAATTTTTGACTTTGTAAATTTGCTTTGGAATAGATAGGTCTTTCTCTTAGCTCTTTCTAGCAACCTTGTGTACTACATTTTATGAATGGTTGTGACTTTTACAGACTACAGCTTATTTGTGTGTGTGCTTTTGCAGTGCTAAGGTTTTCAGTAAAATTCTTCTCACCACAGATGTTTAGCTAAGTAAAAAGCTGACCTTTTTTTCCAGTTCTGCTTGGGGTTACTTTCATGTATTGTTAAACACATCCAATTAATATGGGCACATTAATTTTTTTCGTGAGAGTAGAGACAATAAAAGCTAAGTAAACCTTGATTAAGATCTCAAAATACAGAGAGGTCTTGGTTGGTTTTGTTGTTGTTGTTGTTTTGAGGTTTTTTGCTTGTTTGTTTTTTGTTTGGGGTTTGGTTTTGTTTGGGTTTTTTTTTGTCATCTCAGTGTAGTTTATTTTAACAGAAAATAATTTACTTGACCAAATCTTTTGGGGCATTCTTAAACTGTAAGGTTTGTTTCCTTGCTTATGAATTGAATACAAATACTTACTATATCAGTTATTTCAGTTATTTGCCTTTCTTTTTTTTTTTTTTTTTTGTAGTTAGGGGCATTCTCTGTGCAGTTCTGAGAAAGATGTAGGGTTTATTGTACTTGGCTGCCCAAACTGTCCAGGTGTAAATGAACCTTTCCAAGCAAAGCTCTGCCTACAGAACTGGGAGTTAAGCAGGGCTCTGACACAGCACAAGTCCAGGACATTTTCAGGGCCAAAATCTGAAGTAATGAAAAAACACAAGTAAAATGATGCTATTTACACACTGAAGAATAAGATGAATTCAACAGACAAAACCCTTCAAGAAACCAATGAAAAGGTGTAAAACATTATTAAAAAGTTATGTTTAGTTTACAATTTCTGGAACAATATTATCTTACTAAAATTTGCTAAAAGATGCAGTATCAATTTCACCTTAGTAAAGAATCTGAGCATACCCTGGAAAATGAGAGTTTAGTAAAAGAATTTTTTTTGCTGTAGTGTACCTTTTCCTTCCTGTTTCTTCAGCAACTGTGTATATTACAGTACACACCATATTTTAATTAGTAATATTAGTAATTTAGTAATTAGAGATATTAGTAATTTTAGTAATTAGTAATATGCCAGGCAGCAACAGTTACATGTCTTTACACACAAGTTCTTATCATCCCTTAAGGTGTGTTAGTACATGATGTGTAACGTATATGTGAGCAAAGTCTCCAACACTACATGAGTGCCACATACCAGTTATTGTAATCTACAAAAATTATTTATTAACAGAATAAAGGAGGAGAAAGGCTGGGTGCAGTTTTAAATTAGGGTTTCGTTCACTTCACTTCCGGTTACATGATTCACAAACGGAGGGTGTGAATGTGTATCTAAAGCTGTGTTTAATTTGTCTGTCTCTGTTCTCTGCTCATGGTTTACTGTTACAAGGGCTGTAACACAGCCCTTGTACAGCCTCCATCTCTCTTGATTTCCCCTGCCCTAAGTAGCCCACAATATTCTTCCTTCCCCTGATTTCCCCAGTATTTCCCTGTCATTGACTCTTTGCCCTGATCTCTCCCTTATTCCCAATGCTGGAGCCAAGCATTTGGTCTGGAGAAGTGTCGGGATTGCAAAAGCTTGCTTTGAGTGCAGCAATCAAGGTCGGTATTGCTTGGCCTTGCCCCAAAAGACTTTCTGTAACCAGAGCTGGAGCCAAAGTAGTTATACCAATTTGGCAAATGTAGAGGATTCTTCTGTGCACCGAGTACATTGGGATTGCTCTTTAACTGCCTTTAAGTTTTCTCATGAAATCTGCAGTGACGCCCAAACAAGCCTAATGTGGTTAAGAACTCGGTCCAATGATCTCACATCCTCCACTGCAGTTGAAGGCTCATAAACACATTTTGTCTGTATTGGTATGTTGTCATAATTTGGGAGACACATTGCCTGGAAACACAATAGTTGGTTATGAAAGTCTAGTTTGATGCTGAGAGATCACAGCCAGATGTTACATTCCAGTAATCAAAAATGAGTTATTGCAGGAACAAATAAAAAGTAGTGAAATGCTAATTTTATATAGCTCTTTTTTTTTTTTTTCTTAAAAACATTATTTATTTTTGTCTTTAAAAGAAGGGACTACTCAGAGGAGACAATGGTGACTAGGAAATTACTAGGAGAAGAAATCCAAAGAACTATAGAATAAGTAGAGCTAGTTAGGGGAAACATTTCATGTTATTCATTAATTTAGGATGTATCTGATCACAGAATGTATATCTGATTACATGCATTAAGCATAACAGAGGTCCAAGAAATGACCAATAGACTGTACAATCAACTGGTGCAGAAATAAAGATGTGTATTTGAAGATATGGTAGATAAAATATTTCACAGAAAATTCAGAATTTGCAGGTACCTGCTGCACAAGGCAATCTCAAGGCCATTCTTTCAGATAAGTTGAAGAATAAATGAAGAAATGCAAGAGCTCTTTTCTATCCCATCTCTATAAAGCATGTGATGGGATGCCAGGGGAATATCTGTTAAACCAGTGAAAATTGAGATCAACAGAAGTATTTTGTGGTGGGTAAGGAGATGCTTAAAATAGAGATGTAATCAGATAGTGCTGAAAGGGAAGATGCTGTCATTGAAGGAAATTAGTTTACAGAGGAACAGAGCAGAAGCAGCAAAGGAGCAGACTTGGGAGCTTTATTTTTTAATATTTTTTCTGTATTGTGGAGAATGGGAGAACCCGATTGGAAATGATAGTGACACAAAGGGTTGAGAGATGATCAAGACATGAACAATCAAGATATAGAGAAAAAGCTGAATGGTTTGAGGCCTTGAGGATTAGAATGGGATTAATTTCTGAAAAATATAATGTCAAGTATTTATCTTGGACAATGATAAGAAAAAGCCTTGTGTAATAAACCATAAACTAATCTGGTAAAATCTGAGGATGGGGGACCTTGGACATGTTATTTACCAGAGTAAGTATGTACTATTGCTGTGATACAGACAAGAAAGACAGCTATGGTCAGGAGAGCAATTACATGTAGAAAGAGGGATGGTTATTGCAGGTTTTCAGACCTCATCTGGAATTCCATCTCCTTCATGGGGCTCCCTTATTCAGGAAAGATGGACTCAAATGGAAGTGATGCAGAGTGACAGTGTAAGGCTTGGCACCTTGTGAGGAGAAACTAGGAGAACGTGGCATCTTTTGGACAAAGCAGTTTTTCAGTTCATAAAGTTGTTACAGAAAGAAAATAACTATTTAGGCTAAAAGACATAGTTGTAAGAAAAGACAGAAATCAAGTGTAAATGTAAACTGGCCATGTGCAAGTTTTAGAATGGAATTAAGAATGTTCCTACTGGGAATAAGAACAGGAGCAGAGGAAGTGAAGAAAACAAACAGCTAAAATGGAAGATAATAAAAGAGGATATAATATGACATCTACACTAACAAGAGAACACAAGAGTACTCCCTGAGCTCAAAGGCCAATTTCTTAAATTAAAAATTATATTTTTATAGTTCATGAAATCATTGTAGTGGTGGCAGTGAAGTACAATCTAGCTAAATGAGACTGGATTCTTATGTTCAGGTGAGGAGAGAGCATTAAGATCATCCATCCTGAAATTTAATGTAATACAACCCATAGAAACCTACTCATTCATTTTTTGCTCCAGGCTCAATGCCTCTCTTTGATCTAAAGCACATCTTTTCAGAAAGGTATTCAGATTTAATTTAAGTGCTTCAAGTGAAGTAGAATCCACCACATTTAACAGCAACTTCTATTGAAACTGCAATGCAGATGGTTTAAGAGAAGAGCTTTTGACCTTCAAGGTTTTTTTTGCCATCGTTGACAGGCCTTATGAGGAACTACATCAGACAGATCGTTGTGGAAGATATTAAACTTCCTACATCTATTCTGATCTGATGATCTCCTTTTCAATATTTTCAGGAGTTAATGGCCTGTGGTATGTTTCTTCTGCTACTAAGACCAACTTTAAAATCAGTGAAGTTATTCCCATTTATACCAGGTAAAAATATGATTCTTTATGTATATGATTAACAGACTTCCTGGGATGAGTAAATATTTTCTAAGTAATCCAACAGAGTGGAAAATAGCTTACCTATAAACCATGTATCTTATATCTATTTCTTATATATAGCTATTGCTATATAGCTATCCATCTTATCTCTGAGTAAAGCCAGCCGACTTTGGTTTATGGTATGATTTGTGTAATGCACAGCATTCAAATTCTTGCACAGATAGAAACATTTTAGTGTAATACCTATTTCCTTTAATACTACCTTCTTAAATTTGACATATAATCTGAAATACCCCTTTAAAGTCAGTCTAAACAATTTATCTCTAAAAAAATATATTTTTGCCAACAATAACCATCTCACCTGTTTTATATACTTAGGATGGATCACCTTCAGGTTAGAAAACTAACTTTTAAGATTAAATGAAAGGGATCATATTTAAAAAGTATGGAAAAGAAATGTCCTCATGACAGGGTGTTCTGGGTGGGTGTCACAGAAAAAATTTGGAGTAGTGCATGGGTAAGAGACTGAATCAACTGTACTCGAATGCAAACAGACATCTAATTTCTGTGTGACTGGGTGAAAGGACTGGGGAAAAAGCCTTTCAGGTCTGTGAATAAATTTGAGTTATGAAGAACTGTGCAACTCAAAACCCAAGAATGGAGCTAAATCCAAGCATAGTTAAATAGTGATTCAAATAATAGTTATCTCTTGCAACATTTTTGTTTGGTGGTATTATTTCCCTGACACCCATTCTAGAGATCTCGGGCACCATGGAGCAGAGTCCTGTGCACCCAGCAGTGCGTGTCCTGGAGGATGCTTGCACTATGGCTGACATCTGTAGCAACAAGCTTATTGTGTGTAACACTGTGGTTATGCCTCATTTTTAGTAACCAAAGACTCTTTCAAAAGCAAAATATCTTTGATGCCAGGTTTTGAACTAAAACCAAAATCAAAATCCCTGTGTAATCAAAATCGTTGCGTAAAAGGCCTTTTTTTTTAGGTATCATTAGCACACACTGTTAAGTATGTCTTTTGTAAGGGTAGTTTGAATATGATTAGTCTGTACTATGGTGCTATGAAAAGAAAGGAAATGTGTCCAAACTCTGCTTTTAGCTACAGCAGTCAGCACAGACATCTGGAGGTCAAGTATTTTTAGAGGTCTGACTTGGATTAGAGTCTGACCCCCATGCGCATGAATCATCACAAGGATTAATGAAGTGTATAAAGTATGTGTGCTTGGTAATCTCATCTATAGACACGACAAAGGAAGAAATTCTTCACTTTGAGGGAGTTAATGGTTTAGCAAAGAGAAGATACAAAGCCTAGCCTTAAGCTGATGCGAAGCCCACAGCTTAATGGAAGAGTGTCTTTTATTATCTTAACTGCAGCAACTGTGTTCCAAGGAGGTATGACATGAAATGATCCTGTTCTACTTTTAGTTGTGAAGTTTTGTCCCTTTCCTTTTGGTATTCTCACCTCTGTTGTAAACATTACCTATGAAAAAGATTCTATTTTAAATTTAAACTAGAGTTTCATCATTTTCATTTATTTTAGTTCACATTTTCTGTAAAATTTCAGTTCCTCTGAATTCAGTTCCTCCTCCACATTTTCAGTTCCTCTGGCTCATGACATGAATATAAACATGGTTGCTCAAGATTTGACTTTGGCCAAATACCTTCAAAGGGGCAAGTAGCTCTCATAGTAATTCAGGTAACATAAAATAAGGAGTATATTACCTGAATTTTCTCTTGAGCTTTTCCATCAGCTTTCTAACGGAAAGAGGTCTCTGCCATTCCAGCTGTCCACCCAGGAAAGATACTCTGAGGCAGAGGAGTTCCCTAAAGATTGTCTTGCCTGTCCTTGTAGAGGAGGATTTTAAATGTTCTGAGTCAGCTCTAAGACTGACTCTATGCAGAGCTTTGAAATCCTTCATGAATGGCATCGATAAAAGGCTTGTCTTCAGATGCTCCTCCCTTGTGGTATTGTAGTGTTTGTCAGAGAATGAGTCAAGGGGGTCAGAGAGCAAGTGAGGAAGCACATCACAACCTACAAAACCCTGAGTTGGTCCCTAAGAACTTCTACAGCTACAAAAGCCCCAGGATTATTCCAGCATGTATATTTTTTTCTTTCTATCTCAGTAAAGGAAGGTCTTGGATACCTCTTGTAGTGCTGAAGAGACTCATCTTTATGCAACAGCCAGGACTATCCCACTTCCATGTGTTTGTCTGATCAGAGGGAGGTAATCCCAGATAATTTGTGAAAGATGAAAAAAAGAGGAACTATTCTTACAGTAGTGGTTAACATTTGAAGCTTAGCACTGGATGGTTCTGAGATTCCTCTGAAAGGAAAGTTCACCACTCTCAGCTCTGATTACAGGCTTGGGAGGCCAATGGTCCCTCAGCATGGGCTCCTTAGCTTTTCTGAGGAGGAACAGGCTCTTTACAGCATCTTTCTTCAATGGCTTCAGAAGGAAATTAGTTTTTAGTGCAAATGTAAATTGCACATGTGCAAGTTATAATTCTGGATCATTGCCAGTAGGTAAAGTCTCTAACTCTGCTATTTGGTAGTTACTATAAAGTTTTCAGTAATACTCTTCAGTTCTCTTCCTGTCCTTTCAGCTACAGAAAAAACATTTGGAAAGAAAAGAGTCTTTTTATGTATACAGGGGATAAATGAATAGCACTTGTGGGACAAAGATGAATGGAAATTGAAGTAAGAGTTTTTTCAACAAATGCTTATAGTTTGCAAACGACAGAATTTTTATATTCAAGTTTTGTGAAAAACAGCACTCAGGTGTAGAAATGAGAGTTTTGTGTGTGAGGGGAATAAACTGAAAAAGCAATACAACTATCTGAAGCAGAAAAGACCCCAGTGCCCACAAAGTGCTGCAGGGAAGCAGAGTTTAATGTCAGTGGGATTGTGAAGGTCAGTGAGCAGATGAGGGTTGATGGAAACTCCTCTCTGGACTGTGAAAAGATCATACACATCTGGTAGAATACTCCCAGAGGACCTCTAAGTTCCAGGGGGTTGTGAAGCCTGTAGCTCATTTGCTGTGCTGTGTTATTTTGATAGCATCACTTTGTCTACAGCAACTATAGAAAAATAAAGAAGCACCCATTCAATTTTCAGAGCATGGATGTTTTATCTCAAATGAAACTTAAGAAATTAATAATGTTGAAAGCTAAAACTAACTTACATTTGTTTTTAATTTTTTTTAATATGTTTAGCTTTTACTTTGCCAAACAGAGGTATGCCTCACTGAAAGAGGGGATTGAGTATCACATTATCCTGAAATAGAAGAAATACACTTGTCAAAATAAATATCAAATCTGCATTTTTTGAGCAAAATTTCATGGCAGATATTATGGACTTCCTGTGTACCAATTCTAAACATAACTAGTGACCACATTGCCTGCTCGCCTGTATTATGCAGGATTATCATATAAAGCATTAAGAATGCATCTTGATAGGGAACAATATAATTATAGTTGCATAACTGGTGTCTATAAAGCAATCACAGAATGACCTGGTTCTCATTTTCTAACTGGTAAGTATCTGGTTTTGGATCACGGAATGACCGTATACCTCTCTGGGCCTCATATCATTGGGATGCTTCCCACCCATGGGTGGAGGGCAGCAGGGAAAATTCAGAGAGAAAGTGTCACATTTCTCTAACAGGTTTATTCTTTTTCCTCGGAAAAAATATGGCAGGAGAGCAGTTAGATATATTATTTCAAATTTGCACTCACAGTGACTTGCCTTATAAACTTTTTTTGATTTACATAGTCATAAACAAAATTAGAATTGTTTTCTGGTGTTTAGACCTGAATATTAAACATGCATGTCTTCTCCAGAAAAACCCTCCTTGATCAGCTCCTCCCTACTTGAAAAAGAAGACAATATTCTAAAAATGCATGTGAAATCTTTTGATTCTTCATTGACACAGGCTGTTCTCTGCATTTTTAAGGCATCTTTCTTCACAGCAATCTGTACTTTATAACACAGACATTTTCAAGATGAAAATGTCTGTGTTATAAAGTACAGATTGCTGTACAGGGGTCAAAAATACCACCCCTTATGTAAGTCACAGCTCCCATACATGGAGCCCTGCCTATATAGTACAAACCTACAGGAAACCTTTTCAGTATGTGTTCTTTAGCAAGCTTTTTTTTTTTTACAAAGTTAAACCTAATCATAAACTTACTAATAATATACTGTATCTACAGGCTAGATGTGACGCCCTTTCTGACACTGATTATCATTTAATCCGTGATAAATTAAATTTGAAACCACCAAAATATTTTAAACTGGGAGACATACAGTTTAACTGAATCCTGAACAGGTGCTGGGAAAGAGGAAATCCCTGACAAAGAGCTCTGACATAAAAGAAGAGCTTAGTTGGTCAAGTAGAAAAATGAGCTAAATTACGTAAAGCAGCAGTAAACAAGAAGATCTGTAGAGGCAGGGAGGGTGTAAAGAGAAATATGTGGATTAGGTATGTGAGTTTATTCATATTTAAGGATTTTAATAATACCCAAGTATCACTCAAATTTTAAAGATATGTATTTCAGAGAGTTTTCAGATGAAAGGCTCAGAAGAAAACCAGTGGTGTATGGGAAGAGAAGGCTGTGCCCTTTGGGAGGCAGAGTGGATCACAAGCTGCTTGAGGTTTGTTTTCTGGAAAAGTTGTTACTTTAGGGGAAGTGAGAGTGTTTGAGACACCAGACCTTGCTAAAACAGGAACATATGGGTGGTGTTGGCACCAGGCCATGGAGAGCCTGGGTAGGAGTTTAGCACAGAGCTGGATGGGGATTTTCTGGTGAAACTTTTGTCAGAATAGGAACTTTTTGTGAAGACTTATCCCCATTTAAACTCTCTCACTGGGGACAAGCTGTACATGGCTTGAAAAGTGTGGTCAGAGGGAAGGTATGACAAACCTCTGACCAGCACCCTTAGGGCCAACAAACTCACCTGGTCCACAGAAATGCCCATGCCCTCTAAGGGCCTCTTTTGGTAAGAGGGATATTACTTTCTCTCAGCCTCTGAAGAGAGGACAGCATCAGGATAACCCAGCTATACATTTTCTAGCCCAAAGCTGAGGCTAACAAAGCAGACAATAGGATCTGCCTGCTCCTGTGTGCATGGACATGTCCTGGAAATCCAGGTTTGTATCGATGATCAGGCTCCTGCCTCTTGTGAGCTGGGCTGTTCAGCAACTCAGTTTGGGCTATATCTTTTATATAAACAGTTTGTGTATCTCTTGGCTGGAGTGCAGATGATCATAGTCATCATGAAAGAAATGTTTACATTGCTAATGGTGACAAGGACCTTTTATTTAAAAATGAAAGTAAAAGCCCTAGCAGGCAAGAAATCTGTTCCCAGTGGCCCACTAACAGGAGCCCATCCACTCTTGGCACACTAACAGGAGCCCATTCACTCCTGTAGCCCACAGGAAACAGAGAGGCTTCAGATCCTGTTCTGAGACACAACTCTGCTTATCATTGTACAGTTCAGGGTGTGGTAGAGGAAAAGGAAGGAAGGAAGGCAGCAGCATTATCTGGCAGAGAGAGGTCACACAGATATCTTTCTGGGTGGATTACAGCTTGTTCTGGGCTGTAACAGGGGTGGGGCTGGAGTCAAAGAACTGCTGAGCTGTAATCAGTCAGTGCCTCTGAAAGAACAGGCTTGCAGCTTTGGGCTACACCCCTTTCTAAGGCAGCTTTGGGTCAGGGCATGTCCATCTCATGGCAAAACTTCTGCACACATGCCCACAGTGCAACATAGCTGAGACCAGATCCTCATTTCCTGTCGTCTTTTCCCCCTATTTTGACATCACTTTAACAGAACAAAGTTCTATAACTGAAAGACACATGCTCATCCTTTAGAGCAGTTTAAGAGCAAAAAGTGTCTGCTGTGGAATAGAGATGCTGTCCCCTTGAGAGAACTCCAGTGTGGAATCCATCTCCTAAGTCTTCAGATTCATGGATTCACTTTTTGGTCAGTGGCAAGAAACAGGCAGTTCAAGGGCACAGTTCACCTGTCCTGTTTTTATGCCTACTTTAGGATAAGATTAATCCCTCCTTAGCAGTGTCCACTCCTTGGAAGAAGCTGTGAAGGCACACTAGACAGCTGATGCAGCCACCCATATGCATGTCTAACACTGGTTGAAAACACTTCTACATCTTTTTTCATGTGATCAGTTGCAGTATCAGCCTTGCGCTCAGTCGTTACTATCTAAACCCTGTGAGGTATGGAAGTTTCCAAAAAGTTTATGCACTCATAAATTACAAATCAGCTACACAAAATAATGAAAATGGATTAAGATGCATGCTTAAATGCAATAGTACTATCATCTTTCTTCTACTTTTTATTCAGCCTTTGGAGTTCTTGGGTATATTTTTGTCATTTTTTCCACTCTCATCCTTCAACTCAAGGCTTAAATCAAAGGATAGTTTAAAATGAGGGCAGGGAGTCTTGTAGTTGTTTGACTGTGGGATTTGAGTATAAACTCAGCTGTCATGGCAGGGCCACATATCAAAAATAAGATCAGTTAGGAAACTGTAGTATTTTTCTAAGAATCAGACATAATAATATTCTTCAGTTTTACAATTGAATTATTACAGGTTTTTACAATATTGCAATGAGATGTAATTGCTAAAGTTGTAACTCAACTTGAGTCGTAGTAAACTAAGTACAAGCTGAGACAGACATTGTGTTGCAAGTACAGTCAAGGGCAAGAACAGATACTAAAATTTTGCACTGTTTTAAAGGTGTGTGTCCCACTGTTTGCACTGCAAACATGCCTTTGTTAGGCAGCACACCCCATTTAGGTGACTGCAGAAATGCTGACAGGGCTAATGCCACTCAACATTTGCTTCACCTGGCATTATGGGTAAACAATTTACTGTGAAAGCATGAGAAAGCGCTTATAATTTGCACTTAATAAGTTTAATTAGGAAATGCAGAAACTTGTATTGAGACCTCAGAGCAAAAAGAGAGTTTGCAAGAGGTCAAGTATCCCTTTGGCTGAAAGACAAATGCAGTGACAGCCTGAAATCCATCTCTGCACACCTTATATAAGCTGAATCTACTGATTCAGCTGATCCTGAGATCTACTGATCCCTTTGAAGCTTCAGCCCCCACTCTGAATATGGCTCTTACCCATCTTCTCTGTTGTGCATTTATCACTGAAATGGGCAAAATCCTTTTTATTCTCCACTATTCACACCCCACCATTCAAGGACTTCACTGTTACCCAGGACAAATCAATTTTTCAAGTCTGAACCTGAATGTGTGACTAGTTGTGCAGTGAATCATCTGATATGGGGCTTTGGTCACAGCCTGAGCTTGTGGAGGCACCTCACAAGAGAAAAGAGAGGTTGTAAAACAAGACGAAAAAGACTCAGAGTGAGGAAGGCTCAGAGGTGAAGGAAGATAAAAACTGTAAAATCAACTGTAGCTGCTTGGGATGTTTTAAAGGGGGGATGCTTTACTCTGGGTTCATTACAGAAATACTGGCTTATTCTTTTTTTGGCTAAAATATGTCTCTCCAGTATTTTGTGTGAGCATGTTGTCAGAGCTCCCCTGCTGGGGTGGGAGCTGTGTGTGTTGCATCAGAGGCTCTCACCCTGTGCTGCACTCAGGTTCTGCACTAATCTGTAGAGGAGCAGTAACTAAATGGATTTTCACAAATTCTTTGCTGAGAAAAGCTTTTGAGTAGTTTGTGGCTTAGGCTTTGTTATTGGTAGGGTATAGCTGATTATCTAAACAGTTAGTGGAGGGGTAGTAGAAGCAATTTCATATGCAGATAAATAGCAGCAAAATTTCTCATGCCATTCCTGTGATTTATAAGCCTCTGCAATTATCTGCATGACCTTCGTACTTGTAGGTGCAACTAAGAATGTAATCTGTTCCATAATTGCAGCCTTTCCCTTCTCCAAGGCATAAAACACTGTGTAGCCAGGAAATAAGAATTAGGCAAACATATGGAAGATTTAAGCTGAAAATCTGTCACTTATTGGAAACTGCTTGTTTGTTTCTAAATTTAGATTGCATATTTTTGCTTTAGCTACTATTAAATATAGATATGAAGCATGTAGGAATTGTAGCAAAGTCGGATACTGAGTTTCTGTTCAGCAGCTGTAATTTAGCATGTTGTAAGCTGGGATCTTACCAGAACTTGCTTGTGGTTATGTTCAATAGGGTTATTAAAAAAACCCCAAAACCCCCTAAAAATCCCAAAAACCTCAACTCACGCCAAGAAACCTCCCCAAAACTCACCAAAACCAAGGAAACAGCAGAAGTTCTGGGCATGTCAAAGGTCCTTGCACACTGTCCTGTTTTGAAGAGCCAGTGTGAATGCTCATGCTTGCCTCCTATATATTATTATTTCCTCAGCACATTTTCCCTCAGCCATCTCTGACTGAATGCCTGAGCTAAGCATCTCATGGACAGCAGTGCTATGGCTCAAGCCTTCCCTAATCAGTGTCTACTCTGTGTGAACATTTACAGCAGGGTCGTTTTCGGTACATTGTGCAATTTCCAAACTCCACTATAATAAACTTACTTTTCTGCAATTGTATGGTCTGATTGCAGACTTATCTTTTCAAATCCTGTATCATCTGTAATTCCCTTACTACCCTTCATGGTCCTTTTCATACATTTTTATATGACTGTTTAAATGTTTCTCATGATTCATCTGTGGCTATGGCACTCATCCATAAAGACACCCACATTTCTCAATTTACTTCTTTGTGGAGCATGTTAGATGGAAACCATACCACACAGTTGTTTCTCCCAGTCCTTACAAGATCTGTATTTCATGAGTGCAATTACTTTTAGGAGCATTCTCAGATTTAGGGTGAATATTTGAAATAAGGTAGTCAGACAATTGATATCCTAGAGTTATAACAAAGACTATTATCCCAGAAAGGAGCACAGGAAGTCAGAGGCAGGTATAGATACACTACTGAAAATGGGAAAGCTAGTTAAGAGAGCAGCTGGAGGGAATTATTTTAAATGTAGAGTACTGGTGGGGTTTTTTTGTGGATCCTACAAAAGCCAGATTCTAATTTACATCTTTTTGTCACCATCTATAAGTGTGTTATATACTAACACTTCCCATATTTTTCAAATATAGAGACCGGAACTGAGAAACAGGAATTGACATTGAAGACTGAAAACTGGGTTTGGGCCATGTGGACTTCATAAATCAGTTCAGATCAGTGTTCCCTTAATCTCTCACACTGTGTTCACCCTCAAAATTAAGGCTTCTTTTTTTTTTAATGACAAACTCAGAGAAACCTGTGTCTGACCCTCATTTCTACAAGCACTGCTGTATGGGGCTTCTTCAGAGAATAGGCTCATAGGAAAAAACCCAGCTTTTGTCTGTGTCCCTCCAACTAAGAATCCTGAGGCAAAAAAATACCTCTTTTTTTGCCTCAGGATTCTTAGTTGGAGGGACACAGAAGAAAACAAACAAGACAAAGCCCAAACTCAATGGAATAGGCTTTCTGCCTTGCTTTCTGGAATGAGTCTAGCTCCTGTTGCTGAGAGGGATCCTGCACCTAGTGCCAGAACTAGGGTTGCTGTGCTGGGGTTCAAAATGCTTCTGGAAACCTGCACAGTGGGACTTCTGTGCACCACAATGCTCAGGTTCCTGAGGTCCTGACTTGCTGGGGAAGAGGAAAAGGATCTGAAGCAGATACTCAGAGGGAGAAAATGTTGGCAGATTCCTTATCCCTCCTCTCTTGGGAAAAAGCAGACTCATCCCTTCACACTGGTTGAACATCTGAAGTGGAAGTGTGAACACAACAGAATGAATGCTGACAGTAAACATTAGTCAGTGAAAGAGTAAACCCTGCAACGTAAAGGATTGAGAAATGCAATTATTTCAACTTCCTCTTAAAAGCAGGTCTGTAAAATATTTTTCTGCTCACCTCTCAAAACTAACTTCTGCTTCATTATTTACTTTTGAGGTGTAGGACAAGTCATAGGATTATTAAAGAGAAGTACAAATCACAAGACACAGTAAGAACCTGGAGACTTGGTGGTAACAACTGGTAGTGTTCCCTTAATGCTTGGTTAATATTTACCTGTGATAAAGCAACTATTTAAGCAATTGTGGATGACTTGGTCTTAACATTTGCTTTCAGGAGCAGAGCACAGTGTATTTGACATGCTTTGAGAGGTTTTCTGAAGACACAAGAATAACTTTTATCGAGGTCAAACTCTTAGGAAAGCGTCTTTTGCAGCACTCGTTTTTGTCTCAGCTTGTTGAAAATGGCGGGTGTAAGCAAATGCATGAAGTACTCCATGTTCATCTTCAACTTTTTCTTTTGGGTAAGTTTGTGTTTAAACTGTTATTAATGATGTAGGAAATGTGTTCCCCATTATCTGAATGCTGCAGTTAGAGAAATTGTAAAGAAAATAGAGCATAAGTGGAACCAGAGTATGATTCTAAATCAGGGAGAGGAGAATATATTTAACTTTTGCCCTTCCCTTTGTCTTTTTCCATCTAAACACCTTTCCCTCTGCATTTAAAAGTAGACAAGCTACTCCCTGTTCATCTTGTGCCCCTCATGTCGAGAGACATCACTCATCCCAGTCAGAAGATAACAGACTCTGCAATAACATTGCACAGTTGTTTTCCTTTTATTTCTGTTTGCATGCAAGATCCTGAAAATGCAGTTGCAATAGAAAATACGGAAAATTTACTTGAATTTTTAGCCTCCTGATTGATAAATGGTTTTCATAGCCTTCTTTCTGGTTCTTTGCTTTACATTTAGTGCATAATTAGTTTCTGATGGTGGGCAGTAAATGTTTCTAAGAATGTATGTGCTGGCAGTACTGCCACAGCTGTACCAAGGCTGATACAGCACAGCACAGCACAGCAGGCAGGTTTCTGGGTATTATTTAAACTGCATTTGTCTACTTACCACATCTCAGCTGGGTTGCAAGAATTGAAAGCTCTGAGTTAAAGAACACTTCTCTCACGGTTCAGCCTCATTGTCAGATTTCCTGAAAGAGCTTTGTCAGGTTCACCGGGGTTCACTGAAACCAGAAGTAGAACTCCTATCCATATTATGGGCTTTGCCTCTAGGGATTTTTTTCAAGTGAAAAGGTGATACCATTCAAAAGGGACCACAAACAGTAGCCTTGGAAAATTTGTGGCTAGCCCAAATTCTTTGATTACTTATGGACCTCACAAAGAAATTCCTGACAGAGCAGTGATGGTTTGGACTGTCTCCCCCAGTTCCTTCCTTCAGTTTAATGAAGGCAGATTGAAGATTTTTGATATTTGTGTTGAAGTTTTTATGCAACAGTATTTACAGGAATCTGTAAGTTTCTGAATTTGACTTCCTGTTCCTCAGGAAGTTTTTTCCTGTTTTTGTGGTTTGACCCCCACCAGCAACCAAGTACCACACAGACACTCACTCACTCCCCCACCAGCAGGATTGGGGAGAGTTGAAGGCATAAAAGCTGGAAAATTCGTGAGTTGACATATAGACAGTTTAATAGGGAAAGAAAAAGCCATGTATGTAAACAAAACAAAACAAATAGTTAATTTCCTGCTTCACATGGGCAGGCAGGTGTTCAGCTATCTCCATGGGGGCAGGTCCTCATTTTGTGAAGTGTTTACTTGTGAACACAAATGCCATCACTCCAAATGTCCTTCCTTCTTCTTTCTGCCAGCTTTATCTACTGAGCATGATGTCAAATGGTCTGGAACATCCCTTTGGTCAGCTGGGGTCACCTATCCTGGCTGTGTCTCCTCCCAACCTCCCATGCACCTGCAGGCTCCTCACCAGAGTAGCAGTATGAAAGGAGGAAGAAAACTTGATGTAAGCCCTGCTCAGCAATAGCAAAAACTTCTCTATATTATCAACCCTGTGTTCATCACAAATCCAAAACACAGCCCTATACCAGCCACTGTGAAGAAAATTACCCCAGCCAAAACCAGCACACCTGTTCACATTTATCTGTGTTTACTGTGAGCTAAAACATGGACAAATGTCTTAGACTAGTATTAGGAAAGCTCCAAAATACTTCTAGAATGAACATTGGACTGGTGTCCTATGCCTCCAGTGACAGTATGGATTTCCTAGGGAGAAAAAAGGGGTGGGATCCTGGGGGAGTCATGAAACAAACGTGTGAAACAAACTTCCTCCTATTTTTATACCAAAGTTGAAAAACCCATACTGTATTCTAAGGCAGAAAATGCTGAGAGCATTCACTGTGCATATGCCTGCCTTGATGGAACAGAGAAGGATAGGAATGCAGCTATAGTTAATTATTTTTAGGCAAATGTTTAGTTTAGCATGATCAAGATAAGGAAGAACAGTATGGCCTGACAGAAATACAATGAAACGGAATTTTTGGTTCACATTCCTGTCTCTAATTCATGGAAATCACTAAACTGCAACAGTAAAGTTGAGGGAACAGAGATGACTTTACAGCCACTCATCCCACAGCTGCTCTCTCTAGTACTAAGACAGTTGAGAAGTGGAAAATTACTAATACTGGGAAATGAAGGTGACTTTAACCTAAATAGATAAGAACGACTGTTGTGTATTTACCTGGTGTTCTTATTTTACACCCTTTGCAATCTCTCAGGGAGTGTCCTCTCTTAAAAGACTCAGGAATGAGCTTTCTAGGCTTCTGATGACGTTTTCTAAGCAGGTCATGCAGCATCACACTAAGTGTGTAAGCCCTGGAATAGTCTAAGATAGCTCTGGAAATTGACTATGGATGGCTTCACTACACAATGCGTGTCCCCTGGGCATCTACATGCCCATGAGCCCCATGCTGGATTCCAGCACACAAATAGAGCTTTTCATCTTCCCAGTTAGGTGAAGAACAGCAGACTGGTTTTTGAAGATCTGTGCTTTGGAACTGGGTGCCTATATGGACTGTTAGAAACTAGATGGAGTTTCTAACAGTCCTTAAATTAATCCTTGTCAGTTTTGTGCATTAAACCTAACACATGTCAGATTTTTCTTCTTTCCTTTCTTTGGAGTTTGCAGGATATCCAGTCTCACCTGTTGTCTGCATTGCACCAACTTCTGCTCCTCCACATCATGCAAAATTGGAGGATTAGCTATTTTTTTCACTGAATACTGACATCTGACGCTTGTTTGAAGCAATGTGATTGGTGATAGAGATCTTTGATCAGCTGTTAATACCAGACTTGCAGTCCCATCTACAAAGTGGCCCCTTCCCTGAACCTTAATGTGAACATCTCAGTCCCTGAAGTAGCAAGACAAGCTTAGCAGGTTTGCTGAGCCAGAGGCCACATTCTCTGTAGGACCTGCCTAGAATTGTCATTTCAGGTGTCTCAAGGAAATATGCCAGTCAAATATTTTCTTTAACAGAAGCAACCTTCTGTGGTTGTAAAAGTTCCTCCTGATATACTTGAACTTACTGTTTGACAAGGGTGTGCCAGTGGAGGAAATTCCCCACAAGTTTGGTATTTGTGTGTATGAGAATTGCAGAGTCTTAATATACTGTTGGTTCAGCACTATGTCAGGTTTATCTGAGGTAGTATTGATTTAACCAGCTGAGCTGTACTTCTTTCTCAGACCAAATCTGAAGCTTGAGAAGGACCAACCAAATGTGAGGGACAACAGTACTCTTGCTGTTCAATTTATGAGACACTGATTCTTTATCAAGGATTGTGGCAAAAATAAGATAGCCATCTAATTTTGGGAAAATGGGGGAAGACCTTTTTAAAGAAGCTAATTTTATTCCATCAGAAAACACTAGCAGTTCATTAAAAATGAAATTTCCTGGAATGAAAGTTTATTTAATTGAAACTTTATTTTAAGAATACTTTAAGATGGAGTATTGCAACAAACTTGACATGTTCAACTTGGACTCCTTTGGAACAGACCATTTTTATTTGCTATTTCAAAACTTTTCTTTATGTGTTTTTGTACACTTTGCATATTATGAAAATAACTAGAAACAAACCCTTAAGATTTTACTGAAATGGAGCATTTTTTATCAACCTAAACCAACTCTATTTTAAAAATTAAAATATGTACACATCTTACTAAAGTTTTGATTTATAAACAGTGTTTCTATTTTTACATTAAGAAAATATTGTATCATTCCCATTTGATCGATGTGTTCCTGTACATTTAGCTAAATTTGCTTCTACTACTCTGCTGTATTTTAATGGGAGGTCCTATGTAACAAAAAAAATCTCTTTGGATTTGTAGCAATAGATGCTTCAGTGGAAACTTTCACATTAGTAAGCCCATGTTATGTAGTGAATAGCCACACCACTCACACAGTGCTGCTGAACAAGACTGAAATGTACAGTCATATGTTATACCATCAGTTTCTAGGCAAATTCAGCAGGATTCAAAAGGTTTCAGAGGGAAGTTCTAGTTCAATTTGATAACATGTTATAGCTGTCATTTATTGTACAACTTTATTTTTCATGTTTAAAATGTACTTATAGGAGCTTTACTTAGAGCAGGAAAATGTGTGGTACTCATGTCTGAGTGCTGGCCCTACTCCATATTCAATGATCTGCTGAGGTCATTAATGTCTTTGATACTGAATATTATATGAAAACTGCTGTGGGGAAAGTTTTTTTAAAGAAAAAATATCTAAACCATGTAAAAAAACTATTTTAATTTCAATAGTCCCAGT
Source organism: Agelaius tricolor (assembly GCF_023055355.1). Taxonomy (NCBI): domain Eukaryota; kingdom Metazoa; phylum Chordata; class Aves; order Passeriformes; family Icteridae; genus Agelaius; species Agelaius tricolor. The sequence goes on from NW_027269263.1 coordinate 34,605,883, forward strand.
CTTCAAGGGAAATTCATAACAATATTTCAGGGCCATTTATGACTTGAGTATTAGTGGCACATGGAGATAATTATAAATCTGACTAGTCCCTGGTCCTCAGTGAGGTCTCTCTCTTACCAGTCATCCCAGTAGGCACAATCCTTACACCTGAGTAGCCTCTTGGTTACCTATGTCCAACAGTTAATAAAGAGAAATTCTGTGTGGTATTCATCAACAAGGTTAGGAATAGAGTGACTGGCACACAGGGGAACAGTACCTCAATGCTCGATGAAATAGGAGCACAACCAGAAATGAAGGAATGTATCTGGACCTGTGATTCATCCTCCCTGACTCCAGCATCTTCAGGAAAGTCATGCTGGTCAAACATTCACATGTACAAGCTCAAGTTGTACTTGTCTGTTCTCTGTAAAATTGTAATGGGAACATATACTGAGACCTGTTCTAAAGATTGGAGATGGCCAGATATTGCTGCATTTGAAACAGCAAAAAGAATTAATTTAGAACTTTTCCTGTTAGGTTTGCCAAAGAGAATGTCTCCAGATATGTGTCCTGAATAAGGCTAGAAACAGCAGATAGGCAAACATCCCTTATCAAATCTCATGTTTCCATTATTCAAGAAACAACATTCTTTACAGACACACTTTATAGGTACAATAGCAATTTATATTTCTCTCTCATCTGACAGACTTTCTGTGTGCTTCCTAAACACATGTATAAATCATCATGTAAATGCTTAGTCCTCTGGGGTGGAAACATCAGGGATTTGGTGCATACCTGAAGATTTAACTACACTTACGAATTTTCCTGGAAATGAATCAATATTCTCTGCTCCAGCAATTCATGTTTCCTTTGCTTTGCCAAACAAGTGATTTCAGAAGTTTGGACAGCATATGGTGCAATTTGGATACTGAATGTTAGTAAAATAGTTGCTGACCTTTCTAACATGTCTTTATTTTCTCCCACAGGTGTGTGGTTGCATTATTTTGGGATTCTCTATATGGATACGTGTTAGCAGTGCTCAGCAGGTAAATGCATGCAGTCATACCAGCAACATGTGAAATGTGGAAACTACTGCATATACTTTAATTTCCCATATTCATTTCCACAAATTTTCTATGTTTTTGTTGAGATTGTTTGTGTGGGTGAAGAGGAATGCATTTTATGACGTTAAGATGAAACATCATGGTGCAGGTAGTCAGACAAAGCTGTCGTAACGGCGGGAGAGATGCGACACACCATATGCGATGAATAGCAAATCTCGAAGTTTATTGAAAGCTTACACATATTTATATTAGTGTTAATGAAGCTTATGCATATTGCAAAATCTGAGCTCATTATTGGTTAAAGCACACTATAATCAAACACACCTACTTCTATCTCTTAACAATTATTTTGCTTCTATGTGTACATTCTTCTAATTTCTCTACCTTGGGATAACTACATTTTCTGGCAAGCAATTTTCTCCCCCGTCTTCCCGTTTTAGAGAAGGTCACTGTGACCTTCATCAGTAATTGGGCATCGGTTGCTCAGTTCCCAGCTTGTTTCTCTTACCCTTATCCATTGGTATCACATCGGAATGTCCTTTCTCAGCTAACCAATTCTCCAAAAAGCTCTCTACATCTCCCCTGTTTTTCTGTTGAACAAGCATAGTTTGATTAAATGCAGTAGTTATCATCTTTCGCACCATATTCTGCAAGCATATACAAAAACAAGGCAAAACTAATACTAACAGCAAAACTACAATAGCTACTACAATGCTAACCTTAATAAGTGAACGTAACCATGATCCTAAGTTTAAAGATTTGAGCCATCCATCAATACCAAGGCCTGATTTGTGTGAAGCCTTTGTTTCAGTGAAGTCTGACGTATCAACAAAGTCTTTCAGCATCTTGGTTAAACACAGGAAACAGAAAAAAATAACTCGGAACTAACTCACCTATAAAATATTAAGAAATACAAATCAGATGATGTGTTTTAGATCGGATATTTGAGACAACTAAGCAGTGTAGAATAACTCATGTGCTTGTGAATCTCCTTATGCAAAGCCAGTGAAGAACTTAACACATGTGAGACAAGCTACAGCTCACACTGGTTATTTTCAGAGGGAAAAAATATATAAGAAGTGATGGAGAAGTTACAAGTTGAGTCAGGTGCTTAGAGTATTGCAGGTTTGCTTTAAATTGAACAGGTACAAGAAATATGTTTCTAAGTACAAAGGGACGTTAATGCTGTGGTATGATTTTTTAAACTCATATTCTCTTTCAGATTAAAATGCAAACCAAATGAGAGAATATTTTAAATGACATATTGTGTTCTCACTTGGACAAAGAAAAAGGATAACAACTAAGTACAAAATACTCTTTGTTCGATGTTACAGGAAAAGCTAAGCAACAGTTTTCTTGTAGACTGAAATCATTATTTAAACAATAGAATGAATGTTTTCCAGGCCTCAAACATCAGTGTTTATGCTTTATGTTTTAAAAGTCAATTGATGCTTAAACAGTAGGGATGAATATATTCTTTTCGGTAATTTATCAAAATTGTCTACAATAATAATAATAATAATAATAGTATTAATATTATGGTTGGAAGTCTATTATATATTTTAGTATCTGTTTTGAGTGGAAGTTTTGTTGTTTTTGTTGTTTGGAGGGAGTTGTTTTTTTTTTTTTTTTTTTGAGCAAACTAACATTCAGGTTAAATCATAATTCTAAATGTTACATGACATCCAGCCCAGTTTTCTAAACATATAATGAGTAACAGTTGTTTTGATTTTCTTCTTGCATCTGTGTAAGCAGTTATAGCATCTGATAAGGACTTTAGTGATCTTTTTGGGCATTAAATCTAACTCCACTGTCCTATCACGATCTTTTTTGAACAAATCAGTTAAAATTTCAATTTTCTGAAAAAGAGTTTTATGTTGTTGAAGTGGAGGAGATATCCATTCTAAGGCCCATATCTCCCCCGTTTTTCTGTTATGCTAAGTAAGTGCACCCAGTAAAAAATTTTTGTCTACACCAAACTGTCAGCTGTACAGGGAGATCAAAATCACGTCTCTGAACACTGCCTTGTGTAACCCGGTCTAATATCTGCTGCAGTGTTTCAGCCCGTTCAGGGGTTATACGAACAGGCTGTGCTGGATTAGTTCCCTTTAACAAAGGTCAAAGTTCATCTAACAGTTCAGTGTTCGATTCGCATAGGTGGAAAAAGAATATACAGCATAATAGAACTCTCCCCTAGATAGCCAGCGTCCATTATTCTAGATAAAACAAACAATCTTAACACTGTAGCCAAGAAATGTCCTAAAAGCAAAACTCTCACAGATAATTCATCAATAATGAGTGGTCTCTTTACTCTCGTTGGGACTTTTGTGGGTGAACAGTCACCAAAATCGCTGTCTGCTGCTGTTGCTAGGTCTACCCCGAGGCTCCCGGCGGTTGCGGGCTGAAGGCAGGTTTAGCCGAAGTGGTGATAGCTGCGGGCAGCCGCGGGGCGGGCGGACTCACCGGAGCCCGCTGCTCCACGGGGGGTGGAAGGCCCGTCCTGCCGTCCCCCCCTCGGCTCGGGGACGGGGCGGCTGCGGAGCGGTGCTGGCGGCTGCGGAGCGGGAGGCGGCCGCGCTGCAGCTGCTGAGTCGCCCAGGGCCGGGGCCGGCACGAGCCTCTCCGGCGGGGCGGCTGCGGGCTGTGCGCTGCGGCAGGGAGGCTGAGGGTGCGGGTCTGGAGCGGGAGGAGGCGGAGGCGGTGCAGGGTTTAACACCGGGGCAGGCGGCGCGGACGGCACGGCTGGAGTACGCGCGGGGGGGCTACTGCCCGCGGCAGAAGCCGATAGCTGCAGGGAGCTGCTGTTTAGAGCAGGAGCTTGTATCGGCGGGGCCCCAAACCAGTCTCTGCAACGCCTGTTGCTTTCACGGGCTGCACTAGTCTGCTGGGCAGCTCTTTCCTCTGCCTGGTATTTCAAGAATTCAGCATGCACGACTTGCCATAAATTTCCCAACTCTCTCGCGGTCTTATCCTCATCTATGAGTGCATGCCACAACTTATTCCCGAATATACGCCATGCTGACAATTCATGCACTGTATGCGGATTACGAAAAAACTCCTGTGCATACCCATAAGCTAACAACCCAGGAAGTTCTTTCTGTAAATCTATCCCTCTAATCTGACGCCCTCGTAAAAAGTCAGTAAATAAATCATATGCTGCTTGCCTGTCTTTATCCATTTCAACGACGATTGCGCGCTTCTTGCGGCTCTATTCAGGTCCGGCAGCACGTAGCAGCCGGGCACTCCTCTGAGCTCACCCGGGGCCGAACACCTTCCTTTTTCAGCGGTGTTTTTTGCCGTCCCCAGCCGCGAAAGGACCTGCACTTGACTTTTACGCCTCCGACCGTGGCTAGTCCCGAAGGTACACGTCCGGGGTCACCATTTGTCGTAACGGCGGGAGAGATGCGACACACCATATGCGATGAATAGCAAATCTCGAAGTTTATTGAAAGCTTACACATATTTATATTAGTGTTAATGAAGCTTATGCATATTGCAAAATCTGAGCTCATTATTGGTTAAAGCACACTATAATCAAACACACCTACTTCTATCTCTTAACAATTATTTTGCTTCTATGTGTACATTCTTCTAATTTCTCTACCTTGGGATAACTACATTTTCTGGCAAGCAATTTTCTCCCCCGTCTTCCCGTTTTAGAGAAGGTCACTGTGACCTTCATCAGTAATTGGGCATCGGTTGCTCAGTTCCCAGCTTGTTTCTCTTACCCTTATCCATTGGTATCACATCGGAATGTCCTTTCTCAGCTAACCAATTCTCCAAAAAGCTCTCTACACAAAGCGATCGATGCAAGCAGAGATATGTGACTATGAGAAGTAGCTGCAATGTTGTTAACGTAGTTTCATGCAGATGCATGCAGATTTCTGTTTGAAAATGTGTCTCTCACCTCTAGTGAAAAATAATTATGCTTTTGGTAATGATTTTGGTGTTAGAATAATGTGGAGATATGCAGCTCATAGTCTTTTCCATGTTTTTCCCTATTAGAATAGTATAGTCATATCTATTCCTAGGGTTACTCCTTATGTTTGTGGGGAATATTTTTATCTTTCTCACTATGTTCAATACCACAATTCTCATTTCCCCAGTAACTGAAACTTTGAAAGGGAAAATGGAGTTTTCCATTCAATTTTCAATAGCTCTTTAAAAACACCTTATCCTTTTCTCCTCATATTTACATATAAAGAGCTTTAAACGCCCAAGAATCTAGGATTACAATGTCCTAAAACTCCTCCTGGAGGGTAGAAAAAAGACCCTGAGTTGCCCTCATGGTTTTTTTTTGTATGGGTTATTAAATTACTTCAGATATTATGACTTTTATTTTCTGCAAAGCTAGGGAAAATACAGTTTTGAGGAGCTCTCAATCATGCAGACATGCAGCAGAGGTTGGTCCTGTTGTCTCAAAGACCCCATGGTCCTGTGGACCCTTTTGCCCAGTGAGTACTATTGGCACTGACTCTAAGTTTTAAGCAGTATATTCTTTCAAATACATTTGGGGCATAGAAATGCAAATTAATTTCAAAGCTTAATTTGCATTCTTCTGTTTCTAAAAATGACTTCTTGGCCAGAGAAGTGAAAAACAACCAGCTGTCACATAGAAGCATATTTTTTTTCAGCTTTCAGATTGAGCCTTTAGTATAGATTACATTGCAATTCTTCAGATAACTCCCCTGTTGCTCTAGCACAGTCTGTCAGTTAAGAAAACAACTTTTAAACCAGTATTTTCCCACCTGGAAATAAAAATATGGTGAAGGTAAAAGATAGCTTTGTACATTCCCTGCCATTTGGCTGATGGCACTTTACCCTTAGCCAGTCCCAGATGTCTCATGTTTGGCACAGCATGGGTGCAAGAGAATTTGGTTCAAGATGACACCGTGTCATTGGGTAAACAGGTCAGGGTGGAGAGCTCTGCCATCCTCTTCTCTGGAAGGGGAAGAATCACAACTTTCACTCCTCAATCAACATTTTACTAAAAGCTAAAACTGCCATACTTGACACTTGACAGTCTCTGATATGATGGCTCAAATGATGCAATGGAGCTTGGAAAACCAAAACCACTACCAAATCTTAGTTTTTAAGAGATTTCCTATTCAGAAAAGAATATTTAAATGTATGTCAAGTTGCTTTTCTGAAGCAACACTTAATACTCTCCAAAAACCTATGAATTAAGAGTCGGGACCAAAATTGAAAGCATTTTCTCACATTTTACCTGCAGACATGCAAAGTTCCCATTCAAAACCAATGTATGTTTCGCCTCAGTAATAACTGAGCAGACCATAAGGATTTGGCTGTAAAATGAATAGAGCTTTCTAAGAATAAATAACAGCAGGTTCAGTCCAACTTGGGAAGGGAAAGAACAACATATTCTTCAAATTATGCTTGCCTATATACCTTTGCAATTTCCATCAGAAGATAAATGTGACAGCTTCCAGACATTTTTGCTAATCTTGGCACCAGTATCACTGGAAAATATTCTTTGAACACTTTTCTCGCTTTAGGCCTTTGGCCTTAGTCACTCCTGTGGGAACTGAATAATTTGATATTTAATAATATTGAGGTATATGAATTGTTTAGTTGAATGCCCCACACATTAAAATAAAGTTCTCATCTCTGAGGGTAATATTAGAGATCAAGCCTGGGAGAAAACAAAAAAAAAAAGGAAAAAAAATCTGCCTTGGAAAATACATCTAACTATTTCTCAAATATATGCAGCATCACTCTGAGAAGTGTTCTCTCAGGAACAGCCATAGACTATGTTCCTGGTTTCCTAATGACAAACAGAGATTTTTTTCTTTAACATTGGGTTAATGTAGGAGAGGTTTTGAGGTAATCAAGTCTCCTACTTCCAGTAAAAAGCAAAGATTCATTGACTGAAAACCAACTAAAAAGCCCCTTTGAAGACAGAAGATCTATATTTTTTCAATTACTCTGTAAAGTTGATTTTCATCTTGTGCAGAAACAAAGGTTGTGAAAAACCAGATATTATAAAGCTCTCCACCACAACATTTGTGAAGGGAGCACTAGAGCTTTGTTTATTTATGGGTCACAATTTCTCCATAGTTGCTACTCAGCATATTTATCAGTTACAAAATAATGATCTTGTTCTGTGGAATACAGATGCTTTTAGGAGGACCTTCTTGTAGCTGAAAGATTGTTTTTCCTCTCTTTTTCCAGGGGATGGACAGCAGCATGCTTGGAGGAGTTAATCTCCTGATAGCTGTAGGTGCCATCATCATGATCCTCGGGTTCCTCGGGTGCTGCGGTGCTGTCAAGGAGAGCCGGTGCATGCTGATGCTGGTAGGAAGGAAAAACATCTGTCTGCCTTTCAAAGGCCACAGCTACATATGATGGATGGAGTCTTTGCAAGTAGCATCAAATGAGGATGGGCATCTTTTAATTTAACCAAAAGCATGATTATAATCCTGTGTTTTCTTTCCTCACCTTGAGTTTGGGCCCCTTCTAAATTCTGTTGTGATAAAAATTATGGTTGGTCTCATCAGCAAGAAAACAGGGTCCAGAGAGACTTGAGCATATTACTCACTAGCTTTTTTTCCATCCAGCCATCATCAAAGTTCCCTCCATCAGCTTTCACCCATTACCTATTCTACTTAATTTTCTAAATTCCCAGCCTTCTCTTTGCTGGTTCACCTAGAATGTCCTCCCTGTCCTCCTGCCCAACTCTCACCTACACGCTGTTACCATGACACTGTTCTGGTGTGTGCCTTGTTTTGATTACCAGCTGTTTTGATCACTGGCTCTCTGTCTTGAGCACCAGTTTTTCTTATCATCAAAGAAGAAATAGTTGGAGCAGCTCTGACTGGAAAATCATTCTACCCACATGGTTATTCAAGCATCTGAAAGATAAATACTAACTTAAAAGAAATTATATCACCTTGGTCAAAAGTAATACAGTTTTCTACCCCTTTTGTTTTTCCCCAGTTTTTTATTGCACTGCTTCTGATACTGATTCTTCAGGTGGCAGCAGGTGTTTTAGGAGCAGTGTACAAACCTCAGGTACAGTATTATTCTATATTTTCATTGATGTCTTCATATAGTTTTATTTCTTCTCAAAAAAAATAGTGATATATTTTAACTTGCAGGTTGAAGCAGCCTTTAACCTTACTCTGAGCGAAGGTGTGAGTGGACTGCAAAGTACTACAGGAGAATATAAAGAGTATCAGGAAGAGTTCCAGAAGCTGGAGAAAATGGTAATTAAGCAGTAAAAAACCAATGGGGTCGTTGCTATCTGCCTCATCTTTGGTATCTGTCTCCACTTAATTTTATGACTACTCTGCTGCAGATTTGAATTTCGTTCCCTGGGGTGGGAAAGGGTCTGACTTAAAGGCAAGTTGAAACACTACAGAAGGGACTTCTGTTCTCTTGAAAGGACAGGGTCTTCCTTGATGATTTCTTTGTGCCATAGTGCTGCCCATAAGAGCAATGATCAAGGACACACCACATGCAAGTAAGACTGACAGTTAGGTAAACTCTTTTAGGAGAGCACTGCATGGCCCTTTCTTACAGGTTTCCCTTCTGAAGGAACATTGATCTTTCACCATATCCCAAATAAGAACTTTTCGGTACTCTTAAGAAGAGTTTACCCCAGGGATTAGGAAAACATCAGGAGTGTATTTAATTTGGAATACCCTACAGCTATGAAGCCATTAAATGCTACACTTTACTGTGTTAGAAGAAGGAAGAAAATAGGATGAGAAGTTTATTTTTTATTGTGTTTGCACTTCTCCTGGTGCCTCCATCCTGCAAGACCCCAGATGGTGGATGCTTAGTCAGAGCTTGCCCCTGGGTATCTCACAGAGAACACCCTGGAATCTCATTGACGACACTGACATCACACACCCTCCCCTCCCACAGGCACCTGGGTCTGTGCATTGACAGAATGCCTGCTGCTCTGTTTCTTTAGTCCCTAATGGGTGATTGCTTTTATGGATTGATATAAAGTTAATTTTTATGTTTTTAAAGACTGCTGTATGAAAGAAAACCAAACAAGGAACAATATTTAGGTGTCTTATGTTACTTCCACTTCTCCTTCCCCATTCCATCTCCAGCCTCGTCCTCTGCTTCTGAGGCAGCTTATTTCTTCTGATATAATAAGCCCTCTGGAGAGAGGAGCAAAATGAAAAATCCCCTAATTACTGCATTAATTTTTAAATGTAACAGGACTGCTGTATTATGTCCCACAGCCTTTGCTTTTATACAAAATTATGTGAACATTTCCAGCTGCTTTTTAATAGAGGGAGGACCTCAAACCCAAGTTTGCACCTCTGAGCTTTAGTGGTTTGAATACAGTGGAACATGAAGTGAAACTGCACCTGGTTTAGGTTTCACAAACCCCAAATGGAGCCCTGGTCTCCTCAGTCCATTTTCAATTTAAAGAGATAACCATCATTCAAAGAGGTTATTTTTATAGATTTCAGAGTTTTAAGTGCCTGAATTTTACATTTTCCAGCCTGGCTTCTCAAGATGTGAAATATGGATGTTACTGGAGCTGGCAACTTACCTTCTGCAAGTACAACCTACGGAAGAAGGCTTGATTTAAAAAAAATAGTATACCCAGTGTTCTAGTTCCACTGTGGCACTGATAATTACTAGCTTTATAGTATGTTAATGTTTTTTGAGCATCTTATACTGAAAATCTGGTCTTTTTTTCTCCTATCTCTTCTTAAAAAAAAAACAACAACTGTATGCACTTACATTCATGGTATAGAAATGTAAATGGTATTTGAGACATATCAATTTGGGACAACTTCCATGTTGAAAAAGGTGAAATAAAATTTGTTTTTGTTGTTCCTATCAGCTCCCTCAACTACTCTCTTTAAACTGAAAATCACATATTTTTTAACTCTTCTCCACATTTACTCCTTTCTTGCAGTACCAATGTTGTGGATTGAAGGATGGACCTAAAGACTGGGGACAAAATTTTGACAAACAAAAAGACATCTGTCTATGTGAAGTAGAGAAGCCATCATCATCAGACCTCTGCACCGACTATGGAGGCAGATACATTTATAAAAAAGTGAGAAAAATGTTCACTCCTCTTTCCAAAGAGCCAAGTTTTAACCCAAGGTTATCTCTGGTGACTGGCCTAGTCAGGAGTTCTATATCTTTCTGAAAAGGCAAAGTTTTGCTTTCTCTTTCTTAGCCAGAATTACTCCCATGCCATCTGTTAAGAAATGACTGCTCACAACTCTGCTCCTTCCTCTTCTTGAGATCTCTCCAGTTTAGGCTTTTAGCAATCTGCATGGGCTGTTGATGAAAATTATTGACTTTGGGGCCAGGGTATGACCCTGGGTCAGAGCTGCACACCAGCTACCCTTTGGCTCTCATTCCTCTCTCTGAAGGCTATGCTCCCATCCAGGCTCATTGTGCTAGTTGTCATGTTGACTTTGAGACTTTCAAAATGCTAAGGTATATTGAAAATCAAACACATTAAATGCAATACCCTTGGGGTTTTATAATTCTTTAATTAAAAAACCCACACTCATTCTGCAGGATCTGCTGGAAAGAAACCTTACATATTGTGAGATTCATGGCAGAATATTCAAAGAGTGATTTCTTACAACTACAGCCTTCTGAAAATCTTAATTAATGTAATAAGGCAAAATATCTGGTGACAGGCAAAAAAGGAAGTAGAGATCTTGTAGATAGTAGAGATCTCAAATAACAAATTTCATAGTTTGTTTGTCTCATTATAAGGAAATCTGGACTCTATGGATATGCAAAAATATTTAAAAAGAAATGCACAAAATAATTGAATAGCACAAAGTAATTGAAATTTTAGAACGCTGGTGGTGCAAATTTTGCCAGTATGCACCTAGCACCAAGCAGAATTTAGCAAATGTCCATTCTGGTTGTATAATTCTTTAATTGTACAGCTCCTTAATCAGGTCCTGCCTGAGCAGTAATTTCCTCCCCATGTAGTCCCACAGAAGCAAATACTATTTTAAAGCAATGAAACAATCTGGTTAAGTAGAGGATACCAGAACCCAATCTGGAAATAAGATGTATAGAAAGAGGGTGTTTTGGCCACACTTTAATGTCTTTTTGGCCTCAGGCAAGCCCTCAAAGGACACATGAGAAGCCATCTGTGAAATTACTGCAGGTGCAAGATATTGCTCATATGAACACACAGATTTCATGGTGATGTGAGATGCTAGTTGAAACATCCAACTCTTCTGATATGGGAAAAAATATTTGAAATCCAGTGCAGTTATGAGTCAGCTTAACAGAGAGATTTTTAGAAGAACTAGAAGGAGAAGACCCATGTGTTTATTGTGAGAGAGGATATATGGTGAAAAAATACAGCTATATCTGGGGGGGAAGACAGTTGTAGTCTTGTAACAGTAATGTAATTTGAATGTATTTAAGCTGTACTTGGCTTTCCCTCCTGTTTGCAGAAGGAAGATTGTCAGTGCCTAGAGAAGATGTAGTCACTGTAAGAACAGACATATGCAAATATTCAAAAGGAGTGTAGCTCTGCACAGAACTTCAGCTGTAGAATCATAGAATAGGCTGAGTCGGAAGGGACCCATCAGGATCACTGAGTCCAATTCCTGGCCCTGCACATGACAGCCCCAAGAATCACATCATGTGCATGAGAGCATTGTCCAAATGCTTCTTGAACTCTGTAGGGTTTGGTGCTGTGATCACTGCCCTGGGAGCCTGTTCCTATGCCCAGCCACACTCTGGGTGAAGAATCTTTTCCTGATATCCAAGCTAAGTCTCTCCTGACTCAGCTTCATGACATTTCCTTCGGTCCTTTCAGTGTTCATGAAAGTGGAGAGATCTGTACCTGCCCCTCTGCTTCCCCTCATGAGGGTGCTGAAGACCAAATGAGGTCTCCGCTCAGTCTCCTTTTCTCCAGGTTGAATAGAGCAAGTGTCCTCAGCCACTCCTCATACGGCTTCCCCTAAAGGCCCTTCACATGGCCCTACTTTGGACAATCTCTAGCAGCTTTACAGCTTTCATATATTGTGGTGCCCAAACCTGCCCCCAGCACTCAAGGTGAGGCTGCCCCAGAGCAGAGCAGGACAATCCCCTCCCTTGCCCGGCTGTGATGCTGTACCTGATGCACCCCAGGACAGGGCTGGCCCTCCTGGCTGTCAGGGCACTGCTGACTCACATTCAACTTGCTATGGACCAGGACCCCCAGGCCCCTTTTTGCAGGGCTGCTCTCCAGAATCTTGTTTCTAAGTCAAACCCCAACATAACCAGGGTTGCAAAATCTGGCACCTGACCTTGTTAAACTTTATATGATTGGTGATTGCCCATCTCTCTGTTTTGGTCTCTCTCTAGGGCCTCTTTTCCCTCAAGGAAGTCAACAGCTCCTCCTAGTTTAGTGTTGCTGGCAAACTTCCTTAGTATTCCTTTGAGTCCTGCATTCAAGTTGTTAAGGAACGTGTTTAAGAGGATTAGACTGAGGATGAAGCCCTGCAGAATCCCACTACTAACCAGGCTCCAGACTGATGTTACCTTACTTACTATAACTCCTTGTGCCTGACCCACAAGCCAGATGCTCACCTATGGCATAACATGGCTGTATGTTGGACATTTTGTCCAGAAGGATACTGTGAGAGATAGCACCAAAATCTTTGCTGAAGTTCAAAAAGTTTACATCTATTGGCTTTCCAGGACCAATTAGGTGGGCTACTCCATCATAGAAGGAGTCAAGTTCAACAGGCAGGACTTTTCCCTCATGAAGCCATGCTGGTTACTCCCTTCCAGCCCTAGCCTAAGACCACCAAACATTAGACAAAATTAATTTTGAAGATAGGTTTTATAACCAAATATTTTTAGTTAATCCCAAGTCTAATAATAAACCTTGAAGTTTCAAATCCAAACATTGGTGGGAAACAAGCTTCCTCTCAGACCTGGTCACGGCTGGCTGCATTGACTCTTTCCTAGCAGCAAATGATTATCAAATGGAAGTAAGAACAAACACTTCTTTCCTTATTGACTGAAAATAAGGCAAACATTAGGCACTACAGCTGTATGTCTTCCTTTAAAATAGTAGCTTGTTATGGTCAGCTACTAAATCTGCATATTTGGGAAGGCAAAGACTTTCACAGAGCATAAAGTACACATAGCTGTGTGATTTGTGTTCATTAGCAACAAGCCAGAGTAAATTCAAATAGCCTTTTTTTAGCCCAGAGCTAAAGAGAAAGAGAGAGAGAGTTTGAGAGTTATTTTAGAAGATGCATTCCTATATATTCCTATATTTTCCTATATATTCCTATTATTCCTATATCCTATAGGATAATATTGCTTACCTATAATTAATAATTTTGTTTTCTTTTTCAGTCCTGTGGAGAAGTGATTATGAAACAAGTTAAAGACAATCTGGTCATAGTTATGGGGATCGCCTTTGGACTGGCTGTTGTTGAGGTACCAGTGTACACTGTTAAAATACTTAGTAGCTGACAAGCAATATGTTCCACTTGGAAATACATTGGGAATGGGATTAAAACACATGGCTTGCTCAATTAATAGACTAGGGAAAACCACCTCTCACCTTAGCTATAACCTTACTGTTATTCATATAAACATATTTCATTAAAGTATGTGGCTGCTGAGCTGCAGACTTCAGGTGAGATCAGACCACCCTGCTGCCTGTATAAGGGTATCACATGGAAGATTTTCTCCAAAAAAATTGCCAGTCCTGAAGCTGGGCTGTGTCTTGACACTGAGCCCTGTGTTCAGAGATGTGCGTGAATAAGGAGCACCAGAAGACATGAGGAAGAATAGACAGATTTTTCCTCCTCTTTCTCATCTTTTCTTGAGGAAAAAGTAATCTCCTAATAAAACTTAGCCCCTAGAGTACATATTTTTATCATTAAGAAGTTTTGGTACAAAATTATAATTTGGAGGCATTAAAACTTTAAGCATCGAGATGATGCATGAATGTGCCTGAGTGCACACGTGTGATGCTCCATATATTCCTGTGTAAAAAAACCCACAGAATATGTGAACTGTTTCTTTTAATTTCCTCACCATACACTGAAGAATAACATGCAAGATTTTCTCTGAAGAGAGGAAGAAGTATGGCTATCCAGTCAGCTAGTTGATTTTGATTTGAATAGAAGAAAATGATAAAGAAACAGGGGATTTCATCAGTCATTTTTTCAGTCATTTTTTTTTTCCTTTTCACTCTTTCTCCTTGGTTTTCCTCCACCTTTGCTCTCCACCAGTGGATGTTTGAGGGAAAAACAGAAATGACAAAGATTGCTGTGGAAATTTCAGTCTGTTATTCAAAAATACTTCTTAACATCATTGGCAGAGGATTGCTCCTCATGACAGAAGAGTGGGCAAGAGCCCCAGTTCAAAACCGTGTTTCCAGGAAAATAGTAATAAGTGGGGAAGAATTATGCAGCTGCAGCACTGGAGGTGTACAGGCCACCAACTTCTTACTCAGCACAGGCTTTCTGGTATTTAGGAAGCTATATGTAGGCAGTCAGGTCTCTCACACATATTACTTTGAGGGAAAAATAGGTGAAATACACTGATATTAAATAGTCTAAAATATAATTGAAGTGTAAAATTGCATCTGTATCCCTAAACAAATTATAAGTGACTTTGCTCTAGTTATTGCAGTTATGTGGGTTGTAGCCTTTAGTTCATTGGCCATCATTCTTTCCTGTTCTCCAGCTGGCATTTTCTGTGCTGGCTGCCTTTCCCAGTCATAAAAGGATTAGAAAACAACATGAATAAACAATATGAGACTCAGCACAAATTGTCAGATAGCAATTTACACTTGATAAACATTTAGTCTTTCCATATTAACTCAAGCAATTGCAAATCAAAGGCCACTTGCTTAACCACCTCTCTGCTCTAGGAAATCCCAGATAAAAAGAGGTGTTCTTCTCCTCTCTGCCTGCCTCATCATGCCACTTGTTACTGCTTTCTGCTTGACCTGTTAGTGCTTTCAGCTCACCCTACTAGTGAAAGTTGTATAGATAAGAAGGGCCCAGTTTCATTTGGGTGCAAGTGCAAATGTGGGCATAGTATGTCAGGGAAGCCTCGCCAGTTTATTCCAGGTGTGAGGCCATCCCTTTGTCTTAGCTATACCTCTGTGCTACATATGCTCTTCTCTGTCTCTTCCTTAAGTAAATAAAGTATGTCAGTGTTTGTGGCTTCAAAGGTGTCAGCTGGGCGCTTTCCACTTTTGGGGAACACCTTCACAGACTGGTTAACTTTCAATTCAGAAGGAAGCTTTCTGATCTGAGCTCACCAACTGTCTGCCACATGTCATGGAATTGTACCCAGTAATTCCCAATACAGATGGTGACTCTATTGAATTTTCTATTTCATGTAACAGCTTCTTCAGTGAACTCACTATTGTTTCTATCCCAAGTGCATTACTGATAAATATAAAATATTTGTTGCATGATCATTTGCAACTCAAAACAGTGAGGTAGGTTTATAGATACCTGTATACAGTATACACATGTATATATACACTTGTATACATACACTTCACACATGGTTACATAGAAGAGAATGACAGTGGAAGAGAGATTTCAAAGGGAGACAATCCTTTGAACACACAGTGAACGTTCCTCTAACTTTATCAGAAAATACAATGCTCAATTTTTTGTCCAATTTCTTGAACTTCTCTGTAATTGCTGCTCCATCACAGCTAACAACTGCATTTTGAACACACAGAGATACAGAGGTCCTCATGCACAGAGGCAAACCATCTTTTAAACAAATGAAACTTCTCCACGATATCTGCGGTCTTACCTGTGGTATATACTGACTTCATTAAATGTCTCTATTCTGTAAGAAGCACATTGGAAAAAATCTGCACGGCAGATTTAGCCTGCATGTAAATCCAAGACATTTGCTAACAAAATATTCCCATTGTGTATCAGTTGATTTCCAGAATTGCCAAGTAATACCAGAAATATCTTTGTTTTCCAGATTCTTGGTTTGGTGTTTTCTATGACCCTCTACTGCCAGATCGGGGGCAAATGAAACTGTGAAAATGTCAGGATGATGTCACCAGTCAAATCAACATCTTTCTAGAAAGAGGGCTAGAAATTTGGCTGGCCACATTCAGATAAATGTATGCATTCCCAGGCAGCTGTTCTGATGAAAATGGCAGTTCTGGTGCTCATGGATGCTTAACAACTTACAAAATGACCTCTTTATATTTCATAAGACTTAATGATGTGAATATGATTTTTTATTTGCAATAAACATCTTTGTTTGTGTTTCTGAGGTGTTTATTTTGTCCAAAGACAGCAATTATGTCATGTTGAGAGTGAGTTCACCATGTGGTGTGCCCTCGTGAGTGTTAAACCACCCACAGCAGTCTCCATAAACAGCTGCAAACCATCATGCAATGGCTGATTGCTCCAGGGAACTCAGGTCCCTGGGAACCTCTGCTTGTGCAGTAGGGTGTTTTCATTAAGAGAGTTGTGAGTTAGGGTTTTGTTACCTGTGGAAAAGGGGAACTAACTTGGAACCAAATAGGAAAGCCACGCTTCCTTTCAGGGATGTTTAAATCAGTATCTTGGCAGCTGAAGTGGTTGCTTTCAGGCCCAAATGATGCTTAGGCTGCATAAATGAGCTGGATTTAGTGGCATGTGTTTTGCAAATAAACATCAATGGTGAAGTCCAAGCCCATGTGGAGGCAAGGCATGGACAGAAGTCATGCAGGTAAGGCTTTGCCCAGAGCAGCTAAGGCAAGTGGGTGGACAAACACAGGGCATGGCTGGCAGCACAGCAGCAGCCATAGAAAGCCTGCCTGCCTTTGGACTGACCAGTGCATGTGAGTGTTTGGGCCCTGAGGGACTGACAGCCCTGATGGTCCTTGCCCAGCCACCTCAGTTTCCCTGCGCATTGCCCATGGCAAGGACACCACATCAGCGTCCTGGACCAGTTGGTCCCTGCCCCACCAGTGCCACAGTAGGACTGGTCTCCAGCTCCCTGCCTGGTCATGGAGTCCCACCAAGCTGGGCCTGCCCATGTGTCCTGGTGTGGCCTCAGCCCATCCCCAGGAAGTGCATGATGCCAGGGGCTGGGGCTGCCCTGGTGCCCTGCACTGCCCCACTCCTGACCCAAATGGAGGCATGGGCCAGGCTCTGCCTTGCCACCCCAGCAGAACCCCATGTGGCCCAAGCCCTGGGAACCTGCTGGCCTAGGTTTTCCTCTAACAGAAATGGCATCAGGGACAAGATTTTTAAGGTATGAGGGTGCCTAATGATGCCCACAGGGACCTACTGAGGTTTTAGATAGCAGGCTGATTGCTTCCCTGCTGTGTGTTGGGATTAGCTGATTTATCCAGCTCCCCTGGACCCCCATCTTCATAAAAGCAACTTTAAACATCTCACACAGTTACTCTTAAGAGATAACCACGTATCATGCTCCTCTTGTTAAAGACCCTTTGGGTGCCCTCGACTGTCTCAAAGCACACTCTAACTGCTCCCATCTTGACAAAGCAATGCAATTTGCTTACAAATGCATTAAAAGCTTCCCTTGAACAGAGACCTTTGTCCATGTCTTACTCCAGCAGAATTGTGTTCAGGTAAAATTCATCTGCAGCAGCGAGGTTTTTTTAAACTCAACCAGAGGAAATTTCTGTCTCATCTACCATCCTTCCCTAGCATTCAGACCATTAGGCCAAGCAGTGATGCTGCTTTCAGTAATACATGTGTCTCCCAGGAAAGTCATCTCTAGCTACAAGACAGTTCTGGCACTTGTCCTTCCCCTGCTGAACCTCAGAAGCTGTGCCAGAAGAAGTCAAACTTTGTTGGACCAGAGAAGAACCATGACACCATAACCCAGCTGTACTAACTGGAAAAAGAAGTGGCTTCTAGTTCCTCCTCCTCCCCTGAGCGTTTTTTTCTGTGCATAACTTATCCATGATCTGAAGTCCTGGGAGCTGATCCTGAATCACCCAGATCGTGGCATGGCAGCTGGAGTCCTGGATTATCACTACAGAAAAATATTGGGAATATAAGGGCAACATGAAGAAAGAATTGCATCTTCCTCTTTTTCCTCCTCCTTCCCATTAGAAGGACTGTTCTCCTATTTGAATGACGACAAGAGGGACTCCCATAGAAAGGGGTCTTGAGGCCAATGGATGGACATGATGGAGAAATTACAGCTCATCCTTACTGCCAGAAGGAGTCAACTTCAGGCAGCAGTAAACTTGAGTAATACTGGCATGAATTTGTAATGAGCATTGAGATGAGACTGAAAATGTGCGCTGGCTCAGACACCAGTCTGGTCCTGTATGCTGCTCTGGGGATCCAGATGTGTAAAACAAAGCTCTAATACATCTAAATATTGGTTGTCTACTGCCTGGTATTGGATATAATCCTCAAAATAATCTTTGCTTGCATCAAAATAATGATGTATGATACATTAGACTTTTTGTTAAAACAGTTAAAACTATTGATATTAAAATCAGCGTCAAAATCTTGTCTTCAGGAAGGAACTTTGACACAGGAGTTTTATCTAGAGCTAAGGTGAACAGTTACTCTGTTTATTTATGCCATCTGTCTCTATTATGTAAAGCTCTAAGGAATAAAAGTAAAGCACTATGATTATATGCTACCATGACTGTTAAAATGGGATTGAGCCAATGAAGTAATTCAGAATATTATCAGCTTGCTGGTGAAGTGGATTTGCCACTAAAACATGCCCATTGGCTTTGATGTTGCAAAATTTACTTTCTTCTGATGTTCTGTAGCTTCCTGAAGTTTTCTACCTCATTTTTTCAATGGTAGTAGCAAAATGCTAAGCATGAAACAAAAAGAAATCTGTCTGGAAAAGATTCATCTGGCCATTTGCCAAACAACAGAGTAGAAATTTGTATCATAGAATTGTGAAATTGTTTGGATTGGGAGGTACCTTTAAAGATCATCAAGTCCTACCCCACTGCCATATCTGAGCTATGAGTTTGAACTCTTCCTATAATCAACAAAGAGAAAAAACACATCTAGGATTTGAGCCATCTCATTCTAAAATAAATGTCCAAAGAGGTAAGGAGAGTGATTTTCATTGCAAATAGGTGGAATTGAAGTGAATGAACCCCACCCCACAATACTTAACTTGTTGAGAACTTTAGAAGCACTGATCAGTCAGGAAAGAGCATTAGTATAATATTCCATGAAGGTGCATTGATTATTCATTGATTCATTGACATTTTTGCTCAGTCATAATCCAGCCTGCCAGGAAGTGAGCCCTGCCTACTCTCTAGGCTGCTAGGATAAGATTCATCTGGTCTGCACAATGTTGTAACAGAGATCCCAGCACCATTCCTTCATGAAGTCCCCTCTGTATTCTTATCAAAGAACATTTATAGTTAGCTGTTGACTCAAAATAGCAATGGGACACTTTTCTGAGCCCACAAACACTTTTTAATCCTGATGTCTGGAATTGCTGAAATGGAATTTGACAATAAATCCTTGACAGAACAATAAAACCATAAGGGTTCTCTTTTGTGGGGTGTTGGGGTAGGTTGTTTTTGGTTTTTCACAACCATCTCATGCAAGGTTATGTTCATCTCAGTTTTACCCAATAAAATAGAACATACAGAGGAAAGACACATGTCCAAGGCCTTAGTTCTTTAAAATATCAAAGGGAGAAAAAGCATTTATCATTATAGTCTCAAATGGAATAAAAAAAGAGTGGTAGGAAGAAGGAGGAAGAAAGACAATGTGTCCCTGCCTTTGCCAGTGGAGCTAACTTCCACCTTAAAACCAAGTCTATTTAAAACGTGCTGGTGGTTTATCATGTCAAAACCAAACATCTAATTAATGGCAACAGATAAGATATCATACCTGGGCCAAAATTTCTCCAAAGAAGAATTTGTTACATCATTTAAAGGATTTGGAGGGCAGGAATGTATTTTTCTCAGAGAGGATTTTATTTGCGGGGAAATGCAGCCCAAATAGAAAAAGAAAACCGTTACAATCTATGGCAAAATATGAGTCAGTAAAGCAATGTCAGAAACAATGAAGGGAAGATTATTAAGCCTGTTATTGGAAACAAAAAATAAGGAGGAGAAAGACAGAAGCAAATAGACAAAAAGAAAAATGGTTTTTAAAAAATGGAAGAAGAATGAAGCAAAACAGGACAGGTCAACTTGAAAGAAAGAAAAAATTAAATATTATCAAGATCCAAGAATTTTCTGCACTCTATTCAGCATGAGGAGAATTTGGCCCCAGTCCACCTTTGTGTCCTGAATGCCATGTTGAAAGCCAATTCAACCTGTCTTTAAATCATCTGCCCCAAATCTGTCTGGCTATCCAGGCCTCTGAGAAGCTGGGGCTCATCAGAGCGTAGCTGGTAGCCAAAGGGTACACCAAGAGACAGCTGTGGTAGTTGTATGGCCTCTGGGCATGCCTGGACAATGAAACCGAGGAGGTGAAACAGCTGACTTTCCCTCTGGATAGGACACCAGGAAACTGTGGATCTGGCCAAAGTATTTTTGGAGATACGATTAAGTGAGGCAGCAGGGTTTATTTTTAAATTAAGATGGAGGGTTATCAGTTTAAGTTTTGAAATAGGATTGAAACCACAGAATTAAAAGCCAGTTATTTGGCTCTGCTGTAAGACCTGTCTTAACTGCTTAGACCAAGGTTTTCTGGCATGGGAGAAACTCAGCTCATTTAGACTGGATTCAGCCCTCCTCAGCTGAGGGGATGTTTGACTTTGGGTTGTTTGGGGAGGTCAGTTAGAGAGCAAACACCTAATAACATTCCAGGCCAGAATCAAAACCTACCCCTGCAAAGATTCAGGCTGGAGAATCTCCCTGGACATTTTTCCTCCAGGAGGGAACTGGGATGTGCTGATATGGGGGAATGTTACATTAGGATTCCATTCAGGAACCAAAGGGAGGCTTGGATCTCTTTTGGCTTTATCCATGGCAATTTGATTATTCTTAATATCAAGTAAACTGGTACATTTTCTCCCCACCTCTGTCAATAGCAATATTCGCATCCTTTCACTGAAAGACTCTTTTTTTGGTGCAGTGGTTTGGATTAAATTCCTTTTTGTTCTTTTCAAGTACTTCTTTTTTGAACTGAAAGCTGACCCCTTGGTGTGTTTTGCAAAATGCTCAACCTGCTTGGGTTTCTTGGGGAGATAAAAGGGTGATGTCATTCACCACTTGATAAGGCTGAATCCTTTATGTGTTTGAACTTGGACACTGGGGAGGAATGGGAAATTCATTCCTCTTCCTTTCTGTCTCAAATCCACTTACAATTTTTTTCCTCTTTGTAGAGAAATACAAGTCTCCACTTACTCCTAGACTTTATAACATTTGCTTGAGCAGTCCAGAATTCTTTAAGGGACAGGAAACAGAGACATAGAAAAGGCAGGGATGAATAAGAGGCACACAAGGTCCTTGTGCATTAAGAGGGATAAGAGACATATAATACTCTTCTAATCTGTGAGAAGCTCAAATTCAGCTAAGTCATTAGAAAGACTCCAGTTTCTTAATCTGCATTAATCTGTGAAAGACTGGAAAAGACTACCCTATTTTTTCATGAAAATTAGAGTAAACTGTGCTAATGGACTTGCACCTACAAGGCTATGGAAGAAACTGGTTAAAACAACAATACAAAAACTATGGACAAACACAAGGCACTCTCAGACAACTTCATAAAACAATTTCAAGGCATTTCAGTGCACCAGCCCTTTACACTGAAAGTCTGTGATCTTGCTAACATAAGATTAATTAGTGGTTTACAGGGGTTGCAGTAAAAGGTCGAAAGTGTCAGTATACTGTTTCACATCTCCTATTAAGTGAATATAATGTGTTTCTAAACTATTTCAAACTGTGTTTTTATGTTGTTTGTTATCTAAAAGATTTGTCAGATCAGCTAAACCCAGGCTGATATATGAATATTGACTATTTTACTGCTGTATTGCATTTTCTTGCTAAAGTTTCAGCTGAATATACTACTTTGCTTTAATACAAATGTTTCCTAAACCCTATTTCATTCTGCTAATGAGTTAAAGTAGCAACAACTCTCTGAAACATTGAGTCTATCATTATTCAACCTGACATTAAGTTCTTTACTATTACAGTTAATTCAGACCAGGGAGGATCTTTTGTAGAGTTGATTTGTTGGGGAAAAGAAATGATTTGAATGTACTTTCTACTGTCTCTGTTAAAAAAATATCTTTTAGAATGTACTTATTTTTGTCCAAAAAATGGTTTCATCAATGGTTTTCTGTCAAAACCACTGATAACATAGCTTTGTCAAAGCTTAGTACCTCTATCATTGATTAGAAATGTACTAAGAGTAACAAATATTAGGAAGTGGAGCCATGGAAATGAATGTGTCATGTTCATTGGGACCTCCAGTATTTACTTCTGTTTCCTGCTTGGGTGAGTGTCTGCTGTAAAGACTGTTGAGATCCTTTGGAACAGGATTAAAATGGACACCCTCAAGAAAAGCCAGTGACTGAAGCACATGTTTACTAGAAGGTATATAGTAATGGTGTGAACAGGAATAGAAATGCATATACCAAAGCAATGTACCAGCCCTGCATTGATGTGTAGTAAGGAAATTACAATTGCTTCTTCCATTGCTGTAGGAATGGAGTTGGGAGCACGGTACCTTGGTATCCTGGCTATTGCACTTCTGTACATGTTTATACACAGTCAAACAGATGGGGCAGAGTAAGGATCATGTGGAAACAAGGCTCAGAACATCAGAAACAAAAGTGAATGAAAACAACAGCAGCTGAAAGGGGCAGGTGAGACACAAACTGAAATTGTTTGGGAGTAGAGGGAATGGCCTCAGGTTGTGCCAGGGGCCATTTAGATTGGATTTTAGGAAACATTCACGGAAAGGGTTGTCAAGCAACAAGAATCTTTCCACGGAAACGGCTGAGTCATCACCCCTTAAGATATTTAAAAGATGAGTAGCCTCAAGGACAATGCTTAGTGGTGGATTGGAAGTATGGGTCTACCACTGCACTCAATGATCTTGAAGATATTTTCCAACCTAAATGATTTTATGATTTTTTTTATTCCATGATTTTAAAACATACTTAATTGCAACTGGGAGAGGAATTCAGGGAGCCAATGTGTATTACATGAGCTGGAGTGCAATAGGAGTGACAAGTTTACAACCCAACCTGATTGAAGTGCGAAGGATCCCTGCAGCCTCACGCCAACTGATTGCGGACTGGGATGTTTGTCAGCACAGATGAGAAATTACAGACTACTGAACACAACAGACTGTGCTGAAAGAGGAAGGAAAGAAACAAAGACTTGTTTTATAATGGTTGGATTACAAAATGGTCTCCTGCTCTAACAGACATTCCAGATTGTATAAGGGGTTCATCACATTAGATACAGGAAATTGTCTGTCAGATATGGGTTTGGGTACTGTGGACAAGGTATAAAATATCCAGATGCACTATCTCTGATATGCTTAATACCCTGTAGCACAATTATGGTGAATTACCTTCTGCCTGTGATTTAAGATTCTACTCTCATTCTACACATGGACTGTTACAGTGACACAGGGAACTTCCTGCTATTACCTTTCTCATATTCCTCATATTCTCATTCCTCAGTCTTTCAGCCAGGGGAAAAAGGATTTGTAGCAATAGAATAAAGAGGCCATTCTAGAGTACATTGTGATGAACTTGTTTAAACATAATTTTTAAAACATATACACAAGGAAATACACAAACCATCTGAGAAAAAGAATTGCCTGTGGCTTTAACACAAGAGATGTTCTACAGATGAGAAAAGCTGTGGACAAAAGACTTCAAGAGCATTTTTTTTCAAGCTCACATTGGCTCTGTTTCAAATATTCTTGAAAGACTAATTTTCTTTGGATGGTAGTGACCATAAGTTGATGTTAATAATACAAGTCAATTCTAATAATGTGTGGCTTTAACTGCAATAACCACAATGATATTATGTAAAAGGAGCAACTGCCATGAACTTCTTACTGGTGTGGAGAATTTTGTTTGCAGGTGGAGTGGATTTTATATTTTCCAAGAGGGACACTTGAGGTATTTCTGGTCATATGGCAGCCATTCCTGAGGCTTGAAATGATAGGTGAGAAAGGTAGTAAAAGCCTTCTGTTCTTGTAAATTCAGGATATAAATTTATGCCTGTTGTCTGATGGCTATCACTTTGAGTTATATTGGAATATAAATGTATTAGAAAGCCTGGAACTATGTAGGCAGAAATTAAAAATGTGCACAAAGAGATGAAAACAGAAATTAATATTGCCATTTTCCTCAAGAAATGTAAGACACCAGCCTGAATATTTAGGGAGTATTTCAAAGGGTAGCAAACTTCATATACTGCATATTGCAGATCCTGACTATCATATCACAAACATGTTAAAGTCTCTACAAAAAATAAATGTAGAAGTTATCTGTTCTGAATTTCAGTGGATCTGTTTATTGAATTAAGATTGGAAAATTAAGGGGGATTCACTCACTTAGCAATGCATTCTGTGTATTCTAGACTTGTGCTTGGGCTTCCACTGCTGCTTGATGATGGGACCATGTATATTCTCTGTCCTGTGTTACATCTGGCAGCCCTCCATGGGCTTCTACCCCACCTTAGCAGATCTGAAATGAGACAATTTAACTTTCTTTATTTGATCTCTTTCTCCCTAGAAAATATTTTCTATCACTTGACTACTAGTTATGAGGGTTGTTGCAATAGGCTGTCTACAAGGAAAAAGCAGAACTCTAGAATTTATGCTGGAAAGAAAATGATTGTGTCAAAATGTTGCTGTGGGTCAGATACCCAGGTGGCCTACTGTTATGAATGCTAATGGGGCTATAGTGACTTCATAGTGTGCTGGAAATAAGACACAGGATGCCTGCATTCTGAAGTAGCTGATCCAACTGCGAGAAGGCAAAGTCACAGAAAAGCCCTTGTGAACCTTGTGGACTTAGTGTTTTGTTCACATGGAGGAGTGACATGGAATCAGCAAAGACACAGGCATTATGATTAAATTAATTTCATAGGTGGCAGAAAGGAAAAGAAAGCTACAAGGAAGGGAATAACTAAAATGTTTTAAGGCTGCAAAATGCAGTTCAGTTACAATTCCTCTTCCGAGACTTCATCATGCACCAGGGAGCAAAGTAATATTGGTATGGAAAATGTTGGGCACTCTGAAACACAGGTGATAGGAGAAAGCAAGGTAGCAACCACTACCTGAATTATGGTTCATGGGTTGTCCTGAGGCTTGTCCACATGCTAGGGATAGCTTTCTCAGGCATTAGATCTGCAGAACACACAAAAATTGTGGCCCCAGTATACTACTTTCAGTTGCCTCTCCAGGGAGTATGTTTAGCGTTTATTTTGTATGTCACATGTGTCTTATTGCTCTGGCCAATGTGTGGCTACACATTTTGCAGAGCTTGGGGGTCACACATGGCCTAGCACATGACAAATTCTAGCAAGAATTTGTACAGTTATGAAGTCCCAGATGCCTGAAAAGCGTGCAAGACATGACTGGGATATGGGTTACAGCAGCCTCCATGTCAGCACCTGCTGTCAAGCACAAGACACAGCTCAGCACCTGAGCCACACTTTGAAGTTTAGCATTTGCCTGCAGCCAAGAAATATTCACCCCACTGGAGTATGGATTAGCACAGTACATGGAAAATAAGCTTTCACAGTCAGTTTATAATTTATCATTTTTACTTTTCTGTAAGATTTTGTAAATGTTAGAGAGCAGAACTAAGGGACTCTGGGGGAGGCAGGTGAGGTGGTAGCAGATGATGTAGATTTGTAGAACAGCGAACTAATAAGATAACAGCATGTTTTCACAAATTTTTAAACCATGTTGTTATTTTAAACCACCTGGTTATTCTATGCTGAAACTGAAGAATTCTGCAGAGGATGGTACTTGTTAGCTATAAACACTTAAATTGCTAAACCACCAAGCTTCTAAAAAATATATCTATTTTTTCTAACAAAAATTGAAGAGTATCAGGCTGGTGACCAGATAACATTCACAAACAGGAGTCAGTGTTCAAGTAGATACAGTGAACTTGTGCAAGCTCAGAGTAGCACCAACGAGCACCACATCAAAACCTTAGAAAACAGAAAACTGTTTTGTTCTATTTACCCTGATTTAGACTAAGGAATCTTTGGGAATCAACGGATTACAAAAGCAAGTTAGTGTTTAGAGCAACAGTGCTGTGTCATTTGTGGAGTAATAATGTTCTCTTTAACACCAAAAATCTCATTTACCCAGGAGACAAAACAAGGCCAAATCCTCATCTGATGTCAATCAGCATGATTCCTTTGCTATTAGCATGGATTCAATGTGTTTGGTGGAGCAATAGCAATTAACTTGTGCTGAGGGCTTTGCCCTTGTGTCTCATAGCTCAAAGAAATTAAGCTGCCCTCCAAGTTTTCTGACTGAAGTGTATAGTTTAAATCTTGTTGCAAAAAGCCTGCTCAGATGTGTTTTTTTCTTTTCTGTTTCAAATGATTTTGCATATTCATCACATGAATTTGATGTAATATGTCTAATTTTCATCAAACCATGGCAAACTGAAAAATGTTCACAGGTTATGCCAATGACCCATTTTGCTGAAAAAATAAAAATACACTTAGGCAAAATTTATGCTGTTAAAATGGTTTCTTTTTTTTCCTTGTTTTTAAATTTGCAATGAAATGTGAAGACAGTTAGCATATAAGACATTTTACATCTCATTAATAACATTTTGACAGTTCTGCTTTGAAAGCCTACTCAAAATAATGCAAAAATTCAAGAAAGTTATGTCAATATTATTTTAAGTTAGAAAAGCACCCTTTTTCATTTTTGTTTTCCTTTGGTCATGTTTAAAGTGGCCTTTCTTAAACTTGCAAAACACCATAAATTCAGTTAGAGATATGCTTTTGTCCTTAATGAAATTAACAGGAAAATCATTACAATTTTCCATGTTTCATAGTGGGAACATCCTACACAGACTTTATGGGTAGCTGAGATCAGGAGTCCAGCAAACTTCCTCCTGCTATAAGTTTTTCAGTTTTTTTCATACCTAGAGTCAACTTTCTTATTAAGTGAGGTACTGGGTAGGTTTACACATTCATTTCATTCCATATGTGTTATGGTAGCCCTAAAAATCTCATAGTCTTTCACATGTGTGCTTCACCTACAACAGGCTGCTTCCTCAGTGGTGAATTCACTCAGGAGGTGAATTTTGCTGAAGACCAACAAGCAAGATTTGTGTAGAGCTTGTGAGAGAAGGAAAGGACCTCAGAGTGATTGGTCAGCTCCTGTGGTGAGGAAGACCTGCCCATGAATGGCTTAAGTTCCAATCGAAGGAGGCTTTGAGGGTCTCAGTATCACCAACAGGGAGTCAGGTCCCTGTTGGTGATACTGAACTGGGGGTCTGAATGCCAAAGATCTTCCATAGGAAAAAGGGAGCAAAAAATAGTGCCAGTAGTTTGGAGATATTCACATACCGGTGCATGAAGTGTTGTGCTGAATTATTTGAGAGAGAAGGACATGAGAGAGGATCAAACCGCTTAGAGCAGATCTACCTAAAGAGGAAGCTCCTGGCTTCAAATTTCCCTGCACCTTTGTCATCTTTTCCTATCGTCCCTGTGGCCATGGCAGGAAGCCTCCTTACAGCCTGAGCTGTGTGACTCTGCAATCAGAAGACATGACTCCATACATCCAATCATGTCACTTGGGATTGCCACCATGAATGTGAAGGGGAGAAAGGTCAGAGTGGGTGAGGGCATGGTGAGTCCTGGTGCTGCCTGGGCCTAGAAGGATCTGATGGCACGTCTAAAGAAAGTAGAAAAGTAGAGAACGTTCCTCAAAAGAACTACACAAGATGACCAAAACAAGCTGTTTCCATGCAGATCCTTGGAAACAGCTAGGGCTCTGCTGGCATGACTTTGTCAGTAAGTCTGGAAACTCCTAACTGAAGCACAGGTCCCGCAGCCAGGCTTTAGTGCAGATCTGGACTCCAAAAGGGCCAGGATGCTCTGATGCATAATTTCCAATGCAGGTCCCGCTAGATTAGGACGTGTTTTTCATTTGAAGTTGAGCTACTCTAACCCAGTTCCCTCCAAACAAACAAACAACTGAACGAGCAAGCAAACAACCCCGTGGGAGGGATGGCTTATTCGAGCACAGCAGGGAGCAAAGTGGGGTGGGAACCAACTGGCTCCAAGTGCCGGCGCTGGCCTTGTTTTCCCCTATGACTTTCATCCTGTTTGTCACTGTTACCAGGGGCTTACAAACTCAGAGCAAACATCTGGTCTGGTTTAATACCAACAAGAAAGAAAACTGAATATTAATTTTGATATGATAATAAAACAGTTTGATAGTAAAACAGTTTGATAGTGCTCACGCTGACAGAGCCACCACACCATTTACAATCTCTAAAACTAAATTGGTTTTCATAAAACCCTTGCGAGATCATATTAAGATTGACAATTAAAATTATAATGCAGCCAAACCTGCTGAGGAGCAGTAAATTTTCTGGGAATTTGGTCAGTTGGTTACATTGATTTTATATTAAGTTAGAGAAAATTTTGTTCATGTAAAGGCAAAAGCAGTTCAAATCTGTTTCATACATTGCAGCAGGGTCTCACTGATTAAAAATACCTGGGCCTGTTCCAAACCTGTCGTCATATTGGCTACATGACTGTTATAAGCAAGCCCCCGCAAACAGAAAGTTCTGAAAGTTCAAAGCTTATTTAACTCAAGAGTGCTTGTAAAAGGGAAAAAATGCCATTTCTGTATGGAATAATGGCTCGTAACTTTTCCAACATTATTTTTTTCATTAATATCACCTGAATCTGATATGCATGTTTCACAGCAGACTCTAAATAAGAAATCTGGTACCTTTTGGCATGTTATTCCTGTACCATCTGGCTAACAGGTACTGTACTGTTCCTGCAGTGTGACGCACCAAATAAAAAAGTCAGATCTTTTTAAAGTCACAATAAATTTCCCAAATGAGTTTGTGTGAAATGTTAAAAAGCAGAAGATAGAGGTTTTGGGTTACATTGCCTCTAATTTGAAAGGGGGATAAGTGGAGCCAGGTGGGCTACTTAGCCAATACCTGCCTGTTCCAGCTTTTTGAATCTGTGAACATTACACCCGGATACAGATGGAAATTGGAAACAATAAATGATTATTACAGAGACTTTATCATCCTGTAGCTCGTGAAAAAAAGATGAGCCACTCTTAAGGACACTTTGAAAGTGTGCTGCTTAGGCATGTATCCGGACAGATGTGGAGGAGTAGGAATGTGCCATATATCAAGTGAGAGGAATAAGATTTCTTAATTCCACTGTGACAAGCACAAGCATCTTCTAAAAAATAAACCTCCCCTTCTCATTATTAATCCACTTTCTTTCTGATGTCTCTTTTTCTGTTTAGGATGAGCATCTCCCACTTCCAGAAATCTGTTAGTCCACAGATGGAAATGGGAGATGGTAGAAGCAGACAAATAGAAAAAAGGGAGTCACAATACTTTATCGGAGTTACAGCTACAAGTCATAAAGGCAAGCTCAGGCAGTTAAGATCTTCACTCCCACTGGCCACATCAGACTTATAGGTCTGTATTCCCATTAATTTTCCAAAAAAGCTGCATTTCAGGACAACAGCTGCAAATAAAAACAGATCAAAACATACTCAATTACATATTTCTTCACTGATTGCTCACAGACAAAACTTTCCACATGGATAGCCTGAATTTTTTGGGGAATGGCTGGGAAGAAGAAAAATTTCCATCACAAAATCTCTCACTTTCTTCCAACTCATTTGGCAGGGGCCAATTACCCTGTGGCCTGTGGTCCTGCTGCCGGCTCCCTGCCAGTTGTTGGGAGCAAAGGCCGAAGGAAACCATGGCTCCAGGAGCTTTGCCAACAGCTCAGCTCAGATCCATCCCAACCTCAGGTAAGCCAAATCTCTCTGCAGAAGTGTCTGTCTTTTCCCATTCATGACGAAGGCAGGAGCTCAGGGCTTTCCTTTAGAAGTCTTGAGATGGTGACAAAATGAATGCTGAGAGATGAAAAACCTCAGCAGGGGAGGATAAGCCTCTCTGCACATCTTTACATAATCAGCTGGCACGCTCTTCCTTTGGGATGGAGATCACCACAGACAGCACAAGTCCTGATAAAGCTTGTAAGTACTGGGCAGGTCTTCCTACATCTGCCTCTGAATCTGTGAAAAGGTTCTCTAATTCCTTTTGGGACAAGTACCCCAAGGGGATGAGCATCACCATGATGTGCCAGGGTTTGGGGTGAAGAGCACTGTAGAAACCCAAGGCAGGGGCCCCAGTCAGCTGTACCCTGAGTGGAGCATGAGGGCTGCAAGGGCATGGATGGCCACAGCCCATGTGGTGTCCTAGTGGGATAGCAGGGGACACCATGGCCCTGCAGAGGGATCCTGCTTGCACAGGTGGGATTCAGAGTCCAAGAGCTCTACTCAGGAGCCTAAGGCATGCTTCTGTTTTAAGGGACAGGTTTTGTTCCTCCACAGTATTGCAAGACTTTCTTAAAAGTCACTGAGCAAAGTGCACGCACTTTGGGTTAGAAAGGAGAGGGCAGAGGACCCACTGTGCTGGACTTTGGTGATTAAGTTTGCTCATGGCTTTTTTCTGTCTCTCACCCTCATGCATTACCATTTTTCACTGTATACTGTTGTCAGCCCTTTTTCCTTTACGATAGTCAGCTCACTTCAACTCCTTGTCAAGCATCACCAGGCTGTGCAACACAGTAATTAGTTAAAGGGTAGATAGGGAAAATAAAACATGAGCTGGAACAGCAGGACTGCATTTAAAAGAAAAACAAAAACCTCTTTCAAAATACCTCCATGCATAAGAATGGCAAATTATTCCTTGGAATTGGATCAAATCAGGGTATTCCACAAGATATAAGGCATCACTCAGGAGGAACCACTGGAATGAAACACGGTGATGAGCCTAACACCATCTCAATTTAAAATTAAAAAAAAAACTCTATTGTACGAGAAATAAAACAATATTTTCAACATTTATATTCATTCTGAATTATTGGAAATGCCAGAAAGACGGTAATTCTTTGGCCTAGCATGGAAAATGCCAGTTTCATAACAGCAGTATATGTTAACATACTTGTTCCCTTTGGGGTATTTGTATGTTTTACCAGCTTAAATAGCACCACTACTTATAAACTAGTACACAAACGCTTAACAGATGTACAAGTTCACACGAGAAGAAATAAAAAATGCAAAAAACCTCTCACTCTTTCACAACTAATCTGCTTTAATGTAGCAAACAGCCCACTTGCTCTTCCTTCACTTTGAATGCTTTCTTACTCTGTGAGATCCCTGAATCCCAGCCTACCCTTTGTTCTTTCATATTTGAAATAGCTGTTGGACTTTTAGAAGCACTCTGTAAGACTTTTTTAATTGTCTCATGAGACTCAACGCTCTGAACAAGCATAAATAAATGTCTTTCAAAACTCTGAGAAGGATTTACTGGGAGGGTTGAGGTGGATACATTGCCCCTAACATAACAGCAGATGAGCTGTAACCCTCAGGGTTCCTTTTCTCCCCTTATCCACAATTGTGAGGCATTCATCTCTGAACAGTTTGATTGTCATTTAATTGGCCCATTAGCCTTTATCTAAACAGTTTTGAACTAGTTATCCTTCTTTCTAGTTCCTCTCCTTTTGTGACTTTGGGCCAGAGCTGTCTATCACTGATGCTTCTTCCTCCATTCTTCTTTCTTCTAACCTCCTGTTTGCTGTGTCCTTTCTCCAGGAGAGCATGTACATTTAGGATATTTCTATGATGTCCCACTGTGTGTTCCCACAAAGAGATGGCCTGAGAAAGCTTTGTGTTACCAAGAACAAGCAACACAGCACAGAGGTCTTTGTAAAATAAATCAGCCTGCAGTGTTTCCCTGAAGATAAATTTATCTTTTGAAGTACAATAAGATAGTCTCCCTGAACTGCAATATTAATTGGGCTTAACTACTTCTACTGTCCAAGCTAGCTTGCTTATGTTCGAGGCGGATTGTTCATATGGCAGTGATTTGTGTGACACTAGCTACATGACTCAAATTCGGCTCAGCAGTGGAGGATGTTTGGACTGATCAGTCACTCAAGTGAGTTTCTCCAAATGTTGCACAGAGCATATGGTCTTGTGTGCTGCATGACACCAAAATACTTCTTATGCTATTAAGCAATGTAGTTTCTGAAAGAAATGAGAGAAGAATGCTTCTAGACCAATTATTAATCCGTGCTTGCAGGAGCATAAGTGAGGAATACATTTCTATCTCTTTGGAAGCACTCAGTGCTCTACTGAGCATCCATTACCTTTATGGTCATTAAGCTTAACTGGATGACAGTTAAAAGATTGCAAATGCTGTATCCTGAGCACTGCTGTGAATCTTTCTGGTTTACTGTCACCAGTGAGACCTAGATCATCTGGCATTTCCCCCATGTTCTTTGCTGTAGATCCTGCCTATGGCTTTTGGGTTAGCTCTTCTCCTTTGTCAAGAGAAGCAGTAAATAAGCTGGTAAATCTGTCCTCTGCATTGTCAAACTGTAAAGTTACACCGCATCTGTACTTTCTTCTTCGTTTTGTTTTTTAATAATCTATTGGGTTTGTTTGTTCAAGTTAATGAAAATAGTATGTTATTGTTGTGTAGTTATGCCAAAACACTTCACCAGAAATTTCATAAATGTTTTCTGGTGCATTGCCCGGTTTCATGTGGTTTCATTTTTTCTCTTCATATAGAAGAAAAGCACATGGAAGATAAAGATCTTATGGTTACTACAGCTAGAAAAATCCCTGGGAAGATTCCCTTAAACAGCAAAAAAGGAGTTAAAGAAAAATCAAGTACAAATGAATTATTGTCTGGCTGGCTAACAGTAAAGCTTTAAGGCCTCAATCACAGCTTTTATTTGCAACGGTACGCATTTATTCTTAGCAGGAGTCCAGCCAACTTTTGGGGGGACCATTTGTGTGAGAAAGCACACATCACCACAGGGAGAGGTTTTGCCACCTAACTCTTGCAGCTTCACAAAGTTTCAAAATTGTCCTTTGCTCATAGTAGCATTTCTTTTGGGCTAATGAGTTTCCATACAGTTAAAAGGAGATGGCCTTTGCCTCCAGGGATTTCACAGCTGAAGGTCAAAAAATCCAAAGGGAATCAGCCAAGGTTTGGGGTTTTATTTTTTGTGCAAATCAGCAGAATGCTACAAAACACCATTTCACTAGCATGTCTCTTAGGATGTCTCTGACTTGTTCTGTTAGTACAGAGAGGCAATTTTCCCAGAACACATCCATTATCTGTGGAAAATTGCTTGTTTTGGAGATGGCACCTGAGAAGTTCTAGAACCATGAGAAGGAAATTATAAAAAGACAAAACCTAACAAACTGTAGTTCATTCTGATACACAGTGCAAAATTTGAGTGCAATAGACTTCCAAGCAGGAATATGTGTTAAAGTGTAGAATTTGTCTCACTGATGGTAACATATCTACTAATTTCATTTGAAAGTCTGGATTCTTATAAATCATCTTTGTGTCCCATCTTTGCATCCTGTCCTTATACATCTACTGAAGTTTTGAGCTGTGGAACTTCCTGGATATTTTTAAGAAGCAAAATATTCTTCATTTCTGATTTCTCTGTTGTTCATGTTAAATTTAATGGAAAGCACTCTATGATTTTATTCAAGTGGGATCAAACTCTCAAACATAATTTAAGACCTCAGCCAATTCCAATTGCAGCAACCAGGTCCAAAAACTAACAGCTAGACTTGAATATACAGATTGCCAAATGGAAGGAAAACAGGTTGAAAGAAGCATAAATACAAAGGGCACTGAAAATAAATTTATTGGAAATGAACACTGAGTCTGAATTAAAACCTGAATTGCTTTCAAATATGTTTCAAAGTACTGATACAGAATGGAAAGGCCTTCTTAGCCAGTATTATGTCCCTTACCTCAGATAAACTAACCTACTAATGATGTATGGTGGAGTCACATATTTTTCTTTGATGCATCTGCCAAATATCTATATATGCAAGTGAATTCACAGATCCTGGATTGCTTTCAGAGGCAGGAATGTAGACATATAAGTTCCCAAGTCAAAGTAATGTGACCCTCTCGGTAGCTAGATACCTTTTTTCCCTCAAGTTTCACGTATACTAGTACAAATTTCCCCAAGACCACTCACATCTGCGTGGAGTTATGTGAGGAGGCACATGTACTTTGATGAACCACATGATAAGGGCACAGATTCTGAATATGGGGTCCAGGTTACAGTATTGGGCCACAGCCTTTCCCCTGCCCTAGGACACCTCAGGCCTGAGTATCAAATTGGGCAGATTTAAGATCAAGCCGACCAGCTGGATTTGACATTTAATTACCAGAAAGTTAAACACAGAAGGAATGAAACAAAGAAAAAAGAACAGTCTTACATGATGAGATGGTGGGTGGTGGTAAACTGCCCCATGTTATTTCTCAGTCCTGCCCACCACAGGGGGCAGAGTTCCCACTTCTTCTCACCCAGTGCTCTTCTGTTCACATTTTCAGCCCCACTCCTCCAGCACTTTTCCATCTCCAGGTTTCTAGCCCCTTTCACTCCTCCCCATCTGCAAACCATCCTGGAGTCTGGTATTTCCAGACTTCCTTGTGCCTGGTCTCCTACTGCCCATGCATGTCCCCTGTAAAGCCAGCTTGTTTTTGGAATGAAATCCCATCCCTCCCCTTAGACTTGTTCCATCCCCACCCCTGTCCACATCCACTACTTCTCTTCTATCCTGGCTATGTCAAATCTATACCCTGATTGTCCCAGGAGAAACAGTGGAACTTTACGAACCTGGTCACAGTCTGCAGCCATGAAGAGCCCTCCAGAATTGCACCACGAGGGTGCAAGGTGTCATAGAAAGACATTATTTTGCCTTGGATCAAAAACTGGGAAGATGTCATGGCTCTCCCAACATGTCAGGTACCATTTTCATGAGGGAGGAACGTGAAGCAGGAACCAGTTAGTAGGGTGTGCATTATCTGAGACTTGAGTCCACCATCAAAGAACTAGTAGTTGTTCATCAAACTTACAATAAAATGTTAATAGTAAGTTGTTACCAAACTTACAATAAATATAACAATGTCTAGGACAACTGGGGTTAGGAGAACAAAACATGGAGCTATAAGCCTTTTGTGGAGCCACAGAATAAATTCAGCAAATTTCCTCTCACACACATAGACAAATTTTTTCCATGAATATGAGTCTGTCTTGTCCTCTTCCTCCACATTTCCCCCTCTTCCTCCACCAGCAGAGATACAACAATAAAACAGATTTTCTTTTTCTGTCCTTGGAAAAACCCAATGCACATTAGTAACTTCCTATTTGAAATCTAAACTGAAAAATTATGTGCACTAGCATACCATATTGTGTTATTATTCTTGAAACCAAGTTCCCCTTGGGTATCTCTACAGCTTAAAAAAGCAGTGACAGGATATATAGCTAGGCAGAGGATTTCCAGTGGAGCCACTGTCCAATGGACAGTGAGATTTAGTGGACTGTGTTGATTCTGTCAGAATTTGTGCTGGGAGCCAGTCTGGTAAGCAGGTGGGTGGCCAGAACCACAATATATATTCCATTGTACATTTCTTTTGTCTTTCTGACTTTTCCTTCCAATTTAAAATAAAAAATAAATCAAATCTGGAAATGGTAATTTTTTGTGGAGCAGGAATTCCTAAGCCTTAACCAAAGAATAAACTATTTGTTTATTTTTCCATTTGGCTCTTCCTCTCTGTTTCTCTGGCTTCTCTCACTCAGCTGCCCTTCCCGTTCACCTTTTTTGTTCCTACTGCTCATTTTTCCCCTTCCACTGTTCCATTTCTCAACTGAACTGTTCTCTCTCTCCTGGCTTTGCAATCTATTTCACAGCTGATCCTTTGCTGAGCATGAACTCAGTAACACTGGAGGTGAACTTTCACACTTGTGTCAATTCAGAGGATTAGGGTAGACAGGTTTGCCCCTCTTTATGAAGTAAGAAAGGTTAATGTATAAACTTCCTCTCTCTCTGCTTTATAGTCTCCTCAGTTTTATTATCTTAACTTGCCATTTTGTTTTAAACCCCTGATCCATATCTAAACACAACCTCATGTGAACTACCTGGCCACCACCACCACCACCACTTCACTGTAGCCTGGCTCCCCTCTTTGAGTATTAGAGTTGCCACTTGAAACAGGATTAAATTAGAAATGACTTCAGCATTCAGTGCAGTCCCTCCAGTAATGGAGTTTGCTAATGGAGTTCCTGCTATAGGCACCTTTTTCCTCTCAGCCTGAGAAAAGTTTTACCTCCCTTATTAGTTTCACTAGCAGTAGCACAGGTTGTTTTAATATTCTATGCTGCCTGTAACATGTTGCAGATGTACCTGTGTAAAATGGTCTCTTGTTATTGGAATGCAATAAAAAGAAAACAAGCTTCTCAAGAGGAAAGAAGGTAAAAGAAAAAAGTTAACTCAGTTTGAGCCTGAAATTCCCCAGATTTTTATACTAACATTAATGTTTATAATACAGCTATTAAATTACACATAGAAGTGCATTTAAAAGGGCTCTGGGCTAAATTCCATATTCCTTCCTTTACTCAGTCCCTATGTCTGTTGCTGAAGCAGTAATAGAGCTTGTCTGATTAAGGCAGAAAAGTAACATTTGCAAAATCATGGTAGTGATTCTAGGACCTCTTCCCTGAAACTCAGAAGCCTAAGGTTACACTTGTGTCATGCCACACAGAGTGATGAGCAGACACCTGACACAGAGAAAAGCACATCATTTCAGCAACAGCAGGAGTCTGGGCACCTCATCTGTGCTGTACCTCAGCTCAGGGCAGAGCATTTCAGCATTTCAGCTCAGCTGCACCTTGCTGACCTGGTTGCTGTATGCTGGAGTCTGGGGCTGGTGTTCACACGTTTCTGCACTGCAGCTTGAGTCCTGGTTTTGTTCTCTGTGTACTGTGTGTTCTTGAATGGAGTAGATCTACTGTGAGTCAGTTTTTAAATGAGACCTAGTCTCCTGAGTGAGTGGGAAATTTGCAAAATGTCCATGGAAAACACGAGGGCCAAATGTTTTCCCTTGAAGGAAAGCCCTCATCTGGTATGGTTCTGACACACTGTGCCTTCTCTCATTATGTATGCAATGTGTTAGGATACTTCAAATGAGGCGAGCTATATCATATATATGTATATGAAACAAGCTGTATTAAGCATATATTTGTTGTCCCTAAAGGGAAAGGGCCAAGAAATCGTCTTCCAGCAGAAAAGCATCCATGCTGATCTGAAGTATGTTTAATGCAGCACAAAACTGGTAACAGGATCAAATTATGTGCCTGTGCACTTGTTCTGTGCACCCATGGCACTCTAAAGGGTTTTTGGATCATCTGAGCTGGCAGATGAACTCATTCTCTAATTCTAAATGCACCTTCAAATTGCTTGCATAAGTGCATAGATATCTCCAACAAGTAACTTGAAGCCAGTACAAGCATTTTCATTTGTTTTAATTCATTGCCTCTGTGAAATGAGACCAAGGCAGAATGTCCCTCTCTTCCTCAGAAGAGCAGAGAATTGTGTCAGTGCCTTTCTCAAGGCAAGCTGCATTTTTTCACACCAATTTACTCCAAGTTCGGAAAGAGGTCCTGGCAAACACTGGTTTTCACCCAGGGTTTGTTTTTTCAAGTGCAGTGTTTATAATGGATCTCTAATAGTTTGAGTGCTTTATTACCCATTGATGGCAGAGCTAGAAATAGGAATGTATTTTGGCATGAGAACATCATCTGTGATTTCAATGGACTCTGTGTACTAAAAGGTGAGGGTTGATTGCAAATGTGTGGTTGTTGGTCCCATGCCAAAACAGATCTCACTAAAAAATGAGCCCAAGTCAATATAGCTGGGGATTCTGACTTAGGTTTGGGTAAATCTACGAGTTTGGTGATCTAAAACTAGGGGATAAAACTGCAACTGGCCCTCTGTATGTTGAGAGATGAACAGTGAGAAAGAAACAGTATTATCGCAGTGGAAAGGAAAGAAAACATTGTGCAGCAGTTGTTTGCAATGTGCTAGCTCATCAGGATGATTAGTTTGACAAAACTCTCCTGCCTTCAGTGAAGTTGCCCCATTTTATACCACTGAAAGACCTGTCTTGGTGTAATTTATCATTACTGTCAGGAGTCCCTGTAATTTTAATCTTATAGCACCTATGAAGACCAATGTGTTATGCACACCTAAGGGAATCATAAGGGAATCATAAGCCTTTTAGTAATCGTGGATAATCCCTGAAGCTATGAGTCACTAGAAGCAGAGGCCCTTCATGCATCGTTTGAAACCCTAATTACCCAACACGTGTGGGTGAAAAGTGAGAGGCAACAGCAGGGCCAGAAGCAGCCAGAAAATACTGGATGAGCAATTTTGAAGGGGACTTCCTTCCCATTAATATAAACAACCTTCTTTCCTTCCTAATGTGCACCTGTTAGCAAATATATTCCTGTAGAGCTGCTCTCGTGCATCTGCTTACAACTTTGCAGAGGAAGTAGCTAATTGACATTAGGGGACTTTGAGGTGTTTCCTGACTATAAATGTGCAGTATTTAACACTGCTTTATAGAGCACAATGCTCAAAACACTGCCAAAAACTCCAGAGCCCTGCTGAAAACATGGAAGAAGCAAAAGGTTTCCATATCCAGAACAGTGACCTAGGATTTAATCTGTTTCCAGGTAGAATTAATAGCAGTCTGGCATGCAGCCCAGTCTCTTTCTCTGCATAGAATGAGTCCTGATGAGAGTTTTTTCCTCTCTGAGTGACTAATCGCATCTCTTTTCAAAGAAACATGATTCCCTTGATCATTCTCTGTTCCTTGGGGTGGAAAAAAATCAGATCCATTGAAGAGAAATCTGAGAAACTGCAAGAACAGTTTAGAAGCAGGGTGCAGGCAGTGGCGGCATCAGGTCTCACGTTGTGCCAGGCTCAGCACATGCTGCGCAGCAGGAAGGGAGCTTTCAGCCCCTTGGATGCCTACAGCTTGAAATCACTTGTGGGGTACACTACCCAGGTGGGGTAATGCTCTAACCTGCAGCCTATGGATGTACAAATGAACAAAGTGTTGCAATGAGAATGAAATCCTTTGAATGTAGTTTTCGATTCATTCAAAGGGAAACATTTTCAGCCAATTTTTGGAAGGAACAAAGTTAATAATCTTGCTCATTGGGCATTGTTTGTTCCCTATCTTTTGAATATTTTGTTTGATTTCAGCGCTATTGAGGGCTGAAAAATCTTTGAGAATTCACAAGGAGACAGATTTATGACTGCCCCAAGTGTGTAAAAAGCTGCAGCAGAACCCACATCTTCATAAACACAGGAGCCAACCAATCGTGTGGTGCAAGCAAAAGGAGGCTCCATTAGCTCAGATGCTCCTTTAATTTAAATACTCCTTCTGCTGCATTTAGAGTCAACCGCATGACAGAACTGGAGGAATTGCTCATGAGATGTGGATGGATTTGGCTATGGACATGTTACAGAAATTATTGCAAGAGAACAATGTGAAGTTACAATCTATTGCATTTCTGGGAATAAGTTTTTCATCTCACTATAGCTGGAGGTTTTGCTCTTTTTGTTACTTTAAGTTTAGCTTGCCTAATCTGTTCCTCTCTGTCTTTTTTTCTCCTTTTAGGAAATTCATTTGTAAGTAACTTCAAAAATGGAAAATATTTTAAAAACTATAAACAATTTCTTTTGTTTTCTTGTGGGGGTCTGTTAGCTGGCACTGGTCTAAAGAAGAAATCCCACAGCTCTCGCAGCCAATTTGCTTTGGTTTTCTCCCTTGGTTTATTTTATAGTTACAGAGGCCGGATGGGTGGAGATCAAATCAGTATCATTGCAATCCCTGTTATATCTGTCATCCCACAAGCCTGTCTGCTTTCCAGAAATGATTGGTGTTGATTTCAGCAGTTCTATCAGCTAGTATACTGTGCTATTCAGTCCTTCTCTTGCCAAAACACACCTATGGCATCCAAAGGCAGGAAAAAGAAAGTTACTTTTCCATAGCCTGTGTGTACATCAACGAAGCTCTAGCACATCTCTGAAAGTTGTGAAACAGCCTCCCCTTTTTTGTGTATAATTTTTCCATTTACTAAACAGTTCTGACTTCCTCTTCACCTGCTGGTATGACTGTCTCTGTGCAGAAGAGGCAGCCAAAATTCCATTTTTATTATTAAAAAAAAAATCTCCCAAGCCCCAAATCCTTTGTTCTATTGAAGACACTGGAAGCAGCTCTGGGCTGACGGAAATCAGTAACAATGTTGACATGTACTTCACAGGGTCTAAGCTTTTCTTCAGTAATATTATGCCAGAGTGTAGATCTTCAAAGAATTTTCTCACTAGAGAGTTTCTCAACCTCTACTTTCTTACACAGAGTCAAGCTGGGAATAGATGTTTCCTTGTTAATTTAAATGGTACTTGTCTAGATGCCTTAAATCAAGACAGTATTGCTTTTATCACTGTACCACTGTGAATATGGGAATCCCCAGAAGAAACAGACACTGGCACCACAGAAAATAGGTAACAGAGAAGATTAAGATACTTTATTTGTCTTGCAGACAAGAAACCAGACCAGCTGCCTTGATCAAATGGGAAAGGGCATTAATCAGAATGAAAAGAAACCCAAAACCCAGTTGTCTTCATTTGCTCATTCTAGTACTCGGCTCTTAAGTAGAGGTATAAAGCACTTCTGGGGACATTTAAACTATTCTGTTTTCCAATAGAATTTAGTTGATTTAATTTATACCCACTGTTCATGAGAGAGAGACATCAGCAATATGCAATAGCTCAGGACATGCAGTAGGAATCTACATTAGGACAGTGGTGGTGCTTAAGACTAAGAGAGGCACAGGCCAACCACAGAAGAGTCAGAGCCAAAGTTAATGTTAATTTAAATAGTATATCAGTTCCAAGTAGTTATGAATCCGAAACTCTGCAGGAATGGGTGTTATGGAAAACTCATATGGTTTTGATCTTCAGGAACTGTGAATAAAAAATAAAAGCCAATAGAATGGAAGAAAGGGGTCTTTAACAACCAACAGAGATGATAAAAAGTAATATGAACAAAAAATATCGCCTAATACATCACTAGCATTGCAGGTTCATTCTACCAGGTACTGCAACACATCTGAGAGTGGTATTTGAAAGCAAGACATGACTTTTACAGAAAAATAAGACTGATGTTTAGGCTATTTGCATATACTTATGTCATTCAAGACTGTTGGTTGAATCAAAGCTGTAGGTATGAAATATAACCTGCTTTCAACTTAAGTTGGTTGGTTTAGTATTTGACCAGAGGAAATAAAGTTGTTGATCTGTTACTCTTCAGTTGCACTGCATTAAAGTATGCTCAGAAGGCTTGATAAAGTATTTTTCATAGAACCTTTATTGTGTGGCTGATTTATGTAGCTACTTTGATGGTAAGGAAGTTTAATTAGTAATAGTTGCAGCTCTTGAAGAGAATTTTAACAAGGTGGCTGACATATGAAAAGTACAAAAGTCTCTTTGTTCTGAACAACCTCTAGCAGGGTGTGTAAGGAGACTTTTCCTCACTCCACTCATTCTAATAAATTAGTAGGCTGCTTTGAGCAAGTAAGCAGAACAAGATCACAATACCATCAAGTCTTGGCCCACTGAGTGTACAGTTGTGCCATCGCTAAACTGCTGCAAAAGATTTATACCAACATCAATGCTGGGATTTCCTTCCGTACTTCAACAAAAAGGAGCTTCAAACTCCAGAGATCCTTTTCTATCTGTGTCAAGCTTGGTGTCAAAAATTAAGCTATTTCCCCCCTGCATGCAGAGAAATTGGTACATGTTGGAAGTGGGTCGCCTCATCTAAACTCAGGAGCATAGGATAAGTCAATTCAATTGCTGTAATCAAATCTGCTGAAACCTATCTTCTACACTTCCTGTTATGAAAAAAAGGTGAGGCTGGTATTGCAGTGTCCCACTTATTCAGGCTGTGTGCCCATCTGAAGAACATAATGTATTCTCGTGTAACTTTTAATAAATATTTTGGTGTTGTCTGAAAGGCAGTGCCTATGCCACCAACCAAAGGCAGCCAGAGATCACTGTCTGTACTATAGGTGTGGCATTGGTGCCATCCACAGACCTGAAGCCCGTGCTCTCTCAAAACAGAAATGTCAGGCAGCTTTGCAGGACAGGTCCCTGGCAGGCACCAGGCTGGAGCATGGCCTGGGGCAGCGCTAATGGGCACTGGCCAGAAAGAGACAGGAGTGTGCTGCTTGTCTCATCACTGTGGTGAACCAGGGTGTGAGGTGTGCCCTGCCTGTTTCTTGTTTCTTAGAACAGACCCCATCAAGAGGCTTTATCCTGAAAAATATAGTTAATAATGAAAGCACTTCTTTTAGCAGCAAAAGACCACAGGCTCAAAAGTGACAGGTTGGGCAAGGTGGTATTTTCATGTTGGGAAGACTTACAGACAATTTCCTATGCTTGTGGATATAATTTCATCTGTTCTTTAAGAGAAGTCCCCAGAGGGAAAGCTGCACTGCCTGTATGGTCTCTAAGTGGAGTCTGATCAATGGATTGTTGATTATTTTAGCTACATCAGATAAACTATCTGACAGTGTCTCAAATCCTTCTCTGTGTGGAAGAGAAGGATTGGTGCCTCATATATTTCATATATGAGGTGGGGCCTCATATATTTCATAGATGTTCTGAAAACTTCCAACAGTTTGGCAAGAGAGTAGTGGAATAGAATAATCTTTTTTTTTCTGGTACTTTAAATGTATGACTCATGAAGGAAAAAATAGGCTAAGCATTTATCAAACATCAGGATTTATGATAAGACTAAGCGAGGTCAAGAATACAATCTTCAATTCCTTCTTTTTGGTGAAGTGGTTTAAAATTCTGAGGTCTAAGACAGGTCAGAGGACCTCAGTTTCAAGGAGCTGAGGAACTACAGTGAACAAAACCGCTCTCTGCAGCATTGTGACCAAACTCTTTCTAGCTCCAAGGAATCCAAGGGGAATTGTGCTAAGGAGTTAACTTACTCTCATAAGAATTGAAAAGAAGACGAATGGACACAAGAGAGGGACTATAACCAGAAACTATACAACACTGCCCCAGTGTCTAGAGTTAAACTGAATTTCTGAATGACTGAGATATTTTAGAATTTAGTTTTTGTGAACGAGTCTCTTATTTGCCATAGGGATCCACTGTAAAATTTATGTACGTAGAATTGGGAAGTTATTTTGTGACACTTTTGTCTTCACCAAGTGAAGTCCTGTGATTCTTTACAACTCTCACATTTAACTCAAAGCAGTAAGTTATTAATAATGATAATGATCCTCTACAGTGGGGACAAATGGGTGAGTTCCTAGGTTTACTTGGATTATATTGTCATATAAAACCCAATCTCTGACAACTGCCAACAGGTTAAGAAATATTGGTTACACAATAGACTGCCCATTCCTAAGCATGCATTTCCAATGGTTGTACAAGCACAGGCTTTAAAGGAAAGAGGTAGTTCTCACTGTGGCAATCTGTGCACTTTGGAAAAATTTATTGCATAGACTCAAACAGGATTTTTTTTGTCTTGGATATATTTAACTACAAAGACAATAGGATTCAAGTGTGCTATTAAAAAAGCAAAAATAAAACAAAACACATATATTTCTTTAGTGGCTTGAGATAAAGAGCTGAATGTGTCCTCTCCATTTGAAACATCTCAAAACCAGATGTAGGGCTTTTTAATACTGCAGTTCTGCTAATATCTAAAAGCTCTGCAAAGTAAGGAAGCAGACAATGTCTCTTGTTCTTCAGCCATGCTGCTGCAATATCAGCGCAGATGCTGGCTGAAACAAAAGTTTCTCATAATGCAAACAGTTATTGTCTCTGCCACTGAGAAGCCCTCAGTCAGAATCTGTGGCACACTGCAGGGCTGATGAAGAAGGAAGGATTAGAAAAGTAAGAAGAGCACGTAGGACAATTCATTGTGGTGGACAGCACTGCAGCCTGGGTCTGCAATGAGCGATACAGACCTCTTGTGGTGGTCAGACCTCAGAATGTTTCTGCCACTTAACTGCTGTGTATTTCACAAAAATTAGCTGGCATTTTGTACATACATTATAACAGTTATATTCGGTTTCAGAAATTAAAAAAAATTCTTTGTGGCTTTCTATTCTTTCTCAAATATCTCTGTGTTTCTAAAAACAGTCTCTTGCATGAATTTTTACTTGTGTGTTTTACAAACCCTGAAATTTGTGGCAATTTTTCCTTCAAAATGTAACAAATTAATCAGAGACCTGAAATTATACTAACACACATCTTTTTAGTGCATTTCCTGTCCTATGCACTTCAAAGTGTCCCACGGAAACCAGCTAACTGGGAGAAGTCAATAGCAGTCAGAACAGTTACAAGACAAAAAGGGAAAACCAACAGCAATTATGCA
This sequence comes from Agelaius tricolor, assembly GCF_023055355.1. NCBI lineage: Eukaryota > Metazoa > Chordata > Aves > Passeriformes > Icteridae > Agelaius > Agelaius tricolor. Next base: position 34,650,396 of record NW_027269263.1, read on the forward strand.
ACAGATAATGAATATATTTCAGTCAGTTGAATTGTTTTTTTCTTGCAGAAAATGTAGACATAATTAAGAGTAGGGATCAATTAGTGCTACAACAAGAAATGTTTAGGTAAAGGGTAGATGGAAGGATTAAATTATGCAGGCAATTCATTTGCAAAAGCTTGGAACAAAGGAAATGATTAACTGAAAGCCATGATCTAACCCACCAGATGACTGCATGAGAACTAAACTGCAGCATGTACACCATTACAAGTGAAAATATCTGGTGGTCTTACTTGAATTTCACAAAAAGAGTGACCTTTCACTCTCACCTCTAGATACATATTGCACCCTCTGTTGTGCAAAGGATCTCACAGACTTGGCCTTATTTCAAAGAACAGTGGGTTTGGGCCACTCAGCATGTTATGAAATATTTTCTTAGTTCACTTTGAAAGATTCCCCCAGTGAGGCTCTTCCATGGCAATTTGCACTTCAAGTCTTGGTGATTCATCCAGAGTGTCTCTTGTATGTATTACATGCATCACACAAGATTCACACTATTTTGAAATGCCTTTTTGACTACTTTCCTCACTCATTCGAAAAATGGTGCCTATACTGCCTGCTTGCAGTGCCCAGCAGCTTGACATTAGCTGTGAGCAGCCTTTCTCATGCACCTCCATGGTCTACCTGGACCTATCAGCTCCCATGGTATCCCTACAGCAGAGCAGAAGTAGCTCTCTGCTCTTCTTTGCAGGTAGCTTTTCTTTGATGAGGTCCTGCTGTGGGACTGTCTTGTGAGAGGCAGGTGCTCCTGATAGCAGTGCTTTTGGTCTCATAAGCACAGTGGCTCCATGCTTCACATGTATTATCAAGTCTTTGAAAAAAAAATCTCAAAACTCAAATGTCTTGAGCTTTGGGGTGAACACTTTATTCGAGTTGTCCTTGGGGAGAGCTGCTAATGGAGGAGTCACAGGGACAGTGTAAGGGAGCACACCCTTACCCTTGAGGGTACCTGAGCATCTGAACCAGAGGTTTCCTTCTCAGAAATCCCATTTTATTATGAATTCCACAAGGTATCATCCAGGACCAAGGCCCTCATAGGCCTTGGAGTCGAAAGAGCCTGTGGAAACCACCAACACCTTTAGAGAGCATAGCTTCTTCATATAGCTGGCTTTTCCTCATTTTCCTCTCTGAAGCACACACTGGGAGAGAACATACAACTTCCCAAAATCTGCTACTGCTGGGCACTTCTGCACTTTCGAGCAGTTACACCAGCACCAGATGTTCAGCAATTCTCTGGAGCCTGAACTAGCACATACAAGTGGAAGAAAACTCTACTCAGAAGAAAATCTCTTCACAGAGAAATAGGAAACTTTGTGTAATATTATTCTATTTTTTCCTAGCAAAGAGAACACACGAAGATGAAGAGTTACATTTAATAAGAAATTGATTAAGGCAAGTAGACTGCTCTGTTCAAGCTGAACTCAGGATGTAAACCAGACAGTAGCACTTGGTTATCTGCAGGCCTGTAATTATTCTAACTCTCCACTGGATGTCAATACTGTGTAATACAAATGTTGGCTCTAAATTCACTGCTTAGAGCAGAGCAACCCCTCTTTTTAGGTGTGATTATTGTTAAAGAACATAATTAGGTAAGGAATGTAATTATAGCAAGTGAACCTCACCCATTTGGTGGTATGAATAAAAATAACCTTTTATTAAAGGCACTGTTTTCTCCTTTCCCTGAAAAGTTTGCAATTATGCTTCCCTTATATAGATGATACTTTCTGCCGTGAAGTCTTTGTCAGAATTGGGAAGTTGGCATCTAAAATTTCTACTAAATATAGATAAAGTATTCTAAATAAAATCACTTCAACACTACTTTCCAATTTTTAGAGAAAGGAGAGACCTACAGAATTCAGGCACTTGAAATCTGGTGCCCAATAATTTTAATTGAAAAAATTTCTAAGACCACAGGGCTAGAATTACTGATTGCCTTGAACAGTAAACTCTGAAATTCCAAGGCTTTACATACCATTTGTGTCCACCTAAAACCAATCCCCTCATGCAGAGTTTTGCTCTGCAGAGAAGAGGCAGGGTGGAAGCAGTAAAGGAAGAGCCAACTGCAAAAGCAGAACAGGCCATGGCATGAAGGTAAGGAGAAAGAAGGAATAAAAATTCCCTGTTCTGCAGATATAGAGATTTAGAGGATAACCTATATTTCTTTTGAAATCCCAGTGAACACTCCCTGGTAAAAATTCCATTAAATGAGTGGTGCAAGCACAGGGGAGTTTAATGATTTCTATGATCCTCCTGCTGCTGCCAGCACGCATGAGAACATGATGCCCCTTTTTTACGGTCTGGTTCTTAAAATTATGAGAAATGCCTCTGCCTGAATTAAGGTGCAAATAACACCATAAATCAAAGTCAATATATGGATTTTATTTCACAGTAAATGTGTGTGTGAGAGAGTAAGAGAGAGAGGAAGAAAGAGAAAAGAAGTGGGGAGGACAGAAAGAGAAGTGAGAGAAACAGATAAAAGAAAATATCACCACTCTGTGGATCCCACCAGCATGCTGGTCTTCTTGGTGATGAGGGTCCTCTTGAAAAACATAGAATCCAATGGATGAATGTATGTCCAGGCCAGGTGGGAATGCCCAGGTAGCTCTCTCAGGTGGATCTTTGATGGATTCTGACCCCCCTCAGCTGCTTCTCAGGGGAATGTCCCGTGCATGTGGCCTTCCCAGGGTTGGGGGTTTCACTGCTGGGTGGGTCTGTGTAAGGGAGGATGGGTGTTCACTGCCTCTGACCAGAGGTTACACCACACACCCAAAACTCTCCTCCTCCCTGCTTTGTTGGGGTTGGGAGGAAGTCCGTGCAAACCTGGCCTCTTTGGGCTATGGCCTCCCCACCCCAAAGCCAGCCAGGGAAGATTTTGTGCTGGGTTTGGCTTTCTTGTGGATGCACTCTTCTCGCTCAGCCTTGTTTAGTTCTCCCTAGACCTGAGATGACTGAACGATAGTGTCTCCTTTATCTTATCTAGGCAGCTTAACTCACAGTGCAAAGGCATCTTCAGGGAGGGGTGGGCTTTGGTGGTCATAGCTTCTTTATACAGTTTTTTTGGTATAAAGCAAACTCCTTTATAACACTGTTTAAGGAATGAACCATTTCAGTCTCTGATACCCTTGAAGTGGAGAGGGAAACTTGCTGATCACAATATCTGAATCTGAGTTAACAGAGTATAGTCTTTAAAAGAAAAAACTATTTTTTTAGGTAACTGAAAGGCAGCTTAATATGATACTTTAGCCAAGGCAGGGGTGTTCCGGTGGTTTCCTTTCCCTTCCTTTTTTTTTTTTCCCTCCCACTTCAATATGTAGCAAACTAGCACCAACTAAATGTGGAGAACAAGATGATCAGAAATGGGGTTTCTGTGACTGAGCTCCCAAAGCTGAGCTGATGCCAGTGGTACCCCATCCTTCTGTGATTATGTCTAATGATGCCTGCAGTATTTAACTTTCATAAGGATTTAATATTTGACATTGTGACAAGATTTTTTCCAAGCATGCATGGAGTGCTTTTATACTCTTTATTTGGCATATTTATTCAAAATGTACTATATTTAAGATTGCTGTAATCACATACATACATTGGCTACTGGCCACAATGTTCAAGCTATTAATCATACCTCAGAATCTATGGCAGATGTAAAAATTAAGTTTTATTTATCAAAGTTACTCATTGGAAATGTCAGACCAAGAAATTACTCCTTAGGATTTTGACTTTTCTTACATACATCTGGCAGTGGGTTAAAGGTTTTAGAAAGGTGTAAATCATATTTTTGCTCCATCCAGATTGTGTTGGCACAAAATTAAAATTATATTTCCAGAAATGCAAACCCTTTTGTTTGGATGGCCTTTATTTTTCTGCCAAATTATACTACCAGTGCTATTTCTTTAGTCTAACAGTATTTTCCACTATAATCCCATCTTTTAAGAAACAAACCAAAGCCTCTATCCTTGCAGAAGTTTCAATCTCACAGATAGAACTACCTTTCAACTGAATTGGGAAAGTGGTCTCCAGTGACAGGCTTGGAGGATTCTGGTTACTTTTTCTGTAAATAGCTAGATGAAAAGCCAATAACCTGACAGAGAAAAATAGGTTCAGGGGAAAGATTGTTTTTGTGTTATGACCCACAAATGCTCAGACTCTGAAAACCTTAGCAGTGTATGAGTTTATTTTCAAAAGACAGTGTATTTTAAAATAACCAGCATAAATTTAAGCTGACAGGCCCAAAATGATTGTGATGCTCTTTCTGTTGTTTGCTACAATGGGAAAATGGTGATACAAATTCAAAATGCTTATTATTTATTTGTTCTTAAACACTCCTCTCAGGGTTTTTTTTTTTGGTAAGTTTTCCTACATTCCTCCTACTTCAATGTCTTTTTGTTTGCCAGCATCCGACTTGTACTCTAAATGTATCAGATTTGTTTTCCACAATGTCAGTGTTTCCAGGTGTCAATTTTTGTTCTGTTTCAGATGCAGAAGTGCCAGCAGGGGGTTGGCTCTCTTTTTCTGGCTCACTGTACAACAAGTTCAACATTTCCTGAAAAAGGTTTGTGTTTCAGAACAACTAATGAAAAAAAAAATCAACAACAACAAAAAACCCAACAAGAAAAACTCCAACAAAAAAACCCCAACAAAAAAACCCTAACAAACTCACCCAAGGCCCAAAACAAGACAGTTAAAGGAAGGAAAAGCTCTTGACTGCAGTCTGAAAGTTCTTCAAGAGGGGGAAGGCAAAGGGCTGAAAGAACGTACAGTTCTCATCCATGCCCCTTCTTCGTGCCAACATATTTCTTCCTTCCAACTTTTGATCACAAATTAGTAGTTTAGAAACTCACCATGTAGTGTTTGTGTCTTTGACTATTATTCTAGGTCTACTTTCACCTAAATAACAACCATCTGGCAGCGTCTCAAATCAGATTCATGTGATGAACTGTATATAATAACCAGTTCAAGGATTGTCAGGGGAAGGGTTAACACTCCTGCCCTGAGCAGAAGGACTGCAGCTGCATGCTGTAAACTCTGCACAAAGACTGTCAGAAAGAAGGGCTGGGTCAGCTGTAAAGAATTAAGCAAATCCCCCTACTACAAGAAAGGGGAAGAAGAGTGGAATTAAGAAATCCTTTTCTGCTCGTCTTTTGTTCATAGTAAAATAGATAACTGGGAACATTTGAAGCATAACTTGACCCTTAGCCTCTGTACAATTCTTCCTAGTGGAGGGCCTTGCTCCTTGCTCTCACAGAGCCTGAGTAATTAATCTTCCATTCCAGTGATGTCCAAGGTTTGCACAAGGTGTGTGGAAAACAGATCACATGAACCTGCAAACTCACTTGTTATTTGTCTGGAAATCCATACCCCTGTTCTCAATCCCATGTTACATCCCTAACAGGAAAGGTGGAGGGCTTACTCTATGCTGAAATGCTCCCTGCACAAATCCTTCTTCAAGGGTGTGATTGAACGTGTCTTGTTTCCCCCAAAGTGTTAAAAGCCTACTTCAGCACAAACAGAATGTCCAAAACGCAGTTCCCTGAAAGGTTTATCACAGGGATACTAAGAAGTGGTGGTTCTTCCTGCTACAGTAAGTCATGGGGCAGCAGGGAACAAAATACATGCCACAGGACGTTAGAGATGGAAAGAAAAATAACAAGGGCTGGTTGATTTTGTGTATCCAAAGGCTCTTTTGTGGAGAGGAGGAATTTAAAATGCTGGAGCCTGTTGCAGAAAGGAGGCTTTCACAAAAAGCTGTGTTTGAGGATGCTACTACAGCCTAGGACCATGGTAATGGTACACTCAAGACTTTTCACAATTGGTGGGGAGGCCACAGTCTGCTCTGTTTTTTCTTTCTGCTTTCTTAAGTTGAGTTTGTTGGAGTGTCAAGGGTTATCAGGCTTTGGGCTTTTTGTTTGCTCCTTTGTAGTTGTGGTTTGAGAAATAATTTTCCTCTATGTATCCATGTGAATGTAGCTTATGTATGTATATACAGAACCAGAATATGTGTATGGATCTAAATATATGAACATACATACATCTGAAAACCTCTTTAGGAATAAAGCTGTTTGTATACTGAGTTGTGCAAGAGCACAGCCACATGCTTGTGCCTGAAATCAATGAGCTTTTCTACAGCAATAGCAGATGCGTGGGGTACGTTTTGGCAGCTGAGAGTACAGATTGATTCTTTTTTAAGCTCAAATCCAGGCACTTGCTGTTTGTCAGAAGGCTGCTGCACCTCTGGTGTCTTTGGGGGAACTGCCTAAGGGAGCAGGAACCTACCTGAACTTTTGTTCCTGCCTTCTCTGACTTGTGTGAGCTGATGCTTTGTGAACTTGTTTTCTCAGTAACCATTGCTGCACTGCATGTGACTGAAGCTGCTGTCCACCTGCAAGATTTACAGCAAGACTTGACTGCAGGTACTATGGACAATGGAAAAAAGCAGATTTTTTTCTTGGTTTTTTGGGGGGGTGGGGGGAGGGGAGAAGGTGAGACTATATTTCATGAAATGAAAATATTTTTCAAAATAATTAGATCTCTTCATCTGTAATTTGATTTGTTGGGTGGAAGGAGGGGGATGTGGAAGGAAAAAACCTATTGTAGAGTGTTTTTCAATATAACAGTGAAAACCAAGACTCCAGAACAACAAACACTTACACATGTGCTTAGCTTTAAATCTGCATTAGACCCACAGGACCTATTTTTTTTTTTTTTTTGATTAATGACGATTATTTGAAGAAAGATGGACTGGGTGGGAACAACTGGAAAAATATGTAGTTATAAAAATGTATGCTTACTGTAAACTATTTTTATACTGTGCCAGTTCTATTATATTCTTTTATCTTGCATATTTGGCACACATTTTTAGGTTTCTAGCATAAGGAAAAGTTTGCGCTGTCAAGTTCTGTTTCATTCTAACAGAAGTGTATAACTAAATCCCCATTTGCTAACAGAAGTGCAAGCAGAAACCCTACTAGCACTAGGGAGCTTGGTTGCAGAATTGGGACCTTAGCTTGAATGAGCTCCAGGAATTAATCTCCCATTCTTCCTTCATCTGGTGAGTTCAGCAGTCTAGTCCTACTTGTTTAGTTACAAGGCTTAGTTTATAGTAGGATAGCAGGAATGCTTTGTTAGCAATTCCCCTAATCCCCAGATGTGTTTTATCTTGTCTGTACACAAACCTGGCAGTCTGCAACCAGGTATTTGAGAGCAAAGTTAGAAAGCCATTTTACCATTTTAAGTGTCTGAGGAAGCTGGCTGTCCCAAGTGACCTGTAAGAACCACCTTACTGCATTTCAGAGACTGGACACAGAAAGGTCAAGTCAGATGATAAAGGTGCTTCCACTCAAGTTCCTTTGTGAAGCTGGCACATGGCTATACCTCTGAAACCAAACTTTCTGGAGGGTTAATATATCTTGAGTCTAAACTACTGCTCCAACCTCAGCCTGAAAACATCTTCCTATCTGAACTGTTTGATACTGCTGTGCATTTTTAAACTACTGCAGATCTCTACTCCTGAGGGACCTGCAGCCTTGTAATGAGTGAAGTCTTGCAAACACAAACACAGTTTTGTGTACATAATTGGAATCACCCTGGATAAAAGGTGGCCTATAGACAGAAGATCATTATTGCTGTGCAGTGACAGTTTTACATCTAAACCTCATTAGCACTATGCTTGAGACAGATTTTATCTTCTCTTTGGTACTAGTGCTTAAATGGAAACCACAAGACTGGGGTAAAACATCTACACAAGACTTAGCCATTCAGATTGCCCCATTCTCATCAAAGGGTCATATTCTGAAAATATTTTCTTCCAAACTGACTAAGAAAGAAGGTTGAGTGAGGCTCATGAGCAAACACAAGGTAACAGAAATTATGTTGTTTCTATCTCTAGTGCATGAAGTTGTTAGACAAAGAAAGTTTACCCACAACTCAATACAATGAATTCAGTGTATACAACAACAGTTGCAACAAACCCCAGACTTGCAGCAAAAAGCTTTTGCAGGCTGCCCCTTGGGACTTCAGGTCAAGAGTTCCCAGTCTCTCTTCCTTTTGCTGCCACTGTGGTACAATTTCTGTGAGAGCACAGGGCTGGGACTACTGCTGGAGTGATGTACCAAGAAAGAGGTTTGCCTTCCTAGAGCCTGTAATTCTGGGCTATAATCACACACAAATATCCTCCAGAGACTTTTTGACAAACTGGGAAGGCACAGGAGCCATGGAGTCATTTAGCAGAAACTGCTGTGTTTGATATGTCTGCAGTGTTATTGCAGTACAGTGGGGTTTCGGGTTTTATTTTCTATCAAAGTGTGTTTTACATGCCTTTAAAGACTCTAAAGCAAACAAATGGAGCAGTGCTTGAGTAGCCTAATGTAGTTGCTGTTATGCCAGTTATTTAGAAATATTCTCATATTTAACAATGCATTCCAGTGTTGAACAAGGAAGCACATTCTAGCACTGTAGCATCGATACATAGTTTCAATATATAAACTATTAATTCAAATGAACCAAGTGCATGTGTAGTTATGGCAAATTAAATTTTACATAAATTATCAAGTGGAAGTAATTACTGGGGCCTATTGAGGGAAAAACTTTCTACAGTAGGCTATGATGACAAGTTATAGAAAAGTAGATGTTTGACTATCAGACATCATATAATTTTCTGGCTTTTGGACCTGCACATCTTCATGTTTGGTGAGTAGAACCTGGGCTGGAGCAAAGGTTTTAGCCCCAGACCTGTGACATTTTAGGAGACCACTGTGAGAGCTAGATTTTTGGCTATTTGGGGGAGGACCTCTGTCTGTAGTTCTGAGAAGAAATTTCATTCTTGGGCAGAAAGCACTTTCCCAATCACTGTTTCATTGAATCTGGCACACACTGTACAAAGCTGTATTTTGGGTAAGTCAGCACTTTCCAAGTAAAATCCACCCTGTCAGAAAACTGGCTACTAGCTTTCACCCTGAGCTAGCTGCACAAATCTCCTGAAAGGAAATAAACCTAGCTGAATAGAATGTTCCAGTTGTGGGAGATAAAGTCTGGCATAACTGGTGACATAACTGGTCTTTTCCATTCCTTCCCACAGACCCATCTGACCAAGTGCTGTGTCTTTCCTGTGTTTTCCCAGCCAGCAGCCTGATCTCTGCTTCATATGGGGGGATTGAGAATAAAGACCTGTGACAACACCAATGCTTGCTTAAAGGCAGGACACACGAGGGTGTGCTGAGAGTGGTGAAATGGGGGATAATCCTGCACAAAAAATTAGGCAAGAAATTAATATGAGATCATGCTGTTGTTAAAGCAAAGATTTCTGTAGAGTATTAAGTATTATAAGAGAGATCAGGGTCTTACCAATCTGTAGCATAGCCCCTGTTGTTCTCCAATATAGATGTTTCCCTTTTGTTTCATTTTTTTGGGGGTTATTTAGTAACTAAAAAAAATATAAAATACAAAAGGTGTATATTTTTATGTATAACTCAATGCAAATGTAACAAAAGTCAATGCAAAAAATCATTAGAAGGACAATTGCATGTGAACAACTGAAACTTTTAAATAGAGTTTAAAGTTAGGAAATGCCTTTAGGAAAGGCATTTATGGAAGAAAGAGAGGAGGAAATACTTGAACTTATGAATTGTTAAGCAGTGATATCAGAAGGAGTAACTGCTTTTGCACACCAAGCCATATCAGAAACATGACAGAGCTGAGCAACCTGCTTCATATATGTGAAAATCAGGCAAAATGAGAATATATAAAATCTGGGAGCAACAGGTCCTGTTATTTTTGGTTGGTTGGTTGGGGGGGTCTTGTTTTTTTGTTTTTCTCTGAAGATGATGACAAAGAAAGATGACGACAGTACTTTCAGTAGGAGATGGTTTGTTCTGCCCCAAAGAGTTAACTACAGTTCAGCTCTGGCGGTGGAAAGTATCTCACAGCAGTGGGGCTGAAAAAGACAGGGAAAAGGCCTGAGTTGCAGGAAAGTGGTGTTATGCAATTTTCCTTCTTTCTTCTCTCCCCTCCCTTCAAAAGGAGGATTAAACACCCACCACAAAAAAAAAAAAATCCTGTAATCTGAACAATCATTTTTTTAATTTAAAGACTCTTCATATACAACCTAACGATTGGGTTGAATTAGGCTACAGTCCATAAGCTACTCTAACTAACTCATTCTGAATGGTATGAAAGATGAGGATCAGTAGTCAATATTACCTTATAATAAATTATTCTGATCAAGATCAGCCTGATAACAATGTATATATATATTCATTTTTTCTATAATCCATCTTGAAGACCACTTGCCTAATCAGTTAAGATGAGAAATGCAATGTGTTTATATTATTCTGCTGCCTTCATTCATAAGTATATTTCCTTGATCAGGGTGGAAAGTTCAACTGACAACACATTTCCAATAGCAATGACATATTCTCCTCACGTCATAAGGCCTCTTTACTTTCATCAGAGAAGAACACTAAATACTGTATTTTTAGCTATGAGTGAGAGAAATATTTATGTTGTAGAGAAGTGTGAATTTTCATGGAATCTCACGGCAAGAATATTTCATCAGAATGACCCTGCTGTGCACATTCAGGGAACATATAATGGGATACCACAAAAATGAGTGGAAAAAAGTAATCACAGCACTTTGAAAGGGAAATAATACCATTTTATTACCCATTTGGGCAGCATGAAGCAACACAATTTCTAGTCTCTTTAGTGTTGCTAACAAATTTCACTTAGTTTAATAAAAATATAATTATTTTACTTAAACTCAACTCTAAGTTGTTATTAGAACTGGGCAGAAAAAGGAAATTCCATTTCATGTAGTACTTTGCCATTTCAAATTTGACTACTCTGATTTGGCAATGATAACAAAATAAATGTGAGCTTTCTCCAAGAGAGGAATGGAGGGTTGGCCAAAAATGCTAAAGCTATTGTTGGACCCACCTGGTTGAATGTTGAGGAGCCAAAGCAGAAGGCAGCAGAAAAGATTAAGTTCTTCTCCTGTAACCATCTTTGTTTTTCCGACACACGCTTAGCCTTTAGTGTATGTATAAGCACCACTGACTTTACTGGGATTAAGCCCATGTTTAAATAGAATCCAAGAGAGTTCATCAACCCTCTCCTGTGGATTAGGAAGCTGATGGCTGGCAGCCAACACAGCTGTACTGGTGGTGTTCCCCAAGTACGCACAAGGACGTGCTAGGCCTGCCAACCAAAGAAACCACGGGCTCCTCCTGCTTGAACAGGTTCAGCTGGAGTTTGGAAACTCCACCTCACCATTGCACACTCCTACAAAGCAGGACTGATGCACTGATACTGTGCACTAAACAGGGGAGCTACTTCTCAATGTGGAAGCTAGCACATAACCTGGTTATAGATGAAGAAGGTTGCTTAGGAGGGAGCTGAGAGTTGGTGATGTCCCATCACTGTATTTCTTGGCATTTTAAGACCTATCAATTGCATGTTTATGTTAGAAAGAGGAAAGAAGAGATTAGAATGACCTTTTCCCATCTCTCATCAACACTGAGCAATGTACCCCTTGAATCTGCTTACTCTGAGCTGACTGGAGCCCTGGGAACTAAAGCCTTCACTGGAAGTTCAACAGCCGCTACCTCACTACCATCTTGGCTGAGTGAACCTTATTTTTATTAGCAACTAATCTATTGCAAAATCTAACATAGACAGCAGGAGGATATTTCAAAAACAAAGAAAGAAATTCAAAAAGGTAACAAAATATGCTTTTTAGATAATTTATGAACACGAAGAGATTTGAATCATCTTAAGGCTGAGGCATAATACCCCTAGTCTTGCATAGTGGCTACTTCTTTATCTAAGTTTATTAAGGCGACCAAGAAGCAAATGTGCTTTTGCTTACATCTGAAAATCAAAGCCACAATATATGTCAGGTCATGAAAATTCTGTTTTTACAACAATAATGGTCAGAAATTTACTTTGATTTCATGTTAGAATGTGATATAATTTAAAAACTGTTAAAAGCATGTGAGAATGTAATTCCCATAAGAGAATGGGGGAAAAAGGGTAAATACTAAATAAAAATTAAATGCACATAAATTCTTGTCAGTCTTTGTGAATTACAAAGCATTAGGAGCCTCTTAAATGTTGGAAAACTATTTCCTATCTTTAACTTCCCTAAAGATAAAAGCACAAGGTATTTAGCAGACCAATTAAAAGTACAGTTTGGATTAACTACATCTATTCACAGATTTCTGCTGACAAATATTGTTGTTCAAAACTATAGAAAAACAAACCAGAGAATTTTAACAAGACACTATTCTGTATTTTCTATTTCTTGTACCCCATTTTTGTATTATTATTATTTGCATTTGAAAAATTGTTTCTCAAAATCCTGATTTTTTTTTTATTTCAGAGTGCAAACAAAGGAATCTGATTTACATGGCAAATTTTATGTTTGCTGCTGGAATTATTTTAGATGAAAATCAGGAGTTGGTGTTGAATTATATTATTGATGAAAAGTGCAAGAGAAACTGTGAACTTTTTGCTCGATAAAACATGTCCAAATTGAATGGTATTGGGAGTGTTGATCAAAACCAGAGGACATCTGGACAATGGATTAGGAGAAAAGTAGTGTGACTTACCACTTCTCCTGACTATTGCTCATTCCCTCAGCTGAGCTGTCTTCTGGCCTTGCACTGCAGCCTGGAGGACTGGTGAGGTGGTGGACTATCCTGCATTCCAGGAGATGTAGTCTCAGATATAGAGAAGGTGAAATCACACAGCTTCCCTGGCATAAATATATACATAAATAATATTACATAGCTGCTTCTTTTTTTTCCTTTTAGAAATGTTGTCTTGTAAATTGGGTAAATATTTACGTAAATAATATTACATAGCTGCTTTTTTTTTTCCTTTTAGAAATGTTGTCTTGTAAATACAGAGCTCTGACCACTTCAGTGCTGTCCCTGCTTTCTTGGGCATATCCCTCATGCAAACTTAGAGCGTATTAAGTTTTGCTCCTAAAGAATTTATATTGAATCAAAGATTCCTATGCAGGCAGTCTGTAAACTCTCAGTGTAGTGGCACCTTACATTCATGGCTTCTGATCTAATCTGTTTCCCAAAAAACCTACAGTTTTTTAATTGCCAGAGTTGTGAAAGCCCAGTTTCCAATCACTGTACTCTTACAGATGACTAAATGTTCCAATAAGTTACATGAAAAAAAAAGCTCATACTTTATTACTCACTGGGGAATTCATATTGACTATCATCAGTCACAATACAATGATCTTTTTTTCCTACACCTGGCAACATATTCTGGTATCTTTTGAAATCTTTATCTTAGTATAAGATTAGGTTAGAACTGGTTTGAACACTCTAGGGAATGAAATGAGGAAAATTGAATAAACTTGGGAACAATGCCTCCCTTAGGAAATCAGCTAAGGATAGGCAAATTTTATATTTCTATTAGCATGATAGAGTTTTGTGGTGGAGCAATTTGAATCCCATATTCTCATTTTCTTCTTCACCTTGTAAAATATTCAGTTGTCATGCCATTTTACCAGAGCTTTTTGAAAGAAAAAGCCAGAGATACACAACTTGAAAATACTAAGCCTGCCTTTGTCAAAAGAGCCAGTGATTTGTAGTGCTGGGAACTCCTGTGTAGCTGAGGTCAAAAGTGAATTAAACCCTGGAAGTGTAGCTTTATTTAGTACTGAGACATCAGGTGTGAATACTTGTCTGGCTGAAAGAAGCCTCATTTGTGGCTAGGTTTGCTGACCATAAATCTGAAGTAAGGAAAGGCAGAGGGATGAGCTGGCATCCCAAAATAGTTATGCTTGTAAAAGCCCCAAATATTCTGTGTGCCCTGAAATGTTGACACCTGTCTGACTGAAACCAGTCACCCTCTATGACTGCTTTTGACATGGACAAGTGCATGCAGAATAGGAGGCCAAAGATCTGAGGGGCAATTTATTCTGCTGTCTGCAGTTGTATTTTCTTCAAAGCTTCAATTAGCGCTTTTCCTCCGTGATGGTTATTTCATTAAAACCAAAATGTTTTGTAAAACTTATTGGTATTCTCTGAAAATTTTATGATTGACCTTCTTGGGTACAGGCGAGAGAGAGAAAAGCATCTACCTGAAAGAAGGGAAGCTTAAAGTTAACTTCTTCACTGCCTGGTTCCTTGCTGAGCATCAAGTTTGGCTCTTTTTTGGCCTAAGGCAAGTAATCAATCTGTAGGTTATAGACAATATTCCAGCTTGTCTCCTGGGCTAGATTTCTTTCCTTCCTCCTAATTTAAAAGAAGGTAGTGGTTTTGTTCCTGTTGGAACAAGCTTTGAAACCTCAGTGTGTTCCATGAGATGGAATTACACTTTTTCAGCCAGCCCTTTGGTTTTTACTATGCTCAGGGGTAGTTATTGTGGTATTGTTTAGTAGGTTTCTGGTAAACCCCCAGGAAAGTTTAGCAGGGAGGTGATAAAAGTAGCAGCAGAGACAGTAATGCTCTCCTTGTTCTAATATCTTGTTCAGAGCTAAAAGATTGAGATTGCAGTTATGATGTTTATTCTGGTCATAGAAAATAGAGAAAAATATATACTTAAGCAGACCAGGAAAACAAAAGATATATATTTATTTAATAATGTAAATAAAGGGATATAATAATATAATATTTTGAGGTTTTTCTGTGCCAGTGCATGGTCAGCAGGGCTGGCTGAAAAAAATTTGGTACTAATTTACAGGCCAAATAAATTGAAGAGGCCTAGAATAAAGGTGAAGGGTTCACTGAAGACCTGTCTAAACCAAGAGTTCAACTTGCCAAACCCCAGTGACTTGAATACTACCACTGTGCTTAAGGAGAGGCCCAAGGGAGTTGATATCTGTCTACAAAGTAGTTCTGCAAATACCACAGATCTGTCCTGTGGTCAGTGACTGAGCTTGTCACACCATATACAGGCAACAGCTCACCACAAATAAGTATCCAAAATGCTACATCCCTTTAAAATGACTGCATGGAATAATGTTTTACTCTGTTGCTCATTCCACTGAGTAGCAGATCTTTATGGTTTGTGATAGGGATGCTGCTGCATGTCCTGTTTCCATCAACAGTCATTAATCCAAGGGTGCATACTGCCAGCCAAGACCAGGGTTACACACAGTCTATTTGTCCATATTATCTGGAAAAAAATAGGTCTCATTGGCAGCAGAATTATTTAGGAAGAATTTAAAATCTTTTAAATGATGTTTGATCTAGTCATCTTCATTTTATGTGAACAAATGTTGGGCATAAATGGAAAGGAACACTAAGTAGGACTACAGTCATAAAATATATGCTGTTGGGAGCTTCTTCCTTAAAACAGCATTATCAGTTAGACACTGTGCAGTATTTCCAGCCTACAACAGATGTGTCACAGCCATGCTGCTGTTGCTTGTTTTACCAGCATCTTTTTTGAAACTATCAAAATCCTCTCTCTCCCCCACTCCAGCCCTTGAAGTAATGAACTGGTCCTGTTTTACTTAAAATATTTTGCATTATCTTCACTAAATGAGACAGAAGCTGCAAACAGCAGTAGCACCATTCAGTCATGGGGCAGTTAAGATGAATAGGATGGTAACATTTTAATTTTAAAAAGTAATAAATTCTCTTTTTGCTTGGTGACCCTTTTAAAAAATCTTTACTAGCTATATTAAATACACTTTCTTTAACTAGATTATTCCCAGTTGAGTGACATAAGCTGCTAGAAAAGCATTTGCTTTATCTGATTGAATTTTTAAATGTTAAAAAGTTAAGTTATATGTTTATATATAGACAAAACTGTGAATCTCAGCATGCATTGTTTATGTTTCATTGCACACTGAATTCTTTTAGCTACACAGTCTACACACACTGAAATATAATTCCTTCAAAAATTTGTGCATCATCCTAAATAATTATAGAGAAAAGCCATTTATGCCTTTGGTATTTTTCCTGCAAATGGGAAAAGTAGAAAATATAAATTCAACCTCAAAGAATTTCATTTCTATAATTGTCTCTTTAGAGAGATATTTTTTGAAAATTGAGGTCTGAGCAGTATTTTAGCACAAGATTTCTTTCTGTGGTTGAAAAGCATTGTTAAAGTGCAATAATTATTAATGATATGATATCCAGGATTTTTAATGTTTGTTGGAGATTTATATGTATGTATATATATCTTTAGGTGGAAGAGAAGGTTTTATTACTAAATTTTTGTCTATCTTATTTGAAAATACCTAAATATCTGCCATCTGGAGTGTATATCTATTGTCTAAATCATTCACCTACTCTCCCACCATAGGTGAAAAAAGGGCAAATCTCCTGAAGGCAGCTTATTCCACCTCAGAGACATCTGCTTTAGGGTGGGATGAATTACTGTTTGGAAACATTTCTCCACTGATCAAGGAAGGAGTCTGTGTGATGGTTTTAAAATCAACACTCCAATTTTTCAATATCTAAAATGAGGAGACCTGAGTCTTATTCACAGACAATGTGCTACAATATGCCTGCGATAGGCTTTGTACTGCCAAACACCAAATATTGGCCACCCACATCTGACAAAATCCCTGGAAGGCTCCCAGTCTGAGGTTCCATTCCTTCATTCTGCAGTGATCACTTCAAACAAGTTGGAGGAGCTACCTAATTACATATACCCACACAGGTGACATTTTCTGGAAACAATCTTCCTGGAAAGGTTGTGAAATCTCCATAGAATCATAGAATTGCAGAAGAGTTTGTGTTAGAAGAGGCCTTAAAGATCATCAAGTTCCAATCCCCTCCCTGATAAGGGCAGGGACACCTGCCACTAGCCTGGTTTTCTCAAAGTCCCATCCAACCTAGCCTTGCATTCCTGGGATTTTTCAAGACAAAGGCAACACTAGTGCTGCTGCCAGTCCTGAACTAGATAGTCATTCCCTGCAGAGAAGTTCCAACCTACATTTCTGCATTGAGTTGGGTTCTTATTTTTCCCACTGGTGACAAAACAAGTCCAGATACTGAGCTTTGACACAGGCATTGATGATTAGGTGAGATAAATGCCAACTCTGCTCTGGGGCTGCTTTTCTAAAAAGGGGAGGGGTTGGAATTTCTCTTTTTACTTTTCATTATAATTTAAACCTCTCAGCACATACTGCTTTCTTTAATTTAATTTGTTTCCCAATAAATTAAAGTTCTCATTGGAAACAGGAACATTTCAGACAAATTGTTTTTTCCCACCTACACTTTTTTTTAGTAAGTAAAACACTGAATGTGATCTTACTGGATAGGAGTTAGGGTTTGGGATTTGCTCTTGGGTAATGAAAGCATCCAGAAGAGGAGATGGGGACTGATAACTTTTAAGGAATAATATGGCAGTAAAACCCTAGTCTGCAGTAGAGGAGAGCATCAATGACAATGAAGACACTGGTGCAGATCACAGCAGTAGTGTTGTTACTATTTTTGGAGCATTGCACACTAGTTACATAAGAGACCCATCAGTGTCTGATCTTTGAAGATATCATCATTCTAACATTTCAAGAGCATGTAATTATTTGTGGGAGATGTTGCTGTGTGCTGGTTTTTTGATATCTGAGTTAAGTCAACTTCTGTACCCCTAACTCCTTTCCTCCACTGAAGTACAGCATAAATCTTATTTTAGAAACGTTGCTGTCAGCCACGGTATTACCTGAACCCTTTCTATGTAATTTAGAGGGCAACAGTGAAATCTACGACAGACCTCATGGATGTTCTGTCTCTTCTCCTTTTTCTGTTCCATTAAACTCTCTTTGCTATGAAATGTTCTTTAGGAAAAGAATGAGAGATGTTCTGGTTATGATAAAATGTACTCTATCAAATAAATGGGGCTGGCACAATTTCTAAAGTGTGGTTAGACTCTAGATTCATTTAATCTCCTCTGAAACTTTATTCCATATTTTCTTTTTGCAATCACACATGAAGAACTGGATTTTCATCTGTTTTAAGTCAATATAACATCACTGACATCAGCTCTCTGTTTCCCAGGATAATCTGGGTGTTACAGCACCCTGGCATGAAGAAACCTAGACAGTGTGATAGTTTCCAGCCCTGAGCTGGTTCCCACAGGACCAGCTTGAGCCTCCCTGCACTGGACTCGCCTACAGATCAGCATTCCTTCATGTGCTGAGCCATGTGAACAAGAGAGACTAGTGAGAGTTGAATCAGCCCAAGTTGCTGCTGTGCCCAAATTACCAAAGCTTTCCAGGCATGGATGTGCTAAAAACGGTGGAGGCATTGAAGAAGCAACCCAGCAGAGTCCAGCAAGGCCGGACATAAGTTGGAAGTGTGAGCAGAACAAGCTTGTTTTCCAGAAGTGGGAAGTCTTTTCAAGGGTTGGATCAGTGACAGAGGCTCAACACTTAGCTATGGTCCTTGGCTGCCAAAACCCTGCCAAGTAGTAGATTGCTTCAGTGAAACAAATTCAAAAGTGTCTTTTCACAAGGGCACTGTGTATTTCAAAGCCTATCTACCCCTCTAGAGTGTCCATGCAATCTATTCATATATAGTGGAGAGTCATCTGTTGGTCTGTAAGAGTTAGAGATCCAGTCCAGGCTTTGGCTAAAGTTATGTTCACCTTCTTCTCTAGTATTTGAGTTGATGTCATCTTTTCTTCATAAGAGGAAGCTAGATGTTTAGCATCCTTGAGAAAATACTTTTTAGTTTCTTACTGCAGATTCTAACTGCAGAGATTTTCTGAAGAGAACACACATTTAAAGAATCAGTTGCCAAAACATCGGCATCTTGTGCTCATTTGGATCCTTAAGGATGTCCTGTTTAGCCTATAGGTGAATAAGGATCTTCTACAGGTACTGACATCCCCAAGTGACAGTTTTACAGCAACCTAGACAGTACTATGTCTTTTTTTAGTCAAGTGAAGCTGCTCACTGAATCTGTGTTTGACTTGCTGGGTTATAGCTTCTGTAAGCAGTGGTCAAAGAAGGCAATCCACCAGAGAGTCCAGTAACTCTTGCACAGCACTGGCAGCCATGTCATATTAGCTGTGTTTGGAAAAGCCAAAGTATTTAGGAAGAACCACAAATAGACCATGAATGCTGAACAACATAGGCAAACTCAAGAATGTGACCATGAATACTGAATGCTGCCTCTTAAATTGAGTGTAGGGAAAAACCCCACATTATTTATGAAAACAAAAAGTAGTGTCAAAAGTTAAGGTCTCTGACTTTTGTTTTCCTTTCTTCTTCTTGACTTTTTCTGGAAAGCACATTAATCAATCCTACCATACAGTCCTTCAACTTCCTGGAGGTATCCCTCTCATAGTGCTCCATAAACGTATCCACTGTCCATCAAAATCCTGCAGCTCACTGGTTCTGAAGTGGGACCCAGAGTCTCTGCAAAGAAAATACTAAGAGGCTAAAATGGATCCTGTGGATCCAAAAGAAGGATCCATAGCTAACATTCACCAAACACAAAAATTGCATGGCTTTAATTTGAGAAAAAAAATTCATATTTGCTTCCAATTTTATACTACTTTTGACATGCTAGCAAGTACTTGAATAAATGTAGCATTTTACATTTAAAAATTGCAACCCAAAGGGAGGCAGCAATAATTTAGCACACAAAAACCATAGGGCTATTTCTCATTGAGTTGCCACAGAAGCCTTCCCATATCCTCAGAAGAAATGAAAACAGATGAAGTCCTGCATAGTCCATTCTCTAGAAGGAAGTAGATCATATTTCTCACATCTGTTACCAGCATGGCTGATCTGTTCTGCTCCTATCAGAGGGATGATCAGGATCAATGATTTGAGGTTCTGCCTTTTTAGGAGTTATATTTCTCACCTTGTTATATTCTTTGTTAATTTTACAGCACTTTGATGCTATGAAGGAGCTCCTACTATTCTGTCAATAGTACAAGGTCACTCTACCAGTGTAAGATAATACATCCCCAGCTTGTGTGCTTCAGGCCTTTGAGTAGATTAATTTTGTTCTAGTAAAATGTAGTGATGCATCTTTCCTTCCTTCTTTTCTGTGGATAGTCAGCCCAATGTTAATGTCAAAAGTAACTTCATGTTTTGGTAATATATTACATTTAAAAACCTCAGATAATGTAAAGATCTGAATGTAAAATGTCATAATACTTCTGGGAAAGTATTTTTTCCTCCTTTTAAGAACTATACAAATGTTGGATGATGGAAACCACTTAAAATTTTGATCTACTTGCCAGCTTGCCAATATGCAGCAAGAGAGTGTACAAACAGGTTGACAGGCATTCATACTTGGAAGCCATGGAGAAAACTCAGGGATAAAATTGAAGGACTATAGATCACCTAAGTTTTCCAAATTATTTTAAACTCTAGAAAATGCAGCCTGAAACACTTCTGAAATGTAAAAGTCTTTCTCAAATTCAAAGAGCTAGCCATTTATGGTGAAATCTTTGGATATACTAAGTATATTTAGTCTCACATATTTTAGAGATGGAAATTTCCAAAATAAGTCTTATGTTCTTGTGAATCTCATACCTAATAAAATCTCTTTTTTTTGCTCCTACTTTTCTGAAAGGTTTATAGGGCAGAATAATATTTAATCATAGTAAGGTAGCAATTACAGAAAACCTTCACAGGCTTTCATAATGAAGTAGTCAATAGTGAAATCTATTCATTTATAGAAATTCAGAAAAGAATGAGCTTACATAAAATACATGCAGGAAAACTGGGAGGTAACTAATGACTGGATACAACCATACTCTTTGCTTGTATTTTACATGGATGAAGACCAAGGGAATTACCAGCAGGGCAAGCTCACAATGATGAACATCAGCCATCATTTAAATAAATGCTGAAATATTTATGACACACATCTAAGAGAAGAATATACAGGGGTAAAAATTCATAGGTGGCATTGCCTTGATGATTTTACAGTCACCTGAGAAATTGCAAGTGATAAGATGGATCAAACACACAGGAGTTTAAAGGGTAAAAATCTGCCACTTTCTGCTCTGTATAAAAGCTTGCTAAATATTTCAGGGTGAACTGGCAGAAAGGGACTAAATTTGCCATGGAACATCTCAGGGACCAAAGATTGGAAAGCATGTTTCTGGTGGATCACTTGAAAAAATCAATCTCTGAGAATGGCAGAAACATCTATTCCTACTCAAATATGTGTCACAAAAATTCATGCCATTAAATGATACACATAGAGGCAGGAATTTGGACAGTTCGTAAGAAAATTACACCATGTATGTGAAACCTACACAGGTAAAAAAGAAAGTGGGAGCAACTGCCACCGCATAATGAGTTTCATTCAATTTATTAGGTTAATACACACAACTAATTTTTGCTTTTATTGGGGAAAAAAGTGTGTGTCCATGTCAAGGTAAAGAATTACATGGACTTTTGGTTTTGAATCAGAACATCATGTAAGGGTTAAAATGCTTTTTTCTTCCAAGTGATTAAAAAAACCCTCAGAATCTTAATTTGAGTTTTAACTTTTGGATGTCAAATGCATTTTTAATTAGGATATTCTTTCTACTATGATTAGAATTCTTAGCAGATGCTTTTGCTCAAAAATCAAGACCATTGGAAACCAATATGTTTCTTAAACTAGTTATGTTTTTTCGCAGTTCTCTCAGAGAATTTTGATCTAATTGGCATGTGTAATAAAGGGATTTCCTGTTCTAAATATACTGATTTCCTCAACTGTTGTGACTATGTGTAACATATGTCTCCAAACCAACTATCCTCAATTACCAGTGCTCCAGAGTTTAACTTGTGAAAGCTCAAAGATCTTATACAGTTTCAACAGTTTCAAAATTTAATTCTAAAGTTCTGAGTTGAGTGGGATTTCAGGGCATTTATGACCTTTCATGACATGCTCAATATGTTGCAGGATCAGGCCCTTAAGTAATGCCACAAGGAAGTATTCAGAATATGAATTTCTGGATTTTGTCATTTGGGATGTCATAGAATTGGCTCAACAATCACAAAAACATTCAGAACATCTGGAAGACATCACATTTCATACTGATGGTACCTACTAGATTTAGGCAGAAAAGCCCCAGCATAACTTTTTTTTTTTAATGCTAGCCCTTTTTGAAAGAAGTTGATGCACACATAGCTAAGTTCTTAAAAATGTAGAAAATCTCACCAGATCTGAATAAAGGTTTAACAGGAGGATTTAGAACAGACTATTATGACAGCCTTGGGCATGTCATAAATTGGCCAGATTTGATATAGCAGAACAGATAGAAGGCAAAAGAACCAAGATTTGCAGAAGAACTGGAGTTTTAACAAGAAGTATGAAGTGGAATATGAAATATTACATCCATATGCTAGAAAAACCACATGTCGAACAGAAGGAATGGGAGGCTATCAAAGCAGTGACTTAAAGTTTGTTGGGTTTGGCAAAGCGAGTCATAATCAGTACAATAAACAGAACACTCAAATACTTAAATAACCTTGAAGAAATGTTGTAACTGCAAACAATATTTCCCTCTTGATTAAAAAAAAAAGCAGCACCAATTCCGTTAAGCAGTATTATATTTTAGTTTTTTCAAAATTTGAAGGTATGCAGCATTACTACATTTTGTTTTTATAGTAAGTACATCTTTCTTATGAAAACACTACCACTTATTAAATATTGCATGAAAAATATCTACACCTTTGTGTGCAGTAAGGAAAAACAAGTACACTATATGCAGCAGCAAACTGCAGGTGACTGGAAGGATCATGGGTTCTACCTTAAGTATTTTTTCATGAAAAATCTCACACATTATTTATGGATTTGCCTCACTCAGTGCAACACTGGAAGCTTTATCCATTCTTTTAGAACTCCTGAGGACACCACATCCTCTCCAAAACTGTTTTCTTTCAGCTATTACAGTATGCCACACTAACCAAGATGCTACCTGCAGCGAGCAGTTTAAAAGTATCCTCTTCTTTTTGCTGTAATGTAAACTAAAGCTAACATAGTTCAGAGATTTCAGCAGATGTTACAAAACAACAGAACTTACTATAAAAGTCTCTACAAGGTGCGATCATTTACACTAACTGCATATGACTCTAAGAATTATTACTAGTACTTACAAGCAGGTATTACCTGACCATAGGATGGTAGTCCTGCAAGTTACAGCATACAGGATGTATCTTTCATTTCTGAAACTAACAACTTAGTAAGAATATTTCTTGTTTCCTTTTGAGGAGTCTAATGCTCAGGTTTACAGCAATTTATGTTTGCTGAATTTAATGTTTGTTTCAGCTACCTTTCTATGTGCTAAAATAAAAAATCACACAAATCAGCCACCCACCTGTAAACACAAAATGTCCAAAACCAGTTTTTCAGTAATCATTCCAAGTAAACTACAGTGATAGCCTGAAATAAAAAAAGGGAAATGTTGATGGCACTGTAAGATTTCTTCCACTTTTACAGAGAAAAAAACCAGTGGGTGTTAACTCCAAAGATCCAAAATACCTCTGTTCTACCTTGTCAGACAACAGGGTGTACCAAACAAGAAAGTGATGATTGTGATCCAGCCACTGTTTCCAGATAGAATATACACAAACACAATTATGAATTATTTTATTTGGAATGCCCAGAACACATGGATTTCCTCGTTTGCATTGAAGAGGTATGTCCCTCAAGGAAAGGGCACCTGATCTTGCTGTAGGATCCTCACAAGAATCCTGATTCATGTCTGAACATTAGGGTTCATGGTAGACTGAAGGTGAAGCGCCTGAAACACATTTTGATGGGATTTATAAGAAACTTGGACATTAAAAAATATAATTTCTGTTTGTCAGACACTGTTTCAAGGCATTTTATTCTGAAGTAGCCCCATCACACACAGCAACCTTCTGCAGCATGGGAGAACTCCTATGCACTTGTGTGCTCGTTCTTATGGGCAGGTTATCAGCGAGTGAAGCAGCAGAGTTATCCCTGAGTTTACACCATATTTGAAAGGAGAAGGGGCAGGATTCTCAAGACAAGAGAATTTAAGTGCAAGAACAGGGCTCCATGGAAGTGTTAGTCACTCAGTTGTGACCTGCAGGACCAGCTGTACTTACAGGGAGAGTGGGTATGTTGGAGGTTGCTTGCAGCTCCCTCTGCTTGAACTGAACAGTCCATAACTCTAACGCTTTTTGTGATGGCTGCCCAGGTCACATAGAATTAAAGGGTGCAATTAAAGGGTGACATTATTCAGCAATTTTCTACTACAGTAGTCATGCAATCCTTTCAGCAAATCTAGGCATTTTACTCTTCTATTTTCCCATGGAATTACAGAAGGAAACTGCAGTGGCATCCTGTGCTAGGCTTTCATCTCTATTTCCAACTCCCATGAGTGCATCAGCAAAAGCTCTGCCCTGCCCATTACTCAGAGGGCATCCCTCCTGACCAAAAGGCTGAGAAAGAGGACATAGCTCCATTTAAACAAAGAAATTAGGAAGGAAGTCAAGAGGTAGAAGAAAGAGTTTAATCTCTAAGGCTAGAGCATTTCAAATGAGATTAAAGTTTCAGTTCAGTAACTGGAGCACAGATTTTTCTTTTTAAATTAAAATTGACAAGTGTGTAACTAATGCATTGTAAATATTAAAAATATTAAGTTTTGCTTACATCTTACAAGCAAGATATTTTGATCCCAGTCTGGGGATATTTACAAGTGATGCCTGTTTACTAGGGGTGATTTTCAATGGATGCAAAGCACCCATCAATGTCTGTAAAGCAATTTTCTCAGCCTCTTTGGGTAATTTCTTTTTCCTTTTTACAGCAGTATAATAATCTTGGCTTGCTTCTGCTATCATTAACAATAGTACCATTGCTAGCAGAGGGCAATTAAGAATTCCTTAAAGGAAAAAAGCAACTTCTTCAATCCCATTGCTTACTATAATTTACATTGCCAGAAAGTTTAAGCCTGTAAATCTAGTTTAAAACATATCAAATTGGTTTAGCGGGGGCTGTACATCCCAAAAGCTAGATAATTTTTTTTTTCCATTCTGCCCTGAAAATCTCCTGTGTTTCTTGATCCCCTGACCATGGGCCAAATCACGGCACAACTTGGAGCAGGCGGTGAAGGCAGAAGCTCATTTCTGCCTCCTGCTTCATTGTGGAATGGCCCATTTTTGGGACTCAAAGGAGCTAATGGCACCGATGCATAACAAATAAATTTTATGGTACCCAGTATCTTCTCCACTGATGTGCTGGGAAATTTTCTCCATCACCTTATCACTTTTTATCAGTTCAAGGAACACTGACTCAAAAGTCAAAAATCATTCAATCAAAATCAAAATGTCTGATTAATTTTTACTGGGTTGTAAAGACGCAAAAAATACATATGGTTATTCATCTGCAAGTCTGAGCCAGGCAACAAAGCCAAAGACTAAAGGAACATTAAGCATGGTGAACTGCTAAGGAAAGCTCTTCCTCAGTTTATCCATTCTGGGGTCACTTATGCTTTCTGTAGGGCTTTAAATGCTAAGTCTGTTGCTGGCTTTCAGCCAGGCCCATTCCTGGCGCCAGAGAGACTCATCATTTTATCAGTCTTGCCTCTGTTTCACGAACATTTAATTGTTTGTGGGATATTCTTAGAACACAGAAATGATAGATCTTTCTGGCATTCAAATCAATTCATTAATTTGATTTATTTGTTTTCCCGAATAGCACAAGACCTTTCAGCTGAGTATTTATTTGGAAGGACTTGGTACATAGAGAAATGTGAAGAAAAATAAATGTTTTTGTTCCATTCAGATTAGCTGGCTGTAGTGCACGTGGAGAATACACAGCCCATGTAAATGCAAAAGAAAAGCCAATATAAATGTTTACTTTACAGTATTCAATAAGAACTGCTAGAGGCATAACTTGTTCCTGTGGAAAACTGCTTGAGGTCTGTCTTCAGTGTTAGCCATACATCTTTCTGTGTTTCAGGCTGGGTGTCTTCCTTTGACAATAATCTCTAAGAACAGGGTACCACTCCAGACATGCAGAATATAGACTGAGCAAATGTACTCATGCATGTTCACTCTTAAGAAAGGATAGGAGTATTATTTCCACTCTTTTTTGAGAGAATGAAGGCTTAGCAGGATGTATGCAAATGGCCCCCACGCCTGACTTACCACATACCTTACAGTAACATGCATTTTGCATTAAAGAGAACAAAGAATAACTCAAACTTTCCACTCTCCAGGGCATCACATTTGGATCTCTATGCAAGTGGGGAGTGGGAGATTAGAGAGGTAACACAGCAAGGCAAGACAATCTAGGCCCTTATAACTCCTGTATTTCAATCCTTCTAATTAGATGTGGATGTTTCTCTCCATTGGCTCCATAGACAAGCACTGACTCACAGTATTGATGAGAAGACAGTTTCACAAATTTGCTGCTGTTCTGAAAGAAGTCATCCCAGGAGCTTTGAAAACTAAAGGACAACTCATTAAGGTGTCTGACTGTTGCAGAGGCAGTGCAGAAAATTGCCCATTATCATGTAGTTGAGCCAGTGACCTGACAGAAAACTGTGCTGTGACCTCCTAAATCTGGCTGCATAGTTCTCCCAACAAGAACCAGCACAGACCTGAATGACAGGTACTGCACAGCCTGTGGTCATATCCTATGATGTGGTAGACAGTGCCTATCACTAGTGTAAATGATGGCAATGGGAAAGGAAAGGACAATTTATTGCACTTCTCCATTGCATATCTACACCTGACCCCATAGCAATGGTTCTCTCAGAGCAATATTGAAGTGCAGTAATGGAAGGGTTCAGAAATGCTGTGGATCTCATTGAAATGGAAACTTCTTCCGATTTACACAGACTGTTATCATGAAAGTGAAAATGTTTTACTTTTAAAAATCAACCTCAAAATCTCATGCACATGGATAGGAAAATATTTACCCGTATGGCTTGCTCCTGGAAAATACATCATCATCATCACCATCATCATCATAGATTAATGATTATTGCTTAGAGAAAATAATTTCCACTTTCCTACTTTAATAAAGTTGAAAAGTTCATTTGGACTTCAAATTATTTAAGTATTTTAACGTTTTCAGAATGAAATATGCCTGTGTTTTCATACCTACTTTTATTTTTCTTTAGATATTATATTCCAAAACACTTTTTAATAATTTAATGGTTTTGTCTTTAATGGGGTTTTTTTGTGTGTTGAGGATAGAAATTCCATTTATGAATAGCTCTAGTTGTTGAGGAAAGATGGAAAAAAAAGATCATGTCAGGCTCAAAAACCAGAAGACCTATAAAAAGAAACAAAAAATGTAGTATTTCTTAATATTTGGATTTTATACCAATGCCATGAATGTTGGTGGTCTGACACTGTGGTTTGGCAGTCCTACATTCATTCAAATGCTAAATATTTTTCAGCTCAGTTGTGCTCTCAGACATTTGTGCATATGAACAATTTGCTTATGAACAAGGCATCTGTGCAGAGATGAGCCCATTTGTTCTTAGCCATAGTTATTCACATCTGATTATTTATTATTCAGTCACATATGAATAGCAACACATTCTGGAAATGGTATTGTTCCAGAAATGCTATACAAACAGGACTTCACCAGTTCCCAAACTGAACCTCAAATATTTGTTGTGATAAAAACTATAACTCAGGTCTTGAAGACTATCACAGTGAAAAGGCATGATAGTTACAGAAATGGGGAACTGAGGCACAGAGCAGTGAAGTGACTTCTGAAGCACTGAAATAGGTCAGTGAGAGGGTCCTTTATGCATTCAGTCAGACATCTCAACCTTGTCTTCTCAGGATACTCTGTTCTTGTGGTAGTGTTAAAGCACTGAAATGATTCAATGGACATTTTCTTGGACAAATTGTTCTGTGTGTACTTGTCCAAAGTGGGTAACTATTGACTTATACTGCTGGACTCATATGGAATAGATTAATTTTTAAGCTGCAATTTTTCACAACCAAAATGTTCTTTGAGTAATAGAGGAGTAGATATAACTGTTAATACAGCACATATCATTAGGGGAATATTTTAATTTAGCTAAGACTTTCTTGAAATACATCCAGAACTCTTTTTATTCTGCCCTATATACTGTAATTTATTATAATTTTCCTATTTTGATTCCTATATTTTTCTATTTCTTGTATGTTGTCCTGGTTGACACCAGAAGATTTGTGCTATGCCAAGATTTCATTTAATTCAAAATTTGAGATTATCTCTCAATGGACCAATGACAATCAAAATAGTTACTATTTATAATCTAGAATTATGCATATGTGGGATTCAGGGTAAAAAGGAAATGTCCCATCACTGATTTTGAATGTTTTATATAGATATATATATATATACTGTTAGTTTCTAAGACAGCACAGTCAAGACATCTCTTATTAAATAATGTGGAAGGAACTATTATTGTAACAGGTTTTCTTACATATTTATTTCAAAAGTTCTTATGTAAATTTCTAGGCAAGTGTTGGAAAAAAGCAATGTAAAATTAAGACTAATTTTTGCTGATCTTTAACTAAATAGAAAGTGAAATTGTCTCTTTGCATCAGGCCAGCTACACCAATGCACTTTTGATGAGACAACAGCTGAAAGAGGTTTCAGAAGGGTTCTGCATGCTGTCACTTACACATTAGGGATAATCTTTTCAGACTATTGGCAAAACGAGTTGGCCACAATCAAGTTGAGGTTTAAAATTTACATAATTCATTATGCAGTTGTCTTGTGGTTTGGATTTGGTTTTGAAGAGCAAGTAGGCACCATTTAAAAAAATATTCATATCTTTTGGGCTGCCAGGGGACCCTTACGATCAAAATCTGGCTTTCCAAGTGATACGATTCATATGAAATCTGGTGAGGGTGTACAATTTTCACATTAGTAACAGTCAGTTTGTTTCCATCAGAGAGGTTAGAAGCTGTCGTTTCAGGTTTTTTTCTGCCTGCTGGTATGTTACAGCATTCACACCTGCCAGAAAATGTCAGAATGTTTATTCCAAGAATAAAAATGTGGGCACACATCCGCCTCCCAAAATAAATAGCACAGCAGATATATTCTGTAGCGCCTCCAATACTCACAGGTCGGAGTTAGTCATTCTTCCTGTGAGAGGGTGGCCATCAATCACTGTCAAAGGAAGCCTTCAGTCTGGAGTCAAGGGCAGAGGTACTTAGATCAATGGATGAGGAGCACAAGGAGCCTGTAGGGAGAGAATATGCCTTTTCACATTTGTGAGACAGCACTGTAAAGTCTTAAAAGCATCTGGGCTTGAAGAAGGAAAAATTGCAGTATGGAGAGTCTGCTCATTTGCCAAGTAAATCATCTTTCAGTCACAACCTTCTCCTCCCAAAAGACCAAAGTATGAATAATTTTATAATAAAATGGAAATGCCAACGGAACATATTCAGCAATCATCTGCATTGATTCACTGGGAAAAAAGGAAATCTTTGTTCTATTGTGAAGTAGTACCACAATTTTAAAATGGTAAATGCATAAGAAACACCAAAACTGATACTCAGAAACTAATTTAGTCTGTGAAACTTACTCTTTTCAGATGAGTTCTAATAAATGAGTCTACTCTCAAAATCTTCCTTTTAAGTTATATAAAAATAGAACAGATCAAGAAAGCTTTACAGGGAAAGGTAAGATTGCCTCATATTAAAAGTGCTGAAATAGACTTTGCATTGCCTAAATATCTGTCTCAGTCACAGACTCCTTGGGTGACCCTGGATGAGTTATTAAATCTTACTTTTCTTCAATACTTACAGAGAAGAAAATACTCCCTTTGAACTTGTTGTCTTACAAGTATTGAGGGGCAGCTAATGTGATGTAGATTCTCATCGGACAGAGAATCCATGTGTGGAAAATGGTTGTTTTAAGCTCTCTCTATAGTCAGAGCAGGAGAATAAGGGGCTCCAGCTATGGCCAGAAGGGTTGTTTATCAGTACCTGTTTTCATGCATTCATAGCAGAGGAAACTTAGGGTGACCAAACTCCGTATATGCCGTTTGACTTGCCTGGTTGGCCAAATATTATCTCTCTTGCCCCTTGCCCCCCATGCGGATATGACCTCCTCCAGAAGAGTTGGTAACTTCTTCCTTTGTATTTCATGGGTCAAGCTCCGTAGCTAGACTGTTTCCCAAGAACTAGTGTAGGAAAAAACACCTCTTATGAATGACATCATCTGAATACAAGAAGTACAAGAAGACCACGAAGCCTTAAAGGCCCTGTATCTACAGTTCTCACAAATTCAGTGTTCTCCGTATTTTTTCTAAAATGTTTTTTATGAGATGTCTGAAGCAATATTTTTGTCAAGGTTCTGCCAGTAACAACCTCTCAAGTTTCTGAACCGCACCTTAGATGACAAGTTGAAAACAAGCAGGAACTCTTTGGCTGCTAAACAGCTACTTATTCACACAGCAACTCAGTCCTCAGCTTTTCTTTAAAAAAAAGGTTTGAAACAGCAAGGTGTATAAAGGTCTGACTAAAGGCAGCCTAAGAACAGACAGGAAACTCTGGTAAGGAACATAATTGCAATACTCACTACATTTATATATTTTATTATGTTGAACTGAAAAGAATTTTAAAAAAACCCATCAAATATTCTGTTTGCAAATGAGGGCCTAGTGAGATGCACTCATGAAAAGTGCAGTATTTTTACAGAAAGAACCTAAAAGAGAGGAAAGATATCCTTGGTCAGGGCACTGTCTGGAGAAATTGAAGAATTTGGACCAAATCCCTGATGGGAATGAAAACCAAAGGAATTTAGATCATGACCTTCACATCCCGACTGACATTTCAAGACCACCCTGCTTTCTGTCTTACTTCCTTTTCTCCAGATTCTCTGTTCCAGTCCTATGAACTCTGGCAAATCTTGACACAATTTTACATTTCTATCAATTTCCTGCACTCTCCACCCCCTGAATATGAGAAAGTTTCCAGCACTCTAAGAATAAATAGGAGTAGGATAATAAAGAAAGACCATCCATTTCCTTTGAATGTGAGCCATAGTCAGGAACTATATTGTCTTCCACCCTTCCTTATG
This sequence comes from Agelaius tricolor, assembly GCF_023055355.1. Lineage (NCBI taxonomy): Eukaryota > Metazoa > Chordata > Aves > Passeriformes > Icteridae > Agelaius > Agelaius tricolor. The sequence continues at coordinate 34,681,376 of NW_027269263.1, forward strand.
CCTATTTATTGAGTGCCTTCTAGTTCATTAGATATAGTTTTATATGAATGCAGTGATATCAGAGCAGGGAACCAGAAATGGCTTAATTGGAAAAAGAACCCCAGAATTTATTTGATTTTTAGCCTTCTTAAATGCAGGCAAAGATAAATACCTCTATCACAGACCACAGAGTTATAAGTCTCTGGCAAATGCTTGTGGGCCTTCAAAACCTCTGTATTTGGCATTTATTTCTCAGCAATGAAGGGTAACCAAGGAGACATACAGACCTAGACTGAATATCTTTAAGTAGCATAGGCTCGCAGACATGGATAAGAAGAGTAGAGAATTGTTTGTTTGTAGCCTATCAATTAATGCTATTGTGAATATGTGATCTTAGAAACCAGCATCCTGCAGACAAAACCTAGAGGTGGTTGGTGAAGGCACCCACCAATGCAAATCTGACAACTACCAGTGTATTTCAAGATGGCTGTATTAGCTTCATCCTAAGGAATTTCAATGAAATCTCTGAATTTCTTTGAGAAATTCCACATGACAAGAATTTCAATTCATGTAAGACTCTTGATGCTATGGGTTGAAAGGCTTTGATTTCTGTCCTTTTCCTAGTTGCTTCTATGGAAGTAAAAATCAATCTCCTATAGTACTTGGCACTTTGTAGTGCAAAAGACCAAATGTTCTGATAGGATGTCAAGACTGACACGAATTTTGTGGATAAAATGAGAACAGATGACAAGCTGAGGTAAGTAGTAATGACTCCAGAGTATAGTTGATATATACAGTTCACAGTCACATACAAGTTTGAAGAGGTTTGTTTGGGTTTTTGTTTTTACTTTGGTCATCTAATAAGGCAACAGTTTGATCTTTGGAAATTGAATTAGACAAGCTGTTAATGAAGAGTAATTGCTTTGCATAATTCAAAATATGTAGAGAGAGGTCCCTTGATCTGCGCAAGCTGTACTTGGTTAGAACTGGAGCTTAAAAAAGGAAGATAACTCCAAGCCATTTGCAATCTTCCAGTTTGTAACCAAAGTGGGAGCCAAGATGGCCCTGAGGAAGCTGTAGCGACTCAGAGAAATGCATCACTGCTCTTTTAGTCTTCCCTGCCATACAGCTTAGTTGTGCTTTAATGTTTTGCTCACAAGGGAATATGATTGTCTGTTCCACCCCCTCCCACCCTTTCTCCATTGACAGAAACCCTTCCCATGCTGTGCTGAAGAAAGACTTGTTACTTCATTAGAGCCAGGAGCCAGAATCTGCCCTGGAAGCTTTACTTTTCAGGAGGTGTGTTTGGGAAAAGGACTGCAAGGAGAGGAGTCTGCAAGGTCAGGTTGGATGGGGCTTTAAGCAACCTGGTCAAGTGAAGGGTGTCCCTGACCATGGCAGGGGGGCTGGACCTGGATGATCTTTAAGGTCCCTGTCAATGTGAACCATTCCATGATTCTGTGAGTGAGAGTGGAGCTCCCATTGCCTGGCACAGACTGACTCAGGCATCTCCTTAAGGGGAAGGACCCCAGCAGTCTGAGCAAAGCCAAACCACGATGGCTTGGGTCTTCTTCTGTCATCCTGGTGGCACATCATCAGGTTACCCCTTCACTAGCAATATGGTAAAACATCACATCTCTTCAGGGAGCTTATTCAAGGTAGAAAACTACTCTGATTTTTTCTTCTGGATTGATTTCTTTAAAGAACCGAATCACCACCTACCAGACACGAGGGAGAAAGAGCAGGAATGTATAGCTGGAGGTGGAGGTGGGATTTGCCACACCACTGATTTAGATCAGCTTAAAATGCTGTTGAACTGCACTCTTGAGGACGATTCACAGCCTAGTTTCTCTATATAAAAAATAAAGGAGTCACCAGAGAGCAGTAGGCTCTGCATGAGGCAGTTGGAGCACCTAAGCTAACTGCTTCAAGTCAGCAGCTGACCCCCCACGTTGAAACATGCTGTTATGCAGTAATGATGTTCTGGACACACTTGGGTGACTGGTGGGTTGGGCTTTTTTTCTGAAATGTTTATTGATTTAGCAAATGTGAAGAAAGGAGTGCCAAATCTGGCAATTATTAGTGACTCCATGCTGTAGCCTGCTTGCAAACATACAGCACTCTGAAATATTTTCCAAAGAGCCTAGCTTAACACAAGAGTGATTCACCACATTATCCTCTTCACAGATGATTACCTCTCTAGTAACTCATCTGTCTCTTCTTCCTACCTGTTTTCTTGCTCATAGCATAATTTCTAATTTAAAATACATGGATACAACACACTCCAGTATGTCTGGGGGCACTCACATTGGCAAATTTTAATCATGTAACTTTATGTCCTCAGGTAAAGGAAACCAGCTTCCTCTAAGCTGCAGATGTACTCACAGGAAAAAGAAAAGGTCCTTTCAGAAGGATGTGAATTATACTTCCTTTCTGAACCACAGCAGGTGACACAGCTACTCTCTAATCATCATATAAGAAGCCTAAGAAAAATATCTTATAATTTAGACATAGGAAATTGAGAGCCCAGAATTAAGTACTCAGAGAAAAGCGTCATCAAAAATATTTTCCTTATCTTCAGAGTGAAAAAATGTTAAGAACACGAGCAGCCATGCAGTGTAAAAGGCTGCACTGCTCATTTTGAGATCACTCAATTTCTAAAGTCATAAAGTATGGTTAGGTATTATAAAAACTGAAAAATGTCAGGATCCCTCTGTTCAAATTTAAGAGAAGTTGTTCTTTGTTTACTCGGAGATTAATGAGTGGAAAATCAGACAGTTTAAGTGAAGTAAGGAGTTTGGAGAACCTTTTGCTGTACTATGGAAGCTTTTTAGATGAGCTCAGCTTCTGAAAATATGAATTGCTGCACATGGCTAAAGACCCAGCATACTCGCAGGCAGAAAAAAGTGCTCACACGTTTATTTCTGGAGAACAGTGACACCTAGTGAGCATCCTGACCGAAACTAAGCATTCCCTGGGGTCTTTGAGACTGAGCCTTCTACTTGGATTTATCTTCTTTTTCTACTATTTGAACTTCACAGTTCCTGGAATCAGAACTGCATGTGCTGCTCATCTCTGGCAAGGTCTAATGAACATGAAGAGCAAAGTAGCTGTGACACAGCATGGTGAGGGAGTGGGGTGACTTGGAACAGCATGGCAAGGAATGTGTAGGTATGTGGCCTGGGACAGATTTGCTGCAGCAGAGGAATTATGGTGGTAGCAGAGTTGCCTAGGCAACAAGCATCAAGCTGTCAGTCAAAGGTCAGGAGCTGTATCAGCCAGAAACCACAAAGTGTAAGTGGTTCATTAGTTCAGCACTTTCCTGGTAGATTTTCTGTTTCTGGACTCCTGGAAAACTCCCAGCAGAGTTCATAGCTGCCTTCTTATCCTGGAGATCCCAGGGCAAGTAGCCATACTCACTTCCACTTGTAGCCAGATGGACTTCCCCAGACACCAGTCTGAATTCATCCATGATGTATAAAGCCTGCACTCCTACCCTGGGGCTCATCCCAGGACTATGATAGTGTGTGGACACATCCACAAAGGAGCAAAGATGTTAGAGCTTTGAAATAAAATGCTTTTGGAACTGAAAGTTCCATTCATTTTAGATTGTAGCACTGTGAATAAGTGAGGAGAGGGATGATACTCCCAGGACCTGTGGACAGAGGAAAGGGAGTCAAAAGGAACTAGAAATGTCACTATGAAGGGAAAAATCTCAAAGATTGCAGCAAATCACACTATGATCTTGGGGTTTACAAATTGTTTTGAGACACGCATACACCAAACTGGAAGTTTCCAGCACTTCATTAGTATCAAGAGAGGTGACCTTTCACCTGAGTGATAAATGACCATTATATCCAATCCTACCTGTCCAGTCTGTAAAAATCCATTTTATTACATAAATTACATATATTATATTAGTATTATGAAGAATACTGGGTCAGATTCAGCAGTTTTTCTTAAAGCAATCTAAGAAACAGGTTTTCTGTAACTATGCTACTTTTAAAAGGCACAATCCTTTCACACCTAGATTATTATATCCCATATATTCACCTGCCAACATTTGAAGAAACTCAGAAATTATGATAAGGCCTAGACTGGTGAAAATTAAAAGTAATTAAATCTTTACCTTATGTGCTATGTAGTTTCTAAAGCTGGAGGATGAGAAGTTTATTTTACACAAATGTCTGATTATATGCTACTTGAATAGAATAAGTAGCAATGTGATTTTTTGACCATTTTCTGCGTCATGGCATTTACAGTGCCGGTTTTTTTCTCTTTTTTTTTCCCTCACTGTAAATGCTGAAAGTGTGCACACATCTGAGGAAAACTTGTGCAAATATCTCAAATGTCAAGAAAGGAATCTGAACACTACTCCATTGTGTTACAGCTCTTGTTTTATCTCAAAGAAAAGCACAGTATCTGGACATCTCAAGGAATCTGCATCTTATTGGATAGGTACAACTGGACTTAGAAGAGGACTGCTGACTCTCCTAACCACACTGTGACCAACACAGACACTGGCTCTCAAGTTTTGCCTGGCTCCTCTTGGAACAAGGGTTTCCTGCAGAGATCTGATGAAGTTTGCTATAAGGAGGGAATGAACTGTTACACATCACTGGAAACATGACACAGGAGTCAGACTGTGTGGCAGCCAGGAAATGGGGGGGCAGCCAGTCAGTTTTTGGAGGACAGAGCAAGCAAAATTGATTTTTTAACATAAGATCCATTTGCTACAATCATGCTGCCATGGACAGGGACACCTTTGACTAGACCAGGTTGCTCAGAGCCTCATCCAAACTGGCCTAGAACATCTCCAGGGATGGTGCCACCACAAATTCTCTGGGCAATCTGTTCCAGTGCCTCACTGTACAGACAGCAATTTCTTCACATCTAACCTAAACCTATTTCTTTTCAGTCTGAAGCCATTCCCCCTTGCTCTCTCACCACTTGCCCTGGTAAAAAGCCCCTCTTTGGGTCTGTTAGGTCCTCTTAGCCCCTGTTAGGTACTAAAAGGCTGCTCTAAAGTCTCCTTGGACCCTTCTGTTCTTGAGGGCGAGCAACCTCAGGTCTCTCAACATGTGCTCACAGAAGAGGTTCTTCAGTGCCATGATCATCTTTGTAGCCTTCCTCTGGACTTGCTCCTACTGATCCATATTCTCCTGAGCAGGATACAGTACTCCAGCTGGGGGTCTCACAATGTGGAGTGTCACCAGAGCAGAGTAGAGGGGAACAATCACCTCCCCATACCTGATGACCACACTTCTTTTGATGCAGCCCAGGATATGGCTGGCTTCCTGGGCTGCACCAGGCTTCTTGTCAACAGCACCTTCAAGTCATTCTCCTCAGGGTCACTGTCAATCCATCTTCTACCCAGCCGGTATTTATGCTTGGAATTGCCCTGATCCAGGTGCAGTGCTTTGCACTTGGCCTTGTTGAACTTCACAAGGTTTGCACAGTCCCACAGGCTCTCAAGCCTGTCAAGGTCCCTCTGGGTGGCATCCCATCCGTCCAGCATGGTGACCACACCACGCAGCTCAGTGTTGCCAGCAACCTTGCTGAAGGTGCACTCAATTCCACTGTCCATGTCACCACTGATGATGTAAAACAGCACTAATTCCGATTCCAAACCACCAGGAATGCCACTGGTCACTGATCTTCATTTGGACATTGAACCATTGACACAGCTCCTTGAGTTGACAATCCAGACAATTTCTTATCCACTGATATACCTATTTTAAATTACCCAGCAGGATACTGATTTACTATTTAAATTTCAATATTAACGGTAACTAAGAACATTAGAGAGAATAATTTTTTTATATTCATAGGACTAGTGAGACATATCTATGTGATTATTATTTGTGACAAGGTCATGTTTTAGGAATGGCACTCTCCAATTTCATACTCCCACTGAAAAGAAAACCACAAGCCGGTCCCCTCCCCTCCCTCCAGTGGGAGACAAAAGGCAGAGATTATGTGTTGAGATAAGAGCAATTTAATGGAAACAGCCATGAGATAGGAAAACAAACAGTAACAGCAACAATACTAATAACAAAAGTGTACAAATAAAGGGTGATTTCCATGCACATATGCTCACCAGGCCCAGAACAGTGAAACACAAAGGCAGACAGAGCCTCCTTACACCACACTTTTCCCCGACTGCAAGCCACACTCACTTCTCAGAAGCTAGAGTCCCTAATTTCTGCTCCCCAGCAATGACATGAGGTGGTATAGAATAACTGCCTAGACATGCCCACACAGCTCCAGGTTTGCTTCTTCAGAGCAACTGTGGACAAATTAACTCTGGCTGAAACCAAGACAGACAACTACCCAAGTAACTTGTTTTTACAGAACCACTTTTCAGATTTTGCAAGACTTAAAGTTTCTATCCATTGATCATCTATAACCCTACAGGTTAGATTGTCTGTGATACATTAAACAGATCTGATCAATCCTTTGCTGGAATTGCTGATCCATAAGCTATGAACTATCCTTGTTACTTCTGTAAAGAAAAGAGTTGTTCCTACTCGGAAGAAGTAGATATTCTCCATATGGTTAGACCACACACAGTGACGAAGTCTTCACTAAATCCTTTCCAAAAAATTATAAATAAAAACAATTGAAATGAAATAGCCATTCCTTTTGTTTGTGCTCTGTTTTTAATTTGCCTTTTCCTTTTTTTATCAATTAAAAAAATCAAGGTTAATAAGCACAATTATTTTCCTTGCCTTTAATCATTGTGTCCCCTAGGTGCTGGTGAGGGAGCCCATGTGACTGGGAGAGTAGGACTGGAGTCCCTGAAGTAGCATTAAGAGAAATAATTACTAAATGTTGGCCTCTCATTTTTATTTCTCCAGATTATAAATTGCAGAGGGGAGTTTCATTTACTTCTTGGTTTGAATTAAATTATTTGCTGCTCAGCAAATTGGAACATGTTTTTTTCAACCCACAAAGTATTTGGCATTCTTTTCCAAATGAGAATGTTTACTTTACTGTCCACAGACCCTCATTCTTCTATTGCCATCTCCTCCTGTTTCCCGGACCACTTTTTGTCTAGTCTCATGTTCTCCCCCTTTGGCTGCTGTACTTCAGTTTTTCTTTTTGCAGTCAGACTGAATCAGGGTATTAATGCCTGTTCTGTCTCATGTTACTAACATTTTCCTGTTCACTCATACCTGTTTCAATATTTCCTTTTGAACTTCCCTTTTAAACAGGGAAGAGGAAGTTCCCTGTATTCCATCCTGACACATTATGACTCCCGGCTGCTAAGAACAGAAGTTCTAAGGAAGCCCTCCTACTTTTGCAATAAATCATACACTTTTGACCTGATGGAATGGCCCATGAGCATTCCAGCCAGCAACTAGAATGGAATAGTATTCAGGGCAGATTAAATTTTGAGAGAATTTCGTTTCCAACTCAAAACAAACAGCAATCACTGCCTCCAGAAAGCTTTAAGATCACACAGCCAAAATTTTAGTTCTTACAACTTTGTCAAATTTGGATCAACATTTTACAGTAACAAGATACATGGTGACATCAGAATGGTTCTTACATTCCATTGAGAACTTGGATATATTGGAGACAGTATCATTTCAATGGGTACCACTTGGCATTACTAGGTAGAGTCAAGTGTGTCGCAATAAAATTAGACAAACTCTTTAAAAGAAACATGGAAAATTTAATATCAAATATCAATTTAAAAAAAAATATATATAGGCCTTAGGAGAAGCTGGAGAAGAAAAGCACTCTCTAGTGGAGGATGCCAGGAAATCTTAGACACTTAAAAATTGCAGATGTTCTGAAATTTTTATTTGTGCTCTCTTACTTAAAGAAGAAATTGTGTTTTATTTCTGAATCATAACGCTTCCAACTCTCAACAAAACTATGTGCACTTGGGTATCTAGGCTTGCTACAAAATTGTCATACAGTCCTCATAATTCATAAAAATACTTCCAAAACTGTAGATTGAAACTTGAATCATGTTTTGCTATAAATAATTAATTTTTTTAAATGTGCACAATAGATTTTTATCTCTTTGATGATTCCTTTATTGCTCTCTTTAAAAGCACATTTAACTGTAAACATTATTTAAACATTATATTATACATATTTTATATGTATTATTGAAGTGAGATATTAATTTATTACAGCCTGCTGCTTTCCAGTTTATACTTCTTAAAAAAGCAGGCAAACCCCTCCCTGAACCCCCAAATCCCCAAGAACCCAAACCAACAAACCACTACCCAAGAAATAGTATTTTTAATAAGAAAATATGTGACTTCATTAAAGATTAAGGAGTATGCTGCAGGTTCATAAACCTGCAGCATACTGTTCAGCTTATACCAATTCACTGATGTGAGACTGCTCTTTCTTCCAGAATCATATTAAGCAACCTAGCTAGCATCTTCCTGATATTATTCATTTACCCATTTCTGTCCCAGAGGGAAATTGTTTAAAAGAGATTTTAGAACAAATATTATGTGCATTATTCTGTGGGCTCATCCTGGATAAAGGAAGGTTGAAAAAATATGCCTTAGACTTGGAATGAAAGTAAATTAGCTTTTGCTCTAAAATGGCTCTTAATCCCTGTGGAATTTTATTCCATGATTTTGACTGGCCAATGAAAAAGATTGTTTTTAAGGCACCCATGTACTTCAGGGGGTTGTCTGTGTATAATGTGAACTGTGAGCAGAAAGGTGAAGATCTGATACTTCAAAACAACTATGAACCTTTTAAAAAAATATCCAAAGATGGACAGAATTTATCCAGAGATTTAATCAGGCCTAACTTTAGATGTCTTGGGGTTATCATGTATCTTCTCCCTTAGCAAAGGCATGTATAACTTCACTGGACATGAACAGATAACAGAGTCCTACCAATTATCTCAACTTTCCAGCTAGAGCAATTACTTTGATCTTACAATTATGGTATGTCATGTGCCTAATAAAAAATTAATCAAATGATACCCTAAAGAAAAATAATTAATGAAAAAATTCTTCTACCCACTGAATCTCTGAACAGTGTTAGGCTGAATATTAATTATACAAGATGTTTACTTGTTATTTGCTGAGGACAACTGCTATGACTCCTGTCCCTTAATGTTATGTGAATTTCAATTAGATGCTGACAGATGACAGTCTCCTGTTCATGTTTTTGTCTTCCAGTTGGAGGTGCTGCAGTTTCTGATGCACCGAAACCTCTTTTCCCGTTGCAAATATATTCTAGCAACATTGTGTGAAAAGCCAACGGGCAACCAAGTCAGGCAAATAAAAAAACAATAAAAGCTTTATAATTTAACTGAATATTAAATCAGTCTGAGAGACATGACTAGCAGTTTGGTCTTGAGCTAGGATGAGAAAGACATGCACAAAATTTTGCACAAAATTGCATATTCAATTAATAAGATTTTGAGTGATTTCTCTTTTTTTTCCTATTTCAAGGAAAGCTACACTTCTTGAAATAGAACATCAAAGTAAACCATCTGAGGCTAATATTGAAAATGGTCAAATGCCCAGATTCCCTCATCTTATCTGAACTTGACTTTAACCTAAAGCTGACATCCATGGGTTTGATCAGAGTTGCCCAAGTTTTGATTCATTATCTTTACACAAATTTAGTTGCTTCTGTGTTGAGAAGTTTACATTTAGCATATAAATAGTACTGTGCAATTTACTTTAGTTACTGCATCATTTAGAGACGTACTGCATAGTTATTAGTAACCAAGGGTAACTTGCCTTCCATATTTAAATGTGCATTAGTTTACACACAGGCACATATGTGGGTATTTTACCAGTATTTCATGAGAAAGCCATATCGTATCAAATGACTTTGACATTAAATAACTGACTATACAAATAAGTATATTTCAAGAGTATATTTGACTAAAGGTCTTTTAAGGATAATCTGAAACTTCTTTTTATCTCTTTATAGCTGTGTTGTTATTGAAAGCACCTGACTTTATAAATCCTGATGCCCCTTGTAGAATATTGGAGGATGATAATTTCACTACCCTATGGTAGGAAAAGCATAAAAGAGAGAAAAACCTGAAATCTGAGAAAATGATGACATGATACCTGGCCTGTTCCTCATACTTGCTTTGAATGGACCTGGACATTGAACGATGGCTAAATCCATTTGCAAGTATTGCAATACTCATGTATTTGTTAGATACTCAGTACTGGGTAGGACTATACCAGCCCCTTAATGGTCTCATTTAGTACTTTGCTCATGCTGCAGATTAAGAGTTGTCTGCCTTGTGTCTTTAACAGGCAGATTTTAGTCAGGTATGGCTGAATCCATTTGATTCTTTCCCAACAGCCCCACCAAACAGGACTGAATTGTTTCCATCAGAGCTATAGTCAACATCTTAAGTAAATTTTTTTAAAAAGTTATATAAAAATTATTATATGGTCTTGCAAAATTCTGACTAGTGGTCTTGAAGTTTCAGTTCTACACACATAGTCACAAATTAGTAGCTCAGAGACTAAAATATCCTCGCATCCTCTCTTCCCCCCTCCTCCTTGCTATCCAAGTTTTTGTACTCGCAGCTGAGTCAGTGTCAATTTTGCATGTCTATATTAGAGATTATGCCAAAAATACACTGGAGGGTCTCAGACCACTTTAGAAGGCTGTAATCCTATATTGACAGTGCTCATTAGGGAATATGATACATTTGCATTGGTGCAATTATGACTTTGCCCACTGGCAATCTCGCAGGACACATGCTATTATACACATTTCCTGTAGCAGTTACCTTTCTGCACGGTGTAAAAAGAAGCCCTTTCCCATCCTGGCAACATCATTTAGTGTGAGACCTAATTGTACATGCCATGAGCTTTCCTCTGCTGAGACTGCTGTATATTCACACATGCACTCACCAAAAAGTACTTATTTTTCTGATTTGCATTAATATCTCAAAAGAATGCTTTGATCTTTGCATATAACCTCCTCTTCACCCCTCCTCCTCCTTCTACAACTTGTTTTCATTTATTAAAAAACACTGCTTCAGTTTTTTTGCTGGAGCTTGTCAAGGGACAAGAGATATGAGGATCCTTATTATTCACATCAGACAATTCTTTCTCCTTCAAATATATTCCCTGCTTGATAATCTGCGTATTGCTGCTTCTTAAACTAAAGATCAGTTTTGAATTTGGCTTTCACTGTTTTAGCTTCCTCTTAAAGCAATTTGTCAATGAAAGCCCAGTGCAAAATGACTCCCGGACAAGGAAGATGGTCTAGTCAATGTGACAGGAGGAAAACAGCAAGAATTCTAACACTTAGACCAGTCTCTTTTAATTGTAACCAACACCAAGTGTGACTTCTCAGCAGCATGTTCAACATGTCATACCAAAGATGAAGATACTATGGAAAAAATATTGGAAAAAACTGGCCATATCCCACACCATTTACTCATTTAGAATTATTGGTAATATTCAGCTGAACATTTAATTCAGCTCTACACTTAATACACTTTAACTAAGTCATTCACTAATGATCTCCACTCTGTTAATATAGTGTTCTACATGTGGAAATAAATTTAAAAATCAGTGAAGCTAGAGAATTCAAACCGATGCAACATGTTTTAGTTTACTTTCTGTGTAACAACTTCCCACTCCATAGTAAGGCTTCCATTTTGCATTGACAAGACTGTCTTTTAAAAAGGATGCATTGATACAAAATTCAGCAAATTATTTAGTCTAATCTTAGCTTCCCACTGAATTCAGCTTATGCATGAGTTGGATGTTTTATGTTTATGGAGTTTAAATGTTTTCTTGGATGTGGGCTCAAAACAGTATCTTAAGACATTTCCCCAGTGGAAAATAATTTCCTTAACAGGGTAGTGGTGAGTCATCTGGTCTTTGTGCCTTAGGGCTCTGCAAGTGAGGTGAGTACTTATTGCTACAGCACTCAATCATATGAAACCACAGCTGCCTCATCTGTAACCACACGGGGACAAATCAATACCATTAGCTTCAGTAAAGTTATCCTCTTGAGATATTTGACCCTAAATCCTTACCTGGAACACACAAGGGTGAGGACTTGTGGACAAAAAAATATAAAACATCAGAGGATTGAAAGTAAATTTTTCTTTAATCTCTTCCTGGGAGTTGGCTAAATTGTAATTGGTATTGTACAAACGTACCTCTGAGGCTGGGGCATGTAGGAACTGGAGCTGTAGGGGCACAAGTGTGGTGCACCATACAGACAAGACTTCTTTCACTTCTTTTAGCTTTCACTTCAACTAGTCAGGACTAAAAGGATTAAAGTGGAACAGGATGTGCTGTAATTTGTATATACCCACAGCAAATTATCATCACAGCAGAGGAAGCACCAGAAATCTCATGGCTTAGCAGGACATCTGAGGCACAATACTTACAAAAGATATGACTGAAATGACAGGGCTAAAATACCACTCCTTGTTCAAAAATCCCCTTGATCATATTAATTCCCCGTTTCCGGCAGAGCTCATGACTGAGTGCTGTCTTCCACCCAAGCCTTTTCTCACTTACATTGCTGTCAAGCCGAGGACCTGACTGCCTATACGTGCGTGAACAGCCGTGTGGGGGCTGGCAAAGGAAGCTCGTTTGCATATGTACAGTCACACTTGCAATTCCATCTAGATATCAGGGCCTGCGCAGCCCTTCCCATCTCTGTATGAAGAAAATTTCTGCAGAAAGGCTCATTCAAAGCCTTTTAGAGCCAAGCAAGCTCTGTTAATTTCCTTTGCTATTTTTCACTTGGGGCACATCACTTCAGTTGCAGACCTGACCATGGCTGTACACTGCTTGCCATGCCCAGTAACAGACTCCTGTAGATGGATCACTTGCTGGGTGACACATTTGCCACTAGCTCGCATGGTTGCTCTCCAGAAAATCTTTTTGATCAATTAAACTCAACTTTAGAAAATTACCTTGTTACAGGACTGCTTCGTATTTGGCCTCTTTGCATTGCTCTCTGATACCCGTGTAATCCAATTCACTAAGTGTCTCTTGAGGAGGTGTTGCATCAGCCTGGTCTGAACCACTGCCTGGAGTTCAGCGGTTCTTCCTTTATTTATGTATCAACCGTGATTTTTCACAATGCAGTTTTTGCAAACTGCTTATTTTACAACACGTGTTTCAAACACACTGAAGAGGAAGATTACCTGTACCTCAAGCATAAACCCACACATCGTCGAAGTCCTCCCAGACATGCCCAAACTCCCGAGATCGCCTCCTCGGCGCTGCAAGACTGGGGAGATACAATCTCCACCGTGCCGCTTCAGCAGGAGCCCCGAATGCTGCTCCAGCTGGAAACCCAGGAGGAAATCACCCCCCGCCACCCATTCTCGCCTCCTCCCCGAATATACCACTGGAACGGAGATCTCTCTTTTTGCCTCTGCTATTGAACCCTGCGGTTCCCCGCGGCTACTGCGCGCCCCAATCTCCCGCTGTCAGCCGCCGCCCGTGCCGCTGCCCGCGCTGGCCCCTCGCCTCACCCCGCGCCAGGAGGGGAGGCAGGTGAGGGCGGCCGCCCGCCCGCGCGCCCGCGCGGCGTTGCGCATGCGCAGCGCGCTCCCAGGCATGCTCACTGCCGGGGGCGGGGGGAGCGGGACGCGGTGTGGCGGCGCTGCCCGGCTGCCCTCGGCTCCCCTCGGCTCCCCTCGGCTCCCCGCGCTCGGCTGCCCTCGGCTCGCACCATGCGGCGGCGGGCGGCCGCCTGCCTCCGGGCGCTCTGCCTCCTGCTCCACCTCCGCGCCGCAGGTGAGCGGGGGCGGCCGCGGCCGGACGGCGGGGCGGGCGGGACGGCGGTGGGGACCCACTTGCGCCCGGCGGCGCACCTGTTGGGCGGGAGGCGGCGGCTGCCCGGGTCCGGCCGGCGGCTGCCCGGGTCCGGAGCCCGCCAGCCCCGGAGGCGGCGGGAGCTCCCGTCAGCACCGCGGACAGCGGCGGCCCCGGGCGGGCGAGCCCCGCGCTGCGCGCCCCGCGGAGCGGCCGCGCTTCGGCCCCGGATCGCGAGGACCTGGCCGGGGGCTACGGCAGCGAGGGGAAATCGGGACTCCCTGTATTCCTTCTTCTTATTTTATTTATTTATTTATTTTTAGATACTGGTGAGGAGGCGTCGCTACTTGTATGTGCTCGTGGCAGCAGTGGTTTTAGAAAGGGAAATTTCAGCTGCGACAGCAGCGGGCGTTTCGGCTGTTAGCGATGCTAATAAATCCTCTCTCTGCTTTGCTGGCAAAACGTGTGCCTCATTCAGAAATGCAGTGAGCGATGAGCGCCCTAGTATGTACGTGAAGTTCCACTGCCAGTTTCGTTCCAGTAGTCAGAGCTTATATTTCTGGCGTAAATCTCAGGCTTCCTTTAAGCCGTGAAAAACTGCTCATCGTTCAGAGCCTCCGTTTATCCTGTGCAGACTTCAGCATATATTATCTAAGGAAGGAAATAAAATCTGGGGTAACTGTATAATTGAATTAAGTTCTCAATTAGTAAAGTTGAAGAGTTTCTTTGTTTTGTCATTTATGACAAGCGTAGCCACTTCTGAAGTAGTAAACGCTTGCAAGTTCCATTAAGTTTAATTAGGAACTACAATTAAATGCACAGGTACTGATTCTTTCCGTCCTGGGAATATTGTTTTTAGGAAAGATTTTTAAGCTGCAACAAATTTGCGTTGTCTTACTGCAGAATCATTGAAAGGAGCAATTGAACTTCATGTGTCTTAATATAGAAGAGCTGTATGAACATCCCAAATAAGGTCTATTATGAAAATAACTGCTTTACTGCTTTTTTTTTTTTTTTTTTTTTTTTTTTTTTTTTTTTTTACAGTTGTCAGGAGAAATAACTTTGTCTCAGTTATTGGTATTTTATTACCCTGTAATATTCGGCTACACTTCATAAAATTTATGGAGCCTCTTTCCTGTAAATCTATAGTTAGGATGCTCATGCTGTTTTGGCTTATATTCATATGTGCAAGAGATTATTGACTGAATGATGGGAGCATTTCATGATCTGTTTTAATAAAAGCCTTAAGCTGCTTTTAAATTGTTCTTTTACAACATGTATTAAATTTACCATCTGTACAAAATTAGAGTAAAGCCTCTATTTGACATAACATGCCATCTAATCTCAGTATATTCTCTATTAACAGTGGAATTTACATTAGTTTTGTTGTGCTTCATTTTTCTATCCTGCTAATGGAAACTGGGTATATATTCTGCCAGTAAGCTGTTCACTTTCCTTACTGCGTTCTGCTTGTTCCATTAAGTTACTGGGAATTCTTGCAAAGCGATCTTGTCTTTATTATTCAAATGTCTCTAATCATAAGAAAAAGAGAGGAAAATAGATGTTTATATGGTGCTACTGTTTTGCCTGAGTAATCATGGAAAATAATTATTTCAGAGAAGACAAGGGGGAGGATGTACAGGAGCTGAATTCAACCTTTGCATGGTTGGGCATGGTTCACACAGAGCACAAGAGCTGTGCTTCCTCTGAGGCAGGGCTGCATACAACTTGCTCTTGTTGGAAGTCATTGAAGATGTCACAACAGTGAAATAACAAAGGAAGCTTAACATCCTAAGATATCTCTGTTTCATCTGATACAAGTAGAAAATTTGGTCTTACACAGGCTACCACTATGGACATCTTTTATGTATAGCCTAGACCTTCGAATTATTTATGGTGATTTTGAAGCTTTGGTTCATGTGAAATCACAAGATGCATTCTGCTTGCTATGTCACAAATTATATCCCAAATGTCAATTTTTGTGTAATGTGTTGGAAACTGCTTAGCTTTTTGTTCTGAAGCTGAATTTCTATGAGACATGTTTCTGGAGAATGCTTAAGACACCATCAGTAGGTATTAGGAAAATCTCTCTTGATATCAGTTGGTGGTAATAGATTTTAGAGAAAACACAAGTCTACATTTACTTCAGCCAATGCTACAGCAAAAATAATTAATGTGTTTAAGTAGAGCTCATATAGCAAATCCAGTTTCCTTTTGTAGAAAGTAGAAACTACAATTTTACAGAGATTTTCATGTGCTCAGTAAGGTACCATTTTACTGAGTTGACTTAGATACTGATTCCAATATAGCATGAAAGTCATGTTATCAGAAAATGAAATATGATTGTGCTGTTGGTATATGCATACATTGCTACCTAAAATAAGACACTTGTGTGTGCATCTCTGAAAACAGAATTAGGCCCTTCTGCTGAGTGCAGCAGGTGAAGTAATCAACCTATATAGAGCTTGCTGTTGCAGGAAGACCTAAATTTGTAGCAAGTGATTACAGGTCAGCATGAACCTTCCACTTACATTATGCATTGCATGAGAGAGTGCATGACAGCGTAGGTTATACTCTCTTTTAGTATGTATGATCTAATACACATGTTCTTGCAATAAAAACCTAGTGTATCCCAAGGTGACTAGGAGGCACTGTCTCCTTGTAAAAGAATGGCAGATAGTAGGAAAAACACAAAGTGATGCATTAGACTAACTTGTAATTAGAGAGCCATTTGAGTCATGCACATTACTCAATTAATTACGTCTTTCACCTAATTTTATTTTTTAGCAAATTTTTAAAATAAAATTAAAATATATGTATTCAGTTACTGGAGATAGGTGATTCTGTGAAATAGAGTAGGAAAACCAACCTGACTTGTTGGTACTCCAAAACTTAACAGCTTTCAATCACGGTCTCAATGCATCACCTACCTTGCATTAAAAACCTCTCTTGAAGAAAGCATTTTTGCAGAATTTGCTTTTAGGATAAACAAATCCTGGTCCTGCAAAAGCAGGAAGTTAACACCTGGTTATTTGGTCAGGTCATCTATGTCATGGTTTTTTGAGAAAGCTCTTACACTATCTTCTAAGAGCTTCTCTTACCTCATTTTATTATTCTCTCCAGCAGTGAAGACATGCATTGACAGCCTTTAATCAATATGAACCAATACTTTCCTGCTGGCCTTGTCAGAGAGGAAGTGTGTAGATCCTTGTCTCCACCTCTTGATGGATCCGTTCTTCCAGGCCCTCAGAGGAATCACATTTTATCTTTTTTGGGCAATGCTGTAGTAACAGGAGGATTGCTTGTATCAAAACTGAAGTTTCTTTGACCACAAACTAACACTCTTTTGGGTAGAATTCGCTAGGTAGAAATGAATGTTATAAATATGCTAGACTGGTTCTCACACAGCTCACAGGGTGTCCTGACTAAGTTCTGCTGAGTTCAGCTTTCCTGGTCACACAGGCACTGTGTGATATTGTCATGGTTGGAAATTGATTGAGTGCACTGCAGTTTCTACTTAGGTGTTGGGCAGGCCTATTTTCTATAAAATGCACAAGCTCTGAACAAAAGTAAAAGAATCTGGAGACTGTACTTTTAGGGTTGAGGTGAGATCTGCACAAAACGCATTTGCCATCAGATCCATTTCAGTAATCTCATACTAATGAATGAATAATTCTAGGTTCCAAATACGTTTAGAGTGAAAGTGAAGGAGCTATTGATTTAAAAAATGAATAAGGGTGCTGCTTCATTACACTAACATAATCTAAATGAAGCTGGTTCTTATAATTGCCTTCTTTAAAAACACATTGCTGGCCATGAGTGGGTGTTTTTACTAGAAGAGTCTTTTCTGTATTTATTAGTAGGACTCATGGATAATCAGAGGGTAGTCATCTGTCTCTTCAAAATTCTGTTGGGGGAAAAACAGTTTTATAATTCATTATCTGACTTCATATTTTTGAGGAAATATTTAGTTGGAAAAGAGGCTCATCATATTTTTACATGTAGAAATTCTTGCTATTCATAATTTTAAAAGGCATCATCTTCCATGAGAGATTTATGTTCAGTACATCCATTATCGAAGTTTGTGGTCTTGGAATCTCTGACTAATTCCATTTATTGTATTATAAGGAAGACTAAAACATCTTAGACAGTGAAGGCTTGTCTGAGCTTCTCTGGAGAGCAAAGTAGGAGAGTTGCTGAAAGTCCATGAATTAGGCTCTTGGGGGACTGTCTCTCTAGGAGGAGGCTAATGACATAACTTTGTGGCTCTATTTGGTGGCAGGCCCCCCTCCACAGGAGTATTACAATGATTGCTGTGGGGAATTATATGGAAGCATAGGGCTCTTACTCCATAAAGCACAGTCATTGTGCTGTAGGATTTTCAGCATGGCTTCAGAATAAATACTTGGAGAAGTTAATAAGATCTGCTCAGAAATCCTCAGTGGGATTTTTTAGAACAATACTGCTATAAAAGAAAGCCAAAACTTTAAGAGTGGAGTTGACTTTGCTTCACAACAGCTATATATTTCCATGGAAATACAATTTATTTCCTTGAAATGCTACGTATTTACATCCATCTTTTGCAGAGCAGTATTTATCTACAACCTTCATTGGAAAAATGACAGTAATCACAAAAATTAGAAAATTATTGCATCAGTTTCTTGCACCTTCTGGAAAAAAAATTCTGACTGGAGTCTATGTGGTACATTAGTGCCAGGCATAAGTATGGCAGAATACTTAAGTGCCTTTGGGACCACTAGTTCATCTCTTAATTCACATGAGCAGACCTAGTGAAATCAATGGTCTATGGTATCCAGTTTCAGTATTGATGTATCACGCAACAGGCCCATGAAATGAGATGCAAAGTGTCTTTTTGAAAAAGATACCACTCATATGCTTAATCCTGATTCACTATAGCTGTGGATATTTTTGGCCAGGACATTTTTTTCTCCTACAGAAAAGAACAAATTTAGCAAAAATAAAATTCCAGTTGTTTCTGTTTTAAGCAAATTGCTTATTAGAAAGGGAAAAAATACTTGCAATCATCTCTCTCCCCCCCTTCCTCCCTCCCTTCCTCCTTCTCTTGTGTATACTCCCACCCTCACCACACATGCATGTGTGTGTGCCCTTTCTTGCTCTCACAGCTGCAAACACATGCATAAAGAATCATTTCTATTCCTGCTCACACAGATACATACATTTTGTACTACTTGATTTTGTCTGAAATTTTTGGTCAAAAAATTGTTTTTAGCGGCAAACCAAAATATTTTTCTGAATGTTTACAGTTGTCCTATCCTGTTCTTGCTTAGCTCTGATGTACTTTATTTGCTCTGAATTTTGACTTATCATGGGTACTGTGACTCTGCTGGAAAAGGCCTGGCCTTTGGTTCCTGGACCTAGCTAGGAAAGCACAGAACCCTTCCTATGTAGGAATGTGACCTAGTAGTTCTGTAATGGGATGTAGCCATTGCTAGTAGCAAGGCTGTAAGTTTTGTCCTGATTTTGCAAGGCCTCATGATTAGTATTTGACATATTTAATATTAAATCTGACTTTTGCTCATACCTTTGCTGGTGATTTTTGATCAATCTCAAGCACGATCATTTGGGACACCTGGTCTGTCCAAACTTTCCTTGACCTGCTTGTTTTGCTTGGGTTAGCTCTGACAGCAGATTTTCTACTTAAGCAAGCATTTGTATCTGTTTTGATCTTTTTTTGTGTGTGTGTGGCACAACTGTAGTATACAGAGGAGCAGTAACAAAGGCTTGGTAGAGCAGCAGAGGCTTGAAGAGTGGAAGCACAGGATGTTTCGTTAGCCAAGTGCGGGTATGGGATGATAAGAGATAGGGCACAATCTTGGCACTGAAGACTCCATGGTAGAAAAAGCTCAGTAAAAGGTAAAAATGCAGACCTGGAGCTTGAGAAACTGGTTTTAGGCATTAATGAAGAGAACTAAGAGATTGTATCTAACATACATATGTGGCACCTTTTATAGTAAGTTCAGATATAACCTGGAGCTGCAGACCAACTGAAAACCAACTGAAGAAAGAGGAAGTATAAATGCATATTAGAAAACATAGATATATGTAGCTTCCTAAGAGGAAGGAAGAAGAGAGGAGAAAGAAAAATCCATCAGCATTAACATCATATCACTCCTGAGGAAGGACTCCAGGTGCTGACAACTCCTCATAACAAAGCCCATCACTAACACCAGTGGGAAACAACTGATCTGAGGACCCAGAGAAGCATGGAGTTAGAGTAATACCAGGGAAAGGGATAGACAATTTGATTTTACTGTTCCTGTAATTGTGACTTTTTCTCTATTCCTTGTTTTTCTATAAAAGTTAGATCTAGACTAACATCACTTCTTGAATTAGTTTGTTAAGATTTTCACTATGCTAACTATTAACTCTTGGCTTCACTTACATGTGTAAGGTGTGCTTCATCTTTGTTTATAAAAAAGATTTTGAAAGTAACAGAGAATTAATCTACCCAAAGGAGGCTGTGAGAAGCTATACAGCAGCATGCTTGATCATTAGGTCTAGCAGCTACTTTGAGTAAAGAATGGCTTCATTTGTATTGCACTAACAGGTTTTGGCTAAAGACAAAGCAGTGGTGTTTTGGCATAAGTCTCTGCATGATGGGAACAGTCACAGCATGCAAGTCCCTCTGTTATTTATGGAAAGTAGTTTCCTAAGTGAATTCTTTTGTCAATTCAAAACTTCATGTATTACCAAAGCAGCAAGTGGATTTGTTTTTTTCCCTTTTCAGGTTTCCCTGGTGTACCTCACGAAAGCACTTATGAAAGTATGTTCTGTTGCCCAGCTAATGTTCAAGTAGTATTTTAGCTACTGTTTTAACTGAATTTTATTGGCAATAATTTTTGGTGCACCATGCTAAAGCTCAACAGCAGTTTGTTTGGCTAAAAGTGCATAACTTTATCCAGATGAGATTTAGATTTGATTGATGTACTATTTGGTGACAGCGAGATATATTGTTAGCTAGACAGTACAGATGCAAAGCATATTGCCTTCAGACAGCTTTTGTTTTCATTTTTGTTTTCAACATAATATAAAACCTTTATATTTTCCACCAGATATGTTGACTCCTTTTAGTATGTTTGTTGGTTTGTGTTTTTTCTTTTCTCTTGGTAATGTAGATGAAATAGGGATAAAGCAATAGATTTTCTGTCTTTTGAAGGCAAAGCCAAAGGAAGGTCCTGTTGCATGCACCAGAAGAGACAACGTTCACAGTCTAGAACAGACAGAAGTCTTCTAAACCTGCAGGAGTGTTTGTGCTATGTCTAGAATTACCAACAGTTAGCATTTCCCTTAGGATCATTGCTGTTGTAACTCCTGAGGGTTAGAACCATGCTCATAAATGGTCAGCATAAGAATAAGCATTTTGGCATTTAAGCATTTTTTTCTCCTTTCTGTGGGACAAGACCTCAATGGTCCTTGTATAGAGAAGAGAGAACTGCAAATTCTGCTCTGAATGGGAGTCCATTTCTATCTCGATGTTCTAAAAAGAGGCAGGGAATGAATCTCCCGGCTGTGACAACTTTGGTGTTATTGGAGAGGATTGATCATTGGTCTGCATAAGTACATTGACCTGCATCTCACAGTGGCTGGGATAGCTGCTCAACAGGTAATAAACCATGGTGCAAGAGATGATAAAGCCAAGCCTATCCAGTCTGGGGCCAATTTATAGGTTTGAAGGAAGTTTGTATGGGACAGAGAGCTTCTTTCAGAGTGGTGAGCCAAGCAGAAAGGAAAAAAACATGGGGAGCTCAGTGTACAAAATTTAATTACCAAAATTTGGTAAGTATTTTTGTTACTGAAAATGAGAAATTACTTGGCAGCAGCCTTAAGTACTGTAACTCAAATTGCATTTGAATTAAATTTATCTTTGAAAGCAATCCATCAAGTTTCAGCATGTTGTTCCCTTATGAAATGAGTCTGCATTTTATGCTTTTTTCCGTTCAATTTCCAGCTTTTAGCATAGAAACCTCAAGCTGTGTAATATACCAAGTTCTTTTTACTATAAAAAGACTTCAGTGTTATTATAGTGCTAGTGTGTTAAGTGTGAGTATTAGGTACTATTGTGCATTTAAAATATATGCACTAGGTATCTATATTCATTTGTGCATTTTATTTACTAGTTAGATACAGCACAGCACTTTTGTCAGTGTGTTTGGGGTGGCTGCACTGCTTGCAAGTAGCAAATATAGAGTATGTATCTCATTATAGAAAAATGTGACTTTTCAGGAGCATAACTTAACCAAATTTGTTCGGATTAAGATAAATAACAAGATTTAAGAAATTACCTCAAGTTGTTTTTCCAGACACACATCATTACTTTAGACACCATTATCGTGGCCCTATCAGGTTTATGTTATGTCCCACTGGGAATTTTCCTTTTCCAGTCAAATAAATTTCTAGTTTGTGGCTGTAGAGGATGTTAAGGGGGAGACACCCAGCTTGAGTGGCTTTTGTGTTGTTGTATCACGGTAAAATTATTTAAAGGAACCAGAGGTCTGAGATTCTGCTATGGGAAACCTGGGGCTGAGCTGGCAAGGAAAGCTTGTTTGACTGAAAGTGGGGTGAGTAGGGAGTCATCATTTCCTTAACAAGGATGTAAGATAAAATATCTGTAAAGCTCTGATATTTTTATGTTTTAAGAAGATAAAAAACATGCTGCTGTGTTACTGGCTGATTAATGGATATTGACTATCTTGAAGTTTTTTATCTGTCTATTCTAGCAAAAGTGAAGATATTTGGGAATTGGGAGTCTAATAATTTTCTGACGGGTTGCTTTGAGATAAAATGTCAATTGTCTCAAACTATTTAGAGAGTCAAGACAGTCTAAAGAAATCTTGGGTTTTCCTCTATCAGGGAGAGGCCAACTGGAACAATCAAAAGTGCCCACAACATTTAGCACATCGGATTTACTATTATGGGCTTTCCTTTCTGCATATATAATGCAACTTTGCTCATAAGCATGTGCTATCGAACATTCCTGTGATTTACCCATCTGAGGAAATTTTGTGCTGTCCATGTACTGTAATGATGTATATATTGGATATAGAATTCTGTCCCATTGGACAGAATATTCCCAATGGAATACTGTCCCATTCTCCATCAGTCTTCTGTAGATTAGATTTATGGTTTTTTTTTTTAGTTTATAACAGAAATAGTTTTATCTTGTATGTTTCTGCAGACAACTTAAAAGATCAAGTGAACACATATTTTGAACTATTAAGCAGAACAGCTGGATTCTGCAGAACAGGGGATTTCATAGGGATCTGTCCAATTTTCCTTTCAGGAGGATGGCAAATGGTGGCAATGATAGATATCCTGAAACTAGTGCAAGTAGTGAAGATGTTCAGATTTAGAAAGTATGCATTCTACATCACCCTGGAGCTTCTTGTTGCACTTTAATAGATGTAGTGTTATACTTGGTAGAGGTTCTAGAAGCACAGCTCCAGGGATTGGAAAATAACTAAATCTGAGAGTATCCGTAAAGAGAATACTGTTGTACCGGAGCAGCCAAATTAAAGAAGGGGCTTACAGTGGATAAACATGGAAGCAAGATCAAGACAGGCTTTTTTGTTAAAAAAAAATCTAAGGAAAAGCAGTGGCATTGTGGAGCTGCGAGGAAGGAAAAGTTAACCTATAGGTAAAGAGCAGAGAAAGAAATAGCAATATTCATCAGGAGCTGAAATCTAGTAAAGAGTTGTGACCAGTCACTACATTGTCCAGAGAAGAACTGGAGGGTGGAATGAGCAGTTCAGATCAGTAGAGAATCACAGTGCAGCTTCTGTTACTAAAGGAAGCTGGAATGGTTATTACTTGATTAGTAATAACCATTGCATTGAGGAAAGGACCGGTTGTTTTCTAGGAGCAAAACAGACCTGCTACTCAGAGAAGTTCTGATGTGGGTTTGAAATTAACCATTGATTTTTGTTCACTTTGGAACAAATAAAATTTCTCTTGACATGAAGTTGGCTACATTTAGCTGAGAGATAGGTGAAGACAGCATTTTTTTGGATAGAAGAAATAGCATGGAATCACAATCTAACATCTAGTCTGTTCGCAGTGCTGAGGCAGAACAAACCATAATTCTTTGTAAATACACTTGAGGGGAGACAATTTTAGGAGAAGGAATAAAATTATTATAGTTAATAGATAATAGCAGCACTATATTTCAAGTGAGTGAATATTTCAAATGAGTCATAAATAACTCTACATCCTGAAGTAGAGTTCAAACAGGGTAGTGTGAAGAGAATATCAGAACATAATTGTGGATAAGTTTGCTAAGCTTATTGAAGAGAAACCTCTAGGAATTACATTTTTGAACCTTTTCCTAAACCATATTTACTGAATTTTTGTGTGTGTTGGAATATCTGAAGGCACCTTAAAAGGCACCAAAATCAGTTCTTCATAGCTTCTGACAGTTTCCCTGGTGGCTGCAGAGGAGCATATTCTTTTTTTGTAGAAGTGCATAGTTTGATATAGGAATCCCAGTCTTCTCTCCCTCAAGGGTTGGAGAGTGGAAATATTTGAAGGTGTTGTGTAGCAGAAGTACTGGTATTTCTAACTACTTAATTCTCCAAGTGTCTGGTTGGTGCCTAATTGTTTGTGTTTGGAGCTGAAGTCTGGAGGGTCGAGAAGGAATATATTATCACTTCATCAAATTGAGAGGAAGTTTAGGTGTTTAGGTTCCCCTGTAGTATCAAAGGTGGCCATTTCTGAGGGTCACCTGAGGCATCCATGGCAGTCTGGGAGCCAAAGTCTGGTAGTAGTTAGGGCCTTATACACAGTCATCTGAGTTTAGTGGAGTTTTTCACATAGGACACTGTGGATGCTTGTAACCTACTTAAGATACTGGGGCTGTGTGGACTTCTCGGATAAACAAACTCAGTGTGGTAATTTTTTTGGAACATATTTGAACATCTGAATGCTTAGCTGATGAAAAAAATTGCGTGAGTATAAAGTGTAATGTTATGTAATTAGACTTTAATTTCTCGTTACTACAGGTTAAACAATATATTTCATTGCCCATCTTGAAAATCTACTACAGTGGACCTTGTTTGGCTGCAGGGACTGGTGCTACTGATGTGATATTTAGCATTCTAATGGAAGCAAGTCTGGGATTTAGAAGCAAATGGTGATTCTGTTGTTAGAAAGTATTGAGATTCAAGGACAAATGAGCTTTTTCAGTAGTTCCTTTAACTATTTTTTCAGTCAAAAATATTCAGGGGAGAATTTAAGCTGGTAGTTAATTGTATTTTTTTCTGCTTCATTCAGTGAAAATAATGAAATAAGAGGGAAAGTTGGAACACTGAAGTGGGTAGAACATGCCATACGAAGAATTGAAGGAGAATCACAGTTCGTTTGATATCCTCAGAAACACAGGAGCAGGAATGAAGGAAGCAAAGAAGAGTCACCAAATGTGTTGGTGGTTACATTCCTTTGTCTTATCTATGATCAGTTTTGAAATACTGGTTTTCTGTGAAGGAGGCATGAAAATAAATACCGCAAAGAGATGACTGTGAGAAGTAGGTGACAATGAGAAGTGCTGATGCTTCTTTTTTTTTTATTTTGTCACTGACACAGCTCTCTAAATTGCCAGTTAAGACCAGCCCTTAGGATTTTATCAATGAGGCCAACACCCACAAAGCTTAATGAGAACCCAGCAAGTTTAACAAGTTTTGAAGTTCAGCTGTCTGTAAGACTATAGTCTGCAGTTTCTCTTTTTTTTCTCCTGCTTTCAGATGTCTTCACAATCAAAACCTGACAAGAGCTGAAAACATGTGACCTCAGTAGTTATCTAGGAGATTGTGTTTGTTTCAGCCATTTGAAAGAGTAGTCTTAGATTTAGCATTTTACTTTATAATAGAGGATCTGTGTTCTGTCTTTTCACTATTGATTTTCTGTTCATGTATATTATAAATTGCTTCACTGCCTACTGACAGGGACCCACTTATTCCAGAGAATGCATTTCTCAATGATGCAAAGCAATACTATAGCACAGATAAGGTATTGTCCTTGATTTCCCTGACTGAAATTTCTTGGGGAAATTAGGTCAACAGAATGTAATTACCTACACTGAAACCTCCTAAGGGCACTGGATAGAGCTCTGCAAATGACTGATTATTTTGATTTGCTTACAGGAGCAAAAAAAAATCAGAGGAAAAATTCAGTTTGAATAGAACAAATTGATTTCTTGTTCATCCTGAATTGAAATGTTGTTGGTGCTAAGCTGGTCTTCATAGCTCATTATGAGAATTAAAATAAGATTGATTTTATATTTTTTTAACTAAAAATCACCTCTCAAATTTAACATTGCCATTAAGTCCTGCAGCATCTGAAGAAGAAATTCCAGGCTGATCAGAGTGAGCTCTCTGGGTGCACTTCTCTCAGAACACAAAGTCCCTTTTCTACCACGCTGGGTTTCTTAGAGTTTTTTTCTGGAGGTGACTAATGCAGTCTCAGTTACTTTTTATCTGTGAGGCAGCTGAGCCTTGCCTATTTTTGTGGTCAGATAGACTGCCTTCCAGACTGGGAGCTCAACTGTAGCTTTTCTGTTCATCATAAAGGCACTGAAGATTCACTATTTTTCATCCATGAAAAAAAGAAGGAAAACAAAACAGAAAACCAAATAAAAATTTACTCTTAGTTCCTCTTATAAAGGCATCATCAGGAAGTATTTTGTCTTTCAAAAGATAACTTTTTTTTTTTTTTTTTACTAACACATAATTAGCTAAACCCATGTAATTACAGAATCACAGAATGGGTAGGGTTAGAAGGGACCAGTGGGATCATATGGTCCAACCTCCCTGCTCAACCTCCCTCAGGGTCACCTGAGAGCACTTTGCACAGGATTTCATCCAGACTGTTCTTGAGTATCTCCAGTGAGGGACACTCCACAATCTCTCTGGGCAATCTCTTCCAGTGCTCAGTCACTCACACAGCAAAGAAGTTCTTCCTCCTATTCAGGTGGAACTTCCTGTGCTTCAGTTTCTGCCCATTGCCTCTTCTCCTATTGCTGGGCACCACTGAGAAGAGCCTGGAAACCTCCTCTTGACACCCTGCCTTCAGATACTGACAGACATTGATGAGGTCTCCTCTCAGCCATCTCTTCTCGAGGCTGAACAGGACCAACTCTCTCTAACTCCTTGTTAGCAATGCTCAAGTCCCCTGTCTCCAGTTCCCTAATCTAAGAGAGTTCTTTGTGCCCAGCACCAAGGTATGCAAGGTATGGCCACACACCAATATCTCCTCTGCAGACAGCCAGATGCTCCACTGGCTGGCCAGGCAATTCTCGAGTGAAGTTTTGGTCAGCAACAGTTGGCATAAGGAGTTAAAAGATCTCCTGATATAAGCAGCTGAGCAAGGAATGTAGAATTGGGATTATGGACTCATCCGAATTTTAAATCTGATTTTTTGATCAGGTTCTTTAGCTTTTCTCCTCAAGTGCCCATTTATAACAGATGATCACTGATAGTCTCATCTTTGATATTACTGGCTGATAAAATGCATCAGTAAATTGACTGCATAAGTTTTGCGATTGAAGTTGGTGTCAATGCAGAAGTTGAACTTGGCTCAGCATGTGTTCTGCTTTTGTATATATTTTTTAACTGAACCCATGGCTGGAAATATAAATAACATTTTTAAAGCCCTGTGAGAATGAGCTTAAGAATGTGGTACACTTCACATACTTGATAGACTCTGTAGTCCTGTTAATCTATTGCTGTAGAAAACACATTGTTAAGATGTTAAGTGAATTCTTGTATTCCAAAAATATTTTTCCAAATTTTTCAGAATGCAAAGATCTCATTGAATTTCCGGTGTCATGTACAGAATAGCCAAGAGACACATTCTAAACTTACTCTTCTCTTTCCACAGGCTGCTTTTCCGGAGACAGTGATCACTTTTTGGCAATTCATCAGCGAAAGAGTGGAAAACCTGTGTTTGTTTATCACCATGTGGAGAGTGTGGAGAAAAGTTTGGATACAGACAGCTATAAGGATTCCAAACAAAATTTCCGTTCTTCTTCCCACACCAAAATAAGCAAGTTGCACCCTGCAATAATTGTTAAATCAGCCTTCCCCAGATCTGTTTATGACCCATCCCTCAATCTCTTAGCAATGACTGGTGAAGACTTGGAAGTGGAGAATCTTCCCATTCCTACAACGAATGTGATTATTGTGGTAAGTGACTTTTTATGGGTTTTGGAGGGGTTTTTTTAGAAAAATTTTTTTAGAATAAATATTTATTTTTTAGAATAAATATGCCTGTATTTAAATAAAGACGGATTGCAACTTTGGGTAGCCTGACTGATCATCTAAATCCAAATAATGACCTCTTGTCTTGAATTTCTTCACTTTGGTGGAATTTGCATTTATATAATCACACTCTGATTAACAATCAATCTGGTGGACCAGGGCAGAATATAGCCTCTCTGTAGGTAAAGACCTTACCTTTGCCTCAAATGCTGTTGATCCTCTTGACTGATGTTTGCACAGTTTTTACTGGATAGGCTTTGAACTTATTCTGCATAGGTCACAAGAAAATGTACTTCAGAGAACTATTCTACAGAGGCAGTGAGGTTTTAAAAGGGTGACATAAAGGTTTCATTCACTTCTGTTCCTCAAAAAAAAATCCTGTTTCTTGCAAAGAGTAAGAACTTTGTTGGTGTATACACTTCTTCTGGGACATATGTACTGGGGACCCTCCAGTGTCAGTTAACTCTGTGTGTGACCTTTCCCATTCTGAAGATGGTGATGGCAGTGCTCCCTCCTGCAGTGAAGGGCGTGTCAGTTTAACCATATCCTGGTGCTGCCCTGCTGCATCCTCACCCTTCGGGCCAGTGGAGCAGCCTGCTATCAGGAGAGCTTTCCTTGGTGGGGTGCATGGTACAGTCTGTATGTCTTCTGCACAGACACTGCTTTCCTCACCCCCATGCGTGGGCAGCTCTCCTTGATTCCTGGAGGGAAGAAGAGCCACTTACAATGGCTTGTGCACTCATTAGAGTGAACTAAAAAAGATTAAAGTGAAATCTGTAAATTGCTCAGGAAGATGTGAGATTAAAAGAGAATGGACTTTACAAACAAGGGAAAAAAAGCACAGAACACAAGGGCATGTTAGCACAGCAAGTGTTCCAGAATCCCATACGAGTTCCCTGTATGGTACTCTAGAGATCTGCCCTCATGAATGCTCCAAGTGCAGTAGAGTAGTGACAATGAAAAGAATAATCAGGGTAAAAGAAAAAGACGGTAGTAGTTTTATTTGCTCATTATTAGTTTTAGCAGATAAAAAGTACTGTCAGGGAACTAGGCTCAAAAAGCTGTGCTCTGGACTTGTTGCATCCCATACAAACAAGACCTCCTCATCTGAGTTTATATGGCTAGCAGTGTTAGTGGACTAGCTGTGTGGAAGTATCCATATCAGAGCAAAATAAGGGACTGTCAGTCCTGCTTTGCTGCGGACAGGCCAAGTGCAAACTGAGTCCCAATACTGAATGGTATTGATCAAGGGAAGGAGATGCCAAGCAACTGGATATATCTATCCTCAAAGCTAGCCTAAACCAGCAGGGCTGACCTGTAGTGAAGGTACCTGGTCCCTTCTTTCCAATGCAAGCATTATTTCACTTCTGCTCAAGGTGTGAAACCTTTCTATTAGTGCAAGGAACTCAGAATAGGCATGGCCCTGCTTTTTTTTATTAGATGACACTGTTACCTATGAATTGTTGTTTTACTAGGGTTTTGCACAGTTTTGGAGTCCCATGGTCCTCAGGTAGTTATGGAAGAATCCTGAAAAATATTCTAGGGCTACCCTGATTTTAGCTGACTGGCTCTGTGCCTGCATTAAAAGCTAAATGAGGCAGATTTTCAATTGGCAGATAAATTCACAGTAAAAAAAAGGTCCATTAAATCTGTATTAAGTTCTCATTAAGTGGCTTTGGTCTGAGGCTTTGCTACTGCATTTCTAGGATGGAACTGCTGCTCTGAAGCCTTCTGTTCTGGCTGAGAACCTTATGTGCTTTAAGGGGAGGTATAACAGCATGAGCTAATCATGACATGAAAGCTGTTTATTGCTTGGGTTCTTCAGCTGTCTCTGGACGTGCTGAAGGACAGTGGTTTTGGTTTGTTTCTGATGTCATCCTTTCAGAAAAAGCCTTTGGGGAAGCATATGTTTGAGGCCAAAGTGCTGTGAGTCAGGCAGTGAGTGCACTGGACTAATCCCACCATCAGAATTTTGAAGATGCCTTCTTTAAAAGGGCAGCTGTCCCACAGCAGAGTGGTTGCCATCATCCAAACACAGCCCTGCTCTTTCCAGGCTTCTGTATTTCAACATTCTGTTTCTCCCTCTTGAGTGTCACCTGAAGTAGATTGTAGTGTTAATGTAATTACCAAGGGAAGCTGGTTTGTTTTGAATTGCATGTGTATCGCTCTCTCTTTGTTTTGAATTAGCACTTACTGCCTGTTGCTGCTTTCTGGTTTTTAATATGTAGGGCAAGTGTCAGTGTTTGTTGTTTTGCCCTGGCTGACCCTTTTTGTTCCAGCCTTTAGCAATGTTGCTGGTTGCTCAACTTGAAAGCGCAGTTGCTACTGTTAGTGCTTCCTGTAATCCAGTTACATGATTGGTGCACATTGTGATTTAGTATGAAAGCCAGCAACTTTTTTTTTAAATAAATCTATGCTCTGTTAGCTCTGCAGAGGAGAGGAAACTGAATTCAAGCTAATTTCAGTGACTTAAGGTCCATTTTCTTCATGATTAAAGTGGAAAGGCAGGGTAAATGGATGCCTAATGCAGAACTATTACAAGGTTGCATTTTGTGCTAAGGACTAAACCATCTGACAAGGAAAATATTGCCAATGCCCAGCAGAGTGCTATGAAGCCAAGAATTCTGCAGATATTTTGTCAAAAAGTGATGTTTTGTGACTCTAACAATAAAGAACATGTTAAGAAGTAATTTTACTGAAACTGGGGATAGTGTAGTTCTTGTTTGCCTAAGTGAGGAAGAGAAGGTATTTATTTTCTGGGAGGGAGTTTTATATAATTAAAGGCAATCACATTACCTGATATTAAGTTCCTTTGTGTGTATGTGTGTGTTGGTGTTCAGTTCACCTTGTTTATTGAAGGAAGCAAGGACAATTCAGAGCTCTTAGAGGCATTTTGACTGTTCTATAAATGCCTTAGTGCTTACCCATATGTTCTGTTTAGCTGTCTCTCTAGATGATGTGAGACTAAGTCATCTGAAAACTGCTTGGATAACATACAGAGTTACATAATTTTTTGTAATACTTGAGTTTTCTATTTGAAAGCTTTTATTTTGCATTTCAGAAACCATATATGCATTGAAGGTATTAGAGAATTATTAGTGCAGTGAACAAGTTCTCAAAATGTTTATTTGTGTTTATTCCAAGACTTTCCAATTCTGAATATAAGAACCACAAAGGTCAAGACAGTACATGGAAAGTGGGAACAGAATGTGGATAATCAGTTATGATAGAAAATACTGTCTAACATACTTATTTAAAAAAAGCCAAAATACAAACATATATAAACTTGAGAGAAAAGCAGAAGGACTTGTAGTAAAGGTTTCAGCTCACACTAGGTCTAAATTATAACCTCATGGATATGCTAAAGCATCATCCCTTGTAACCTGATATAGTTTGGTCTGTCCAAAGCCTCTCAGGCACACAAGTGTATTGGACCAAGATTGAACCAAGGTATTCAGATGCTTTTTTCACTTGCATCCTGTGAAGTGTTTCAGAAATGTAAAGGTAATACACTTGCTCAATATATCAAAATTTTCCCTTTCACACTTCATTCTTACTATACACCTTCTCATATAAACATGAAATCTGTTTCTTTTTCTGTAGCTTAGAAATTCCACAGTGCTGTACTGTAGCTAAAATTCAGCTCATCTCTTAATTTTTGCTTGATTTACATGAGTGTTACTGAACTGAATTGATTTAATTAGTTTCTTTCAGTTAATGTCAATGGCACACATGATTCACAGACAGCCATACAGAGCTTTTCTTTGCCTTTTCCATGGCATTTTGTGTAGGGTTGTATTCCTCAGAGCTATAGCTTTCCCATATCATCACATTTATTTTGTCTCAATATTTGAACTATTTACTTTCAAACATGCTGAAGAGCACAAGTAAGAACTTCAGGTGCTACTACTTTGAGAGAGGATTCAGTGGAAGAATAAAGCAGAACAACATATGTATCTGTAATAGATATTCATGTGGAAACCAGATATTTGGGCTGGTATCTATTAAGATATCTAGCATGCTTCTAAACACTTTCTGGATTACTAGGGAGTTAATATAGGTTGGAGACCATATCCAGTAGGCAGACTAGATGTGATCATACTGATCTGGAGATCAGTACTGACATGAACCATTTCCACATCAGTTTTCTCACAGCCAGAGAACAGTACCAGATGCATTTAATCTCCTAGTATAATACAGCCTTGATATCTGCTTCAGGGTGAGTTCCCTAATTCCAAATGGCTGTAGTGACAAGATTCATATTGATGATAATGGGTGCTTAGGCAGAGCTGCACACTACTACCTATTTATATATACTTATACACACACGCAGACATTTAGTGACATCTTAATCTGGAGTTGATCCCAGCTTAAACAACACATTTTATGTTGAAATAATGTGGAAATCCTTTCCAAATCTGGGCACAGTTCAAGTAGGTGGGCTTCTTCTGGGTGGTTTGGGTATCTGAAAACCATGTGGCTGTGAAACCACAGCAGAACTGCTTTTACACTTATGTCACATTCATCCCACAAGTACTGCTGTATTTCTCTTATATAACTTCCTTCATACTACATACTCAGAAAAGATGCATCTTTTGCTCACTTGATGACATGGCCTTAGATGTATAAGTTTATTTCTCCTTTAATTCCCCATATCAGGTTTAGATGTGTCAGGTTTAGTTTCCAGTGTCAAAACCCAGAATTTGTCTATATTATTTGTTTCTAAATTTTATTTCATCTTCCCACACCTCTTTTCTGCTGGAAATGTCTCTTTTTCTAATTCTTTGTACTCTTTATGAAGTCATGGCTTCCATGAGAAATGTCGTCTCTAAGTTCCTCTAGGAGCACACAAGACGTCCTCTTGCTTCTTCCTTGAAAAGACCAGTGAGACAATGGGAGCCACACTACTATATACCCTTTCTGCTAAGCATTGCAGTTCTCTCCACTGGCTGGTTTTGTTTGGGGGGGCCAAAAGAAAAACTATAAGAAAAACTCTATGAAAAGAACCTGATAAAAAGGTGGGGGCATCCAATGCTTACAATTATTTTCAATCCAAAAAATGTTTTCCCTAGTGCTGCCTCTTTTGTGAAGACATTTAATGTAGATTTCCTTTCATGAACAAAGAGCACTATGGAATTTCCATAATTTTGTGGAATTTATTTTTTACTTTTCTTTAAATGAAAAATGGATGTTTCTTCTCAGTGGCAATTTGGTTATACAAGCTGCCTTCTTTTTCAAGTCTTACTGAATGAGAGGAGTAGGATAGAGAGAGCCCTCCAAGTCACAGCACTAAGTTGCTTGTGATCTTTCTGCATGCCAGAAGCTAAATGACCTTCTGTGAATCCCTTGCAAGACAATAAGATGCTCTGATAATGTTTTTTCACTTCTAGCCTTTTTCACTTTTTCCCCAGCTGTCCACTTTACTGACTGTTTTTTCAGAATCTCTTTTTTATTCTTTTTTCTGAATACAATGCCTTGACATAAGATGAAGTCTCTTCCTTTCTTCAGTTCTCTTTGTTAGGAACATTTCCATCTCTCGAACTCTTGTGTCAGCCTCTGCTGGCTCAGCATCCACCCAGTTAAGTGGCCCAGTAAGGCCATGCTGAACAATCAGTAAAGGTATCTTAAAATGTTACAGTCTCAGTCTGATAAATATGCATAGAAGTCTGTGAGAAGTGTCAATAGCTAAGCATGATCCATTCGACAGAAATTGAGGATTACTTTTAGGAGACCACAGAATAAAAGTAATTTTCTTTGGGACCTAGAGAAGGGTCCCAAAGAAGAGGATTGGGGGTGTTCTTAAAAAAGAAGAGGCACAGTTTCTGAACCAAATGATTTGATGCTTTGCATCATGTGTTGCATGATATGTTATACTACGGTCAGTTTGAATGTTATTCAAAATGTTAGGTTTATCATCCCATCAATCCTGTACAGTAATGCCCTGATCTTCACTGGGATAGATGTAAACATATGTATATGTAGTTCTATGCATTTCCAGATGTGATTATGCTATATTGCAATAATAGAAGTGACTAAGGAGCTGCTTTTTTGAATACTGTGCCTGACCCTGGGGTCTCTGCCTCGAGTCTGTCAAATTCTGACTCAAAAAAACCCATTTACCTGTGTGTGTGGACAGATCATGCACAGTTTGGTGCTGCAACTCAGAGGGCTCTTTGCATCCTACTCCTCCTGGCTGGTAAGAGTACCCTAAGCTCACTCCCTTTGTAGACCTTGTGAAGAGATGGTCAAAATACTTTTGAAAGTACATGAAGCTAAAACAATGGATTGAATATAAGGCAAAAAATATGAGTGAGGAGAACAAGTAGTCCATAAATGACAGGTCAATCAAACAGTGCTGGGGCAAACAGTCAAGCTTACTATCTATGAAATATAACGAGAAGTCAAATGTCATGTTTTGTCACTGAACATCTGTTATTGCTGGCCTAAGAAAGGGACTGGCACTAGCCCAGGCCAAGGAGGCATAAATAGAAAATCATGTCTCTGCAGTAACTTCTCAAAGGAGCTTTCAGAGGTGTAAGATCTTAGAACCTAGTGAAGTATCAACTGTATCCATCTCCATTTCCAGGTCATGTATTTGTGCAATACTTGGAATAGCAGAGGATGAGTTCCATGCTGTTAGTGAAATTTTAAGATCTTATTATAATTACAGTGCTGAATTGTTAACAAGCTGTAAATGTTAGTCACACGTTTCAAGAGTGGGCAGTATCAGTCAATACACTTAGTGTGATTGTTCTAATCACTGTCGTGTCTTTTTACATTGTGACCCCAAATGTCAGGTCTTCACAGTATTTGGCTTCTAGACTCAACTCCACCTTCTTGTAAGAGATTGATGCTCGCCATTACTTCTTAAGTTATTATACTCGACATAACATATCTGCAGCAAGCCCTGCAAACAAACCTAATAGCCTGCAGCTCTGTCATTCTGGATTTTGTTTGCATAAAGAAATCTAGAGAGTCTGCATTAGTTGGCCTCATTTGCTTTCTGCTTCCCTCTGTGCACTTCAGCAGGGATAATTGCATACTGAACCATTAGCATGGTATTGTGTTTGCTGTCAGTCTTTGTGGAAAACAGGAATGATTGCATTAGGTTGGTTGTAACATGCACTAAAACCTCCTTAAGGCACTTTTTTCCATCTGATTTGCAAAATGTTAAAAGAATGTTAGTAGGATATTCAGCAACCTAGTGCTTTGATTGATTATCTTACTGAAGGCAACTTTGGGGGTGCTTTTGTAACATTCAGTGGGATGTTGCACAAAAGCTGGTCATATCTTTCACAAATTGCCCAGATCCTCTTCAGTCAGAGCATTCCTTTTCCTGCATTTTTAGTGAAGGGAAGATGTTTAAGATGTTTCTTGAAGTCATTTAATTTTTTTTCAAAAGCTGCACTGTTTAAATCAAAAGAGGATTTCAGGAGCAGGCATGTTATATGTTTTTAAACTAAAGCCTAAACTGTCATTGACAGTTAGCCTTGGGCAGTTTCTCTAAAGGAAGTGTCAGCTGTTCCATATTTCTTTCAACTGTGTATTCATGTTACTGGCCAATCCCAGCTATAAATTAAATACCGATGTGTAGCAGAACAGAATCTGCTTATGTTATCCCATTCTTCAAATATGTGAATTTTGTCCTCTAGGAAAAATCTTTATTAACTGATAATTTTAAATTTTTTTAAAGCATTTCTATGAAATTAAATTCAGATACAGTTGCAGCCAAAGCAAAGATCATCAGTGTTACTTAAGCTGTTTACCCAGGTGTAGGAGAGCTGCCTTAAAGCCTTGCTCTAAAGGAGGTAGGGGAGAAAACTGAATTTGAGCTTTTTCTCATTTCACATGATCTAGTTGCTGGGCTAAGGGGTAGAGAGCACCACTTTTCTCATACTCTCAGATGAAATTATTTGTTTGCCCAAATCACATTGTTTCAAGTAACTGAAAATTCAGAGAAATGTTGTTCTTGAGCTGATCCAGTACAAATATCTTGTATGTGTTTTAATTTGGTCTCCAAAAGAGGCAACCCCCCCCCCTCCCCCAAACAAAGCCCCCCAAGAGCCCCCCCCAACCTTGTTTCTTACATGGCCCCATTTATTCCTCTCATTGAAAAAGGCTTCTATACTGTTTCTGTGCCATGCTGTACTGGATTCCAGAAGAAGACACAGAGATTTAGACAATAGTGGAAAGTCTTTGGCTTTTTTATGATGGTGTCCAAACTGCACTTTGGTTGTTTTGGCATTTGAGTTCAGAGGACTCTTCAGTGATTGGAATTGCGCTGACTTCATTACCTAGAACTGTACAGACAGGCTTGGACTTCAGAAGTTCAGGAGGTTGCTCTACCTCTATCAATGTTCTGTTTTCCTCTTACAAGTGAGTGGAAACCTATTACTGCCTAAATTGGACTAAAGAAAGGGAAAGTTTCCTGGCATGCGGAGTTACAGGTGCCATCACTAGAATCACACATGCTTTATGTTCAAAATCATAAATAAGCTAGATGGCCCTATTGGGATCATGAGACCCACCAATAGAAAATTGGTGACTACTACCCGCCATAAATCTATGCATTATGTTGATAATGTTCAGGAATAAAGAATCCAGAAGCATTTAAAAATTCTTTTAGCACCCTCAGAAAACTATTTTTGTGAAAACTCAAATCCCCTACGGAAACATTTAAAAGGCAGATAAAGGGCACTCAGATAAAAGACAGCAAGACAGCATGTGTTTCCTTATCAGTCAATGTTTTGTTGGATCTGGCAGTTCAGCCTCTGGAATAATCCTTCTGCTTTTTCACTTCTGACTTTGTTGTTAGGAAAAGCGACAGCTTCTATGAAGTTCCTTAATAGATGGTTCATAATGTGCTCCTATGTGTAACCCATTAAGTATTAAGCCTTCTAAAAACTGCTTTTGAAAAATAATTTAAAAACACATTATTTTTCTATCATCATGACATTAATATGTCATATTTTAAAACACAGTTTAAATTTTTGAGTAAACCAAACAATACCAAACAATATTTTAGAGCAGAAGATGATCATCTGAATTTACTTTTTAAAATGCTTCCTAGGTCTAGCATTTCTGCACTTTGGCATCTCTTTGTAAAGAATAAATATTGGATTCTGAAATTAAATGCACAGGCTCAGATGATATTGGGATTTAAATGTGATAGCATAGCTCTCAGTTGAATGATGTTTCTTCAGTCACCTCAATATCAAACTGGTACATGGAAAGGGGAATAGTCCAGGGAAGTAAGCAGAGAGGTACAAGTTCTTCTGTCTTTTGTCTTGTTGCTGAAAGCATTAAAGTGGTGTTCACTGTCCTTTTTGAAGGTCAGCCATGACTGATGATTTGTAATGGAGCTAATTCTTACTTGTCTATGCACCACAATAAACTGGTGGACAATACTTTTAGTGGTTACAGAGCTTTAAATTGAGTACAGGATATCTATCACCAGTGTCCATCATGAAGAGTGTCAGGATATATATCAAGACTGCTAAATAGTGTTTCATAGTGTAGAAAGGTGGTTGACTGCATATGTTATGTCAATGCTTATTTAAACATGAATTGTAACAGATTTACATTTGAACCTTTTTTAGCTGTTGGAGAATAATAGTGGAACGTCTGCTTTGTACAAATTTGGCTGGGATCACACGTTCTCCTTGGGAATAGTCATTGTTAATAAACAATGCATAGAAATCAATAACAATGTAAATGAATTTTTTTCATTTAAAATATGCTAAACTAAATTTATACAATGTCACAGATTGAATTGAATTTCATTTTTTTCCCATTTTTCTGTTGGTACTTTCAAAAGTACCTTGAGCACGTCACAGTGCCATCATCCAGTTGAGGTGTTAGGGCTGGGTTGAGCTCAGTGATCTTGAAGTTCTCTTCCAGCCTAGTCATTCTGTGTGTGATTCTGTGTGTGAATAAAGGTTATCTTTTTGCTGGTACTAATTGTACCAGTAATCTTGTTTTCTTTCCAAAAACACAGGGAAGTAAGGATCACTTCTTGTATGGTCCTGTGGTGTTCTGGCAGTGCTTACAGCTTTCTGCTTTGTTTAGCCAAATTGTTGTTGATATACTTTCTTTGTGCAACACATGGTATGTTGTCTAATTTAGAACACAGCTCTGGAGGCTACTCTTTACAAATGTATGTGATATTTCAATTTCATGTTTTAACAATTTACTTTAAGGTACTGTAACATGTAGTCTTAGAGTGGTGATGTTTTCTGAGCTGTCAGTCCTTTAAAACATAAATGTTTTGGATGAGTGGAAGAATGACCTTAAATACTGCACTCTTAGAGCCTTTCTGTTCTTTAGGCAAAGTAAAGTTACAGCAGTGTAGCAATTATATTCCTTGTTTTAGGCTGAAGATGAAAAATATCATTGTCCTCAAAACCTTTCTCAGAGACTTTCTCTGAAATGGGGTTACAGGATGCTGTGGCTCTGCCTAATTAGCTACAATAAAAGTGTGTACATGCAATAGAAATTAACTTGAAAATTAAAAATACTCCCCTTCCCCCCCTCCTTTCTGTTTAAACTGTAGCTACATTAATTAAAGACCTCTCCCCTATCTTCCTTGGCTACTCTGACATATACTTAATTTTAAGGCATCTGGACTGACCTGACCAGAATCCCTGTTAAAGGGAGGCTGTGGTGGGAGAAGGGATGGTGGTTAATAGCTGTAGGAACAGCCCTCTGGCATGCTGTATACATTTGTGGTTGGGCACAAATGACTGGAGTTGGGCAAAAAGGGAATGATAAACCGCATCTGTAAAAGACCACACAAATAATGAAATAGCAAGAAATCTCTAGAATGCCGATCAATATATTAATCTAAAACAAAACAAAACAACAGCAAGTGACTCCTCTAGAAACAGGTAATAGGGCAATAATTTAATAGATAGATATCTGATTTGAAATCCATAGACTAAATAAAAAATCTGATTGAGGCTTAAATTTTTAAATATACTTTGTAAGAATCTGCCTGAAAATGGATATAAACTTTAATGAAATAACTGTAATGTGAGGCTTTTGGTAATGAATGAATTAGAAAACCATATGGATGCATTAAGTAGAATAATTAATGTACCATACACAAAAGTAGGACATCCATAAATCATTTATGATGTCCTCTTCATCAGTTCTTGTCTCTTTGAATCTTAATTGAAATCCAGGGTAGCTGGATATTAGAAAAACTAGATTTGCTAGTCAGATAACAGACAACTTTCATTAAAGCATTAATTAATTTTAGAAGGCTGAGGGCCTGATCCATTAAAAATACTTGCAGAACAGTGCTACTTTAGTAATGTTTGGCGTTTTTTTCTATTTTATTACACTCTTCCTCTGGTCAATGCAAGTTGTGTTCCACTTTAACTTGCTCAGCAAGCATGATGGAATACTACTGTTTATAGAATTAACTGTTGAATTTCCCAGACAATTCCAAATGCTTCTACTGGCTATATGGTAAAGTTACAAAAGTAAGGTAATCTATTATTTACAGTGACTGTCAGTGAGCCTGCTCTTCCAAAGGCAGAGATTCTGAGGACCTTTTTTAGGCAGTTCATTCTATGCCCACTACTTCATGTCAATAGGAACAAGGGAACACTGAAGAAAATACCTTTTTGTGGGTTTTTTCGCTTTTCTTGTATTTAAACATAATAATTTAACCTCTCATTTTATAATCTTTAATAGTGATCTAATTTCATTACTAAAATGGCCAAACTAAATGTTTTGCATTACAAAATGAGAGCATTATATAAATGCTGAAATCAATGTGAGACTTGAGCTATAAGCTTATTCTGCCAAAGAGGTACACCTATGGCAAAATGATCAGGGTTGTTTTGATAAAGTACTTAAAGAAAAATTTTAACCAGGAAATGGATTTACACTATTGGTCCTAAAAATATACAAGATTCAGTCTGACAATAATATCATATTAGAATAGTACATCTTTATTGTGGTGATAAATATGCTACAAAAAAGTAGAGATAGGCAGTTTATTTTCATGTGCCATATTTATTTCTGTTCAGGTGTTATGAGTAGGTGTTATTAGTTTTTATATTCAATTTTTCTTTATTCAAAGTAAGGGACTAAAGAATGTTGTAGATAATGAAAAAAACTCTTATAATGTCATGTAAAACTATGATAGAATATATTAAGACCATCACAGAATCACAGAATTAGCTGGGCTGGAAAAGAGCTCTGAGATCATCAAGTCCAACCTGTGACATAACACCACCTTGTCAACCAGACCATGGCACTAAGTGCCACATCCAGTCTTTTCTTAAGCACCTCTAGGGACAGTGAGTCCACCACCTCCCTGGCCAGCACATTCCAGTGCCCAGTCACCCTTTCTATGAAGAACTTTTTCCTAATGTCCAGCCTAACCTTGCTCTGGTACAGCTTGAGTCTGTGTCCTCTTGTCCCGTTGCTGGTTGCCTGGGAGAAGAGACCGACCCCCAGATGGCTACAGCGTCCTTTCAGGTGGGTGTAGAGAGTGAGGAACATGAAGTAGATGTCCTGGGCACAGAGTTAGGTCACATCTTTCAGGACTTGCTATGCAAGGGACAGCACAAGTGCACAAAGCTGGCCATCTCTAACAAAAAAATCCCTTAGAGTTCCAGTGCTGGGGAATGTATTGCAGAGCATGAGGAGCATCAATATCAATACTGAGTTATGGAATCCCTCTGACTCTGAGCTACTAATGCCTAAGGGCAACTTTGGTGTCTCCATATTCATGTGCCATTAAACTGATGATCAAGGACAGCTTGAACACTGACTGTATTTCCAAGCCAGACTTGAATGTTCCCAACTATCAATGCCACAGTCAAGCCCTTTCTCTTGTTCTCATGTAATTGATCTTTTTTCTTCTGCAATGCCACCAGTTTATTTGGCTGACCAGGCAAGTTTGTTCCATGTTTCTCAAGGCTTTCTCTTGGCCCACATCAAATTCACTTTTGATTTCTACCATTATCTTTCAGTGAGTTGTAAAATAGGCTCAGCATAAAGCTGCGGGATGTTCCAGGGGCTAGTCAGAATTTCCTTGCATGCCCTGTTTGACTCATGGGGTGCCACTTGTCCAGACTTCTGTTATGAGCACAGCCCTTTAAATTCATTTCATTAAAGGTAAGAGACTTTAAACAAAAAATCCAGTGCTTTTGGTATGCTGCATATTCATATTTTCTGATCAATCACTGATGAAATTAAATGCTTCAGAAAGACATATCTGATGGTTAAAGGGACAGGTCAATCAATGTGGCCTCATTAATGACTCATGTGTTGCCAGTCCCAGTGATCCTAGCAATTGTCAAGCAAAGTTTGGCAAATGCTGCTAGCTTTTCTTTGTCATAATGTTGTATAACCTTTGCCATCCAATGGTCTTCTGCTATTGATCTTTGCTCTTTTGGCCATGTTACTACAATTGTATTTTCTTGAATTGTAATAGAAAGGAATTTGCTATAGTCTTTGGCTCCAATACATAGCAATTTATTTTCTTGGCTTGTCTACAATGTTAAGTCTCTTCAACATAGACACTGCATCTTTGCTTTCCTAAATGTTATTCTGCCTGGAGGATGGCTGACTCTTTCTTGCCCTTTTCTTTAATTGTGGATTTCTTTCAAAATTACTTTGATGGTGATGCAATGCAAAAATACCTTCACTTTCATATCACATCAACTGTGAAACAGCTCTCTAACAGCTCATTAGTAATAGAGTGGATCACACATTCCTTATAGCAATTGAGCTGTATGAGCTGCTGATCAAGAACCACTGAAATGAATGAAGTCTTCTGAGTCAAAAAACTCAAGGCAGAGGTGAAAATTAATTCCCTTTTTAGAGAATTTTGAGGTAAAAAACAACCTCACTGGGATAAAATGAAACTATTTAAATCCTTTAACTGGGAGGTAAGGAGGGAATGAAAGTCATGTATCACAAAAATCCCAAAGCTCAAGGCTACAATGAGTGCTCAGGTTCCAGCACGTCTTTTGTCACGTCCTGGTAGGAGCTGAGAGTCACAGGGGAAATTGGTTAAATCATCCAAGTCAGGTTATTTGGTGTCTTTTATTTACATTGTAGGATGGAGGTGAGATAGGCTGATGGAGGGGGAATTTTCAGTACATTTGAGATTGGTCTTGCCTTCAATATATGAGGGTTGCAAGGCCAAGTCTCTTTTAGACACTGAAATGTTGTGCTCTTCTTTCCAGTTTAGATTTTATTTAATTAGTTCAGCTGAGTGGAATCTGTAGTGTTGTTGGAAAAAGGTTTGTCTGGAAGTCTAGTCATTCAATTTATCATGTGGCATATGAGGACACAGCAATAACTCTTCATCCTGAAGCATATACAGGATCAGGGACCTGAGCTGGGGTCTCCCACATGCAATATAAAGCTCTACCACATATCTGTTGCTTATTCTGAAATAAATCAATCTTCTTAAGATCTTCAGTATGTTGTTCCTTATGTGAGATTATCAGCAATATATTATTTCTCAGCAGTATAAAACTAAAAACCTGACGAGAAATTCTGGGGACAGGAACTGGAGAAAGAAGCTATTCTTAGCTGTTCTTTTGCTAACAGTCTGTACAAAATCAGGAGGCAGTGTATCAGCACAAGTCTCAACACAGATTATCCTGATAATTGTGATTATACTGAGTTGCTCATGCAAGATATTGATAGTAAGGAGTTTCTGCACCCTTGCTAGAG
This sequence comes from Agelaius tricolor, assembly GCF_023055355.1. Lineage (NCBI taxonomy): Eukaryota > Metazoa > Chordata > Aves > Passeriformes > Icteridae > Agelaius > Agelaius tricolor. The sequence goes on from NW_027269263.1 coordinate 34,724,112, forward strand.
AAAAACCAAAATTAAGGAAACACTGTGAAGTAAAAATTCAGATATGTGTTTTTGTACAGGGAGGCAAGATCACATGCAGTCCATGTGCTTTCTCTGGTGAAGTGGAAAGGCAGAAATTGTTTTTCAGAGGCAATACCAGATAAATTACATAAACAGAAAGGAATGAATAAAACTTTACTGTTTGAATTTTGTACACTCTGTTATTGTCTACTTTTTAAAAATTGAATGTATATTCAGGAGTAATTTAATTAAAATCATTGTCAACTAGACAATCATTTCAGCCAAACTTGCATTACATTACTTCTGCATTGTTCATTCTTTCCTGAATGATATTTTCTACTGGGACTTACAACTTAATACTGCTGATGTGAATTGATGTGAAACTTATGAAAATAAGAGTCCTAACTGCTTGAAACTGCTTTGTGTTGCCCAGCATAAAACTTGTATTTTTCTCCAGTTAATCAGGCATGTAATGTATTCAAAAGCAATGGTTCAGAACATTGCTGCATTTTTCATACATCCTTTTTTATTTCATTCTTTCCTGTTTTAGCCAACCATTTGGTGCATCCCACACAGTATTCTCTACCCCTTTTTACCCTTCTCTTTCATTCCTGTAATAAGTTTGCTGGAGTTCTTGTCCCCAAACTATCTAGTCTGTAGCGCCTACTTAAAACATTTGTCTCACCATCCATTCACCTAGTCCCCAGTGATTCTGTTCCTTCATCTTCTCTCTCTCTCACTGCTGTGTGCAAGTGATATCCTTTCTTCAGCCAACACTTCTATTGTCTTTTTTCTTTTTTAACATGTGTTGGGTTTCAGGCTATGATAAGGCAAATATCTAATCTTATCCAAAATCTTTCATAATAGATTCAAACTTGGAAAAATGCCTTAAATAGCACATTTCCTTGGTCATGCCCCCCTATAGCCATTGGAATTTTAGCTCTTCTTTCCTCCTTGGCGTACCTTATTGGTCTTCTGCACACTTCTGCCTGTGAACTCATCTCTTTTTCTCACACATTCTCATTCTTCTCATGCTCTACTCTTTTATCTTCTATAAGTGTGGTCCCTTTCCTCAGGCTGTTACCAGGGTCTTGGGTTGCCTTTGCTTCTTAATCACACTCTACTTCTGTCTTTCTTTTCACCTTTGTCTTTTGGTCCTTCCTTTAGTCTTGTAGTCTCAAACCACTTTACTGTTTTCCTCTCAATTTTCACATATTTTGTAGCCTACACTTCTCTCTCTTCTCCCAGTAATGCATGTCAAAAAACTATTTTTAAAAGCTATTTAAATTATTTCTATTAAAACCTACTCTTTGTTTAAAAAAAACACCCTTTCAACACATTTCCTCCTAAATTTATACTAAACCAATACAGTTCCCTTGATAGTCTTCCCCTTCACTGGGAATGTGCCTTTTTGCCCAGAGCTGTTCTGTTACTGGATCTCTGACAATGCTGTGGATATTGGAAATTTTCTTGAACTGTAATGTCCATTTTCTCACCCTATACTAAGGCAATATGGCAGGTGTTCTCAACTCTGATATGAATTAGGATTTTTTTTGGTCTGGTGGGGTCTTGTTGGTTTGTTTGTTTGTGGTTTGTAGTTGAGTTTTTTTGGGGTTTTTTATTTGTCTTGTTTATGGCAAATAACTTCTTTGGTTCATTGTGAGTGCACCTGTTTTCTTATTTGTTTTTGTTAAGCTGGAATAAACAACTACAGAATATTCCTGCTTTTGGTATAGAGTTGCTTTGCTTTTGCAGTGTTGCATGGACTTTTGGATTCCAGTTGCTGAAGGAATTATTGCAAAGCACTTACACCCAAGTACTTACAGACTGGGAATTAAATTATGGTATAACTAATTTCTGAAAAATCCTATTTAAACTCATGACCAAAATATACTTTGAAGTCCAAGATAAAAGTTTGCTGGTCTTGACAAAATGTTACAGGAAAAAAATATATTTTCACTTTGAAAAGGATAATGTTTGCACATGAATTGTGACTAACCAAAGCTAACTTGATGCTTGCTCAAAGACAATAAGAAAGTTATCTCAGCTAAACGAAATATTAGTTTAAGATTAATTTGTTGTAAGGTGTACATGTCAAAGGTTACTTGGCAACATAAAAGTATGCAGTATTTCTTGAGTGTAGGCATTGAATGGGTTGAATTTGTACTCTGTAGAGTTTGGGAGGAAAAATGTCTAGTGAAAATACATCAAGTAACAATATTGTCCACCAGATGTCCCTGTACTCATAGGTGGTAATGGACAATATTCATTCACCTGTCTAATTGCTTTTATTAAATGCAATTTTCGCATAGTGTATGCATTTCCCAAGTCTCTGTTAACCTTGTATAATAAGACCATGACTGACTGGCAATTTTATTAGCAGTAATTGAGAACTGTAGTTATGAAAATAAATTACAGGAATTCACTGTGAAGTTTCTACTTGCCACTCAGTTTTGGGTGATTTTCCTTCTCTTGGAAAATAGTCTACCTTTATCACACATTGCATGGTAAAAATAATAACTATTGATCTCTTATATTTGTCATTTATATAAATTTATACATTTAAATACATTAGTCATATAATTATTGCCAAGCAATATGTTTTCATCTATCTGCCTATCAATAAAAGGCTTTAAGTAACTAGAACTGAAGAACTAGTGAGTTGAAGGGTTGTGGCTTTTGTGGAAATTTCTTTTAACTTTGGTAGCTATTGGAGCAGACTTTGGTCATGGCACCTGTATTCATGCAGTGAGTTTCATTTCTGTCAGCTGCTCCCTTGGCTTGCTGTGCAGCCAAATGCTTGGCTACCAGCTGTCCATGCATGTTCAGTGGCTCTAGCAGGACTGTGAGGTATCCCTTCACTAGTGGGGACTTAGGCTGCCCTCGAATCTGTAAATAACCATGTACCTGACCATACCCACGGTGGGACCTGGGCAGGTCTGCCAATGCCTGTGTGCTTTAAGCATCGTGGCTAATTTGAAGACATAACTTGAATTTTTAGTGAAACCACAATATGGAAAGGACACCTTCTCCTCTTTTTCCCTGGCATAAATAAGCTGCCAGAAGGGCATTTGAATCCATGCTGGGAGCAGGAACCTGGCATGACTGTGAGATCCCACCCCATGACTGAGACATTCCCTCTGTCAGGTCTACATGGGGAGAAATCCTTGGACAGAGAGGCATCAAACACTGGTGGCAGAACCTATGTCCAAGTTTTCCTTTCGTTTTCTCTGTTTTAAGTTAATGCAAATTATAGCAATTAAATTTTACAAAATTATTATTTTATAGTTGTAATTGTGACCCACCAGATGTTTCTGTGTTTGGCAACGTATTACTTCATTAGAATGTTTAATTGTAATTATGGTCCTATAACCAATCTTCTGCTTTTCAGTTGTAGTTAGAAACTTTTGCAAGATGCAGAGCCTTTAAGATTTCTGTTGAATGTGCACAAATGTATTTATGGGTATTTCTGTTGTTATCTTTTCCTTCTTTAAAAAAAATGGTACCTAAAAATTCCCTATCAAAACTGGGTAAATTTGTATTGCCTCTTAATACTGCCTTTGGATAATGATTATAGAGCAAATGATACAGTTTTTTTTTGTTTTTCAATGTGTTTGTGATTCCTTCTTTTATTATATGCATGTTTCCTGACCAGTGAGCAGTTATATGAGTTGTCATCCAAGATACATAGATTGATGTTATGGTCCAGTTCTTAAAATTATGAGAGATGGCTCTGCTCAAATTAAGGGGTAAATGAGACCATATGCCAAGTAAGGGTTTTATTTAACACTAAATGTGAGAGAGACAGAGAGAGAGAGACAGAGAGACAGAGAGACAGAGGGAGAGAATGAAAGAGAAAAGAGGTGGGGGGGACAGAAAGAGAGTGACAAAGACAGATAAAAGAAAATATCACCACTCCGTGGATCCCACCAGCATCCTGATGATGCTCTCCATCTGGTCTTCTTGGGGATGAGGGTCCTCTTGAAAAACATAGAATCCAATGGATTAATGTATGTCCAGGCCAGGTGGGAATGCCCAGGTAGCTCTCTCAGGTGGATCTTTGATGGATTCTGACCCCCCTCAGCTGCCTCTCACGGGAATGTCCCGTGCATGTGGCCTTCCCAGGGTTGGGGGTTTCACTGCTGGGTGGGTCTGTGTAAGGGAGGATGGGTGTTCACTGCCTCTGACCAGAGATGATTGAACGATAGTGTCTCCTTTATCTTATCTAGGCAGCTTAACTCAGAGTGCAAAGGCATCTTCAGGAAGGGGTGGGCAATAGTTTTTTGCTATTATGAGCAAAACTCCTTCGTAACAATCTTTAAAGCATCAACCTTGCCAGTCTCTGACAATTGATTAATCACTAGGAATTCTGTCTTAAGAGTTCTGCTGTCTGGTGCCTAAGCACTATAAGCTTTTCAAAGTAAAGCAAAATCAGTAGGAGCCAAGGAGGCCGGAAGGGAGTGTCATAGAAAAAAATTCTAAATAATTTGGAGAAAACAAGACACTTCTGAAAGAAGCATGCATCCTTATCTTGGTGGATGTGCCAAGAGCTTGCCTTTCCTGTATTAAGACATCAACTAACACTTCATATTTATTACTTGAAAATATATCTTATATTTGTGTATATTTGTGTGTATGTATGTCAAGATGGTGTATTGCATGGACATTAAAGTATTTTCTTTTGACTTACTGGTTGCAGTTTTCTGTTTCTATGAGGCATTATTGTCTCTGATGAACTGCTATCAAACAAAAGAACAAGAAGTGTTCTTTTGTTTGATAGCAGTTCAAAAACTGTTTACTGCGATAGCCTGGTAAACAAGGCATGAAAGATTATTCCAAGTCTGAGTATTAGAAAATGCTACTCTGATTTCCAAATCCATAGACCAATTGAAATGTAATTTATTTTTTAAATCCATTTTTTCCATGCTATATATATATTTATATATTTATTTTTGTTAACGTTATTTCAGTTTGTGATATACTATTTGTGATATTAATGTAAAGAAGCTTTCAGAATTAAGGTTTAGTGAAAGTAAAAGCTTTTACATGCATTTCAGCCCATCAGAGTGAGCTAAATTCTCTTCCACTAGGCTAACTATAACTTAATCTTGTTGGGGTTTTTTTTTGGCAGTTTTCTGGATTACCTCTAGCTCTTTAATCTCATGAAATATTGTACTTACTAAACTGCTCACATGTGTTCAGGAAAGCATTGGCTGAAAAAGAAATAGAGGTGATTTCTTACACAACTTAATTAATTTGAATGTAGGAATGTACACCCCCTACTGTAAAGGCAGTAATGAAGTCTGATTATTTAAGTACTTGTAATTTTTAAATGGATTTTGTGCTCAAAACCAGAATGAATGGTGTAAAATAGGCAAAGGTATAATAACCAAGTTGTGACTTAGCTCTGTTTTAGAAATATGTTGTTAATGCTGCAATAGAATGACTCTTGACTGCTCATTACATCTTGTTCTTTTAATGACCTAAATTGCAGTTTACAGACAATGTAGCGCTGATTATTTCTACAGTGATAGTAAAGAAATATTACAATACTTGTGCTGAACTTCTATAAAGTATATTTCATACAAATATGGATAAGTTTTGTTCAGCAATGGCCATTTTAAATAAAATTTCTTCCTTAACAATCTTTTTAGACAAGTCAAAATCCTCCTACTGTGACATCTATGAATTGTGTTTACTGACAGTAACACCTGTCTATATATATGTGTGTGTGTGTGTATGTTTATATATATGCATTTGCTCAACACTATTTTATGTACTATTTTAAAGTCAAACTATGGCTAGAAGAAATGTGAAACAATTCAGCAGCTCTGAAGTATTATCTGTAAGATAATGTGTAAGATAATTTGTAAAATGGAAAAAACATCTTAGATAATGTTTAAACTATTGCTTCTTTTTTTCATGCTTAGTGTACTTCCATGACTGTATGTTTTTCTATTTCCTTAGTGTGGGGTGATGTTTCCTTGGCGGATGTGTGAAAAATACCTGTGTGTTCCTTGGGCTCGTAGTGTTTCTGTTCTAGGTTCTACCCAGAGCTGCTCTGTGTCTGTGGGGATCTGTTGAAATGTTTGGCATCTATTTGCCTGTCTCACTGAAAGAGGGAGCCAAAGGTCCCTATGGACAAAGGAGCCTATGGTCCCTTGCTCAAACTGAACAGACCTTAGATAAATTGCTTCACAGGATGTGGCACTGTGTTCATTTCTACTTTGGTGGGAAATGGGTCAAGTTTAGTGTAAATTTCTGCCTGGAGAGGATGGAGATGTCAGGATGTAGGAAAATGACAGATCCCATCCCGCAGTGTACTATTGCAGCACTGCAAATGCATGAGGAATGTAGAAGGGACTGAATGAGTCCTGTCTGCTTATACCTTGTCATCTTGAGTCTTATTGATATGACCATGAGTATGTCATCTTGAAGCTTTCAGATTTCAGTGAGCACGGACAGCTACATTTTTGTTTTGAATAGCTGTTGAGTTTACATCTGTGGTTCCAGAATACTTTTCTGATAGTTACAGTACTTGCTGTTAGTCAGTGTGACACTGAGCTCTGCCTGAGACCTCCCTGACTGAGATTTCAGACCACTGGAGCTGCCCAGAATGCAACTATATATGTTGTTTCACGTCCTGTCCTTTGCTTCTTCCCATGGGGGCTTATAGCAGTCATGATATCCTTTTTTTTGGAGGACAACCCTAACTCCTGAATGATTTTCAGGGAACTAATCTGTTTACATTTGGCTTGGCTCCATCAATGACAAACACTATTAGGTCTATTAAATTGTACTTCGGTATTTTAGAGCATTTGTGCATAAGTTTTACGAAACAGTGCTTGAAGGTTGTTTACACAATAAAAAAGGCAATTCTCCTAACTTAGCATATTACTTATTTCTCTAAGCATTTGGATTGCAGTCCAGGATAGATGTAATACATTCACAAAGGCAAAGATCCAGGAAAAAACTTTCCTTCAGCAGAGTAGCATAAATGAACAAAATGTTCCTGATTCTTTAATTGCTTTTCTTTCTATGACTTGCCATGTCACATAATAACGTTAAATACAACAAAAGTGCATCTGTCTGATCTTGTAACACTCATTCAAGCTTAACTCCCACATACTTCAATTTTAACCTTTTCTTTTTGATTGTGCTTCTCTTGCTAGAATAGTAGAGATGGAATACCTGTGACAGAGGTAGTACCAGAGAGGGTGGCATGTAAGAGAGGAAGAACAGTAGTTTACCTGGACAAACATGGCCATGTCAAACTGCTTGTTTGATTCAGCCTGGGGAGTAGGCTGGGAGAAGAATGATCTTTGCAGAGGGTCAAAGCTCTGTGCTGGAATCTTCTGCCTTTGGAGCAAGGTAGCTTCCCAACACACATTTTTTTCTGACCACAACCACAAATATGCCAAGGTGCACTCATCTTTAAGAAACTATCACACTCTTAGACATTTCCATGTTTTCAGCCTCTATAAAGAGCATTCTCGTGAGCATCTGATTTCTTTCTTGATCACATAGCCCTCTTGGAAACCAGAGATGCAAATAAGGACATATCTATGATACATATCATGAAGAACTGACTGTAAATGAACCAGATCAGGTATTGGAAACAGTGTGCCATCATCACATAGTAGCCATAATCATTGTCAACTTGTAAGCTTCAGGAAGCTCTTTGGGTTTCTCTACACTGCACCTCAAAATGCCATGACTTAGGAGGTGACATCTGTAGGCATTTGATGAACAGGAAGGGACCATGTGGCCATAAAACTCTTCTGGCTCCTTAGACCAGGTGTGAATGGTGCCCAAGAAATGACCTTTGAAATTCAAGATCATAAAATAGTTGACAAAATAAGGCCTCTGTCATAAACAGTATGTCAAATTTGGTGCATTGTATATATGCTAAGTGACATATGTTTATTAATAATCATGAACAAGAGTAAAATTAACTCTTAATTCCCTGAAATTAAAAGATGGAATGAAATTCTTTTTAGAAACTTCAGCATAAAATGAGATTAGGTACTCAGTGGGAGATTTTTTTTTTGCTTTTAAATGAATATGAGTAGTTTTTAAATCTGTTTAGTTATAATTTTCTAAAAGAATTACTAATTGTTGGTAACTAAGTAAAAAATAATAAATACCTATATGATTAAATATTTGCTAGATTAAAATCAGGGAAAAGAAGACAGGACTTGTCTCCTCCTGTGCCTAAAGCAGTCACTAAATTGCAGAGTCACAGTCACTTTTGTTCTTTATCTCTTCCCTCAAAAGTCTGAGCTTCTCTACACTTAACTGGCTTCCATAGGGTAGATGGAGAATGTTCAGCTTCTCTACACTTAACTGGCTTCAATAGGGTAGATGGAGAATGCTGGAAGTCCTGGAATGAACTCAAGCTTGTTAGACAACAGTCATTCCTGGGAAATCTGCTTTGAAGTCTCCTTTTAAAATGGAGAATATTTGACCCATATCTTTTTTACTTTGAATTACCTCCCTAATCTCCAAATTACTAGAAGAGGGGAGTGAGGGTATGGTAAGTCTTGTATTGTCTTGGGTATGAAAGTGAGCTAAGTGTAAGTAAACGGAGTTCTGCCCCAGACCTCTGGACTAGGAGTTAGACTAGTCATGCCCACAGTGATCTTGGTTTAGTCATCAGCTCCAATTTGGGTTTTGTGCATGTCTATGCCTTGGTTTCCCCTCCTTTTAGGTAGGGTATTAGTTGATTTTGACACATACTGAGATAGCTGCAAATATGCATTCATTATACACAGGATATCTCCTTAAAGCTGTAACACTGAAAACACAAAAAATCAAAATGCAGGCTTGTTGGTATTATGTCATAGGTAACACATTCACTAGTTTTGATCTGGCTTTATCTACTAAACATGGATAATTTCTTACTAATTTTTTACAACTCCATCTCTTACAAAAAATCCCATGGCATTTATATAATCATAAAGAATCTGACACAATGTGATAGGGGGATATGTATCTAGTAGAAACAAATCTACATTTACTTGTATGACAATGCAAATAAATTGTTTTACTGAGACTATCAGTGAAACTGTGAATCAGTCTATAAATATGTTTGGGGGTTTTTTGAGTGAAAGGCCTAATTTGCAGATGAGGTGCTGCATGCAGATGTGGCAGGTTAAGTAAAAGCAGTGCAAGAAATTACAAGTTTCCATCTATTTCAACAAATTTTTTTAGTTCTTAAAGTCGAAACTTAAAAGTCAGGATTAATGCGTGGTGCTCAGTGTGAACTGTCAAATGACAAACTGTTCAGCACTGAATTCTACTTCTTCAAACAAGGCAGATCCAGTAGGTCAGTGTTTATTTTTTGTAATCCTACGCGGTCAGGGAAATCCTTCTCCTCATTCTTAGCACCTTGATTTCAGAAAGCTTGCATCATCTCCAGTGTGTTTTCTTTGGAAAGAGAAGGCTGTGAGAAAGGGATGATTGGTAAGGCTCTATTTGTGTTATTACATGTCTTTCAGTATTTTGCAGAGGTTGGTGGTTAACACTGCAGGTAATCATCCTAAACTGTAGAAACTTTGTAGGCCATAGTGGTAGTAAATTGTGACAATTCTCTTGCAAAGGATATTAGTTCTAAAGGTAATGGGGCATGCTTTTAAACTCCTGTACATATTTCCATTTTTCTTTTTCAATTATTTTCCTATTTAAATGAAAGAAATGGAAATTTCTTCCTTGTGTTATTCTCCAACACTGCATATTGTATAGAAAATTATATAAATTCATTAGATCAAAATTTATTTTTCTTAGTTTTCAAACCCCTTCCAGTTTTACATAGCTTCTTATTTTTCTCTTTTGCTGTTTTGTTTTTCATTAAGTTAATTGTACCTTTGCTTTTTTTCATGGTTATTCTTTATTAATCTTTTTTTCATTTTGCATTCTGTAATTCTTAAAAACTTGATGTGCTTTGGATAAGTTAAATAAGCAGTGACAAATAAAGAGCGCACACACACACCAAATAGGAAAACTGGAAAGGAAATGAAAATAAATAGCAAAGCTGGAAATAATTTATTCTATTCCAGTAGATGGCAAAAAACTTGGATCGGGGACGAAGACTTAAAGGGGGAAAAAGGTGTATCATAATTTTTGTTTTCCAAAATGGAATTGATGAAAGAATTCCAAGGGGAATAATGTCAAGTTTGCCGATGTGTTTGTTGGGTGGGTGTTACTTAAAAATTTAAGAACATTCAAATGTTGCTTTCTTTGATAAAAAATAAGACAATGTTATTTTCCAGTGGGTAAACTTTCAGACAGAATATGTCATTCGGTCCTTCTGGGGCTGATAGCTCTTTTGCTCCTGTGGATTACAATCATGATTTGGAAAAGTTTAGGAGCTGTTCTCTTTGCAGTGATCTCAGAAGCATCCCCAAGCTGCCAAGGATCAAGTGGCAGTTCTGAGAGGTTGCAAATGCCAATGCCAACAGTCTATTGATCATCAGCTGAGTCAGCTGGGCAAAAGGAATTTCCAGGTTTCATTTCATGAGAGGACACAGACTTAAGCTGCGCCAAGAAAAATGTAGATTGAATATTAGGAAAAAAGTTTTTTATGGAAAGAGTGATAAAGTACTGGAATGGTCTGCCCAGGGAGGTGGTGGAGTCACCATCCCTGGATGTGTTTAAAAAAAGACTGGATGTGGCACTCAGTGCCATGATTTATTTAAGGTGTTAGGGCATGGGTTGGACTTGATGATCTTGAAGGTCTCTTCCAGCCTTGTGATGCTGTGAATTCTGTATGTGATTTACACTGTTGTGCATGGCCCCCTGATTGCATGTAGATGATGCATTCTTCAGGACTAAAAATTAAATCTCCCTTAGTAAGAAAATATTCTCATCTATATCAAACTTTGAAATATTAGACTTTGTATGCTGTCTTATATGAAAGAAAGAAGCATCCTACAAGAAAACACACTTTAAAGTGTAGCTTATCTTGCTGAGTCTGTTGTGGAGAATCCAGTGAAGTTTTAAGTATCCCAGCAGCTCTTTCTACCTTTCCTAAGAACTATTAATTTTATCTACCATGTTGTTAACTCTACATCCTTGCAGTAACGATATGATGGTGAAGAAGGGCAGTGCTAGGGTGAGGTTTTACAAGTGAAAGAGCAGCCCTGTGAAGTTACAGACTGACGTGTGGTCACTGAGGGATGTGCACTGTCAGATTGTGTACGTGGGGTATTGCTTTGCAGGTTGTCTTCACATGAATGATTCAGGTCAATATCCTTGAGCAAAAAGTTTGTAGTGAAAAGGCAGTTTTGATTTTTTTTTTTTTAAATGCACATATTTATGTTTTAGAGTAGCAGATGTTCTCATTAATATTTTTGATTTTGTTGTTATTGTTAATAGCCTTGTTATCCTATTTCTAATTCTCTAACAGAATGGTAAGAAATTGAAAGTAGATTAAATTAAAACTACATCTTTCAGAGAAAAGAATTCTCTCAGAAACAGAGGAAGTCACATTAATTTGTTTAACCCCTGACCTTGCCTTGGTAACTGGATGAAAGAATTTGAATCAAAGTCTCCCCACAGGGTATTCTCTACTTCAGAGTTTCTCTATCTTATAAATTATACCAAATGTATTTAATACTTCCAAAGCATGCAGTTGCTTTCTAGTTTTACCTGTGCATGTATGTGTATCTGATTTACAACATAGTCAGTTCAAGCTGGAAGATCATAATTAGAAAAGGTCAGTGTGCCTGAAAAATAGGCATGCTGGAATAATAAAAGTACAGTTTCCCGTGTTCTAGGGGAAAGAGTTCATCATTCAAAGCAATTCAGACAATATTTAATATGTTCTGTCTCTAGTATGCATACATACATGCACATGGTATCATTCAGTGGTATCACCCATTTTGAAACCATTCTCCAAAGTTTCCCATATGTATGGTTTGACAGCTTGTTTTCTTCAAAGTAGCACAAATTCTCCATGCAGAAAATAGCACCTAATTGTCCTGCCCCATGTAGCTCCCCAGATACACATGTATGTATTTATCGCTATGCACTTTATATATATAGATAGATAGATATATATATATAGATATATATATATATATATATAAAAGTAAAATCTCATATGTATATGTTTTTATACAGTCAATAATATATATCACAGCTAGGTATATGGCTGCTGTGGTACAAATCTCTAAAATAATAAACAATAAATGATTAATAAACTTAATTTTCATCAAAGAAGTCTGTCAAATCAGATTTCAAACTGCCTAATTATTTAGGGGTAGAGAATTTTACAGCCACAATTCTCAATGGGTAGTGATCATTTTAAAAACCTATTGCTGTGTATGTACTTCAAATATACACCGCAGAATTGCACTGAAGTAAAAACTGAGTTATTTCTACGTTACTCCTGGTTTATCATATTAAAAACCATGGTGTATTCTTCCCTGGGTGCACACATGTAGCTCCCATTACCATTACAGCAAGTATCACACAAGCACCAAGGAGATAGGAGAGTTCCCCAAGGCCTTTATGTTATCCTTCATGCATTAAATCATGTGGAGTGAAACAGAGTAATCTGAAAATATGAATGCTTTTGATCTAGGGCGATTGAATTGTGTTGTCCATGCTGCAGTAATTTCAGAGGACGGCGGCATCAGCAGCAGCAGAGCTGATCTAGACAAGGCCTCCCTCTCAAAAGCATACAGATATTTTTCTAGCCTTCTTGAGGGCAGTGAGGGACAATAGAATGCTCTGCTCTTGTAGATATAATTGGCAAGTTGCAGAAAAACTGGAAACAATGCCTTTTATCTATGCATAGATAAAAGGTATTGATGACTGAGCTCTCCAAATAGGTCATGAAAAATAAAATTATTAGTCTTCTTCAACCTTAAAGCTGGTGGAAGAATGAAATTGTCAGTCTGAATAAAGAATTATGTCTCTATAATATTAAAAGTTTTAAGTAATTGCAGTGGGGGAAAAGGGGGAATCTACTAAAGCAATGTATTTTACAGAAACAGCCTTTACTAATAGTGACTTGTTATGTCAGAGAGTTTTGACAAAAAATTTAGGTTGCTTTTTGACCAAAACTATGACAAAAATGTAGCAAAATCTTTTGGCCAGTAGCTAAACTAGCTCTAAATCTTCTACTGTTGGCATGCAGTTTCTGTCCTCCAAGATGAGTCAAACTATTCTTCCACAAGTTCTTTGAAGAAAATGTAAAGAAAACTAAAAATTCTAGTAAAAATCTTTCTTAGGAGACAAAGAATTTCTTTGAATTTTTAAAAAGACATTTGTATATGTATTGCAAATACCTTTATGGAAGACATGCTTAGAACTTTCCTAGCCTATTCTGAATGAAATTAACAGCCTCATGGGTAATTTAGTTCTATTATTATATGATCTCCATTGCCATACCTTTATATGTTTAAAGTTCATATGTCTTCATGGTTGTGATCATGAACTCTTATGCAGTAACCATAAGAGCCTCAGCAAATATTTGTTCACTTATTGCTGGTTGTTGTCCTTTTTACCTGTAATAAAACTAAATAAACAGCTACAGACAGTGTATGCTTATCTCATTGGTAGGTTGATGAATCAGAGTGAATAATTATTTGGAAAACAGACTGCTTCAGAACAAAGAAAACCACCCAGCTTGTGTCATCATAGAAACTTTAAATATATTAGAAGAATATTGGCTAGGAAGGCCAGACTGATCCAAATTAGTAGGATGTTAACATTTATTTTTAATGTAAAGAGACATAGTAAAAGGTCATGGAAAAATTTCATTACTGTAAGTCTGCCAAAGATTTAGCTTCTCCCTGATATGGGACAAACTGTTCTGTAAAAAGTGCATTTACAAATCTCATTTTTATAGGCTTTGTCTCATTACTCTCTGAATTCAGTGGGAAATGTCCTGATGGCATTAGTGGCATACAATTACTGTCCTGCAAGGTATGCTGATCTCTTGCACCTTTGGGATTTTATTTAGCAATTCACCACTCCACTGATGTTTGAGGAGATCGTACCCACATTAGTTTAGTTGGTTTTGTGTTACTCATTGTTGATTAAAGATCACTTCTTTCTAGTCCTTTTCTATCATCTCCTTCCCATGTTACATTTCATCTTATGGGGTTTTTTGCTGCCTCATTTCATTCCTCTTTTCTACTCATTTCATAGGGCATGGGGGAGGGGAAAGGGAATAGTGGATATTTCTAGTATTCTAGTATATTTCTCCATTACTTTAGATTTATTCATGTGACTCATTTATTCTGCTTCCCTAAGGATTAATACTAAATTTCTACATCTTCCACTTTACCACAGAAATTAACAGCTGAGAGTAAATGAGTGGAGGTAGTCAGTCATCCTCCTTTTCCAAAAGTCATTAATTGTATCCCTTCTTTCTTCTGTCCAGAAGACCTTTTATGAGGAAGCTTACTTCTTCCTTTGCTGACATCACAGGTGGACATATTTGAGAAATCCAGTCTTCAGTCTTCCCCATTTACCCCTGTGAAAAAAGCTTCCATTATCATTCCAAATGGTGTCATGATTGGACTGTCTGTTGTTTTCATCAAGTATTGTGTGTCAGACTATTGAAAAGTGTAGTCCTGCACTCACCACTGTGTTCTCTTTATACTTTCTTCGTAAAAATTTTGTAAGATCCTGTCACATGAATTACTTTAGTGTTTCCATGTATGTATATATCCTAAAGCTATATGAAGGCAGACAGTCAAGGATATCACATGAAGAATCATCTTCAAGCAGGGTTTTTCTCTACTCTTCTTCCTACTCAGCTTTTCAGTGAGCTGAGAAAAATATTTCTCCAAAATGGTTTAATTTTTTATGATGCTTTAGAATGGTGCAATTGTTATATTAACTGCTAGGAGAAGAAAGCCCAACTGGGCACTTAACACTACTATTTGAACCTATTTTAGCAGGAAAAAATTGTCTTTAAAATTTGTCTTAAAATTTGTCTTTAAAAGTTGTCTTAGCCTCCCAGCACAAGCTGAGTTGTTCTCACTCGTTACTGAATTTATCATGACTGCACAGAAGCGGAAGTGAAAAAGGTAAATAAACCTTGAATCTTCTCTTCCATTAATAGTTAATTGTTAACTGAATAATGTCTTACTTAGAAGACATTACATATAGAGGACAGATATCTTCTTTATTGCATGTGCTGGATATTATTGGAGAAAAAGGAAAAAAATCCTGGGAAAAAAATGTGCCAATAAATGTGGTCCTCTGAGAAATAAAACCTTCTGAATTTTTTCTTCTTACTGTAAAACACTAAAGATGGCCATAAGAATCTGATAAAGGGTACATCTAGGAAATTAATCAATTATAGTGTTTCCTTAAAAGAAAAAAGGAGCTCAGATGTTTTTAAAGGGTTTTTGGTTTTGTATTGGTTGTGTTAATGAAGTTCATTCTCTATAGATGATATAATGCCACATGCAAATGCTTCCTGCATTAGTGAATGAATTCTCTTTTCTCTTGTGGCAGAGCAAGTCTCTGGTGAGAAACCATGAGATATAGGTCAGTATCTCCCATCTGACTGGTGCAATCCTCCCACCAGCCTTCAGACAATGTGGGTGGTAATAAGAAGGGCACAGGTATTATCAGAGAATAAATGAATAAATGAAATGAGCTCTACTTGTTAGCAAATTATCGGTTATTCTAGTCTTGCAAACCTGATAAATAAATAATAGGAACATCTCTGATGATACTGTATAAAATGGAAAGTGAAGAAGTCATCAGCTTTTCTGCTTTGGCACATAGTTCATGCTGTGCTTGAGGGTGTTGTTCGACAGAAAGAAAGAAAAAATCCTTTAAGGGCAGATGTCCATTTCCTGACTTGCTTGTGGCCTTCTGGCTCTTCCAGAGCTGACAGCTTCAAAAATCAGAGGATTATACAAATGAACTAGTCTGAACTTGTCTGGAAGTTGCTGGTTAAGCTGCTGTCAGTAGTGGGAAAGGTGATCCCATGCAGAAGAAAATATCAGGCACTCAGCTGTAATTATATCATGTTTGAGATGATTATGATGAGCAAAAAAAGACATGTTGATGAGAAACAGAGATTCTGATTACCCTTCACAACATCTTCCAGCTCTGAGGCAGTAGCCTTGAACTGCCTGTCCTTCAACATCTTATTTGATTTATATTATAACCATTTCTAAACCTGGTTTCTTCTGAGATTATAAGGGATTTAAGCCTTTCCAAGAACTTTCCAAATTTGCAGAAGTCAAGAGTTGTAAGGAAACATTTTTAAGACAAGGAACTTTTATCAGTGATCCTTTCCTAGCAGTGGAAAGATTATTTCAATGTGAATACTTTATTTTCTAGGGTTCTTTATTAAATAATATGGACAAACATTCTAACACACATTTCCATTTCTAGCAAAGAATAGTTACTTCACCAAACTATGAAGAACTGTGATGAGATGCTGCATAGGGATACTATTAGATTATTAGACTGCCTCTCTGCCTATTCAGTAAGGATTGATCTGTTACCTCATACTCTTCTTAGTGTTGACATTACTGGCTGCAACCCAACTGTCAGAGTGTATTTCAATTAGCCTTGATTCCCTTACCAAAAAAGGCCTGCAAAATTGGCACAGAGGTGCTTTTGTCTCCCTGTTTCAAGGAAAAAATACAATTAAGCAGCAGATGGGAGAGGGAATGCACAGGGCAAAGATGTCATTAAAATATTAGATAAATCTAATCTAAGAGTAGGGATCTCTACTAGGAAGAGTAGGGATCATCATAGCTGGAGATAAGGAGAGGAAATAGTTAAATTCCTCTCTGACATGAATGGGGTTTTATGGTTCATAAGACAACCTCAAAAATTTAAAACACCCTGATTTATGCAGAAAATCAGGGCTATGATACACTCTGGTTTATTGGAAACTTTTTTTGCCAGTGAGTAGCTGGCAATAATAGTATGCTTATTTAATTGTCATGTTAGAAGAATTTTTATATTATCCTTCTTAAATACAAAAATTTTAAAAGATATGTGAAGGATGCATGGAAAGCTTTTTTTTTTTTTTGACACATTTCAATAGTTAATTAGTTGGGATAATTTACTGCTTTATGCTAGAAAGGGCTTAAAAAAATCTACTGTTCTATTATTTGCCAGTGGTAAGTAAGAGCTATATTACTGTCCCTGCTCATTTGCCAGTCTTGTGTTTTCCTATTGAGGACAATAGGTAGAACCATTTTTTATGAACTGCCACTACCATCTAGTGTCACGACAAATGCTAAAGAGGATTTTTTGTGTGCGTACTGAATTAATATTCCTGGCTACTTCAGCATAATTGCTGCAGCAGTAGACATAGCCTTTCAGTGAAGTATTTGTTGTTACAGATTTCTGATTTTGTGACAGGAAATAGGAAATAACCAAAAATAGTTTCAGGGCAGATCTTCTGGTTTGCAACTACACCATATGCCCACCACGCACAATATGTCTGATCATTCCAAAAAACGAAGTGTAGATGGTAAAATATGATGAATGAATTACGTGTCTGTATAGCACCATTGACTGCAGAGACATTGCACTTGCAACAAAACAAGCCCAGTGGCCTAACAGGTACATCTATTTTCAGACACCTATTTGTACTTGTTTATCATTTCAGTATGCTTCACTGTTATATCAGTGCAGTTGAGGGGTTCTTTTCTGCTCCTAGACAGCTTCCAACTGATTCTGAAACTAATTGAAAAACCACTCCTCTGTTTTTTCCTCTCAGTTTATGAAGAAATTGAGCTCATCTGGTATGTAACTCTTTCATAATAGCATCCTCTGTGGGGTTTTAATTGAATCTAGCAAGATGTTCTGAGTTTCTGCTTGCTGCCTTATAAGTAAAACTGTCCTTTTATTCTCAGGGACACTGCTTTTATTAAGTCACTCCTAAGGGTATTAGAGAAAAGCCTCTGCTCATTTCTCTAAAATCTATATTTAGATACTATTTTTACGTTATATGTATCACCCCTGCACAGATTCTGCCCCATTAGGCTACATGAGGACATGGAGCATAACATCATCCACCAACAGCTTTATTCCAACTTACTCCTTAGCTCATGAACCAATACACTTCAGGAGGCCTACGCAAAAGTGATTTCAATTCTAAATTAGAGTTGTCACTAAACAACCCCACACATTGCCCACGAAGTAGCCCACAGAAGTGGCAGCTTGAGACAGGCACTTGCAGCTGAAAAAGAAGGGATATCTAAAGTTATGGGATAAGACCAGAGAGGAAATGCACAGTGAAGAACGTTGAAATAAATAAACCAGTTACTCAGGGACCCACGTTTGAGCTTACCATACTTGACAAATCTTTCACATTTTCCTTTAGAACACTCTGATCTTCATTTTAATGCCTTTTATTAAATCAACACTGATAGATTTAATTATGGAGCTGTCCAGAACGAAGGAAGAAAGTGTTTTGCACACTGACCTAGAACTAGCATTTGGAGTCTAGATGAGGCAGAGGAACCATGTGGGGTGCTGAGATGGTCTGTGCTTTAGCATGACTGGAGAAAAGAGAATTTCCCAGTGCAAATCAGCAAGCTCTGATCAATGGTTCCATGTCCATTTTCATTATCCAACATCAGGCCAAATGATCTGAGCAGATTTAATAAGTCATGGAGGAAAGGATGGTTTGGGTTTTTTTTTCAATCTCATCTTTCAAGCTCAGTGTAGCCAAAGTGGCAGATAATGTGTGGAAAGCCAGTGGCAAGGCTAGATTCTGCATCACATTATGAAAGCAAGCAGACAGCTCTGGAACTCTACCCTCAGATTTTTTAAGATTCATTTTTCTTCAGTAAGGATAAAATGATCATCACAACATCATCTCTGTTGTTTTCATTTGACATTTCTTTCTGTTTAAGTAATTCTCATTTTTTATATGAAGTTTAAGAATGTTGTGTAGACTTGTCTCAGAGTTTATGGAACAGCTAGAGAGAAGAATGGGCTTTGGCATCTAAAATAGATACAGAAACATGGGCATGTTGATTTTGAAGTATTAGCAAGAAAATAAAATTTTAGCAGTACTTAATGATATTGATAATGACTATTCAGTTCTAGAAAAGATAAATGTAGCAGTTAATGTTTCCCAAAGAAATAGTAGCATTTGCAAGACTCAGGAAAGCAACTGTGAAAGATTTGAAGTTCATTCATGTTTGAGGGGGATTGTTTTTAACCTTGTAAGTCCAAAAAGTATATTTTTAAAAACAAAGTCAAAAGGGATGAAATAATTGCAGGAAGTGGTTTTAATGAACTGACAGCTTAGGAAACCTTGGTTTTTTTTAGCACAGGTACTGTTTTAAGAGACTCTTCTTCAATATCACCAGAATTTCCCAGGTTAATAATTTAAATGAGCCAGGCAATTAAAGAAAATAGATGAAAGTAGCATGCAAATGTAAAGGGACATTTCTTGCTGAGATAATAATGTAGGAGTTAAGTAACAAGAGCGAAGTCAATATATTCTAGATTAAGGTCTTATTCAGAGACCTTTTATAATTCACCTGAAGGGAGTATTCAAGTTAGCAGCACCATCTTGAAATGAAGTAAAAATTTTGTAGTAAAAGCTAGTTTTTTAAATGCAGATCTTTCCTTTTTTTTTTTCTTTCACGCAAGTTCAATCCTTCTAATATTAATTAAACTGATTTGTGTTCTAGAATTGAATATTTAAGTTAGTGACTGTTTTTCTGGGTTTCTGCATTGGATGTTTTCATTGCCGTACCTTGACAATTTTTTACCCAATCTGAGCTAACTGGCAATTTTCTAGAATAGAATAGCTTCTGCAGCATTCAGGCATGGGTAGTGTCCTAACTACTAGGCTAGACTGTGTTTCTCTACCTTTTGCTGACTGAAAGTGCTTTATATAACATGTGTTTCTGCAGTGTTTCTGAGAGAGAAATCAGGATTTCCTTTGCTAAGAGTGCCAGGTGACCCTGTGGGGGTCCCTTCCTCCTGCAGGCCTGGAGATGGCAATTAGTTCCTCCAGCCATGAGGGTGGCAGAGTGGCAGACCTTACATCCTGTAATTCCCATGGAGAGTTCTGACTGCCATGCTCTTTCTGCAGAGGTGGAAACATTGACCAAATCTACTTTTTCATTGTCTTTATTTTTTTTTCTGTATGTGCCCAAATGTGAAATGCCAAGGGAAAAATGTCAGTTAGTAGCAATTGTTTTTTTTTTTTTTTTGGAACTTCATTTCATTTCAATGGGAAGTCAAAATTTCTAGCTTTGCTTCATTTATGCAATTTGTCAGAGAGATGAAAGCACTGAGTATTTCTGCAGCCCCACAGTCAGTAAGGGCTGGAAAATAAATACTGACTTCCAAAATGTACATCTCTTCCACCTGAGCAGGAAGGATAACTGCTGTCATGGTATCAGTAACAACAGGCATCCATTATTTGGTGGCAGAAAGCAAACTGGGGGGATGTGGCAAACAGTTTGTCATTTGTTACTTGTAATGTGTCAGAAAAGAGGGCAGCTCATATGCCTGCTGAGCTCTGTTTTGCAGAAATTAAACATCCTGCCTTTATTGCAGGTCATTATTCACCATGACCATTAGAAAAAGAGAAAGGTTCACTGGAAAACTAGAGGGTGGGTTTGTGACAACGGAGGTGAGAGAACATGTACTTTGAATTTCCTGCCTTCATTACTTCTGTTTCTCCCCCTGATAACTGAATTTCTGTGTAAAATGGCAGAATTTTGTATAATTAATGCTGTGTATAGTTTGTGAATCAGTTTGTAATGTACTTAAACATCCTTTAAGATGAAAGGTACTCACCATTATCTCTGTGAATCACAGGCTTCTGTCACAGTGAGGCAGAAACTTTTTGCCATAAATCACTTTCCTCCCACGCCTTGCAGTTTTAGAAAAACAGGGTATCTCAGGAGTTCTATTTAATTTTTGTATCATAAAATCAAAACTTTATATCTCTCACTATTAACCTCTCAATATTTTAATAATTTTCCTGGTCTTTCTTTTCCTCACCTCGCATCTGTCATGTTAATTTAAATGGTGGAAAGTCTGTACCACTGCTAAAAAAAGAATGTTTCAGCTCTTCTCCCTGCTCATATTTTATGATTTGATCAACTAATTTCTGAAGATTGTCTCTCTCAAACCTTGTGTTTTTTCCCACCAAGATACTGACAGAAGGAAAAAAAATCCATTTGTTATGGAGATTAATTTATTAGTGTATGTTCCATATACCTCATACAGAGAGACAGCTGAGCAGTAGGAGTTAAGTGATAATAAGTCCATAACAAAGATACATGCTAATGATGGAGTGCTGTTATCAAACACCATTAAACCAAACCAATTTTTGACATTACTTCAGCTTATGTAGAGGAGGATAAAACACATCTTATCCAGTCCATGTTATGATTTTTACAAAGATGTTGCTATAGTTGTGAATATGTTTCTATACATTTAAAGCACAAGTGATTTCCCACAGCAATCAGCATTACCCTAATAAATTCCTGTTGCAAAGGCTCTATGTACCATGCCAAGCAAAGTACTCTGCAGCCCTCAGCCTGAGTGAATGAAATAATTTAATGGTCTTATATTTTATTTTATGTCATTTAAACTTTATTTATTCAGTACTGAATGGCTGACAAAACTTTTATCAGGCCCTGATGCTGCAAAGACACTGTGTTGTAGTGGACAAAATGTAGTTGTCACCTTTATCTCTCTGAAATAGCTTGCAGTTATGTGAATGACTAAATTGTACATAAAATATTTGTACATAAAATATGGATGACTAAATTGTACATAAAATTATTGTATCCTTTTCTGAGGACTTTGAACATGCAAAGTTAGTGCATGGGTAATTTTTAAATTATTCCAAAGATACAGAAATGTTATTTTGAAGGATGCCTCTTATGCCATTAACGGCTGTAAAGGATGTGGAGGGTGAGGATAGACAACATCAGACACTACAGCTCTATTATCATCTCCCAGCCAAGATTTTCCACTCCATTGTGCCATTTGTCAATCTTGCAATGGCTGCTAATTAAATTCTAACAATGTGGTGTTTGACTTATCAGTTGAATGACTAAAGTGACTGTTTTTTTGGATATCATCTTGTCATATGTTTGAATTACCCTATTCTTAACATGATTTGGGGTTGGAGGTATTTTTGGTTTTCTATGTGTGAAATGGTTTGGATGCATTTCACATACAGAAAAATAACAGCTGGTGAGGGGGCAAGGAAGAGTAAGATGAAGCTACCAAAATAAAGGGATAGCTTGTATCATATGTGGAGAATTCTTGTCTTCAAACCACATCCTGTGTGACTCTTCATCCTTTGTCTAAAAGTTCTGTGTGCCTAAATCTATCCTTTCCAGAAGGAAAAAATACATTTGTGTTCTGCCTTGCAATGATAGTAACTCTGCTGCAACAAAGCAGACTTAGTGTAATGATTGAATTAGAACAAGCATCAGCATAGGCAATTGTCTTTAGCATCCTGGGTCTAGGTTCAATTTCATATTTCATGAACTATAAAGGGAAGGGACTTGGTCAGAAAGAATCGAGCAGGAAAACTCTGAAACCATGTACTTGCATGGCACCTTTATGCTCCTGCCATAAAGAAACACTAGGCAGGTGAGAAGGCACCCAGAAGCAGTGGGTAAAGTTTAAATCATATTTGGACTCAAAAACTTATCCAAAACTGACAGCTTCTGCCATAGTGCTTTGATCTCTAGCAAGTTCTATGGGGTGAAAAAAGGGGCTTTTTTTAATACCTATACTTAAGGAGGTAGCCTTCCTGCATCTTCCATATGCTCTGCTGCTATTCCTAATGAATGAAGCAAGGTTTAGGGTTGAAGCCTGCACTACAGAAGCTGCTGGGGGCACTGCTATTGAGGTCAACATCTGCAAACTCACATAATTTGCATATTGCTTCCCTGTCCTGTCACTGGGCAGCACTGAGAGGAGCCTGGAGCTGTCTTTCTTCTCTACTCCCTCCCATCAGATATTTATGCACCTGTACCTTCTCTTCTCCAGTCAAAGCAATCCCACATCAAGTTCCAGCAACTGCTTGGGAGCCATTGTCTCCACAGTGGTGATATTTAGGCGCTTGTGTGAGCAGCAGTGGGTCCCTGATCACAGGTCTCCATCT
The DNA here is from genome assembly GCF_023055355.1 of Agelaius tricolor. Taxonomy (NCBI): domain Eukaryota; kingdom Metazoa; phylum Chordata; class Aves; order Passeriformes; family Icteridae; genus Agelaius; species Agelaius tricolor. The sequence goes on from NW_027269263.1 coordinate 34,747,216, forward strand.
GTTTGAAGTTCATTGGGAATGCCAATTCCTGTCACTCACCATCACAGTCTTCTCAGTTCAGCAGAAGCCTAGAGCTTTTGCCCAAATCAAACCTCTGCCACTTCCAAAGGCATCTGCACTTCTTCCCCTGGTCTGGCTTATTTCAGGCTCAACAGAAACATGGAGCAATTGCTGATTTACAGTGTCTAGCCTCTAGGGTGTAAGGGCAAGAGCTAACCTGAGAAACCTAGTTGTTCATCTTGATGACATAGAAGGCCGTATAGTCCTGTAGGCATAGACCTGGTTCCCAGGCTTCCCACATTATATAACCATAGGATTGAAAGTACAGCTTTTCCTGGCACAGATACTCACTTCAGTATTCAGGGTATGCACGTATGGACTATGCCTAACAGCTCTGGGTCAAGAACTGTGATGTGCTCATTAGCTGCAGGAGGGTGAAACAGGATCCAAAGTATAACAGACATTGAAACCCTGAGTAGCCACTGTGCACTTCAGTGTACATCTATGTAGAGTAGCAAAAGGTACCTGATACTCCAGGGCTGAACTCACTTCTTAGCACACTCTGCATCTTTACTTTGTTCTCTAGGAAAACATGTTCTGAGACTTCTGCAGAGCAGAACGATTTTTATGATATCATTGTATCCTGGGTCCACTGATACTAGACAGAAGTAGGAATAATCATGTAAGGAACTATTAAGCTTATCTAGCAGAGACACAGCATTAAAAATGTTTTGGTTACATTATTTTTATATTTTGAAATCATTTATCCTTGGCATGTAATTTAGAAAATAGGGTTTAATGGCTGTTGGTAATTGCCTGTATGTTCTGAGATCAGTATGTGTGGTGTTCAAAATTGATGTTACTAATTAAATAACAGAAACAGGAACCAAGAGTTAATTGCAGTCTGTGCAGGTTGCCCCTCAGGTGTTTTGTGTCACTGGGTAAGTCTCAGCTCATTAGTAGAAACAAAGTCAATAAGTGTTTACAGAACTGGAAGCAGCTGGAGAATTACAAAATCATTACATCCCGTAGAAGCTGTGTGCTGTGAATGTGTGCAGTCATGGTCATGGTCCTGCTCCTGATCACCACCATGAGCAAGACATTAATGAATTGAAAAGTGGTAAAAAATGACAGCATGCATGTAATTCTTTCTGTTGATTACCAAAATAAAAGATACAATAAATGAATTTTACCACCTCCCTGATGTGGCTGTACATCATTCAATCAGTTCAGAGGTTAAATAGGGATCATATTCACATAACCCCTCCATGTTTTCCTGGAAGTATCTGTCTGTTTGTTTATTGGATATGAATCCTATGAACCCTGACTCACTTCATGAATCACTCCTTTTAAAAATACATTTCTTTGAAGGTTAACTACATATGTTGTCCCAAAATTTTTATTATCATGAGCTTAGTCCTATTAAGTACATGCTGTTCAGGTGAACTTCACCTGAATTACCCCATGTGTCTGACCTACCTAATTACCCCCTGATCCCTGATGATTCTGAGTTATCTCCAAACTTCTGCATTATCATCACATTTCTGTATGACTTTATGTGACTCAATTGACCTCTAATAAGCATGTTGACTGGCACAAAATTGCTACAAACAGTTTTCTGAAAGAGATCATCTGTTCCAGCATATTTGCAGGTTTACCCTTCTATTTGGTCTTCCAACATCCAGTATGATTACTTCTGGAATAGAATACATACATCAAATTACTATCACCCATAATTTCTTATCCCTCAGATAATACCTAGAATCTCCTTCTTTCTTTTCTCTGTAAGCATGAAAATTTTGCCATCTCAATATGTATCCCTGTTTGATATTTAAACAGAAATACCTTACATATACTTAAGTCTGTTGGCCCTAGATCCACACTGATAGTTTTTCTTCCTTTAGGCATTGCCAACCATTCAACCATTCATGTAGCTTTCTTTTTCTATGTAGACTTTACAGGACATCATGTAGACTTTGCAGTATTTACATGGTTATCTAAAGCAATAAGAATTATCCTTCTTCACAGCAGCAGCATAATTTCTATTATTCTGTTTCTAGTCTTTTCACAGACTTCACAGTCTTCTGCACGAGGAAGCACTTTTGGTTTTCGTGAATGGGGAATGTCTAGATGTCAGCACTCTCTGGATTTGAAAGGAGGGCAACAGGCTTCCTGGAGGGCCAGACTGTATTTGTAGCTCACAAAGTGTTTCTCTGTTTCTCCTAAAGGTTTTTTCTTTTTTTCTTTTATTTGTGGCCATACTCAGCAGAACCTCTTACAAGGTGGAGCTGTCCTGGGCAGACTGCCTTTTCCTGATCTGCAGAATATGTAAGACACGAGCCTTAGGCTGGGATAGCACTGCCACTGCCATGGTCACTGTTGTCAGAGTTCCAAGCAGCCTGCAAATGGGTTTGCACTGCAGATAGGTGTGCAGCCCCAGCTTCAGGTCATATTCATCATAAGGCTCTTTAGGAAACACTGATTTACAACCTTTTTATGCAAGAAAACTCATGTCCAAAAAAACCCAAATTAAAGACACTACAGAAATACAATATCACTATGAAATTATGCCTTTCATAAGTTTACCTAATGGAATTTGAATGTTTGAGTATAAAATTCCCATGGGGGATGCAAACTGATTGATAACATTAAGTCTGTATTTCCAATTCTCTTTCTGCTTTTCCAAGATTCTAAGGCTGTCTGTTATTGCTTGTTAGTAACAGCTCTCATAACATACCTTTATTTCATCTTTGGACCAAGAATGGCACTGCAGCTTCTCTTTACTACCAGATGTAATACTTCTTCAGTCTAAACAGCTACATCCCCTACTAACAATTAAAGCTCTACTTGAGTTCAATTGTACTTGAAGTTTGAATACACAGGTGTGCATAAATATCTTAAGGATATGACCTTAAAAGTCTTATATATCCAAAGATTCCTCTTCCTTAAGGAAATAAACTGTCAGCTAGCAGCTTCTTTCTTGCATGAAAGATTTGTGAAAAATGTCTTTAAATAACAAAAATTGTCGGTTTATCTATGTAGCTGTCAATTCTACTTTCTTTTACTAAACCATCTTAAAAATATTAAAATTAAAAGGTTTGAGTCACTGAATGAAGATTTGGCATTTTTACTTACATAAATGGCAGAATGGCTGTTCAAGTTAAAAGTTAAATGTATTTGGACTATGACACAGAATGGGAAGATATTATTATTTATTCATTGAGTTTGGAAAAATATTTTTGAAATTGTATTTTTTCTCATTTGTGAGCTGGCCTATGATCTATATAATCTCTATATGAATTGCTAGTGCAGAAGACAGAGAAAAAACAAAATACAGAATTTAAATGAAATTTAAAAACTTCACACTTAGATGCAAAGTTAGAGCTTAGAATCTCTAATTACAGTCTAATTTTAAAAGACTCATGAATCATAAATATGTTTTCATTTTATATTCAGTAAAAAAAACCCACCATTCAACTGACATGATGAAGTTCCCATCTCATTCAGGTTATGCAAATAATTTAAATGCTTGTCTTGTGTTTTGTATATTAGCTATATAATATACTATTATGTCAATTAACTGTAAAAGTAGTTCTTAATAAAACAGAAGAATCTTTATACAATACATGCTGCAGACAGAAAGTAACACACATGGCTAAGTACAAAATAACAGCTTTGGAGTTCCCAACACAGGAAGGACACCAATCTGTTGGAGTGAGTCTAGCATACAGAGCCACCAAATTGATCAGAGGGATGGAGCACCTCTCCTATGAGGGAAGGCTGGGAGAACTGGGATTGTTCAGCCTGGAAAAGAGAAGATTTTGGGGTGACCTTCCAGTACCTGAAGGGAGCCCACAAAAAGGATGGAGAGAAACTTTTTTTACAAGGCCATGTAGTGAAAGGATAAGGGGGAATGGCTTCAAGCTGAAAGAGAGGAGCTTTAAATTACATACCAAAATAAAAACTCTTTTCTGTGTGGCACAGGAACAGGTTGCCCAGGAACAGGTTGCAAATGTTCAAGGAGAGGTTGGATGAGACTCTGAGCAACCTAGGGGAAAGTGTCCCTGCCTATGGCAGGGGGTTGATTCTGTATTAATTGATTCTGTGATCCCTTCCAACTCAAGCTATTCTATGACTCGATGAACTCAGGAGGTATTACATAAAAAGAATTTAGATAACCCAAACTTTGTTAGGGTTAGAACACTAAGATTTTCTGACATAAAATATAAAGAATATCTCCAAAAACCCAGAAAAAGAGATAGTGAGGCATGTTGGCCAGAATTCAGTGTTGGGTGCCCAAATCTACTTACAGCATTGACATGACATACTTTTTCATGTTTCTAAGATAGGCAGCACTTGGCCTTGGTGTACTTTTGGTTATTCAGACCTAATGAATATTTGTAGTCCCCTGTTAGTAGAACCATGAAAGTAACGACATGTCCACATGAAAAGAACGACAAATGTAAACTGAGAATTACTGGTTTTTGCTAAAGTTTTCCTTGTTCCTGTATTCTTGCTCTCTCTGTCACCCAGCATAACATGAACTTTCATGGTGTTGTTGAAATTGTTTAGAAAAAATAGGAGCAGCTCTGCCTTTAACAGATGAGACAGCAGCATCCTGGACCATGTTGTACCTGCCTGACATAAAAGACCCAACCCAAGAAATAAGATCACCATATGGATGACCAAAAGATGATTCTACAATTAATAACAATTCTGATGCTGTCTATTAGAAACCCATGTTGTTGGTTATGTCAGTGTAGCAGCTGTCCAAAATACCTCTGAAGAAATACATTCCAAGGAATTCAGCAGGAGTTTCATCAGTCCTCGTGGGGCTAAGTGAGCTCTTGCTGAACACAGGTCCTACTCTTTCCCCTCCACACATTTAATCAGGCAATTTCTGTAAGTTTTTCTGGGAATTTTATATTTAATGGGGGAAAGATTGTAGAAATGAGAAGCTGAATAGCTATTTAGTTAATCTTTGGTTTCTTTGTTCATCCCAATGAATGAACAAAGTGGAGTTATGGAGTTAATTCCTTTGATGGTCCATTATTTTTGTTCAACATTGTTTTGGGTAGTGAAATGAACATTCCTCCACTACTACAGACACAATATAATGATGAGGCTGTTAAGGCAGGTTTGCTTGTTTTAGTTGTAACTCAAAGAAAAGGCAAAAGAGGGATTAGTTGGCAGGCTGAGGATGAGCCCTGCCAACCCTAATGGCGTTGGCAATCCAAAACTCTATTTGCAGTAACCTATCCCATTTTTCATTGAGGTAACATGATACCCCGCTGCTTTGTAGTGTAATGGTGGTTTCTGGATATAGGGCAATTTGCTGTATGCGAAGCCATGATAGTAAAATTATGGAAGAGATGGGGCTGAGCCCATTGCTGTACGTACACCTCTGGTGCTCTGTCTTGCCATCCTGTTGGGTGGTGAAGTGGGACTGCACCCTCATATTGAGTTGTATGATAAGGGCTCTGCTGTGCAGGGCTGACAAGAGAGGGGATGAATGGATATAATATATACATTTAGACTGCTGCACAACACTGTGGTATCTCTGTCTTTTGGAGGAGTAAAAGATGGGACACATAAACTGTCCAAAATACATGATTTGCCAGCATGGTATGAGGAGAAGATAAAACACAGCAGGGAAGTGGGAAGTGAGGATAGTGCAGGAAATAAAGCCCTTTAAAGCTCTCCAGGAAATTCACATCTACATCTTTGAAAATACAGTGCATGTTTAATCCAACATGGATTGGATCCATTGAGTTTGCTCCTGTGCACTGACCAGAGGCTGTGCAGACCTGGCACATCAGTGTTCTACTGTGTGCAGCCAGTGTCTCTCTGGAAGTCATGAGTTTCAGTGGGATAATTTTCCCAGAAATTATCAGTGGATTTTTTTCCCAGAAACCTTTGCTGATTGGGACCATTTGCAAAATGGATTTCTGTCTTATCGTAGCAAACAGCAACAAGATCTTTAAAGGATAAATCATTGAGATGTTTTTTCAAAACAAGCTAAAGATCAGTTAGACATTATGTATAAAACATAGACAACAATAACCATAGGCTCCAATGAAATTCCTGTCTTTATCTGCATGACACTGTGAAAAAAATGGTAACATGAAGATACAAATTTAAGTAATGCTCTTCCACTTTTCCTGAAGCTTTGTAGCTTTTGGTTTCATCTTATTTTTCCAGTTAACTTCTTGACTTGTTGAAGTAACACAAATCCCTGGTAGGTTAGGCTATAAATTTTGTCTGTATACCAACTGAGATAGAAGCCATACAGCCTTTTATTAACAAGCATAGATGCTATTGTTGTCTCTTTCCTTGGATATAAGGTAGATGTCCTGTTTGTTGGGTTTTTTAATGAAGTATAGAAGTCCTCTTGCCATCATTTGCCAGACTTTTGTTTTGAGATGACAGGTAGAAAACAGATATTGCACTGGATCAGAGCCATACACTCAGTATCTGAGAAGTTGAGTGTTTGTTCACAGGCATCTCTTCCTGCCCACATGGAACAGCAGCCACAAAACCACTGGGAATCTCCTGGGTTTCCAGAGTGCAGGAAAGAGGTAGGAAGTGTACACAAAGGTACACTTGTGGCATTCATACAGGGGAGCAGAACCTCAAACACAAATGGCATTGGTTGTGGTCACTTGGAGGAATCTGGAAGATTGGTTCTAGTATGTTTAAAGAATATTAGAAAGAAAGAAGAAACGGAAATGAAAAGGAAAAGGAAAAGGACCTCCAAATCTGTGACTTCTATTTCTCACTGAAAGAATTACAAATTGTTTTGCTTTTGTGTATGTGTGAGAATGAGAGGACTATATGCAAATACTTTTCAATATTCTCTTTTAAGGAATAAAAGGAAAAAATGCATTTTTCTCATTCTAAACATCTGAGCTTGGCTTTGACAGATGTGTTGCCTGTTTAAAAAAAATGAACACAGAATGGTCTTCTGATCTGAATATAAAGGAGAGAGATTAAAGATCCATGAATTAGGCCCTGTCTCCCTGTCATTTTAAAGATGTAACATCCAATAGTACAGGGCAGCAGAGCTTCTTCATATTTGACCTCATTTCCTCATTTTGACCTCACAAGTGGAGTCCCCTCTAAAGAAAAGTCCCCCAAATTAGCCTGAAAGCCATTTTAGAAAACTTTTTCTCTAACAGTTAAGTCAGAAATCTTGTCCTGTATTAGGACATTTGGGTCACAGTGTATGCATAGCATTGTCAAAGCCAGAAACCTGCTAATCAAAAATACGATATTGTTATTAACATTAATAGGAATTGTGGAGGTAAAACTCTCCTTAAATCTTTGAAAATTTGGTGTTAATGTTTTCACTTCACCTGTGCCTCCTCTCTTTAGTACCAGACAGAAGAGGAAAATCCAGTCTGCTCAACTGATCATGGGAATTTGAATTTTTGCCTAAAAGCTTCTGAAATACATTCAGTATTAGCATCTTCAGAAGGTCAAAATTCCTGAGATAGTTGCCAAAATCATGAGACTGTCTTTTCATCAGCTTTCTTGTTTCTGAACTTAAAATGATAGTTTTGCTGAAACTTGGGACAAAGGGACGTGTTCAGTCCTCTGATTCCATCAGTCATGTGATTCCTTGACAGAATAAAACCCAAAGTAATTCAGTTTTTATCTAAGAAAAAATAGCAGGCCTCCAAGGATTTTGCTTCATTTTGCTTAACTTTCTTTAAAGTGCAAAATGGTAAAAGGAACTTAAGTCCAGAATTACACGATTGTCTTGTATTGTCTGTCCTTGATTTGTGTTGGTATGCAGTGCTAAAGTAGGAGGGGTAAAATCAGTAATACAAGCTTCATTTCAATAATTTGTGATTATAGTGATGATAATGTCCATAAACAGACTTCTTTGACCTAAAAGGCTGAAAGCTGATAAGGATCCAAAACATACTGATGAATTGCATCATGCTAGATAGCCCTTGTTACTGGATATTTGTTTCCTGAAAATGGGATTCTGCTCTCTCAAGAGTTGAAGGCTAAGGAATCACTTCTTACTTTCAAAGTCTTGGCTGTGCTGGACCAATAATCCAGACTGTCCTGGTACATGAAACTTCTTCAGGAATCTCACAAGAACAGCCATTATGTAAATACTTCAATTCCAGTTGAGTCAAATGAATTTTGAGACTCTTTTGGTTTTTTTCTTCCAGATATATTTCAAATTTTCCTCTTCCTGTGCCCAGGAGCTGCAGAGAGATGATTATGAGAAAAAAAGGGAAAGCATTTGCCTCTTTTTATAATATTCCCATTGTGTATGAGTTCAGGTAGATTTTGTTCATCTGAAACTAGCAATAAGGATTGTCTCTGAAAATAAATGCATGAGAAAGCTAGGATGTCAGCAGTACTTACTTTGATTTTCGAAGCAGAGAGAAAGATTATGAACAAGAGTAAGTCAGTGGGAGTCTTTTGGCCACATCACTTCCTGAAAGATGTGAAAGTTGCTGTTTATGTTTCTACTTTTGCTCTTCATTAGTTTATAAGCTTATGTATATGTTTATATCCATGCCTGCTATAAACAAAATTTAAAATCTGAAGATAAAAAGGATGGTTTTGAGATGGAGTTTAATGTCTGCCATTTTTTAGAAGGCATTTTGTTTGTCTTTTGTGTTAAGGATCATTATGCAAAGTTGTAATGGGAATTCAAACTTCAGTAACTAAAAATCATTTAGGAAAAAAATAACTGAAATGATGGTTTTACAAAAAGAGCAAGAAGAAACAATACTGGATTTCTGGCATTTAGAACTTTACCCTGGCTCTACCTAGAGATTTAATAATTGGACAGAATTAATAGCTGAAATGAGGGTTTTACAAAAAGAGCAAGAAGAAACAATACTGGGTTTCTGGCATTTAGGACTTTACACTGGCTTTACCTAAAAGTTTAATAATTGGTAGAAAAACCAAACATATTCTAAAGTGCTGTGCTGAACAGACTCAAAAGGATCTGTTTGCCCTGAGGATTACAGCTGGCTTTGTGATGATGAAATAGGATGTGACTGGTACAATCATGCTGTGCATAAAAGTTGTACTGGACATAATAGCACCATGAATTTCTTTTGCAATGCAGGGAATAAATTTTTTGCCAATATTGAAGAAGGACAGATAGGACAATTTTATGTAGCTCATTATACATGCCTCTCAAAGAACAAAAAGGTTGAAATAGTGTTCAGCTGAGCTCTCCCAGCTCTCTTTGTGTTTCCAAATCTCTGAATTGTCTTGTGCTTTTCCATCATCTTGTCCTTTGCAACTGTCTGCCATAAGGGAGGAGGGCAGGGAGAGGTGGATGGATGCAGGAAAAAGTCTAGAAAACTATCAGAGCTTTGAAATGAACTTCAGCTGTTATTTAAAGAAGACTAAAATACTTTGTGATTAAGAAAATCCCAGTCCTTGAAGGTACGCAGATCCTGATTAAAAAAAAAGACAGAACGTAACTTTTGGGGGCAACATTAAAATTGTCTGTGAAAAAAGCTGAAAAGTTGTATTCTACATATCTGACCTCCATCTTTTTCAAATATAAAAAATCCTGAGAAGAGTCAAATTCTCTTATTCCCATTTAAAGGCATAGAACTGAAGCAGTACAACTGAGGCAGACTTGCTAAGGCCAGAGACGTAGCAACATTTCAGCCTCTCATCCATACTAGTAATCAATTGGCAGTAACTGCAAGCACTCCCAGTTTAGTATTTTTAAAAATAGTTGTCAAACTTTTAAAAATTGCCATGAAGAACAAGAGAACTACTGCAGCCTCCTGCTCCTCTCCCTTCCCCTTCCCAAGGGCTCCCACAGTACAGAGACCTGCTGGTATTGGTGTTATTTAATGGTGAGGCTGCATCAAACTGGTGTCCCATGGACAGCAGATAACTTTTCCTTCTCCTCTCCTACAGCCCCTCAACAATGACAAGCATGCATTCCCTGGGCATTTAGGATATGGGATTCTCCAACATTCTTACTCAGGACAGGCCCTATTAACTTTACTGGGCTTTGAATAAGGTTATTCCTCTGCTGAGTTGTAGGGGCTATGGAACAGCAGTTTCTCAAAATCTGTAGTGCATTCAGTTTTTGGAACCTTGTACATACCTTCTGACCTCCAACTATGTGGTTAATGATTGGTGCATTAATGACACCACAGGAAGGAGGTAATGGGAACTGAGTACAATGAGCACTGGGCGGACAGTGTGACACATGGTTTCAGACTCACCCCACTAACTACCTCACATTGTGGTACAGGAATGACCCACACAGCTCAGAAGCCAGGAGAATGAAATAATATACCTTTTGAGGTTTCCTTTGGAATAAAGAAAACTATTCTGTGTCTTCTCATTAGATGAGATCAGTCAATCCATATTACCTTATGGCACCACACTGGAAGAGCTGGCTCTTATCTTTTCTTAGAGACTGCAAGCCCAGAGGTTAATGCAAAACATAGGACTGATAGAAAGCAAAGTGCACCTCTTGAAGACACAAGCCTTATCGTTAGTGGGCTGAATTTCATTCTTGTACACTTCAATCATCAATGAAGGTCATAAAGTCTTCCTATAGCTGACTGACTCACTGCCCAAGTGCAAGTAAGCTCAGTGAGAGAATTGAGGGAATTGTGGCCAAGAGCCAGACCTCACAGATGGAACATTTCTCACTCTTATGTTGATGCTTCCTACAGAATTGATCAAATCAGTCCCAAATCAGCTGATCTCGTTTGAGAAATTAGTTCTTCTTCCTGGAAAAAGAAATGTAAATCTGTCACACAGCTGAGGCAAAACAGTTTAGTCATATCATGCACCCACCTCCAGGAAAGTTTTGCCAGTCTGAGCAGTGGAAGCTAGTGAAGTGTCCTGGCATCACCTCAACAGCTGGTATGGTGTCTTCAACCTCTGTGATGCAGCAGTCTCTAGGATTGTCTTCAGCTGGTACCAACCCGTGCAAATAGGACTAGAATGGAACCCAGGATTTCTAGCCCAGGATGGTGGGCAGCTCTCAAACCTCACAACAGCAGACTGAGAACATTCTTTTGTTGTAGCACTAGGGTTCATCTTAGCTTCTGACAGTCAGAGTATGATAGCCAACTGCATGATAAAGCTTGTAGTATGTCTTTTGTACAGTTTCCAGGGACACTTGTGATTTTCAATGTCCATATAAGCATTCAGCCCTATTCCTACCTTATTTTCAGTCTTTGGCCTCTGCAACTTCTTGTGGTGGAGTCTGTGGATTAATTGCAGTGTAGAAAAGACTGCTTTGATCCATACATTTTCACTTTCTCATATTTTAATTAACATTCACTTGAAAATCACTTTGAGGGGAGACCATACAGCTATCTGGACTAATTGGATTAATCCTATATTTCTCATCACTGTTACTTCAGTCTTATTCCATAGAGCTCATAACATGCATAAATATTTAAATGTATATGATTTCATGAAAAATTGATCAAGAGCCAAAATTGCTATTTAATACTATATGAGAAATGCATAATTCCAGGAAATAGTGTGCTTACTTTAAAAAAAGATTTTTCATAACAGATGTGGGTTGGGTTTTTTTCCTAGCAAAAATACAAGTGAAAAAACTCAAGTGTATGCCTGTAATTTTTCTACTATTCCTGGTGATTTTCACTACACTTTATTCAATAATTGCTCCCTGACATTGGAAGTATTTAAATGTCCCAAGATTGATTTTTCTAGTCATATTGTGTTTTAGCAGAAATATATTATGTATGAAAGTTTGAGTAGGTCACTGCAGACAACTGCTGATACAGAGAAATATGAAGCTACTTTAATTAATCACTAAGAATAATTGATTTTATACTCATGAGAATTTTATCTTAGTTTACAGACATAATTCAAAGTTTAATGTAGACCTCATAAAAGGGCAGGTCTTTCCTCTTGCAGAAGATCATATGGCAGTGGGAGAGGCAAATGGGAGAGGAGTGAATGCACCTCAGATGCCAGTTTGGCTTAGGGCAAAGTTCCTTTGGAGTGGCACTTGGCAGAATGCAATGTTGTAGTTGCATAATTGTGGCTAAGGATGTACTGCCTTCCAGGTGATTCATGGACTACCTGAGACACTAAAGTTGCTGTGACACATGACTCACATAATTTTAGAAAGCCAAAATCTTCTGTAGGTGTGTATCAGGCACCTGAGCCAGCCAAAGGGACTCACTTGATGTCCAGTGCAGCTGCAATCTCAAATACTGAATAGTGACAGGAAGGAAAATCTAATGTGTTTAGGGGGAGAAAAAGAAAAAAAATGCAGGTATTTTCACAATTCTTTGATGTATTTGTTGTAGTCCTGCACCTAAGATGTACAAATAAATCTGCAACACTTTCAGCTTCCCTCCTGATAAATACATCCTTATTTTGGTTGTACAGCTGAGGCTGTTTGATGAGGGTGACAGGAGGAAACACTGTGGCACTGATGACCTGTGCAGGCAGCAGGTCAGGGTGCTCAGATAGAGGGACCCACTGCTTGGCCATAGTGCAATATTTGCTTTAGTGTAGAAAACCCTCTGAATTTTATAGCATTTTTGTTGAATTTTTAAAACCATATATAAATAACTGGAGCACAGGCAGATAAGAAAACTCTTCTCTGAACTCTCTCACTTCTTTGGCTTAACTAAATAAGAGTGTTTATTTTTGTTTTTGTTTTAGCACAAAATAGAACTCACTACCCAGTGGCCCTTAAGTATGTAAAATTCCTAGCATGTATAATTTGTTGATTTAGTTTTCATCTTTTTTCATAAAAGTGTTCTTAAGATGTATACTTTCACCTTTAATTTTCTTTATCTTTGATTATTTTTGGTCTGTATAATCAGTTTAGCTGGAGGTTTGAGAAAACGTCTGTGGTGGTAGGACCAGAAGGAGTTTTGGAGGGAGCAACAATGCATAGAAATGGAATCGTATATTTGAAGCTCATTGCAAGAAGAATATTATTGATGATAAGGAAAATGTAAGGAGGTGGTTCTTCTCTGAATTTTTCTTAAGCAGCAGAACATGACCTGGCAAATTAAGGTTTATTGTAATATTCTAAAAGTATTATTTCAAACTCGGTGTCACACATTCCCTTCATGTTAGAGATTTTCTTTGTCCCTTTAACATGAGGATATTTATTAAATAGCCCCTGTAGGATGTCAGTTGTGAATAATCTTTGGTGGGCATCTGTGCTTAGTTTCCCTTTCTGGAACTCTGTCTTCCCAAGTTTTCCACTTCAAGTAGAAAATCCTTCAGTTCAAGCTATCTTTTTTCCTTAGATCAGAGGAACCTAGAAACCGTCGCCACAGTTGCAATATCCAGGTGGGTAATTGCTCAGGAAAATGAGCCATCCAGGGGGTTCGCCTCTGGGCTCAACAAGTCGCTATTGCCAACAGAGGCAGCTGATTCAAAATCATAACCTCCTTGGGGAGGTGGTTGCAGTCCATGATAAACACTGCAGATGAGCAAAGGTAAAGGATTTTGCTGTCTTACTGGGATGTTTCAGCCCCTTCTTTTCCAAAGCAAAAGGAGCAGCTAGAGGAACACAGTAAGACATAACGTGTGTATCTATGTAAATGCTTTGTTTTATTTATTTAGATGGATTACTTTACAGAGGTTAATTTGACTTTTTTTTGCAGGTGGTATTAGTACTCATTTAATTTCTGTAATTATAACCTGTAAATGGCTTGTCAGGTTTCCATTGTACAAGTGATTCTCTTAATAATGACATGTCATATTATTTGTCTGAGTACAGGTATTATTGCATTTGTTCTTCATCCATTAGCAGTTTCCTGTCCTAATCTCTTTGTGGACTATAGTGAAAACGGTATCTAGGCATGCCATCAGAACGGCACAATAATGTTAAAATTTTTAAATATTTTTAAATATTAATAACATTTTGAAAATTTTCTGATAGTAGCATTTCCTTTCTCTCTTCTATATTCTTTGTTTTCCTTTTCTTTTTTTTTTTCCTCTTACTAACTTTTCTCAACAAAAAATTGTTATACTTAAGAATTTGCAGAAAGGCAATTTTATACCAGACCTTCAGGTCAGACTAAAATTTCAGTCACCTCCAGGAGGCACATGCTAGACCCAAGAATATAATGCCCCCAAGTGTTGCCTTCATCCCAGACCAGTCTGGTAACGTTTTTTTTATTGAGGAGACCTGATGCCTGTGCTGAATAGACATAAATTAGCTGTGATCTTGTCAGAAGAAACTTGGGAGAAGACTTTAATCTTGCCCTGTTCCTGTCACTTACTGTAAGCACCCAGAGTTCGCCACAGTGTAATGAATTGATACATCTCCCATCTAGTCCACTGCTGCTTTATGCTTTTATGAATACAATACTAAAAAAGGGATAATAGAGAGCACAGAGCACATTTGTGATGTTCTCCTCACTCTAAAGTAGGTGCTCTTGGGATTCCATCAAGCATTTATGTAAATTACCTTTCACTGATTGAGTTAGAAATTCCATTCCTAAAGTGACAGATTCTGGATTGCTTGCTTTCCTTTTGACAGGAAGAGTCAAATGCACTCCCTTGTGCTGTCTGAAGTAGAAAAAGGTGACCTGTAATTCTCTTAGTTAATTTTTTGCTATAATTGCCAAGGAGCTAAGATTCACACTGACAGCAGAAAAGGAGAAGCAGATCCCTTCAGTAAACAGAAAAGCAAGGTTCTTATAATCAATGTGAGATGCTTCTTCCTTAGATATTTTTGAGCTTTTTTTGGGATGAAAAGTAAAAAAAAAATAGAAAATAAGAAAATCTTTATAGCAAATCTTTATAGCTGCAGAAGATGCATCCTGAGATAAGGCATAAGGGCAAATTTCTAAGGAAGTTTTCTAAAAGGGTGCTGTAATCTCTGTGTGCAAGGCCAGGTGAGATTTTTAAGCAGGCTGATGCCAGACTGACACAGAGCTGGGGTCTTCAGGCTTCCCCCAGGACCACAAAGGACAATGTGGCTGTTACAGACACACACACACTGCAGCCATGGATGAATACTTGTTAAAGGAGACAGTGGATGAATTCAGACCTGATAGGCGGAAATGTGACTCTCCTGAAGATAATGGACTTTCACCACATTTTACTGTGCCTGGCTATGATGATCCACAATCCCAGCATACTAAATCTGTGAGAATTTACCTTTTTATAGGCTCTTTAAGGTCTTCTATTTCTTCTGAAACTACATATTTTTCTGGCTGTTTCATTTTTGTGTCTTTATAAGTGAGATTTTAACACACTATTTAATAATATTTCTGTAATGTGTTATGATACCTGGATCAAGTATGTTTAAATGAATGTATTTTGATTTTATGCCTGCTAATTTTGCTCAGTAACAACAGTTATTATTAACCCCATAACTCAGGGTCACCAGCTTGGACACTCTTTATGCCATCCTAATGTATCTCCAGGGACCCTCATGATAGCCTTTCTATTTCAGGAGCAAGTCCCTTTCTCATTTACTCAAGACCTCCAGACCAGGCTGTCTCAGTGTAGTCACAGCTTCAATGCTCCAAACCAATTCTTGTCAAGTATTCCATGAGTCAGTCTGAGGTACAGAAGAAAAAGTGCTCACATCTGTTAGACCTCCACATGTCCCCTCTCAAGACATCTCTCTATTTCAGTGATAAAGTTGGAGCAGTTTTGTAACCATTGAGGATGTCTGTCAAATTCGAGAAGAAGAGAAGAAGACTTTGCATTTTGAAAATGCCAGGGTAGAAAGGGTATTTTAAGTGGAAGAATCTTGTAATACTTCCGATTGAATTAAAGCTCAGTTGTGTGGTAAGAGCAAATCTCATGCATCAAGACCTGACAATGCCAGTAGAGTAAAACAATGAGAAAAAGGGAGGAAAAGAAAGAAAACCACTCAGTACTGACAGAAAAATCAAATCGATGGTGGAAAAGGAAAGCAAATATTTTATGGTTTTATGTTGCAGCTTATAAACACTGATAACAACAGTCAAAATGTGTGATGTTTCTTTTCTTTAAGATAAATGTTTCCTTTCTTTCTGAACCATAATCATATTCCCAGTGTGATATCTGACCCACCGATATTTAATTCTCTTTATGCAACTCTGGTTAGGAAGGAAGAATAACCTGCTTGGTTCCCAGAGCAGGAAGCTGGCCCATGGCTCTAAATAGGAAATTTAAAATAAAAATCTCTTTTATCTTGAGTCAACTGGCTCAGGCAGAACTTAGTAACTTCCTAAGTCAGAAGTTTCCAGAAGCATTGGAATTCTGTGGCCATCTGACATAGTCATCTTTGCTCTCTTCTCCACTGCATAGTCTCCAAAGGGGATATGAAAACAAAGAAGCAGACTCCAAAGTACCACAGGGAAGTACTGTCTATCAAGCACCATGTGAAGACCCAATATCTGGGTCTTCTTGGACACAGACGATTTGAGACTAAATTATTTCTTGGGTAAAATTCCACTGACTTCACAAAAAGGATCTGAACTTGAGGAAACTTCTAAATTTCACTAAAATTCTAACACAGGGAGAGAAAATGCTTCAGTGCTGTAGTTTGTCTCATCCTGTGACATGGATGAGGAAGCTTTAGGAAATTCAAACATGGGGAATGTATCCAGAATGTTTCATTTCTGATCTCAGAAACTGCTAATCAAAATTAAAATTGTATGATTTCACGATGTGTGACTCATTCTTCACCTTCAGGGAGATATGCTAAGACAATATTCCAAAGGAATCTTCATTGTGCAAACTCAACATCTCATTCTTTAAGGATGCATTGATGTTTAATGCTTAACTTTCATTTCTAAGGTAGTAATTGTGTTATCTTTAACACTGTGACTTGTCCAAGGAATTAAGCCAAAACCATCTGGAATCCATTCTGAGTGTACTTGGGCAAAGGTGGTACTTTGCTAATGAGTAGCATTTAAGGTACTGAAATGTACCTTCAGACTTATTATATATTTGATGTACATGGATTACAGAGGTTATTTTTACAGGGAAAAAACCCAACAACAATTAGTGAAAGGCCCCAGAGATCAGTCATCTTGAGAATAAATGTCTTGGACAAAGAGTTCATTTGAACTGATTTTGTTTTCCAGACACTGCAAATGGATGTAAACAAGCTGAATATCACATTGCTTCGGATATTTCGCCAAGGAGTGGCAGCAGCACTGGGACTCTTACCTCAGCAAATTCATATCAACAGACTCATTGTAAGTACCAAAAGTCTGTGTCTATTAAAGTGTACCTGTTTATTTAAATTCTCTTATATTAATTTTCCTGTCACTATGGAAGAGTGCAATTAAATGGGACAGAAAAGTACTTATTATTCCATTTCTTCAACTGCACTATAGAAAAATAGATCCCCATTACAAAATTATTTAAATCCTTCTTTGAAAACACACCCAGCTAAGCCAGATAAATCTCTTTTTTGTCCTATTCATAAGCAGATTGCTTATCCCTTAGTTTTCATTCCAATGCAGTTCTTTTTCATGTTCACACCTTATCCATATTTTGTTTCTCAAAGGTTGAATATTGCTCAAAGAATACATGTGATTCATCCTTTCAAAGACATCTTCACAATTTATCCTCAGACTTTCCATTAGTAAATTAAATGTCATCTATGATATTAATATTCATGCTTTGTTATTCTGCTATAATAATCTGTCCTCACAAATTATCTTGTAGACTATGGTATCCTACTGGCAAAAGATGGTGATAAATTTGCTTCCAGCAAAAAAGACTTTTTAAAATCAACTGTCATTGTATGGTTTTTTTGTGTATGCATACTTAATAGCACTGTTGTCTTTTTATGAAGATTTTACCATGAAGCAAGAAAACCCAACATCGTGTGTGTATTGCTAGACTTCAATTCACTTTGCAGAGGGAAGAAGAGGTTTTTTATTCTACGTGCAGGTTGAATATTAGGGAAGAAAACTGACAGGTTCAGCATAAAAGTATTTTCTGCCTTGAAAGCTTGATAAGGTTGTATACATCAAAAAGGATTATAAAACTCCTTCAAGAAATGTCTCTGTGAGAAAAGATCTCACAAGAAATATAGCAAGAAAGATCAATAGGAATGCACTGCAGCCCTTTCCCTGTTTTTCAGGAATCTCACTCATTTGTGACAAGTGATGCTAAATTTCATTTGTCTCCTGCATTGACCAGAATGAAACGTTTAAAGATATATTCAAAGAAAAGCACAATTAAATGAGAAATGTTTTGGATTCTGAGATGTGTATTTCAATATACTGAATCACCTAGTAGCTTTCTTACTATGTTCCTTAGAAATTATGTAAATAAACAGAAGAAATGTGCTGTTTATTTTCCTACTGACTCCACTGCTTTTTTCTTTCTCCTCTCATTTGTGATTTAAGGGAAGAGATAATGTCATTTTGCACTGGCATATAGCCCAGAATACAGTAAGCACTATTATTTAATTAGTCTTTTCAACACCTGTAAAAGTTCTTCTATGAGTCAATATTTCAGCTCTATAAGAAAGCAAGCAAACTTTTCCTCTATTTGCTCTAAAAATCGCGCACAGTCAAAATTCACGAGGAAGTCAAATACATCTTAGGAGACATTATTTCCACTTTTCATCCTTCTAACATGAGACAGTTCCTCTCACACAGAGTGCTGGCAAGCAAGCAGAGCAAATCAAAATTCATCTTGCCTTGTTTCAGTGTGTTGTTTCTAAACTACTCATCTAGGCTCCCTGTAAAAGCAGTAGAGGATGGTAACTGCAGGAGAAGAGGCATTGACATGCATCCCGATTATATTAGGATGGATTAAGAGATGCCAGTCCCTCTCTGCTGGCTTTCAAAGGTAGGTGACTGAAGTGAGGTGAGGTGACTCAGTCCCAAGTGAGCAGCTCCCAGAAGTGACCAGGAGTCTGGAAGCCAGGATGTGGACAGGCACAGAGGGAGCAGACAAGCAGACACCCTGCTAACCTCTTACATGTTACACAGATGCCAGGAAATATTAACTCACTATTTCCAGTGTCTCCTTAGCCTTTCCAGTACATCCTCCTCCCATAAAGTCCCTTCAATGGGATAGAGAAATTCATAAACAGAGGAGGCACAAAACACTGGGAATGCTGCATACCTGCCAAGCCTTGCCTGGTGCCTGTGACCTGCACACAGTAGCAGTCCCCTTCCCATGTCAGAGACTGACTACAACCCCAGGCTCTAATCAGTTTCTTCAGCTCCCACTGGTAGCCAGTGTCCTTACCATTGTTATTGAGCAGATGGACCAGCAGCACATGTGAGAGCACAGAGGACAGATTTAGGGCAAACATGTTTGAAAGAGTCCCTTTCTGTGCAGCTCTATTTTGAATGCAAGGAATATTTTATGGAAAGAGTATTTCATGCAAAGGTATTTTAAGAAAAGCAAAAGATGGCTTTTTCTTCACTTCAGTAGAGATAATGATACACGTTCAAGGTGATGGCAAGGAGGCAGGGGAAATCAGGATTATCCCTGTTTGAACTGATCTCTCCCATCCCATAATGATGAATAGCAATTAACCAGATTGTTGAGGTTCTTGCCTGTCCAGGCAGCAATGCAAGGAACAGCTCCATGCCTACTTCATGTGTGGGGGATCCCCCAGATCTGGAGTCTGCCCCACACTGTCAGCTCCACTGGCCATAGCCCTGGGGAGATAGGGTTCCCACATCCTGTTTGGACATCAGAGTTGTCTCACATGCTTTTCAAGTCTATCACAACAGAGAAAGTCTCTTTCCTTTTGCTACCTTGAAACAGAGTGGGCATCACTGACATTTCTAATACAGAACGTCTTAGGCTGCCAGGACTGCATCAAAGACCCCAGGGCAAGAATTAATAGATAAGGGAGTGGACATTCTCAGGTCACCTATTAAGTGCTAACAAAACTTCCTTGGTCCTTTAATTTTGTTGAACCATACTAAATTGCACTGCAGTCAACTAATGGGACTTTATTGTGGTATATGTCTGCCATATGTTGAGAAGGGACTAGAAAGTAATGTCCAAATATCACAGCATTATGCTAAACATTCCTATTTCATCTCAGCTCAGATGAACTGTCTGCTAAAATCCCTGCTGGCACATTGCCATTGACCCCATCCAATGGCTCCTCCTATTACTATGTTGCATTGATTGTTTAATGATACTAGACTCAGGAAAAGTCTACCTTGTCAATATTGATTGAGACAAAGCATTCATGCCCATGTATAGGATTTGCATTTTCTTCCAGAGTCTGCTGGGATTTACAGACAGGCAAAAGGTATGCTGTGCTCACAGAGCAGGTTGCAACCTTTATACTCCATGCTTTTGCCTCTGGAATTATAGTTGCAATCTACAGAGAGCAGAGATTAATGCCAGACCCCTCCTATGATTTTGCCTTTTTTTTTTTCCCTAGGGAAAGAAGAACTGTGTGGAACTGTTTGTGTCCCCGCTGAACACGAAGCCAGGAATTTCTGAGGCGCTCCCATCTGAAGAAGTGCTGCGTTCCCTTAATATCAACATTTTGCATCAGAGTTTATCCCAGTTTGGAATAACAGAGGTCTCCCCTGAGGTTAGTTATCAATCTTCTAACCTGTATTATTTTGATACAGATTAGGCACTTACTTCCTTGGTAGTATTCCAGCTGAGGTTCTCAAGCATGAGGCAGAAAATGTATGAGCTTAGAGAGCATCACTAGTGTAAGGCAATTATCATAGAATCCTCAAATAGTCTGGCTTGGAAAGGATTTTAAAGATCACCTAGTTCCAACCCCTCTCCCATGGACTGCACCTTTCACTAGACCAGATTGCTCAGAGCCCCTCTCTGTTACTTTAGTAGTGCTTTATTAGGCTATTTACACTTTAACATTCGCATCCTCCTCACACAGATGAGCTATCATTGAAATCAGAGTCTAGATCTAAGTATGCACTAATTGCCTTAAAGGAAATGGACATAAGGAATTCCAGTCTATTAATGGGGGTAGGAAGACATAATAATTTCAATAGAGAGATAAATGGAATGCAGATATTGGGTGTCACCATTACTACCCGTGGAACTTTTGTCTGACATGATTTTGAAAAACTGAATCTGTACATTACACCTATGCTTCTTTTTATTTTTAGCATCATCAACAGATTTATTTTCTTTATGTGCTCCAAAAAGAGGATAAAAATAAAACTTGTAGCTATTATTTGTATGACTTCATCCATTTTTTGGAAGAAAAAAAAATCCATTTCCAAGTAGAGATAACATTGTCATCTCCACAGCTTGTCTGAGACATTATCAGTGAGATGGATATCTAATTCTGGGGTCAACCATTTGAAATGTGCCCAGAAAATGAAAGAAAGTAAAAGCCTTAAGGGTAAAAAGCCAGTGAGCTCATGGCCATGAGCTCATGGCCATATCACACTGCATTTTATTTAGTGTCTTACCTGAAGCTCTTACATACATATAAAGACCCTCAGAATACAGTCTGGGGCCAAACCCCTTCAATCATGTTGTCATGAATCAAGATTTTCAGTGGAAACTCCCAGTTTGGCAGAGGAAGTGTCCGTATCCAAAAAAATGGGAAAAAAATTTAAATACTCTGATGAGCTGTGTTTCCCTCCATGGGTAAAAAGTTCCTGGGGTTTTTTATATCCAAAGCTGTGTTTGTGACACTGCTGTTTCAGCCATTGGGCTGTTATGCCTACCTGTATTTCTACTGATTGGAAATTGTTTCTCTCATTTTAAGTATTCTAAGAATCTAGATGTCTTTTTTACAAAAAAAAAAAATGAAATATAAAACAAGGCCAATTCATGTTCTACTACAGCAACCTGCCACTATCAAAATTCAGATTCCCAAGTTTTAGCTGTTCTAATACACAACATAGCAAAGCAGTGGTTTCCAAATAAATCAAGTCTTCATATCACCCATCAGCAAACTGAGTGAAGCTTCCTTTAGGTCAGAATTTCCTTTTTATCTGAAGCACATGAGTGTGACAGTTGGGATAGAGGCAATTATCTATTCCTAGTACTACAAATAACACTTCAGGTAGACATGGGGCAAGAACTTATATGAATAATATATGAACGGAGAAATGTCATCAAGCTGTGAAGAGATGCTGGAAGAAATCAAGCCTTGAACTCAAGAACTCATCTTGAGTTAGATACATTTCAATAATCTGGAGTGTTCAGATATATGGAAAAAAATGTAGGTAATTATTTAGAACAGGATTATTAGAATGAAAGCTGGGCAGTCTCTAACTCTTAAGCTGTTGGAGACACAAGAGATTATTTTAATATTTCAATTGATAGCAGATTATACGGCTAAGGCATTGATCCTGAAAAATAATCCAGCTTTACACTAATATGTAATGCACTAATTACATATTCCTTGTGGATCTCAATAAATAGTTTACATGTATAAGACTACAGAGAAAAGAACATCAAAAAAACAACATACAGTCTTTGCTTGGTCAGCTGCCAACCATTTATGTTCCCTCAACTTGCTCTAAGAACAAATTGCTCCAAACAAAGTAACAGCAAACCAAAACAAAACAGGCAAACCTTTGAAGGAAGGTATAATTATACAAAGCCTTACATAGCTGTGATGCATGATTTTACCCATTGTAAAATGGTGTGTGTATGTGTACTGCTGAGCTATCAATCCTGATTAAATCATGAGCTAAAATTATACACTTTTCTACCAAAAGTATGAATGCTTCACAAGCAGTATTTTATGTTGTATCTGTGCACAAAGGAAGCATTACTCTCATCTTTCTAGGTGGGTGGCAGACACAGAGGTGTTAGGGCTGAAATTTGTCTCCTTTTTCAGCTGTATTTCAGTAAGAGCTGCCTAAGGCTTGAAAGTCTTCTGGCTCTCTCTCTATGGTAAACAAAAAGAGATATGTTTGACAGGCAGTTCATCCCATCTGTGACACACCTCTCCTGAGATTGCTTGGTTGACCCTTTTTAACAAGGTTTAGTGTAAACTAGACCCCCAGAGGGTTAATGCTGTGGGAGATTAGCCTGTCCAAAGAAATTTTACCAAGATTATGTAGGAAAACCCACATGGAAAACTGCTCTGCTCAAAGTTTCAGCCCATACTATACCATAAGCAGCAAAAGTCCTAGTGGATGTCAGTACCTTGAACTACATTTCCATTCATTACAGAAATAATTTGCTTCTCATCTGCTGATGCATTGATCACTACTTGATCTATTTTCAAGTAAGTTGCCTGTCTCAAAATTATATCCCTGTTTCTTATTCTGCAGTTGTTGAAAGAGCAGTTTCCCTATATGTGTTTCCTGTAGGAACCACGAGAGTACTTTACTGCCTGGTGTCAAATGAGATGTGTACCAGTGGAAATGTGTAAATTTAAAGGTGTCTTTGCCCTTTCAGGGGTCTAGGACAATGTCTATACCTTTCATATCTCCTTGATTTTCCAATGGCTTATCGTAGTTGTAGCATTTGTTCTTTTATTGTGGTCTAAAGTGGGTTTTCAGACTGAGTTCTGCTCCATGGGATGTACCACAGTCAGGAGCAGAATTCTCTAGAACAAAGTACCAAATTGTGCTTGATGGTAGGACTATATTCAATGACTTAGGCAGTCTGTTATTATGGTGTGGGAATCCTGACTTCCTAAAGTCTTTAAATTGCTTGGATTTCAGAATTTACTAGATTTCAGAATTTACTAGAAGAGAACTTGAAGTGGTTTTGAATGACAGAAATAACTGAAGTTACACTACATAAGATAAGGGTTACAATGTTTTGAGAGCTAAGCTAACTGCCAGTTGGAAATGTGTCACTGAAGGAGAAATTTCCAGAGTTCATACCAATATTATGCAATCCCAAAATGAAGCATTACAGCCTCCTTGCACAAAGAGGTCACCTTTGAAGTATGTGATATTAACATATTAGAGAAGAAATCAAAGGAAGCAATCATGCACTTAAAGTATACAGAAACTGTGAGTCGCTGTAAGGACAAGTGATCAAAACCAGTATCTTAGAAATCACAACAGCCTGGACTGATAGAGGCACCTGGGAACAAAGCAGGGCACAAGGACATGCTCCTGTGATCAGGCAAGGCAGCTGTAGTGTAAAACCTGCACAGTGCACCCAGAGCACCCAACAGAAACAGGAGCCCTGCAGGCTGCCAGTGTGGATGTGGAATCACAGCACTTCATCACACATGTACCAAAAGTGGAGCTTTTGGGGTGGCTTCTTCATGGGAGACATGGTTAAGTGGTTACTATCCAGTGTCCTGTGAGCCTGAGAGGTCACACACATTCCTACATGTTTTCACTGGGGGTGGAAATGGTTTCTTGGCAGCCTTTCCTAATGTGCTTCAGCTAACATAGTTAAAATAGCAGAAAAAACAAAGCTATTCAGTGTGAACTTCCATGAACTCTTTTTGATCTTGAGCTCTACCCCCAGCTCCCTGTAAGCTTTCCTCTGAGCTCAGAACTACAGCTTGCTATGCACTCATTAGTGTTCCAGCCCAAGGGACTAATTGGGGTTAACTGACCCAATTTGCAAATTCACCTGTTTTTCACTGAAAATTTACCTTCTCTGGCAGGGCCTGGTACTGCAGCAGAATCTTTCCATCTCAGATTTTACACTGACTACTTCAGGTTAATGTCTGTCTTGTTATTATCAAAAGCTGGCTGCTCATTTTACTTGCTTGTAGAAATACTCCACTATTTTTCCCGTAATAAGACCATAAAAGTCAGAATGGATTTTTAGTATCTTTAAAAAAAAAAAAGTTTATAAAAATTGTTTAGAAAAAACACATTTGTTCCAGTTTAGCAGATACTCTTGTGTGCAGGCACTCTGTGCAGTAAGTGTGCAGTAAGGTTAGTGATTGAATGGCATTGTAAGACTACATTTGATTCTTCCACACATTGAATTATGCTGAATTCAAATAGTTTAAATTAACCTGGTTCATTCTGCCTGAAAAACTCACCTTATTGGAGACTCATTAGGGAATGGAAATACTAGGAAATTATTCCTTCCTCCCTGTTTGCTCTAGGATCTGGTGCTCCCTGAGCTACTGAAATTCCCTTGCCACTCCATCTGCTCTGATATTCCCCCACTTTTATTAGCTGCAGATCTTTGCAAATTATTCTGAGTATATCCTCAAGCCTATTCCTCAGAAACTATCTGAAGGACAAGAATCCTCTCGTTTCTGCCTTGCATTTGGCCATCTTATTAGCTTTTTTCCTGGGTGTCAGCAATTTGTAGTGAGTGTGGCAGTTGCTATCCCTCTTATCAGTTTTCCCAGACAAAGGAACAAAGTTCTGAATGATCTGCATTGACGTTTCAAAAAGCAATTCCTTATCATGGGTGTGAGATGACTCAGTTACTGGAGGTCACAGCTTCTTCTGTCATTAGGAAGCAGCTTAAGCAATGATTTTGCTCTCCACCATCTAGATCTGGGAGAGAGATTTACCTGAGTAGGTGAAGGTACTACTAAAGTGTTTCAAAATAGTATGTCAAGTAAGTTTAAGTCGTGGTATACTTTTTTACAGCATTTGTTAATATTCTTTGAACATTATTGTTAGAAAGACAAGTCAGGCAAAGACATGTCCTGAACACACATAGCACTAGACAGACATCATAGAGATTAATTCTCTTTAAGTCTTCTCTTCTTTTATTCTCTTCAGTCTGTTATATGTATGAAGTCTGTTATAAAATATTTTAAAAGTTTTGTAACATCATTGAATTAAAGTTTATATAAGTCTCTCATCCACTGTGGCTAAAAATCCCATTAGCTTTTCATTTACTCTTTAGTGTACTTGTCCGTTCAGTAAAGAGGTATTAAACCATCCCATTTACTCGCTTACAAAAGGTCAGCACGGCCAATTCTCCTTTAGCTCCTGCTTTTTATCTAAATTTCCTCCTGAGAGATATGAAACACCGGAAGGCCATCAGGTAACCCACTCAGGGTCAAACATTGAGTTCATAGCTAATAGGCCACAACTGCAGCTGCTGCTGTCACCATGGGATTCCCATGGAGCTCAACAGGAGCAGTCTTGGAGATGGAGCAGCTGCAGGTTTAGGCTCTGAGCCAGTATTGGGACCCAAGTCCTGTGCCATGAGCACAGCAGAATGACCTTGCTGTCCTGAGGTAGCAGATTGCACAGAGAGCTGTGCCCCACTACAGTAGCAGCAGTGTTTAAATATCTCTAGGAACAATTTTTGCAGAAATATTTGGTAAGATTTCCAGCTTCTCTTTGAAGGCCCTGAGTTTTAAGTTGCTCATTAAACATCAGACTGACACTTTATAAGCCTTTTTAAACTGTCAATACCTGCAAGATTTTAAAGCTGAGACCATGATGCATGATTACACTTACACACAAATATACTAATTTTACAAGATTGGTTTCTATAGTTGTGTTGAAGGATTTCCATTCTGGCTCCCAGGACTATTACTTCCAAAGAAAACTGTTCTTTATTACGCTTTCAGTTCTAAAGCTGTCAATTCCCAGTTAAACACAAGCATTTTTTCAAGCAGGCAAGTCTCTGTAAATTAGCCATGCTACCAAATTCCTCTCAAAATATTTGCATTTTGTGGCAATTGTATCTGTGAATTGTCTTGCATTGTCCTCTTTTCAAAAACAGCAGTGCCTAATGCTGTGCTGAAAGGAGGACCATGAAAACTATATTAGGATCCGGCACCCAGCATTCTTTGTCAGCTTGTTCTCTTCCTCAGGCCATGATCTCCCGCTCCTCAGGAAGCTTTCCCACATGAATTCATCATCATCAGACTTTCTGTGTTTGGGAGGCTGAAGAGGCTTGGTTTTGGGAGGCTTTGTCTTTTTGGAAGACAAAATTGTCTTGATACATTAGCTGTGCAAAAGGGCAGGCTAGTGGGTGGCTAAGCAAAGGGTTAGAGCATCCCTGCAGTTCTGCAGGCCCATTGAGCAGCCACTCATCTTTGAGTATGCAGGAACTCTTTCCTGTGTGATAACCTCTGTGATAAACACAACACCCCCAGAGAGGAGAAAAGGCCACATTGGGATGGGAAGACAGCTCAGTATTTAAACTAGAGGTTTATTTAAAGCCATTAAAGAACCTCAGCAAGAGGGAAACACAAAGACCTTGACCATTTACAATGGAAACCAGAATTTTAGAAAGTTGGTTTTACTCAGTCTGAGAACTCTACTGAAAAGACACAATTAAGAAAATAAAAGCAAGTAGCTGAAAATTGGAAGGGCAATGTCTACTGAACTGTGGTCCCAGAAACATCAGACAACATACTTTATTCTAAATAGTATATTGCAGTTCGACCAAGGCTTTGTTCGACCAAGGTACTTTGTTTCTGCTACAAAATCTATATTTGAAAACATAGTGAAATTCTGGTAATTTAATAGTCCAATCAAGTCCCACTGCTGCAATAAAGACAAAAATAAATGCTTTTACAATCATTATTATTTCATAATTCCCAGGAGTTCCCTAGGAGTTCTGGAAATTTTAGTGTGCACAGCTGTTACAGAAATGTTCTATCAGCAGGAAGCCAAAGATAATGAGATTAAGCATAATTAGAATTATAGATAAACAGATAATGAGATTATTTTCAGCAAAATCAATATTTTTTATGTATTTGTGTGTGTAATCTAGAGGTGACAGTGTGAGGGCTTCCTGGCTCCCAAAGGCAAACAGGCAAATCACCTGCTCTTTGCTCCATGCCAGGTGTAGACACTGGGAAGGCTGGCGTGTGCGTGCTGGGGCTGCAGATAAGCCCTGGGAAGAGAGAGGCAGGGCAAGCACTTCCCAAAGGCCATGTGGGAGCACAGCCCTTTGACCTGAGCAGCCAGGTGGCTTCCAAGAATGGTGCTGGGCCTTGTTTGCTTTACCTTCAGGCAGCCTGTGCTGGCTGGTGAAGGTTCCCTGGGCCGCAGATCCTGGCGCGGCGCTGGGAGCGCAGGGTGGCCCTGCTCCATGGACTGGGCGTGGGCAGGGGTGCCAATAGCAGCGCTCCAAGTCATGCCATGTGCTGTGGAACTCCAGCGCTGACAAAGCTGAGGAGAGTGATTAATGCCCAAGGAGAGCTATTTAATCTGCACATGCCACTCTATAACTTTTTTTTCTCTTTCTGTTTTTGTTTCATTGCTTAAAAAAGAAAAATGTTTTGCAAGGCCAGCACGAAGCAGACAAAATCTGGAGCAAAGAAGGATTTTATGCAGTTGTCATATTTCTCAGCATCTTTGTCATTCTAGTGACTTGTTTAATGGTAAGTTTCCCTTTTACCCTTATTTTGTTTTTTATTTCATGCTTTTCTTAGTCTGAAGGATAGGGTCGCAAATTCTTTACATGATGGGTGTTTTCTCAAGGCTAATAGAAACTCAACTCCAAGGTAAGAATTGGTCACTCTGGTAATGCTGGGAAACCAAAGTTTGAAGAATCACATTTCTTGATGCATTTTGAGTTGAATGAAGACTGTAACTAGAAGGAAGCTGAAGAAATAAATAACAGGTTCTTAAATCTACAGGGTAACTGTGTAGGGACATGAGTGATGACTTCTCAACTTTCTTAGTTCCCAGGATCCCTGAAGTCCTCTTACCTGCCTTTATTTCAGTTTTATTCGATAGTAAAAGCAACACCACATTGATAGAATGTTGTCAGTGCACAGTTGTTAGAGTGTGTGTTGGTATTTGTGTATCAAATGCACAAAAATTAAACTGAAATAACTAATAAGAACATGAATGAATATAATATTTTTGGGCAAGTTTGCCGTTCACATTGTATGAGCTCAGTGGCTAGGTTTCTGAGCATTAGGCACAATTCTAATATATTGAATATGAGAAGTGCAGTGGTCACACAGAAGATGAAGAACACTATACCACTACTGACTTTTGTAGGGTAATTTTTGCATTTTTGTCCAATGTTGTATCTTATACATTTTCCTTCTTTAAATTGTGTGATACTTCTACAGTGCACACATACAAGTGCTAACTGAATTCTCTGACAATTGTCAGCATTTATGAAGACACAGTATCTTGGGGTGTTTTTTGAGATATTTTGCTCTCAAACATATTTAATTTTCTTTAACCACTTACAACCTTAGGATGGAAAACATGTTTAATCTGAAGTTATTTAAAAATGTTCACAGTTATACAAATGTTCACAAAAATTTATAACAAAATGTTATTTCATCTTTTAAGGTCTCCCTAAGTTTTGAAAAGTTTAAGATTAAGATTGTTTTATCACAGGAAATTGTTTTATCACAGGAAACAAGATTAAGATTGTTTTATCACAGGAAATTGTTGCTTTATTTAATTTCTACTTTCTTATTGTCTCCATCTCTCCATGCCATTTCACTCAAAAGGAGGAGGATAACTCTAGAAATCTCTTCTTCTCTACTTTCTATTTTGGAGAAGAGATATTTTGGTCATTACTTACTATTTAACTGGAAGAGTATAGAAAATGCTGGCTGTCCTTGTCCTGGTACCACACAATATTTTCATTGATGACCTGGAATGCATCAACAATATTGGAAATTGAAAGCATTCTGTATGACAGTATCAGAACTTCAAATATTCTTAGGGTGCCAGAGAAAAGATGGGAAAGAACAACAATGCTGCTTGGCAGGGACAAGAGCTGTAATCATGTGCATCAATACAATGTAGGAGATATGTGGCAAAACAACAGTTTTGTAGGAAAGGTTCCAGCAGTATCACAGAACAGTATTACAGAAGTAGATAAGGAGATAAGCAACATCAATGTTACAAAAATACACTTCTTATCCTGGGATATATAAATGAGGATATGATCTCTAAGATCTGAATTCAGTTCTGCTATGGTAATTTGGTTGTCATGTCTTACTCATTTTCTATTGTCTCTGTCCACCACATTTGTTTAAAATTTCAGGCAATTATAGGAGGAAGGAGATGCAAGAGTGCTCAGAGACACAGAGGACATGAAATAATTTGGTTTATTTACGACAGGGAAAAGGAGCAAGCAGAAACATGATAGTTCTCAAACATGGAAAGATTTTAAAGGCTGTTGTAAGGAAGAAGATAATACTTTCTCCATTGGGGACTGGAAAAGAGAAAAATTTTTACAAGGTGATTTGGCTGAGTCATTAGAAAGATCTTTGCTATCACATGTGTCACTAGACCCTGGATTGCATTGCTTGGGGAAGCTTGGGAGTTTTCCCCCATTAAGATTTTAGGCAAACATCTGATTTTAGGCAAACATCAGAAATAGTTTGGGTGTTGCTGATGTGAAGTTAGGGCAGAGGTCAATACTAGTAGACTCCTTGAATTCCTTCCAGATGGAATTGCTATTATTCTGTGGTCTTTTCTGCAGGGATTCCCCTTTCTGTTCCTCCCAGGTCCAATCTGTACCTTTACATGTGCTACTGTTTAAACTGCAAATGGACACTGTCTCAGATTTTGCCAGGATCTGATAATATGTGGGTATGTCCAATCAGTAAAGCTAACAAATGACTCATGTTTGTTTTTATCCCATTTAATGTGTGTCAGAGTGGCAGAGTGGGTTGGTCACTATATTTTTGGCCATTTCTGGATTTTTTACTTTACTTTGATTAAAACTCTTATAGCCCTGTAACACTTTCTGAGGAAAAGTGTTAGTGCTTAGATCAAATGTTGTTGGTTAGATTTTTTGTTCAGTTTCTGCTAGGGTCAAGCTATCTTTTTTCCTAGAGTCTTAACAATAGATTATTAAATAGTATATTAAATAATACTTGTCCACATTTTAGAAGTCAAAACCATAATTCCTTGGACCCTCAAGAAGTGAAACTATGTCAAAACTATTAGTGAAAAGAAGGTATGGTGAGCATTGTCATGGCCATGAGTCTGTGAGCTGCTTATCTGCTGGTTATCAGAAACAAATTAACTGAAAGCACTCACTAGAGAAAAAGACAGTAAAAATATTTCAAGTCCCTCTTTACTGGTACCAGTGCCCATGCTTCACAGGTACCCCTCAGAGGACTTCTTTTTCTGCAAAATTACAGGAAAGAAATCTTATCCTAGTAATTCTAAACCCTTCAGAATGAACAGATGGTTTACCTAGCCAAGTCTTGTTTTTGTGTATTGCTAATATGTGTACTGCTAATGGCATTAGGTCAGTTCCCAGCTAAACCTCTGATGTTAATCCTTGAACAAACAAACCCATCAGATATATCTTGTCATCACTGGAAAGCAAAGGAATGATAGATCTTTATGTGGTGCTAGCAGGGGCAACAGCTGTCAAAGAATTAACCTGCAGAGAAAAAATGTTCTGGCCCAGGTTTTCTCTTACTCAAGGATCCAAATCAAATGCTTTACAGGAACAGAGAAAACAAAGTGGAAAGTACAAGGGTATCTGCAGACACCTTCAAAAAACTGTGTAAGTGCTTTCCATCTCCACTCGCAATATTTACAATTCTTATAAATTTCATAGCTGGTAAGGCATGTTTTGAAAATGGAACAGCCATAGCTCAGAAATTGTTTTTTGCATTGCCCTCCAAAGAAATAAGATATGTTAAACAGGTGTGACATGGGTACCTCTGGAGTGACATTACTGAGCACAAGCACATTACTGCCTGCACTCACCAAGCCAGGGTTCAGCAACATCAGTGTAGGGTTTGATGGAAGCAGATCAGTACAACTTCTGCTTTTGTTGCACATACCAGATGTTCACATTCATAAGCAATATGTGGACAGATAATCCTCGTATTACAGTGTGTTCAGAAATCAATTTCTTGGTGATTGTAAAGCACACTTTTCTGAACAGATGGTTAAATAACTTCATAGGCCACTCATCACTTCAGCTTTATTTCAGAATAGTTAATGTTTCTCTCAGGATATTGGAGCCTATCCCTACCTGGAGGAGTATTTCAAAGTAATAGCAGCCTACTGTTACCAAAGTGACCTAGTAAAGTTACCCTGTTCAACCACCAGCTCCATGCCAGATGACTAAGGGCTTCTAAGAACATCTGCTCTAAAACAAATTGAGGCTGCTGTAATTAAAGACTTGTATCTGGCTAAATCATAAACATCTATTTTATTTTGTGTCATTGTCTCTCTTGTGTTAAAATGTTTAAAATATCTTTTACAGTTACTGTATTTATCAGTATTTCCTTCTTCACAATATCTTCTGTAACTAATCTCCATTCTGTGTTATTTGCTCTTTAAATAATACTACTGCAGGTATTGCAAATAAGTACTAACTCACAGTGAGAACTGTTAAAATCCCTGCTGCCCTCGTGTACACTGCAGTTTATGTAATGGAAATGCTTCTCTTGTTGTGGGAAATGCTGTGTAACACAACTTGTGACTTACCTTCTAGGAATGAAAGTCACCTATGGCAATCTTCTCCAGCATTTGTGACACCTTCCTTGCCTTGTTTACCAGGCAATTGAGATTGAGCTGTCCTCTTTATTTTTGTAGGTTCTGTACAGATTAAAGGAGAAGATCCAGTTGTCACTAAGGCAAGAGAAGGAAAAGAAGCAGGAGATCCACCTCTCACCCCTTCCCCTGCAGACATCTCAGACTGAGTACAAGACCACCAACAGCATGGTCCAGCCTCAACAGGCTCCAAAGGTTATCAATGTTGTAGTGGACCCTCAAGGCCAATGTGTTCCTGAGCTCAAACCTCCCATGTGTGCCAGTCCATCTCCTTTCAGAATGAAACCTGTGGGACTCCAGGAAAGGTAGGATGGTTCCTGGTGTGCTCAGGATTAATTCTGGTTTTTTATACTTATCCTTCATGATTTCATATGTTTCTCTTCTGTCAATGAATGGGAGATTTTGCCATATGGACATCTGAGAAGTGGGATTTTGGTGTGTTAGCATCTATCTCACAGGTATTCTCTCCTTTCCTTTTCTTTACATATGACCAAAGATTCAGGTCATATGAAAATGTTCAGGTTTAGGCTGAGATTAACTGCATTGGTGGCATTCTTTTTGCTGATTATATTTTTCCCATACCCCAAAGAAATATTTTTTTCATTTTTCATTGGTTTTGCCTGTTTTGATCCTGGAGATCCTGGAAGAGAGTTCAAGGGCTGGTTATGTATTGTCAGCAAAGGACATTCTCATTCTCAGGGAGTCCCTAGCACCTGAAAACTTAGAAATAAGTATTTACACCAACTGAGTGCATTTAGCAATCTCATACAGTGTTTCCATTATCACCTTTAGACATATTTTTTCCTTAAATGCAGCTTTTCATGGTGGTCAGGGTACTGTGCAAAGTCTACAGGCTTCACAAAAAGGAAGAAGTGATGAGTAATGAAACCAACTCTTGTGTGCAGTTCCTCAGAAATACTTGGGCACCAAACCCTGCCATTCATTGTACCTTTCAAAAACTGGGCCAGTGCTCTTTTTATAAAAGTAGTTATTCTTCCCATAAGAGAATGCACACTGACATCTGTCTCTCCTCTGTTAGAAACCTGTATAATTTCTTGTCTGATGGCTGCAGGCTGCTTTCATAAAGCATCAGTGCTCTGAATAGCTCACATAGCATGCAGCTGTGCAACTGAACTCTGCTGCCCCGGCACAGACGATAAATGGAAGAACAGACATCATGCAGAGACCAAGCAGAGCCTCATCTGTGAGGGCTCTCAGCTGAGCTGTAACCCTGATTCAGCTTCAGCCATGGGGATTTCAATGGCAGAGATTTTATCAATGGATTTATGACAGACAGAGCTCAGGGAGGGGGATTGATTCTTCTGTGAGTGAAAGAGGCTTAAAGGCAAAGCTGTCATAAAATATGTAGTGATATCACTGCAAAAAAAACCAAAAAAAGGAATGGAGGAAGCAAGTAAATACATTTTGATAGTTTCTCTCATTCCAGAAGAGCCTTAAAATAAACCCAAAATCATAAGAATCACATAGCTAATTTATAATACTTAATATCTAACATAGCATATGCAATAGTTGAGAGGGATTGAAGGAAAGGAATTTGCAGAGGGATTTCGTACCTAAGGACAAGAAACTTTTTGTACATAAGGAGAAAAAACTTTTCCATTTTTCAAACAAAGAAAGTAAAAACAATTGATTTAGGATATTAAGTTCCACTACAGATAGGAATTTTACATTTAATTCTCCTAAACCTAATTGCATCCTTTGGAGCGACAAAGTTCTGAGTCAGATATGACAAAATGGACAGCTGAGATACAAAGAGAAAAAACTAAACCTGATGTTTGACCAAATAAACCAGACATTTAGGTTATTACTAAGGAAAAAGAAGTTAAAGAAATTGATCACTTCAGTTTCTACTGTAAAAGAACACTAACAGACTGTTGTGAAAAAGCAAAATCCATTGTGATAACATCCCATTGTGCAGCTCTTTTTTGCCATGTTTAACACAGACTCTATCAGCCCAAGTCCACTCCTAAGAAATGGTTGTTTATTTCAAGCTCAGTGTACAAAGGTCTGGGGATATGAGGGAGAGAACTTTAGGGAATAGTTTATCTTCTGTTCCTCTGACATAAGCAGCTATTATTATGTCTATTTCTTATTTATTTACTATAACCTTTACTATGAACAAATTTGTATGCATTCTAACATTCAGCAGTGTTGGAAGCAAAAAGTAATAATGCATTGACCCATTCTGCCTCAGATTTTATCTAGTGACTAGATAAAATTGAAAATGGTCAGTTGAAAACTCCTCTCCACCTTTCTGCCCCAAAAAACTCTTGCACTAGGCAGCCTCGGGCCATCCTCAGTACCTTTGGGAGGAGTGGACCTTTACACTATGGATCTGCCCACTGCAAACCATGCTCAAAACAGTCTACTGGCAGCCCTTCTTCTGTTAGTATGGAGTGAATCAAACCTGGAGGTCCTGTACTACTCATGGCACAGCTTTAGAGCACCCTTTCAATAATTCTTGCTATGCTGATTTTGGTTTCTGCCAGGGGAAGAAGCTCTTGGCAGGCTAGAGTGGATATGGGGGCTCCTTGACAAAATTAGCATGGAGATTCCTTTGGTCACATGGTTTGACAGTGGTTCCTGAGCTGTATTTTCTAACCATCCAGACTACTCCCTGGTTTGATTCCTTAAGAGCAATCCATAGTCCTGAAATGTCTCGTGTGATCCAGACCAAACTGTCCCTGGTTTGGGCCACGGTTCATTGATTTCTCTTTGAGCACATAGTGAGCTGTGCATAATCATCTAGGTGGGAAGTTTGTGACAATCTCTCTGAAGGTTGGGACAGAAAAGTCAGATAATGCAACCTGATCTAGTTGAAGATGTCTCTACTCATTGCAGGGGGGTTTGATTAGATGACCTTAATAGATCCCTTCAAGACAAAACTATTCCATGAATCTGTGCCTGCCTCTCAAGTTCTCTTTGCTTTGTACACTAGGTCCTGCTTTGAGGAACATACCCTTGACAGGACAAGGGGTGATGATTTTAAACTAAAGGAGAGTAGATTTAGATTAGATACAAGGAAGATTTTTTTTTTGCAATGAGAATGAAGCACTGGCACAGTGTGCCCAGGGAGGTAGCTGATGCCCCATCCCTGGAAACATTCATGGTCAGATTGGACAGGGCTCTGAGCAACGTGATCTAATTGAACCTGTCTCTGCCCATGGCAGGGGAATGGGTTATGTGACCTTTAAAGGTTCCTTCTGTCCCAAACTATTCTATGATTCTATGATCTAAATGCAAAAATATAGCAGAACTGATTTTTCACAAAGCACCACATCAGCCTCTGGCTCTCTGAACTTTTCCATTTTTATTTGGAATAGCATTGGCCAGTACAGAGGCAAAAAAATTGTTAATGGACTACTCTGCATGGATAAAAATATTTCTGGGAGTTTTTCCAGCTTCTTAAAACATGTTGTGCTTCTGAATACGAGAGCTAAGTCCATGAACATGTTTTTCTGTGTATCTGGAAATGCTCTTACTCAGCTATTTCTATAAGACGCCGCTTCCCGGCAGATTATTTGCGCTATCAAATGTGTGGGATGCCGCAATTTTTCTGCCACCTACGCGTGGCCGGTGCCTTGCCGGATGCGGCTGTGCCAGAGCGCGGGGACAGTGACACCTAGAGCCGGCAGGCAGCGCGGTCATCCCGCAGCCGCAGCTCCTGCAGCAGGGCAGGCGCTCCCACAGCCGGGATCGACCGGCCCAGCGGCCGCAGGAGGCGGTGCTGCTGCCGTGCTGCGCTCTCATGAGACTCCACCCGGAGCGCTGCATCCAGCCCCAGTGCCCCCAGCATGAGAAGGATGCTGAGCTGTTGGAGCAAGGAAGGCCAGGAAATGATCAGATGGCTGCAGCACCTCTCCCATGAGGACAGGCTGAGGGAGTTGGGGTTGTTCAGGCTGGAGAAGAGGAGGCTCCAGGGAGACCTTATTGCAGCCTCTTGATACTTGAAGAGGGCCTATAAAAAAGATGGGGGCCAACTTTCTGTTAGGGTGTGTTGCAATAGGATAAGGGCTAATGGCTTCAAACTGAAGGAGGCTAGGTTTAGACTAGATACAAGGAAGTAGTTTTTGAATATTTGAGGTCAGAGTAAATAGGATTCTAAACAACCTATTCTAATTGAAGCTTTCCTTACCCATGGAAAGTGGACTAGATAACTTTTAAGGGTCTTTTCCAACTCAAACTATTCTCTGATTCTATGATTTTCCTAGATGCTGCTCATGGATGTGTGCTCACATGTAGTTTGGAAAGGGGGGGAACAGTGGTGGCCAAGAGTAGAGAGTGGACTCAAGGTGTGGGAGGTGACAGGGCTGTCAGAACAGAGGCACTGTCCCCTTTCTATTACAATTACTGAGGCAGGCCGGTGAAGGGCTATTTCTTCACTGTCCTCTATGCATCCCCTGGATCATTCAGTGCAGAATGCTTTGAAGTTGTTCTCTTTTTGTGTTCTCCTTTTTGTGTCTTAACTGCTGCTCCTTTGCAGCAAAGACCTCCCCTGGCAGCCCACAATGTTTGTTGCTCACCAAAGGAGCAGGAGAGCTGCTGTTCTCCTGTGGGTGTCTTTGGTGATGAGCTGTCACAATATCACAGTGCCAACACCTGACTTTCGGATGCAAATAATTGTTTTCTCTTCCATGAGCACATCTATGAATACTGCATCAGTGTTTACTTTTCTACTTAGGCTTTTATAGGTTTATATGAATAATATATACTGTTCCTTCAGCAGAATAATGTTTCCTTTTATTCTGTTTCTTGGCCCAAAATTCATGTTGATATGAATGGTCCCAGCCAAAAGCAGAATCTGGTGAAGTGGGATGTGGTATTTTAGATTTCATTCTGACATATCAAGCATTGAAAATTCTTAGTGCAAGCAGTGAGTTGTTAAATCACAATCATGGTAGATATAAATACAAATGTTACCACACCAGCACAGTATTACAAACGGGGTTTACATTTTCTGTGGCCACTGCAGCTGTGAGTTTTAGTTACAGTGTTATTTGTGACTATGACAATTACATTTCAACTAACTAGTGGACAATATGAAGTTTTGTTCAAATTAGTTACTGAGCAAAGATACATGGAAGAAAAGAAAATGTGGAAAATGTCTCCTCTACTGTGTGTTGAAAACAAACAGTGCTTTGGAAAAATTTCTCAAGCATTTGTATTCCATTCTAACCACAAAATCCTAAAACTGGCTATTATATTTTAGTAATCAGAGGGAAAAATCACAGCTCTGTGTTTTCTTAGTCTTTTACATATTCATCAGAAACTTATTCTGTCTAAAAGGAAGAGCTCCTCATGATCACTATCAGGATGCCAGGGGTTTGCAGGACTCTTATTCAGAACAGATAGTATTTTACATGTGCTTTGTGCTGATTTTTTTTCCTCTGCAAATATACACAAGAGAGTGAAGATGATGATAGAAAACAGTTTGGCAAATAAAGCAAAAAGCTGGCAGATAAGTGAAATAATAAACCATTTTAAAATGTGAAATAAAGTAATTATGCAATGGTATGGAGGAACATCTGTGACACAGGAAAATAGAAGATACTCTGTGAAAAAGAAGAGCCAGCAAGAGCAAAACTTGGAGGGGAGAGGGCTGCTCACAGGCATTATTCAGCAGAATGTGCAACCAATTCTGCAACCTCTATGGAAAATCAGTAGGCATCAGCATAGAGAACAGTACAGGGACAACCACCTGAATCAATCAATTATTGCTCTCTAGAAACATAACAGATGAGTGAAATTTGGCTTGAACTCTGACTGTGACAACTCTGTGTGATGTTACTTTTCCCCACAAAGCAGAGCAATACTATGCCACAGCTGAGACTCTCCCAGTGAGATTTCTCTTACCATCCTGAAGATCCCTGTAAACTGGCAACAGAATTCTTTCACCAGTTCTAAGAAGTTTTCAGTAGACATGCAGTGAGTACAGCTCCCTGTAAGTATAATGAAACAAAAGTTAAGATAACATGCATTATAATGCTCATCTCTGTCTACTTCCTTGTAACATGAGAAAGAGAAATATTCTAGTGGGAAAGAAAGGCAATATATTTCTTTATAATATGAAAAAAAAATATTCAGATAACCCATAGGAGTCTATGGAACTCAGTGCCAAAAGGTAAATTTTTAAACAGGGACATATTAGCAAAAGGTGCACGCACAAATAATATTCTCTTTCTGTCTTCAGCATCCTTCCTCAGAAACATCTTGTATTTTACATCTTTACAAAGAAAATGTTGTATAATTTAGGCTTCAGGTTTGGAGGTGGAAAAAAATTGCTTTTAATATTGAAAAGTATTCTCTTTTATTAGTCATTCTGAATAGACACACAAATTATTAAACTATAGCTTCAGCGTCTTAGGCAATTTCTGTACACTGTAAATTGCCATCTGGATGACAAATACCACAGATGACAAATAGGACAAAAACTAACTCTAATACCTGTTTTCCTTATTTTAGAAAGGCAGCATTCATTAAAATGAATCATTATCTTAACAATACAGTATACTGAATAAAACCTCATAAGAAACATTGGAGCCAGGGTAAAGAACCTGATGTGCTCTTTTTTTCATTAATATAACCTCAGCTGCACCTCAGGATATCACTGTTCAACCACATCTCTGCTCTAATAGATGAGAAAAATTTCCAACAATTCTCTCTGTCTCTGTTCTGATTTTTAGATCACAGAGCACAGTTGCTGCAAATATAGTTATGGTGTTGCTGATCCATTATGATTTTACAAAACTATCCATTATGAGTAATAATTTTAAGTAATGCTCAGAGGGTAGCACCTTGCACTTGGGCTACTGTAAACATGCCAGATTTTGTAGTTTATTGCACAAACATGGGAACTTACTTAATATATTTACAGGAGGGGGCCTTGGATTTCCTGGCTAAAATAAAGTAGCTTTGCATAGATTTGGAGGATAAATTTTCCCTATTGTGTGGCACTGAATATGCTTTCTGCATTCTTCATTTAAATCGTAGGGATTGTTTTAGGAAAATGTCAGTGTAATTGTTTGAAGCAAAGCTATGTGCCAACATGGAAGTACAAGCTGTGGAATGGTTTTATGGTGATACCCTATCAGAAGGAATTTGCAAAGCACCAGGCACCAGTAAACTGAGTTTGAGGTAGGAGGCAGGAATTTCTGTGCTCTGATCTGTCTCTTCTACCAACTCCTTAGAGCACTTTGGGCATGGCACATAAATCTCCAGACATATTCCTACACCACTAGATTGAGGATGGGTGGATATTGTGTCCATCTGAAAAGATGTAACAAAGATAAGAACCTTAACCTGATGTGCAGTGGAAGTCCTACTTGCTACTATTTGTTCACATCATTTAAGAAGGGTGAGAGAATACAATTACAACCCCCTCACACACACACTTTCTGAAAGACCTAAAAATACATTTCTCTCATTTGGTACCTATATTCCATTCTGGTCTGTAAGATCATAGAATCATAAAATGGCTTGGGTCAGAAGGGACTTTCAAAGAGATTTGTTCTTTCAAAGAGAGAGTTCCAGCCCCACTGCCAAGAGCAGGGTCACGTTCCACTTGGTCAGGTTGCTCAAAACTCCATCCAGCCTGACCATGAACACCTCCAGGGGTGGGCATCCACTTAAAAATTCGTTGTACCCAGATACACTTACAGCACTAAGGCTGTGTAGCAGAGATTGGTTTGTGTCCATACTGTTAAGCTCTCTTGCCCCAAGAGAAGCAGGGCCTGGATGCAGACTTCATCCTGGGAATGGTTTGTGTATGTGCTCATTCCCAAACCATAAATTGCTTTGGAGTGCTCTTGTTGTCAAAGACTAAAAAAAAACCAGTGCTGCAATGATTGATACGTAGCACTATCATTCAGTGCCTGGGATTGTTTCCCTGGCACTGTGATTTTTTTTTTCAAGATGTAGCTTGCACATGTAGTGTGCAGTGGGTGTGCAAGGGGACCAATCCTGATTGAAGCAGTTGCTTATTGCCTTTTAGGTAATTGTCTTTTCAGTGCAGGGTCTCCCTGAAGCCCTGCATTGTGGCTTCCCTCCTTCTAGGCCATCTCAATTAGCTGAAAGCAATGCTGATTTCTGGTTCCTGAAGTCTGGGTGAAGAGTAAAAGCAAGGACCTTGGGCTACCTGGGCTACTGAGGTGGGAGAAACTACTCTAAGTAAGGGGGAGCGTGAGATGGGATCCAGCTTCCAGGGTCTCCTGCTCCATGCCCAAGAGGTCTGTGCTGGCACATGGATTCATCACTAGAGAGAGAATAATACTGTGCCCCCAGCCTGCATTTGTGGAACACTTCTGTGAGTGCACAGAAACTAAAAACTTTCTGCAAGTGCCAGATCTTTGGGCTGCATGAACGTCTGTTCTGTCCAACCCATTACAGACATCTTTGCTTATCTACAGTGTAGGAAGAGGGCAGGAATGTGAATTGTCCCCTTTCTCTGGAGAGGAAGTGAACTTAGTCACCAGCCTAACAAAGACTCTCTAAAACCTGTATTTTAACTATTTGACTCCTGGCTGCTTGAGAAGCTGTTTTGGTTGTGTTTACAGCTCTTTGAAGCAAAACTCTGTGGGAGTTGTAATCTCAATAAATAAATGCAAATAACTCTGTACCATTGCCTAAACTTACACCCACAGTTCATTTCCCCGTGTCTGTGGCACATCTTAAAATTACTTCAGATTAGTGTGGGTGGATGGTAGGTTTCCACTCCTATTTCTATCTCTGTTTTCAATTGTCCCACATCCCTTTTTTCTCCCCTTGCGAAAAATAAGCTTTCCAAGGCACATGACTCTCACTTTTGGGAGTGGTTAATTTAGGCAAATTAGCCTACCCTTGTTTAAGAAATTCTTGTGATGCAGCTTCATGGCCCTCTGCTCTCATGTACAGAGGAATGCTCTGTTCAGCATATGCAGTCTGTGCTTACCCTTGGTTTTGCCTTTACTGTCCTCTGGGGTTTAGTCAGGAATTTTATGATAATTTTATTGTATTCCCAGGTCTCTCATCTGGCGTTTATTCTTGTTACTCCAGTTGCTACTGGTTTTAGCTTGTACACAGGAAACGACAGTGCCAATCAGTGTCGTTCCCAAGGTGACAGGAAACCCTATTTGGTCGGATGTTGATTGTGCTTGTCTTTGCGGCTCCACCCATCACATTTTCTTCCTTTTTGGCTTAAGTTAAGACAAATTAATCAGTGGCTGCCATCTGGTAGACAGTTTTGGTGGGTTTGCAGGGATTTGTCCAGCTGATCTTTTGAAAAGTCACACAAGGGAAAATATCCATGTTAATATTTAAGTGCTTCTTGAGCCTGGAATTTACAGGGACTACTGTTGCCCTGAGCACATAAGTTATTTGAGTTGTGTGAATAATCCCCTTGTCTTTTTCAGCAGTTTTGGATCTTTAAGTGCTGTTTGGAAATCAGAGAGTTAAACTCTGATGCAGCTTTCCAGTGACTGATTTCCTCAGCTCCTCTCTGCCTCTAATTTGTTTCTGTGCTTGACCATCCAGGCATGGTTTCTGTGACTGCTTCACCAGCTGTCCTAATGTGCAAGCAGAGTGGGACATCTGGGAAAGTGAGGAGATGCACATTAGCTGGACTTGAAAGCTCTGAGCACCTTGTCTCAGCCCTTAGCAGGATGTGTCCATCTGTGACATTTGCAACCTAATATATCACCTTTTCACAATGGTAGGTTGGAAGTGCTGTGCTAAGGGACAAAGGCACCAGCCTCTTTATGGGATTGGTTTGTAAGCAGCAAGTATCTCCTGAGCCCTTCACTAGTAGCCACAAGTACTGGTTTCAGCCAAACAACATAGAAGGAAGCATCCGTATCAGATTTACAGCATTCTATTATTTAGAAGGAAGGTTGATTTTTCACATTTGGGGTTTGTATAGAAAAGTTTCCTTGAGTGTCCCCATTAAGGTCTGGAAAAGACTAATGCTTTTATTTTAAACAAAAATATTCCCCTTTCCTCTTGTTTTGGAATGCATTTATCTCTGTTCATGATATTTCTTTTACAGGACAGCCTAATGCTGAACAAAGTTCAATTCCCCTTAATTTAAAATGTTAGGAACAGACAGAGAAAACACTTAAAGAAAGAAAAGAAAAAAATCAAAGTGCCTCCAAAACTGCAGTGTAAGATATCCAAGTATTTATTTGAATTGCAAGAATCCATGTGCTGGGCAGTGCTTACATCCATCTTATCTTGTAGCCATCAGTTAACAGTCCAGGCCATGAATCTTTTCTTTGAGTGCAATCATAATTAATTTTACTTCTATGCTGTGCTAGGAGAACTTTTCATAATTATGAGAGTTGATTAATTATACTACTTCTTTTTTGAAAAATCCAGTTCTGGATATTCAGCAGAGATCTCTTGCATAGTCAGAGCTAGTATGTACAGAAAGCTTAACATTGTTAGCTAGCAGAAATGTCTCCTGTGTGCACATACACCTTTGCTCAAGGAATACTGCATGTAAATCTCTGGGCTGGGGTATTTCTCAGCTCTTGCTGGAAATTCTCTTTAGCATTCTCTCTGAGAGCCTTGGTCACAGATCAGGATCCCTCTGTGCAAGACTCCATATGTACACAAAATTGCAAAGTTCCTCTATGAAAGAGACTTACATTCTAGACATCAGAAAAAGTAGTAAATGCATACAGGCAATCAGATGTGCCTCAGCAAACAGAGAAGCAACAGCATCATGGCAGAGATGAGGATGGCCAAAGTATACCATGGGAATGGCTCAGCCAAAGAAATACTGCCCAGAGGCAGAGCTGATTCCATGCAACACTGACATTTCAGCCAGGCTCTTGCTAGAATTGTCTGCTTTGATACCATCACATCCGAGCTGATGCAACCATTTGGTTAGGCTTTGAATCTTATCTGAGTTTCCAAGACATTTCAGGAACTCTTTTTGTGATTTTCCTACTAAGACAAGTGGGACATTAATTGGTTAAGTGTTGCAATATGTGTTGCAAATCAGTGCCTATCTTCATGAAATACCTTACCTTTGAACTCTCCGTTCATTTCTCTAACGAGGGGAGTCTGTAAGAAGCTACAAAAGTGATATTTCTTTCTGAGACTTTTCCTTATGCTCTCTATCAAAGAATATACTTTGATGCTTAACAGAGAGTATTCTTATTAATTTATGGTATCTATAATTATCCTTGTTATGTTAATATTGTGATTTGATAACAGCAGCAAAACAGAACACAGCAACTTCAAATGACCGCTCAAATATGCGATAGGCATCAGAAAGGGAAGTAGTGTATATAATTCCCACACAGAAAAATGTCGTTAAGTACAATGTTTCTCTAGGGAATTCAGTCCCAGTGCTTCAGGATGACCAATGGCAGCTCCCTGGAAAACTGCTGCCAGCAAGAGATGGGGCTGGTGCTGGGCAGGAGGCAGCTGAGTTTTCCCCTCTGCCAGGGCTGAGAGACTGTCCTGCTTCCCACCATCCCCTGACAGTGGCATCTCCTGTTTTTGAGATGTCTCAAATCCTTCCTGAGTCATAAAAAATTCCCCTGGGAGACTGCTGCATAGTCCAGAGGCTTTCAGTTCCTTTCCCTGGATTTGATAGTGGATCTAAAAGCACGGTCTTACAAGAAGAGAAAACGATCAGAATGGCAGAAAAGTACACAACAGTTAAAAAATGCAATTTGCATGGGCTTGTTTCACTCCAGACTCTGTTTAGCTTGTTTGGTCTCAGTGGATTTATAGACGTATCTGGGAAGAGAGTTTGGCCCACAGAACACAATACTGAATAGGTTTACAAAAGAAGGCAGCATTGTGAAAAGCAGAAAGCTGGTATTGTAATTAATCCTCAAGTTAATCCTGTAGCTACAGAGAATGCATTTGCAATTTACTGATAAGATTATAATGAAATATCTTTTTTCTCCTTCATCACAAGGATTTTCACAAAGGTAGATGGTTTCAATAACCCTCTAGTCCCCATGTATAATGCTTACTATTGCCTGGCTCCCAGCTACAGAGTACATCATCCAGGGTCAGTGCAGAGGTCATAAGGTGGGCTAAGAATACTGTCTGAAGGAAAAACCACAGAAGGGAAACACCAACCACAAAGATGGGAAAGCACCCTTTGGTTCAGAACATTCTAAAGTCC
Organism: Agelaius tricolor; assembly: GCF_023055355.1. NCBI lineage: Eukaryota > Metazoa > Chordata > Aves > Passeriformes > Icteridae > Agelaius > Agelaius tricolor. Next base: position 34,791,628 of record NW_027269263.1, read on the forward strand.
AGATTGGCAGAAGATGGAGAACATACTGAAAATAAGTAACAGTATTAATGAAGTAATCAATAATTCCTGCTTGCTTTGTTCTTGCATTCTTTCCCTAAAACTCCTCTTTCTATTGAAAACAGGATACTGGTCAACCTTTAGCTTTACAGGGTATACCAAGTTTATGTTTCTACATTGCTTCAATGTATGTTAGCCTGACCTATATTACATCATCAGCCATATGAAGCTCTGTGTGTTGGAAGCATTTGTGCTGAGATAGATGGAGAGGAGGTCAGGTTGGGAGTGACTTCAGTTTATCTTTCAGATATGACTTCTCTCCTTTCTCTTTATTTCATAATGCAATGTACATTTAGAGGAACACTACTTTTGTCAGGATCCTCACTTTTCTCTCCTTTATTCAAATTCATAGAAGTAAATTTAAATCAAGCGATTTAAGTTTCTAAATGCTATGAATCCTTTGCTAATAGAGGACCGACTGTGAATCTGAAGCAATTGTTATTATGTCACTCCAAAATTTTTAGTCTGTGATGGTGCATATGAGAAAGAGTAGATCAGAAAGCCTTTGCTCTGGCCTTCATCTCTGGCCTTCATCTCTGGCACAGGTGCTGATGCGTTTCCCTGTTCTGGAGTCCTGCCTGTGCAGCCCCCTATAGGAATGTCTCTGATGAAGGCAGGTGGTCCAAGGCCATGGACTTCAAGGGATCTGCTGAGCTCTGTAGAAAAGAGCTCCAGATCACTTACCTGTCAGTTCCTCATCAGCTTTTCAGCCCTAAATGGGACTGCACAGTTTGGCAATATTTTTTTAAAGGTCTACCTAACCTCTGAAGTGCCAGATAAAGTACACCTTGGCATGCAGACATTTGCAGCTCTCTTAAAAGCATCTAAACGTTGCTCTGTTTCAAATTGCAAGCCTAAGCAGATTTCCTAAACTTTATTTTCAAAGGGAATGCAGGCACTTTTCACATTAATACGCTTGTTTGAGCAAGCCTTCCCATAGAAATCAAGGCCAGAAAGCCAGACTATGCCAGTGGATCAAGAAAAAAAAGCTGGAAAGAGAAAGGTTTATATGTAAAGCTTAGGTGTCAGGTCTGGAGACTTTAGAAGCAGCTAAAGAAAGGGCAGATCTAAGAGCACATATATGGGTCCTGTCTCTAAGAGCTTAAATCCCATCAGTTCGTTGTGCAGCTTAGGTTCATTAGTCACCCTGGGAATGGAGCTGTGTTCCAAAGTGGATGTGCTCCAAGGATTTGGGCTCTGTACAGGCAGGCTCAGGTGCTTTGTCTGCTGTGTGATCGAGCAGAGCTGTTGTGCCGGCTCCCTTTGGAAACGTCCGTAGGTGGCGCAGCTCTGTTGAGCAACGTTGTGGGTCTGGAGGTTTTGCATTCCTCAGAAACTGCTGCTGTTCAGTAATTTCTTCAAAGTGCACTAACAATTCATTTGTCTGCTTAGAAATCTTCCGTATGACACTTGCAGTAGTTTAAAGATAATGAGGACCAAGTCAAATAAACAAGGAATGTGCTTTTTTATTATCTTAAGGTTGACAGGGTGTAGTAAACGCCTCTTTTCCCAGATGTTCCTTCCTGTCTTTCCCAAATGGCAAACTCACCAGGAAAGAACTCATTGTACTGATTAGCCTTCAAGTCACAATAAAAAATAATTTTCTCCTACTGATACTGTCTGAAGATACTGCCCATTTACATTTAGAATATTCCTGCCTATGTCTTTTTCCAGCTCAGCTGGTTTTGGTTAAAGTCTCAAAAGAGTATTGAAGGACATCAGTATGCAAATTGATTATATATTTGCCTGTTTGGATGTAAGGGTTATAGATTACATTCCTTAAATGAGCAGCATTTGCAGGATGGAAGTAGAATTTGTGCTTAAGAGATTAATTATTATGGAATACATGAAGCTAAATTGACTTACCTAAGGCTCCTCCTATGAAAAAAAACAAACCAACTTTTTTTTTAATCTAAAATATGAAAAATCTAAGATCTATTTTTCATTTATTTGATTATAGACCAATTGAATAGCAGAAAATGTCAGTTAAGCAGTCTTAAAAAAACACTTCCTTGAAGATATTGCTGTAGTGTTGCAGCTCTTCATCCTCAGTGATTAGTTCAGTTTTCCTAGATAGGCTGTTCTCTGTATAATGCAGACAAGCATCCTCTGGGCATCATGAAGTGCTCAGGAAGAAGTGAGCCTTGCATGTTCTGGGAAAAGTAATCTGGCTTTGCACCTGGATAAGAGATCTAAATTGGCAATGGTGGTACAAAGCTACAGCTTCTGCAAGGTCTCACAGAGGTACTTGTGAACTGGAAGCATAGAGGGGAAACTTATACAAATATGACAAAAATATTACGCAAATTGCTTTTTTTCTTATTTTTTAAACAAAATATACAACAGACAAAATATGTGGGTTTTTTTTAATAGTCCTTGCTGGCTTACCCTAAATAAATGCATTATCTGAGCTCCTTAAGTTGTGCATTTATTTAATATCTGGAGACCTAGCAGTCAATTGTTATTACTCCCCATTCTCTTTTCATTTTTCCTATTCTTTTAACTCCTTTTGCTTATATTCATTGTAGTAATCAGAGAGAGAACAGGTCATCCAGTAAGTTTGTGCAATGAGGCCTCCTGTATGAAATAGAGCAATGCTGCAATGCAAGCAGATAAGAATAGTAATAAACAATACTGCATTCAATTAAAGCTCTACCATGTAAAGAAAATTAACCACTAATTGGTAAACATTTGTTCAGCTCTTGGAATAAACAGCTCAAATAAGCACAACAAATTAGCATCTTCATTGATTTTTGCTTCTCAACATTGAACTCAATTTTCACTCGTGCTGCAGACACATAAATGTGACTATGAAGCAGAAACAGAGCTTTATGTTGCCATTCAAATTTTATTGAAGATGTAAGTTTGCGTGACAAAATGCAATTTGACTGTAGAAATAATCTACAGGAAAAGATGGGAGGCTGTTTAAGCTTTGCATTTTTGAACAGTCAGTTCCCGTGGCTGAGCAGCATTGCCTTATCGAGGGCAGAACAGGAGTGAATTGGCAGAACATTAGAAAGCCTGATTAAAAGAGGGAAAGTTGAAACTACACTCATGTCAGCTGTTTTCCTCTACAGGATATTGAGCCATTCCTGTCCTAACCAGATACTGATTGCTTAAAACTTAATCCAGAAGTACTTGTCAAAACCGTTTCCTCAGCTCATTTTGACCTGCTGAGCTGTGAGTAGATCCTGAGAATTGTTTGCAATTTAGTGCTAGATGTATTGGTCTCCTCTCACTCATGGCTGTGGGAACAAGATCCGACCCACTGGAGAGAACATGAACTGCCTCCTGGTCTCAAAAAAACTATTTAAACTTCATAGCTGAGGCTCCAGATCTGCTTCTGTGGACTCAGAGAGATGGAATATACTGCCAGGAGATTTCTTATAGCTGCGAGGCTGCAGAGGATTGGAAGTCTTGCCTCACAGCAGCCATATATCCCTCTTCTTCTCCCAGTAGGTACTGCTTACTGTCATCATTTCCAGACCCCTTCCTCAGAATCAGAAAACATCAGTTAGATGTTTTCTCTGTTATCAAAATAGAGAAAAATAAAAATACAACACTGGAATACTGTGAGGAGAGCTGTGTGACAGAGCAAACATGAACAGAAACAACAGACATCTTCTCAAGAAGATGCATACTTCATACTAGAAGTTTCTTAGAGTCCTGAGCTTAAATATATTCCATCTCTGGCTTTCAGGTGATAGGTACTAACTTCAGTGTTATATTCAATTAGCCTCTATAAATTAGGTCCTTGGTTTGGTGAGATGGGACTGCTACACCAATGGCTACAGGATTTGTCTCAGGTACAGATATCTGCAAGGCAGAGTAGAAATAATATAAATATCAGTGATATTAACCATTTAATTGTTAAGCATGTTTGTGGAAAATCGGGCTAATACCTATCTGTCCAGGATCTCCTCTCTGGAGAGGAAAAATCAGAGCCAGAAGAATGTTTATCTGTGAGAGGAATAAGGTTTTGGAAATGAGGCCAGGAACCCATAGAAAAAGAGAGGTTTACTATTCCCATGCATGGTAAGAAGTCAATAGGTAATTTCTGGTGGTTTAAGTAGCACTTCTATGTCAAGGGATAGCAGGAGAGTGGGGAAGGTCAAGTTTTCACCTACTGCACACCCAAGTGCTGAAGGTGGAACTAAAGTCCTGAACTTTTTATTTTTATGCATAATAAAGTACCTGTAAAATAACCAGACATGAGCTGAGCAGAATAGATTCTTCAAGGTATCAGATTCGATCAGTTTAGACTAATTGGTCATAATGCAAAGTAAATTCTTGTTTGCCCTTGTTAGTTGGTTGATCTCAACTTCTGATTTTTGAGTACTTCAGTTTGGGATGTGATACAGGTTTGGTTTGTTGAAAATGTTGATAACTTCAGATCAGAGTGGTTCCTAAAAGCTGCAGCTCTTGTTCAAGTAAAACCCAGAATTGTTAGGAGGTAAAGCAGAGAGCATTTGGGAAGCTGAGTTTTCATTGTGGGTCTGCCAAGCATCTGTATATCAGTGTTTCATAGGGCACCTGGGAGTGTAAAAATAAAAGTACAGTATGGGCAATAAATACTAAGTGCAAATATTTATGTGTTAGGATGACATTCACATACTTACCTAAATATTTTTAGTTCATTATTTTCTCAGACTAATACTGATGATATTGATTAACCTTTGTGGAAAGGAAAAGTAAATAGGAGGATAATTACATTAATGGGTATTGTATATTATCAGAACTCATGGGGTTTTGTATTAGAATATTCTTTAATATGTGCTGCAGCACAACAGAAAATTGAAAGTTATGAGCTCTACATTTCAAGGAAAGAATGTAGATGTAAGAAAAATGAATCTTCATATTTCAAATTGGGATGTTCAATAATGGAATTTTATTGTATTCTTAGAAGACTTGTTTGAGGTATTATGCTGATGCTCAGAAGAAAATCAAGAGATTATCATAGCCATTGATGTAACCATACTCTCATTCACCCCTACTTTCCCAAGATATCCTGTAATATCAGCAGTACATGGTGGATATATATTTCAGTCTAGCAAGTACAGAGCAAGAATCATATATATGGATTTTGGAAAAAAATATAAATTGTTCTTATGCATTGGAAGCAAATACTTAATAGTACTGTGAATATTACTTTAAAACTTATCAAATTATTGCTTCAAATGAGAGTCATCTCTTAACCTTCTCAGGACTGTCTGTAATGGATATTATAAATCTTCATTTATGAAGAAATGTCTCAGTTGTTTATTAGATGATCCATATTACTATTTGCCCAAGGCAGGAAGAAAACAGCAATATCTTCAGTCATTTGAAAAAATTATTTTAGCCTCTTTGTACTTCTGCTTTTCTACTTTTCCTTTTTTCAACGCTGATTTTTCTTGATGAAGTCAGAGTTTCCTATTTTTATTTATTTTCTATTGGTATAGAAGATTAATAACAATCCTTTTCTAATTTACTGTACTTTTCACACTTCACTGGCATTTTACATATCACATTAGTTCATCTACATGACCATGTTTTCTTTTAGCTATTTTGCTAAAAGCTGAAAGAAAGCCGAGAACTGTATTTTTTCCATTGTTCTTTTTTCCAAATATACTTTTTTTTCCCTTTGAATTGCTCTGCTGAAACATGAAACTAGGTATGCAGGTGGAGTCTGGCAGCAGTAAGTGCTGGAAAGGCTGCACCTAGTTGTGCCCTCCCAGTGCAATTCCAGCAGAGTAAACCCCACCTGCGGGCAGTGCATTTGCTGATGAGATGGACTGACAGACTCAGGATCCATGGCTAGGCCTAATCCCTGAGCACCAGAGAAACAAAAGGCACGGGGGAATTGTGCTGCTTTTTCCTTCAGTAAAACGCAGGGAGAGCAGCCCTGTGGATCCCTGGTACAAGCGGGATCTGAGGACCCAGAGCAAACTCTCTCCCCAGCAGCTGCATCCAGCTGTGCTCCCCATGCTAATTGATGGCTTTATTCACCCACACGGTGACCCAGCTCCTCCTGGGCTGCAGGGCAGCTCGCCCAGGGGTGGCACAGGAGGAGGGAGGCACCTCCCGTGTGTGTCCCTAGTGCTGGGTCAGAGGGCAATGACTCCTAGAGGGCAGCAGCCATCACCGCTGCTTCCAGAACGGCTGGGGACACAATGGGAGGCCGAGGCTCAGGAATCTGGGTGTTGCATTTTCCACAAGTGCTGAATAAACATGTGTATTTAAAGAAATTATTCAGCTCAAATAAACAACTGGGAAAACGTGTGGGGTAATTGGATTTCTGTAATCAAATCTATGGCTTAATTTTAGGGTCAGGGAAGACTGGAAATGACCTCACTAATGTTTAATAAGGCTTTAGTAACCTGGTGTCCCTCCAAAGTGGACAGGTGGAGCTTCCTTTCAAGAATTTTCAAACAAACATTGCTTTTTAAAATTTTAATTTTATCATGCCTTGTAATAAAATCTGCTTCTATAAATGTATTATTTAAAATACTCTGGTGAATTCTCATCAGTGAACGTGTTCCTATTATCCAAGTGAAAAGAGATCTTTGAGTATGTAGTAAGACTCCCCTCTGGGATTCCAGACAATACACAGACACAAGTGGTTTCCTGATGCACTTATTCACGTACCCAGTGATGAGGTGGCTGTCCCAGCTGGTGGAACAGAATTAGTCTCCTGATAATTTTAATATAATGTTGCCCAAATGTTTACAATTCCTCAGATTCCTCACATGGTACTCTTCCCCATTAAAACACAACCTCGAGAGGATGCTGGGGTAGGTCTATCATAACAAAATCTCATATTTGGCCCAGACTATTCCCATGGGAAACATAAAGAATATAAAGTTATTTAAAAGGGAAAAAAAAGCTTGGCCTGAAGAAATAGGGAAAACCCATGTGTATGGGTCCCTTATTCTAATTTGAAGTGGAAAACACCAGTCAGGAGATACATATGCATATATATATATATATAATGTATGTATGTATGTGTGTATCTCCAAGTAAAATAAGCTGTCTGATTTGAAGTGTCACTGGTAGGATTGTGATTTCCTTATTCAAAACTTAGTGTAGGCAAGCGCTAATTACCAAATATGGGCTTTGTTTTAGGTGGTACCTCCTTGTTGCTGACCTTGTGCAGTCCCTCCTAGTAAGGTGGAAAAAGGGGAGCTTAATAGGTAACCTCTTTCCATCCAGGCAGTAAAAGAGAAGAGAATTCTTTCTTTCTATTCTTTAACAGGGAGTGAGGAATTTAACTATTAGAGGAACATTGAGAATCCAAAGAGTCTAGAGGAGGACCTGAGACTATAAGCATCTTCTATTAGAACATACAAACACATGATGGTTCAGGCCCTCCCTCATCTTTCAAGACAATGCAAAATGTTCTATTTTCAGCCCTGTTTCTAAGCATAAGGAATGCAATAAAGAAGTCTCTGTGATCAATCTAATATTCATTTTAGCATTTCTAATATATGTAAACATTATTTTAAAAATTTTGTTAATTGAAGAATAATTCTTCAGAAAGGTTCTTTGCAATATCCATATTTATGGAAGCATTACCTTTAGAATTGTGATCTATTGTTTGTCTTCTTATGAACTACTAAAAAGATTGCTTTATATTCAGTTTTTAGTCAATGTGTACCTTTTAATGCATTAAATACGCACCTAAGAACTGGTTCTTCTTTCTAGATTAAGATCCTCAAGACCAGTGTTCATCAATAATCCCCATAAATGGTAAAAGCTGTAAACTCACAGTTATAATTAGATCAGGTATTTTTTTTGTTGTTGTTAAAAAGGAAATAGTCCTGTTGCCAAGACTGTCAGTTATAACAATGTAAAAGCCAAAGAAAATATTAGCATTTTCACTGTACTTTGTTACTGGACAATGGGAGTACTTTTCCTCTATATTAGGAAATCCCAGGAGGCTCTCCCAGAAGTATGTCTGAATCTAAATTGCTACCCATTTCTCAAGCAAAGGTAGCCTAAACAGATTTGGAGGGATTCATTGCACAGCTCTTCTGTAGATTTCTGGATGGTTTTCAAAAGGTTGGATTTGCAATACGTGCACTCAGAGCCACCTGTTTTAGAGACTGCCTTTTTCCATGGAATAAATTGCTAGTCGTGGTCAGAAGAGGTGCTTGTGTGGAGGGGTATTGTGACAGGTCTAACAGGATGTTTTCCTTGAGAAGTGATGTGGAGCTGGGAACTGATTTTCTCCCACAGTCTGGCGCAGGCCCCAGGGAAATGGGATAGGCATATGAGCCAGAACCCTCCTGTAGGGTCCAGCTGAGAGCAGCCACCATGGTGTGCCCACTTCCCAGACTATCACAGCTCTGAATTTGGGTATGAGTGCTGGTACTGCTGACTGGAACCCCAGTACCATGCAGGCTGTGCCACAAGGCACAGAACACTACTAGTAGTCTGTGCATGTACCACTTACCCATCATTTTTTGCTTAGGATGCTACTTCACTTCTGCCTACCTTCTAGCACAACTAGCAGAGTCATACCCCACCCACTTCCCTGTGCCAACAGAAATTGTCCCCACCTACCCCTGGAGGCAGCCAAACACCCACTGCTGACTCACTGTTACAGGCCTGGGCAGCAAAGCTCTTGCTGCCACCCACCCATCACCTAAGCTGAAATAGGCTTGTGAACAAAATGACACAATGTGAGATTCACCCATTCCACTGGGTGGTCTTGTCTCTTGGACATTATTTCTTTACACTTTGCTAAGTGACAGGGGAGTGACCGGAGTAATTTCTATTCATGTAGACTGACATGATAGAAATCGCTTAATTTAAAATAAAATTACTGAAGCATCTGCTGACATGTGTGAGGTTCAACAAGGTGAAATGTCAGGGCCTGCTCTTGGGTCACAAAAACCCCTTGCAGCTCCACAGTCTGGGGCAAAGTGGCTAAGAATCTGCCCAGTGGAAAAGGATGTGGAGGTGCTGGTCAACGGGAGCTGCACATGGCCCAGCTGGCCAAGAAGGCCAATGGCATGCTGCTCTGTGTCAGGAATAATGTGGGCAGCAGGATCAGGGCAGTGACTGTCCCCCTTCACTCAGCACTGGTGAGGCCACACCTCAAGTCCTGTGTCCAGTTCTAGGCCCCTCACTACAAAAAGGACATTGAGGTGCTGGAGCATGTCCAGAGAAGGGAAATGAAGCTGAGGAAGGAGCACAAGTCCTTTGAAAGGGTGACGAGGAAGCTGGGGATCTATAGCCTGGAGAAAAGGAGACTCAAAGGAGACCTTATTGCTCTCTACAACAACCTGAGAGGGGGTCAACCTCTTCTCCCAAGCCATCAGGAACAGATAAGAGAAAATGACTTCAAGCTGCACCAGATTCAGGGTGGAAGTTAGGGAGAATTGTTTCACTGAAAAGGTTGTCAAGAATTGGAATGGGCTTTCCAGGGACGTGGTGGAGTCACCATCCCTGTAGGTGTTCAAGAAATAATTGGATATGGCACTTAATCCTGTGGTTTAGTTGGCATGGTGGTGCTCAATCAAAGGTTGGACTCAAGTCTTGGAGGTCTTTTCCAACCTTAATGATTCTATGATTCTATAGAGGAAAGCATTCCCCCAACATTAGTAGCATTTGCCTCATAGATACTATCAGATGATGTCTGTATTATAATAATATGTGGTATTACTGTAAAAGGGACAGTTGTATCTTAACATCCAGTGTTCGGAGAGGTGTGTAGTCACACTCTCCCAGCAGTTCTCCTGCAGATGAGAAATGCACACAACCAAGGAGAGTTTCAGCAGAAAAACTGGAATCACTGGATAATAGATTACCCAGTAAATAGTTAATCATTGGCATATGGGATGTTACAAATGGGCAAGGTTGTATACTGCTCTGTCAGGATGGCAATTAGGAGAGACTTGAGACAATCTTTTGTTATGTTTGTCTATATCCACGCATGATAAAGTAACGAAGAGTTCAAAGAACTTCCTTGTAAACACACCTTAATGGAGAGCCAATAATGTGCAGAGGTAGGAATCTAACTGGTGTTCTCACATCTCTATCTGTGCATAGCTGCTTGGTAAAGGCTAACTGAGCTGGGCATTTGTAGTCCAGCTCATCCAGCTGAATCTGTCAGTCTTACAGGACTGATTGCTGCTTAGTAAACACAATAGCTTTGATAAATGCCTATAACTTTGTGTTTAGTCATCACAGTTTGCAGACCATGGATTTTTTTCAATCAATATGCCTAAAGTTAAGGGTCAAGTAGATAATATTTGATTGATGGGTTAAAAATACAAAAAAAAGCCAGGTATCTTAAATATTGTTTTAAGAAAGCCTCAAAAAGAATAGGGCTCATACCAAGCCCCATACAAGTGTGGTCTATTTTTATTTTCATGGCTCAAAGTTGTTATTGAATCCAACTTTATTTTCCTGTAGAAATGGAAATGTTATGAATTTTATAGTCCTGCAAGAAATGTATAGCATTTCCAAATAGCCCCTTTTAAGTTTATGACCATTCCTTCTCCTCAGACACAGATAATTTATTGTGGTTTATTGCCTCTCCCTTCCCTTCTACCTAGCATAAGATGTTGTCTACTGTCTTGGTAGTCCCAATGTTTATACTGCCTTTCACTTATTTCTGCTGTTTTTATAAAATTTTCCTGCTCCATTATGTATATTTATATGTATATTTAATTTCAGTAAATTCTTAAACATGCACCTGACATAACTCTGAATTTATTTCACACTGTTATGTATGTCAGTCAGAAATATATGCCCCGTACTTTCTTCTGTGAAATATTTCTTCTTTACCAAGATACCACTTTTGCATTTGACATTCGTAACAATAAGGTAGCATATAGGGAGTTGTTTCTGCTTCTAAGAATAATTCAAATAGTTGCCCCCATCACACATTTTTGCAGCATAGGTTGTTAGATTGAAGAAGTAGGATGTCCTTAGTTTTCTATCTGCTCAATTGTACCAGTGAAAATAGTCTTGCAGTCTTTGCATGCCCAAATCCATCAGTGACTATAGAGAAAGTCAGGGTGCATGAATAACTCAGGATCAGCTTCATGAGTATGGGATAGTAACACAGATCTCATATAACCACTGAATTATTTTCTGATGCAGACGAGGATCCAACGTGTCACTAACTTTGGATATGAGCAGCTTGGGAAGTGTTGAACCTTTCGTCGCTGTGCCAACCCCACGAGAAAAAGTAGCGATGGAATACCTGCAGTCAGCTGGCCGCGTCCTGACACGGCAGCAGCTTCGAGAGGCAGTGGCATGTTCTCATTTGCTTCAGACAGAATTCATGGTGAGTTTAACAACATGCTTGAAATGAGGATTTTTGACATAAGTGGCACAACAGGAACTATGAGAAAAAATATTTGGGCAACACCTTAAACTCAAGGTACAAATTGTTTCCAAAAGGCAAATTAGATAGTTTCAAGAGGGTGTTTTATGTTTTTGCACTAAAGACAGAAAAGTCAGTCAATTATATCCGTGGACAATAGAGATTCCTCTTGGTCTGAAGTCCCATCACAGATGGGCTACATATTATAATAGAACTACAGTGCAAACAGTCAGAACTGTAACACTGTGACAGTTTCAAAGAGATCATAAAGACTATGATGAAAACACAGTCATAGTTGGAGATTTTGTTTATTCCCATATAAACACCATGTATGTTTGCAATTTGAGCACTAAATTTTTAGTAACCATAAATTATTTTTTGGAGCAGACAGGGATACCCACAGTCCCTGTCCAAAAGGGACTTTTTTCCCAAGGTCCAAAATACCTTTAACAAGCATGCCATACAGCAGCCTAATATACTCAAGACAAAAAACCCTGAAGTGTTTCACAAGAGTATTTATTAGTAAAAAGGGTAAGAATCTAAAATGAAGAAAGTGGCCAGGTGGAAAAAAGTCAGGGCAGAAAAACTCAGTAAGGGAAAACACATTACAACACATTACTTTAAGAAGACCTGAAAAAGTCTGGTATTGCCAAACACTCAGATGAAAGAAGTTGTCAGAAAAAAAGGAGACCTTTATTACAAGGGAAATAGAAAAGAGCTTTAACTGAAGCCACTTGAATGTGAAAGCTGAGTAAGGCAGGACAAAAAAGGTTTTGAATTTAAAAAAAATCATAGCTTCATGTTTAAACAGATCAAAAGCATGAAGCTTACTAAAGAATACAAAGATCAATTGATGATCAAAATGGTATAAAAGTGATTTGGGGAAGTTGAACCAGTAGGTGAGGAGTGACTCCATTATTTGCATCTGCATCGACCTAAGAACTTTGGAAATTTCCTTCATCTGTGGCAGGGATAGGCTCAAGCAGATCACTAGAAGTTCTGTCTGATATTGAAGCATTAGTGGAAGGGATTCTATAACAAGCGATAAAATTAATAAAAGTGAGTAATAGTCACCCAGGAATCCTGAAGGAGTCCATATATGCACTTAGTGATGTATTAACTGGAGAGGTGTAATGTAGCAGTTGTGCTTCAGCAGCTGAGGAATCAGAGGGCCAAAGGTAGCAATTTTTCAGAAGGGTTCCAGAATTGATCCAGAGAACTGTATGTCTAGAAATCTGATGTCTAAATCAGAGAAACTGTAAGGAATTAAAATTAAACATGCCAGAGCATGTGACCCTTTAGGTTTCATTTTGTTTCCAGTCTGTGCATGTGAATAAACAGATGAGTGCCATTTTACTCTAAAAATAGCTATTCATTATCAATAATTGCATCCTATGGAGCAGCCTTTCAATTACCTTTAATATCCAAAGTTTTTATTAAAAGTCATTTGCTTAAGAGAAGTAAATTCCTCAGTTCTTCTATCAGAACATGGACAGACAGTGTACACAGAAAAATTACAATCATCCAACATATTTTTATCACCAGTTATTCCTTAGGTTCTCTGCCATTCTGCTGCTTGGGCAGGAAAGACAGAAGAAATAACTTCATCATGCCTAAGCCCCCCATGTTAGGAGACAGTTTGTACAGACAAATTGGCACTTCATAGAATCCTGCTTACCCAAATTGTCCCACACAGCAGTTGTGCACAGCTTTGTGCAGGCAGAGTCACATTTTATTTGTCCCTCATGGGGGTACAACATGGCTCTGGCCATTCAGTGTTTCCATAGAGTTTTATTGAAGAGGTCATGACTCGTCTATTCTGTTTTTAAACCATTTTTTAAAATGTGTTTTAAGATGAAGCTGTTGAGCAGTATCTGTTTACTATGTTCCTTGCTACAGATAATAGCTCAAGTAGGAACTCGAGGCATGCAAAGAACGCAGTATATAACCCTCAGCCATTCTGCTCACACAGCTCATTTTAACTAGCTAAAGAAATAAAGTAAGGCAGTCTTCTGGAGACTAGAATTATTGAAGAACTTCCAAATGTGAAAGAAGTGGAGAAATTTTTGAAGTTTTCAGTGGAAAATTAAAACATGAGCACTTTCAGGTTATTTTTAGTTCTTCAATTTTTTTTCATTAACAATTAAAGGGGCATTACTTAATTAAAGGGTATATTTGGTTGGGAGAATATACCTGTTTTGCAAGGAGAAAGAAACATAATTTTCCCAGCATTCATTTTTTCTTTAGTAGCCTGAGTTGGTACTCTTCAAAGGATAGAATATCTGAAGTTGGTAACAGATGATAAAATTCATTTCCAAAACACCCAAATGTCAAAAAATACAGTCCTGCATGGGAAAGTGCCTGATCATTAAATCTAAAAAATTACATCCTCAGAAATAAGAGGGATGAGTATAATGACTACCTGCCTGAATTTTCCTAAATTTTGCCAAATTTTCTTGAATGCTTTCAGAGATCCAAATCATATCTCTTCAGGTGTATGAATAGCATTTAAAACTTAATGTGAGCCAGAATAGCTGCTATTAGAAGGCATCACTCAGAGAGGGAAACCAGCCCATGAACAATATGCTTATGCATCTATAATTGCATGCAAGTGGCTGAGCATGGGAATGTGTGCAGTTTATGCATTATTTGCAATTTTAAAATTAAACACATATGTTTAATAAAATAATTTTATATATATATATATGTATATTGCCTATGCAGCTACTGAGTTTGTATACTAGTTTGCACATGTTCCTGCTATTTGCAGTCTGCTGGGCTTATTTGCTCCCCTTGTTAGCAGGAATGTTATCACCATATTATCCTGATCTTTTTTTTCTGGAATAATCTCTTTTTTCTCACAGCCAGTTTCAGAATAAGTGACTTGTCTGTGGCTGTGATCCACGGTGTATTGTCAGATTTCTGTCTGTGCCCTTGGACTCACAAGTACTTACTACTGGGAGGAGACCACTGATTAGAAAGTATTTACAGGATGTAAGTGATTAATGTTATTAATGGTCCCGGTTGGCCCAAAGAAATGTGTTTCTGTTTTCAACTTGGTGGTATTTTTGCATCTGTCAGTAACTCACCAAATGATGAGCTATTAAAAAGTTTCAGCAGGCATAGTAAGGGAGACAGCCACACATCTGGAAGACCCTCACCGACCACCATCACTTGGGCAGGCAGAGGACTCTTCCTCACGCATTTTTTCCAGTCTCTGTCGATAACAGACAGAGATCCCATTAAGCACAAGCTCAGTGTCTTGCTCTCTCTCACTTGGTGCATAGTTTAGCACAGAAACCTTTCAGAGGCCATGTACTGGTGGTGTTTGTACTAAGCCAGAACTGAGCTAGGGAAGCTCTAGGTCAGCCAGTTGGAACAAGACCCAAGGGAAGTCTCAGACAGAGGTCACCATTGGGAAGCAGTAGAAGTCAGAGGTGAATATGAGGAGGGTATGGGAGCTCATTTTGTAGTTTCGTGGATGAGGAAGCAGCATTAGACGCAGGACAGAGGTGAGATGGTTTAACCTGAGCAGTGGGGATGAGGTTTATGCAAGAATGAAGTCTTAAAAAATGAGAAGATCCTGAACTTAGGATAGCCATCATATGGATGGCAGTACAGTGATCTGAAACAGGATTGGGTGAAGTACCTGCAAGGAAGGTGTGTCTTTGCAGTAACACTTTGGCTGGCCTGACACAGCAAGTCATTCTTTTGAGGAGCCAGCTGAAGACCAAGAAGAGATCAAGGAAGAAACTGAGTGAGGGAGAGGGGAAGAGTAAAGAAGGTCCATGAAATGCATGGGCATAAGGCAGAGAAGGTAGAAAAATAAAATCGACACAGCTGCAACCTCACATAGGAAGATGTTCGGAAGCCAAGCTGGGAAGTGGAGAATCACAGCATTTCAATATGAGCCATATAAATTTTACTTAACTTTGCCATCTCTTCAAACAGTAAAGTGAGAGTGTAGCTTCTTCCCCTGTTTGGTGAACTCATGTAAAAGTCTGCTGTTGGGTGCCTGCTTGACAAGCTGTTAGAGACCTCATCCCTGTTCCTTTAAAAAAAAATCCCTGCAGAAGTTGGTCATGCTGGGCAGGACCAGAGCTTGTGTTGAAGGACAGGGACCAGGAATCTCTGCTGTACCAAAGTACTGGTAGGTCTGCACCTCTAGAGTAGAAACCAGCTCATTTTTGGAGAAAATCCGTAAGTAAATTTTCCAGTGATGCAAGTCAACAGATCCTCCTCAGGTTCCTAAGAGGCAATTATGTAATATGCCACCATCTCTTAGGCTAAACGTCCCAGGCCAGCATGATGTTTCCAGGTCTCTAGTTATGACTGTTCTTTTAAGTAGAAATATTAATTTACTGAAGAATAAATTCCAGCTTACTGTAAGACAATTTAAATAATAGTGGCCCAAAAAAAATCAGCATAAAAATGAAGATTTTAGTAAACTGAAGCATTTTTAATGTGATTTTGCCAGATTATTTTAGTTGGTAAAACATCCCCCACAATCATGAAACAAAAAAAAAACAACCCCTGAATATTTCATCCTGCCATTTTAAAAGGGTTGGTTTTATTCAACTGTAGAAACATTGTTTCAGGACCTCAAAATCAAAGTTGTTCTTACTCTCCCTTTAATCAAGTTCAGCATTTTGTTCAGTGCAAATTTTGATTTTTACTTTTCGTGCTGACAAACAGTTTGAAATACAGGAATTTTAAGTTTATGAGGAGTTTATAATTTGTGTATTTTTGAAACTTAAAGGAAACTGTCACATTAGTTACCAACACATGCAATGTAAATCAATCACTAAAAGATGAAAATGAGAAGGAAAAGAAATAGCTTCAGATTTTTATTACTTTTGAGTCTGAATTCAAAATACTAAGGCATCTCATTCTGGTAGTTTAAATAAAAGGCAAGTGAGGTCTTTGAATTTCATTGATAAGGGCTTAGCACAAAATTTTTTAAACATTTTCCATATATTAATTTCTATTATTTGCCATTATATTTAATTATTTATGAAGTTCCTGCCCCAATTATGTAAAGTATTGCTCTTTTTTGCCACAGCACTATACTTTTGAACTCCAATTTTCTGGAACTATAGTGCATTTTAACCTTAGTCTTAATCCCATAAAAACTTTTTTTAAAAAATAATTCATCAGAAGTGTTCCTTGGAAGTCACCCCTTCAGTATGCAACTCCTTGTGTTTATTAAAGGAAGGGTGTTGACAGGCTTGAGGTGGGAACCACTTTTTTTCTTAATAACTTTGATGTTAAGAGACAGTTGTGTAACAGCAGATGGCCTTCTGGTGATAATTTCCTGCATGGCTCCTTTGGAAACATCAGTCTGATTTGATTTATTTTTTATAGGAAATACCGATGAATTTTGTGGATCCCAAAGAAATTGACATCCCGAGTCACGGAACTAAAAACCGCTATAAAACAATTTTGCCAAGTAAGTGAACTAGCTCGTGGTTTCTACTATGACATTTAGTCCTGCTTTGAGAATGTATTGCTGTGAAAATGTAACTGTCTTTATATTTGCTTGATGTGAACCCATTCATACTTGTATTTATAATCCATGCAGAAAGATGACAGAAGCCCAGTGCTGTAGGACTAGCAAACGCAGAACTCTCACTGGAAGCCTTAGTAGGTACACAGGTTGGCAGCATCCCTGCCACGTGCTGAAGGGCAAGCCTGGATTATGCTGGTTTTCTCTGAAAGGCAACTCAGGCAGATGGGACAGTGAGGTCTGCCATGCTTTGCAGTAGCTCCTCATCATAGCCCAAACCATCCTGCAGTCACTGAATTCTTTCTGGTTGGGTCAAGATACTTGGGACTGAAAAAAACCCAGATTACAAAAAGCAAGTGCAACCTATTTTGTCTTTTAGTGGGCTTCCATCTTTAAAGGTCCTCTGGTGATTGTTTTTTCCTTCTCCATGCACTAAACTCTCTTTACAGAAATGTGTTTACTTTCCTGATGCAGTGCTGCCTCTTCATTGCTCTTAACTTGTTACTGCCTTGCTATACTGCTTCTGTATTTTCATTGTATATATTTTCATATAGCATTGCTTTGTTATAATTGGAGATGATTGAAAACTTTTCAGTGGAATAGTTTTCCTTCAAAATACATGTTTCTCTGAAATGCAGCTATTATCATAACATTTGGTGGTGGATAATAAGATATTCCATTTCACTTTTATTAAACATTTTGTTTTGTGTTCTGTTTCGGAATAGGTTGCAGAAGTTTTAACATTACACTAAATATAGACATGAATAGTTGAGTTTTTATAATTTTTGGCATCACCAAAGTGAAAAAGTTTCGTGATTCAAAATATTACAGAACATTCCCACATAAAAATGTAAATCCCTTGCTTAGATTTGGAATGAAGAATACTTTTACAATGACAGCATATCCTATCAACCAGAAATTATGCTTTCTAAACCTCTCTAGAATATCCTTGCAGGCCTATGTTATATGTTAGTCATCAAATTCACACATCTTCAATTAGGAGGTTTCTCTCACCAAAACTGAAAACATCATAATTTGTTCATATCACACCAAGGCCTTGCAGTCAGACTAATGAAAACTGATGGCCTTCAGCCTCTAGATTAATCTCAGAAATGTGATATGTCACTGGGAAAGAAGCTTGTATGGAATCCTTGCTTCTCTTCAGTTTGCAGTAATATTTTCACTGTGCTCAAGGTTAGTTTATCTGTTTCAGCCAAAAGCTGTGTGTATCTGAGTTCAGTCAAGAAATATTGAAGGCAATTAAAGTCAGAAGGTAACTGAATGCAATTTGGATACCAACAACCAGACAATTCAGCATCCCCTAGAGTCTGGCCCAGTGTCAACAGGATGTACACAGAGGGTGAAATCCTCACCCCTTTGATAACAGCAGGACTTTTGCCATCAGCTGCGGTGGAGACAAGATATCACCAGCCCCCTCTGCCTTACTTGCAGATTTTTGGAAGGAGTTCTCCCTTCCCATGTCCAGGGTGCCTCTGCCACCATCAGGTTCACCTCCAGCAATGCCTTGCAAGTGCAATGAGTCCAGTTTCACTGTAGCATGTGTTTTGAATTGGGACACAACAGCTGGGCCGTGCTCCATGCTGATGAGCTTTGACAACCAGCATGTCTGTGTGTCCTCACCTTCAGTTAATGGGATGTGCCACTAGCTCCACATTTTCAACCCAAGCACACTGCTGGTGTGCACCACAGCTGCCCACTGACAGCACTTTGTAACCATCCTTGACAGAAATCAGAATGTTTGGTGTATGTTAGCACCAGGTTTTTTCAAAGATATTTTGAGGATTGAGGCACATGCTCATAATAAATATTCGTGTACCCCACACCCAGTCTGAGAGGGTTTGGAAATGATTTGAGTGATTAAATAGAGCAGCTTTCCTGGTTTCCTGCTCAGATGATATCAACCCTCTGCTTTGTACACCCACATCAGCTTTTCCATTCCCAGCACTGGGTGCGTCTCCTGAGTCGGGGCACCTGTGATGACAAGTGACATCCTAAAAATGCCCAGTCCTGCCAGCTCCACCCTCTGTGCTGTAGTGGATATTCTCATTTTCTAAGAGATAATTCCGTGACAGGGTGCATGAGGGCAGGTTTATGTTAGCAGATACCACCCAGACACACTCATGTGAAATACAACTAATGCCTATTGAAAATTATTGTATATGGAAAACTACAAAGTACAGGAGATGTTACATTTCTATGACAGATGTTTCAGTTGCAGCAGAACATAGCCAACACTCTTATGCAAACACCAGGCTGCCGCTTTAAGTTCTCTAATGTTAATTGCATGACAATCATGTTCTAATTCAACTACTGAGGGGCCAGTGTGGGATCAGAGTTGAGCAGCTAAGCAGTTCCCTAAGATCAGTATTTCTCCATCCTTCCTCCTGACTGTGACCCCACCCATAGCTCCTGTTAAACCCTGTGCTGTATCTTTAGCTGCATTCCCTCTGCCACCAATCTACAGTATTTCTGACACCCTCTGAGCAGGTTTCCAGTCCTGCACACCGATTTCCCAGTCTCTCACTACAGCCACATTCCTGTGGCAGAATAGCAGCCCTGCTGCTCATTCCTCATCCTCTTACTCTACATCTTCACCTTTGCCTGCTTGTCTCCTGCAGCCCCCACTACATGTCCTTGTAGCAGGACCTCAGCTTCCTACTATCTTCTCCTATATCTCCTGCTACTTCTTCAGCCCTACATATTTCCTACTTCCTGTCTCACTTGTCCATCTCAAACCAGAAGCAGAATTCCTGTGGTATTTCAGAGTATGCATGGACTTTTGCTTACAAAGGAGCAAGTGGATTAACACTATTCTGTGGGTATCTTTTATGTGCAACACATCCATTAGTTTACCATACCCTGTCCCTCTCTGAAGATTAACCTTAAGTCAAAAGGCTGTATGAAAATACCCTGGGCAGAGCAGCAGATTCACACTAACAGAAGATAGAAACCACGTAGGGGGTCAGACCCAGAAGCCCACAATCTGTGGCTTGTGCTAACACTCGCTCTGACATTCCACTAAAGACAAGGAGAAGGTTAAATCATATGATCAAAGCATTTTATTATGAAAGCATATAAACAGATGCTGGAAAACTATTCTCCTGATGCTGAAATTTTTGAGCTCCCTTTCACTCCCCAGTCCTGACTACAAACAGTCATATTTGCTCCAGTTCTTCTCCCTAATGAAAGCACCAATGGAGTTCATGGAGTGAATGATCCTCCAGTATCCATGGCATGGCAGGAGGCTGTCCAGCACTGTTACCATATAACCCTGCTTGTTCCCTGCACCAGCC
Organism: Agelaius tricolor; assembly: GCF_023055355.1. Lineage (NCBI taxonomy): Eukaryota > Metazoa > Chordata > Aves > Passeriformes > Icteridae > Agelaius > Agelaius tricolor. The sequence goes on from NW_027269263.1 coordinate 34,811,825, forward strand.
ACTCTCATGGAGGCAAGTTACATTCCCTCTAACACCCTCCTATTCCTCCAACATTATAAATTCAGGACAACATTAATTTGTTAAAGGTGGAGTTAGAAGAAGCACCTTCTAGTCTACTGAGAGAACTATCCCAGACTTCCTAGATACATGGGAAAAAACAGCAGTAATTTTGCCTCAGTTAAAACTATAGAAGACATATTTTATTAGTAATTATAAGTGTTTAGCAGCACCAGTGCATTTTCAGATACTTTATAGACATTGATGAATTCAACCTTGCAGTCAACATCTGTCTTTCTGCTGTAGCTTCAGACTCCAAGACTTTGCCATCCTTAAGGATAAGATTATTATGTCCAAGGTATTTGTCATTCAGGAGGAAGTTAATGACTTCCATTTGTGTCTGATGATTGCCTAGTAGTCTGGATCTTTAGCATTGCTCAGGCTTTCCTCTTCTCAGGGCTCAGTTTACAGCACTTGCCTATTTCATAACTGATCATGACTGTTAATTTATAAAAGATTCCTGTTCGGAAGCAGTGTTTGTTTCATTGATTGGAGTTGGAAGGAGGTCTCAGAAATTGTGAAGCTGATTTAGCTGCTCCCTAGTAACAGAGGCATTTATCTCAAGACATGGCAATTAAACTGGATGTTGGGTCTGCTTGGAAGAGGTTTTTTAAGGTAGGGGTCAAGCAACACCAGAATCAGAGGCATTGTGTGAGCTAGAGGAAGCGGGTGTTTTTTCAAGGCCACGTAGCCTGAGGCATTTGTGGAAATGGCTAATAACCACTCTGTGCTGAAAAGAAATGAGAGGTTTCCTGTCCTCATATTGTTAAAGGAAAAAAAAAGCTCTAAGTGAAAAAAGTTAGGAAAACTAGTGCAAAGATATTTTAACACAAGTTAATTAGGGTACACGTAGTGCTATTAACCACAGAAGATAAGACTTCCATGTGCAGACCTTGCAGTCATGCAGTCATTTGCATATTTTAAGAAACAAACTTTCAAAACATTATCCTGGGTTCTACAAAGCCTCCACTCCTGTCCAAGGTGCTCCCATGACCTCCAGTGGAAAAAGGACATAAAGTATGTTTGGGATCATCCCTCCTCTTCCTCTGGTTTGCAAAGGTTTTATTGTATTCTTAGGAAGAGAATGAAAAGTCACAAAAGAAATCCAGAAGCAACTCTGAAAATACTAGGTTTTGCTGCAGCATATGTATATACATCAGTTCTATATTTTTTGTGTAAATAGCAGGGCCACACACTAAACAGTGTTTTTGTATCTCTTTCCAGCTCAGTGCCCACGTATGTATCTTTAAATGCATTGCCTAGATTGCACTCAGCAGAGGAGCTATCCAGAGACTATTTCCAAACTGATGTGTCTGTATACTGTCAAAAAACCCTGCTGATTATAACTAAGTATTTAAGCAAATTGTCAGAAGAAAAGATTATTTTTCAGCATGGAAATATTTCGGTATCATTTTTTTGGTGGTAGAATATTTTTTTCAGAAAAAGTGTGAAGAAAGTCAAGTGTCCCTAGAAAGCCCCAACATAGGCATCTTGCTCTCTGCCTGCTTCCCCCTTTCTGTTACATTGTATACTTGAGAATATGCTGCTTTAATTCCAAAATGGTACTGCATGGGGTGGGGTCACATCATCAAGAAGCAAAACCTTCCTTTCCAGGAGGGATTTAATAACCCCCAGCTCTTTACTCAATAGAACCAGTCCCCACTCCATTCTAGAGCATCCAAGACTGAAGGAAAGAAGAGTGTAATGAAAAATGTTCCTCTATTTTGGCATTGTGTCTCTAGTCCAGTACACATGAATGGTCACGAATTGTATCAGATGAGGACACAGGACTGAAGGGAAGGATACTGATTACCTAGTCAAGCTTCTTACAGTCAACTTAAAGTGGTATAAAAGATGTATGTTTTATTTCATCCCAGGCAGAAGAATCTTTTCTTAATTTTTAAATCCAACTGTCCAGTGCAGTCACTGAACACTACAGCTTCTGACCAAAGTACCAAAGTTCAAAGAGCTTGGTGTAATTATGAGCCACTGTCCAATGACAGGACACAGGTTTCAGAGTCAGTCTGGGCAGGTCAGCTCAAGGGCAGCACAGGCAGACCCAACCTTACTGGGCATTGCCTGGGTCTGACAGTGTTGGTTCTGCACAGCCCAGCACTGTGCCATACAGGGCTGCCTTAGTTACATGGGATGATCCTTTGCAGAGGGAGGTATTTGGTGTGTAATTCTTTACTGCTTGACAGCCCCAAATAACAGTAGGTTTTTTCCTTCAGAAAGTCTTTGATTCTCTTTAGAAATCTTCTAACTATGGGTTTTCTTATTAATTTCCGTCTTCCTTGTGCTCTTAGATCCTCTAAGCAGAGTGTATTTGAAACCAAAAAATCCATCTGACTCCTTGAGTACCTACATAAATGCTAACTACATTAGGGTAAGTAAATGTACACTCTTCATGTACTTTTGAGAAAGTATTTTATTTGCTGTGTGAATAGCTGGGTTTGCCGAGGTGCCACTTATTTTATTCTTACCATCTTCGTTGATAATTCCAGATCTTTTTGTCTGCATATGTATGATAGAAGTAGTTTCATAAGCCATTTCTAACAAAAAGCACAAAGTCATGAATGTACAGAAATGCTTTTAATAAAAAAAAAAATTACCAAGTAGTTTATAAAAAACATTAAGAAACACGTTCATTACTGTTTACTTTTGTATTTACTGTTTCATATTGACCTACTGCCTTATAGTAAAGAGGGCTACCTTTTAACAGTGACAGATACCAGTACTTTCAAGATACCAATTGATAGTCTGAAATTAACAGTTAAGTAATTAAATAAATACTGTAACAAGTTTGTGAAAAGGAACAAAAACAGACAAGTTAAATATTCACATGTGCCCACAACACAGCCATTCACTGGTCACATGACACAATGACATAACCAGCATGAATCCTGATCAAAAGCAGTATTTCTAAGTGTCAGGTGTGCTATAGTCCTTGATCACACACACAGACACACACACCTGCACACAGAGCTTTCTTGAACTCATGACAGAATATATGCTAAATAGACTACAAAGAAACTAATTCAGTCATATTTTAGGAGTGTAATCTCTACCTACAAAATTAAATGTTTTCTATAGAGTTATTATGCAGACCCTCACCTGGAATAAAAGTAATAGTGCAATGAAAATTTGGCCACAGAGCTCTACAATGATGTTGCTTCTTTAATTAACAGTATATAATGTGTAGGTACACAGCACCATGCCCCTTACCCTACCTCACTTTTCATCCTGTACTTTCATCATTTCTTATGCAGACATCATCATGTAAGTAAGCAGAGTGGTTCTATTTGGACAGCAGTGACCTCATATCCAAGAGCCAGGCCATATGTTGAGTCCTCTGAGGTCTCCCTTTTCCCTATGCCAGCACCCTTCACTCTCACATAAGGTGATTCCTCCTGCTACTAACACCAACAACTGTGGATAAAAATGCAACCCAGCAATGAAATGAAATGAAATTTCCCATCCGTGTATACAAAATCACTGGGCTTGCTGGGATCCTGACAGACGTGGCTTGGACAAAGTATGTTCAGGCAGATTGGTGAGTGGCTGGAGGACAGTTTGTGCCAGCTCAGGATTATCCCACTGGTTCATGCAATGAGTAGCAGCTGTCATGAAGAAAGGCTCCCAAAAGGAAGACTGAAGGCCAGAGGATCCCACACAACCTCATGCTGTTTTCCACTCACTCATTCCCTTCAGACATTGCCAGGCTCTCTCCTGCATTACTGCTGGGCACCCTATCACTGCACAAAACCATAACTTCTCCTTTTCACACAAAAAATAAGAAGATATGTCTTGTTTTTCCCATTTCTTCTTGTCTTTCCCTCTCTTCTGCTTCCTCACTGTTTTTCTGACCTTTCTTTGACTTCCTGAACACTCATGTGTGTCTTGGAACTCCCTATACTCCCTATATATGTTGTCCTTCCTATAAAGTTTCATAAAGGCTCTTCTTCCTTAGAAAACATGTATAGCAGAGTCTTTGTAATTATGAGTTTTATAGTTCTTCTTTTCTTTCCTGTGGCTTATTGACTATAAACTAGCTTGAAAACACTGCTGCAATTTAAATTATAGATTAAAGTACCACTGGATGAGGAAAGTCCCAATAACTTGAAGAAGGGAGTTATCTAAAAGAAGCCAAATAAGCAGGGAAATTTGAGAGGAATTGTTGTATTCTCAGGAGTTCATCAGATTGGTTTCCAGAGAAAAAACTGTTCTACTGAAAAATTTCTGATCTGCTCTACTTTTAGTAGTAACTTCTTTCAGTTAATTTTTTTTTCTTTTTCAGGTTAATTTTTCTGCCCCTTCTGTTCTTTTATTCACCTGCAATATAGATTGATCACATGAATTTAAAGTAAATGCTTTTGTGTCTGTTTCTAAACTAGGGATATGGAGGTAAAGAGAAGGCTTTCATTGCAACTCAGGGACCCATGATTAATACCGTGAATGATTTCTGGCAGATGGTTTGGCAAGAAGACAGCCCTGTCATTGTTATGATCACAAAGCTGAAAGAAAAAAATGAGGTATGACAACTGGCAAAACTGAGAAATTATTCCTTTGGCTGCATACTGTAGAAGGGACTTTAGAAGATACAGAAGGAAGCTAGCAGATAACTGCTTCTTAAATATTCTGTTAATAAGCTATGTGAAAAATAATGAGGGTAGCCAAGTACATCAAGTGTAATAGCATAGCCATTGTAGGACATTATGTATTACAAAAAAGAATTCCATTTTCTAGATCCGTGCTGTTGGCTTCCTAACTTTTTAAGAAACACCTCATTTATCTGTTGGTCACCTCTGTACTTTGTTTTTACGTTCTGGTATATAAAGACTAGATGGTTAATGTTGTGATTAGCAGGGGTTTTTTTGACACGGCTGAAGTTTGCACTTTGCTATTATGCCAGGGATTTAATCCATTCCCAATGTTACAAATCTTCTGGACCATCCCAGAAATACACTTTGGGCTCCCAGATGCCAACACCACAGAGGAACTTAGACAGAATTGAAATTATACTCTTTACCTTGGTGTCAATTAGACTTGACAATTTTATTTTAGTGGCTAATGGCCAACTAACTGCCTGTTATGCATTCCATGACTTTTGCATCAATTCCAAACTATATCTTCAATATGTTTATTTAGTAATCATGTAACTTTTTGTCAGGCTTTCTTTGATAGTGCCAGTGTCCATATTTCTGACTACCAAAAATTACAAACAAAAATCAGTCTCCCATGCAGAAGGCCAATAAAAAACCTGTTCTGGAGACTGAATGCTAAAGAAATGGTTTACAGGGCTTGTGGGCAAGAGAGAGTCAGAAATAAAGGAGATGGACTTTCTTCTTGAGTCCAGACTTAGTAATGATTCCCAGCTCCAGGTAGGTGCCTCAATCACATCTCAGCACACAGCCACCTAAGTACCAGGGCTGTATTTCTCCTGCTATACTCACACCCCTGCTATTCAAACTCAGGTGCATGATGGTAGAGCAACAGAGTTTATTCAGGCAAAGTTTCTAGTCTGAGTGATCAAGGACCAAGAGTCTGAGTGCATTCCCAGGGCTCAAACTCACTGCTCCATTTAAATATGAACACAGTAGACATAGTCTTCTTTTTTCTGGCCTTGATTGTTGCTTCTCTCTTTCTCAGCATGAGTTTGGACTTCTAACATGAACTTAAAATCCAGGGGATTTTAAGAAACTGTATATGAAAAGTAGGTGGGTCCTGTAAAATGTCCCAAGACCTATTCCCAAACCAGGTGCCATTTTGCACTAGACTGTTCAAAGAGGTGTTCAGAATCCCACATTTAGGATTCATCATGAAAGCATAGCAATCGACCAAGCTAATAGACCAAAAGAGTAAGTATTTCACTGAGGAAATGCTGACTGTTTAAACACTCACATCTGACACTGTGTAAGAAGAATGACTTGAAAGAAGTGCCCAGTGGTTTTCATCATGTCAGGAAGCTCTGTGTTTACCTGAGTTACGCAGGCTCTAGCCACTGGTGTTTATAGGCATTGTTGTGCCTGGCAATGGTAATTTCCTCCACATAGAAAGGGTGAGGAATCTCAAGTTGTTCCCAGGCTATATAGAGGGGCTGTGTTTGTGCAAGCTGTCCTGTCTAGAAACCTTAGGGGCTCTCCCACTGTCAGCAGGTTCCTCTTGATACCTTGCTTGCCATTGAAAAGAAAGCAAACTCTTACTGGCCTTGCTCAGTGTATTATCTTCACTGCTAAAATACTTGCCCTCTATAGAGAAGGCAAAAGCAGATCTTATTTAGCATAGTAACACTTGGTATTTTTTCCTTTCTGGGGTCTGCTTTATTTCCATCATTTTCAGGGAGGTACATCTGCAGTATACAGACATACAAGTACCTTCATATCTGCAAGCATATTTATCCACTCATCCACGTTCACTCCTGAACAAATAAACCTCCATACCTGACTCTTGCGTGTAGGCCATATTCTTCAGTTGGTGTAACACCACTCAGTCTTCATTTGAGCTATGATGTACTGTAATGTATCAAGTAATGTATAATAAAGGATCTCTCAAATAACAGACACATGAAAAACCTTAATCTCAACAATAAAATAATTTATTTTGCATCAAAAAATTATTTGGGATATTAGTGTCGTAGTTCAAGATACTGATGTAACAAATTTGCATTAGTGATGGGAATTGTGCAAAATTATGATGTTTAAAGTTTACTATAGGGTTACTTCCATGTTTTAGATGAAAAAATGGTTTAGACTTGCTGTAGTAAGTATGAGTTTTTGCAAGATTGATTAAGAGATGAGCGTAGAGTGCTGAGAAAAATATTTCAGCTGTACAAAGGAAACATGCAGAATTTGTAAAACCTGTCCCCAAAACTGCAGAATGTCTGAACAAATTGAAAATCTCCCTGTACAAGGAGAGTCCAGAGCAAAGGAGCTTCTGCCTGAATAACTGGTGAGAAACTTGGAAACTAGGCCATGATTTTGGAGTTACTATGAGGAAAAACACATCTCATCTAGTGACTGAGGTACCCTTTGTGGTCACTGAAGAGCAGTAGTCACCTCCAGAGGGTGATCCATCCCATTTTGAGAGAATGAGATAAATCACTAAGTGAAGGTGACCATCTCTAATTCTGTACTAATATTCTAGGACACAGTCTTTCAAAGCTTTATACACAAGGCACATACAACTTTCATATATTACTGAGTTTAGTTGGAACAACTGAGCAGTGGAATTTAGATAAATACATGGGATGTAAGAATGTCACAGACAAATATATATATATATATATAATTTCATAGAGAAATTTATAGACTTCTGTTGTATCAGCTGATTTTTGTCATTGACCTATGTACTACATCAATAATCAGCATTTATTCTGCCTTCAAAACTTACTAGCAACATTACCTGTTAAACAGGAAACATTTTGGAAAGTGTAAGTAAAGAATCTTGTACAACATTCTGCAAGAATAGAGAACTAATACTGCCTGATACATCAGATTACTCTGATAATGCAAATCTTGTTAGTAATTAGATAATCTAGTAATTATCTAGGACAATCTTGTTAACTCACTGTTTAAAGCTCATGCCATGTTTCATGTAACATTTTTTCCCAGTTGGTCTATATATGGTCTACGTATGTACGGCGAAGTAGATTTTGGAATTCAGAAATCTACCTTTTACAGACTTCACATAAACCTCCTTGAAGATTACTTATTAAAGTTGAGTGTTGGTACCATATACAGGTTTTCAAAAAACTTAGGAAGATTTGGTGCTAACTGTGAGGATTTCAGTATATGAAGGCAAATCCTTAAAGTGTACATCTCATGCTTGAGTTGGTAGTGACAGTAAATAGAGGGCAGGAGTAAAAAGGGATTCTGGAATTGAAGCTTTGCTGTTGTTATTCCTTACTGTTGTGTTATTGCTACCTTTAATGTATAAATTTACAGGCATAGCTATATGGAGAAATACCCCAGAAACAGAGTTGAAGTTAAGCAACTGCACAAATATTTGAGAATTTTTTAAATCATTTTGTTCAGGGTTCAAATCCAGAGAATGTAAAGGCAGTAAACACCTGGGGCAGCCTCCCTCCATTTGGCAGAGCTGGGCACCAGGCTGCAGTAGGCACAGTTCTGGCAAGTTGAAAACATTGACTGTGGTAAATCACAGGTGCCAGCCCCAGACCATGGCAGGGCCAGATCCCACTCAGTTATGGAGATCCACCTCAGGAGCAGTCCCATGAAGCTTGGCACCCAGTGGGCATGGCATAGGGCATGCCAGGAGACAGGAGAGGGAATGGAAGGAAACCCAAGCCTGCAGCCCTGTTGCAGGGGGGAAGGGCAAAGGCTGAAATCAATTAAAAGTCATGTGAGAGAGTGTTTCTTGTATAAACTTCCTGTTTGTCAGGGAATGTTTAGTTGGGGCTGGGGAGGGGCCATGTTTGGTTGTTTCTGATAAATACTGTGGGCAGTGAGTTTTTACTGCTTGCACACATGAAGCTGGACACCAGACACTTCATCCACTATATCAGATATTTGAACAGGTTTTAAATGTTCCTACCAGAGAAGAATTTTCTTTTATGTACAAGTAACAGCTTGAGGCAGTTTACTTTTTTTATTATGGTCCTGAGATTTTGTATATTCTTTTATGTATATCTGATAATTTATCACTCCTACTACTGTCTTTCTTCCCTTTTTTCAGTTAAGTTTCAAAAACATGTTCATTCCCCACTCCTTGGAAGTGCTTGCATCAGCTTATCCCACCTGTATTTTCAAGGCTATTTTTAAAGCAGCAACAAGCAGTATTTTTAAAGGATGCACAGCAACAGTGTTAAAAATAATCCATTGTATCTCACTAAATGTAGACAGACTGTTAAATGAAAGTTATTTTAATGAACAGCTACATTTCATTGTCCACCCAGCACAAGTTGCCAATTCCAGTTCTGGGAAAGAGTCAAGAAAAACACTCCTCTGGAGTGCCTGAAGGTTTTGTAGTGAGCATTGCATGCTCACATTTATCAAGAAGTCTCAGGAGTTTACTCAACTATTGTTGATTGTCAGGGCACAATTGTGTATTTAGACTTTTCTTTTTCCCATATTAGCACTGAAAACTACACTCCCAGGGAGGGGCATGAACTGGAGATCTGGCAGATGATAGTAACTCTATGTGTCACATGGGTAGACTGTGGAACTTGTGAACACTATTTTTCATACAAATTTCTGAGTATTTTATTGCCATTCTTGATCTCTTCGGGGAGACAGCAAATTTAGGATGTTCGAGTAGTTCTGCAAAAGACAGGATTTGAACGAAGCCAGTCAGAAGGGCCAGCATTATTTCAGGAAATGTGGCTTTCACACACCTTACTCTATCAAGGTAATGAGCATCTATTTTTAGAAAAGCATTTATACAACTGAGGTGATTCAGTTCAATCCACTATTGAGTTATCAAGCAGAAACTTAAATATCACACCTGGTGGTAAAGCCTTGCATTCCACTGATTGTTTTTCTGGATAATTTTTAGCAATATTTACTGGACGTTATGCTTTATGACAATTGATTATATTAAAGGCATTGTTTCATTTTGCTGCATAATGTAGGCTACTATCTATCTACATGTATACCAGTAGCTTCAGCAAGAGTTTATGAGGAAATACAAACAAGGTCTTTCTGGGACTGCTATTATTGTAGAACTGTACTCTTGGGGTTTGGGGGTTTTTTGTTTGTTTGTTTATTTGGTTGGTTGGGTTTTTATACCTATGTATTAGAGATTAAAATAGAAGGTTTCCTTTAAATGTTGGGGAGTCTTTTTACTTAATGAATGAGTTGGACTGGGCAGCATTATTTCAGAAAATGTGAAATATTTTCTTAAGAGAATAAGCATCCATTTCTAGAAAAGTATTTATGCAACAGAGATATTTGCTTTCATATAGCCTGTGGAGATACTCTAATTTAAATGAATAGTGAAGAATATAAGCAAACTATTGCAAGGAGAAAGTAAAATTATTTGCCTTGTAAATACTATTTCTTCATCTTCTTTTTAGTAGAAGTTCGTCAGATAAATTGCTGAAATAGTGTAAAACTATTGATTCATTGAGAATTCTGCATAAAATTTTGTGTAGCTCTAGCAAGACTGAAGAATTTTTTTAACACTAATTTCCAAAAAGTTATACAGTAAAACAACTCAGGTTCTTCAAAATACTTTAACATGCACATTAAGTCAAATTGAGTTTAGTAAGATCTAAAGACACATTTAAATGCTTTCTTGTATCAGGGCCCAGGAGAGTAAATAGGATTAAAAGTTTTGTGAGCAGAGGACAAATTTTGAATCTCTTGCTCAGAAGGAAATCCCATTTGGAAAGACAAAACTTCAAAAGTTGAATTTTGGAGTTTTCTAGGAAAAAAACTCTTTAATTTTGAATGTGGAAAACAATTCCTATAACTGAACTTCACTGAGCTTTTAAGAATAAAAACAGCTGTGCAAATTGTTCTGTGGAAGAGATCTATACTGTAAAACTCAGATCCTTAGGAATGAGCCTAAGTCATTCAGTAAAAACTATGCAAAATCTTATCTAGGAATACTCCTGACATGACTAACACTTCAGTTGAATTCATCTGAATTTTGCAGAAAAATACATTCTGTGTAAAAATTAGATACGAATATGGCTCCAGGATTCAGTTTGTTGATGACAGTGATGCTTGCTTTCCAGAAATGTGTGCTTTATTGGCCAGAAAAAAGAGGAATCTATGGGAAGGTTGAAGTCCTTGTTAACAGTGTGCAAGAATGCAAAAACTACACTGTCCGTCAGCTTACAATAAAGGTAATAATCTGCATCTGAGAAGCATCATTCACAATGCTCTCTTTTCTTTATTGCTAAATGAAGTTAAACAAGTGTTTAACAATAAAGTGTTGGCTTTTTTAAAGGGTGTAAATTTTTTCAGGAGGAGCTATGAAGCTGCAAGGTAGGGTTGAGGCCAAAGTACTGGAATACTTATTGTATTGCCACTTTGTATGACTCTGGCAATAAAAAAGGCTTCAAAAAAGAGTGCAAGTTTCATTTTCTTGAATTGCATTTGTTTTGAGGCCCTTTTAGCATTGCCAAGGCAAAGTAAAGGGATTTTAGTTAATGACAGAACTAGCATAGCATCATTCTAAAGAAAGATACGCTGCTCATGTTGTGTGCTGAGTGCAACTACAACCTATCTGAGAGGCTAAAAAGAAGTATATAAAGAAATCTTCATGCTTTCCTGGTTCTCACTAGACATTAATTGTGCAAAATAGGACAGATGCTCCTCCTCTGAGTTAACTTCCCTATTACACTCTCATGCTAACAGATTGACCTGCTGCTCCTGATAGAGCATTACAATAAATAATGTATTGGGAAAATTTGTGTAGTGTTTCAGCTCCAGCACTGAGAAGTGAGCAGAAATTATATCATCCAGTACTAATTACCCTAGCCTATATTTAGCCCCTTGTTGAAGTAAGTGGTAGCAGACTCTTTTGGAGAGAATAACTGAACAAACTGGGATATCTTGTTAATCTAGAAGGGCAGCTCTTCTACATCTTTAACTTCAATACTCTTGTAATTTTAGTAACATTTAGTAACATTTAATCAGAACATTATAATGACCTTTAAAGATAGAAATACATGATAATTTAGACATTCAGAAGCCCACATCAAGCTATTCTCTCTAGATGTTGTTGCTGATATAACACAGACATCTAACAATTCCCAACTGACAATACACTCATGAAGTCAGTAGCCAAATGAACAAAACTTACATAGCTGGAAAAGTCAGTAGTCATAAAACAGAATATACACAGCTGGAAAAACGGGCCAAGTTTTCAGGTGCACAAACCCTTCTTATAATTGTGTGCCTGGAAGCACATCAGTTACATCCTCCAAGTCTAATATAAAAAAATGTTTAATCTCTCTTAACATTTTTACTGTTTTTTACCATAACAGTGTAAGAAATAAAAAGAATACAGTTGTTCATATAAAGTCTTGGTGTTCTTTCCAGCAAGGGAATCAGTCCCGCAGCGTGAAGCACTACTGGTACACGTCCTGGCCAGACCACAAAACCCCTGACAGCGCCCAGCCTCTGCTGCAGCTCATGCTGGACGTGGAACAGGACAGGCTGGAATCACTGGGCAGAGGGCCTGTTGTTGTGCACTGCAGGTAATTAGCCAGCCCTTCTCTTAAGTGACTGCCTAAAGCAAGGCTGCAGCAAATTGCAGCAAATTGCATCAAATAGCCCTCCTAAAGAATGTGTTTGGGGGAAAACAAAATTCCCCAGTTCCTCTTCATGTTAATTGACTTTTTTAGTGACCAGTAGGCAAAGCATATTGCAAAGCAAGTCACTTTTGAGGAGCAAGAATCAGGTACAAATTTGGAGACCAAAACACATCAGTACTGCAATTTGTGAGCATTTTCACAAAAGCAGTCGGTTGGATATTCAAGAGCAAAGTGTTTTTCAGTACTCAAGAATAGAGCTTTATTCACACAAATTATATTATTATTAGAGGATGACCTTCTAATAATTCGATTTTATTGCTTTATATTGATTCATTACCCCATGTTGCAATTTAAATAATGGGAAATAGCACTGGATTTGTTATATTGGTGGAAAGAAATAGATGAAGCAAAACAGAAAGTAAAAATAAAATCAGTATTTTCTTACTTGCTTGTGTCATAACAGTGACGATACGTCTCTTACAGTTGGGATAATATTTATTTTTTTTCCTAGAAGTACATTAAATCAGAACTTTTCATCTTGAACAATTTCTTCCCAGTTCCATATTTAGGAGATTTAGAGAAATGGAAGACAGATTTGAACCACACATAATTTTTGAAAACTAGAATGTGATGAATAAGCAACTTTCCCAAATTTTATGCAGCTGTATTTATCAGGGATTGTAGTTTCCCTAACAATGCAGAAATCTGTGGATAGCTATTGAGATTGCCCTTTTTCTAGTACAGATCTTCAGTAATGAAGGTCTTCAGAAGAATGGGATGTCTGTCTGAGATGAGTGATATGACAGTAAGGTCGTTAAGCATGGGCAGCAATTTATTAATGATTAAAGGGAGATATCATCTCAATTGTGATTAAGATATCATCCCAGTTGTGATTAAAATTCATGGTTCTTCAGTCACAACTCAGCTGTCTATATGTTCACTATGGTCTACAAATCTCACACTCCATTTTCCAGTCAGACAGTTTCTTCCCTTTTTGTCTGAGTGAAGACCTGGACCCCAAATTAATTTTTTAACATTTTCCACCTATTTTCCTGCCATCCAGCATGAAAGCCATGAGGTGCACTGCATTCTACATTACTTAAGCAAGCAACAAAGTGGGGCAGAGATTCCCAAAATTGTTGAGGCCTCAGGGATAAAAAAAATGCCAAAATGGCTGTTTCCCAGCAGGCATCAAGAAAACCTGGGGAGCTATGGCACCAAGTCCTTCACCATCCTGCAGAATCCCAGGAGAGAGAGTTAACTTCATCAGCATGGGTCTAGGTCCTTTTTGCCTCCATGGTTAGAGGTATGGTTAGCAGAACCCCTGTATACTTTGAGGACTTTAAACATAAAGCCCTACTGAATTTTGGTTTTAGGTTGGTTTCTCCTCCTTTTCAGTACATATCTCCATCATTTGCTTGGACTGGGCCTGAGAGTACTCAGATTTTGCAGTGCTAATGAAACTTGGTTTTCTTACCATACACTTGTGAACAATGTGAAAAAAATGTAAGCCTCGTGATACCCACAACTGGACTGCTGGAACAGTGCACACTTTCATTTCTCTCTATGAAAGTGAGCTGAGAAGTCATCCTTGCTGGACATGCACCCAGGAACTGTGGGTTGTAGCAATTCCAAGTTTCTTTTTTTTTCTATTTTTGTAGCTATTTAGTGTTTTCCATGTAGTTCCTGGATCTGTGAACTTCATTCTCCTTTTAAATTTTGCCTTTTTTTCAGTGCTGGTATAGGAAGAACTGGATGTTTTATTGCCACAGCCATTGGTTGTCAGCAGTTAAAGGAAGAGGGAGTTGTAGATGCATTGAGCATTGTCTGCCAGCTACGAATGGATCGGTGAGTTCCAGAAGAACCACAAATCAGTCAATGATTCTGAAATAATTACCAAAATGATTTGGTAATGATCAGTAATTATTCAATAATGATTCTGAAAACATTTTCACAGTTGAATGTTACTGGCTGCCATTGCTTTTGCTGACTTTTATGACCACATTAACTGAATAATCAAGGTAACATATGCATTTAGGTCCTGAATAAGGAATCATATTGTTTTCTGGGTGAAACTTGCATTGAATGAAATGACAACCCTATAGTTGCCGGGCACTTGCCACTTCTCTTTTCCCCCATTAAAATTTTCTGCTTGCTGTCTGTATCATCCCATTGGGACACAAGAGAGGTGAGGCAATCTGGAGACAAGGGATTTTCTTTGAGCCTGGGTTGACAAAGAAATCCAGGCTCACTGAATGTGTAGCTTCTTTGAGCACTGGAGAAAGACAAATCTGGTGTTGTTGCTATTTCATCAGCTGTGCTGGGGGTCCTTTTGAATTGAGTTGGCAAATTTACCCAGCCTAAGAAAATACCAAGGCATTGGTTCCAGACTTTTCTGAAGTCAGATCAATTCCCTGAGTGAATTCACAGCTTGGGAGCAGGAACAGTGTAAGCCAGCATTGTTGCAGAGTGCTTTGTTTTGTGAAACCATAGCTGAAGAGGGATTTGTGTTTTGAAGGAGGATGTGGATATTGTGCACAGTGGAAACTGTTGGTTGGGTTGTACTTTTCTTTCTTCTTCTGCTTGGAGAAACAGGATTTTGTATAAAGTAAATAAACAGAATTGCACCAAGAATAGAGGAGTCTCCTCTTCTGCTGTAGCTACAGTTCATATAATCTCCTTGCAAGTATCTTAACTGCTTCTGACATGCGTGTCTTCTTTAAATGAAAAAAATACATAGGATGCAAATGCTGAAAAATAGCTTAGGTCAAAGGGTTAATATAGAATTTTTCATGTTGTAAAAATCTCTGAAAGGTACTGGAACCATGAAGTGCAGAAGGACCAGAATCCATACAGTTGACTGTATTTATGGATTATCTCCTCTGCCTTCCCCTCCCATATGGCTTCATCATACTAGACATTGTAATATGAGCTTTACAGGGCGACATGAGCCACTCGGAGTGTAAAATTCTCCAAGGGGAGTTATTGACCTAAAAATCTGAGCGACAAAATAAGAAGGAATAGCTGAGAGAAAAATGCTTACTCTGTTTTAAATTACCAACTGCAAATTTCCAAACCTCTTTTCTGAATATCTATCTGTCTTATTGAGAAAGGTTTGAAGAGTTCTTCCCCATTTTAGTATTTCTATTATGAAAAAATCTTTTTCTCATTGCTTTGCAATCTATTATAGAGAAGTGAAAGCAAACTCTGGTCTGCCTTTTAATATCCCTGTTTCAGACATAAAAAAACAACCCAGATTTTCAGCATTATTAACTGACAACACAATTTTATTGAGTGGATCTGCCTAATGAACTTTCTTTTACATATTAGTATCCTAGATAAACTTGGAAAGAGAATGGAAATCTGACCCAAATATAACATTCATAACAGCAATTTCCATGACACAAAGCTTGTTATAAGAATTGTTAAATATTGTGATTTGTACATTTCTGTATTTTTTCAAGTTTCAGGTTGTATAGACTATAGAGATCTTGCTTCATATTCGCTGGCATTGCCTGAGACAAAGAGTATGTCTCTGTTTTAATTTTTAAAGACATTTTTCTGGATAAAACTCAGTAACCAAAACCTGTCTTCTTTTCTTGGTTTTTTTATTTTTTCCAATTGGGCATATTGCAGAATGAATCTCACTGACCAGGCAGTCAGTTTATAGTCATGATTATTAAGGCAAAGCTTAGCAGCCCCTAAGACTACAGTAGCCACTGCCAGCCCTATCAGATCATGGGTCCATAAAGTGGCCAAGAGTCATTGTTACATGGACAAAGCTCAGTAAGACTGGCCTCCCCTGTTGTCACAGTCCTGAAATGGTGGCCACTGGCAGCTAATGTGTGAGACAGGGTCATTACACATGTCATGAAGCTGGCAAAATGAACTTAAAGCCCACTAGGCCTGGCTGCAAGAGCTGGCTGTGGCCATCATGGTGTTGCACTGCCAGGATGGCCAATGTTAGCAGTGGGGTACAGTCATGAGCGGAGCAGGATCAGTGCTGAGGCTGTCTTCCTCATTTATTCATTTATATGCTGGCCAGCAGTTTTTTCTTCATGCATCACATTGCACTCAAAAAAAAAAAAAAAAAAAAAAAGAAAGGAGAGTAGGATGGCCTAGGAGGAGGTACACTGAGTATTTTTGGAATCAACACATCAGGGATGTCCACTCTTATGTGGAGTTTTTATCACATGGGTCCATGACCACATTTCTACCAAAGTGAATCGAGCAATAGGAAAAAGAAAAGAGCTGACTTGAGGGACTCACAAGTAGTGTTGTAGTGACTTACCAATGCATTCCTATTGCCCAGCATGTTGAATGAAAACCAAACAAGCATCCAGACAAATTGCATATGGTGGCAAAAAGTTATGCTGGAAAATAGTTTAATTAATGGCCCATGTGACTCTCCCTGGAAACAGAGTTTTAAATAAGCACTCCAACAGAGATTGAGACAGGACAGAGCTGTTCCTAGGAAGGGTATGTCCAGGTACCACTTCCTTGTTAGCTGTTTAGTGTAAGTTAAGGGGTGAATGGATCTGACAGTAATCATCAGCGCTGAGCTGATATGAAAAAATGGACAATCCACTCAAAATATTGGCCCAGGATGTAAATACAGCCATGGTCTGTGTGAATTTGTAAAAAGACAGACCCACAGGCCTGCTCAGCTTGCTTTTTTTCCCAGTTCATTTTTTATATTTTGCAACAGAAACAGGAAATGTTTGATGTGAGGCATCTTCAAGACTTACTGTGACATCGAGAAACTTTGCACATTCTTAACCTTAAAGGCACATTCTTGGAATGACATCCGATAACTTTGCTCTTGGCTCCTCAGACAGGATGAAAAGAGTTTTCAGTGTGCGTCAATTCATTGTTTAAGTGTTTTGACTAATGGCCTCAGGTTAAAAAAAAAAATAATCCCAAACCCTGCATCACATTAATTCTGGAGCAGACTGCATGCAGCTGCACTAGCAGCAAGCCAGAGGGCAGGGTAAAAGACCTTTTATGCACTCACTGCTACCCGAGCAAAGATGGTCACAATCCCTGAGCCCTCAGGATACCAGGGTCTGTTTCTTCCAAGCAACAGCCCAAAGAGTCTCAGAGGCAGAGAGCCCAGCAGCTCACAGAGTAGCTGACAGTGCAGGCTAGCAAATAGACAAAGGGTGCACACCCACAGGTGCTGTAGCTGTGGCTACATCCCTTCTGGACACTAGGGACATAGGAGAGGAAACCTCCCT
This sequence comes from Agelaius tricolor, assembly GCF_023055355.1. Taxonomy (NCBI): domain Eukaryota; kingdom Metazoa; phylum Chordata; class Aves; order Passeriformes; family Icteridae; genus Agelaius; species Agelaius tricolor. The sequence continues at coordinate 34,829,345 of NW_027269263.1, forward strand.
CCTTGAGCAAATTTCCTCCTGAAACGCTCTTCCACACAGACATTTCCACAAACCAATGTCTTGGGATCACAGATAATTCCTGCTATTAAATGTGAGCCTTGCATAAGAATGAAGGTAAGAAGGACTTGGGATATTGATAGATGAAAAATTGAACAGGAGCTGGCAGTGTGCACTTAGAGCCCAGAAAAGCAAGTGTATCTTGGGCTGCATCTAAAGCAGTGTGGCCAGCAGGTCCAGGGAGGGGATTCTGCCCCTCTGCTCTGCTCTGGTGAGACCCCATCTGGAGAGCTGCATCCAGGTTTGGGCTCCCCAGGGACAAAAAAGGCATGTGCCTGCTACAGTGGATCCAGAGAAGGGACATGAAAATGGTCAGAGGGACAGAACACCTCTCCTATGAAGAAAGTCTGAGAGAGGTGGGGCTGTTCATCCTGGAGAAGGATCTGGGGACATGTTTTTTCTGCATTTCAGTATGAAAGGGGGCTTATAAGAAAGACAGAGAAAGCCTTTCTACCAGGGTCTGTAATGATAGGACAAGAGATAATGACTTTAAACTTAGAGAGAGTAAATTCAGATCAGATATAGGAAGAAATTCTTTACCTTCCCATCTCTAGAAGTGTTTAAAACCAGGTTGGATGGGGCTGTGAGCAACCTCATCTTAGGGGAAGATATCCCTGCCCATGGCAGGAGGTTTGGAAGTAGGTACTCTTTAAGGTCCCTACCAATCCAAACCATTTTGTGGCTCAATAAATCCCGTGTATAATGGCACTGACAAGGCTAAGTAGTCTAAACTTCTGACTAAGACTCATATGCCCTTAAGCTGGCAGAGATATGGACTGTTTGCCCTTACAAGGTTCAGAAGCATCATAACCTCCAAATTGTGCCTGCTAACACAGGGCAGACACCATGGTGCTGGGCTCAGCCCCTACAGTCTTACACATGCTTTCCTGGGGTTTTTAGCACTGAAGAGGAAGGAGCAAGGATCACCGCCACAAACAGCCTAGTGCAGCCAAGATTGTTTTAACCTGCCCTTTCTGCTAAGTTCTTCTCCCTGGATGTGGTCCCTTCCCCCACCCCTTCGACACAGCAGATCTAACCTGGGAAGTGCACTCCATTAGAGAACATCTTGGGGGAACATTGATGAGGAAGGCAGGGAGGGAAGCTGTTTGGGAAGGGGCTGCGTGGGCAGAGCAGGATGCAGCAGCCAGGAGGAAGGAAGGAGACTAGGCAGCACAGAGGACCGGAGCAAAGCCCTCCCATCACCTTTAGTATCTCGCTGCATCTCCAGGCAGGGGACAAGCACAGAGGAAAGCAGCTGAAGGCAAAAGGCAGCCAAGAGTTAAGAATTTCTGGATGTCTTTGCTGGCAAAACTACGAGTGCTTCATTTTGGGCTGGATGGGACCATTTAATAGCCTGTGATTTTCTTCCTAGGAATAGCATATCATAAATAGCCATGTGGCTCACTAAAAGGTGTTCTATATTTGCCCGAGCTCATTGGAGGAACACGGACTGCTGCTCACTTGCCTAAAGAAGTACATACTATTTTAATTATGATTTTCCTGCCATAGCCATTTAGCCATCCAGAAGCACTGAAGAAAATAAAAGGACCTGGTGGTTGTAGATAACCTTCAATAATACTGAAGGACAATACTTGTTGTGGAAGTTTTACCATTTTTCAAATATCTTGGTATATCAGTACTACATTTGTTGTTAGGGATCTCATGAGATTTTCAGACCTGCTCCTGCAAGATATCTGGTTCCAACAGTGCTCTGGATCCAAATACCTCGCAAATTTAAATGTTTCAATGAACTGAAGCCAGATGTGACACATATCTTAATGTCTTCATTCTCACTAAGGCCATTTGGTCTTTCATCATCCCAAAGGTAACTAGCTGCTCCAGGATGCACTGAGGAGGAAGCAAGAGCTTGTTTCTAGAAGCAGAGTAGATAGCTTTGAATACCCTGGCAGATGAGATAATAGAAGTGGTATAAAGTAAACTTGAGGCCTTGGTCCATGAGAAGGGAGACCTTGAGTACCTCAGTATTGACAGAAAGAGTTTCACTTTAATTTCAGAGCTAAATGGTAACGCTTCTATCCCACCTACCTCCTGTAGGACATCTCCTTCCTATCGCACTGTAACCAGTACTGGAGATCTGGGACTTGATCCTCATGCTTAGACCTGAAGAATTAATTGTTACCTGGTGAATGTATAAGAAGTAGGCATTTAATCCAAGCTGGCTGCAACTATTCTTTTTATGGTTAAGTTGAACTCTTTTGCATTGTTGGTGGTGAAATGATTCACTGCTGTAAAATTTTGTAGGTGGTGGCTGTTCAGACAGGATGCATTGTAGGCGTTAGAAAGAGGACAGGAAGAGCTGTTCTCTGCACAGGCCATCTGCAGGTCACAGAAGGTTACATTTTTAGTGAAGGACAAAAATGAAAGGCCAGATTCTGTATACTTCCTTGCTCCATCAGTGGTAATGCTGCATCCATGTATCTGGCCTTCCTTGCCCAAGTGATTGAGCAAAATTCTCTTTGAATATACTGAATTTGAAATGTAGGTTTTAACACTGTAGATTCCACATGTTTTCTTCTCTAATTCTTACTCTGATGGAACCAGGAATTCTTCATGTTGGGCATGTGCTGGATGCCATAAGCTGTGAAGAAAGTAATTCTGCTCTGACAAATATCTCCCACTTACTCAAGCAAATTGTAAATCAAAAACTGAGAAAAGGGCTTGTGTCATCTGGTGGTCAGGGGGCTGGCAGGAGCTGGAGGGTGTTGCATTCTTAAGAAATAAGATTTCAGTGCAGTTTGTTTCCTTTTCAGGGGTGGAATGGTTCAGACCAGCGAGCAGTATGAATTTGTGCACCATGCACTGAGTCTGTATGAAAGCAGACTTTCTGCAGAAGCTGTCCAGTGAAGCTGAAGAGGGTAAAACCAAATGTCAGTCTCTTGAGGTAATCTGTTTCATTACCTACCAGCAGCTTCTTCAAGGAGTCTACTGCAGTGGGAAAGACGGCTTTGAGGCCAACTTCTCATAGGATTATGGATGGTTTGGCAAAAGCACAGAGATTGCTGGACCCTCACTATGTATGAATGTATTGCGAGCTTCCCAAAAATGATTTATAAAGAAGGTACTGTACTGAAATTACACATGGATTCTGTGTATGTATCTAAAGGTGGGTTTAATTCTGTAATGCTGATATCTGCCATATGGAATGTATGTATGTGCTACTGCTGCAGTCAGATGGACATTGGGACTTCTACAGAAGAAATGTTTAACAAGTGTATAAAAGCTTTGACGTTTGCAAACTGTCTTGTGAATGGACTGTCAACTGTACTGTAAAGTGCTATTACTGATTATGTGGTGAGCTTGTTTCTTGGCCACATAATATTCTTGCTGCTAAAATTGCAAGTGTTCAACTATGGATTAAAAAAAGGAGATAATAAAAAAATTTTAAAATCTTGTTTTTGAAAATATTCAAAAGCAGTTAATATTTTATATGGAAATATATGTTCTTCATCCTATTAACTATTAAATGTGTACTTACTGTAGGTCTTACAGAGCAGTTGCAGAGCACAATGTCTGTTATTCAGTGTGTATGTATTTACCCTAAACTGTTGATTGTCTTAGAACATGCTTCTGCTACAGACCTGAATCCAGTGTATTTGTAAATTGTGTAAGTCATTCTACTTTTAAAAGAAACTTTGTAGCATATATTAAATGGTAAGGATTTTAAATATTTGTCTGTCTTTTATTAACACAGAAATTTTTGCATATGTTGTTTATCTGCTCTATTTCTTTCAGTAAGAGATAGATACCTTTAGTGATACAGACTCTTCCATGACAGGTTATACAAGAAAGAAAATGCTGCTATGACTGTTTCCTTTATTGCTCAGTAAAAGTATGTTTTTAAGAGATATGCGAAGTTGGCATTATGGCTTACAGCACTGGGAGGTCTGTTTACAGGGTGTCATGAGTTTTTAATGCAGTGATGTTGACTTTGCTTCATACTGCTAATAAATTACCCTTAATATAAAATATTAACTGAAGTCTCTGTTCTTGCTTAGAGTAGTTAATGCACACACACTCTTGTACCCCTATAAACAGGCTCAGTCCAGCACAATTTGGACAGTCTCCACCATGGCTTCCAACCACTTGGGAACCAATCCAGAGGGCACAGGCAATCCCCAGTGACATGGAGCAAGGTGCACCACCTGATGGAAAGGCAAAGCCAGCATCACTTGGTTCCTCAGGGGGAGTTTCTGTAAGACCTGGTACAGATGCCAGAGCTTTGCCTCCTCCTCTTCCCCTTCCTCCCCACGCTCCACTTGGCTTTTAGAACTTGTAGAGTTAGAAATATATTGAGATCTTGCTTGATTGTGTATAGTTACAAAAAATACATGTTTTTCCTTGGATAATATAGAACATAGTCAGCACCATCCAGATGACCTGTAGATTTGTAATAGTTCACATGCAACAAATTACACAAAAGTATGATCCCCTTTCTTTTAGTCTAAAGAGATTCAAAGATTCAATAAAATCTCTTTTAATTTCCCAGGTGCTTGAAAACTTCTCTTTTGCTTGTATTTTTCCAAAATAAACCAACTAGTAAACTGAAGAATCATATTAAAAGGACAAAGTGCTGTAAAACCCCCCAAAACAATTGAATAGAAGGAAGTGCTCGTCACTGACTTTTTCCCCCGTGAAGGCACATTTCCTTCCTAGCCTTCGCTTCACTTATCTGAGGTGGGTTTTTTTAAGAGAAGCATGGGGAGTTGCTAGAGGGAAAATGGATTCTTTATTTCACGTCCTGGTTTCTACCTGTCTTGCCTTGACATTCTCAGGTAAGTGTCTCTCCCCACTTCCCCTCTGCTGAATTGCTCTTTCTGCCAGTGAGCAGAGCCCTCCGGCACAGCCGGTGACTTAAAGAAACCGAGTCACCTCTTCTCTGGGCTTCATACCAGAGGAATGAGGGCAGGGCCAACACAGCCATTCTGTTTAGATTCCTTTCCAAAGGAAAATAAACTGCCTTCTTCTTTGCTGGAAATACATCTTCTTTTTTTTAAGAAGATCTCCTGATAGACAATCCAGGAGCTGATTTTTTGGGACAAATGCTTCAGACAGGAGATGCCTGTCTTTTATTCATTCTTATGAAACTTCAGAGACAAGAACTTTCTGTAATGCTTAGTTAGAAAATTCCCAGATCTGTAAAAACAGGGAAATGACAATATCAATTGAGGGAAATAAATACACATTTGGTTTAGCACTTGGTAACTAATGGGGCTGGAAATGTTTGAGTAACTGAGATTAAAAACAAATAACAACCTAAACTTGATATGGCAGGGAGGCTGCATTTGAAATAACCAGTTCTGTGTTCTGTAACAAGTATGCATTTTGCTTGGTAGCTTTGTGGGGTTTTGATTAATGCACTGTAATTTTCTTCATTTGAGTAGCTGGTGTTGATCTTTAAGTGTGGTGACACAGAGAGCTAATCTTACGTGAATTGGAATGGTCACAAAGCTAACAGCTAGAGACTTTGGAATAAATCCAGTAAAACAGATGTGCTTCCTACCAGTAAAGAACCTCCATTCCTGTAACACAGGCATTGAGAGATTCATCAATTTGTGAATATCCTCCTACGTTTCCCTCAGAAACATTATGAATTTTACTAAAACAACTTTTAGGCAGTAAATTATATTTTTAAAAGTCTGTTGTAAAACTGAAACAGAGACTGAGAATTCATGTAGACGTGTTTGCTTTCCAGCAGGGGAAATGAGGGACTGGTGTTTGAATTTGATAGTTCTTGGATTTCTTTTATATCCAGTTTAATTTTTTCTTATTTTTATGTATAATGAAGGTCAAGATAACCTTGCCACAATAGCTTGGGATTTTGCATTTTCATTATTTATGTTACCAGCACATGCATCACGTGGGTGTTGTGTTTGGAGGGGTTTTTTTAAAATAGGTTCAGCTTCTGGAAGTTTCATGAAAAGTTCAACACTCAGAAAGTGGGAAGAGAAATTTATTTGCTGATGTATTTTAAATCATTGGTAATTTGCTTTTTGTCAAGTAAATGTGTAATCAATCGTATTTTCGTGGAATTTTCCTTTTCCAGAAGGGTTTCTGATTATCCATGTCCAGAAACAGCAGTGTCTTTCAGAAAAGAGAGGAGTCATTATGGAAAAGTGCAATATGACTGACCTGAACCAGAAGTGGCAGTGGATGGCAGATGACAGGCTCCTCCATGTGAAGTCTGCCCAGTGCCTGAGCATCTCCACACGCTCTGCTCTGTCATCTCGCAGCATCACTGTCGATTGTCCCCAGGCAGTCAGGTGGAATTGCCACGAGGATGGGCTCCTGAAGGTGGCCAACAGCTCCCTTTTCCTCACAAAACAAGGTCAGAAGGTCATGGCCAAGCGGAGTAAAAAATACCTTCATACATGGATGCAACTAAAAGCCAGCGAGACGGGAAAACCTGTTTATGTAAATCTGTGCTCAAAGCAAGGTGAGTTATTCCTTCAAGAAAATATCCTGGGAGTTTTGGTAACAAAAATGTCTCTGTTATGCTAATACTAACTCAAATGTGAAAAATTATGATATTTTATTCATACAGAAGAATGTTTTTCACAGTCGAAAAGCATTTTGAGAACTATTTAAGAACAGCTGAGATGAGTGCTGTCTTTCTCACAACTGGTGAAGTTTTTAATCCACTTTATATTTTCAGGATGTCTCTCCTTTTGTCTACTCCCAATCTTTGGATCAATGAGCTTATATGTAACCTCAGCTCACTATTAGTGTGTCATTTCCTTTTTCCATTTCTAAACTATGGGTACTGATTCCTAGTACTTTTCAAAAATGTAGAGGCAAAGAAGTTCTCCTCCCCATTCATTTTATCATACAAATACAGATCCAATCTGTCAAGAGCAAAAAGACATCTGAAAATCAAACACATGCACAATTATTTCTCTGATTAACCTAAATGCATTATTAGAACAGTCATGGCTTACACATTTGCATGTTTACTCAGTGTAATTTTGCTCTTAGATGCCATGTACATGAGAGCACTCAAAATCCTGAGAATAATGAATTGAATTGAAAGTCTCAGAAATTTTTGGAAAAGCACCTTGAAATGCCAAGGTCTGTGCACATACCTACAGCCATACAGATATACCTACAGTATATCTGTGTACTTGTGGGTTTCCATATCCACAACAAAATGGAAGGTACAGTGGTTGGAATACTGCTTGATAATGCTTCTTCAATGTCCCATTGTCAATCCTTCCCGGCAAAGATGTTGATATTGTTCTTCTGCAATATTAAGCAATTTTTCACAGTAAATAAGAACAACCTACAGACATCTTTTTACTGTTAATTCTTGTCTTTACAGGGTTAAAAAAAAAGTTTTATGACTGAAAACTGTTGCATATGTCCAAGTTTTCAGAATGTTTAAACCAAATCCTCATTCTTTCTAAACTCTTAGTTATTGTAAGGCAGGGTACCATTTTTTCAGCAAATTTGCACTTGCAGAACTCTGCTCATAGGACTACTCACCTGAGTGGAGGCATGAAAGGATAGTGTGCAGTACCAGGGAATGGAAAAGTGGCCATGATGCCATCCCAGTCCTCCCATACATGTTAGAGATTAAAAAGGCAAAATCATTTGAAGTCCTGTGGGATGCATATGGCTTGCATATTCAAAGACACTATGAACAGTTCAGATGAGGTGCACAGGTAGTGTTATTTCCTTTGGGTGGAGTGTGGCCTAACAAAGTTAAAGTAACCTTACACACTTTTCTTAATCATCCCCAGAGGAGAAGCAATTTAAGACCAATAAGTACTAAGACAATTGTCATGAGATATTAAAGCACCTTCTCATTTGTTTACTGTGTTCAGTTCTTAAATGAATTTGCCTTGATTTTCCTGAAATTCTCTCCATAGACAGGTCTGTAAATCCTTTCTAAGAGTGTTACTTACCTTATTTTTGACAGCTCTGGGAAGCTCTGCTGAAAAACCAAGAAATTATTGTAATCCTCAATACCCAAATAAGAATTATAGGACTATAAGAACTTCATAAAGTGGAAGTACTGTTAAGAGATTAATTTTCCAAATAGTAGTAAGTACTGTGATAACAATATCTAATGCCCCCAATTCTGGTCATGGCATCCATATGCTTGTGAAAATCTTCAATGCTAAATGTGTAAAATTAGTCTTCCAAGAACATCTATCTGCTTTCAGTACAAGCAGAAGTGGATCAGCCTAAAATAACATATTTGGTCTATATTTAGCTAAGGTAGTAAAAATTGAGCAAAATCTTTGGAGCTGAAATGGCTGTAAGTTTTTCTCCTCCTAAGACCACATTTTGCTATAATTTACCCTCTATTTTCACAGTTCTTATAGAAAGAGTTCTCTTTTGGCATAGGACTAGCTCACTGAATTGCATCCCAAACATCACTCCAGATAGAGTAGAAGCTCCAAACCCAGTAACTGCAACTACCTTTTATTCTGGACCTTACTCAAACATCAAACATTATTTTTCTAAACCTGGGGAAAGTCTGAGCTTGGATTTGGATTTCAAATCATCCGAGATGTGTTTGGATTTACATGTTTTGTAACAGTCCTAACCTAAATGACTGTTTGCGGAAACCAGGATCAATTTGGGAATGTAACCCCTCTCTGCTCACTCAGAGGTAATTCCAAATCTAGCAGCAAACAGTCCTTCTCACACAAACTCATGTTTGAATCAGGCCTCCAGCTGAAACAGCTAACATGAAGAATGGTCCTAAGGTATCAATATCCCTTGAGAAAGTGAGACTTCATTTCCCACCAAATTCATGAGGACATTCTGGGCAGAGTGAGAAAAAATCTCTGTAATGCTAAAGCCTTCTTTTCACCAGCCCACTGTTGGGTTCAGAGCTTCTCTAAGCTTAGAAACCAGGAGAAGGAACAGGAATGGAAACAGGCAAGAGGAAAAGATGAGGCAGTTGAAGAGCTAGAAGGCAGGATGACTGAAAAAGAACACAGAATGTTGCATGTAAATAACACTTGTGGAACAAATGTCCACCATTAATGCTGACAGACTAACACTGATGTCACTCCTGAGCTTCTTTTGTTCTGGGTAGGTTAATTTCAATAAAATATCCAATTAAGAACAGATGCAATGCTATGTGGCATCTTGAATATTACCAGCAAACCTCAAAACCACTGCTGACCAAAAATTATTCACTAAGCAGGGAATTACTTCAAATGAGTAGTAGACACAAGGCCAAGCTGTATGCTGCAGTTATGCACTGAGCTCTGGAGACTGTCACACAGGCTGTAGAGCAGTCTGGATACAGAAGGTGACAGTAACTGTTTTGTAATATGATGTTCTTCATTGCATTTCTCTTCTATCATATCATACATGGTAGGGACAACCCTAGAACTGTGGATATCAAGACATTCAAAAAGAGTAGCTGATTTTGTGGAGGGTTTACTTACAGCTGTGTGCCAAGCACTGAAGAACCATAGTGGGATCCACAAAGATATAAAACATGTTGGATAAGGAATTCAAATAACAACTGGAACATCTTTCTATCTCTTGTTTGTTTCCAGCCTGAAATAGACAAAATACCAGATACCAGGTATGAGCTGAAGTCTGATGTGCCATCTGATGTTCATGCTGTTCCTTCCCCCTTTTCTAGCCTTGGCTCTTGTCTGGGATCATTTCTTTCACATAAGCTTCTCTCTTACCCTTATCCCTCTTTCAGTTTAGTTGTTTCATAATCAGAACTTCAGCTAAGTAAATTCACATCCCATTGGTGATGCTTCAGTGGCTGAGATGGAGCACAGGAGAGACCAGAGCAGTGCATACTCCAAGCGTGCTCTGAACCACTGGAGCAGCAGTAGCACTGCAGAACATGGGAAGACACAGGCTTCTTGGGACTTTTGGGAAGGTGGGAAAGCACCAAAGAAAGATGGCAGAAGCACAGAAAAGGCAGAAACTCTTACCTATTTTTGAAATAATTAAATAATTAAATTAAATATCTTAGACTTTAAGCTTTCCACACTTTTAGTGTTTGTAGATACTGCAATAATCCATACATAAGTTCACTACCAGTTGTAATTTTTTGTGTGTGGAACTTTTACAATTTTCTTCAGGATAAATTAGAACAGTGATAAACGATATTTTCATTCCACCTTTAAGTTGACCCAAAATATTTTTTCCTAAAATACCTTTACTGAAATTCATTTTAATCTCTCCAAGTTATTTTATAGGGTTTTCTAAGTATAAGATTTTGCTAACACATATGTGAACCCATTAAATATCAAAAATTACTTGAATCTTCTTTCTTGGGTCAAAGAAATACATGGTTGACCATTTCTGCTGAGCTTCACCTAGTTAAGGAGAGGTATCAATGTCAGATCCTTGGACATAATTTCAAGACTGTACAAAATCCAACAGCATACTGATAGAAGCTCAGAGATAAATATAGGTTTAGATTTTCTAAAAAGAAAGGGAGAAATCTGCAGTGTAGCCTAGGTCCTTGGGTTTTGTAAATTTCTAAAGCCTCAATGAGCCACAGCACAAAGAATATAGAACAAAACCAGCTCAGCTACTTTCATAGGGAAAAAAATGGAACAATAGGCACAGCTTCCAAGAGCAATCAGGCATGTCCTGCTTTATAATTTCATCTTTGCTAGTGCTAACAACTTTACTGGTATTTTTCATTATTACATTATCTCTATTTTGTGTGGACCTTCATGTGGATTTGAACTTTCAGCTGTCTAAATAGGTGTAGGTGTCTGAAGGAAGGGATTATTTCACTTACCTCAACAAGGTGCTTTTTGTCATTTGAGATGCTCCACAATATTCCACATGATCTCTGGCTGCCAGCCCAGAAAGACACAGGTCTCCCATAAGTGTTATGAGAGCCTGGGCAGACGCCCCAGATGCCCTAGGGCAGTTCAGATTCCACTAGGTTTAGGCAACTGAACCAAGACCTAGGTGTCCATGTAATTTCTGCATATCTGAGCTCTCTTCAGTAGAGGTATAATCCATGGAGTTAGTGGAACTAGATGCCCCTCCCAGTGACCAAAAATCCACTTCAGGGTGAGCTGGAACTACTCATAGTGTCAGAAATAGGGCTGGTACAGCAATGGTGTTATCATCATAGTTATATGGATGTTCTGCTACAACTGATGCTGAAAGAACCTTTCAGTGGCAACTTCAGCATTTCAAAAACAAGCAAGTAAAACAGCAGCTCAGGATTAGACTGGAGTTTGGAGACATTCAACCTCTCTGACATAAGATACAAATGATACTAACTTCTACAACATCCAAATAAAGGAAAAAAAAAAATTTAAGCACCACAGATTTTGCAGGTTTTAAAAGTCACGTTGAATGGGAAAGAAAGGACATTCAGAGAATTTTGTTTTTCTTTCATACCTCAACATACAACAGAAATCTGAATTATGCTTCTTTTATTTACAAGTAATTAGGTAAAAAGATAATTCATTTTGTCCTGCACATAAAGAGATCTTAAAGCAGCCCCTTCTTGTTTCAAGTCTTGCAGAGAGTTAGATGCAGTTTTATGGAGTATTTTGTATCTCATACACAAAATATCTGATTCAGTTATGTTTCACTAGCAGTTCAGCCTTAGTTTTCTGAAACTGTGCTCTAATAGAGTAGGCAGATCAGTACAATGTGAGCTATTTCAGAAAGCTGCACTGTGCCAGCTCAGCTGAGGCTGAAAGCACCACTGTAGGGTTCTCAGCTCTTGGCAACTGACCAGCACTTTTGCTGTTCCTACATGGAAATGTATGGCAGTCCCTTCCTTGTCAGCAGCCTGCTGCTGTGTGGGTGGATGGGGTTTGCAGTACACTCCGTGGATGAAATATGCACTTAGTCAGAACATCATCATTTCTCCTGGGTGTGCTACTGATTATTACAATATTATGCTCACACACTGTATATCATGCAGCCACTAGTGATCAACATCAGTGTCAGCGCTGCTGTCCTGTTCCCAAGAACAGTTTTATGACCCATTTCCAAAGAGGCTGCTGGAACAATGCTAAACACATCTGAAAAATACCACTGTTGAGATTTCTGTGTACTTCACAAATGTCCAGAGAGGAGGTGTGTTTTTTCTGGTTAAAAAATTTGGAACTCAAGTTGTGTAGAAATCTGCTACATGGGCCTTATAATATGCAATTGTCTTTTTTTAAGTGCCTGCTACTGAAGAAGGGCTGTGAGGGTCCTTATGCTAGGATCACAATAGTGGCTTTACTTAGAAGATAAACATGAATTCTGACTTTCTTAAAGTGGGTAACAGATATGAACCCCATTAGTCAGTCCACTGTAGGATATATGGAAAACACTGGTACATATATCTGAAGTTCCAGTATGGCATAGTTCTGTACACAAGTCGCTTCTATCCACAGGCTACAGGTAACAGACTGTAACCAGTATTTTCTGGGAAAGACCCTTTAGCTTTAAACCCAGAATAGCCTGAAGCTTATTAACATGAAAGGTTGGGTCATGCAGTGACCAAATGCTTGTTCATGGGATCTCTGTGGGATGGTGGAACTTTTCTGAGGACCAAGTGTTTTGCTTCCAGGGATGTTGAGCTCTCCCCTCAGCTCCTGCACCAAGAATGCCAGTTATTCCCTGGCTGCTGAGTCCCATAAATGTCACTGGCAGCACCAGCTTCCTTTTATGGAGGAACAGCTTTCCTAAAGCACAATTGCACTGGAATGCAAACGCCTTCCTGCTGGAATCACTGCTATTTTTCTGTAAATTAAGCTAAAAAAAATGTTTAGAGTGTTTTCATGTTGGGTGTGTAAATATATATTTAGAAACCCAAATGTGTGGGGTTTTTCTCTAAGAGATTGCTGACTGCAGATATACTCTTTTTTTGCTTTCTTTCTATCAATAAGTTCTACTTCCTGCTGAAGTAGGAGAGAGATATCTCAGAGACATCTGAAAGGCATAGAACTCTTTCCAAGTCCTCAGGGCTAGGATTTCTAGTTGCTACTCTAGACTTTCAGAGGCCCACAACAATTAGGATATCTCCAGGAACAATGACTGTCATGGAATCTAGACTAAGTCTGGACTTTTGTCAGCTAATGGGTTTGTTGCAGCACCTGATGTCAGGTTGAGCACAAGGTTCCTGTCCTTCTGGTGGGAACCATGAAGGTATGTGACATGGGACCACAGCAGACTCTGCACCTCAGGCTCTCTACAGGGGGTTATGCAAAGGCAGCAGCATGAAGATGATCGTGCAGTTAGATGAGACCTGAGGTTTCAATGAAAACCTTTGCACAAGCAATTTGGAAAAAATATTTAATCAACATTTTTTGTAATTTAATGGAGACTTTGATTTTTTTTTTTTAATTTATTTCCAGAAAAGCACAATTAGATAAAAGGAAAGGAAATATCTACGCTGGACACTAACCCATTCCAGTGAACTACTACTTTTCAAAAAGTTCCAGAATCATGTACCAGATGAACATATTGTGCTGTCAAGCACAGCAAATACTTGCATGGAAATGTTTCCTACTAGAGTTTACAATCTTTTCTGTGCAAATCAGAGTGCTGCAATATTCTTTACATAAACATGTTAACATATATATTTACACATATACAAAAACTTGATAATGTTGATTTTGTGGAAGCTCACCCATTGCTCCTTTGGGTAAGAGGTAATTACACCTTGCCCAGCTAAGACATCATAATTGCACACCAAGTAATTGCATTTGAAAGCTTCTACTGCAATTTAACCCAGTCACTACTTTGTTTTTAAAGGATTTGTGAGCTAAAATTGTTATAAATGGCAACCAGCCCAGTGGCTCAGCAGCAAAACAAGGTTCTGTGATGCTGGAGACCCCAGTTCAAGGACAGACAAAGTGTCTTGGGCATTGAGCCAATACACACTAGCTGTGTTACAGCAATGGCTGGGCAGCTTTTTGTGAGAAGGGGCCAGTGAGTAATTCCAATAGTTTAGCTGAAATGTGATGCTACCAGATGTAGAGGCCACCACAGCTTGAACCCTGCCCTCACTGCCACAAAGAAAGGATATTAAATACATACCAATGGGGAGGAAGAGCCATGAAAATGTGGAGGAAAAATGTGTAGTAAAATCTTTCCTGAGCTCTAATTGCAACTTTGGCTTTCTCTGAAGGATACGTGACTAAAAAAGCGAACCCACTGCCATATTTACAGATACTTCAGTTAAGTGATAGATCATTAGCTGAGCCTTGGGAAGGCAGCAGTCAGGGACTAGCATGGGGTCAGCATAGGACTGATTTTAGAAAGCAAGAGAAATGTTCATGTGGGCACAAGGAACTTGAACATATACGTTGAGAAAAAAATTATCTTGAAAAATTATACTGAACAAAGCCTTGTTTTAAACTTACACCAAAAAAAGGCAGAAGTGAATCTGGCCCATGCACTTAGAAAGGACGGGAGAGGGTTGACAATATGACTGTGTGCCATTTGATAGATACAAGTATGGGGAAAAGTTGCAAATGAAAACAATTGTGCCATTAATGACAAAGTACAACCTTTCTCTTCCCTTCAGAATCACTCACAGACAGTATTTAAAATGAATGGTATGAGGGTTCAGGGACATTATTTTTTTCTGGTTATGTTTCTCAGGCTTTGGTATTGATGCAAAAACACATTTGCACTGAAAACGAAAAACCTATACAACTGACAGGTGTACTTGAACTACTTGGAAGCTGTATCAGCCACATTTATTGATCTAATTAATTGTTTATAAAAATGTTAAGGCAATTTAAATAATTTTCCTTTGTTTGTTTTAGATCTCCAAGATGCAGACACTTCTGTGTGGAGTACTAGAACTACATCCTCCTCTTCAAATACTGTTACTTCTAGGCCTGAAAATGTGTTGAAGAGTAGCACAGAGATGTTCATCAGAAATGTGACTGAACACTTCAGTAAAAATCCAATTGAAAACCTCTACTTTGACTTGAAATCTGTAGTAACAGAGAAAGCCTGGATTCCAACAACCACTCTTCAGTACTCTAGCACTACAGAAGAGGTAAGACAGAAGAATTACTGATTTTTATAAAGCCTGCTCCACTCTGTGGAGCCTGATAGCTATTACAAGTGGGCTTAAAAAAACAACAAACCAAAACCTGAAACAAACTACCTAAAGGACTAAGCTTTGTTCTTTTCTTGGTGGGATGCTTTGTTTTGATGTTTATGCTGACAGTGTCCTTTGCTAGAAGCATAGCTGCAGAAAAATTCTGCCTCTTCTGTACAGCCCAATCCTGGTGCAAATGTTGCATTGGATCAGGATATGTGAGAAGCAATGGAAGGCTCCTGTGTGGCAGGAGCCACAGGAGCCTGGGTATCTGCTCTCAGTGACTCAGGCTCTGGTATTGTTTGTTATATGATGTAAGGGTCTAGTTCCAATTACATGCTAAGAATTACAGTATGCAATGCCCTTATTTACAGATAATTACATACATTGTTTACAGATCAAAGCAAGAGAAATCCAAATGCTTTAACTGGCCTCGAAAGGAACCCTGGCCTTGGCCATGGTCAGCTTATGTACTGGCTGATAGGCAGAGTGGAAACACACAGACAATTCTTGGTCTCTGGTCTGTCCGGCCACAAACTGCCCCGGCAGAGAAGGTCAATGGGGCTGCCTGCCCAGCTGTAGAAGGAGCACATGGCAGGCCATTTGCTCCAAATCAATTTCCAGTCTTCCTTTTCTGTAAGACTCAGTTCAGTAATGTGAGGACAAATCTGGAATTACCACTGGCAAAATGTGCACAGGCAGTTAGAAGCATGCAGGACATTCATTATTGGTCCCTGTATCACTATTATCACATAGTGGTTTAGAACTGAAAATCCCTAAATTCCCTGTGGTTTATCTTCCAGGGTACCACACTACACTCAGTGTATTGGGGCAGGCAAACATGCTTCAGTTACTACTGTGTGTTGAAGTGGATAAGACTAAGAAAGGTATTTTATGTTTGGGAAGGCTGTGGACAGAGTGTCAGGGTCCACAAACTTGTGGTTTATGGACCCCAACACTGCTGTTCTGATGCTGACAAGGGAAAGGGACTGAGCCAAGGATGGGCACACTGCACGCTATTCCACAGCTGATGCAGTTCTTTCTAAATATCATCTTTCTGGCTCAGTGCATGCAGGCTGAGCTTGTTTCCTCATGCCCTCTGTTCATTTGCATTCCTCCTGCACAGAATACTTGTTTTTTCCAAATGGAAATGTCCTATAAAAACAAGGATTACCCAAACTGCCTCCAACACTACTACTACATATTCCTGCCAAAGCAAGAGAAATGGCACCATTTTAACAGAAACTACTGCCTCTTGTATTTCTACCCCACTTGTTCCTGAATCACAACATTTGCACTGAACAAGCTGCTTAGGTCAAAACTTTCAAACCAGAATTCTGATGATAAGCTGTCTAAGCATATCTATGAAAAAAAAATCAGCAGTAGCTTTCTCTTGTAGCCTCCAGCTGGCTCTGGACATTTGAATCTAGATATACCAATTTAGACACACAAACTTAAAATCTTTGGCCTCCCTCTCTGTTTCCCAGTCTTTAGAGTGGAGTTAAAAACATTTTTGTCAAGCTTTAGGGATGTTTAAAGGATTAACTGGATTTAACACAATACTTTGAAAACACATAGACTAAGTGCTGAATATTGTTGTGAGGAAGACAATACCTTCTATGAAGTGCATTTGCCCAGGCTGGGGCCTCTTGTTTGCAGAAGTAAAGCCATGTTGTTATTTGGCTGTGCACATACCCATTTTGGGGGGACAATAGTGGCATTTCAATTGAACAAAATGTTTGGTTTAGAGCTGCCTTGGATTTCAAGTAAAACTGCAGCTTGCACTTTGAATCCATGACAAAAGCTATGCAAAGCCCATTTCCTCTTGATTAGAGAGACAGAGAGGTTGGTGTTAAAAAAAAAAAAAGTCAGGAAACCTTGGGAAAGTGTCTGAAAGGGACTTTGGAGCCTGCTATTAAAGACACGTCCGGCAACTCCCAAAACTCACTTCCAGTTCTTTTTTCAGTTTAATTAGTTTCTTGGCTTGCCACACAGGTCAGTAAGTGTTAAAGGCTGTGTGACTGATTTACTAAAAGCCCATTTATTCAATACTAGTCTGGAAATAATTACTTGTGGCATTATGTTGGCTATTCTATATAAATATATTGCCACCAGTGAATGATGGACCCCTCATGTTTTATTCCAGTGCTGGCATAGACATCTGTCTAAGACCTTACCCATGTAGCAACTTTTTCTGGATAACATACAGAAGGAGTAAAAACCTGTAATAAACCAGTAATTTCCTACTAATACAGAAAAGTAAATATTTTATGATATCAAGAATAAGAGTAAGAAAGTAGGAATTATGAGCACTTCTGAGAAACAGTAATATAATTTTCTTCCACAATTTATCTTATGCTAGCTAGAAGAGACAAACAGGTATTTATGTCCAAAAGTCTTTAAGTTTTACTTGTGGTAGGTTCCATTTTTTTTTCCTGGATTTTATGTTTGCAGTGTTGATTATGCTTCATTTTCCTTTTACTTATTACATCTACTTTAAAAAACTTATATCTAAATATCCAAATTATATCTTCCCTGGAAGTTCAGGTCATGGATGTTTTCAAAAATCCCTAGAATAATGTGAGCTCCTTTTCAAGAAAAGGCAGGTAACCCTGAATGTTTTAATTTTCAGAGAGGGTTTTGAAGTAATCCAAACATCCCAATAAGCCTTCAGATTTGCACTTCTCCAGTGCTGGAAAAGTATTGGTGTGGTTTATGCTGTTAAGCCCAAAAATCACAATCACCTAAAGAAGAAATCACACTGTAAAACTCTCACCTTAAATGATTACAAGACATCTATGTCATTTTAGTCCTAGTTTAGGTCTAAGAAACACATCTTGTGTTTCCTATCAATGGTATGATTATCCCTGTGCTAGCTCTTTGGGGTTTGGTTCCTCCTTCTGTCTGAAGTATGTAAAACATCTCTTCCAAAGGAGATCCTCTCTGGCATAACAACCAACACAGATTTATGTTGTCACTTAAGGCAATGATCATAAAGTTATTAACTACCCTCAGCTTTGCAAAGTACAGCACAACACTTTTAGTACCACGTCCCTAGGACCAGGCACAGAGCTCCACTGGGACAGATGAAGTTTTCTGTAGGGACAGGTACCACTCTTGAGTGCTCAGACTTTTGATTTCAGAACAGAAGGACAGCTAAGGTTTTTCAGATATTTGTATCTTGTTTGACAGGCTAGTGCCCAGAAAAATCCTAGAGCAGCAGCTCCTCTAAAAGGTAGACTAATGTTTGTAGAACCTAGAACCTTTTTCTCCCTCAAAGAGGTCAAAAGCGATACAGATGGTGTTGAATTTGCTTGAGGTACTGCTTTTAGAAGTTAAAATCTCACGCACATTATGCAGTACAGAAAGATGCAGAAAAATACTATTCCCATTGAAGAAAGTAAATGTCCATTTCCTTCTCTTTGTGCACCTCCAAATTCACTCCATGTCTGCTATTGCGTATTTGAATATCTGAAGGTGCAAAAATGCTTCTGTCTACACTTCTTCCCTGTCTGCCCATGCACACATTGACATGCGAGTTCTCAGAGGCTGAAATGTAAGCAAGAAGGAAATAGGTATGCATGACAGAAATGGAAAGTTTTCATTTTGGCAGTAGCCAACTCAGAGTTGCACACATCTTTATTGGTGCAGTCTGAAAACAGGGAGACTTTTTTGCTTTTCATGGCGTGTGTAATTTTAGCTTGGGAGATATTCAGGCGATGTGGGAAGGAATTGTTTCGAGGACACAAGTTGAAACAGAAAACGGAGATGACTTGGCCGCTCCCACAGACTCCGCTGCTGCAGGCAGGAGCTCAGCTGGGCTCTGCTGGGCTCTCCTGATGCAAGGCCCTGGCTGCAGTGCCACATGGCCAGTGAGAGAATGGAGCCCTTGGTGCTCTATGGTTAACCCTTAAAAACATCTGAGTTTGGGACACAAGAGCTGGAGTGGTGGGTTACTGATAGCTAAAGCCAAAAGGAGGGTGGACCAGGAGGAGGGATGGCTGTGAAGGGTGGCCGGTGTGAGGAGAGCAGGCATGCAAGGTGAGGTGGCCATGGAATGAAGCAAGCATGAGGCGAGATGCCCAAGAGGAGTGGCAGGCAGGAGGAGAAGGAGCCACAGGAGGCAAGGTGGCCGTGAGGCAAGGCAGGCAAGAGGCAAGGTGGGAATGAGGCAAGGTCAGCATGAGACAAGGCAGCTGCGAGGTGGGGCAGAGGCAAGAAGACATTGTGAGGCGATGCAGCCAGGAGACAAGGCAAGGCAGCGCCCGGTGAGGTGCAGCCAGCGTGCGACAAGCGTGCCGCTCCCCAACAGCGGCACCGCTGAAGGGCCCCGTGCGCCGGGGGAAAGATTGCGAAGACAAGACAGAGGGGGAAACCGACATGAGGAGGAGGCAGCGAGGAAGGAAGAGACGTGGGGTGGGAGAGGAGCCGGGAGGAAGGTGGGATCCTTAAGGAGAGAGGGGCGGCACCCCGGAGCCGGTCGCCTGCCCGGTGGGCGGCAGGTCCCGAGTCGCCGAGCTTCGCCCCCCGCAGCGAGACGCGAGGAAATCGCCTCTTGATTGCGGAAGTCGGCGGGAAGGGCTCCGGGAGAGTCAGCCCGGGTCAGAATGGCAGCGTGGGAAGCGGCGGCCGCCTCCCCCGCCTCCTCCGCTCCTCCTCAGCCGCAGGCGGGCAGCCCCCCCACCCCACGCCGGTGTCAGGGAGGCGGCTCGGCGGCCGGGGCAGCCCCGAGCGCATGCAGCAGGCGGGCGGCCCGGCACAGGGCTCGGAGCCCGGCGGGGAGCGGGGGCCCCCGGGGCCCGCCGCCGCCACTTCGCTTCTTCGGATACCCCCACCCCAACCCCGCCGTCCCTTCCCCTTTTCCCCTCCCCGCGAGGGTTTTTGGCGTTAAAAACTGTCGGCGATGCTGAGCTATGGAGCAGGATTCGCCCTGTGGACGGCGCTGGCCCTGACCAAGGTGAGCGGCCGGGAGGAGGGGGGCGGTGTAGGGTCGTCCCTCGCAGGTCGCAGGCGAGCCTGGGGGACACGGGCAGGTTCGCCCCGCAGCGGCACAACGCGGGGACGGGGCTGGGGGCTGAGCCCGGGGGTACTGGCGGGTCTCTCAGAGCTCTCCTCGCTCTCCGCAGGCCGCGCCGGAGCAGGCGGCGGGATGCAGCGCCAACCTGACGGAGCGGAGCGTCGCCGGGCAGAGCGTTCGGCTGCGCTGGGGCGCCGCGGGCCGCGCCTGCAACTTCAGCGTGAGCGGGCGCTCCGAGGACGGGGAGGCAGCCGGCTGCCAGCCCGCCCCCGCGGGCAACGGCACCTACGGCTGCACCCTGCGGGGCCTGGAGGCCGGAACCTGGTACCACCTGCGCATCGAGCCGCTCGCCGGCGGCGAGGCTCTCAACATCTCCCTGCAGACAGGTAGGGGCGCGGGCGCGGCAGGTGCGCGGGGAGGGACGCCGGGCTTTTCCCTTTCCTCCCCTTGCTTCGGCCGGCTCCAAGAGGAGGAGGAGAGCGATGCATTTACAGCTCCTGCAAGTGGGCAGTGTTTGCTGAACATAGCAGCCCTGCGCTTGAGTTCTCTTTAGCCCACTGCCAGAAGTGACTCCTGCCGACAGTTAACCCACCAGGCTTGAAAGAAGGTGCTGTGAGGATATTAAGTTAAAAAAAATGGTTTTGTCGTACTAGCTCATAACATCCTTCGTGCTTATGCAAATACATTGTTGTCATAATTCCTCAGCTGACAGTTTATTTACTGTGTTTAAAATACAATCTATTTCATAGCAGGTAAGTCTTCTTTAAGGGTACTGAAACACACTGTTTCAGCCCATTTCCATGCTTTGGTTCTGTCTAAGCAGAGACTAAAAGTCAGACAGTAAGGCTGAAACTTCCTTCTTATATGTTTTCCTTGGATATCACCAGTGAGGTGTTATGATATGCAGTTGTGTACAGAGCACTTCCAGTGACACATCCATGACTGGCTGTAAAAAATGGTCCAGCAGCCTGACAGAGGGCTGCCAAGGAAAGACCCCCTTCTGCATTCGTGTTTGTGCGGGCATGCGAACAATTCAGCTGTGAAGCAATGGACAACGTTGAATGACAACAGCTGCAGTGGCACAACTGGCCTCTTTCTACCTGTATTTGTGCTTTGTGAAGATGATAAAATATAATACTGTTCGACCTCTTAAAGGTAGTAGTTCAAGACCCAAAACAAAGATGTCTTAAATAATGTCCATCATTAAATGCCTCTCTGATTTGCTCCTAAGGTTAGTTTTAGAGAGGTACTTAATATTAGTATTGAAGATTACAGCAGCCAAGTAGTTCACAATTACAAAGGTGTTGCTTTCTGTCGGAGCCTTTTCCTATATTAAGCATACAAATGCACTAAATACTCTCCATTAATTTGCTGTGGTAACTCAAGTTTAAAAAAATCCACTGACAAGTCTGCTGGTGTCATAGCTGTACACTAAGCACAAGTCATGTCAGTTGGTAAAAATGAGTAATAGTTCCTATGCAGACTGTGATTTAAATTCGTTGTGCATCATGTTGATTGTTTTTAATATTGATATTGATGACTTGTAATGTGAAAATTGAAATAATAGATATCAGAGAGGCAGGTATAAATCACCATCATTTCTGTATAGTAAAGTTCTATTATTGAACACTTGCATAGAAGGTGAGAAGATACCACTTTAGAGCACATTTTGATTAATAGAGTACCATTAACACAGAAGCTTGTACGTGCCATTTATGACTTTTTTATCACTAAATAGATTTTTCAAGGCTGTACGATGAAAGTGATTGGAAACAGCTGATCATTAGAGTCATATTATGTAGCTGACATCAAAGTGAAAAGACTGATTAAAGTTTAAGTTGAAATACTGATAATTGGTATACCATAGTTGAAGTGAGGTTTACGTTTAGGTTTTGGATAGCAGAGATCAGTCAAAAGCATGAAATAAGAATCGAGGAGCCATGAATGTTTCCTGCAGAGAGCTGCTGAGATTGAGATTGCTCTGTGGTTCCTTGCTTTCCTTGAGTTGAATTGCTTGATGGTGTTCAAAATACACAATTAGCCCCAATTTATTTTTTTTTCTAAAGAATTTTTCTAAATTATGCCTGTGAACAACCCATGGTGTATTGTCCATACTGAGCTTTTCAATGCAGAATGAGGGAGGATTATTTCTCTTATGTTTCCACTAGGGGCAGCATTTTAAACCAATTTCATGGAAGCTCTTTTTCACCTGTTCTTTGTAACTTGATGACAGTAGTTTTAGTTTACTATCTACTGAACCTGAATGTCCATAGGCATGCGTTCCTGGAAATTGTCCTGTGAATATGGAAGTATAAACAGTCTTTCCAGCCATATTGTAAACAAAATTTCTACCAATTTCACTGGCAGTGGAACTGAGTTATGGGCCATCTAAAACCACAATGTCTGACCTTGGTCAGTGAGGTTTCCTTCCTGAGCTCTTTTTCTAAGGAAGATGGGCTAAGCTGTCCATTGAAGGTGCTTTCTCCACTGGCTATCAAAGAAGGCTAGGTTAAACCAGAAAGCCAAAGTGTAGTTGGTTGAAATGAAAGGAATCCCATCTCATGTGTTTTATTTTTGCAAAAAGATGTTTGAACATCTGTATTGTCTTGATAAAATAAATACACATGAGAAAGTGTGAGAATGTTCAGGTTTGTTTGTATGCCTAGTTCAGAAACTACCTTTTTGCTCATATTCAATCCTGTAAAAATCTTTGTGTGCCAGTTCTGAGTTTAGTTTTCATCAAGTTCCTTATACAAAGTACTTGAGTCGCTAAGCACATAAAATCCAAAACATTTGGTTAAATTTTGAGTGTGATATTTTCTGACTGGGAACTCATGGTGAAAGCAATGAATAATGCATGCCACAGTTGCAGTGGTAATGTAAAAGGTTGGAGAGGACCATATTGGCCTTTTGAGTATATAATGTTACATTAAAATCATGGTCTATGTTGTTTGCAAGTTTCATAGTCTGATAGAATAATTGTGCAGCTCGAGAAGATTCCATAAACTCTCAAGTAACACCAGATTCCCTTGTGAATCTTTTCTTGGAGAAGCAGCTTCTATTTCACTTGTGGATACATAGATCTTAAGTCTAATGATGTATGAAATAGTGGTACAAGAATCCACACTAATCCTCTAAAGTGACTCTTTTTACTCGAGAAATTTTGGTCTGTGGGTTGTAAATTTAAAACAGCAAGTATTTAATCCTGTAGAGCAGAACTAAAATAGGTCATCCAAAATGATGGAAAATACAGTCACATATGCACTTCATAAGCCATGTATACATAGGCATGGAAACACACAGAGTGGGGACATTTGTGCTGTTTTGGTAGAATAGGAAAGGAAGAAAAAACTGATAACACAATTATCAGCTCTTAACTACAGATAAATTTTCCACTGCAAAACTGAGATTACAGATGTCAGTGGGCACAAGTATGCATATTTGCTTCATATTAATATTTACAATTTGTTGGGGTTTTTCTAAGTTATATATATATATGCACATTAAACAGCACATAAAACCATACAACTAGTCAGCATGCTGCTGACATTGTAAAGCTGGGATATGCACCTGTCAGTCCTTTCATGTTATATTGTTTTCTCAATAAAACTATTTCTGTGATTAAGAATTGATGTACAGCAAAAGATGGTAGGATTTTGTCTTTCTCAATTATAAGTAAGATACATTTTAAGTTCTCAAATCTCCAAATGTCTGTGCACCAGTATAACTATATTTCAGTGAATGATTAGGTCTAGGTAAAAATAGTAGTATATGAATAGATCCTAAATTACAGTTAAATTTATAAATTTCAATTCAGAATTGAAATACAGATTTGAGATACTGGTCTAGAGAGCCATGGAAAACAATTTTGCAATTACCCCACTTTCAACTATGTCTTCTAAAATAGACTTATAAATGCCATTTTCAGAATCTTTGTCTACAAAAATATTGCAGTGCTGTATTATGTGACTATCCAATTCAAGCCTCCTGTACTGAGAGAACTATAGGTAAATAATTTTTTGTTAGAAAATCCATTAAATATTTGAATGAAAAGAAGATAGAATTTTATCTTCCAAGACGCAACTGTTAGAGTGGTTTTTCATTGTAATATGTAACTTTCTAAGCATACACAGGTCATGTGTTCACTCCTGTAAATTTCAAGTTATTTGGGACAAATTTGATTTATTAGCCATCTATAGGAACAACACGTGACATGGCTCTAACTATAGGCTGTATAATCCTATCATCTGTAATCATCTAATGGTTATGATCATCATTTCAAAGGCAGAGTACAAGAAGAAAATAAATAACCGTATTTTAAAGATTCTCTAATTTGCATATCATCCCAAAGAAATGGATATTTGTGCTTAGTAAAGACAATGAAATCAACCCTCTTTACTTAATCTTCAGAAAAGTCCTTATGAAGTAGGTTACTGTTTTATGAAGAGGGAAAGGTAGGAAAAAATGTGGTAGGAAGATAACTGAGACTGGCAGGAATTCCCCGTTACTAAGTCCTGGGCTCATACCTCCCAGCTGTTTTTGTTTTCTCCTGCATAAGGCAGGTGTGTTTCTGTGCTTACAGGCTGTATCTGGGAGTCATGTCACTGGAGTTTGACATAGCCATATCTGTAAATTGGATCTGCAGCAGCTGTGCAGAGAAAGCATATCCTCTTCCCCAGAAGTGAAAATGGAGTTGCAATATAATTCAAAGACCATTAAGTCTCTGGAAGATGCCTTTGTAGACCAGGGGACGTTAATTTGTATAGTGTCAAATGGTATAAAAATATCTTGATGAAAATATTTTATTTCTGTGATATATCTGTGTTGTATCATTGCCAACAGAGACTTGTCTAACAATGTAAATGGTTTTTTAAGTGTTTGTTTCCATCCAGGGCTCTTTCAGCCCAGGCACTTCCCAGTCTCATTGTTCCTTTGTTCTAGCGGATGTACAAAGCACTGAGTGTTTTGTTTTCTGGACCAGATAGATTAGATAAAGTCTGAATTTCTGAACTTCACCTTCTAGGCACGCAACTTTCTTCTTTACTCATGCACCTTAGGAGACAGATTACCCAGGATAGTAAAAGTGCTTCTGAAAATGCAGATATCTTTTTTGTCAAATTTGGCAAATAATATGGATAGCAATGGTGATTACTTTTGCAGGACTAAAGAACTGTTGACCTTGTCCTAACTTAGTCAGAAAGAGGGTTAAACTTCTTGATAGTTATCATGACTGTTCTCTCAATGTCAGTCAAATTAAAACTTTTTTGGCTGGCTGTGCATCTGACCATATATAGTGCTGGAATTTATTTCTGACTTCCAAAGTCTGACCTTTCGGATTAGAACAATTGCCTTCAAGGAACAAGATTATACCCCCACTATTCACTTTTGCCAACATAATAGTCTTTGGTGGCTTAGTATATATTATAGGTGGAGCTGGTAGTCAAGCCTATTGTTAAGATTTCCTGACACTTTTCATTAAAACCTCATGTTTCAGTTGCTGTAACTGGGTGAAGTTTTAACTATTTGGCCTGAAGTTTGATGTGCTTGGTCTTTAATATTACTTTCTTCTTTTTCAGATTTAAGCAGACTTAGTTTGGCCTTTAAGAAAGTGGTCAAGAAAAGATAGTTACTTTTATTGATTGATTTTGTAAATCAATTCGTTTAATTTTCATCTCTTTCTGAAGAGCACTAACATCTCTGTGGTCCAAAGGAAGAATCTGAATTTAAGCAGAGACATAGGTTCAAAGGGACACAGTGCTTTCAGAGCCACAGAGAGGTTGAGGTTGGAGGGGACCTCTGGAAGTCATCTGGTCCAAGAACCTGGTTCAAGCAGGGCCACCTGGATCTGGTTGCCCAGGACCATGTCCAGTCAGTTTTTTAATGTTTCCAAGGAAGGAGATGCTTCCTTAACATTCCTAATGTATTTGGTTGACAAAGTACACCACTAAAACTTGGCACTACTCTGTTCTCAGCAGAGCTTTGTAGGAAGTGATTAAACCTTCCACATCATCCAGAATTTGAAGAAAAAGCAGCTTAAAGGCTGCTAAGGCCCTCCTACTTATGTATTTGTAGGTGGGAGGTAGGTTCAACTTCATCTTTGCAGCCTTTACATTGCATTTTTAACTTAGTGTGATTGACATTTTTTTGTCTTCTTTGTTCAGGGAACCAAGCAGCAATTACTGTATTGGAAAAATAGTCTTGTTCTTCTGTGTTTGAGGTGCTGTTCATACAGAGACCACAGTTCTCAGTCTGGATGCACCTTACACTCCTGGTCTGATGCTAAGAAATAGTAGCACAGAGTGTACTCTTGTGGTAGGCAAATTTATTCCTAAATTGTCGGGAAATTTTAACGTCCCAACTTATGAAGGCTTGATTTCACCGCTTTGAGTTGTTTCATGATATCTTCTTAACAAGTATTTGCTTAGCCTTTTTGGAAGACACAAATGTCAATACCTTAGTACATCAACATGTAATACATTCTGTGTTGTTTGCATGAATTCTTGTGAGTCATGAAATGCATCTAGAGAAAAAAAATCAACCAGATTCTTTAGGTTTGGTCAGTTTATCTTTCCTTTAGAATGTATCTTATTTCACAGGTGGTTTTACTGGAGAGCTTCTTAATAAACAACATAATGAATGTTGAGAGTTTCAGAGAAGTAATTCCAATATTAGTTTCTTAAGGTATATCCAATATACTGGTTTGGTTTTTTTAAATTTTTATGAACAGAACTACAACTGAGCAGAAGCATGTTCTATCAGAATGTTTGAAGTTGTTGAAGCTAATACTAAAAATAAAAGATCATTGCCCTTAAAATTGTATAAACGCTCATACCCTTAACTGATGAAGTGTTTAGGGTGAGTGCTAGGAAATGAAAGCTGTTGCTGCCATCTATAAAGCTACATTACACTGAGGCACTGAGTTTAATTTGCTGGGTTTACATGTTTGCTGTTTCTTACTAAAGTTGTTAGAGTTTTACTAGAGTTTACTGCAAGCAGGTTTCCAAGCTTGCAATATACATCCACAGTGGAAGTGTTTTGCTATGTGCATGTCTGTGTGAGTGTGTGCAAATACATACAAGTAATATTTCTGAATTCTTCAAGACTCTCTTGTAGACTGGCTTCAATGTACAGTGTTTATAAATAGAAGGAGAAAAGTATTGGCAGCATGATGATGATAAAGGGAGAGTTTTGGAAGATTTCTTGTGCTGCTGTGTAAAATTTCAGATAATGCCAAAGCAAGAAATGGTTTATGTTTTCTGGGTTTTTTTCCTAACTGCAGATCCCTTGCCACCGTCTCGTTTGGAAATTAATAAGGAAAAAACGACACTCACAAGCTTGCAGGTTCAATGGGATCCTTCCTCAGGAAAGGTGGACATGTATAACCTAGTATTACTTGATCGTGATAATAAAAAGATACAAGAAGTCTCCATACCAGGAAGAATTTCAAAAACAGAAAATACATTTTCCGGTCTCATTCCTGGGAATAAATACAGCATTTTCCTCAGTGCTGTTGCTGGAAATAAGACTACCCCAGAACTTCACATTAGTGGATCCACTGGTAGGACTTCTTTTCCTGTAGTTCATCTAAGTAAAACCACTTACAGTATTCTGTACTTCTGCGTTTTGAAATTAGCAAATTGGTATCATTCTTACTTATTTATAAGTAGAAATAATGTATAAATCTCTGGCTGACATAATGAATTGTTTGCTAAGAATAGTCTCATTTTTATTGTATATTTGGGGTTGGGTTTTCAGTAATCCTGAAGAAACCCAACATATTCCAAGATTAAATCTATTTAAAATTGCTGAAATGATGGAGATAACCATTAGACCTTAAGCATGTGTCCTTTTTATACCAACAGTGCCATCTCCTGTGAAAAATATTCAGGTCAGTGTTAAGACAGACACTATCCACGTTTCGTGGTCTTCTGGCTCTGGACATGTGGATCATTACAGGCTGCTGTTGCTGGATAATCATGTGCCAGTTCATGAGATTCACCAGGAAGGCTCCCTTACCTCCTACACCTTTTTAGGACTTACAGCAGGCCACCTGTATAACCTCTCTATCATAACCCAGGCTGCAGGATTGGAGAGCAGCAGTTTTCAAACAATCAGGACAGGTATGATTTCAGAATTTATCACAACAAAACAAGAAGCTAAGGCCATAACCTAATAGCATTATAGGACATATTTCAGAATAATATGTGATTTATGTTCCAAGTTAGAGACACCATAAGCTTATTTAATTCCCTAAGTTACCACTGCAACAACTTAGAGGCTAAAATGAAAGTAGAAAAAGTGTGAAAGGGAAGCAGAAAAAAAATGTAAAGTAGGTTAAGAATTGCAATATCAAATGGTGGTTTGGGTTGTTTGGGGTTTTTGTTTGCCTAGTTGGTGGGTTTAATATGGGTTTTTGGGGATTATCAGGATTTTTTTCTTTTCACAAAGAAATACTGATTCAAAGAATTAGAGTTATAGAATTTTTTTTTCCAGGAACATTTTTCGGGCTGGAGTTCTGTGGTCATAGAGATAATGATAAGATGACATCCTACTAGAGTCCAATGGTTAAAACACTTGTGTAGGGAAAAAATGGGTCATGCCTTTGTTCTCCTTAATTTCTGGGAAGAGTAAGATGCAATTTCTTTTACGGAAATCTTATCAAATGTGGTGGTTTTGCATGGGAGGCATTTAGGGAAGTGATTTTGGAAAGTGATGTGCACTGTGACCAGTCTTCACTGTTCAGCAAAATCATTCATACTCCACTTCATATAACTATTCAAAATCAAAACTTAACTATGGGAGTTTGGGAGGCAGCAGGTCTTATATGTTTTGTGGTAGTTGTATTTTATTCTCTTTCTTTTTTTAGCCCCAGCTGAAGTCTTAGATTTGATGGTGACTAACGATGGCAGTTTAGATGCTTTAAAAGTTAAGTGGAGAAGACCTTCAGGAAACCTCAATTTCTATAATATCACTCTGTCTCATCTTGGATCAGTTAAAGAAGTCAAAAGTGTACAGCCACCAGTCACAGAGACACAGTTTGACAAGCTGACTCCAGGACGTCTGTATCAGGTTACTGCCCGCACAATCAGTGGTGAGCTGTTCACCGATCGGATGGCAACTGGGAGGACATGTAAGTCTTCTGCTTCAGTAAGAACATTGTAACTAATTTTTGCCTACACTGGCCTTGTAGCAAATCATTGTAAGAGACAAAATTATTTGGATTCCGGGCAAAATGAGATTTAGAGCACAATATTGTTTCAGGAATACCCCCTGCTGACTCTGTGGCAACAGTTAATCTGACAGCCAAAAGCAGCTCCTGCATATCTTGGGAGCAGGCAACAGTTGTGAATTTTTGTTGGACTTCATAGTTGAGTGAGTCTGTTACAAAACTGTTGCATACTACTGCACTTCTGACCAACTTTGTTGTCTTGAATTCAGCTCAGCGTACTACATAAACTGATTTACATTATGGGGAAGTATGCATGTAGTCAAATTATTTACAGACTTTAAAGTAATTTTGCAAGGTCTAGTCTTATTCCTTCTTCCAGACAAATCTACAAACCAGAAATGATTATGTCTCAGATTTCTTTACTACAAGCAGCGTGGATTAACAAAGGCATGTGGCAGCTGAGATACAGCCGAGTTATGAGTTTTTTATCTTTCGATAAATAATTCTTCGAAGTAATAATTTTCTTTCAGGTATCTTTTGTATGAGTTCTGAACCTGAAAAATCCTTCATCATTCTCCCACAGTGTTACTGGCCCTAGAGGTGTGTCATCTCTTCCACACCAGTCTAACTTGAGCAAAAGTTAAATGGTAAAAAAAAAACTGAACTCGGTGAAGAATGCATAAATATCTAGTAGACTCCGAACCCAAAGGGAGAAAATGTGTATGTATGAGAGCAGAGTATTTGTTTTAGTACATATCTATTGTCTACAATTAAACATCTCATGTGAAAGTCACATCCTTGACATACCTGGCTGATACCCCATTCTCAGTGCAGGCTGGAAGAGCCCTAGAAGTCTTTCATGTCCAGAAAGTACAAAGCTGGACTAGTTTATATGCATGTCTGTTATGTTTGTTAAACCTACCATTAAAGTCCTTTAAGATTACCATTTCAATCTAAAGGGAGAACTTCAGGCCCTCATTTAACAACACTGATCCCCAGCTTTGTGACCTAGACCCTGTGCTTTCAAAGTTTAGGATTACAAATCCTATTTCCAAGGATGCTGATCATAAGCAATTCCTTCCTCTACCACAGACATCAAGAGCTTTGAAAACAGTCACTCCAGCAGAAGCTCTGTGGAGTAACGATATATTCATAAGTCCAGACTGTCAGGTCTACAGATGCTGAAGAGATTAGACTCTTGAGGTCCCTCTGTAATTCACTGAGAGAGCCAGGTGCCCAAGAACATAATACACATTGCTGTGTATTGAGAGGGTGCAGCAGAACCAGGCAAGAAATGTTGTAGTAAGAAATACAGACATCTCAGAGACTGAAACTTTGTGCCATTAGGGTATAATGATGTCCAGTCAGCCTGATAAGGCTGAACTTAATCTGTTATGATGTAAGTTCATCTGTGCTTCCTAACAATACACTGTGTGCTTTTATCCACTCACTCAGAAATTGAAACACATTTCCCATATTCACTGGCATATGGGAGTTCTAGGTCTGATAGCCAGCTATGCCCATGGGAAGTGAAACCGGTGAGTATTTTGTGATGCTAGTAAAGAGGTTTCAATCCTCTGCTACTAATTGATCCTACTGATCAATTAAATATTAACTAAGCTAGATAAAGCATAAGAACATGATGCTAGCCTTGTAGTTATGTAGCTAATACTTGTGGATGGTCTCAGGGCTCCAGTGCTGATCTCTGAGTATCTTAACATGAAGCTTACAGGTATCCTGTCCTAAGGGTCTGCATCTGCCCTCTAATCTCTGCTTGGTCTGGCTAATATTTAATTATTCCATGAAAATCAGAAATCTTCAGTGTTCCAATGTGACCTGCAGGAGCATACAGTTAGACAGGAGAAGGTTAGGCTTGTAAATTCAGGATCCTTGAAATACAGGACAGGATGGAGTGGATGCTTTAATAGACCAGTGTCTTAACCGCAGTGCCTTTTACAGTTGGGAGGAATTAGGGCATACAAGGTGGAAGAATCTATTTCTGTGAAAGAAGTCATTAGGCTTTGCATTTCTGCTGCTGGTACCAGAATTGGGCTGATAGAGATTGAAGTTTGAATGTTAGCAGTGAAAAATTGATAGTTTCTAAGTGAGCTTAAGTGCAGGAAACAACAGGGAACCTGACTGAAAACTGCAAGGGGCATCCAAGAAGTGTACAGGGGTGCCCTAAGACGGGCTGCCCATTTCTGATGTCAGAAACCAGCAGGAAAATAAGTGAGTGGTTTTTGTGGGGAAGAGTAAAAATTGTGTTTAAAATGAAAGCCAACCTTTGCAACAAGATAACTCACATTGCTCTAGCTAGTCCAAACGCTCGTACAATAGCTGTGCTGCGAGACAGGTTTTGCCAGTACATTTACATCTCACCAGAAATACCCCACTTCAGAATTGCTTTTTTGCTTTCTCTTTCTCCAGTTCCCCAGAAAGTTTTGGAGCTGCAGGCGGGTGCTAGTGGCTGGCCGCGGTCTCTGCGAGTGACCTGGGTGCCCCCTGCGGGAGACTGGGAGAGGTACCACCTGCTCCTGTGGAACCGCTCAGCCCTGGTGCTCAACACCACCCTCGGCAAGGACAGCACCGAGTACCTCGTCCGTGATGTGGGCCTCATCCCAGGCAGGGAGTACAGCGTGGAAGTCATTGTGGAGAGCGGCGATTTGCAGAGCAAGACGAGTTGCACAGGAAGAACAGGTCAGCATGCTTGTCCAGGCACTGTGAGAGTGCAAAGTGTTCAGCTCTGTGGGCAATGGAAGAGTACTTGGGAATCCGCAAATTAATTTCACTATTAATACAGTAAAAAGGAGCTCCCTTTGTAAACTACTGAGATAATTTTAGCAGCTCTGTGAAAACTTTCGGGATTACTTTTGTAGTAAATGTTGTGTTAGTGAAAACTATGGGAACTATATCGCGATTCTGTCATGACTCAGGTGTTACATTACATGTTCATTTCACTGCTATCTTTTGTAGCTAATTGTAGGGCACCCTATAAAGGTCTTAAAGAAAGCACTCTGGGCCTTCCTGTATTGTTCATCAGTATGTTTCTTTGCCAGTCTGTGTAAAGAATATTAACCATATGGTGAAAGTGTATCTTAGTATGGCTGTCCTTTAACATCCCAGTTCTTATTTTTGTGCTCCATAAAGAAAATGGCTTAGTTTGTTCAAGCCTTTGTTCCCAAAGGAAACCGATATACCCTGCAGGGACATGAGTGGAATTCTTTTGCAGTGTGTTAGTCAAAGCCGCATCTGATTTGCTTCAAACTTAAAAAATAATTCTTATATAATTGTTAGAATTTCTGCTCAGTGAATGCAGAATAAGTGCAATTCAGAGGAAAGGAAGACTTGGAGTAGGAATAACAGGCAAGGCTCAAGCCTTACTTGACTGAAAAATGTCAGATAGGAGAGTGCCATTCTACTTTATCCTCACCCTTCCTGCAGCCTGCCTTTTCTACTATACCCTTACCTGTCATTCCCCGAGAACTTAATTTTGTTAATTTTGCGAAACAGAAAGACCCATAGAAGCTAAAGAACTGAAGCTTTCTCTAACTTGTAGCAAACTTGATCAGAGAAAGATACAGTCTCATCTTCCTTATTTTGACATATGTTGCAACTAATTTAACCTTATGGTGTTACTTTTAATTGGCTCAGCTAAGTGATTAATAGTTGGACCCAATGATTTTAGAGGTCTTTTCCAACCTAAGTGATTCTATGATTCTGTGATTAAAACATGGTCCGTTTAATAATATCCAGCAATGGGTGTATCATGACTGTGTTTGACCTAGTGAGGTGCATAATGTGTCTGTTATGAAGTACAGGTATTAGGCCATGTTGTGGTTGTCAGTTTTCAGTTTTTTCTTACATTAACCCACAGACTTGGAAAGTGAGTTATATTTCAATGTGACAGGGACAAAATCAGATCAGGGACTATATTGCGCAAGACGTGCTTGCTGGGTATGCAGGCACAGACACACATGAACACACAGAGAAATTCACTGATCAAATTCTTGCTTTTATGCCCCTCTAGGTTTGAAGTGTCTCTCAGCTTGACTTAGGTATAAATCAATGCAAAATCAATGTCACTCTGACCCTATAATTTGCATCCTTGTTTGTTAGAAGTACATTGTTGTAGGTCTGATTTATAGTACAAATGCCTTATATCCCTGTTCAGCACCTAGAGTTCAAGAGGAAGTTCGCTGACTTCCCTGTGTTTCCATTTGCACTAAAATATATATCCTGGTGTAAGTTTAAACCTAAGCATTACAGCCATAGTGCATTGCTGAAGTCTGCTGCTAACAGTCCTTCACTGGATGAGGGGCACAAATACTAGATTTGTAACGATGGCTTCCTAGAAAAAGGTAAAGAATCTCCACTTGATTGCAGATACTCTGTTGCTGTCACATTTCTGTCTTACAGAACACATTTCTTACAACAGCTTGAGATAGGACATGTGTGCTCACCACACAGTTCTGTTCTTGTTGTCGTATCTGTGTGCTTTTCCAGCTCCAGAGCCTGTTCTCCAACTCCGTGTGAAGCATGCTAATGAAACTTCACTTAGTGTCATGTGGATGACCCCTGTTGCAGAATGGGACAGCTATGTGGTTTCCCTGGAAGTCAGTGAGCTCCCTATTGTAAAAAAAGGACTTGCAAAAGAAGCTAAGGAATTCACTTTCACTGACTTGATACCTGGAAGGAAATACACAGCAATCATCACTACCATTAGTGGGACTTTAAGCAACTGGACTTCAGTAGAAGGAAGAACAGGTATCATCTTATCAAACTGTTTTAATCTTTATTTCTGTCAACCATTAACAATTTTCTTTTTGCTTTGCAGTGAACTTAATTAACTCGGTGTCTAAATCTCAAAAGTCTTGATCTTATGTTTGTTTCCTCAGTAAAAAAAGTTACATGTCTGAGTCTCTAATTTCTGACTGTCAGTTATCTTGCTGTATTTATTCAAGATGTTTGGAAAATAGATGTGTAAAACAGATTTCTGAAATCTGTTTCCTGGCAAAACAGATTTCTGAAATATTATGTCATATCTAGTCAATCTACATTAGCACAAGACTCCATTTAAGAAGAACCATTTTCATTGTGTATTTTCAGGAGGGTCACTTCCTTGATGCAAAGCATCCATCATCTGGGAAAAAGAGAAACATCACCACACAGGAAAATGTTACTTTAGGGGGAACATTCCAAGGTTGACAGACACAAGGTCACATATGTGAACTTGAAGATGTGTTTCTAATCTTTTTGCTCTTCTGATTTCAGAATATGTGTTTGTTACTGAGGATGATGACTGTGTCACAAGGAAGGTCCCATTCTCACCCCTGCAGGGTGCTGATTTTGTGCACACGTGCAAGTTTTAAACCATACAGGTTGCTTTACTCGGCTTAAGCACTGACTTAAACATTCTCCAGTGCAAGCAAAGTTTTAAAATGTAGCTCTGGCCTTGCACAGCACAGGGAAAAATAAGCTGCTTGTGTTTGAATCGAAGCATTCCTAGGGTTGATGGTGGTCCTTACTTAAATTTTATAACTCCTTCCAAGGCCTGAGAAGTTTAGCTTATACTTCGATTTCTCTGTTATGTTATTAGATAGCTGGAATTTCACTTCCATCTGACTTATACCCCTTTAGGGGACCTATTCAACCATAAAGGTCCCACTTCACTAGTATGAGTCAATGCTTGAAAACACATCAGGCACTGATTGTGTGTCAATATTACATTCAAAGTTAGTTATAAAGAACAAACATTATTTAGCTAGAACACAGGTTTTAATAAGCATTCCAAACCTCTGAATCTTCCTTGCAGCAGGACAGCTTACTAGGCTTAAAAATATTGCTGTAAACATGACAGAAGTAGGCCTTACTTGCAAAGAGCACTGAAATGAGCATTTAGCACAGAAATATGACATTTTAGTGTCTTGTTGGAGCTAATGTTATGAGAACATTATAAAACTGGAAGGATTTTTGATCGAGTTTTTTGTCAACTTTGCATTTTCTTCAGCTTTGTGCCTAACTTTCTAGCTTTTGTTAATGATTACTAAACCAGTACTATGTGTGCAAAAAGGCTGATAAAAAACAAGAGCGGAAGAGTGCATTCACATTTTATAAAGTTAGAGTCTTCTTTATTTCAGTTGTACTTGGTCATGTAAAAAGAAATCTTTAGAAGTATTTGTATTTCCTTGCTTTGACCAAATATTGTCAAACCAAATTAAAAAAGAGGATTGGGTGTAAAATTTGTGCTACATATTACATTCCTTTGTTATTTCTTGATCCTTTTTGGTCTTGCTAAGTTCATGAGCTTATGCTTAGATAAATGTTATGTTTGTTTAACAATTCATCTTTTGATGCTATAAAAGTTGCTATCCTGCAGATCTTCTTACATAAAAAGTTAAACCATAACCATGTATTTCCGTTATCCTCAAAATTAAAGGGTCTGACACAGCATAGATGACTGTGCCTGAGGTATTCTTCAAACAAGTTTGCCATTTATTAGAAATTAAAGATTGGGAATGGGAGAGGAAAGGGAAAATTAAAGGCACAGGCTATATTTGAAGTAGTCATCAAAAACCCTGAATGATTTCCTAAATGGATGGCTTTTATTTAATGGTATTCATAAAATGCCATCTCTTCCAGTTCCCTGATCTTGAATCATTTTCATCTGTCTGAGAAAAGTTGTGCTAAAGGCTGAAAGACCTTTCTCTGTCTTAGTTAGTTTCCCATAGACCACATCCCAGACAGGAAGCAGTCCCCAGTTAAAGTATTTTTAGTCCTGTTGAGTCTGGCTGCAAATTGGAATGTTCTTTTGATGCACTTCCTCAGTGTGACTAAACTTGTGTTCTTTGGGGGATTCTGTTTTGTTTTATTTTGTTTCTCCTCAGTAACAGTATGACAATTTCCTTTTCAGTGCCAGCCCAAGTGACAGGTCTGACTGTGTCAAGTCAGGGATCAACCAACAGCTTGTTCACCAACTGGACAAGAGCACTGGGAGATGTAGACTCATACCAAGTGCTACTGATTCATGAGAATGTTGTCATTAAAAATGAAACTGTTCCCAGTGAAACTAACAGATATCATTTCTATGCCCTGAAACCTGGAGGACTCTATTCAGTTGTTGTCACCACTGTCAGTGGAGGAATATCTTCAAGGCAAACAATTGCAGAGGAAAGAACAGGTAAAAAGGAAAACACTCCAGCACACTTTTTGATAGTTGAATTTATCTAAGAGAATGGTCTTGTGTTTAAGCCACCACACTGAGAATTCAGAAAAACAGGAATTTCATCCGTACAGCTCCATATGTGCACACTGTCATGCAGATTTGTGTAAATACAGCTTTAGAGAGCTAACTGCTCTCAGTGCAGTGGGAACTCTACAGCAGGATCACTCTGTAACAAAGACAAAAGTATGCCCTGAGAGTAATGAGCAACTGTCTGGGCAAATCACTCCTTGGAAGGGACTTTCTTGTTCCATTGGCTATGTGGTGGTGGTGTAGTATGATTGCTCCTTACTTATGTGTGCCAAGAACCTGCCTAGAGGTGGTAGGGTGAATTTGTGTCTCAGTTTCTCACAACTCATTCTTTTTCTTTAATCCAGCATCAAAGAATGTCCACCAGGGCTAATTAGTTATTATGGGGTCCTTTTGTACTTCGTAGAACAAGATTTACTGTTGCATCAAATTCTTTAGGTTTAAAGAGTCATGAAATGTAATACTAGTTCTGTGGATATTTAGAGGGAAAATTTGGCAACATAGTGCAATTTTACCTGTAATGTGAATTTGGCAAAGGCCAGGCATTTTGCAGTTTTCTGCAATGTTCTCCTTGAAAACCACTATTTTCAGGTGAAAAGGCAAAACAAGCCTGAAAAAAAATGGAGAAGAATAATACTAAAAGGCTTAAAGTAGAGTAGTGTCTTTTGTAAAATCATGGTGGGAGGGGGATTGACTCTGACAGCTGTTGGCCAGCCCCTCTGCTGAGATAAGTAAGTTCAGTCCAACAGAGTCCAGTTAAAATTTGGAAGTTCATTATGTCTAAGTTCTGTCCCTGCAAAAACTGAATTTTGTACCTGAGTGATGATAGTTCTGGCAATGCAGAGCCTTTAAGCTCACCTTGCTGGCTTGAAAAACAAGTGGTATTCGTGTTTTGTCCACTAGGCGTCAGAGAACCCACTGGAAATGAAACATTCAGCTGTAGGCCTCAGCCTCTTACCAGCCTCACCAGTTATTGTCGTTACTGAGGAATGGCAATTTGAGAGGATAACTCAGCTTCTAGGATTTTAGAAATGCTGGGATCAGGCCACCAAGGACAATTTCCTTCACTGTATTTAAAAAAGGAGATGAATGTTGCTGAGAGGCAGTCAGTGCAGAACTTCTCAGGAGTCCCAGACTGCTTATTTTGCAGAGGATGGCATTACAGGGATACTCACAACAATAAAAATTGGCTAGTAAATGCTTTTTTTGTTTGTTTTTTCCTCTGTATTGCACAGTTCCTTCCAGCGTGACTGGAGTAACAGTAAATAACTCAGGTCGGAGTGACTACCTCAGTGTTTCTTGGCTGCCAGCTTCTGGAGACGTAGACAGTTATTTGGTAACACTCTCTCATGATGACAAGATTGTTCAGACTCTCACCATTTCCAAATCATTCAGTGAATGCTCCTTCAGCAGCCTTACTCCTGGGACACTTTACGATGTGATGATAACCACCAAGAGTGGAAAGTATGAAAACTACTCCCTCAGCCAGGAACGAACAGGTAAAGAGAGGCTCTGGGCAAGTACAGTCACTGTAAACATTGTTCTGTTGGTAATGGCTAATGTTGGTAATGGCCATTACCAATGATTTATCAATAGCTGACCAAACTGGGATGCATGACTAGGGGTTGGAGGGTCAAGCCATGAAATTACAGCTTTATAGACTTCGTTTTATTCTTATGCCCCTGTTGCTGCTTTGTTTCATGCAAAAATACTTTAGCATGAATGAAAGAAATGTCAGTCCTTATGAGTCAACAGAAATAATGTGTCAGTTTTGTCTCAAATGTGTTGTCCTGCCCTTAATGCCTCTATGTGGCCCTTCAAGTATATCCTGCAGAGCATCTCCTCAGAAAGTTACTCAGGCACTGAAAGAACAGAGAAGGATAGGCTAATTAGTAAAATATTAGTGAGGTGTCACTCATCATGAGTAACACCCATGTCAATTGGTTTTGGTAATGTAACACATGTATCTATGGTTTTGGTCATGCAATTTTCAAGGATATTATAACAGGAATAGAGAAATCTCAGAAAAAGATGGCAATAATGATGGAGGACCTTTTAAAACTTTCTCAAAAATGGAAAAAAATTAGACTTTACACTTGGTAAACCAGTAAAACAAAAGAAAGATTGTAAAGGATGTTAAAATAACAAAGAGTATCAAGTTGGTGCAATTTTAGTCTTCTCATGATCTAAGTGAAAATCCAAGGAACAGCCACAAAAAGATGAGAACCAAATTTTGGATCAGTGTTTGTCTGTGGAACTCACTACTCTTCAAAAAATGGAGCAAGTTCCATAAGACCAAAAATTAGAAAGGCAAACAATTTTATTGTCATAAGATGTAAAGCAGCCTGGAAAGTGCAGCTACTACTTTATTACTTAAATCCACATTGTTGTTTTTTCGCAACTTCCTCACAAAAGTCTGCTAACTACCACAAATACAGCTCTCTGCCACAACTCTGGTAACTTCAGGAAGTTTCTGCTCTTTTTTTTCTTTCAGTCCCTTCAAGTGTCCAGGGACTTACTGTCAGCAATTCAGCCAGAAGTGACTACTTGAAGGTGTCCTGGTTACATGCATCTGGATATTTTGATAATTATGAAGTGACCATCAGGAACAACAATGATTTCATCCAAACAAAAAGTGTCCCAAAGGATGAAAATGAATGTGTGTTCACCAGTCTGGTCCCAGGAAGGCAGTACAGTGTCACGGTCAGCACAAGGAGTGGGACATACGAAACCAGTGAAAGAGTCTATGGC
Organism: Agelaius tricolor; assembly: GCF_023055355.1. Classification (NCBI taxonomy): domain Eukaryota; kingdom Metazoa; phylum Chordata; class Aves; order Passeriformes; family Icteridae; genus Agelaius; species Agelaius tricolor. The sequence goes on from NW_027269263.1 coordinate 34,868,622, forward strand.
AGAACAAGTAAGTAAGCACCCTGGAAACATTCTGAGACAACCCAGGGTATTTTTTTTTTTTATTTACCAAACCCAGGAACAAAAATCTCATATGATTTTTAACATAGAATGTTGACTCTGACTCTTTGAATGTGTATTATTTCAAATAATACAAGAAAGCAGTATTTAGTTTATTACCAGTGTTTATGTTACAAACAAGCAAAAAGTGAGAGACCTGTGCTGTTCAATTGGAAAGCAAATCTTGAAACAGTAAAAGCCAAAAAAAACCAGTTATACAATTTTCCACATGAGCTTAGTATTTATCATTAAATTATGCCAGAATGTACTAAATTGTTTTCTCTGGTCATGGAAATAGATAGGACAGAAGATAGACTAGACCTCAGTCTATTCAAACTACCCCAAGCACTGGAATTGGAGAGCATGGGATAAGAGTGGTAAGGTGGCTGGCTGGGAGCTAGCAGGGATTCAGGTGCAATCTTCACCTTGCACCATATGTGAGTTAAGAAGCCATGCTGAGAAACTCAGTTTATTAACAAAGATGTAGCATGGGGCAAAAATAACTCATCTGTGTCTGGCACAAGTTGGAAACTGGATTGTGGTGCTGCATCACACAGATGGATTGCCTTGACTTGGCACTAGCTCAGGCCTCTTTTCTCTGTCTTTGTTGTACGTGCAGATCTTACTCAGTTTTTGTTGGCTAGGTGAACTCTCTGCAGGCTACATTATTATTTATTTCTTATTTTTATGCTGATAAATTGTGGACATCTGTTCTGAAATGGGACTTTCCAGTGTTAGATGGGGTGTAAACTACCCAAATAAGTGCAATCTACTGCTTTCTCAAGGGAACTGCATGAAGAATTGTAGCTCAGAAGGATGACTTCAGAGCTACTAGCTTTTTGCTGTGATCTCTTAGTAAGTACTGAGAAGTTTCCCATTTTTCTTCTCACTTCTTCAGTGCCAGAGTCAGTGAAGGAACTGACTCTTAGTAACAGAAGCACAGAAGATCTGCAGGTAACTTGGTCAAAGGCTGAGGGGGATGTTGATAAGTATGAGATTCAGCTCCTCTTCAATGATATGAAGATCTTCCCACCCATTTTCCTTGAGAACACCATTGAGGAGTATTGGTTCACAGCTCTGACTCCAGGACGTCTATACAAGATTCTTGTTTTGACCATCAGTGGAGATGCACAGCGTGCTACTTTCATAGAAGGCCTGACAAGTAAGAAATAATGTGGTATTTAAAATGTGTTTAGGCTTTTCTAGAATGAACCACTCAAAATCAAGGGTGAGCCATGATTATATTCAAGTTTATGTAACACTGGCTCAGAGACAGCAGATCTCATTGAAAATCACCCTAGCCAACACCCATGCTTAATAAAAAAGTGTCGCATTTACTAACACTTGATTGTTGGCAGACAATCTGATTTGTATTGAGATGTCAGCATTTAGGTTTCTGCTATTCCCATGCATGCCAGTTGTTTGCTTAGTGTCTCTAGTTAAATCACTTACTTATTTTGCACCTCTGTTTACCTACCTGAAGTGAATGATTGAGATAATGATGGAGAAATTACTAACTAACTGAGGGTACCTAAAGAGCCTTCATTTTTTGAGGTGATTTTAAGGCATGATATGGACAAGAGGGAGATTACACATAGAACTGTGTTTCTAATAATCCCACACAAATGTTTACAACTTTACTTATGTTTACCCATGAATGACATTATTTGTACCTGTAAATGATCTTTCTCTTTTGAATCACTTTTTTGTGGCCATAAAATAGGTAGAAATTAGGAAGCCTGAGTCAAACAGGAAATTTGTGAGCAGGTGCCTTTTTGTTCCCTGTTTTTTTCCAGTTCCAAGCAAGGTCCGAAACATTCATGTGTCACCTAATGGCATGACAAACAGTCTGAAAGTGAGCTGGACCCCTGGAGGTGGAGATGTTGATTCCTACACAGTGACTATATTTCAACAAAACCATCAACTTGACTCTCAGAGTGTCTCCAAACACATCTCTGAGCACATGTTTCACAAGTTGGAAGCTGGGGAGCAGTACCGGGTGTTGGTGCAATCTAACAGTGGCACCTTGCACAACAGCTTAGCTGCTTTTGGGAGAACAAGTATGTTTTGCTTGAGACGACGAGAAAGTTGCATTTTATCTTCCCATAGACTGACCCTTGTTTGATAATGTTTAATAATGTTTATGAATGTACCATAGGGCATGGGGACATTCACACTCATGGGAAGTTTTTATCTCAAAGCATGAGTCATGATGTTGGCATGGATCTGTTAATACCAGTGAGATGTGTCATTTCAGTTGCTTTACCTGGGTGAATGTGCATGGAATTCTAGTCCAGCCCAGTGTCTTCCTTCATAGGATGAATGCAGTTCCATCCCTCTCATTTCCTATGCCTGTACCCATCTGACACATACATCCACTCCATGTAGGCAAGTATTGTGTTCTAGCCGAGCCTATTGCATGGTCAAGGCTTGTTAGACAACATATTGCCCCAGTGTCCAGGGTGTCAGAACATACAAAACAATGCAATACCTTGTTTTTAATGTATCCTCTCTCTTTAGCACTTGCATTTGTTATCTATGGCCTTGACTTTTGTGCAGCAGCTGCTGGCTAACATTTTCTATTCTGGGCTACTATTTTGCACCAATTTACCACTCCTTTAGTTTTCATATTCCTTTCTTAACTGTTTCAGTTGGTTCATTTCACTCTCCTTCTCCATCTTTTCATGATAGTCTGTATATATCTGTTGCTTCTCCATTCCCGGTTCAGATATCCATGATGCTCTGTAACTTCATCTGTTTGTATTTATGTCTAAGAATTAGTTGTTTACATAAACATATGCACAGACATTTCTTTTCCCATGAGTGAACCTGAAAACATATAGAGTTATGTTCTGTTAATTACTTTATTCAGATTTGTATATTGAATGGTCTGTATTTCACCTGGTAATATCCTGCCTTTAATTGTTGCTTCCAGTTCCAGCCTCTGTCCAGGAATTATTAGCCCATCATGCATACAGCAGTCATTCCTTGTTAGTAACCTGGCAGAAAGCTCCTGGTGTAGCCGAAAGATACGACATTCTTCTCTTGAGCGAGCAAGGAATCCTCCTGAGTAACAAATCAGAGCCAGCTACTGCCAAACAACACAAATTTGAAGATTTACTAGCTGGCAAGAAGTATAAAATACAAGTTTTGACAGTCAGTGGTGGACTCTTCAGTAAGCGTGCAGAAACTTTTGGCCGAACAGGTAATTAGAACATCTTGGTTTACTTATGTTTCCCTCAGTCAGATATCATTAAATACATGAACCATCTGTGTATTTTGATTCTACAAAGATTCTGGTAAGGTACAGACTCTGGATGTTTATGCATCATTTTTCCTAATTCATGCTTTGTATGTGAATCTGAACTTAATTATCATAATATTGTGACCATGGCTCATAATAAGGATATTAAACCAAAATGCTGAATGCTTCCCTCTGTCTTTTGTGGATATACCTGAATGCTTTATTGTCATCAAGTTTTTAATTCACAGTCTCAAGGTTCTTAGTCTGGGATTTGATGTGAATACACACTTCTAAATTCAAGGCCAAATCTTGCTTGCAGTCCTTACTGATTTATAGCTTCTAGTAGAAGATAATGGACAGTTCTCTGTAAGCATGGTCTAGAGAATCAGGCCTTCTGGGAAATAAAAATACTGTATTGGAGAGACTCAATGGCATTTCATAAAAGCTCTCCTCTTGTTTCTGACAGTTGCTGTTGATATTACTTAGCTACTTGTGGCTTAATTGAAATGTGTTACAGCCATGAGCTTATTAAAGGTTCAGCTTAGTGCCTAGACTCTGATATGTACTCTTACCTTCTTTTCAGTTCCAGCAGCTGTTACAAATCTGAAAGTCACAGAGAACACCACTGACCGACTGTCCTTCAGCTGGACCACCTCTCAAGGGGAGCTCGATTCGTATGACATCTTCCTGTACAATCCAGACAAGTCCCTTCATGACAGGATTTCAGGAGAGAAGCATCTCCAGCAGTGTTCGTTCCAGAACCTGCATCAAGGCAGGATGTATCGAATGGTCATTGTTACACACAGTGGAAACCTCTCTAATGAGTCATCTGTCTATGGAAGAACAGGCAAGGACATCTAAGAAAACTATCTGTCTCCAGTGTAGTGCTCATGGGGGATACCAGTGAGCTGGTCTGAGTCTGATGCTCACACTAGATTAGAGCAACTATTAGAAGTATCCAAATCGTGTCTAATATGTAAAAAGCATTAGATATACGAAAAGATAAATTCTGAATGATGGAGTTACAGCAGGAAAAATGAAAAGCCCTACAACAGTTCCCAGGAGCTCATGTCAGAAGAAAGACATCCCAGTGTACGCTCCCTAAGCAGGAAAATGGCTGTCTCCCATCCTAAAAGCAATATTGGCCTGAGTGGAAAAAGCAAAAAGGCAAAGCAAGTAGGGTTAATAGGATAGCCAGTCTACCAGTGAAATAAAACTTGTTTCCCATGGGAAGCTCTGGCTGCAGCTCTGTGTTTGTTCAGCCACATGTGGGAAGCGGCTTTCTAAGCAGCTCTAGCAGCTGTGGCATTCTGTGTAACCTTTCTTTATTCTCCTGCGGCACCATATAGGAACCCATCTGTGGGACTACGTCTGCAAGTAGGTGCGATTTTTCAGCTACCTCAGAAATGGGTGTTTCCAAATACTGACTAGGAAAAAGCTGCTTCATATTTGCAAAACTGTCCATTATAAACATTGCAACCTCTTTTGGTAACAGTGGCAATTCAAAATAGTAAAGGAAGCATCTGAGATATGCTTTATGCTTTTCAGCCAGCTGTGGTGGTTGTCTGGTTTATAAAATTACTATCATTACAGGACAGATATAAGGTCTGCTTGACCTTTTTGCTTCTTCTCACCCAAAGGATGTTCTACATAAAGTAATATTCATTCCTTCTTTTTTTCAGTACCAGCCCCAGTTGTTGGTCTCAAGGCATCCAACCGAAACATGACAGACAGTCTGTGGTTCACTTGGGGTCCAGCAGCAGGAGATGTTGACTTCTATGAGCTGAATCTTTACAACCCAAATGGGACACAGAAAGAAACTGAGCAAATGAAAGATCTGGAAGAGTGGCATTTCCAGGGGCTTGTTCCTGGCAGAAAGTATACTTTGGTCGTGGTGACTCACAGTGGTGAGCTGACCAACACAGCAAATGCTGAAGGAAGAACAGGTATGGGATTTTTTTTTTTGTCCCATCTGTTTGAATTCATTAGTTCACAACTATGCAACAGACTTGTTCTGAGGGAGGATTTATTATGAGTCATTGAAGGTATAAAGATGACGGATAACCTTAAGAGCATTAAAACAATGGAATGTGAAAGAAAAGCAGTCAGCGCTGTTTTTCTTTCAAAGGCTCAGGAATATTTTACAACTGTGAAAGTCACCATCATCAGCACAGGTGCAGTAACGGGCTTTGTATATCAGATAATACAAACTACTTTGTGATGCATGAAGAAAATAAAATAATCCATGTTTCATTTTATTTGTCTTGTGTAAAAATTTGTTAAGAATCTCTTTTTCTTCTCTCCTTTTTTCCCCCCTTTCTGCATAGCACCCAGGCCTCCTAACACTGTGTCATTTACCGATGTTGCAAACACTTCTTTATCAATCACTTGGCTGGGTCCTCCAGACTGGACAGACTATGATGATTTTGAGGTGCAGTGGCTTCCAAAGGATCCCCTCACAGTATTCAATCCCTACAGCAGCAGCAAATCTAAAGTACGCATCATCTATGGCCTGCGACCAGGGAGGCTCTATGAGTTCAGAGTCAGAACTGTCAGTGGCGACAGCTGGAAGACATACAGCCAGTCACAGTCTGCAACTGTGAGAACAAGTAAGTAAAAATTTCCCTTGCACCCTAACACTCAGCTGAAGAAGATGCAAAACTGTAAAATATTACGAATTCCTTCTGCAATCAGTAATTTCCATTAATAAATTCATGAATGACAGTGATGAATTCAGCTAGATTCTAAGCTCTTGCTGTGTGCAAGGTCAGCTGTTTAAAGACTGATAATGGACATACATTTATAATCTTCACATCCAGAGTCAAGCTGTTTGGTTGCAGAGACTGAATCAGTCTGTTTCAGGGGTAAAATAAGGTTGAATATCCAAACTTCTCTGATAGTAGTATATTGAAATAATCATGTTTCTGAATGGTAAGACAGGAGGGATGAAAGAAACTGTGCTGTACTAGATTTGAAACTGGAATCAGTGTTTCACTGCTCTGCATTTCTGCCCATGTCTGTGAATCTGTTTCATCTCTAGCTGTCTCTAGCAACTTCAGTAAAAGGCTGATTTGAAAAAGTGAGATGAAATTGTAAAAATAACTGAGTAGTGGCAAATCCTCATGTTATTTGGGGTAGGATTCAGCTGTAAATTGACATCTATGTTTAGTAAGCTATATACTCTTTAATACAGCATAATTAAAATTTCTCCTGTACTTAATCACTTAAATGTAGATGTCTGCCATCTGAGACTGAAATCCTGTCTTTGTTACAGGTTACATGATATAAATGTTGCTCCCATATTACATGGATGAAGCATATTTCTATGTTGTGTTTGAGTAATATGGACATATCACATGCTGCCCAGGAAACCAGATCAGTCATGAGATGACAGTATCAGTATTTACTGATATAAGTGACCACATGAAGCCTCCAAATAAGTTGTAACAACTTTCTAGAAATCCATTTCTTTGTGGTGTTGCTGTTCATGTAAGACTTCATCAAGTAGGATTGAAATCTTTTCCTTGTTTTCAGAATTAATTACTGGAGCTTCACAATGCTAATGGGGCAGATGTCGCTAGATCTGATTTCAGATGGCTAAAATGAGTTAGACAGCCTTACATAATAATCAGGCAGCACACATTTGCAGGATAACTGGGAATTCTGACTCCCAGCCTCCTGTTCTGATCTGATGGTTGATGCAGAATCTAGGAGCTGTAGTGTGAGCAGAGAGTGTGTGACACCTGTCCCTTTTCCCACTGAGTTTCAACTTCTTAACATTTCTCTAGAGCCAGACAAGATACAAAGCCTTCACTGTCGGCCCCAAACCTCTACTGCCATCGCGTGTTCCTGGACTCCTCCCGATTCTGATTTTGATGGGTATAGCATTGAGTGCAAGAAGATGGACACCCGTGAAGTGGAATTTTCTAAAAGGATAGAAAAAGACAAATCTCTGCTTAATATTATGACCCTTGTTCCCCACAAGCGATACCTGGTGTCCATCAAGGTGCATTCTGCAGACATGACGAGTGAAGTGGTTGAAGACAGCACCATCACAATGATTGATCGTAAGTGCAATTCAGGGTTGCCCTGAAGACCAGCACTGAGCAGCAATAAGCAAATGCTCGTGTTACTTAGACAGTAAAAGGAGTTCTGAACTCCACAATTGCCGGTGTGTGGAGTGGTGGCCAAAGTAGACTGAACCCATTCTTTGGTCTCTGTTGTAACAGACCATGCAGGATTTTGACTATATTGCCTCTCATTACATTGCCAAACACAATTATTTGGCTCATTCATTAAATATAGCCTGAGAAACATAAATACTTTGTCCTCATCATCACATGCCTTGTTTTCATCAGTTGTCTTCATGCTTGCTGCTTGGCTTTCTGTATCTGGCCATCTGTACCCCTTATTGATGGTAGCCATCCTCAGCACAAATATCCATCAATAAGGACATTGGATTGTAGTACCACATTCTCTTTTGGCATCTGTAGACTCTTCTGAGGTGCTACCTGGCCAAATCACCTGCAGGACTTTTACCTGAGGGAGGATCCAGATATCTATAGCATGTGCTTTGAAATAGATTCTTCAGTTTCTCTACCCATAGGCTGCTGAGTGGAATGTATCAGTAGTATCTGCTGGTACCTCTGCACTGCCAGGCATCACTGCAGTCAACAGCCTGCCACTGCTGACCCTAGAGCTGCCCCAGATTTTGCACTGCATCAAGATTCAGTGGCACAGCACAATGCAGAGGCCTGCTCTGTTCCAGGGCTAAACTCAAAAATGAGAGGAGAACCAGGAGTCCTATATTCAGGGACGCCTCTGTAGCTGCTTTTTAAAAGCCACGTTTATGTGAAATGCTAGATCATAAAAATTATGTTTGCTTTGGGAGCTGTTGAGCTAAGCTAGAGTTCAGTCACCAAACTGCCTTCTCCTTTGCCCCTCAATTGCCTTTTAATCTCCTTCCCCTATCACAAAGGATACTACAAATCCAGATGTAAGTCCTAGTTATTCATGTCACAAGAGGTGAGACTGAGTCCTGTTTGAAAGTTTGCTGATCATGTTTACTCTTATTTGGTTTATGTTCATGTTTGTTTATTGTCACTTACTTGTTTTGAACACTGCTGCTCTCCCAGACCCTGGTTAACACTGGAGGCCCTACCTCAAGGAAACAAAAAAAAATTGCAGCTAGACTTCATAGATGTAAGAGGTCTAGCTAAAAAGCATATAATTGTGTGAATTTTTGGTTCTTTTGGCATTCCAAAAGCTTTTGAAATTTAGCCTTCTGCTTACAGTTTTTATATGTTTCCCATATGTGCAATATACTTTCAGTACTACAGATTTTTAAAAGAATCAGTAATGTAGATCCTTAAAATCCCCACCTTTGCTGCACTTTCTTCCCTGTGAACTTCACTTTCCAATTTACTTCTACTGTGTCAGTGTTCAAAGTATAGTTTTGTATCATACAAAGAACATTTCCTATGGACATTCTGCAGTCAGACTAGAAAATGGTACTCTGTAGTTGAGTGTTCTGTCTGGCTAACCCTGGCTGTTCCTCTGGAAAAGAAAGCAGAAATATATATGCTTGAAATAGGTAATGTCTATAGTGAGTATGTTAAGTGGCCTCCAAATGCTTGGCTTAAAACTGTGTTGTTTTCAGCAGCTACAATTTCTGTTTTCATAGGCTTGACATGTCTTTAATGCATTTCCATGTGGGTTTCTGCAGGAATTCATACTGAGGAGGTGTCACACTTATTATGGTGAACACACTGCTGGCTTGTTTCATCTTCTGGCAGTTTCACTGTGGGAGGTGAAGACACTTTCTTGATTGCAAAGAGAGTAGAATCAGAGACTTAGGGCCAGGCAACCAAGATTTATTACAAATTGCATTTTCCTTATTAGGTCTATCTCACAGCAAGTACATAAGTAATGCTTTTTCTCTATTTTTTATTTATTTAATTACTCAGGTCCTCCTCAGCCACCTCCAGATGTACGGGTGAACAAAAAAGAGGTGCTGATTACCAAATCCTCCATCAACTTTACTTTCAACTGCAGCTGGTTTAGTGATACTAATGGAGCTGTGAAGTACTTTACTGTGGTTGTGAGGGAGGCTGATGGTAAGTGTCATGATTTAATGCTATTCTCTCCATAGCCAATAAAATTTACATGGGGAAGTACATCCCTATCACTGCACAGCAACAGGGTTTCTCCTATCTAATGGCTGAGTGTCATACAGGTTTTGGATCTATACTTCCTCCCTAGCCTGAGGATGTACAGAGTCCTATTCTCAGAGAGTCTGTAGCAACTACAGAGTTCAGACAGAAGCAGTACTCTAGATTACACTGTCATGTATGTTCAGACAATTTTTGTAGTCGAAGGCTTATGTTGGTTGCCATTGCCAGTGAACACAGATCATAGTGAACATAGATTTTGAAAGGTAGTTTAAATGTTAGGTGTGAACACTAAAAGGCAACCCCCTTGGAGAGTCTCAGTAAACCATGCTGAGAAGCCACAGGTCTGCCAGGTGATGTCTGCTAACTGAAGAAAATGACTTTGCATGCAGCACCATAAAGCAGAACAGAAATGGTCCTTGTGACATGCATGTAAACCTCCCTTTCTACAGCTGACCTATTGTTGAGATGTGTGTCTGGCAAATCAGATACATGTCTCAACAATTTATACCTTGTTTTTAGAAGTGGCTGCATTTACTGGCATACTAAGACATATTTTGTGACCTTTATGAAAGTTATTAATCTCTCTGTCCATCAGCCCTTAGGAAAAAAAACCAGATAATATTTCCACTGTCTGCTCTGTCATGTTTGGGCAAGCTATAAAGCTCTTTGAGAAGGACTACTCATTGCTATAGCTTGCCTATCTGAGTCTCTTCCAGTATTGTGAATTTACATTCAGGAGGTCCCTGCAATTTCCTACTGTAGTTTTTCTCTATATACAGTAGAGTTGTCCGTTTATGGGGTTTTTACTTCTTTTTAAAATAGCTAGTAGTAGGATCCAGGAATCTGGATCACAAAAACTCCCAACAACAGCACAGGAAAAAAGTCATAGCAATTGACCTGTGCATGCCTATTGCAGCAAAAGTTGCACTGAGGACTTGTGAGGAAATCTGCCAAAAAAATAATAGAAAGGTTGGTACTAGAAACAAGGTACCCTAACCATTGTAGCTTTGCATTCATGAGGTAGCCTCCAAGAAATAGAAAATTGGATAAGAACATGTCTGTCAAGAGCTTGAGCCTATAAACCTCATCACATTAATGGCTGTGGCATCTAAACCTTCTGTCTTTCTCTGCACATGGCATAGGCAGTGAAGGACCAAAGCCCGATGAGCAGCACCCGTTACCCTCCTACCTGGAGTACAAACACAATGATTCTATACGCATCTACCAGACAAATTATTTTGCCAGTAGCTGTGCTGAAAACCCTGACAGTGACTATAAAAGCTTTGACATTAAGCTTGGAGGAGAAATGGAAAATCTGGGAGGAAAGTGTGATCCAGATCACCAGAAATTCTGTGATGGACCTCTAAAGCCTCGAACTGCATACAGGTTAGACTCATATTGGTAGTTGTGCTCTTATATATTAGGCTTGGTGTCATCTGGGTGCCTCATCCACTTGAGCTTCAGTAGATTAGTGACTGCATTGTACAATGTTCTGTGTGTTTCACTGCAAATTTATGAAAGCTTTATTATCCATGGCCCTATTCCATAGGTAAGAACCAGTCATCCACTAGCATGGGAATGATATGATTAATTATGCACAAAACTCTGTGCAGTGAATAGGTTTATTTATTTACATCAACTTCATGGGAAGCTCTCCTGTTGCTGCTCAACATTTCTTTAGAAAGACTGAAGACAATTGGCTAAGTTAAGGCAAGAAGAAATAAAGCATGCTTCACTCAGTCTGGCAGAACTACCCCACTTGTTGTTTTGGAACAAGCTAGAAAAACCTGGAGGCCATTCTATCCTGTGGCACCATTCACAGGCTCCCGAGCTAGGTCCAGGTTAGCTGTAGGGTGTAGAAGAGGATGACTGCCAACACCAGCCTCAGAAGTTACACTGGCTGTGAGACCAAACATGAGCTCCAGTGTGGCTCAGTCACACCCCCCCCCCACCATAGGCAAATACTGTCCCAAGAGACCTGCAAGCTGCTCACTGAAAAGCCACATGGACAGAAGGCACATGCCAAGGGGTGCCCATTGTGCCTCTCAGCTTCTTCATCATCATTAAAACAGTGCTAGCCTACTATAGGCTGCTCTCATTAGGGCACATTTCCCAAAACTTCAGTCTGGGAAACACCCACATTACCAGGAGAACAAAGAGGACTATAACATTTATCCATTAGCACAGTCATGCCCAGCCAAGTGAAGGGAAAGTGTGTCCCCCCTGAGAAGCATTTCTGAGTCCTCTCTCCTCTGCAGCTTCTGCTAGTCCTGCCTTTAGACATGGTCAGGCTATGTGTGCCTGCAGCCAGAGCCCCATCTGTTACCTTTGCCAGGGTACCTCAGGGCCCTCCACCTGTACTGGCTGTAGTCCCCCATATTTAACTCAGGGATCAGTATTATTAATTAGGTAGAAGACTGATTAACTCAGGTGTCTATATTAAGAATTATCTGTGGTCAGTGGAAAGGTTTTCGTTGTCTCAAAGGGGAAAATGAGTTTTTACTTTTCTGCTGTTGGTTCTGAACATCTGATGAACCATTTTTTTCACTGTATTTTCTAGAATCAGCATACGAGCTTTTACTCAGCTTTTCAGTGAAGACCCGAAGGAACTTCCTAAACCGCTCTTTGCAGACACCTTCTTCTCTTTACCAATCACTACAGAGGCAGGTTAGTTTCAGGCTGTTATCAGTGACTGTGCCATGTGATTGCATATTGTGCCTAAGAATACTCTGGCATCTAGAGCTATTTGTAAGGAGTGGAACAAAGCTTGTTGTGCATGTCCTGAGAGCTGCTCTGAGAGGAAGCTGACTTGGCTTATCTACCTCTACTGGAAAATTCAGAGGACTGCTTGACAGAGCTGCTGAAAGTAGAGAAAAGGAAAAATGCTCAGTGAGGCTATCACCAAGAAAGCTTCTAACTGCAAGAGAATCACTCCCATGTAATGGAGTTTTTGCTTTCTTTTACTGTGGTTGGGAGTGAAAAATTTTGTTTAATGGTTTGAAAAAATGAGGATAGAAGATCAAGGCCAGGTTTTAGCTAAGTGTTTTAATGCCTTAGATTTCCTTGTATTTAGCCATTTTCTTCAGCTGATAATAACAGATTCCCTGAAAGTTATTGATTCTCTGATTCTTTTGATCCTTTCCTCAAGATACATAAATACACTGTTTTGTTTCTAGAGCCTCTTTTTGGAGTTATTGAAGGTGTGAGTGCTGGCTTGTTTCTGATTGTGATGTTGGTGGCTGTTACTGCTTTATTTGTCTGCAGACAAAAAGTTGGGTAAGCTGACTCCCTTTGTCAGTCTCCATTACTGAAGTCATGTCAAATTATATTCATTTAAGTAATACAATTTATAAGGCTTAGCTAAAAATTGGATGGATGCACTGAACTGTTCAACAGATAAAATCTATGTCCCCCCAAATTCTGTACACACTAAGTATACAACTAATGACTTGCATATTAAGAAATCTATATATACTTAATTCAAATGGTGTCAGAATTATGTCATAGAGGATCCTTGTAACTTTTAGTTTGCAGTAGGAGTCTGAATAGTTCTGAATAAAAATTGGTTTATCGTTCAAACTTTTATCTTCTGGGAAAAAAAATGTCTTTTGTCAAAAAACGAAGTGTTTCAGATTAATTGCATCTGCATTGTAGATGGGAAGCTTTTGAAACTGTTCATTTAGACTTTATCATTTCAATTCAAAAATACTGAAATGTGGCATTACCTCAGTGTCCGAAAGATTAGCTCAAACCTTGCTTCTCATTTTTTTGTCAGTTATAGTTGTATGTTTGACATTACAGATGAATCCTAAATAGTGGACTTACATCTTTTTAAAAAATTAAATACTGTATGTCAACTGAAAAAATCTTTATCCTTTAAACTATTTTGCATGACTGAGAAATGTGAAATTCTTTGTAATTTCTGTAATTAGAAAAAAACCTCAACATTTCCAGTGCATGGGAAACACTGCAAGTCTGAAATTCAGTTCTTTTACTGATGCAAAATTAAGTTGATATGAATTTGCCAGAATTTCAGATTGAAACAAAATCTATTTTCTGACTAGTCATAGCTTTTAGCCAAAATGGATAAACTTCATTATAGAATGTGGTTTCGTGTTGTAAGTGCTGCCACCCAGCAGGATGGCAGTAGTACTGGTATGGTTTTCCCACATCAGACATAAAGAGAAAGTGTTCTCTAAGGTAGGTGTCTTGAAGGAGGAGATGGCAGCAAAAAGATGAAAGGCAACACTAACTGTGTGGAGTAAGTACCACTTCTGTGGCTTTCCCAGAGCCTGCTGTGGTTATGCCACTTACTCCTGCCATGAATGTGGGCATCTGCTACAGGCTTGGTCTGCAGAGTGGATGTGCTGGAAGCTGTAGACCTTTTACAGCTCTGAAAATCTACCTTTGTGTTGCTCTATATGTAGAGAATCAACTGATTTAGGGTCCATCTTAGCACAGGGCACCCTCCTTAATGATGGACTGGGCTGTGAGTGTTTCAGAACAAGAAAAATGTCTTACCTACCTGTGCCATGCATACATTCCACATCACTATTGCCAAGCTAAAATACAAGAAAAGTCTGAGCCTGAGCTAAGAGCAATGTCACAGGATCAGAGCCAAAAATCAAAACACACTGGAAAACGGTAAACTGGAAAAAAAGAAATTTAAGAAAGTATAACTTACATCAGTGCCAACTCTTACCAGTTTCAAAACTTCATGATATAACAGAATACCTTCCTTTTTGTTCCAGAAATGGTCATGAGAGACCTACAGCGAGGCTGAACATTCGCAGAGACAGGCCACTGTCAGTCCATTTGAACTTGGGGCAAAAAGGGTAATGTAAAAATTTGGTTTTTTTAACATAGCATTGTGGTTGAACAGAGCCATCTGATCACTTACTGATGAAGTGTTTCTTTTTCTTTTGAAATAATTTCCAGGTACCGGAAAACTTCCAGGTAAAAAGAAAAAAATTAATACCTAAAACCTTCTTGGTAGCCAACTGGATAAATTATGACTGTGATTCATCCTGTGATTTTCTTCCTCCTATTGAATATTTCAGTCCGATCAAAGTCAGTCACTTTGAAGCACACTTCACCAAACTTCAAGCAGACTCCAACTACCTTCTGTCCAAGGAGTATGAGGTGGGATCCTAACCTAGGCAAAGGACTTGCTTTGTGAAGGGGCGGGCTGACTGAGTCAACTGGTTAATGTATTAGAAAGATCTGCATATGTTTGTATTATTCACACAAATCCAAAAAAAAATGGAGCATTTCATTTGAACTCCACTTGTCCATGTGCAGAAACCAGCTCTTCATTTGGCATATTCTGGTTGGCAGCCTCTGCCTGATACTTGTCTGGTGGAGATTAGGAACATTTGTTTGTATGGCACATCTGTGTGATAAAGTATAGAAGGTACCTGCCAACCATGCACTTGCTTTAAAACAGTATGATTATCTATGTAATTTCAGTTTGTTTTTTATAAAAAAGCACCTGTTTTCTGTCCAAGGCCTTTGAGAGCTGATGAACACTATTTCCCTTTGTGTTGTCTTGTCCTTTAATTATTTTCGCCTCACATTTTATTCCTATTCCTTTTTTGCAGGACTTGAAAGATGTGGGTCGAAACCAGACATGTGATATAGCACTTCTGCCAGAGAACAGAGGGAAGAATCGATACAATAATATATTGCCTTGTGAGTTTTAGCTTTGGTTGTGTAACATTGCATCACACCAGCTATTTTTCACTTTTTTTTCAGCAAGCCTAGTGGAAAAGAGTGCAGCCAATCCCTCCCCTCCTTTCTGTCCACAATGAAATATCTGTGCCAGCTCAGGTTCTTGTGCTAGGAGGCAGATGATGCATGGCCCTGAATGGCTTCACACAGACCAGTAATTTAATTTCACACTAGAGGTGTAATGACTAGCATTCAGTCCAGGGAGAAAAAGCTCCAGCTATTAGGGGCATTCAGTCACTGCTGATAACAAGGATAGTAGAAATAACAGTAGGGTTTTTTACATGCAGAGTATCATCCATTCAGTGCTCTTTGACAGCCTTGCCAAATCTTTGTTCTTCAGTGTACACTAAACCTACTATACAATATAGAGCTAGTGTGATTCTGCATGGTAAGATGTGTAAGTTAACCCTGTTCCTCTCAGGCAAGACCTGTCTGTTGTTGAGAGTTTCCCCCTTTAATCTCCTACCTGTCATTTTGGAGGTAGAACATTGAGGAGGAACACCACATAACTCACTGCTCCACATCCCCACTAATGGATGTGGCATGTGCTGGCAGCACAGCCTCTCCTGTGTCCTGCCTGCTCATGCCAGCAGTGACACCTGACTGAGATCCAACATGGCATTATCTCATGAATCAGTGTCCTGGCAGCTCAGGCACTATATGTTTCTGTACAGAGGGCCCTTCACCTACAGAAGATGTTTGGCCTGCTCAGCATTAGCTCAGAATACCACTGAAGTGCAACTGTTCTTTCAAGGGCAGAGCTGGGCACTACTTCTCAGTACAGCATACTGCTGTTAGGATCAAAGGAGGATGCTATTTTGGCCCTTTTGTTGTCATAACAAATCCTATGCAGCTCAGCAGAGGAAATTCAGTATATTTACTGCATCCTTCTTACCCATCTATCTCCTAGTCTCTGGAACACTCCACAGCACTCACAGATTAAAGAGGCAGTAAAACCAGCAGTTATTCCTTATAAATTAGCTCTTCATATAAAATCTTGTAATAGTGCTGGCAGTCCTTTCACAAACGCATTTCTGTAAGTGCTGAAAGGGACTGAAAATCAAGACCTAGCCCTAAGCCTCTTGTAATCAATTTCTTGCTAGATGATACATCAAGAGTGAAGCTTTCCAATGTGGATGATGACCCTTGCTCAGACTACATTAATGCAAGCTACATACCAGTAAGTGACTCAAGGGTGGTGTTTTGCAGTCCTCCTTCCAGTGGTAATTTTTCCGTCATCTAAAGCTGACTATAAAAGCTGGATGGTTAAGGCTCCCCTCCCCCTTCCTTGATTCACTTTTCGCTAAAAAAATAAGAACTCATTTTGTGGGTGTACTGAAAGACTGTGGCTGACTACCATTAAATTAACTGTGAGTGATTTACCCAGCACTTAAGGACACTTTCTAGCATTGCTATAGTTATGTAAGATAGCAAGTCTAATTGGCCAAGGACATATTTTTAAAGGTCGCTGATTTTATACAGTGTCCACAACAACTGTAGCTATCACTGCAGGTGGCATCCTCACTGTAGAGCTGTAGCTCATCCTGACAGCATTGGCACCTTGCAGGGTGACAAAACTGGCTGAAATTAAATTAATGCCCTTTGCCAAAGAGTTATGATTGATAATAGCAGTGGCTTTAGCAATCCAGATTTCAAGCCAGAACTCAGCTACTTTATTAAAAATGATAAATAAAACAAAAACCCCTAGCAGTTTTAAAATTGCTTGGGACTGTGCTGAACACAAAAGAACAATGGAAAGCTTTGACTGTCACAAAAGGGACAGTATTTAGATAAACTGCCACCATCTCTTCCTTCTCTCTGTTCCAATCAGTCATTTGCTTTCGGGTCCAAGGCAACAATTCAGCTTTCAAAACTATTGTCCCAGGAAGGGTTGCTGCAGAGCCCTGTCTGCAATCCCAAGCCTTGTTCAGTTTTTAGAAGATTTTTTTCCTGCCCTTTTGGAAACTAATGGAGTTCTCTTTATTTGCAGGGCAATAATTTCCGCAGGGAATACATAGCAACTCAGGGTCCTTTGCCTGGAACCAAAGATGAGTTCTGGAAGATGGCATGGGAGCAAAATGTTCACAATATTGTCATGGTAACCCAGTGTGTTGAGAAGGGCCGGGTAAGCAGTGACTCTTCTTTGTTATTAATGTCTGTTTTAACATCTATTAAAAGATTTTGCTTCTTATTTTCATCACACTAAGGCCAAAAAGAGCCCAGTCAAGGAGATACACAGCATGAAAGAAAAGGTGTAATATAAAGACTGGAGACAGATGAAGGCAGCATGTCAAGGCTAGAATTAGGAACAGAGCTCAGTGCTTCTGGTCTCTAATCCAGGACCCTGTTCACTAGACAATTCTCTTCAGCATGCAGAAGGACAACCACCAACAAAAAGTGCCTGTTTATCACATCAACTCTGATCAACTTCTACTTTAAATATAAGCTCTGAAGAGCAAATGTTGATCAGTAAATACATCAAATTATCTCTGATATATAAGCCCTGATGTAGTTAGCAAAGAAACCACTCATGCACTTAACACTCTTCCTTGAATGCAGGTGTAGCATACCTCCCCAGGTATGACCGCGTCCTGTCCCTTTGTAAGACAGTGACTAGATCTGTAAGAAGATTAAACAAACTTGAAGTCGTGATCCTCTAGTAGCACATATAGGGTCAGTTCCTCTCAGCTTACCATTTTTTCCTGAGGAGAGGGGGAAAGCCAACACAGAATAGGATCTGTATCCTTCTGCATCTCACTGGTTCCAAGTTGGACCTTAGTGCCATGTCTCAGCAAAAGATGAGCAAGGGGCACTGGAGACATAGCTCTCATCCAAGCAGAGATTTGAGAAATGTTGGCACAGAAAATATGCCCTATAAGAAGGTATCAGTGAAGTACTTCCCATTCCCCCCATCACAAATGAATTATGAAAACTTCCACTTCCCACCCCCATGCTAACCCATTCCCATTCCAGACCCTGCTTATTGACATGGCAGAGAGTGGCATCTCTGAATTCAGCTGCTGCCTGTCTTCCTTCATCCTCAGGCACAAGGAGTCTGAAGTCTGCTTCTGCCAGTGCAGGATGGTGGCATTGTTTGTAGCTATTTTGACCACTAAATCTGTCTTTCCTTGTGTCTCTGCAGGTAAAGTGTGATCAATACTGGCCCCATGACCAGGATTCCTTGTACTATGGAGACCTGATTGTTGAGATGCTGTCTGAATCGGTGCTCCCAGAGTGGACAATACGAGAGTTTAAAATCTGCAGTGTATGTTTGCATTTTTTTCTTCGCTGATTAATTTGCTTAAAACACTTGCAAGGCTAAATTAGGAAGGTTTATTCTGCTGTACCATAGTTGCATCATGCCTGACTCCCCTCTGGTGGAAGCTATAGCATTTTCTCTGAGGGTACCTGTTCTATGAGTCCCTTCCTCTCTTGTCCTGATGACCCACACTTTTGAATCCCAATAGGAAGAGCAGCTTGACTCAACAAGGCTCATTCGTCACTTCCACTACACTGTATGGCCGGATCATGGTGTGCCAGAGACCACCCAATCCCTGATCCAGTTTGTCAGAACTGTGAGAGACTATATCAACAGGACCCCAGACACAGGACCAAGTATTGTACACTGCAGGTATGTGCAGCACCAAAACTTCATGGCACAGAGCCCTTGTGCCTACCCTTGGGAAGATCCCAGATCTTCATCCCTGTTACACTATGGGCAGCTGCAGAATCTGAGAGATACAACAGAGCAGTATTCCCAGGGCACATGCATTCACCCACAACCTCACCCTGGAGATGGCTCAAAAGTTATTCTTAGGGAACCACTGTGTCTCTGTGGTACCACTGCAGAGCATGAAAGTGTCAGCAGCTGCCACTGCTCATCAGCTTTTGCATTCTTAAATTGCCCACATGCTGCTGTTGTGGCCTATCATTGGAATCACAGAGGGGTGTTTAAAAGGTAAAGTGTACCAGGGGTAAATCTGACTGTGTGTGGATGTTGAGACTAGCTGACAGATCTGTCCTTCCCCCGTTCTGACTGATTCCCTTTTCCTACTGCCTTTTCATGCTCTTCTGCTTTTTCCATCCCTGGCAGTCACAGGGCTGCAGTTTTCTCTCAGTTCTGTTGTCCACCACTACAGTTGCATAAAAAATTGCAAAATTGAACTGCCTGATCGGTTATCCACTGGCCAGCTGCAGCACAGTATAGGGCCACAGAGGGAGAAAGAGTGCAATTGGTGCTGTATCTTCTGATAAAGCCATATGTTCACTGGTAGTACCTGATTGTAGAATCTGAGCCCTCCACCATTATATGGGCTGAGGCTTGTGTCTTACATGACCCTGCCTGTGTCTGCCTGGACAGCATGGGCTGCAGCATGTCAGATGTCTGCTGTGTCCCACAGCTGCATCTCTGGAGGAAGAGGTTTCAAAGTTAGAGTCAGGTGCAGCCTTTCAGTGTATGTCAATAACTGGGTTAATCCAAAGCAGAAAGCAGTGCAGGCAGTAGCAGAGATACCTCTACCATTACTATCCTTTCCTCCTTCCTAAATAAATTCTGTTATAAAGTGGTTTAAATGCCCAAAGATGCCATTTGAACAACTTGCTTCTCACCCTGGAGATCTGAACTTTACAAAAGTATCACATGAAGATAGTGAATGCTTTGATCCATCTGCTTTTAAATCTCTTGGGTGTTTTCTTTTCCAGTGCTGGTGTTGGCAGGACTGGCACATTCATTGCACTGGACCGAATTCTGCAGCAGCTGGATTCAAAGGACACTGTTGACATTTATGCAGCAGTCCATGATCTAAGGCTTCACCGTGTTCACATGGTTCAGACAGAGGTAAGGTTTGGATAGCCTGCTATGCCTACAGTATGCAATAATCAATCTCATCTTAAAGGCTCTCAAAGCACTTTGCACTTACTCCACTGTGAAATACAAGTTAAATGTATTTTAGCTCTGTGAGAATTTCCAGTTCAGGTCTTTTTCCATTGGCTCTCTTAGAGAGGGTCCAAACCATGACAAAATGAAGTTATGCTTCTTGTAGATTTCTCCCTTTTCTTTCCCCAGCCCCATAATCACCCCAGCAGCATTATGCATCAGGCACTTAACAGCTCACAGTTGCTTCACTGCAGAGTCCAGTAAATGAGCTTTAAGTGGAGATAGGTCCTTCAGGGATGGGTTTGGAAGACAAGTGTAAAACAAACAGATAGGTTGACATAAGGGGAAAGAGGAATGCAGGACAGAGAAAATCAGATGTATGCAATTTTAAAATTCTGGCCACTGTGACCTTGTGCCTTTGCTGTTTATGTTTTATTGAGCTGCTCTCTCATTTTCATTACAATGATTTTGGAAAGTTGATTGGCATTCTCCTAATATAATGTACTATGCAAAAGCAAGTACATTTGTTCTCAAAGTTCAGAAAAAGTAAATGTTTTGTATTTTTTTTTCTGTGCTTTTAAAATGGCAAGAAAATCATGTTATACTGATAGAAGCTAAACATTTAGGAGCTGATTTAATAAAGGTGTTTTGTGGAGTTACTCTGTACATTTTCCCTGTGAACCGTTAATAGAAGAATGAAAACAAGGTTGATGCATCTGCCTGATGCATCAAGTAGCTTGATACTAATGGAGCTCTTTGCTGCAATTTGGAAACCAGTTTGTCAGTGACAGTGTTTTCTGATAGATGTAAAAGTCTCGTATGGGTATAAAGGGAGGCCCAGCTGGGAACACAAAACAAAGGGGCTCCTGGAAATATCTTAATCACAGAAGACCTTCTTTTGGAGTTCCCAGCCTAGTCTCTGCATCTTCAGAGACAGATCCTCCTACATTCCCATCATCTGTAGTCTGCAAAGGCAGACAGACATCTCAGGAGGATGGCTCTTTTTCTCTAGCTGGAAAAAAGAGGCAACTACCTCAAGAGCCTAAATTTTACTTACAAACACCTAAAGTTGTGTGATACAGAACCTGCCTTTGGCATGAGCTTGACATGACATCTAAGTCAAAAGGCAGCCAGATCCCCACAAAAGTCAAAGGCCACAGTACCATCATACTTGGCAATATTCCGTCACAGAAAAACAGCAGCAACAAAACAATGCCTCTGCTTCAGTCTTGGCTCAGCATTGTTTAAGACAAGGGCCTGGAGGTGGAGACAGGCAAGGGAAAACTGTGCATCAGCTCAAAAGGCAGCATGCTACAGCAGCTATAACCATTCCAGTTGAAAAATGGTCTTTGCCAAGGAAGTCTCCATGCTGGGGCGACTTTCATGGTGTTGGTGGGTGCAGGGTTCTGCTCTGCAGAGAGAGCAGCTGCATGTGCATAAAGGCAGATATCCTCACTTTCCCAGAGCCAGAGCACTGAGAGAAAGACACAGAGCATGTGAGGGGAGAAAATACATATACTTATTGGAGAAATTATGTTTTTGAGATAATGTTAGAAAGGTACACCTTGATATATAAACATGCTTGGCCTGACATTTGGGTACCGTGTTATACTAATCAAAAGACTATTATGACCTGACCTATGTCATAAACCACAAAGAGTAGCAAAGCATGAAAGTTTATTAATCTATTCTGTCAAGATAGTTTGGTGAGTAATCAACAGTCAATAACATGCTGACCCTCCTTACTTTGGTTGTGAATGTCATCTTAGCTCCATTCTATGAAAGGCATTCTTCAGAAAAGACTGTCATCTGCTCTATAGTCAGAAATAATCTTAGAACTTATGCTGGATCTGAAAAAAATAGTTTTTTCAGAGATTTTTCTGATTTTTTTTCAGAGATTTAGGTTTCTCACAGTTGTCTGAAATATTTATATGTTATTGTAAAATTCTGTGGAAAATTTTTCTTTTCAGAACAAAAAGAAAAATCAGGAAATTGTTTGTCTTTCCTGCATGCTTCCCTGTGCATATTAATTATTCTACATATACTTTATACCAAAGCATTCAGAAGTAGTAGCTATCCAACACAGCACCATGTGAAATTGCTCTTTACAGTTGCTAAAGCTTTCACTAATGGCATGATCTGTCAAAACATACTGTGGTCATTTATGTTTTACTGGTATTATTTCTAAAGAGAGGTGATCACAAAAGTTTACTATAATTAGTAGTGTGAAAAGGAGATTCATTTTAGAATTATATTTTAATTTTTAACACCACCCTTGATTTTTTGAGGGAGTTAGCTTGTAATGATTTTTCACAGTACAGAAAATTAAATTACAAAATTACTCAGTGTCTTGAAAACAAATCTTTTACAGTGTCAATATGTGTATCTACATCAATGTGTGAGAGATGTGTTAAGAGCCAGAAAACTTCGCAGTGAACAAGAAAATCCCTTATTTCCAATATATGAAAATGTGAATCCAGAGTATCACAGAGGTAACTGCAAGTTTATCCAATTGTAAAATGTTTCAAATGTAGTAGCTCACTGACAGTGTAATTGAGGGGGAATTGTGCTATCCTTAACCATTGATATTTCTTTACTTCCTGGACCTTCATTTGTTCCCTCTGCTCTTTTCATTCTTGCAGTTGTGTCTTTATTTTCTCCATTAGTAGTCATTATAGCATCACTTCCTGCTCCCACCTTACCTTTATGCTCTCACTATCCATAAGCAACTGAGAACACTGACAGCACTCACGGGGCTCTTCTGCCATTCATGGGGTTCAATTTCTGTCTGCATTGCTCTCATCTGCTGTTAACAATACAGGTGGCCTTGGGAGACTTCCCATCTGCTTTGACTGGAAAATATAAGTGTTCTAGGCTGGGCTCTTTCTTTCTCCTCAGACTCCCCATCCTTGTAGACTCCTTTTCCAGTCCCTTGCTGATAAGAGTGTCAGGAATAGCAAACCTGGCTCTAGCACTGCCCTTCACCTCCTAGGCCCATGGCCACAGGACCAGTGTGGAGAAGCTGTAAGCAGTGGTGACCTTGTGCCTTGGTAGGGCTGATTCCTAAAGGATGTAGAAGTTTTAAGGTCAAGACAGAAGGATGTCAGTAGTTCCACAAATTTGGACATTAGGAATTAGGATTGTATCATGAGAAATCCAAATAATTTTCTTGATCTAGCCTGTAGAAATCAGAGTTCTCATAGACAGGTAGAATAGGCTTGGAGGAGACCAAGAACTGAAACATCCAGGTTTCACACATTGAGAGACCAAGCAGAGGTAGGATCTGAACTTTAGCTGTAACATCCATCACCAGCTAGTGCTGCTCCCACACAGCCACCTCAGAGCACCGATGAATCTGTGTTGGTTTACTTTTTCTAATCTCATTTTTCCTTGCTTTCAGATGCTGTTTATTCAAGGCACTAAGAATGTTAGAGATATCTGCTTTTGTGAACACATTTGTTAACTAGGGGTTTTGTTTTGGTTTTTTTATGTATGTATTTCATGCACCAGAAAGGTGCCAGACCTTTTGGATGAGACTGTGTATAATTTATTGGTCTGGTGATTTTTTAAAGATATATAATTTAAATGTAATAGATATTAATGTATATAATTGTATTTTGGCATTATGTAAATATGTATTTTTTCCATATTGTTTATATTAATATTATGCTTCAGATAATACTATTTTTTTCTTATCACAGTTTTTATAAACTGTTCTACATAAACTATTTTAAATTGTATGGCTAACAGGACTGCTACGTTTGGGGCGCTATTGGCATGACATGGAAAAAGTCCTATACAGAGAACCTCATTTTTAAAAAATATTCAGTGTTTGTGAGTTGAAATAAGCTACTATTAAGCAAGGAACAGTAGTCCTGTATAGCAATTACAATGCTACTCTACACTTTAAACTTACTGCTTTTCATCTGAGAAAAATGGGAGTAACCCATATCACAGTGGCATACCTTTTACAGAACTCATTAATAACTGACCAAAACAGGGTTCACCTCACTAGAAGCAACTGTTTCAGTCTAGTGTGACATAGTAGAAAAATATCAAACAACATACCTGCAGTGAAGTCTAGCAGACCTTTCTCTGACCACATACTCTGGGGGGAAACAGGTCACATACTGGTTTCTTTACACTGGTTTAAGAGAGCAGAAACAGACCACAACTTGTGTCTGTGCACTTTCACGTGTGCAAAATTTTTATTAAGAAAGGTGTTCAAAGACACTCCTCAGACATTTGTGTTAACAAACCTGTGAGGATGTGAAGTCTGGCAACTTCCATAGCTGATCAGAAACAATGCTGTACCACGACAGCCAAAAAAGTAGAGAGATGGCAAACATATTGAAACAAAGACATATAAAGGTATATATCCCACAGTTTACTCAGCTGGAGTAAAGCTGCACTTTGCCCCAAGTGCTGGTATCTTTCAAATGCCACTTGCTTTCACTGTGGGACAGTTTGGCCCCAGCATGTCTCCATAGAAAGAATTCTCCACTGGAATGTTATTTGATGTCACCACCACAGGGGCAGTTGGAATGGAAAATGGCTCATCAGGGAATGTAGGCTGGCAGGGCTGTCCTGATCTTAGAATCATCATGTTTTGGGTTGGAAGAGACATTAAAGATCATCTAGTTCCAACCCCCATGCCCCCAGGCAGGGGCTCATTACTGAAAACATGTTTAAAACTCAAAACATATCAACTTAATTTTTTATCAATAAAAGAACTGAATGATAGCAAGAAGTACAGTCAAAGATCATTTACCAGGTATCCTGCCCAGCCAAGTAGATTATGCACAGCCTCTCTCTCCTCTGCAAAGAGGCATCTCATTCAAGGGTCTAAACACTCTGTTCAGCTATTACTTATCTTTATAAAATGCTCCTCAAACAAATAGTGAAAAGCCAGTACACAGTTCATCTCCACCATGAAAAGAAGGGATTCATAGTTCTTCTTTCATATATCTACCCATACTTTTCATAGAGAAAACTTAGCTTGTTGCTGAAGACAAGTGCCTGAATTCCACTTCTGTTTTGGAGAAAAATAAATACTTCTGAAGCCTTCTGAGAATCAGTAAGTAGCTAACTGAGTGCCTAACTGAGGAACTCCTGTGCCACAGCAGGACTGTGCATATCCATGTTACTCTAGTTTTCCTAGAGAAGGTAACAGCATGATAGTCACTCTTCCTATTCCATCTGGAATCTCATCCTTTCTTGACCAAATACACCCACATGCTTCAGAAGCCACCGTTCAAATCAGCTCTCACAGCTGCTCCAAACATGTAAACTTGGTCATTCTTTTTAGGTGTTTCTGAAGGAAAATACTGCTCATCCCTCCTGCACGTCCTCTTTGGCACCACATAAACTTCAAAATTCACAATTCACCACCCTTAATGGAAACCAAAGAAGAAGGCAACTAGCATTAGGGTGGAAGACATTTTCACAGAGGAAAGTCTAAGAAAAACCACAAAGAAATGAGCACATTTTCTGCAGATGCCTTCTTTTCTCTATTTCCTTTGCTAGATGGCTAGAGGAGCAAGCAAGGACAAACAAGCATGGTAGCTTTAGATTGATTGTTGATCAGACTAATAACTTCTGCACTTAAGGCATAGTGAAAACTACTGTTGTGTTACATGCACTGCATTTGGTCCTTTCTTTTTTGCAGGGGTAGCCGAGGAACAAGGATCACCATGTTAGTTACCAGCAGTACAATTACACTGTTAACACACACCAAGTGTACCCTATACATTACCTCACACTCTCTATCACCATGTCATTTTTTAATGCTGAGGGAAGTGGAGCTCACTCAATGCTATATGTTCTGAGGGCAAAAGTCTGATTGTATGCTCTGTATGTGTGTTGTTCATCATTTTCAGAGACACACATCATTCTGCAGTTTATTTTATCATTCTCAGCTCCCATGTCTGCAGCTACAGAGTTTGTACATGTCTACCCAAAATTGTCATAGCAGACAGCTAGTTTCACCTTTTCTCTCAGTTAATAATGGACATTGTTCAGAAGCCTTTTCCTCCTCATCACTTCATAACATGACAGATGACCTTAAACACTCTGGCACAATGCTCTTGAGCAGCTTTACATTTCTGCCCAAGTAGGTCACATATGAGATGTATACACACATTATTGCTCTGGTTCTGCTCTCTAGCCAGTTCTGCTCATATGAAACCAGTGTAAATCCACTGAGAAAAAGTAAAAAAGTATCTATGTAGCATTTTTTAAATATACAACACCTACTTATCAGTATAAGTAGTTATATTTATTGTGCCTCTAAGCTGAATAACAGGACTGATGGGAAATTGTTAATGTAACAAGAATAGATTTGAGGGAGCTTGTGTGCTGAACGAAGACAGCTCTTAAGGAAAAAGACGTCTTTTGAATGTCCTTGATGAAGTTCAGAATTCCCTTCTTGATGTTTCCCAATAATAATGTTAGAAAGCAAGGCTAGTGTTGTTGCTGATCCATAAGCTAAGATTTGCACACTTGGAGCCCATCCTTTGAATCTCTGCATGGTCCACAAAGCTACCTGAGTACTTTCATGAAAAAGTCAACTGGAATGCTTGCCTGAAGACAATACTGTTCCACTTCTGAAGCACTTGCAGGGTTGGGCTTTTAGGTTAATTCAAATTTTTGTATTGAAAGTTATTTAATAATGAAAAAATTGTAATAAATATTTTTTTTAAATCTGTGCAATAAAATTACAAGATCCACTAGCGATTGTAGGGGGAAAAATAGATTTTACATAGCTGGAGTTGATAAATGATATTTTTTGTTACTAATGGAACACAAAAGTGGGTGAGAGAAATAGGCATACTGTGAAGATGTCAAAAAGTGCAACTTTATACATTTTTCTCTGCTGCTATAGTTATTTAGCAATAAATAATGCCTAAAATGCCAGAAATATTATTTTGTGCCATAATATGCAATGAATTTGCTTCCAATTGTAGAACAGAGAAAAGAAAATGTGTGAGCTTTAAGTTTATATAATGTATTGTATATGGTTATTTACACTTTGACTTTGAAAGCACAAAGTTAAACACTAGACAGATAGGAGTACATGAGCACTTAGCTGTGCTCCTCAGCCTGGGGTTTAATATATGGGCTAGAGGAATAAGAACAATAGCCATCAAGTCACTCTATTAGCATCTCTCTCCAAGACCACGGAACAGAGAAATGCATCTGACACTCAGAGATACAGCCTACCACAGCCACAGCTTCATGCCCAAGGAGTGCCTTGGCAGGTGCTTAACATTGATTCAGATTTCTTTCAGTACTTCAGACGTACAGTTAGTGTAAATAAAATGCAATATAGAATGACCACCACTCCCTCATGGCCTTGTCACAGATGTCTGGGCTCTGGAGCTGTGAGCTCTGGGACCCAGAATCCCAGGATGCTGTAACTTTGAATTGAAATGAGCGCTCACCCCAGTATTTGGGCAACTTACTATAGACCCTGTGCCCTCAACTGTCTCCCTCATGCTGACAAAATCAAACTCCTGACCTATTGGGAGCACCTCTCTGGCCTAAGCAAACTGGTTTGTTGTCAGTGACCTCACAGATCAACAGCTGGTTCAAACCGGGACTTTTTGTTTTAAGGCTTGCAGGAAATACTGGAGACTAGGGACCAGCTAATTGAGAAAAAACTGTGGAACTGGAACACACACAGTGTCAGCAATGCTGGTAGTCTAATATCCATGACAGTTTAGTTGTTTCTTGGTTTTTTTGAAAGCTAGAGAAATACTGTAAGTAACATTAGGACACTAAATATATATTGCTCTAGAGCAGGGCAGTACACTATAGTGAAAACCCCACAGTTTTGAAATTTGGCCAGCCATAAATTCTTTGCCAGTGCTTGGAGTAAAGTGTCTGGAAAACATCTTCAGTATTTATTCCATGCTCATATGCAATATAATTACTTATAATTGTGTTTCTAACAAACACTGGGTGAACACAGAATTGTGCTACTATTGTCAATTTAATTTATGCATTTAAGTATATTTTTATATTTTTAGCTACAGTCAACAAATCAAATATATTTGAGTGTATTTTACACATTTTTAGAAATACTTCATGAATAAAACATCCATTTTAAAAAAAATCATATTCTTGTCTTCTGTTTGACTGCCTTTTCATTATGGATTTTATTGTCCTGCTGCTCAGAGGAAAGGTCATAAGTGAGTTTGATTTCAATTGAGACAGTCTTCAGAGAGCATTAAATTCATCAGAAGCCTCAGCCTGCTGGGGGAAAAGAGGCTCTGCTGTTGCCTGCTGGCCAGATTAGTGCCCATGTGGAAAGATACCGTTGTTCTCTGCTCCCTGGTTTTGTGCCCTCCTTTAATAGGCCAGATACTGTCTGGGTTATGCAGTGGGTATTTGAAACCACAGTGGGTCTTGAACTTGAGTGCCTGTTATTTTAGAGACATTTTGCCAGGCAGTTGCACCAATTAGCACGGCACTGCATTTCCATCGCTGCCTGCCCCTCGAGGATCTGAGCCATGCTTTTTAACAAATGTATTTCTGCTCCTCCTGCTCTCCACTGGTCTTAAAAACCAATAGCATAACTGTCCTTGTGGGGTCAGGGTGCTTGGCAGTAGCGTGTTTGATGCTAATGCTCTGTCTCAGTTACTCCTTATTGGTCATCAGAAGTGTTTAAGACAAGTTTACTTTAGAGGAAGGATGATTTATTGACTTGTACTGTGAACTATTTGCTGAGGGGATGTGTAGCAAAGGCAGAGGGAGTTGTGAGATTTTTTCTTCATGATATAAAAGTTTATCTCTGGGTTCTGCTCTGTCCTGAAACCAATGTAGACACAAAAGAGAAGTGAAAAAGATAAAATAATGTACAGTTAATATCTCTACACAAGAAAAACAAGGCCAACATTGCAGACAAAGATAGATAAGAATGTTTTGACAAGGTACAGCAAGGAAACTAAAGAGTCTCTTCTAGTTCAACAAGAACACAGTGGTTGATTCCTGTTAAAATATCCCCAGAATCTAGTTTTTAACTTTGATATTTTTATGTGCATTTGATTTGTACCTGGGCTTCATACCTACAAGCTGATGGTTTTGTCTGATAAAGTCAGCTCCTGTACCCTAATCTCAGTTTTCTGTCTGTGCCTGTCTTCACTTCAGTTGCTTTATTATGCCCTAGAAATAGCTGCTTAGACATCTTATGGCGGGCAGGACATAGCGATGCTGGTATATCAGCAAATACCACAAGTGAAAATTTCAGATGTTACTAGCCAAGGCTTTGCACATCACTCTGGTACAATACCACTCCCAACTTGTGAAAAAAAGAAAAAACAAGAACAACAACAACAAAAACACCACAGGAGAAAAAGAGAGAATAAAAGCACTTCATAATTTGTGGAGATGTTCCAAAAGCAAGGAGCCTTTCTCCTGTTGCCAAGGTCAGTGCTCTGTGGGGCTGGGGGATGCTCTGCAGTGGCTGCACAGGCCATGGGCAGGCTGGGAGGCAGCCGTGGCGTGGCTGGGCTGGATTGGTCACTGAGCCACCCATGGGCTCCCCCCAGAACTGACCTGCTGTTGGTTCTCCTCAGGCCACAGCTGCAGCTTCTTGGGGTCTGGCTCCTGCAGGTGCCTGGCATCCTCTTTATACCCCAGCTGGGTGCTTACTGCACCGTGCAGAACCTCGCTACAATGAGCAGCTTTCCTTGGGGTGAGAGATGGTCCCAGCTCCCAGAGATCTGGAGTGTCAGCAGCACGGAGCAGGCACAAAGGCACCTTGGTCCAAAGCATTTTGTGGACCTCAAAGCCTTTAAGTCTCCAGGGAAAACATCACCTCAGCACCCACAGCTTTGCTGTTGAGAGGTCCTGGGGCCCCCAAAAGAGGCTCAAGTTCTCCTGAGGGCTCTCACTGACCAGACAGGGTCCCTGCTGTTGGCACAGGGAGGGTATGCTCCAAGCCCAATTGCAGGCTGCCCTCCCCACCCCTCCTGACTCAAATTCCCAGTCAGAAAGGGTGGCAGAAGCATGTCCTAGCCAACAGAGTGCTCCAGGTGGTGCACACAGCTTCAAGGAGGGAGGGGACTGTGAGGCAGCCCAGCTGGCATTCAGCACTGCTGTGAGTGGTGTGTGCCCCCGCCATGCTGAGGCCTTCAGTCACTGAGCTGTGGGGCCACAGCGCGTGGTGGGGGCTGCAGAGATGCGTGATGGGGACACACCAGCTCTACCAGTGCCCCATCCCAAGGCTGACAGGAATCTGTACATTCCAGAGGCCCAGAGCATGAGCCAAGATCAGTGCCAAGAGCCAAGCCAAGAGGGCAACAGCCATGGCCTTGTGCAGCAGCCGAATGCCAGGCTCCAGGCACCACTGGCAAGTCCTGTGGCTGCTTGGCCAGACATCATTGTACACAGCTTTTTGCACACTCATGCCAAAATCCCTGCCAAATTACACAGTGTCCTTGCTTGCCTTTGGTGGTTGTTTGCTGTTGCTGCCAAACCAAACCAGTAGCAGGTAGAGCAGCTGCTTCTTACCAAGGATAAAGGCAGAGATTTCTCATGTTCCTGACACCCATGAGGGCACACAGCCTTGTTCACAGAGGACACCTGAGACCTGCAATTTTAGTCCTCTCAGGACAAGAAGGGGCCCAAACCTGGATATTTCTGCCCCTGAAAATCTTAACTCATTTTTCAAAAAGAGAAACTGTTCTTTCCAAAGGAGAGAGCAGGTATAAAGGGGTGAGCTGAGTGAACCCCTCCTGGAGATCCATGTCTTCCAGCAGCCCTTTTTCAAAGGTTGGATCTCATGGATGTTTTCTGTGTATCTGTCTAGGCTGGGCTGGTTTGCACAAAGCATTAAAACTATCCATGTTTTACTATGCAATGCCCAAGTGCATCCTCATTCATAGGTCCAAAACATGGGCAGAAGAAAGCTGAATATGAGGCTACTATAACACCATCATAAAAACTCCTTGGTGGGTTATCAGGAGCATAAATTTGACTTTGATCTGGTACTTCTTTCTTTCTTTCAAAATCCTGTCTCCAATTCTAGCTCAGAAAATTTTACTTTGGAAACTTAGTAATAGTTCTGAGAATTAACTCTTTCCACTATAATCATAAAATCTCTCCCAGTCCTGTTGGATACATGGGATACATATACTTGGGTTTTGTCTAAATTGGGCTTGGGGCTGTAGTGTGGCCAGCACAGGAAGAAAGCCCTCCAATTCTGTTTTCCATACCATAGAGAGTAAAGAATCTTGAAGTTAAAGAAGAGACTAGGGGCTTTCCGGATAGGAACACACAAATGTCCTGGAAAATCAAATAGAGACCATATGGCCTGTAGTAAAGCTACCCAAATAGCTTTGGTATGAATGGAGCTACACTGTAAAAACACAGAATAAAAATAATTGGATGCAGAAAGCAAAGTGAAGATGTTCAGAATGCTCCACACATCTTAGCTAGAGAAAAAATGTTGTACAAATAAAAGACAGCTACAGAAAGGTCCATGTGTTAATTGGGGGCATTTCTCCTGCCTGTCAATGACTAAAGTTGCAGTAATGAAACCACTAGGAGAAAAAGATGGATAGTTGCAAAGGCAATAAAGAGATATATAATGTCCAAAGTATCAAACATCAGAAAATATACACTCAAGACACCAGACATGATAAATGCCAGCATCCTATTGTCTTATCATTGGATCTGAAAGACACCTGGAGCCAAATTATTTGTGAGAATCCAACTTCGAAAGAATGAACTGTCAGATAACTGGAATTAATTAATGCCCAACAGTTCTGTGCTAGAAAGGTTGGAGAGTACTAAAAATATCCAAGGAGCTTGTTTCTTTACACATCATGCCAATTAGATCTGGTCAGGCTGTGACAAATTTTCTGTAAACATTCTGGTGAACAAGAAAGTCCCCCAGCATCCTCCAGCAGTTCCCAGGGTGAAATCTTGCCTCTAAAATGCCAGAGCTTTCAATTAGAAAAGTCAAGAATGGAAAAACCAAAAAGAAGTGCTAGTGTCAGGTATGTATTTCAGATCCTTGCCTTGGCAATATTCTTCACCACAAATTTGTGTTTACTTTGCTGGGATTAGATCTAAACATCTCATTGCACTGAGTCCATGAGAGAAAAAGAAGACAAGACAGAAAAGATTTTGAGTGAATTTTTCTGTTCTTGTCTAAGGAAGATCCATCCATTTCATTGGGGAAAAACACCAAAGACCTCCAACAGTATTGTGGTGACATCTTTTATTTATTTCCCCTTCTCTGAAAAAAAAGCCTGTGAAGGACCATATGGTGTGATCACAGGGGACAGTCTCTGTTGCGCTCCGAGCAGGGGGCTGAGCTGAGGAGCTCACACAGTGCAGGAGCACTCTCACCTCTCCCATGAGGTCCTTGCACCAAGGGGGGCCCAGCTCTCCTTCCTCACTCAGCCTCCCCTGGGAAAGACACACTGGAATTCTCTGTGTGGGATGCTGCTGTCCCCAAGGAAGTGGCTCTCTCCCACCTCCTCCTTTCCATCCCCTGTGCTGCCCACTTGTTCCCACATCTCTCTGCGTGCTGCCTTGCAGTGCAGCAGACTGGGGAAGTGACCTGTGTTAAAATTACCTTGTCATCAACAAAAACAAATAGCTATTTTTAATCTCCCCAGTTTGTTCCAGAGGAGAGAGTCAGAGGTTTTTGTGCAGCCATAGGCTCACAGGACATGAGTTGTCAGACATCACTCTCTTTGTTTCTCAGACTTTTCCCAATCCCTTAGTCCAGCTGCTCTGGCCAAACATGATCTGCCACTCACAAGTCCCTCGCAGCTGTCCCCAGAAAATGAGACTCCAACCCACCTCAGCCCCCAGACTACCACCTATCCCCCTGAGGAACAGGAATGACAGGTTTGAAAAAAGGCTAGTCTAACACTGACTTTCCCATAAATGCAAGTATGACCAATGGCTGGGTACCAGCCTCGAAGAGAAAGTGAAGGAAAAGCTCTGGATAGCAGCAGGAGGATGGATACTGGTTCATGTCCTGTGCTATGCCAAGCACACAAAAGCCCAGCATGGTGAGACTTTGTTCCCTGCCTCAACTTTCTCCAGGGAAATGGAAAAGCCGAGAGCCTTGTTAGTGTGACCAGGTCCCCTTTGCTCCTGAAGTGCCACTTTACATCTTCTAGTACCCACACATTGAAAGGGAGAATTGAATGCAGAGACTTCACAAACAAATTTCTCATTTTTCTCCATATCCTCCCCCCTGCAGTTCTTATCTTCAGTAATTAAATTATGCAGCTGAGGAAAGTTATTTGGAAAACAGATGGCATGCAAGATGCTAGAGAAAACAGTGGTGCATTTTAAACCTTACAGCAGAGACACAGACAGATTTGGGTGGTATATGGGCCTTGAAGTAATTGAACTTCAAAGGCTGCTTGTGCACTGACCTTTAAGCAAAAGGAATGAATGGCCCTCCATCCTTCAACTTGATACTCACCATTAAGTATCCAAATCAAGATTTTCTATGACCATTGTGGCTGGTCTAATCTGCCACAGAATGTGGTGTGACCTAACCAGGTCTTTGGTAAAACTGACAATGGTAGGAAATATGGGATCTGGGCAAGATGGAGCCCTGAAGCAAGCATTTCAGCCTGGCACAAGTCTGAAATGTAAGGGGAAAAGACACCAAAAAGAAGAGATCATTTATCTGTGTGAGACTCTAGGCCCCTTGTTGCCTGTCTTCCTTACATTTAAGATCACAGCGGGCAAGGCTGGGTGAGGACCAGCTGCCACAGCTGCTGGCAGCACAAATGCCATGTCCCCAGCCATGCTGGATGTCCCCAGACATGCTGGAGGAGCACTGTGTGGTGGGAGCCCACTGCAGCATGTCCAGCAGCACAGAATTGGAGCTCCTCTGCCACCACAACAGAGGAAAGGGGTTCACCAAAGACATTTGCCTCTGGATCTGCATTAAAAATATCTTCACTCAACACATAGGTGGTAAAAGAGATTGCTCCAGCTTGTGTTGGATGGAGCTATGGCCTCTGTCCAGGAAAATGGCACAGTCATCAGATCCCACCCTCTGAATGGTGGAGGTCGCCTTGTAATGGAATCCGTCACAGGAGGAGCTGGGGAGCCCTGCAGCTGTTTCCACTGCTGAACATATTTGCACTCAAAGCTGGAGGTAATTCTCAGGGAGATTAATAAATCGAACATAAAGAGTTTAAACCACCCAGATAAATAATGGCAGATGTTTAGGGATGGAATAACAGGCACAAGTATGAGTTATGTAGTGCCTGCAGTTCAAAGAAAATGAGTTCAAACTGCGAGGGCATTGTTCAGAGGAGCAGTAAGGGATAAAGCAACGGGGGAGGGAGGAAAAGGGAGGAAAAAGGAGGCAAAGCTGTCTCCCTTCCCTCAGATGTGTGAGTACCAACCCCTGCCAACACGGAGAGCCACATCTTCATTGCCAAGCTAGTATCCAGTGGAAGCAGCAGCAAGCACTGGCACTCACAGCCTCACAGCCTGGCCTGCACAGCTGGTTTCCCCAGAGCACTGCAGGCACTTAACTGAGCTGCTGATGAGCAGAAACGTTGAATTGCTCCACAAAACCTGCATCTCCCACAGATGCTTCAGCAGGGGATGGGAACTGGGCTAGCCTCTGAGGCTGGGGTGGAGGAACCATGTCCCCTGCAGTTCATAGCTGTCTCTGTTTCAGTATCCAGCCCTTCATATAAAATCTAACCTCTGCATGTAGCAGTTCAGCTTCCTGTAAAAAATTCTGGCTTCCTGGGGTTGAGAGGAGACCCAACTCCAATTAATAACTCTACTGCCAGCCCTCTTCCTCATCCAAGGTCAGAGTACATTTTTACATGATACATTTGCCAGAAATTTGCTCTTGTGAAAGAGGAAGCAAATGCTTCACTGTCAACAAGACTGCAGCTCTTATGTGTTTGTTTTGGTTTTTTGTTTTGGTTTGGTTTTTTCTCAAAATATAGTGTTTAAACATAGAGGGACAAATTATCAGAACACTTTTGAACTACATAATGAGTATTGCTAATAGCCACTCTTGACTTGGCAGCACAGTCTTCAAGGTTATTTAGCAAAGCACAGAATGTACATCAAGCAAAATAAAAAGTTCATTCTAATATGTCTTTGCGAAATAAATTTCAAAGTAATCAATTTGGCTTTTCATTTTTAATTTTGTCTTTTTGTTTTGGCTATCAATAAAGGGAGAATTGAATGCAAAAACAACCTTGAAAATGTAACATAAGAGTTAGAGAGGAGTGATGGAAGAACAATAAAACAAAGAGGAATGCAAGTTGGTACAGAATGTCTTTGATCATTACAAAGCTAATTATTGAGAAAGACAGCTCAGTGTGCATGAATGCAGAATAATGATGAGTTGGGTAAACACTTACAGCACAATACATATGTATTTGTGTGCCTGGAGAGAGGGTGCTTAACAAGGAAGCAACAGAGGGAAATCAAAGCATGTGTGCATCACTCCAATAGCAGGATGCAGGGAAGGAAGAACTTCCAGTCCATCTTACTTTGAGGCACAGTTAGTGCTGCGATGAGCTTCCACTATGCAGTAGCTGTTCTATTCCTACAGAACAGGCTGTGAATCTGTATAGGTGCTATAAACAGAAACAACTAATTCCCACAAGGTTTCAATATAGGCCAAGGCATAATTTAAAAACTGACTTGAAACATGGAGTATTGCCTAAACCATTTTCAATTTTGCTTTGCTTGGCATAGCATGAATTCTGTGGGCACACATGCATGTCCTGTCAGTGAGGAAGACAGGTTACTGGCCAGTAGATTGTGTGCATGAATAAATGGCTTATGCCCAAAATAAGTCTGGAGGAAAAGCCCCCCTAGTCCCAAACCTGTTGACATTGACCCCAGTGAACATTGAGGTGTTCACCCCCAGCAAGGTCCTGCTTGCTGCATCCAGCTGTGCAAACTTCCTTCCCCTGGCAAGACTTTAGGCAGGGGTTCTCTGGTCGTGCATGAGTTTGCAGCAGAACTGGGCTGCTTTTTGGAAACAAAGATCAGCATGATGGTCCTGATGCTGCACTGGCAGAGCTTGAAGCTGGCAGTAGAAGTTGCTACTCTGCTTTACCTAGACCCGGACAGGATGGGGCTATTTCCATTGGGTTCTGCCTGCTTCAGGTCCTTCCTCAGGCACCAAAACCCATCCAAATTGCTGTAAACAATACCATGCAACACTGCTCTCAACTTCCCAGAAATTTCAACACAAAAAAGAATGGGAAATACATTTCTCTGAGCAAAACAGGTGAAAAAAATAGGTTGAAACAGGTTAAAAAACATGGTACCACCACATGTCCCCAAAATGTCACCTAGTGACAGCTACTGGAGAAAAGGCTGCAGTTTCAGACCTAAACCATCAGCTACATGCCAACAAAACCCAGGGTTAGCTAGCACCAGTGTGTTTTTAGCAGCCTATCTGAAGGCTTTACAGTCACAGTTTTGCTTGCTGAGATGTTTCCTCCCACCAAAACATTTGGTCTGTACCTTTTGTCTTTATTTATTACCTTATATTTTCCAAGAATAGACAAGACATTTTATTATTCTGCAAGTATTCTTACTTCCTAATATTTGTTATTGAATCACCTGCCCATCAAACTGAAGCTCATAAAGCTCCTGATCTGGCATATTTTTAAAAATGCAATTAATTTGCCCTTTATCTTGCCATTTAATATAATGGAAAAAAAGTTACTGAGACACCTCATCCCACACCTGTGCTTGGGAGCTCACTCTTCATTATTGCTTCGTGCTGACAATTCTGCAGCCCATTTTCAGTCTCCTCTCTGTTGTTGCCAGCCTGAACTAAATTAACTTTATCAATAAAATCTGGAGATAATACTTTAAATGCTCCTCATGATGTATTGCTTCTCGTACATGTCTCCATTAGCAAAAAAGCAGGGAAGTTCACAGGGCACTATTTATGTTTAATAGAGCAGAATCATTTACTGCCTGTGATTCACTTATCCAAATACTTGCAGATTCATAACATATGCTCTGTACTTTTATAAGGATTTTAAATTATGCCATCAAAAGCAAGAAACCCTAGCTAACTCCATAATTTCTATATATTTCTACCTTTTGTATCAGACCCATTTTTCATGATTTTTCAGAAAAAACTAGTAAGGATTTAGGTTACCTGCTGTTTAGGTGTGCTGTTGTATGTTTGGTTCTTCCAAACTACTCTCCCCCTGCCTAAGAAAGGATTTCTTGGAATTTTCACAGTAATTTTTTGTCTCAAGCATTATTCTTCAGAGGAATAGTGCAGAGAAGTATAGTTCAGCCCTTTGGATTCCATGGAAGATTTCATTCTTTGCCAAACCCATGCCCCTTCTGATGTTCCACTTTGCCTTAGCTGGGAGCTGCCTCCCTGATGCCCCTGGGTGATGCTCCCTCCCCTGGCAGTGCTCCTGCTATCCAGGCCCCTGGCAAGTCCCAGGTATTGCATCCTAGAGGTGCTGTTGGCTGGACACAGCAGGGCAGAGAGGGTGGCTGCCCTGCTCCCTCCCCTGTGGGTACCATGAGACAAACCAGCCTGCTGCAAGAGGGCAAAGGAAATGATTCTGCTGCATGGGGTCCAAATGGAAGTATTTTGTCCAGAAACCCTCAGCTGCTGAACAAGCAATTATGTGAAAGAGCTTACGGGTTGATTTTTTTTCCAATTGCTTTTAGCGAATGGCAATTGGCATGCAAATAAAAACAAGGATAGAACTTCTGCTAGCTGAAACATTATGAACAAGTTATATTATTAAAAGTAAAGCTTGAGCTCCATTAGCTCATTAAATTAAATTACAGTGTTTGCTTTTCTTTAATGCAGTGTCAGAAGCAGTACTGAATTTCTGGGAGGGTTATTTTCAATTGATTGCTGCATGTGCTGTTTGGAGACTGTGTACTCTAGGTGTGTATGCAATTTTACAGCCATGCCAACACATTTTATAATATAATTTTACATGCAAATTACAGCTATGTAGTGTAATAAGCTATTATTTTTTTCTTTTTACAGCATCTCCAGCCATGCACCCAATGCACACAGAGGGATTTTTTGGCTTACCAGACTCCAAACCATTAGACCACCAAGGAGCTGTGAATTGAGCCCAGTGCAGGCAATGGCAGCATTTGGGCTCACTATCAAACCAGAAGGGGAATTGCACAGCCTCTCAAATACCAAACTGTGGGGCTGATTCATTCAGTGGGGCTGTGACCTGACAAGGCAGCATGATTAATTGCACACATATTCCCTCGGAGGTTTTCCTGCTCATGCTTTCTGCAGCAAAGATTGTTAGCTTGACAGATCAGCATAGCAGCCTCTTAAGATGCCAGAAAGGGAAGAGGTTTGTTTCTGATTGAAAGTTAATGGAGGAACAGCAGCTGTTCCATGCTGAGGGGGAAAAAAAGCCCCAAACCAAACAGGCTTTGATTTTCAGAGAAAACCACACATGGGAATAAGCTGATTTTTCAATAACTCTGGCTATGGGATTTCTGTCAGGGATTGAAAGACCATATTTGCATGATATAATAGGCATCATAATTAGAAATTCAGCTGTGCTTTCTCTCATCTGATTATTGAAATATAAGCCATGGCATGAGTGTTTTTCTTTTTGATTAAACACTGTTTTAGGTGTCTCCTCTTCCACGTGTTTGTTCTTGATTCTTTGGCCATTTAGGCTTAAGTTTGCAGAAGCCCTGATTTGGTGGGCAGCTCCTGTGTTTGCAGTGCTGAGCAAAGATGCTTGCACAGCACCTCCCTTCTGCTCACAGACAATCCACACTGTCCTGCTGTCAGACCAGCCCCACTGCCAATTTTAAAGTTTTCATTTTCCAAGTAAGCCTTAGCAAATTGCATTAGACACTTCCTGAGGAATACTGAAGCCCTACCACTTTATCTGTTAAAAGGTTTTAAACATTGACCCATGTTTCCCCTTCTGCATTTCCCAGCTGGACTCGATGGGATAACACACACTTGATGGATGCTTTCGTGCAGTGTGTGAAATGAGCTGAGCTGTGTGGCAGCCCTCTGTAGACATCCCTGCTCCTGTGGGCATGACACCACAGCCTGGCTCAGCCAGGAGGGCTCCCAAGGAGCAAACTGCAGACAGGGACACCCCAGATGGCAGCACCAGGGCTGGGGTGGGCACAGCAGGCTGTGCCACGCAGCAGATGCAGGGAGAGATCTGTGCTCTCACACCTCGCAGATGTCTTTGTTCTGCTCTAGGACAAATCCCTCAAAACACACTTGGAAGTGCAAGTCTGGAAACTGAGACCTTGCTACCTCCCCACTGCACTTCCCAACCTGCATCCTGCAGCACCTGCTGAAAAG
Organism: Agelaius tricolor; assembly: GCF_023055355.1. NCBI lineage: Eukaryota > Metazoa > Chordata > Aves > Passeriformes > Icteridae > Agelaius > Agelaius tricolor. The sequence continues at coordinate 34,908,029 of NW_027269263.1, forward strand.
CTGAGCTGAAAACAGTCCTTAAATCCAGCACTCTGTGCTGGACCCCTGTCAAAGGGCTACGTTTATAGCAGAGATTATGGGTAAAGATCTTCTAAAATGCCCCTGGATTCTCCCATGACATCCCTCATCTGCCTGAGTTTGAATTTAGCTGTTCATTCAACAGCCATATTTCCTAACTTTGTGAAATCTTGTCTGTTACTGGCAACACAGAAACACATAAGCAGGGAAAAAAACAACAAAAAGTGTTTCTATTACTACAACTTTTAAAATGAGGGTAAGAAATTAACACAGAGAGATACTGTATAAGCAAATTGATTTAATTGCACTACATGAAAGCAAAGGCAGGTCTTACTGAAGCAGAGCAGTAAGACAGCATGCCAGAACAAAATTCCTCAAAGCAATGGCATATAAATATTGAATAAAATGTAAAAGCCAACTCTGCAGATGGCTTTGGGAAAAGCAGCCACTCTGGCTGAAAGTATGTTTCAGAGAACACACTACAAAACTTGGAAATCTGCAAAGCCAAGGAGTGAATAATCCACTAGAGGGAAATCCCCAGCTTCCACAATCAAGTACAGGGATTAAAAAGACATTTCTAAATCACTGAGGGATGGGATGAGACAAAAGACTGAATGTTAGGATTTTGAGTTTTCCCCTTGGCATCCCATACTGCCATGCCAGGCTCATACCTACTGCTGGTCTTCGGATATCAGTTTTGATATTTAACTTGGGGTTAATCTCTCAGCAAAACAATATAATATCATCTCTGTAGCCATTACTTTCTTCCAGAGGCCTTTGCAAAAGGCATTTCCAACAGATTTAAATATATGATTGCCAATCAAGTGAACTGCATCCGCCCAATTTGCTTCTTGCCTTTTGCTCAGAGAACCAGCAGTAGGATTCACTCACAAAAGCTTCTGGAGCAAAGAAAGAGAGGATTTTGTTAATCTGGATTTGTGAGCCCCAAGCTACTGGTTTAAAATTTCATGATGAATGTGTGTCACCCTGTGTTTCCTTCTCCCTTGGGAAAACAAAGGACAAATGGATGTAGAAAATCAGGCTTATTCCTCTTAACTGTAAGAAGCCAAGGAGAAATAGATGAAGAGAATTTGGCATCACCCTACTCAGATAACCAAACCACCTGCAGCTTTATGTGATTTGCAGAGTGGGAGCAAGTAATATATATATTAAAAAGCAGCAGCCAAACCCCCAAATCAGACCCACAATGCAGTGTTTCTGTGGGTTGCTGAGGCAAGAGAATCGCAGTGGATGCAAACAAGGCCACAAGAGTGAGACAAGAGTGAAACAAAACACAGTGTCCTTTGCAGGACAGCTCTTTCAGAAGCTTGCAGGCTTTCCTCTGAGAGGCTGAGAGCTCACAACCTCTCTGCACCCAGGATATCCAGCACTATTCTTTTCAGTAGGCTGAGACAGAAGGTATCAGTGTGAGCTGGACAGCAGGCACCTTCAAAGTGGTGATGTTTAACACAAAGAATTGGAAATTTTTCTTACAAGAGGTATTTTTCATCTGCAGGATTGGAGGTGCTTGAACATGTGCAACCAATGCCAGCTGCATCTTTCATACAGAGTAATGTGCCAAGAAGCATCAAGTTCCTACACCTATAAACACATTTCCTTGACTTGCTTTGAAGGAACAGCTATCCCAGTGTGGACTGGGACCAGAGGACACTCCAAAAGTCACACAGCAAGTAAGAAGGGAAGCAGCAAATGACCTCCAGTCACTCTGCTGCCCTTGCCATGCATCAGCCTCATCACTGGGCACCACAGTGTGTACAAGAGGTCTTATGGAAATCAGTTCTAAAACACACAAGACAATTAATCTGAAAAGGACACTGAGCAATACAAGCAGGTTTGTCATCATGCCTTGTGCCAACTAAGCTTTCAGCCTTTCAAATCTAGCACTTTTCTCATCCTCAGGAAATATTTTTGCTATGTGTTAAAATCACAACGAACCCCAAGGTTTTTACACATAATACTAAGAATATCAGAGATTAGTATAATGCACAGTATGTTTAGAATTGCAGAATTGTTAATGTAGATTAAAGTGCTTTGCCAGTAATCACTCACTTTCCTGACCCAGCCACATGGCTTTTCCATTTGCTGCCCTCCAGCACTGCCAAGCTGCACAGCTGGTCCCGGGGGGGCCCTGTGGGGCAATGACAAGTGCCATGAGACTGCTCTGGCCCCAGCCCCTGACTACAGCAGGGTAAAATCTGCTCTGGGAGACTGCCAGAAACATGGAACTCTCTGTGCTGAGCAAGTGGGCTAGAGCTGGTGCTCCCATCACACACAGCAAAGGGTGGGGCAAGCAGAGGAAGCAGACCCAGCAAGACTCCATGCCCACAGTGCCGTGTGTTTTGTGGAGCAGCCCCTGGGAGGCAGCCTCCGTGGAGCTGGTGTGACTGGGATGGGCAGCTCCGCAGCAAACACCCACAGCCCTACAAGGAGCTGCTGTCCCTCTCTGGTGGTGTGAGCCACACCAGTGACACACAGGCTCTCCTCAGCAAGCACTCAGGCACTCCACTGGTTGGGCAGGATGCAGGTAAAACATACTCCTGTAAAACCACTACTGTAAAACCCCTGCTCCTTACAGCACGGAGCACTCGTGAAGAGGGTGTCTGAGAGGGGGCAAGAAAAACTGTAGGACTGAATACCACTGAGGCAATAAAGGTAGATCCAGTATTTAATCATCTTTTCCAATAACTGTTTCATTTTTTTAAGAAGTATTTCTGAGAGATTTCTACATTTCATCACAGTGAATGGGTGATGATGAAAGATTTTGTCTAGACAGAAGGTAAGGTTTGAACTTCAAAATTAAGTTCTACACAGCGGGAAAAAAACCTAACCAGCACAATGTCACGTTTGCCTTAAAGCATTAAAAAAAAAAAAAAAAAAAAAAACGAAAAAGAAAAAAAAAGAAAACCCCCAAAAGTTAAAACCCCCCAAACAATAAATTTTTATTATTTTGAAAATATGTTCTATCTAAAGTAAATATTTTAAATATTTCTTAATAAACATTAGCAAAGATCGCTTTGTAGAGATGAAAGCAACATCATCAGGGAGTTTCATAAACTGTCTCAGTTTCTGGGTAGCTGCTCTTCAGCACTAACAGCACACAGCATATTTGGTGCAGTGTAGATTTCTCTTTTTTTTTTTTGGTAGAATATACTTATTTAGTGCCATAGCAGAAGAAGCAATTAGCAGGCATTTCACGGGGCAATCTCCCAAGGACAGTCCTGAGACAAGAGCTACTCCACCACAGATCAGACCCTGGAAGGAGTTGCAGCTGGGTGCCCCGCAGACCTGCAGGTGTGTCAGGCTGCCCCACCTCAGACCTTCTTGCAGGTTTCTCTTTCCACAAGCAGCCTTGCCACTCACAAATGCTTCTTCTTTTTTATTGCCTCTGCCCTGATAGCCAAGCTCTTGGCACAGATGGTCAGGACCACGATGAGGACTCCGACCAGGAAAGTCACCACGGGCCAGAGGAAGCAGTGCAAGAGAACAGTCTCATCATGGGTGCGCTTCAGCATCACATCATCCGGCCTGGGAAACAGAAGATGGAGAAAAGATAAATCAACATAATACCATCAATTCATAAGTGAGAGCCATCTAGCATGGTAAGAGTAGAGGTGATTTATTTGCCAAAGTGTTAGAAAATGATTAGGTGGATTATTTCGTTCACTGCTTGCATTTGCCTTTTTATCACCAGCACTCACAGCAGACTGGGAGAGCTTTCCACTTGCAGTGTTTACAGGCTAACAAGTTCACTTGGATTAAGAAAGAAAAAAAAAGTGTTGGTGCTCTAGATCTTCCAGCAAATGTGGTCATCACAAACAGCCATGAGAGATACAGGATCACACTGACTGTGGGTTGCAAAACCACTCTGGCAAAAACATAATACCAGGCAGCATTTATACATATCTACCTCAAATGCCATCAGGCCCTGTGAAAGGATTTAAACAGTAATTAAAGCTTCACTTTTAGCTTTGAGCACTGATGTGTCCATGGGGCTCCATGGAGGCTCCTGATGAAGCAATCCCTGGCTGTGGTTTGGCTCTGGGCAGGGAGCTGGTCCCTGTCCTCAGCACTGGCCTGCTGGTGGCCCAGGTTAGCCCAGCTGCACTGGCAGGCAGCAGGCTGCAAGAAATCATCCCCACCAGGACTACAGCCTGCCCTGGGTGGCCAAGGCTCCCAAGTCAGCTCCTTCCCAGCAGTGGCTGTTTCAGCAATAGGCTGGGATTTGGGGCTGCACACAGCAGGGCCTCAGTAGACTTGAGTAGGCTCCTACAGGGACAATTTGTCAAGACTCCCACGAAGGTCTGAACCTCCTTGCCTCCAGCAGCAGCATCTAATACACACTCATGGTGGGGTCTGTGACAGGTCTATGCACTTCCAAAGGGAAACGAAGGAAGGAGGAGAATTGAGGTGGAAGTATCTTGAGACATTTGGAAATATAGCTGTGCCACATGTCTGAAAGACCTGTTGTCTATCTGCCTCTTCCAAGTCTGGAAGGTTGTTGGCAAAATGTGATGGCAGATTTTTCTCAGCTCTGGCTCTTTCTGCTCTCCCTTGCAGTTTAATAGTTATTAAATCGATCTTGTGACATTTGCACTTTGCTCTTGCTTTCCCATCTACAGCCAGAGACACACAGTCTGCTGGAAAACTATCTGCAAAGGAGGGAAAGAGAACTTTCTCCAACTAGAAAAATATCTATAGTCTCGACTCACGTTGGTCCTCACTCACATTGAGCACTCCCATCGCTTGTTGCTTCACCAATGCCACCTGACACTCCTTGGAGCAACAAACCTCACAGCCTAAAATCCTGGCAAACCAGGCCCCTCCAGCAACATCCTGGGAATCAAGGTCTCCTAACATTGTGGCACATGGGAGCAGATACCTGCTCAATGACTGTGCTGTCTCTCCCATGATAGCTTTGTCCTGATCAGACAGGAGCCCTAAGAAAGAATTCTCTGTCGAGGAAAAAGAAGGAACTCTTCTTCCTTCACTGAGAAATTGAATGGAGATGCTTGCAAGTCCACAGAGCTTTATCCATCCTTAAGGAGCTACTGGAGCCAGACTGCCAAGCTACACCTGAGGCCAGATTTAATTACACCTGCATTTGCATTTGGGGGTCTCTCACCCAAAATTGCTGTGTGGAGAATCCTCTGCACTGTGCCAGCCTGAAAGTCTCCAAGGCCAGCACCATTCATCTCTTTTTGTTTCTGTAGTAAGGAGCAGAATAAAACTCTGATTGTGAGCAGCTCAGCTATATAAAATCTGAAATTCAGCAGCATAAAAAGATAGCAAAAGAATCCCAGGTGTATTCAGTAGTGGAATGTATGAATTCTGCACAACCAAAATCCTCAAGATATATAAGCAGGCACAGGTGGAGACTATAAATTGAATAAAGCAGTATTAACTTCATGGGTGCAAATTCACCAAACTGTGCACATGAACAGAGAAATCCTCTCACAAGAGGCATAAGCCTTCTACCCCACAGTTACTGTATCATCACCTGTAACAACAGAGTGCTAATTGGCAAGGAGGCCATAAATAGGCAACACTCATTCTTCACAGCTCTGAACTTATTATTTCAAGTATTTTTTTAAGCAGATAGTTCAAAAATAAGGGACAAGCAAAAACCTAGAAAATTGGATTCAATTAAAGGAAAGAAAGTGTGATTGGGGAAAGTAAGATATCTTTTAGACTGAATCTTAAATGTTTTGAAAAACATAGAAACCAAAGGTACCAGTGATGGATGTCAAACACTCAGTATAGATATGACAATGACTTAGTAATTTAAAAGAGTTTCCCTTTTAGAAAAGAGTCAAAGACAAAGCCTTTAAGTAAGTTTGGAGCTGAGGTTTGGGTTTAGATGGGTATTACTGCTATTTTTAAGTACAGCAAGAGTCCCTGTGCACTGGAGTGGCCTCACCTTGATTCCTGTGTGCAGTTTTGGGTGCCACAATATAAGAAAGATGTTAAGATGTTGGAGAGCATCCAAAGGAGGGACATGAGGATGGTGAAGGGCCTTGAGGGGAAGCCGTATGAGTAGTGGCTGGGGTCACTGTTCAGTGTGGAGAAGAGAAGATTGAGGGGAGCCCTCATTGCAGTTACTTCCTCACAAGGGGAAGAGCAGGGGCAGACACTGATCCCTTCTCTGTGGTGCCAGTGACAGAACCCAAGGGAATGGCAGGAAGCTTTGTCAGGGGAGGTTCAGGTTGGGTATTAGAAAAATGTTCTTCACTCAGAGGGTGGTTGGGCACTGGAACAGGCTCTGCAGGGCAGCAGTCACAGCACCAAGACTGTCTGAGTTCAAGAAACATATATGGACAATGCTCTTGGGCACATGGAGTGACTCTGGGAATGGTGCTGTGCAGGGCCATTGGCTGGATTGGATGATCCTTGTGAGTGCCTTCCAATTCAGAGTATTCTGTGATTCTGCAGCACTTGAAACACAGTAATGTAGCTGCTTTGGGTTTGCTTGGCAAACCTAGCAGTTTTGACTTTTCATGCTACCTTTTTAAAGGTGACCTGCCTGCTCCCACAGTCTGAAGGCTTGTTGTTTTACTTAGAAACAGAAATGGAAAGGCTCTGTCCCAAAGGGAAGACTTTTCATGGTAAAGACCAGTCCTTGCTGGAAAGCCTAAGAGCATCACTCCCCTGGTGCTGAGGCAGTGATGTTGAACCAAAAGGAGGTACATTATGCCTGGAAACATGTTTCTTTTCCCTATGAAAATCAGCTGATATAATTAAATTTGTTGTCTTGCTCCTGTTAGTACAGTGTCTTCAATAAACCCATCTTTGCTCTGTGACTTTCTACAGTACTTCAGTTCAAAGATGTTGGCAGAGGGGTTGTGCATATTCACCCTAAGCACGATTATTGGCAGTCTCTTCTTTCTAGCAATGCTGCCAATCAGGTTTCCAGCAAATGTAAAGCCTCTTGAGGAGATGCACCCAAAATCCTACCACCAGTTATCCATGCATAAAACAGTGGCAGAGGCAAGAAAGAGGCCTAGTGGGACAAAGGGGGGAAACCCTGCAGTGATTGCAAGCCATGCTCAGGCATCCAGAGCTGGCTCTTGCTGCCAGCAGTGATGGCCACTGTGCAGCACCACCTCTGCCCAGCAACAGCCCCAGGGTGAAAAAACAAACAAACTGAAAAAAAACATCCCCGAAGAAGCCTTTGCCTTACCCCTGAAAACACAGCTTTCCCTTTCCCTGAACAGACAAGGAGGAAGGCATTTTGTTTTCATTGCTAAAAGGTGAGACCAGGACTTATTTTTAGCAGGACTTTGAGCTCAGGGCTAGACCCTTGTGAAGCTTTGAGCAGGGATAACTGGATTAGTTGCATTATACAACACATCCCTGTTAGGTTCTGCCAGGTAGCTCAGACACCAAATAAAACAGGCCTCCATCAGAGCCTGCAGAGCAATTACTGAACATCATGGGGAGAATTGCAGGGCACAGATTACCAAAATGTCATGTAGGACCAAAAGGTTACAGGCACATAAGCATTTCAGTCATCACTTATGAACATAATGTCACACAACAATAGCTGACAGAGGTGGAGGTGCTGGATAGGGAAACCTTACTAATATCTTGGTATTCAAACAATCTGGATTTAAAGATGGTTGAAATACACTGACTTTTTCCCCGCAGATATTCACATCCCTTCACTCTGACAAGCAGTCATTTTTTCCCTTATTTTTGCAAGATGCAGAGATCCTCAGCTGGATGGCTGCATGCAGAGGCAGCACAGTGTCTTACTGACAGTCAAGCCCTTTCCCCCTCAGGCCCAAGCTCTGCTCCACAGGTGGAGGGAATTAATTTAGAAAACTGTGAAGTAACAGAGCAAACCAAGATTTATATTCCAACATTTTATGGATGAGCAGCCTTACTACCTGAGCACCCTTGGCTTGCACACATAATTATTCTGAGATAAGTGGGAATCCTGCAGGGCACCCCAACAACACACAGGTTGTCACTAATCACTTGACAGGGTTTCCTCTTCAAATCTCTGATGAATTTATGTACAGCATCCTGCAGCAAACACAGAGGAGGTTAAAGCATGGCTGGCTCATCTGCTGTGCCACAGCAAAGGAAACACAGAGTGTTCTTGTGTATGGGACAAACCCAGAGCTAACAAGCAATAGTGCCATAGAAATCAGCCACTAATAAGAAATGACTTGCCACAGGTTGCTCTGCCTGTCTCTGCATGGCGTGAGACAGTGACATCTCAGCTCATGGCAATCTTAGCTTCTCTCTTTTTTGTTCTTGTCATGGATGTCAATGGCACCTGGAACATGAAGGAATAAAGTGACAGGATCTTCCCCATCCTGCCTGTTCCCACAGGCCTCCCACTTTAGGGCATGCAGCCGTGGCCCTTGTTTGCATGAGGTCATGACTGCAAACTGCTGGGACACTGGGTGAGAGACCCAGAACACCAAAGCCCTAGAGCTCAGCTCCTTCTCAAACCTTTGGCAACAGCCTGAGAACTTCATCTGGATTTGTCCTTTATTTTAGAGTCTGAAACCAACTGAAGGTTGGTTTCTGCTGTGCTGGGCTTCCTTCAGACTGGGGTATCATCATGCCAACAGACGGGCACCTTCACCAGAGATCCAGAAAAGCAACTTGAATCCCTTGTCCCAAAGCTTGTCAGAGAAGAGTGCAACATTGAAATTAAGTGCCTTCAGTGGCAAAGCAAAACCTCACTCTTCAGTAAAGCACTGAGCTCCAAGATAAGCTGTACTTTGGTTCCCTAAGACAAATGTCAGGCAGCTAATTTTGCTGGGTAGTTTGATTTACAGTAACTAAGAATGGTTGAAATTGCCAAGTCTGCTTCTCATCCCTTTTGCATAAGCTTGAACTGTGAGAATGGCATCCCTTTTTTTCATCTTTTCAAAATAACCTGTTGAACCCACCAAACTGAAAGGGAGAAGATACCCAACAGTACACTCTGCATGCAGCAACAGTTCTGACAATGAAAATTGAGTAAACTCAATGAAGAGGAGAAGATGTTCATTCATTGCCTGCATATTTACCTAGAATTTTATTCTGCTGTTTCAAAAGAGGGAGTATTAATATTACAAACACAACATTCTCTAAGGAACTATTTACCATACATTTTATACAGACTGACAGAGAACAGTTAGTTTATCCACACAGTGAAAAAATACTGTCAGAAAACATTTTGAGAGGAACAGATTTCTCCCTCTTTGTTGTGGTTTCTTTTCACTGCTTTTCAGGCTGCTTAGTCATCATTGCTCTAAAAGTATACCCAAGCAAGCACATTCCCAGTCAGCAGAACTTATCTCCCAAAGCTCATTGCTATCTCCAGAAGAAAATAGATGGTGTATACATTTCAGCTTAGACTATCTTCTAGTATCTCTGGCAGCAAGCCTCTCTCATCCTGTGTATGAATTGTTGCATGATCAGCAAAAGGCAGTGTTTCAAGGCAGCCATTGTGCTGGCAAGAACTTTTAGCAATATAGGATTCAGCATCTTTAGGGAAAAAAACTCTTCCTGAATGCTGCATAATTTCTCAGTGCCAGCTTACATAAATGTCAGATGCTAGGCAGAAAGAAAAGGTTTGTCTTTGCTACACCAAAATGTAATGTGAGAATCAGCTCCCATAGCTCTGGACACCTATCACCCTCCACTCCTCTACAAGAGAGAAATAAACATCTCTGGGCATCTGACCTGTATCAGGCTTTACTTTGGGGTAAGCTAAAAGGCTCCTGCTTCTCTCCACTGGCTGAAAAAGTCACACACCTTTTACATCATCCTTTCCACACCAGTTTAGATGCATCCTAGCCATGACTTCTCCTGCAGACAATCCCATGTTTCTGACTCTCCTGCTCACTTGGGCAGTGGGTGCTGCAAGTCCCAGCTCTCAGGAGTACAAGGAACAGGCAACACCTGCCTGCCCAGACAAACCAGAATCATAACTTGGCTCCTGGTTACAAGATCCAAGCTTTGGCACCTTGTGGACCAGAGGACTCCCAAGAAGGTCCCCAATAGGTCTGATGCCATCACTCAGAGTGCCCTAAGTTTTAACCTCTGCATGCTGTAATCAATGTTTCTCTCCCTTCTAAAGGAAAAAGTTTTGCTACAAAGTTTTGGTGGTATCCCTCTGCAAAGGGTTAACCAGGGACAACAAACTCATCCTGGGCATGCTGACTGGGTCTACAGTCTCTTCAGGAAGACAGCTGTTATAGCCAGCCTAGGACAAAGCTGAAGCCCCCAAGGCACACGGCAGGACACTCACAGTGAGTCAGGCATTTCTCCACCTGCCATCCATTTTCCTCCTGATTGTCTTTCTGAACTTAAATATCTGGTGCCAACACTCCCAGACTGAGCCCTGAATTGCACCTGCAAGTCATGGGCTATTCCCTCATCTATTTAACTTTCAAGTGTTTGTGGGACAGGACTAACCTCCTCCTGCAGCCACATGACCTTTTATTTCCTGGCATATCACATCAGAAAGAGACAGGAAAAAGGACTCCCTCCCCTTTCTGTTTACTGGAGGAAGGAAACCACACGTCATACACACGGAAGTCACATCAACACTGGCAGCAAAATTAAGAACTCAAACAGAAGGGGAGATTCTTTTTTTTCTACTCTGCAAGCATGTATGAAACCTGGCAGTTCTGTTGCTGTTTATTTTTATCTGATCCATTAACCCTCTATGAACACAATTGCTGAGTTAGTTTGTTGTATTTACTGATCTCCCCTTTTCTTCCATGAGCACAGTAGGGTTTCTTTCCTGTGGAGGAAAGGAATGTTAATACTCACACCAGAAATCTGCCATCTATGTGTTAAAAGGCAAGATGTTTTTTGCTATAAAAATTGCATGCTTTAAGCAAAGACTTTTCTCAGAGTTTTATATTTTTACTTCAAGTTGTAAAAATACTCCTTTCCTTTCTGTATAGTCTTTCATCAGTAGAGCTGTCTTGCAAAGTTCTTCACTGAGCTCTGTGTGATAAACCACATTGCCCTGGAGGGGGTCTGTGTGTGTATGCACATATGCATGCATTTATATGTATGTTCAAACAGAACCAATGGACAGCTGTTAAGCAGATGCACTCCTGCCCAGCCAAATGGAGATTACTCACCTCAAGTGCTGGTTAAAGTAGCACGTAAATGGTTGAGATCCCACTTTCTCTTTCCAGTATTTCTGCTTGTACGTGACATTCTCAGAGTTCTCCTGATCGTCTCTTGCACAGGGAGGGATGTACGAGCACTGCCAAGACACATTGCAAAACAGGGTTACTGCTGTGCTCAAGAACTCAGGGCATCACTTCTCTGCCTTTTCCTCATGATACCAGCGTGACTGAAATGGACTGAGAATAATAAACAAAAGCTCCAAAGAAACAGAAAAGAAATATCTGCTGAACTTCACTTCAATTGCTAATTATTCTGTGCGGGTACTGGAAAAGAATGTAGTAGCATTCAGAAAGAAAATAAAGGCTTTGCCATGTTTGTTCCACTCTTAAACCAAACCACTTCATAATATTTTGGGGTTTGGCATGATGAATGTAAAAATGATAATTTCATTTTGATGTATTCCGAGCCAGCTGCATGGATTGGATTTGCATAACTTCCTATTTTCAGTGAGGCACGTAATCAGAAGTTTAGCTAAGTATCATGCTAATAAATATCCCAAAGAGTCCAGCAAGCTTTCCCAGATGATGGGATATCTGGCTGATGGCCACTGATATAAGAAGGTATTCTTCCACTGTGTACAACACACGGAAAGAAGAAAAAAGGCTCAGAGCCCTGCTTCAGCAGAAAGGTTCAGCATCTGCTTCTGCTGTACAGAAGTCAAGGAGAGTTCAGCATGCAGCTGAGCTACCTGCAGATCTCACCCTCAGACATCTGCTTCAAAGCCCAGAGAGCAAGGGAGATTCCTCCCATAGCTTGGTGCCCTTGGGACTGGGCTTTCAGAGGCTCCCCATGGGTCAGACACAAACCCCCCCCCCCATACACACACTCCTTGTTTCCAAGTCTCTGCCACACCACCCTTAAGTCCTTGCCACAGGCAGTTCAACAACAGAAAACAAACAGTGCACTGAATTAAGTGTCAGCCTATCAGAGTTCAGTGTCCAAGCACAATCTCTCTTATTTTTACCAGGCATCCATACAGGAGATCATGACAGGAGCTGTTGAACCCCACTGAGTGACAGAGCTTGGCTGATCCTCCCATAACACAGAGGCTTTTCACCCTGCAGGACATACGGACGCCAAGTGAACTGAACACACTGACTTTCAATCCCTTTAAAACTGGGAGCTGCAAACAGAAAAAAAAGTGTGACTGGGAAGGGAGCTAAAAGGCCTCCTGCTTAGGAAGGATGAGGAAGCAGGAGGTGAAGGGTGTGGGAAGCCCCTTAAGGGGTCCCACAGCTGATCACAACATTAATTTCTCCTCTGTCCTGAAGGCAGGAACAGCAGGGGGAGTGATACCCTCTCTGACATGAGCATAAACATCACCCTGGCCTAACACTGCTTCCTCTCCTCCTGCTGAGGCTTCACAGGGCTTACCTTGCCCCCAGCTGCACACTATACCTAAGATGTACAGACCTACAAGACCGTGTTCACCATACAACAGCTTGAAGATTTGCCATTCCAATGGCAAGGGAAAATCTCAGGATTTTATTCCCCTGATCATGTAAAATCTGACCACTTCTGCCAGCACCTGCAATTGCTGCCAGTGTTTTGCATGCTTCAGAATGAAAGAATCTGCAAGGTCTTCCTTGCTGCTTCCAGACTGAAACCTACCTTTCCACATGCAAGGATCTTCATTTTCACATGGACTCCTGGCTGGTGTTGCCATGACACAGAGCTCCATTTAGCTCCCTGTTCACAGGACCCTGAACAAGGGTTGTCCCACTGCTGATGATGGAGGACAGAAACGAGGGCAACACCATTCTACTTCAGAAACCAGAATGCAGGGCTTATCACATACTGTTATTGCCATCTTAGATAATATTCCTTGGTCAGCAGAATTTTTGGTTTGGTTGTCCACTTTGGAAGCATCAAACACTCCCCTTTTTCCTCCACACTCCCAGTGCACAAACACATTTGTGCAGCAGCTGGGCAGAGTCAGCAAATTTGGCCCAAAGACACCTGAGAGCACTGCTGGCTCTGCTCTGACCCCTGCCAGCACCAATGTGCTGCACCTTTCCAGCTGGTGCCCTCCTCCCTGCTTGGCCCGGGCTCCAGCGCTTCCAACATCCTCCACTCCGATGTTTTCCTGTAGGGAACTTTTCCTGCTTTGCAAATGGCACCAAATCCCACGAGCTGTGCACTCACTGCCTCCCTCTGACAGTAATCACCACACTGCTCTTCCCAGCCCCAGCTTGTAGGCAGCCCCCAGATTTTAGGGGCTCTAGAAAGAGCTCCCAAACCAGACACTATTTAGCCAGCACACAAAATACATAACTAGACAAACCAGCTAAGTACCAATAGAGATTATTTTGCCTAAACACACCCAGCTATCTCAAAACTCCTATTCCTGTGTTCCTGGCTCCAGTACACATATTTCCTCTATCCTCTGAAATGTTTCCTCTTCCTGGCTGAGCCTGCTGCTGTCCTCTATGAAAGTGCAACCAGTGCCCCACCAGTCCTGGTTAAACTTTCTCTGGATCCTTCAGAGACCTTCCACCCCACAAAATATTACTTGAATCCTTCACAAAGTTCATAACCTGGTGAGCTGTCGGTAAGCCCCAAGCTGAGTTTCAGGCTTAGAAACAACCAGAGAGGTCTCTTTCCCCAAGAGATGTCCATCTGAACAGACAAGTATCAAGCTTTAGCAATCTCCCAGGACATTTCATCACAGAGAGTTTCACATTTTTCTCCCATCAGTCCCCATGCTCAATATGAAGATATTAGAAATTGAGTTTTTCAGGGCAGGGATTTTTCTTCTGGTTTGGAAGATGTAAAGGGGCCCACAGAGTTTCTCTGGGTAGCACTTCTCTGTTTTCCTGTGCCAAAGCAAGGCAGTGTATAGGAGTGCTGCCAGTACCTACAGGAGGGACCCCTGGAAGCTGGGCACAACAGTGAATGCTTTCCATAGCCCAAACTTTACATCATTCTCTGCACACATAATCCCAGCTGACAGAAAGCATGCTGGATACATTTCTACCTCTTCCTCTTTGTCTCCATGTGGAAAACACAAAGGAGATGCCTGGGGTCTTGCCATAAATTGACGTGGCCTCAAGACTTCTGCCTGTTGAGGATTAACAGTCCTGAGGAGAGGAATGGTCCCTGTCCAAATATGAATCCCAGGGACCACCCTGAAACATCAACTCAATGGACAAAGGCCTTGAGCTCCAGAAAACACCCAAGATGCAATCCCAGGGTGAACATTTTCAGCTGCTGCACAAACAATGGAGCTTGTTTGCCTCCCCAGGATGCCAGCACTGTCCCTACCAATCCAAGGTGATTTTTGTCCCTTTCTGACCCACACAGGGGCTGGATCTCTCTTCACTCAGCCTCCCAAGCACACTTCTAGGGCACTTTGCTCAGCCAGCTCTATCACCCTCCAAAGCAGATTCAGCAGGCAGATAAAAGGGAATCGTGTCCTCACAAATTTTGCTGCTGTGACTCGATGGATGGATGTGAAATAATTTCTACTTTGGCAATAGGCAGTTTCTGAAACATTAAATCTGTAGTCCTCCCATGCAGGACATGGCATGAAATACTGATATCAAAACATAAACAAATGCCAACTGAAAGCAAGCTAGGACACCAGTAAAAATGTCAGTTAATAACCAATACGTCTTTACACCAAGGTTTTGTAGGATTTGTATCTGTGTTTGCTGCTGGATGCTCCCACTTCAGTCTCTGCAGGTGCCTGGAAAGATTTCTGGTACTTCTGAACACTTAATGAGGACAGATATTCTTCCAAATCACAGAGAAAGAACAGATGTATGAACTCTTGACTATGGTTTAAGTTCCAGGTTGAATTTCATGCTTTTCAAAGATCAATTCTTGCCTAATTCAGTTGCGTTTTTAATTAAAAAAAACAGACTTGACAGACTACAAGTCAAAGAAAGTTTCAAATGTGAAGAGACATCCCAGCCCAAAGTAGAAGCAATTCAACCCAACAGAAGACAAAGTAATTCAGGAGCAAGATTTCAAACTCAGTTTCCAAGTGACCTGTGGAGGATCATCCTGCTGGCTCCTGGTGAGCTGTGGGACAGAGCATGTGCCATTGTTTGGTGTGGCACAGCCCTACCACACCTGCTGGAGTGGAGATCCACCTGCAGCCCATGGTGAACCCCCCAACACAGCAAAGGGGTGCCCAAAGGAGGTTGGGGCTTTGAGGGAAGCCCACATGGGAGCAGGGTCCTGGCAGGAGAGGGGAGCCCATGCTGGAGCACTTCATCAGAACTACAGCCTGTGGGAAGGACCCACGCTGGAGAATGTGATGCAGGACTGTCTCCTGTGGGAGAAACCCCACCCTGGAGCAGGGAAAGAGGGTGAACAGGAAGGAGTGCAAATGTGTGATGAACTGACCACAGCCCACATTCCCTGTCCCTCTGTGCTGGTGGGAAGGAGGAAGTAAAGAAAATCAGGAGTGAAGTTAAGAAGTAAAGTAAAGAAGTAAAGAAGTTTTCTTCTTTCTGGAAGAAAAGATGGGTAGGGGAAAAGCATTTTTAGATTTGATTTTATTTATGCAGTACCCTTTTCTGATTTAATTGGCAATAAAGCTGATTAATTTCCCTGAGTCAAGTCCATTTTCCCCATGATGATAAAGGATGAGTGATCTCTCCCTGTCCTTATCTCAACCCACAAACCTTTCATTATATTTTCTCTCCCTTATCCACCTGAGGAGTGATACAGCAGCTTGGGGGGGACCTGAAGTCCAGCCAGGGTCAACCCACCACAGCAAGTAATAGATGAGCTTCTCCTAACTCTGTGTGTGTCTCCATGCACTCCTGGGTTACCTTCATGGCGTGGAAGGGAGGCAGGGCTGCCACAACCATCCCACTGGGCAGGGCATGAGCAGGGGCACTCGCTCCTTTAGTACAAAAATTGCCCCCTCCCAGCTGAGTGTCCTGAGGGAACTGGAGCTGAACACCAGGCCTGGCTCTCACCTGCATCTGTCAGTGCAAATGATCATCATCAGCACAGCCCACCAGGAGTGGTCAAACCCATGACCCCTCACAGAGGCTCGAGGCAGGGAGTGGTGCCCAGGTGAGACAAGTGGGTTATAGGGTTTATCCATGGCCCCTGGGCCCACTTCCAGAGGAATTGCTTGGCAGCCTCTGCAGAGTTTGCCTGTCACAGGTACCAGCCCAAACACAGATCTGAATGCTTCACCAGCCAGAGGCTCCAGGCTCTCACAAAATTATTGTCAAGTTGTATTTTGTTATGATACCTCCTCTGCCATGGGCCCTATTTAAGAGAGTCCAAAAATTAAGCCCAAGTCTATTTACAGGTGTACAGAAGAGTGACTGCACATCATCTTGTCATGGGAGCCATTACACAGAGAAGCATGGCAGGAGCACAGGCAGGTGTGGAGAGCAGACAAGAGGCAGCAGCTGCTTTGCTCCTTGCCTGGGGACAAGGAGGGGGAGAACCAGGTCCTCTGCACAGCTGCTAACATCTGTCTTACCAGTCACTCCCCTAAAAGTTTCCTTGGCAAAACAGGGGGCAACTTCTTCCAACCCTACACTTAATTGCAGATGTGGAAAGGGAAATGTCTAAAAAGCCAGAAAGCAAACATTTCAGCAGCTGCCACACTCCCCTGGGCCTGCTCCCTGCGCTGGCTGTGTGCGCCACCAACATACCCCATGGCCAGAGAGGAACGGCGACAAATTGACTTTGGAATTAATCCTGCTTAAGCCTTATCTCCCAGATTATTATTGCTATCAAGGCAGCTGAAGAAAGGCTACAGTCACTCCAATGAATTTCTTCCTCTGAGACAGCAATCAGAAAAGAAAAAAAAAGGAAATCCACAGATCACTCAGACTGAACACAAATGTAATCGTGTTCGGTGCTTTATATATACATTCCTGGATTATCTCTGACCCAGCTATATAATCTTTTAAGAGCTAAAATGAATCCTGGGCTGCACAATGATGTGATTATCTTAGAAAGCAAGAGAAGAAAAAAAAAATTCTTTTTCCTGCATCTAGAAAAATATTTTTCCTCACTGGAACAGACATTCATATCTGTGATATGTTTATATGTCAGCCTGCTCTACTACAGAAAGTAGAAGATTTTTAATCAAATACACTGGGGATTTTTGGTGGAGTGAAGCTACCAACTGATTTTTTATTGTTGTGTGTTGTAAGGAGCTTGAACTATGCCCTTTCAACACTATTGATTTACAGGGAAAAATTGCTACCCCACAAAGAGAAGCACCTAAGCAGAAAGTAAAATTTAAAAAATGTTCAAAAAAAATTGGTCTTCTTCTTCCTTCTAGCTAGTGAGAACTGATTAACATGTTGTATGTATGTCTAAATGGATGAACACAAGGAGGCATAGTGTAAAAATATGATGGGAACAGGAAGGGTTAGACAGCTCTCTAAGTGTTTGTTCATCAATACATACAGGATCCTGAGCATTAAATCCTGCAGATTCCTACTCTGTGGCTCTAGCTGATGTGTTCCAGCATAAAATCCTGAAAGCTTTCAAAGACAGCAAGACTTTAAATCAAAAATTAAAGGAGGGTGTGTTTGGCTCCACAGGCATTGAAGTAGGGAAAAAAGGGAAAACCGAAGAAACAGATGCAGACTTCAATCCCTTACAAAGGTATTTTTTCCTGAAGAGACCTAACCAACTTTTCTTCTCATTTTGTTTTTATTTTACATAAGCTTCTCAAAGTAGGAAAAATAATCAGAGTACATTTTTTTTCTACACAGTTTTCCACTGAGATAAATTCAATTACTACCAAAGATTACAGTTACATCAAAAAAAATGCATCCTTTCTGCTTGGTCAAATCTGGTAAATCAGATTTAGTCCTCAGCAATCAATATCCCAGGGTAAACAGCCCACATCTAGAGATGCAAGGTGGAAGGTAAAGAAAACAGATTATATTTGTAAAAGCGGGAAAGTACCACACACTGCCAACAGCCCTGTTTTCTTATGTAGAGTTAACATGAAATTAATTGTTAAATAGAAATAGTTTTCTGAGTGACATTTACAGGCATTACTTCTGAAGCTCGGAGTGCCTCCCTGCAATTGCAATTCAGCCAGGTGCAATCCTTCTCTTCCTGCCACACTTCCAGAAAGGCAGAACAAAATAAGATCAAGAAGTAAAAACAGAACAAAGCCCTTGGACTACTCAGAAAGGCAGTGTGGTCATGGTCCAGTTTGAAAGCTGCTGCTGAACCTGCAGGTGCTGCCAGAGCTGCTGAGCCCAGGCACTCTGGTGGCAATCAGCACTCACCTCCCATCTCCCACTTTCCATCTCTCATCTCCCACTTTCCATCTCCCAGCTCCCACTTTCCATCTCCCAGCTCCCACTTTCCATCTCCCAGCTCCCATCCTTGCTGGAATGGCCACAGCAGGGCCATAGGGCCGTGCTCGGGGACAGCCACGCCACGCCCTCTGCAGAGCCACGTCATCCTTGCCCCCTCTCAAAGGGTGACTTTTCTCCTGCATTTTGCCAACTCCCCCCTGCCCACCTGAAAATGGAGAGGTGTTTAGAGGAGTCCTGCGGCTCGGCCAGCTAGGGCACTCCTGGCACACCTCTGCCACCACAGTCCTCTGCACAGGGAGCCTGGCAGCAGCACTCCCAGGAAAAGGTTTGCAAAGCTGCCTCACAGGCCAGCATTTCATCTGCTTTGTGATCAGGCTCCATCCAGCACTGCAGCTTCAATCACTCATCACTTCTTAGCGGTGCCAACAATTTAATCCAAATCCTGCCAGATTTACCATCCTGCTACTTACTCCGCTGATTTTTACCCCCACCACAATTCCAAGCTGCCAAGGGGGAAAAAGCAACCCTCAAATCCTGAGTGTGAAACTTAACCTGCCTTCCAAGGGATGGAGGACACCAGCACAAGTATGACTGAGGAGATGTGAGGCTGCACATCCCAGCTGGACACCCAAGCGTGCTTCCCAGCCCCTGCATCGTGCTGAGCATGGCCCTTGGCACTATGTTGCATCCACATCTCAATCAAAGAGCTGAAATTTCCTTCTCCAATACACTCCTAATCTCAAGTTCTTTCAGGAGTAGGAGGATTCTGACATGATTTTTTCTTCTTCAAACTCCTTAATAAGATCTCCTCCACTCAGGTGTGTGCTGTCATCTTTACCCAGCATAAAAAGAAAAAGGAGAAGGCAGAGTAACTGCCTTTAAAGAAAGAGAAAGCACAAGTCACACATTTACCTTCAGAATTCCCCAGTTTGCTGGAACATGCAACTTTCACGAATTCTTCATTTGGTCCCTTTTCGTGTGGGTGATGGAGGAGTTTAAGAATCAAAACAGCACGGGGGAAACTTTTGTTTTGGCGCAGCCGCTTCCCCAGCGCCCCGCCAGCAGCAGTTCCATTACCGCCTCTCCGTGCGCTTTCGGGAGCGGCGCTGCGAGGTCCCCACGCTCCGGGACGCGCCACGCAGCGGCACCGGGCGCTGCCCGGACAGACAGACCGCCCCGCCGGCAGCAGGAGCTTCGGCTCCTCTCCTGCCTGCAGCAGGAGCTTCGGCTCCTCTCCCGCCGGCGTCCCGGGCTCCGGCGGGCCGGGCCGGGAGCGGCACAGGAGCCTCCGCTGTTGTCCGTGCTCCACCGCCCGGGGGCTGCGCTCCGGACGCGGGCGGGACGGACGGAACGGGGATGGCAGTGAAGTGTGAGAGTGTGTGAGAGTCTGTGTCTGTGTGTCTGTGTGTGCATGTATCATACTTAGTATAGTACATAGTACAGTGCAATACGCTATATAGTATATTATACATTATACACAGTATGTTATACTATGCTGTATAGAATCACAAAATATTCCGAATTGAAAGGCGCCCACCAGGATAATCAAGACCATCTCCTGGCCCTGTACAGGACAGCCCCAAGAGTCACAACATGAGTTTGCCGGCAAACGCTTCTTGAACTCTGTCAGCTTTGGTGCTGAGACCACTTCCCTGGGGATCCTGTTCGAGCGCCGAGCCACCCTCTGGGTGACAAACCTTTTCCTAGTATCGAGGCTAAACCTTCCCCGAGATTATATAGATATAAACACAACACATAAATATAGATGTACAGTGTATAGCATGTTTACAGATACACACTGTAGAGACGCACTACTTTTTGCTGAGCAACAAGCAGAGCGGCATTTCGGACGGATGCCCCCGCACTTCACTTACCACCCTTCACTTCTAGAAGAGAAATCCGCGCACTGAACAGAGGGCGGGAGCAGGAGCGGTGAAAGGGCACCGACCGCGGCGGGACCCCCGCCCGCACGGTGGGAGAGGAGGGAGCGCGGGTCTCACCTTGGGGTTGGTGCGCAGCTGCCGCTCGTCCTCATGGAGCAGGGCGGGCGCGGAGGAGCGGGAGGTGCGGACCAGCACCTGCAGGCAGGGGTAGCGGGCGGTGCCGCGGCAGGCGGCCCCGCAGGAGAAGGTGCAGGCGAAGCGCTCCCCCAGCTGCCGCACCGCCAGCACCGTGCAGTTGGCGGAGCCGCCGCCGCCCCGCTCCTGCAGCGCCGGGCGAAGCCAGCAACAACCCAGACCCAAGAGGGAGAGCAAGCCGGCGGCGATGAGCAGGAAACCCAGCCGCATGCTCTTGTCCTCCGCCTCCGTGTACTCGTAAGCCGCCCGGCTCCTCGCCATCGCCCGGCTGCCGCTGGCATCCGCCGCCGGGCATCAACCACTGCCATCGGCTAAAGCCACCGCCGCTCCCCGCCTCCCTCCCCGCCTCCTCCGAGGCTGACTGTGCGTGTAACCAGCACGGAAAAAAAAAAAAAAAGATAAATAAATAAAATGCAAATGTAATCCCGTTTGACCTAATTCAGGGCCCTCCGGGGGTGGAAAGGGACAGATTGCAACGGGATTATCTGACCCTGGAGATTTGCTGTGCAGAGGGCTAGTCCGGATTAATACTGGGTACCATCATGCAATGTACAATATCTAGAAGGGGGTGGGTGGGTGGGGTCCTTTGGGTGCATTGTGGCCCCCGTCTAAGGCAACATCTCACCACTGGCTTGGTTAAATCCTGGAGATCTTGTGTAAAGTCCCATTTAGTACCCCCAAGGCATCAAAGTCTGCAGGGTCTCTATGAGTAGAGGAGGAAACTAACCCAAAATTAAAGAAATTAAATATCTGTAAAGCTACTGAAATAGCCAGTAAATATTCAGTAGCTTTACTGAATATTTCAGTAAAAATACTGAAATATTCAGTAAAGCTCCTGAAACTATTAAAGTGAGAAGGTAGCTTCTATTTTTACCTTATTTATTAAGAAGGGACATAATGGGAATTGGCCAAATGTTAACATTTTTGGGGTGCAGGGTAAAGTATTCTGGCCCGCCCCATAACGGCCATCTGCACAGCAGTGACAGAGAAAACAGACAAGCAAGATGATGGCTATCACACACAGGAATTGCTTTGAACAGGAAGGTATTGACCTTTGAAGGTTCACACTAAGTGATCTCTTCCAAGCAGGTTTGCAAGAAAAGCAGCTGATTCAAGAAAGTACATTTATTTGGCAAATAAAGTTTGGTTATTACCCAGCATTTCCCACTGTGGCAACACAAGTTCTTCGGTGCCAAAGTACCATAAGCAATACTTATAGTTCTATTCTGTCATCTTTGTCACAGGTAATTAGGTAGAACAAAATGTGAGCCTCAGAGCTGATAGCTGAACTTGATGACACAGCAGACAAGAAGGCATAGGAACACAGAAAAAGTTCGGGAAATAGCACTTTCCTTTTTCAATCTCTTTCCCACTGCAGAGTGCAAGGTCTAACTTTTATAAATGAAGCTGATCCACAGGTTCTCCAAATGGACTATTAAGCAAGGTTTGGCAGGAAGGCTATTAAGAGTCCACACTGTGCCATGAATATAGATGGATGTAAATATTGTCCTTGCTTGCACAAGTGCACTACCACACTCCTCTCAAGCCAGCTGCTTTGCAGTAGCCTGCCCTGATTATCAAAGGGTTTCTGAAAAAGTATACCAGCTCTGAGCCAGAATTATGTTTTTTTTACTTAAACCTCCTATAGGTGTTTATACTAGAAACACAACTCCTCTTGCTTAGTCCTTAGCTCCATTCATTCATTCCCATCAGCAGGTTTTACTGCCAGCACTTCTGGTGACAGCAGTCTCTAATGGTAGAGGCTTGTTGCATACAGTTTTCAGAATATAAAAAATAAAATTATAATCAGGTTTATTGGTCACTTACCACCTGAAAGAGAAGCTCCAGCTCTGCTTTCTCAGTGTAAATGAGCTGCAGCTTCTTTCTGTCTTACCTCCTGAACAGCTGGCCTTCCACACTCGGTCCAACTCCCTGCAGTCCCTTGTACATCAAGTGCTGTCAGGCGGAAATTAAGGCAACAGCTCACTGGGTGACAGAGCACCCTCGAGTTAGTCCTCCTGTGTGCATCCAATCCCTACATCCTCCACAGCTGGGGAGAGGCTGAAGTTATATTTTAACTGGGAATGGCCTTAGCATTCACCAGGTGATCTCATAGATTTTGAACTTTTCTGCACAAATGACTCAGTCAAGACTCAAAGTCTATTTGGATCACTTGGAAGTGAAAAATGATCATGAATGCCTGATCATTGCAGCAGAGTGAAGGGGGCCTGCTGTGAAGATTTTAGCTCTGCTGTCACCTGCTGAGGGCAGGAGTGGGGATGCTGGCTCCAGGACCCTGGCTGCACCAGGAGCCACCAGGGCTGAGAAAGCCGGCATACGAAGTTCAATGTCTGTTTGAAAATCTCAACAGCAGGAGAACAGATCCTGCTCTTTTGGGCCCCTCCTTGCCCCACAGCCAAGGGACAGCCTTACCTGTGGCCAGCTGCCTGCAGTGGGTACGGGCAGTGCTGAGAACACCTTTGCCTTGGTGAGGCAGCTGGAGGCTGGGCAGGCACAGGGCAGCTCTGCCACCACACCCGCCCAGGCCGCTCATGGGGACCGGGCTCACAGCACCCTGTTCCTGTTTCCTTGCACAAGCCCAGTGCTGTCTGTGGATGCTGACTCTTCCAGGAAAGGAACTGCCTTTTCCAAAAGCAAATGTTTATATAAAACAACAGAGTGCCCTTATAAAACCAATACTGTGATGCCCACCAGAAGTAAACTGGCCTTCCAAGGGAAGAGAGATCTCTGGAACAACCAAAGCCACCCTTTAGTTGAGAATGAGTTTCGAGAGCACTGAAGGGTTTCCACAGAGGTTCATCAATGCCTGCACCAGAGCAGCTCTGGGACACCTGCCTTCCTTTGGCTCCTCATCAGGACTGTTTACAGCTGATGCAGCATGGCCCAATCATGACAAATGGCTGCTTCACTGGATTGTTTGCTAAACCACAGGGAGTTCAAAAGGTGATTTTACAGAAAATTATTTTGGTAGTTTCATCGGGGAAAAAACTTGACCTATACCTACATATATTAGCTCATTAGTACCAATAAGACAATATGAAATGCAAAAGAGAAACTGAAGCCTAGAAAAAAAAATACACAAACTTGGTTCACGACTGCTAATCCAGAAGTGAGCTGAATCAGTAACAGTCATGACTATTGTTCAATGTTATGAATGTAATGCTTTAACATTATTTTCAAAAATATAAAGTTTACCTCTAGCACTGAAGTGGTTTTAAGTAGGAAAGCTACTGAAACTATTAAAGCCAAAATTTCAAAAATAGGTTATCCAGCTGCATTTCCTCAGATCTTTTTAATGTACTGGAAGCTTTCAGATTTATGGAAACGAGAGCATGCATGCTTATCACAGAGAAACAAAAACTTAATTCACATGCTATATATGAAAATAAAAGCATCAGCCACATCCGCCATCAATCCAGATTAACTTCTTAGTTCACTCTGCATTATCAGAATTCAACTTCTACTAGCATTAATTTTGGTCAGTGGCAAATTTTGAGGGACACAATGAAAAGGTACTTGAAAACTAAGCACACTCTGAAATTGGCTTGAATAGCAATTGTTATATTTAGGATCTTAAACCAAAAGCACTTAGCTATCCCATGCTTAGGATGGCAGCTGTGCATTTAGAGGCTTTTCTTGAGCGTGACAGATAGCAACCAGTTTTTCCTTTTTGTTTCATTCAATGTCCAGCCATGGAAGTATTTTCAATTGAAAGTTACCAGGAACTTGTGGGGGGGGGGGGGGGGGGGGGGGGGTTTGTCACTTTTAAGTGACTAGAAACTTTAAACAGTATAATTTAGAAGATAGACAGCCTTCTTCCATAGCCATGGCCACCTAGGAGCCACTCAGGACCAAGATGATAGCCCTACAGACCTCTCTTTCCCAGCACTGCCTAGGTCATCCCAAAGACTCTTTCTGGTCTCTTCATGGTCAACAGAAAGAGTCTGTCAAGACTGCAAAAATCTTGCATCTGACTACAACAGACAAATTCTTATTTGGGTACATTCTCCCTTTTGTCATGGAAACTGTAAAATGGAACCAGACCAGTACAAGTAGTACTGGCTGGGGGTCAGAGAGGATTTCAGTCCTGCCATGCAGCCAAGTGATACAATCATACATCTCTGCACTGCAGAAATGCTACAGAGCCACGAGGAAGTGGTGTGGTCAGCTGTGAATCCTGACACAGGTGCAGCTGACACTTCACTGAAGGTCACAGTCACGTCAAAAATATTTTTACCCATGTGAGTATTTGCAGGCTTCCCTGAATTACGTGGGTCTTCAATTAGATTAAGCCCATGACGGTTCTCATGTGCTTACGTATTTGTGGGACCAGACCACTAAGGTGGAGGAGACTGAGTGCAGGGTGATTTTTGTTTGTTCATTTCTAAACACCCCAGTGGAGCATCTTTATCCCTTTCCTTCATGATTTTTCCACAAGCAGGGTGGTTTGAGTAACAACTGTTGAAATACAAAGTATCTTCTGCAATCCCAGTTGTAATCAAATCAGTGAAACTTATGTTAAACCCTGGAAGTTGAAGGTAGTGGATTTGCAGAGAAAGTGGAGGTAACTATTCAATGAAGATTTCTAAGCAATATGCAACAAGGATTATGAAAGCATGTTGGACAGGCCAGAAATAGGAATACTTCTACTTCTTCCAAGAACACTGGGTTTTCTACCCAGAACTTACCTTGCACATTGTTGTACAAAACTAGCTATGGGGAAAAACACCCTCCTCAAATTTCAAAACAGGCTTCTAGTATATTCCTATTTATAGTGTTAGTGGAATGTAAAAACATATTAAATAAGCCTCAGACCTTAACTGTCAGTCTGAAAATCTGCAGGGTGATTCAGTCACCCATTTGCCATGTGAGTATGTAAATGAGGTTTGAGGTTTTCTTCCTTTCAGTAAAAAAAGCAGTATGTTCTTTTTTCAATTTTTAAAATTAATATGGTATCAATTAAGAAATTGCTTCAATCTTACACCTTGTTTTCTGTTTATATCTGTTTCTCTTGCTTCAACCCACAGTGTAATATGAAATTATGTCACCGATTTTAAAGTCTCCATACGTGCTCATTTAACTGATAAATGAGAGCCAGACTGTTCTTCCACTGGAAGGAACAAAGCACCAGTTCTGTGCTCACCGGTGAGAAGTTTCCCAAAATCAGCATTCCAGATTTCTGAAACACTGGGCAGTTGAAAACAACTGTATCATCAAGTATTTTTTGGGAGAGCTTAGGTTCCAAATTTCAGCTAAATTGATTTAGAAGTGTCATAGGTATTTAGTATTTTAATGTAGTTGATCTTGCGCCCTGTACCATATGCTGATTTCCATAAACATAAGAAATAATGACATTAGATTTGAAGAAGGAAATGTCACTTCAGGAAACCTTACAAAAAAGAAAAAAAACCCCCAAAACCAAAACCAACCAACCAACCAAAAAAAAGAACCCCAAAAAAACCCAAACATAAAAACACCCAAAAACCCCAGGTTATAGTGAACCTCTGACAGTAAAAAAATGTAACATTAATTGTAGCAGGAACAATATACTTTTCAAAAATTATTCTGAAAATTTATAAATTTATATTTGGATAATCAAATATATGTTTGAATCTGCTCTGGTTTGAGAAACAGAACAAGCCACGATCTTTTTCAGCTGTGTTAATTATATGGATTATAACCATTCTCTTCTTTCAAGCTGGGAAAACTTTGCTTTAATAATAGAAAAAAAAATATAATGAACAGAATGATATCTTTATGTTTACCATCTTAAAATAGATATTAAAAAAGTTCAGAATTTAAGATCCGCCATACACCTGATACAGAACCACAGCAAGGTCACTAATGGTCCAATTTCCAAGCATAATTCAATACATGCAAACAAGCTGCTTTTGCACTACATAGAAAAATGGGTCAAAATGGAAAAAAAAAAATCCCAGGTTTCACTAACATGTCTTGCTTTGGTAATTTCAGGTATTTTTCAATGATCTGCATCACCAGATGCAACTCAATGAGAAGTGGCAATCATATCTAGAAAAAGAAAACCATCCCAACAGTTCAGGTTTTTCTTACTCCGCTCAGAACAGTTACAGTTTTTAGAACCAGTCTATATTCATGTTTATTTGCATCTGAAAGTTCAAGTAATAGCAATCACCAAATGAAATGTATTTCTGTTTTAAGTGGGAAAACACCAACATGGAACTAAGCTGTGATCAGCTCTAACCCAACCTTCTCCCAGGTGATGAATTCTTGAAGCATCTTCCTAGTATTTGACTTGGTACCCACCCACCTTTCTAAAAATTATTTGCTATCATAAAGAGGGGATCTGAAACCAAGGTTAACCAAAGTTTTTAGCCGTGAAAACTTTACTGTGGAAAAGAATATTAAAAATTCTCATAAATTTACTTGTCAGCAGCAAAAAGACTCTTCAAGTGTCTTAACCACTGTACAGCTCGATAGTTTTAATACTTCAATTTTTTTCCATTTTTCATTGTTGAAGAAATAATTTCACAATCTCAAATCAAAGTCAACACTGCAGTGAGGAGAGCTTTTCTACTTTATTACAAAGAGAAGAAGCCTTTATGTGGTCAGAAAATACAAGATTGATCTTTTTTTTTCTCTTCCTATGAAACGCTGCTGTTCAAACAGCCAGAGTGAATTGTCTCAGTTCACTTCTTTAAGTCCCATCACATTCACTTGGGTATGGATGTCCTTGGCTGCTGAAAATCTGGCCCTTTAGTGCACAGGGCGACAAAGTAGTCCCCTGACCAGCAGTTCCAGAATGTCCCGTTTTCATATATTGCATCCATGCACACCTCCTAAAAATGAGGTACAGCAGGGCAAACATTTTCCAAAATAGATGTCATATATATAATATATACACATTCGTACATACATACCTTTATTCATGTGATGTCCAAAAATTTAAAAAAAATGTACACATTTATTACAAAATCGTAACAAAGACTGGACAGTGTTTTGCTCATTCTGGAAAGATGAAGCTCAGTAATACACAACCCTGGAAACTAACCAGAGACTGTGGCAATATCTTTCTTCTAAACAGTCAGATATTCTTGCATTAAGCTTGGCGAAAACTGCCTTTCAAAGACAGAAGGGGAAGTAAAATGAAGGAAGCAAACCTTGCTCATCTTTCCAAATGAAATACGAGAAGGATCTTCACATAAAAATGCACAAACATTTTTTATTACCAATAGTGCTACAATGAACAATGCAAATTTTGTTGTCTAATTTTTTGTCTTTTTTCTTTTTTTTTGTTTTTACATTTTGGAAAACTAAGTGGTAAACTTTTGTCAGTGTACTCGCTTGTCTTTACAGACCCAAGCTTGTCTGCTGGCAAAAAAGGAAACAAAAACAAAAATTCAGACCCTGCTCAAACTAAAGAAAAACAATTACAAATTTAGTTGTTGGGCAGCACATAATTAGTAAGGCAGGACCTCAAATGGTGACCCTTCGCATGAGCCAATTGCCAGATCCTCAAGGAATTAAAACCAGGATGCCTGAGCCACATCAGTTCTGCAGTTATGTTGAGTATTGTGCTGAGACAGCCATACCCCAAGAAAAGGGAAGTCTTTAGAAGGCTTGCTGAGCAGGGTTGTAGTTGAAGGTTGATGGCAGATGAGGCCTTTCTTCTAATTTGTCATATTCCAGGTGGAACTCCTACAATTAAAAAAAAGAAAAAAAAAGACAAACACAAATAAAACAATGTATAATTTACCTGTCAACACCTGGTCTACCAGCCATACTTGAAAAGCACAAATACAGAGGAGATCAAGTACTAACTTATCCTAAGGCAAAGCCACATGACTTTGCTACCTTGAATTCCATATTTTACGAGGAAAAAAGTATAAATTACAACAACCCTAAGCCTTTACACCCACAACATGCAGACTCTCCTACTCTTTTGAATGCTACATGACTCTCAGAACCCCTGTTATAATCTCAAACAATTTTATGTATGCACATACACAAAACACAAATACACAGTCACAGCATGAGCTGAATTATAAACAAAAGCTGTCTTTCAAGGAGACAGAGTACAGAGGCTTATTCTGGATGAACTGAAGTTTGGGAATATTTTTGTGTCATACTTCCAGACCAAATAGCTTCATGAAGCAGCAGGGGAGGTTCAGGATGGGCACGAGGGAGGCGTTCCAGAAACAACTGGACTTAGTGCTAAGGTCTGTTTGTCATGGTGGTGATCAGTCAAAGGCTGGATTTGATCTTAGAGGTCTCTTCTAACCTAAATGATTCTGTGAAAATGTCCAGGTACAAAGTACTGAGACCCACTTAAGCCAAAATTTATTGAAATATTCCTCCACATTTAATACTCATATTTACACCCCATACCCACCAAACCTGAAATATTATATTCTTCAGACCCTTTCAGGAGTTTAATTGTGTCTCATCCCATTTAATTGTCATTCAAGAAACAGGGTAAGCAGAAGTTTCAGAACTGTTTTGTAGGGGTACTTCTTGATAATTCAACAGCAACAACTTTGGACATGCACAGTAAATTATTTTATCTAACTTGGTGGAGAACCTCAGCAGAACAACATCTGTATCTGCAAAGAAAACTTAGCCCACTATTTTCACACAGAGATGAAAACACATGAGCAATGAATAGATTATTTTAGAACACTCTTTAAAGTGATTAAATAGTATAATACTTCAGTACATGTAAATCTGTACTAAATTAATGCAAGAATAGAAATAATATCTAGGAAATCCAACTCTTATACCTCTCTTCTTTCAAGGCAAAACAAGATCCATTTAGCATAGAAAGCACATTCAGCATGGTAAGGAAACAAAGTAGTGGAAAATGCAAACCATTGTGCACTCCCCTGAGAATACTGTCCCCAAAACTGGAAAACCCTAGCAAAACCTATGTGAAGTTACAGCCATCTGTACTGAAATGCTGCACATCTGCTTCATTTCTAGTTCCCAGCTCTCTACTGCAACCAAAGATTTTTTTTGTTGTTGTGGTTGGGTTTTTTTTTTTTGGTTGGTTGGTTTTTGGGGGTTCTTTATTTATTTATTTAGGTGGTGTGTTTGTTTGTTTGGGCTTTTTTAGGTCATATATACTCAAGTGAATTGCTTCTGGCATTCCTAATAAAAACTGCATGCCAGTTGGTGTATGCTCTCTTTTTGGGCAGATACACAATGCTGAGACCGAAGAGATGCTGCACCTTCCCCCTTGGGTAAGAAGCAAGATGAAGAGGTACAAGTCCATACGTGTACTTTGGTGTCAAAGGCTGGATTAGGCTGGGTGGATCTCGGGCGGCCTACAGGAAGGGTGGAGAGGGATTTTTTTGCAAGGGCACAGGACACAGGGAAGTGGCTTTAAGCTGAAGAAGGGCAGCATTTAGATTGGGTATTAGAAATAAATTCTTCACTATGAGGGTGGAACAGGCTACCCAGAGAAGCTGTGGCTACCCCATCCCTGGAAGTGTTCAAGACCAGGCTGGATGGGGCTTTGAGCAATGTGGTCTAGTGGAAGGTGTTCTTGTCCATGGTACAGGGGTTTAACTAGATGGTCTTTAATGTTTCTTCCAACCCAAATCATTCTATGATTCAATAATCTCCACTAATTCTGCAGCCATTTTATAATAGATACCACTCAAGCTTTCTCTGCCTTTCATGGCTGTCAAAGTTTCTTTCTTTCACATAACCATGGAAGGGCCAGCAGATACTATCCATCTATGGTCAGCTTCAATCAGTTAACTGAGCTTCCACAAGCTCTGAAATGCCTTCAAAATTACCCTTGGCAAATTGCTAATTAAACCAGTAAGATACTGATACTCTCTGGTTTCTGATACTTACTGTATCTTAAAAAAGGGTTTTCCAAACTTAAAGTTTTTGTGAGCCTCTACTGGCAGTGGGAGCTGCTAACAAGGTGTCTTAATAAATGCTCAGGGCTCTGAGCAATCCTTTGTGTCCTACAAACTGGAAGTCTCTCCTTCAGAAGGAGTATTTTTCCCTATCAAATTTTCTAGAGAAGAATGCGAGTTCATACTTCAAACTGCCATTGACTGTTAAAATAAACAGGCTTAAAACAGCCTTGATTTGCATCCCAGTGTCAGTAAAGCTCAAATTCAATATTCAGTAGCATGTAGGAACACCTGAAGTTCTGCCTGACAATACCCAAAGAAGAATTCACTGACCAGGATTTCTGGAAACTAAAAGCCAATTATTTATTACATAGGGGAAAATACTTACAGGTATACTGTATGTTTTTGCTTTTGCCACTATAGTTTAGGATGTCAACAGCAGCAGTGGTACTATTTAACATAAACAGATATAAAAAAAGTAAAAAATCCCACTCATCCATTGATAAATGTGCTAAATTGCTTTCTTTTCCACATGGAGGTAAGAATTAAAACTTAAATACCCTTTATTAACCAGGAATAATGAATACTGAATGTGTGTGAAAACTTACAGCATGTGTGACACTAAATAAATTGTTCTATGCGAAGAAAATAATCACCTCTCATGTCATCCTGAAAACTTGCTTTGATGGCAAAGTTACATCAGTCTGTACATGTACAAACACTAACAGGCAAGGATACTTAAGGCAGGAGAGGATTGCTTAGGATGATCCACAGCAGTTATAGAGTAAAACTAAACAAAAAAAGTTAGCAGAATAGGCCTGAGGACAAAAGATTCTGGATTGTGGAAGTCCATGAGAACAGAGTAGAAATCCC
Source organism: Agelaius tricolor (assembly GCF_023055355.1). Taxonomy (NCBI): domain Eukaryota; kingdom Metazoa; phylum Chordata; class Aves; order Passeriformes; family Icteridae; genus Agelaius; species Agelaius tricolor. Next base: position 34,939,307 of record NW_027269263.1, read on the forward strand.
ATGGCTAGCTTAAAAATTCCCAATGGAACTTAAATTGGGAAGTCAGTAGCATTTATGCTGACTTAAAGATAGATGCAAAGACCCACTTTAGGGGCTGAACCAAAATACTATGCCACATCTTTACTGGACTAATAAATTTAACTTTCTAGTAATTATAATAGAAATTATTATTTCAATTAATACTGATCTTGACAGGATAGGGAATAATTTAGTCTAGACAGCAACCCTGACAAGCAAATAAACACTTAAAAATTTAATTTTCTCTCCCATGAAGAATTCCATGTTTTAGAACTACATCATCAATGTAAAAAGGTTTTATAATCTGTACTCTAAATTAATTCTCCTTACTGAAAAGTAAGAAGAAAATTCAAGCAGCTTACTTCAGACAATTTAAGTCAGGATTTCAGTAAGCGTGCCATTGTAGAAAGCACTTTTGGTGTCAGAGCTACTTCCCCTCCTCTCTCATGTCTCCTCAACAGCAGCAAACTATAGCCAAAACCTCAGTGAAAAAAAAAAAATCAGTGTCTTTAACCTCAGCATACTTTCCACATGCTCTAGGATGAAAAACCATATAATAAACATGTGTAATCAGAATTTTCCTGCTTTTTATTTTGCATTTAAGATGAATTTGAAGTCTATAATTTATATTTTTCTCTCTTTTTACTACCATGTATCTGCTACTTTGCTTCTATTACCCATTAAGAATATAAAAGTAGAGCCTACAGTTAAATAAAAAAGATAAAAATATTATTTGATTTTTCTTGAAAGAAGTTATTCAGCCTTCTTTGCTTTTGTTATAACCAATCCAGAACACTAAATCTACTACATCACAACTGGTTTATGTTTTTAAAAATGTAAGTTTTAAGATTTAGTTGTGCTATCTAGAGTAAACTGCTGTATTTCAGTACAGCAGTATTTCACACTGCAGTGTAATTTAAAATAGGGACAATAAATACATAAGCCCATAATGCAAAATACACTATGTCTGCAAAGCACAGCATATTAGGGTATGTGCTGCCCTATATTTGAGCAACTACACTAGAACAAGAACCAAATTTATAAAGCACCTTGAAAAAATTGAATATGCACATATGAGACGGTAATTTATGAGCAAGTATTCCTGTACACCAGCTTCAATAAAGGACTAGTGAAACTGTTCAGCAGCAATTATTATTGTGGCCTTCTAAGTAACTGATATTCCCAGAATCCACTAATAAGGTAACAGTTATAATAAGAGATTGCAATTCATCAGAATTCTTTCTTTTCCAGCTCTTTATAGGTCTAATATCCTGAAATATTTTTAATTACTTCTGCATTTGTTAGGAAAAAAACTACTTTGCTGAACTTTTCTTTGCATGCAAAGCAACACGGTGTTACCAAATATTGCTGTTCTTCTTAGGGTGAGTCTGTATTAGTCTTCCTCAGAGGAAATGTCCACTACAGAAATTAATACCACAGGTAATATTACCATGGAATGCTAAGATCATACAACATGTACCTAAGTTCTTATTTGTTTATCAAAGGTGAAAATGTCACAGAATTAATTCTAGTATGCAACTCATTTTCTATGCAACAAAAATCTCAGTTTTCCCCAAAATTATTCTCTAGCTTCCTCTGACCAATGGTCAATTTGCCTGCTCAAAGTTAAATAAAAATTTCAAAATAATATTCCAGTTCAATTTTTTACATTATGGAATACACAAGCCTAGAAGGAATGATATTATGGCTTCTTATGGACATTAGGGGAGAATAAATAAAATAATCACATTCATTGTTGCAATACCACTACAAGCACAAAACTTTAGAAAATCCAATCTCTCTCCTTACTAGCTATCCATTGGTTCCTAATGCTGGGGAATTACTTAAAAGAAGAGAATCTATGTAGACCTTGTGAAAAACCATTCAGAGAACAGTAGCGCTCCTGTCTCTCCATATCTCAGGAATGCCCAGCAGGAGGATGGAGTGTACATCACTCAAGCACTGGATCCTGAGTTTCAGAATAGTACTCAAGATTTCAAACAGAGACAATACTGTCTTAAAGTAATGCTAAGCATCAAACAGCAGCTGCATACATTTACCACAGGCAGAAAAAGGAGACACTGAAGAGGTTATTATTATCCTTTACAATAGGCATTATCTTTTTCCTCCTAGTAAAAGAAATGCTGTGTGTCCACACAAACTAAAACCACAATTCCATTGATATGTGAAACTACATGAGGCTTGTTGTTTGTAAATAAACAGAACATGTTCATTTGACTCCAGAAAGAAAACTATCCTTTCTAAAGGTAATTACTTCCCCTCTGATGATCTTAGGCAATAATAAAATAGCTTTAAACAGCATCTTGGGGAACCTAAGGAAGTATACCAAATGAGTAATTCAAGTAGAAACAAATAGTTTCATTTTGTTTGTGTTTTCTTTTTGAGGCATGGCACTTTTGTTTAGAAGTTTTGGAATTACCTTGCACTTAGGAAAAACTGTAACAGCAGGGCTCACCATTAAACCTGTCAGTTACAGATTCCTGGGTTTTCCTGCAGCAGTAGAAAGTCAGCAGAAGTAAGAAGTCACACATACAACTGGATAAAGAACCTCCCGTAACCTTCAGGGTAACTGCAATGTTAATTCCTGAGGGGACTTTGCACAAACTATGCAAAATTACTGGGTGGAGTAGGGGAGGAAATAAAAATATCATGTATCTAGTTCATGTCTAGATGCCAAATGGCTGTATAGACAGAGGAGGACACTGAACTTTATTCTCTTTAAAACAGGTGTTTATAAACACATCAACAGACATGTGACTATTTCATGCAATATTCCCTAATCTCCACATGAAATGCCTTTTCAGCAAACAATTCATAAGTTGGGCTGCAGGTGAAAAGATTTCTTATTCTATGAAATACCTAAGCCTGTGGAACCACAAAATATAGTTACAACATGCTGGAAGCACATCTATTGAGTTCAAGGCTTCAAAGTTAATCTGATTTGATCTGTTGTTTTTTAGAGAAAAGAAGAATGCGATACAGTATCTACAGATGGTCTGACATAGAACATTATTGACAGCATTAATGGACAGAATGGGACCAACAGATTATGGCAGTTGGGGAGGGAAAAGGCCATAGCTTTCTGATTTTTCAATGCCTCTTGGTCTACAGGATAGAAAACAAGCATCATGGAAATATGCCTCCTCCTTAGAAGAAGTTATTTATTTCAAAGGACTCTGATTTTCAAACAACAGAGCATGGAATTCCTAAGTATGGTTAAGGAGAGATTGTACCCAAAAACCAAAAAAGTGTTCCCTGCACCCATCCAACATCCATTTTAAATTCCTAAGTGAGGTGTGGGAGCATCCTATTTAATTTTCTAAAACAAAGAAATAAAATGTTTGCAAGTGCAATTTCTAAAATGCCAAATAATGCTTTTCATTCAACTCTATGCTGTGAGAAGAGCTTTCAATTTTAACAAAACTCCTAAAAGAAGTCCTATGTCCCTCTACCTCCCAAAGAAAACTGGAAATAAGAGAGACAGCTCCTTATTTTCCACAAGCAAGGCAGTGTTTTAGACAATCTTTTTCCTCTCATTACCTTAATCAGAAATTAAGGTAATGAACCTATATAACAGGAGAAGAAAAAGTCAGATTTTTGTGAAGATTTTTGTGTTTTACTCTTGTTGTTGTAAAAATACACGGCTGACAGTGTATTTAAAGTATCTACACAAAGGAAAAGAGATACCTTAGCTACTTTCCTCCAGTTAAGACAGTCAAAGAAGTAATATGTTCCCCTCTCGTACGTATTGGTTTTCATTGTTGGCTCCATGCCAGGTGCCCTGGTGATCCATACTCGTTCTTCTTTGTGGTATCTCCAATCCCGGTTAAATCTTTCATTTGTGATAGAAAGGAAAAATAATTCTTAGTGTTAGTTATCTGAAACTGACTTAATAAACTTTAAAGGTTTCAATATTTACTGTACAATGCATTCAAATCCCAAACCAAATTTCTCCGACATGGTTAACCTCTTCCATACAGTTCTTATACCTCAAACTAAAATACACAAGAAACTTCAAGTCTGGTAGGTTCTAACAGTAAACTTTTTTTATGAGTATTTACTTGGTTCTGATTTGGTTGATGACAGGCAAGTTACACACTCAATAATGACTGGCACCTGCCATTTTTTCCACAGTGCTTCATAATGCAAAATACATGAGATGGGCTTTTGATTTCCACTATATAAATGTAAAAAAACTCTGTACAAAATGACACCAAGGTTGGAGGAGGTATTTTAAAAAAAGCTTTACCGTTCAAGATTGACTAAGCTTCCTGCTTTCAATGTCTAACTTGTTTGGGTGTTCTGGTTTTTATTTTGGTTTTTTTTTTTTAACATCTGCCATTTCATTATTGCAATAGCTTAACTCATATAAGACTGACAAAATAGTTTGAACGTACAGCTCTACTGCTGCTAATAGCTGTAATACATCTCCTCCATTCATGTAATAGAGATAAAACAGGAGATCTTCTCCATATCGGCCAAGTTTTATTGCAGCCAGCTGCAAAAGATTGAAGAAAATGAGGATGAAAAATCACAATAGATAAATGTTTTAAAACACACTACCCCACTTAAATAACATAAGAACACATCCGGAACTTCCATCCTTCTATTCTAAGTGTGTTGAAAATGATATTCTAATACAACAGGAGTAATAATTATTAAAACAATTAATTTTTCTTCACTTTGAATTAGCCTTTCCAAGCTAAAGGATACAATAGAAAAATACAGATGTAACAAACAAGCAAGACAGAATTTTCTACCTGTTAAGTGTATATTCCCATCTAATAGTTTATTTCAAAAAACCCAAAACCGCAACTTCTGCATGTATTTGTTCCCTTCACACCCTATTAAGTAACACTACTAAAATTTCTTATGCTATTTTTCAATGATCCCTTCAAACAGTTGAAAGAAAATATATCTCCAAAAATCTCTTTACATGTAGATATGGAATGCAACAGCTAAATGAGAACACAATTCTGATCTTATCTCAAGAAGAAATACCTCAATTTAATTTGCCATTTGAACTCTATCACAAAAAAATTCAACTTCACATGAAGGGCAAACTCTTAAAAACACATTGTGCTTTTTAGCTATTCTTTTGCATGCCCATTCTCTTTTTGTAAGATATAATGGGGCTCGATGTGTCACATCAGCCTGTTAACTCAACACTGCTTCTAGAAAGATTGAGGACATGCACAAAATGGACTGACTTTGAACATCTATCTTAAAGAAAATTTAGAAAATTACTGGTAATAAATTAACAAAAAATGCACACACACACACACACACGTACTCACCTTATCCCTAATGTGAATGTTAGTTAAGTATTCAGATGGAACATGGAAGTCTAAAAAAGAATCGGAATTGATGCAACTATTAAGACATGTAAATGAATATAATTTGCAAATATTAATACTGAATTTAATAGTTATTTCTCTCTTACCTATGTCTTGAGGTCGACAAGGTGATGATGCCCATGGGGATGCAAATTTGGGATAAAGATTTCTGAAGAAAAAAGAAAAGCATAAATTTATAAAAATTAACCTCCAAACCAACCAACAAACCCCTCCATAATCAATTTTGCAAACCTAAGAGCTATATCACACAACCAAATCCCTAGCTGGGGTGAGAAGATAAAAGGAAACTTTCCTAAAGCAGTTACATTTATTATTTTTCTTTTTAATATGCAGAGCAATGTTGCATTTAAACTGCCACTGGAAACTACAGGGTCAAAATTTTCTTTTAAAACTATCTTTCCTTCAAGTTAGGTGCCAGAGGTCCCAACCTTTTTCAGGTATCCACTGTTATTATGCAGGGTTTCAACTTAACTAGGAACAGTTGCCACAAGCCTGGTGGGTTCTGATTTATTAGCCTATGATTAAAAAGGGGAGGAAAAATTTGTACTGGCAGGTTGCTTTTTAAAACTAACCAGTAAAGATTTTACTCTTCTTCAAAACAGGAGTTAGAAGGGATAATTTAAGCCACTAGCAATAAATACAAAATTCTAAAATTTTGTTTCTAAAAGAACATTAGTTTCTAAGTTTTTATGTCACAGAGGTATTTTTACCAACCAAACTACCACACAGGGCAGAAACATTTGCCTTTTCATATGTGACACAGTTTTAGTTTTTCCAACAACAATCCACAGAGCAAGGGAAGAACATTTAATATAAGGAGAGATGGCAGGCCAGACACTGAGGTCTGCATGGGCTGTTTGCAAAGCTTTTTTGCAGCATGAAGTAAAACCAGCATTATAGTATAGGAACTGTCTGCATCAAATGTTAGCTCCTATCCTCTCCATCCAAGAATCTAAACACACTAAGTATGGTAATTAAATATTAAAAATACAGTTATTTACAGCATAGCTGCTAAGAAAAGCAGAGTAATCGGGAGCCATTTTTCCTGTGCTTGATATCCACACTCATCAAGCTTCCCTGATTACATGCAGCTCCATATAAGTTTGTGAAAGATGGAAACTATGTACGTACACTGTCTGGTCTTTGTTTTTTTTTAATATATTATGTGCAAACCTTAAAATATATATAGTACTCTGTCTATAAGGCTAACACTATATAAATCTGTGATAAGACAAAAAGGTGTGAGATTTTCATCTGAAAGAGCACCAGAAATTAATTTTTTTTTCACAACTGCAGTCATCTGAAAGACACTAGTTTTGTCTAAACTGATCTGAGTTCCTTCAGTAATTAGTGTAAAAAGAAAGGCACCCTGGGTTGGCTGGTTATTCATCTCCCCTAAGTCTAAAGCACTCCTTCTAGCATTTGTGCAGTCACTAACTACTTTTCTCCCCATTGCCTCTATAGCAAACCTAGATGACTAAACTAGTTTATTTAGGTGAACTGAGTCACTGGAAGTCAACTACTTTCATTTAAATTAATCTTCAGTGCAGCCTAACACTGCAGGTGTTCTGTTCATCATTATACTATAGAAATCTAATTTATGCCCAAACTGCTAAGAGTTACATGTAAATATCCCCAAGGAATATTATTATTAGAAAAGGAACGTATACATTACATTTATAAACAATATACTGACAATTCCTTGAAAAAAGTCCTAAAGAAGTTAAGAGAATAAACAAAGCCACTAGGTTTATTGAAAGCTTGCCCTGAAGCACAATTCTCTTTGTTATGAAAATTTTATTTTATTGTCATTACATTTTCAAATTTTATTTGGCAAACCAGCTTGCAGGTTTAATAGTCATGTGGACTAAGTGAACGGACTATGAATGACAGCATAATAAAACCAAAAGTGAAGAGAGGATTAAATCCCAGAAACTTACTCAGGAGAGTTGAGATTGAGACCTAGTGTTGTTAAATCACTTCCTAATGCAAGATGTACCATTCCTGGATCTGTCTCTGCTGCCCTGATGAATGTTAACAAGCCAATCATTCCAAACTGGTCCGTCACCATCCCTTGGGGAATGTTGGTAACCCGACCTGGGAAAGAAGAACAAATTAATTTTCTCTTTTTAAGAAATAGAGGAATCAACAAGGTAATCTAAATGACTGTCAAAACTTTTAAAGCAGAAAAAGTGGAATGACACATACCATCAGGTAACACCTGGATCCCTTTTTTCTGCTGGTTGTTGTTTTGCGTAGTTGAACTTTTATCTCCAGGAAACTTGGGCCCATCTGTGCTGGATGATGTTTTGCCTGATGTACTCAAATTCTATTAAAGATAATTTGCAGAGTTGGTATGATAAAAAAAAAAAAAACCAAAATGGAAATACTTATTGCCCATATTTTTTCAGTCAGGCACTCTAAGCCAGTACATCAAGTCACTTCAATAAATGGGATCAAGCTGAAGCCCCTGAGTTCTGCTGACAAACCTTATGTACTATTTAACCATTTTCCAAAGTATACCTGTCATACAGAACTACTATTAATAGGCTAAAAGTTTGAAGTCTGAAAGAATAAATTATTTTACACTCAAGTTGGAATACACAGTGGATATCCCCAGTGCCTGTGACTAGAGGTTCCTTTGGCTCACCACATCATGGATATTCCCTATAGTCCTGCTCCTGAATAACACTCCATGACACAGTAAGAGATAATACTCGAGCCAATTTCAGGTGCAAGCAACATACAACTGGCACATTTGCAGCTATCAGGAAATAAACATTATGTCTGATATAAACACTATGCCGGACTGTGTCTGGCAAGAAAACAGACTATGCTCCAGGAATCTATCTACTGACAAAATATATTTGCCATATGTATAATTTCTAACTCTTTCACAGTCTTTATAACAAGTCTACAGTTATACAATTAATCACATTTACTCTCCCTCTCCTTACTGTACACAGTACTAATCCTATCAGAACATTTTCCTCATGATAAAACTGCCCACAACACTTGGGGGCAGGGCCAGACTTCCTCATGTCTCTCTTTTTGAGCAGTTCATTTTTTAGTTCTTACATGAGTTTGTAGTCATGTCTACTACTTATTCAGTATTTATGGCACTGTCACTAGCATAGGTTTTGCAATTAGAAGTAATAAACCAATCAGTAACTAGAAACTAGTTCACTGTTTGCATATAATAATATTTTTTTTATTACAAAGTTTTCAGAGTAAACAATGAATAAAAGCCCATAATCTTATGCTCTAAGCTATATATCTAATGGACAATAATTATGCCAATACTTAAGATATAGTATACCTCACTAGTCTACAATATAGTCATCAATGCTCTCTATTAAGAGAGTTTGTTCCCTCTGATTCCACATCTCCATTAAGCATTTCACCTTAAAGAGATATTGTACCACCTAACTTTTAAAGGACTGGACAACTTTGAAGAAAAATCTTATAATGTGTAGATAACTACTACTGATAAGAGGCATCAGTAGCAAAAAGATGAGCTACAATTGATAGAAATAATTACAAACTGTAAACTTAAAAAATATTACCAATTTGCAAAAATAAGTTTTGATGTGTCCAAGCAGGGTGACTGTTTGGACCAAAAACCTTACTGAGAAATTCCATTTACATAATTACATTTTAAATGCTGCTTATACAAAATCTCTCATTAATTTAGAAGGGTAAATTTGAAAATCTCTTATTACAAATATAATCACTGACCATTTTAAAGTAATCACCAAAAGAAGTATGAACACTGAAAATAAGAGAAGATTTAAGGTTTGCTTACAGATTTATTGTCATCATTACTCGATGTTGGATCTTTGTAGCTGGAGCCTGGTAATGCTGGAAAATCTTCATTGTGTATTGAAAAGTCCTGGGACTGCTCACTTGCTGGTTTTGTTACCATCCCAACTATCATCAAAATGAAAGCAAGAATAATATTAAATGACTGCTAAGTAAAAATGTTTTCTTCTGCTGATCTTGCTTACTGTCCATTTTCATTACACGCAAGCTGTACAGCGATGACTTAAGAAACAGGTAAAGCAAAACAAAGCATATTCATTCAAAACATCCACACATATTAGATTAAAGCCTCTTATTTAAGTGTGAGCTGAGACACACTCCGGGTTAAATCCATAGGCACATCCACTGCACCTGTTTCGCACATCTAAATAATCAAATAATCTTTACGGGCATTGTTAAAGCTGTGTTTGGGTAAATCCACTGGTAAGGATGTACTGCTTTTAGAAGTATAATACATTTTTTCTCCATCCCCTAAGTGCATGAAGAATTTTTTTGCATAGTATCTTCAAAAGCACGTATTCTCAAAGGACAACCAGCTAACCTGCAGCAGAATATGTTAACAATTAAATACTTGCCTGTGACATGAAGGTGACTCCTACTTTCAGTACAAAAACTGAAAACATTTAGCCTGCAACTCTCAGTGCTCTGATCCTCACTTTAAAAAAGCAGCCCAGTCACACAGAGACATGGATTCTGACAACTGAACAGGAACTTGTTTTTAATGCCAGTTCAAACCAAACCAAACAAGCCACCACACCACACACCCAAGGGTGACTACACTTTGCTGAGACATAATACAGTGATTTGGTGGCAAAGGACACTGCACTAGAAGAAAAGAAGGCAGAAGGAAGTCTAGGTCCTGGTTTTTGAAGATTCTTAGTAGATGGATAGGACTAAAATGGTTCAGTAGATGACAACACATGACTTTCTTCAGTGTTCTGGAATTAGAGATCAATGCTTCTTTATTTAAGGAAATAAACCAACATTGAGTTAATCTTGTTTCTGCTGTTCAGCCCTTTCATCCAGAGTTATTACAATTTCTTCCACTGGATGAATAAAATTGATAATGAATTAACTTTAATGGATATTCTTATTCCATCTAAAAGCTATTTGAAATACAATTTTCCTGAATAATTAAGCATGAGGAAAGTAAGTCTCTGCTCTGTTTTGAGCTTGCTCTTTCTTGTCCACAACCAGAAGTGCTCTCCACATTTTGTGCTGGAAGACAACATCCAAAGTATTTCACATTTTCATTTTTTGACCTTTTCTACCTCCATACTCATCTGCTGCACTAAGCAGATGCTCAGGGTAGCTCTTTGGAGAACTTTATTTCGTCGTTTATCATGCAGTCATGCAAATAGCTATGCTAGCACCAAAATGGGGAAATGGTGTAAGCAAAAGAACAATTACAGACATTGTTATGCTGCAGTGCTGTTTAATACTGAAATCAAGCTCCGTGCTGGAAGTGCATCTGTGTGGATCTCCCTCCTATCTTCTCTCAGTTTTTCACATACTGTCTTCTTTTTCTGGAGCTGGAACTAGATTGTCCTTAGGGTTCCTTCCCATCCAAGCTATTCTATGTTGGACAAAATCTTACATAAGCCTCAAGCTGTACTAAGTCTCCATTCATGCTTGGTTTTGAGTGTCATTATGTGGGGAAGTCACTTTTCCCCCATGTTTAACAATTCAGTTTAACTTGTTTAACTCTTTCTCACAGCTATCTTATGCAGAGGGCCTGGTTATGCCAAATCCATGTGGCTACTTTCTCTTGATAATGTGGTATCTCTTTTGTCCAATTGAAGTTGGAGCTATCTCTGAAGAACACTAGTGTTTTATAGCTGGAAAACACTAAGTTATTTTTGGTTCAAAATTTGACAAGTGTCACAAAAATAACTTATGGTTATAAAAGCAACTTTTCACAAGAGCTGATGCAACATGCGTAACAAAATCTACTAAAGCAGTAACAAAAAGAAAGTTTTGTACCTCACACTAAGCTTACCTGAATTTTTTCAAGACCCAAATAGTAAGATTTGTATCCACCTAAAGGTTTTTCCTTTTATTATTTTTTTAACCTGTACAGCAAGAATTATATGACACATACTTGGAATCTGAGTGATAATAATTGATGCTTACAGGTTATTTTTTGAAATCTGATACTCAATCATAAGGGTGACACTGAACAGTACAACAGCAAATACTATCAAATAAACAGTGAAAGTTTACAGTACGTTTACACCTTATGACTTTTTACACAGTAACACCTCTACTAATAAAACACTATTCTTGCAATTTGCTACTCAGACATCAACGGCTCTTGTCTACATGTAATTTGAACAAAACCTATTGCCTAAGAAATTTCTAGAGTGAGCAGCCTCAGAGCAATCATACTATACAAACCAAAAACCCCAACAATCCCTATTGACAGTAAAACTAGAACACATGTGTTCTAGTACTTATGAAAGGGAGTCTCCAACCACAGGTACCAATTACTCATTTTTAAAAATGAGTCTTAGCAGCTCACCTGTCTGGCATTTTTGAAAAGACTGGCTATTGTCTTATGAACAGCAACAGGTGAATCAAGCAAATTTCATTTCATTCAGACAGCTTTCAAAAGTTTGGTCTTACCATAGGGTGCCCTTCCAGCTAAAGGGTTTATTAATGGAGTTGGATTGCCACTTCCTTCCCTTCTGTTTCTGTCTGCTAGTGCTGGAAAATCTGAGAGGTCCAGTCCTGTCACATTTTCACTTCCATCTACAATAAAAACAGGTATTCTTAACTCCCTTATGTATTTCTGTCAGACTTCATTATGAGCAAGATAAATGTAGGATGTATTTTCTTTCAAGTTGATCATTTTTCTCATTCAGTAATTATTACATATAACTACAGCCTTTGTGTTACAAGATGACCCTAAAGAGCATCAGTATGTTTGAAGTTTGCTTTCAAACGACAGACAGTAGCATTTAGTAAAGCCTACTCCGCTTGAATTAAAGTCTGTACACGTAAAATACAGGCAAACTATCAAAATTCCAGTTCTAGAATAGGTATTGAAATTTGTTTTGAATCTGTTTTAAGTTTGAAGAATTATAAAGAAGAAATTTGAGAGAATAACCCATATTAGCAGCAGCATCAAAGAGCTCTATTGTCCTTAGATAAGGTAAGATAAAGCTGAAGCAGCTGAAAAGCTGTGCAATGCAGTCCAAGTTACATGGGAACACTTTTTGATTTGCAGCAGGAAATGCTATAGAGGTGAGGCCAGAGCTGCAGCTCTATAAAAATGTCACAATGTCCTAGGGAATGCCCAAACCATTCCAATCTTGTGACATCACCAGCACCTCAGGTTGCTTCATATATGCAGCCACATACAGAAACAACAGCACACATGAACCTAAATCATTTACAGACAAAGATATTTTCTCCTCTCTAGTTCATTAAATTCAGATGAAGAAGTAATTCCCAGAGAAAAATCACAACTTAAACAACTAACTGAAAGAATTACATGACAATTCAGCTGCTCAAAAGGAGTTTGAGATTAAAAAAAAAAATGCTTTCCCACTGCTTTTACACACCTAATGTTTTCATAGAATATGGATAAATCTTCTCCAATACCCTTTTCAAGTTCAAGAGCTGTTCTGTATTTCTAACTGAGTAAGTATAATCTATAGGCAGGTGACATACAGCAAACATACTACAGAACTACTTTCACTTTGTCTTCAAAAGTATTAAAATCCACTGCTATAAAGCAGTACCAGTTACCTAGCACTGCTTTCCAGCAGGGTTTCTATGGAACATCTGAAAATTGTTAGAAAGTTGCACTGCAACAGAACAAAATATTAATTATTAAACTTATTTTTTAAAAAAACTCTACTGTAGTTTAAGGTCAACATAAGAGAGTAAACTCACCTGTTCCATTAAAAATGTTACTTGATAAGGAGTTATTCATTCCAAATGCCTGATTTCTGTTCATCCCAAATCCAGACATACTGTGAAAAAAATCCAGAAAGTCAGACAAAAGGATATATATACTTTGTATTTTTAGTGGAAGATATAAAGGCGAGAAAAAAATTGAAATTATTTCAAGCCTAAGCAACCCATATTAGCCTAAACTTGGTTTTTAATTATTTTCTGAAAACAATGAGCAGCAGCATCAAGCACTGCTCAATCAGGTCAACTGGAATGACTTCAAAATAGCTTAGTTTTTTAATAGCCGTTGTGTATTAAGACATCTCTCAACAAACAAGTTATGACTAACATGATCATTACTCAATAATTTCATATACAAAAATGAAGCCGCATTAAATGCAGTAGTTAAAAGTCAGGCTGCAATCCATACACAGGCAGGTGGGAAGCTGGATCATGAAAAAGACCAAGTTTGTCACGACTCATTTATAAGCTGAACAGTTATGGTGTGCAATCACGACCATGTACACATGGCATTACTGTGAGCAGAGGGATGGTCTCTGTCATACAAGGACATGAGCTAGAGGTTCATAAAGTCAAGCAAAAACGTTTGAAAACATCTAAGCATCATGTAGGACTACTGTGGTTGTGCAGACAGCTCCACAAATAATCCATTTCATCCTGTTGAGAAGCCCAAAGGTAGGCCCCCGACTGAATGAAATTCTGAATGTCTGCCCTGTGGAAAATCACAACATCCACTTCTCCCTGAAACAGGATAGAAGCTAATATTTTGGAAGTTTCCATAAATAAAAATATGAAAAGGTTCCCTAGTGGAAATTTTACCTATGCAAACTTTTTACAGTTACAAATCTGAAGCATTTAACTCTAATTTGAAACACCTTCAAATGCTTCACGTTCAAAAATCTAGCCTAAAAACTTTCATTGCTCCAACTAAACAACTATTTAGAAAATGCTTCTTGAAAGTCACATAATTCATGCACCTGACAAGCAAATGCCATAAATTCTTTTCCCCAAGAGTAAGTTCAAAATTTTGTTAAACACCTTAATTAGCCATTGGACATGTATACTACTCTACTTCCACAGGTTAATAATCTGTGGAGAAAGAGCCAGTCATTGTTTCAGAGATATTTCCTTCTCAATTTGTAAAACTTGTAGCTTATTAAAAGTGAGCAATGCAAAGAGTAAAAGATGAGCATTTTAATTCAGAACTTCCTACACATAGGGATTTCATTATCTACTCTACAGCTGAATACTATTTGAACAGTACTTTGTATACATGTATCAATATCCAGTATCATTGTTCTCTGCACATAGAGTTTTTAAGTATATTACTATTTCATCTGTTTGTGATCTCAAATTTCAAAAATACTTTAAAATATATTATCTTTTAAAATTATCAGCTCTACTTGCCACTAGACAGGACAGAAAAGGCAAATTTTCTGTAATGAGAGGCAAGATACAAAGTCTTTTCATGCTCCAGGACCACAAACTGCTATTAGGGGATCACTAGTTGCTGTGCTTGAGAACAGTATCTGTTACATGCCTATATCAATGTGAAACTACAAAATGAAACAATCTGATTAAATATCAGATAACTGTGATGTTTGTCTTCACTTTCCTTTATCTATTTTGTAAAATATGAGATTGGGTTAGAGGTGGCACCTGACCACCATGAGCTTGTTTATGCTCTAAGAGTCACTCCTCTAAGTAAGGGCCTGAAGGAAGAAAAAGGACTTCACTGGGAGCACAGAGATCATGAGGTAATGGAACTGAGCTTTAAAAGCAGCCAGCCATGCTAAGCTGTGACTACACACGTTAAATAATTAGAACTAAGACAGTGCTTACTACAAGTTTATCAAAATGAATGAAGCAACACCATTAAAGCCTCATCATTTGTGATGTTAGTATCCTGCCCCAAGTTAGAAAAAGAGAAAAAGCTATTGAGAAACTTTTGGCATCCAAATGAGCACTAAAGCCTTAAATGAATAGCAAGCCACTATTTTCTGCATTATTTAAGAATTTAAAGAAATACCAGATCCTTACTGCATCCTAATCAGTTTACTTCCCTTCTAGAATAACTATCATGTTTTTAAATTTTGCCTTACTTCTTCCCAAAGCCCTAGATGAACAATTTTAAAACAGATGCGTATGCTGAAAATTTAAGGTATGTTTCAAAAATAACCTTGGGAATACATGAGAAACATCACATACTTTAAAGTGGATGCAGTAGAAGTTCAATAGTCAGAAAGAGAACTTAGCTTAAAGGCCTCAAAGACCTTACAAGAATATTACAAGGAGCATCAAAGTTTATTGTGCAGACATGAGTACATGACCCAGCTTTCAAGATTTATTCTAATGGATAAAAATTACATTTCCAGAGCAGCATGTCTCTGGTTGTACAGGGGTGGTCCAATTAAAGAGCCTTACCTGTTCACAGTAAAAGGTTGTCGAGAGGGTTGCTGCTTTGGCATACATATTATGCTTGGAGAGCTTCTGTTAGGGCTGCCTAACCCTGAACTGCTCATGCTGTTTGTCCTGCTGGGAATTCCAATGCCCTGACCAACCTGGGAGTGGTTCATCATATTCCTAGGATTCATAGGCAATATCCCCCTGAAAAAGAAAAACCATCCACAGAGATGAATCTGTACAACAGTATTTGGCTACTCATTTAGATTACTAATGCAGGATGGACTCCAAGCTGTTGCAACTTAATTTGTGCTTAGCGACCAAACACTGTGTTTGGATTACTCTCTATAATTAATGCAGTTCTGGATTTCTTCAGAAATACCAAATGACCTATTACATGCTAATCAAGTCCTTCATCAGGTTTAGATAAATACTTAAGTATTATACGTATGAAAAGGTGTTTCAGCTCTTTTCTAATGAGCACTTCAGACCTACTACCTTTATATTCTCATGCAGTGTATGACACCATAGCAAAGTTTTAACTGCACAATCAAATAACTACCTCTTACATTCTGAAGCAGAATTTGCCAGCAATTTGTCCTTTACATACAAAAATAAAATACTGTCTTACAGTAAACCCTTACTTTTTTTATGGTATTATTTCCCTAACAAAGTAAGTGGTCCATAGACACTACTTTTCTTCTTTTTTAATTTATCAGACTGTAAAGTATGAGGCAAAATATGCAGAACATTTAACAAGGGCTCTGCAGAAAGACACAATGGCAGAAATATCAGCTATTGATAAATACCTGCTCGGAGATGGAGGCGTGTGAAGTGACATTGTTGGTACCCCTGTTGTTGGCGTTACGTGGCTCGGTAACTGAGTGCCTTGTGATAAGCTGCGATTTAACTGAGGGGTATTGTTGCTCATTCCCCTCATTGGAAGGCCTAGTGCACCTATTGAAAAAAAATTCAGAGGGGTGGAGATACAGAGCAATCAGGAACAAGGTCTTCTCCATCAGGTATAGATGGAAACAATTTATGCTGACAACGTACAAAAAGTGTAAAGACTGAAGGAAAGTGCAGTGTAAAAACTAAGTCCTTGTTTGGATAGAAGAAACTCCACTATCACATTTAGGCCCATATCTGTTTAACTTTGGAATGGCTCTTTGAGGAATTTCTCTGAAGTCACTTACAAAATTTTGTTTACTTTGAGACATATACTGTAGATGAAGGATTGAATTTTAAGTTTTTCAATACGGATATGAAATTCTACAATTTATCTCAGAGGAAGGCAGCATTTTAGGAAAATCAGTAACTGCACTCAAGAAATATGCTAATTACTCTTGAATAAATAAGCATGTATTTAACCAGTATTTCGAACACTGATTTGTCTTGCTAAAAATTAAGCAAATCTCTCATAAAAAAATGAAAGTGATGGATCTTTAATTAACAATAACACTGTTTTTAGGACAACAAAAGCGACATTTGAGGCCAATTCTCTCTTTACATAAAGTTGCTTCTTTAAAGCATCAGTACTTCAGAGTCAGTGATCAAGTTTGACCTTATCAGAAAAGAAAGCAAGCAGAATTTTAAGAGCCCTCTTTCAGCATTTAAAAACATACAGAATGTATAGAAAATACTTTTGATCCGATTGTTAAAACCAAACAATCATGTGTGACCAAATAAAGCAAGCACTTCAGTGAGGTACAACTGAGAACAGCAGAAAATAACCAGTTACTGCCTGGTTTCAAAATGTCCAGAAGTTTTTCATCATTCTCACGTCACTTTTCTGTGTTTAAGTAGTTTCAGAATTATGTTCAAAGACAAGAAAAGTCATTTACTGCAAGATGGCAATAATAACAAAGCATATAAAAAATGATGGCTGTGACAGTTCCTACTGCTTTGGCATAAGGCTGCTGAGGCAGACTGACAAATTCAAAATCTTATCTTGCAGACCAAACAAAAGAAAATTTTGATGGATCAGCACTCTCCCATGATAGAACACCCCAGCAGAAGAGCTGAATATGACAACCAAAACATGGTTAAATACTAAGAATGCAAAGAACAGACACAGCATATGCTCAAAATATTATTGTGGACAAAGTATGAAGAAATGTACCAGTCATTCAACTTTTACACTCTAAGAACTGCAGTCTGTGTCCTACCCTACAATTTGCAAATCCAGGGAGTTTGCAATAAAACTCAAGAGTATAACACTCAGATTTATCTCTGTACATTCAGATTAAGAGGTAGTGTGACTTGCTATAAGAAGCATCCTAACATTTCATTAAATGTTGATTACATCAAAGTGTTCACTGTAAATATTTTGGCAATTTCCTGCATCAGAATAATTTCAATGAGCATAAATATGTATTATAAATAATATTTCATGTTGATTAAAAATTACATGGGATTTTAAAAATAAAATGGTAAAGAAAAAATACATACGCTTCCAAACTAGATACAGCACACCAAAAAAAACACAATAAGGATATTCAACCTAATTTTGTGCAAGCATTTGTTTTAGCAAAGCCACTTTTAGACTGATGGTTATTTCTTCTTATTGGCTCTCTTTAAACTAGATTTTTTTACTGATGAGGGTTGTTACAGTGAAGTAGAACCATACTGCCGGCAAGGACAGGCAGTTGAAATACTCAAGAAAAAAAAAAACCCAAACCCTTTTTTCTTACACTTTCTTTTTCCAGTTTTCTAACTGAGACAAGATCTATATGAGTAATGTTGAAGGCAGACCAATGAAATGGCAGATTTCCTTCCTACTGATCAAGTTTACTGGTCAAGGTTACATTGATGCTGTAATATGGCATCTTGTTTAATGACTGACAGTTACCGATCTTTAAAAGTGCATAGGCACTATCAGCTTTGTTTTTCCTAAAGAGTATTTTAATTGTTAACTATGACTTCAACAAAAAAGTTTCTTGCCCCTTTTTCTCAAGATCTGGTAGAAACTGACACCTGATAATATTTACTTTCAAGGTTGTAGGCATGTATGTCTCCATGTTACAGAGATTACATCCTAGGCACAGCAACCAACTGAATGAAAAACCAAGTTGATTAAAAAGATGACCTTAAAAAATAAACAACAAATGACTGTGACAAGCAGAATGGATATACTTTTTCAGTATCTGTATACAGTAAAGTCTGAAAGGTTCAACAGTGCCAAAATCAGCACCTATAAGACAAGAGCCAAACATGACTCTAAGAAAGGCTAGAAGCTGCTCATATAAATCTCAGTAGCATAATAAAGTGGCAGTTTATATTACAGGGTCACTCTTCAACAACCATTGAGATAGGGAGAAAAACCTTCCAAAGAACAAACGCCACCAAAAACAAACAAAAAACCCACCCCAAAACGCCACTGTGTTTTTTAAATCATTTGAAGAAAGCCAAAAGAAGTTGGAAGGCCATGCATCTAGCAAACAAAGCTTTTACTTTGACTAGATAAAAAAGTTCAGACTCTCTAAAGTACTCTGAAGACACTTTTTCTTGGAATCTGAGTCAGATGCACTTAGCAAGAAGCAGAAAACATTTAAAAGCACTGTAGTGACACAGGAGAGATGACATTCACAACCAGTTTTACTTGTGGAAGAGTATCTAACTCGGGTATTCTGAGACACTGCCTGAGTGCACCCTCAGTTACCAGGAGGTTCAGTTCTCAGTGCTGGCCCTAAGTTAGGCAGTCCTTGAGGCAGCATTACACTGTGACTGTCACTCTATAGCTCTTCCATTGCAATGGTGTCCATAGGAGTGGTAGACACATGACATTGTCAAGGAAAGAAAAAAACAGTGATGCAGAGAGCAATAATCTTAATGGCATAGCTCTTTGCCAAATGCAAGTTGCCAAGCACAAGATTTACTATGCTCCTGTAGAGCATGAAATATCAGTTATATTTAAGGTATAATTTCCTTCTATTCCTTACATAGTTTTCTGAACTAGGCTCATTTTAGCTCAGCTTTCTTTATGTTTTCCTTCAGAGAGTCTGTTAAGTCACAGAATTTTTTTATAGTATGATTGTATTTGGATATTCAGCAGTTACGAAGTGACAATATAATATTTTGCACACTAAACACTGCAAAAATGCATATGAAGCAAAGCAAAAATGTATCTTAAAATAATTGTATGTAAGGAGACATACTGTCATTTTTACACAATCACCAGAAAACAAAGCCATCTGCACGTTCCAGAGTGTCAAACTGCAATATATTTAGCATAAAATAAACGTATTATTAATAAAAAGAATTCTTACTTTGTTGCCCGTATAAACTTGCCCCAAACTGAGACAGCTGACCTGATGTTGATGGTGATGCCAGCATCTAAAATGTAAGAAGAATAAGAGGTTATTAAAGACATAAAGATAGTGTGCTATCTTGCTCTGGAAGTTGACAACACCATGTTACGCCAAGAAAAACGAAACAACTGAAAACTTGTTCAGAGTCATGAAAAATTTTAGAAACTCCCCAAAATATCTGCACTGTAACACCTGTAGCAGTATATTACACATCAATAAAAATGTCTGACTTTGCCTGTATAAACACAGATTTTACTTGCAACAAAGACCACAGAAAATCTAAAAGCTTTCAGGTCTTCTACCCATGCATCCAGAAGACCCATCGTTACAGAAAAAAGAAATATTCATTTACTTAAATCAGAGGTCTTTTTCCACTGCAAAACACGCCTCATACAACCAGATCCTTTCCTGCTCAACAAAGGGGTGCTTCATATTGTCATTCACAATATGATTGGCTAGGTAGCAGCAGGTATATACAAACAGATATGAACTTCAGGTAAGATTCTAATGTTAAAATTATAATATATTGCCCTAAGAGCTGGCTTCATGCTTCTACAGAGATATGAACAGGACCTACAAATGTCAGAAGCAATATTTTCTGCTCTACCATTCCCACTTTAGAGAAATCACGTATCACCAAGAAAGAAGGCAACTAATGTAGGCACTTGACACTAGATTTCCAGCCATTGTTCTAAGAGGAAAAGAATAAACTGTTCTCCATGCCTCCAAAGAAATGTAAGGTATTAATAACTTTGAGAAACAGGACATATCCTTAAAAACTTGAGAAAAAAACCCCTTTGTAATCTTAAGGGAAGTTAAATATTTGAACATCCATCCCTGCTTTTGCTGATCAGCTGTTCACCAACACTAGGTACAGCTGACTGTCCCCCTGTGGCAAGAAGTTATTAGCTGACCTAATCCCTCCATCCACAACAGAACATGCTATTTCTACTTAGTAATACAAGGGCAAATAGCTGCTTGTTTAGTGAATTAGTCTGGACTTGGACTAAATTTCAGGATGGTTTCAAGGAAAAAAAATGTCTGGATTCTTAGACATAAGGCAATTTCAAGGGTTTTCAGCTTAAGAGTAAAGAATTCAAATCAAAATAACTTTACCGTGATAACTGCAAACTGCTTTGTTGATATCATCTAGGCAGATGTAAAATTCAAACAAACCTTATAAACCAAATCTGCTAGTTGTCTATACTGGGGCCAAATCCAGATGGTAGAAATGAGAAAGAAGACAGGCAGGGTAAGTCACTAAGTATCAAAAGTAGCATTCATATCTGTAAGTCACAAAGTATTTATGGGATTTTTTGCATATATACAGAAGACATGATAAAAGAAATTACAGCAGGCAATTACCACAGACCATCAGAAAATATATCAGAACCTAACTCAGCATACATTTTACACATATTGAGAATAAAGTGCAGGTATTTGATAGTAAGCAACTATAGGAACCAACATCCACACTAGCATACAAAAAGGTTTGAAATAGCAAGACAAGATCTTTCTCAGTGAAGAACTCACTGTGATCTAAAACCCACTTTAAGTAACACCCAGTGGCTTCAGCTCAGCATTCATATAACCAGGTTCACAGGCCATATCTGCATCAGCAAGTGATGCAGACATAGGGAAATACATTTGTTAAAAAAAAAAAGTTGGTTCTGGGGGCCTACCAGCTGCTGTATGCTTTCCTAAACTAAAACACTTGATGCCATGGACTAGATGTCCATTAGTGAGTGGCATATGTCTGGTGCAGTGCTGCAGCATCTCTTCCAACCTGTTTTCATTCAGAAAGAATAAAATTCACTCAAACTTAATATTGCTTTGCAACACGAACCAGAGAATGCTGAAGTAGGGACACTTGGGAGACAAGATTTCAAAAGCACACTTCCCCCCCACCCCAAGATAACAAATTGATGTTCATTAAACACTGATAAAACAAGCTGACACAGTAGTTTTTTAAGAAAGGAAAGACAGAGTAAAATGGTGAGGTTAAAAAAAACAACATTCAAGTTTAACAAATTGGAAAATCCTAGCACATGTTGCAAGGTGTGAAAAATTATCATTCTATGGGAAAAAATGAGAGTCAGAAAGTTATAAGACACCTTCTGAGACAACGATAAAGGCACACAAGTTCAAAAATAAAAGTCAACACAACAGACACTGAGCTAGAAACATCAGTCAAAAAGTACTACCAGCTTTGGGACAGATAAGCAAAACAGTTAAGCCAAAAAGGAATATCCATAAGCACAGCTGCTCAGGGAATTAAAAAATTGCTGTGGTGGCATGTGATGTAATGAGCAGATGATGGTACAGACCTCAGCATAAAGTCTTTTATTTATAATATTAATTTGGGGTAAAAAACCCAATAATTAGAAAACCCTAAGAGGCAATAGATTACTTTAAAGAGAGAAAAAAAGAATCCCACCTCTTGTACAATGAGTACTACTTGATTTTAAAAATTCAATTAAAAGCAGTAGCAAATAATATTTATATTGAACACTGCTTATTAGAAAGAGGATTTTCTTTTGAAACATTGCAAAGTAGGTCACATCTATTGTGCCACCTACTTTTTACATGAAAAGTTAATTGCAAAATGACTTGTAGAGAATCCTTTATAGAAAATCATAATAAAGGCCAAGTGTTGAATTCAGTAAGTCTGATAATTTAATGTCATAACATACTTAGAACATCAAAGATAACAAGCCTCAAGAAATAAATCAATAAAAAATCCTGTGGATCTGTTCCAGGCAGATTATATGCAGCATTTCTCAAATCTTATGGACCAGGAATATGCTGTATGGATATCTCATTTCATCTCTACTTTATTAAACATCTTTTTCTGTCATATCTAAGTAAGGAACAGTTTAGAATTGTCTTGTTTTTTTATTATTTCCATACAATTCAGATCAACAACAAAAATTAAATTCAGCAAAACCTTAACCTCTATTACCAGAACCTTGACTTGCACTCAAAGCCTCTGAGTCACTATTATAGTCTACTCAAGTTTGGTCCAGCAAGGATACTGAAGATTCAAGATGAATGGTATTAGTAGTACTAAAAACATTTCCTCTGGCATTTTGCAATCATTATTTCATCTGACTGGGCTACTTGCTACACAACACAGAATATAAAACAACTCTCCAAAAGCATACTTGCAACTGTGACTGGTGGTTACTTGAATTTCTTTTTGTCTACGATGGCCAAAAGTCATAACCTTAATAAAAACCAAAGCAGACTAAGCCTTAAGGTGACTAAAGCCTCTTCCAGTTGCTAAGACCTATTAAGCTTTACCCAAATTATGTTACAATCTTAGGGAAAAACCACTCAGAATTATATTTGTAACAACCTAAATCAATTTGTAAGTGGTTAACAGCCGCAAAACCTAGCATGGGATTTCTCCTTCTATTCCTAAGTTGTATCAATGAACTAGGCAGATTTTTTTTTTCTATTAGCTTCCCAATGTTGCTATTACAAGACAGAGGAGGCCTACGACTTGCCTCTCCTATGGGACAGGGGGACTACTGAGCAAAAAAGACCTTGTGGAACATGAAGGCTGCACTTTATTTTGCAGGATACAGGAGAGACCCACACTCAGTACTGGCAGGCTGATGACACTCAAGACATGGACATCATTTTACTCACGAGTCTCAAACAGTGACTGCAATTTTGATCGTGGAAGATTATGCATCTAAACTCAAACCAACTGATGATCCAAGTTATCAATTCTGCCCAATTTTGCTGGACTGATCCACACCAAGAACCAATAAGCTGCAAGGGGCTCTCAGACAATTCCCTATCCCTAGTGCTGAGAGATTTTTCTGTAACAGCTTGCATTACTCTTGATCAGTTTACTGCAGTAAATTCATTTGAGATTGTCAACAAATCTAAAAAAAAACCAGCACCAAAAATGCTTATATTTGCCAGAACTGTGAAGAAAACACTGCCCTTTACAACCCTCTCGGGAGGGTGCAGAACACAGGAGCACAGGGGTAGTGGGAGGAGGCCCTGCAGCAGCGCTGGCTGAAGGGGCTGCTGCCTCCCCTGCCCTGCAGCATCCTGCCGCCCCCAAGCACAGCCCCAGCTCGGCCTGGGGACAGCTGCCTGCCACCATCACTGCCATGGTAGCACATGTCAGCAGGGTGGCACCAAGAAAACTCATAAAACAATTCTGTGAAGGCTGCTGCATTACCCAGTTATAGCCCAAAGCTACTTTCTTAAACATGAAGCAAGCCTAGCTAAAATATATAGATTAAGCACTACAAAGTCAACTCCTAGAAGCAAAATGTGTTAGAATAAGCAAGTTTGTGAGAAGTATCTGGCCTGATAAATGATGGGATTCTCACAGATGCAAACATCAGCATAATTTTTTATTTACACTACTTTATTTCTGGTATCTGCCATCTGTGCTGCACTATTTAATAACAACATCTGACCCACAGCCTCAAAAGAAGTAAGTGTTATACTGACGTAAAACCAGTAGTAAAACAAGTCAAGAAATAACAGATAAAAATACTAGACTCTGCCAGTTTTTTAGTAGTGTTATCCCTCTTCCTCGTTACACCACCTTCTAATATAGCACTCCCAACAGTCCCATATTACAAGAAAGTATTTCCAAATCTCAATATCATAAAACAATGAAAACCTTGTATACATATATAAATACAGGTTATTATCTGCCAGTGAAAATTATTACTGATGTAAATAATTTGTGAAATATAAGCTCAAATACAATACTGTAAAATAAATGAAATTTTATTCAGTCTTTCATATTTCATAATTTCTGGTTGGTTGTGATCTTCTGCCTCCAGCAGCACTTGGAAAGCACAAGGAGGTAGGACCACACTTCTGATGGCGGCAATATCTCAAGATCTTAAAGACAAGATGTTGCTTTTGAATGACAATGACACTATTACTGTGAGGTTAACACAGCTACCCAAGTAAAAACAAATTCTCCCTGTGTAGAGACATTGTCTGATAGTACAGTTTATCAATGAGCCAAATGACTACTGAAAGCTCATTGAAAGATGCTATAAAAAATGCCAAAGCAATTGAGAACTAGGACAACAAAGCAAATATTTTACACCAATTAAATAACCAGCTGCATACAAAAAAGCAAAACCAAAATGCCCACCACTGAGCTCATAAACCATCAATATTACAAAACAGCATGTTCAATGAAATGAGTTATTGGGTAAGAAGCCATAACCCTTCCCTTCTAGAAAATGCACATGATTTTATGCATGGAATTAATCTAGTTAAAGACCTCACTTCAAAAGCTAGAGCTGACACATAAAAATTATTATACATTGTGAAGTGGAGATGCAGTAAAATGAAGCTTCTAGATGAAGCTAAGATGAAAATCAGGAAAGTATAGAACACCTACCACAGTCATTCAATTATTCTATAAAAAGCCTAAATACAAACAGAATCATAATGAAAATTATACTACAGTCATCAACAGTAAAATTAATTTCCTTGTGACATAATTCCAAATTGTAAAGGGATGTGAACTAACTTACATTTGGATATATTTTTCAGACACATATTTGCACACTGTGCGAAATAGTATAAAACACTTGTCTCTAAGCAAAATTAATTTATGATGTATTGTCCTATTTGATAAATCCGTTCATGTGCAAATTCATAGGTGAGACAGTAAAGGGTACATTTTGTATTTGAAACTTTTTGTTCTTTCAGCATACTGTATAACTTTCTTATGAAAATGCACACTCTAGGCAGAATGATGATAGGCTCTGAAAGAGAACTGCATTAAAACACAAAGCTCCTGAAATTGTTACTAATCTCATTCCCTGCCAATCCTTCCAACAATTTTGCCACTTTTGCCAGTATCAATTGCATTGCAATTTCCATACATTTAAAGTTTGTTTGTTTCCAATAGGGTTTTTGTTTGTTTGTTCTTGTTTTTTTTCCTTTTGTTGGTTGCTAGGTTTTTTTTTAAAAAAAACCACATTATTGTGTACTCAGTAATACATGCAAGGAATGCTTAATCACTCTTCTGGAAGGTGAAAAGTAACTCTTATTGCTTCGTAGCTCACACTTCAAAGAGTGAAGCCTAAGTAATGTGTTTCACAAAGCAAGCAGCAGGGCAAACCAACTCACTATTCAGTCAAATCTACAAGAATGCTTACATGCAAAGTAATGCATATGAAAATATTCATTTGCCATTTATAATTAGGACATTATTCTATTTATTTCTCAAAATAAACTTAAGGGTTTTTTCTCCCTCCACAAATGGATCAAAACTATTCAGACAATTACAAATTAGGTTAATGTACAGTATCTCTATTCAGCCAAGCATCATTAGTGTGAATGCTACAACTACACAAGGGGGTTTCCTGGGAATTCTTAAATACATACAACTGCATATGAAGCATCTGATGTAAAATTATGACTAAGGCAAGAAAGATACCTTAGGAAACACGATACCATACCATTTTCCTCAGAATCCTGAAATAATAGCATTAAAAAGTCAGCAATTTATCTGGATCAATGAGGTTCAGCAGCCTTAAAGTCAAAGTTGTCTCCAGAAAACTGACTAAACTTTTACACACTTAGTTTCCAAAACTTAGCAAGATTCTGGATCTCAATCATAATGGCAAGCTAAACCTTCAGGGTTTTCTCTCTTGTAAAAGTACCACCTCCTTGTAAGGCCAAGTCTTTCAAAACACAGTAAAAGTAAAGGTTCTATAAATCAGTTTAATAGAATCACAGTAAAAGGCCTTTGACCACCCTTTGTTGTATCAGCATCACTGACATCTGCCTTCGTGCAACTGTCTCATGATGGAGGAACCCCTGAATTTCATCCACCACAGACATGCTTCAGCTCAGGATGGAAGAAACCTCTGGAAAGCAGGCTCCCAGAATCAACAACCCATTTTTCTGTACACAATATCCAAATCTGGGGACTTCCTAGTGCTAGGGAGTTACACAAACAACTGCAATGAGACAAATCTAATCTTCAAGCTAAATCTCACCTGCTACAATTAAAAACACAAATCAGAAGTATTACTACTACCTCACTGCAAGCATTTTACTATCTGTTGAGCAACTGGAAAAGAAAATGAACAGTGAAGGTCTGGGCCAAGATTTGAAAAAAATACTAATTGAAAAAATCTCCTAAGTTTTCCGATTGGGTAGACCTTCATTAAAATGCATGTGTGTCTACTGTCAGATTTATGGCTACAAAACAACAGAAGGTGACCTTATCTTACACTCTCAAGTACACATTTTCAGTGGGTTGGGCTAGATTGGTCAAACCTTGCGGAGCCCTTCTTACATTCTCATACTTGAGAAATCAAAGAAGTTCAGACTGCATTGGTCCAATCTTTTCTCAAAGCTCACCTGCATTTTTCTTTTGCTCATTTAACAACTGTAGTTTCAAAAGTACATGAGAACCATGAGTTACCAATTTCTACCACTGTCTCTCTATTCAAATAAATAGACATGTATCCATGTCCTGAAAATTATTTTGCTGAGTGCACAGACAGCTCAATTAAGTTTGTGAAATTAGCAACAAGTAAGCTCTGCAATTGTTTTGCGGGTGCCCAGTGCATCATCTTATCAATTTATATTAAAAGGATCCTACTTGTTGCCAGCAAAAAGTTACACTATTTTCTAAACCCGTTCTTTGTTCTCTAAGTACTGTAAAACAACTTATTTATTTCCCAAAGGATTATTGACCTGCTTATAATGCACTGACCAAGTGCAGAAATATTCACAGACAGAGCATTCATGCATATACTCTGTTTCTCTCCCCTACTTAGCTCAGCAAGCATGTGATGATTCAAGTCAAAGCAACTTATTCAGTAAAAAAAAAAAAGCCTAAGATGGCTTGAATAAGATGTAATCTCATCTAAGGAACCATAATTGTGGGCCTAAAATAACTTATCCAATCAGTATCTGTATGATCTTGGAAGCACTTGCATATGTGAGTAACAGGCAACTTTTCCATTTCAACTACTGTATTAGCCCTGTTTATTTACAACTGCTTTCTCTAGTGAAAGAATAGGTAAATTGAAAGAAAGCTTTTATATCTTAGCTACACTGAGGCTGAAATAAAAGTAACATGTCCAAAATTATTTGCTGCTAGTTTTTTCCCCATGTCAATAATATTTGAAATTTAGGACAGGATTTAGCTTGACTTTACTGTAAAAATAAAGTGAGAAGTAAGTTTTGAAGTTTATACAAATACGCTTGCAGTAATAACCTTTACTCTAAATTTTAGGAGGATTTCACCATTCCCTAAGTTCCCCCATTCCTATACTCCCCAGCTTTGAGTATACATAGACACAAGCAGCAACAGTTCTTTGGAAAGCAGTAACTTTCATGATCAGAATCACTAAAACTTCAACAAAATGAAAACTAGAAACACCTAGCTATATCCACTATAAGGGCAAATATTAAACAAGCTTTAGCCCTTGCTGAAAAACAGAATTTAGGGAGTCCATTCACAGAAGCTTCCACCAAAACCATTCTATTTCAGTTGGAAGAACTCTAGAAAATAAATGAAGCATAAATGAAGGACTCTGCATTCATATGTACATATCATACACTGGAGAGAAAAAAATTACATTTCAGTAATTTTTTTATAGGTCAGTTGCAAAAGCCTGCAACATTAATTGTATCTGCTTTCAGTAAAGACATAAATGGAGCTGAAAATGAAAAAGGAGGAATAACTTAAACTGCAGTAAAATTGCACCTTGTTTAGATAATATAAGAGTAATTTGCTTCTTTTCTGATATTTCTTCTGCCTTTACTTTATTCCCATAGTAGATGTGAAGACAGAAAGATTCAAAGTGCTTCAAGATCTAGAACGCTGGAATTTTTCCCCCAGGTGTTCATAAAACTGGATCTAGGTTTTGAACATTAGTCTTTATTAGCTTACTTGGAAAAACTTCTGAGCAATTTTATTTTAGCCTGTCAATACAGAGTCAATATATTTATTTTACTTTCATATACAACATTTTTAGCTGAATTCTAGTTGAAAGACTATTTGAAAATATGGTTATTTTCAAGAGGCAAAGGTTTACAAAGCTGCGCAAGAAGTTGGAAACTAAGAGAATGTAACAACCTTTCCAACCCTCCTTATCTACTGTGAGCCCAGTGAAAGAGCAAATGGAACATGTAATACACAGTATGCATTTAGCTATACCTGAGTGATGAAAGGTGTACAGTCAATATTATTGCAATAAATTTATTTTTATAAAATTATTAAAAAAGTCAGAATAGCATATAACAGTTTAAAATTTCATAAGCATAAACTCAGAAAGTTGTAATGGTCAACAGTTAAGCTACAGGACTTGGGGAACCTTAAAATAATTTAGAAATAAAATTTTAAAAAGCTTTTGCAAATCCACTCTTCTATTTCCTGTTGGAATGACATCATTCTTCTGCCAACTACAGGCTTCTATGCCCCATTTTGGCCACTTCTCCCATAGGCCTTCAAGATTTCTCATTTGTCATTCCTGGTGTAGGGAACACCCACCTTCCTCCTCTTGAAGTGCCATTCTAAGATCCACTTCTGCAACTCTACCTACAGAAAAAGTAGGCAACTAAAACATTCATTCACTGTGTCAACAATGTGCCAAGCCATCAGCTTTCACTGTGTATGCTTGCTGCATAGCATTTATCTCACTTTATCTTTCTTACTGCACCATAATGATTTTACCCTCAGTGCATCTAATCTAAAAGTAGGGATTTAATGTACCAAAATCACTTTGGAGAAATTCTCTCTATTGTTTTTGAGTGCTAGTTGCACCTCTCGGTGACCAGAGAAAGGATGTATATTCCACATCATAAATATTCCATTGTGCCTATGGGCAGCTGTGGTACATGTATATGTGAAATCAACACAAAGAGAAAAGAATAGCCCATTTAGTTTTGTTTACACTGTACTACATTTTAATCCTTTGCTGGCTCTTATCAATTTATGAAACTGAATTGGAAAGCTGCATTTATACTTTTTTTTTGTTTCATTTTGTCTGAAAAGGCCTTCTACTCTCTAAACCTATTTCCTTCTCTTCGAAAATCTAAATTAAAATTCAGCTAAGAGTCTGTAGGAAATGCTTCTTTTGACACAGGCCAAGGTCTATCAAGACTATGTTCACAACTGCTATTAACCATATTTCTAGACAGTCTTGGAGGCAGACTTGAAGCATTTTCACCTTTTTAAAAATTTGAATGGAATTGGGGTTTTTTTTAATTAGGAAGAATGTGTTGCCTATACATATCAAATACAAGCCTGCCATGAGATTACATTACTGACCTGCAGGTGACATGAACTTCAAGTCACACTTTCAAGTCCTCCATGTATTTCTTCATGCCACTCCATGTAAAAGTGACACACTTTACTGCCGAATATATTTATCTTTGGTAAGAGGCAGCAGAGCTTCACTGATGTCAATGCAGTTCTAACATACAATTTGTCATTAATGAGGGGGGAAAATGTTTAGGAATTGCTAGTTTTGTAACTGTGTGGCATTCCAAATAGGAGAAATACCTAACTTAGATTACTTCAGCAAACAAATTGCACAAAGCATTTTCATCAGAAACTAAAAATGGCTAAAGATGTAAAATGCAAAACCACAAAAAAAACCCTGAAGACCCTGCACAGAAACACAAGATGTAATCAATAACTCAATTTAAATTACAAACACAATGCTTCAAGATGAAAAAAAAACCAAAACATAAAACAACACTGGCAAGCATATGGCTGAAGTTTACATGGATAAATTCACTGAAATTAAAGCACTTGCCACTGGAAATGTACAGCTTAAAGCTAAATGAAGACCTTCCTCACATACATTTCACATATTGAAACTAACTCAGTACTGAAAGGAGAAAAAATAAGCTTATTCAACTTACATCTTTTTCTGACCGATGTGGGAACATCGATGATTGGCTGTAGTACATGTTCTCATCATGGTAGTCACCATCAACCCCCTCTACAAACTTCTTCCTTGAAGCACCAAACATGCTGTTTGTCACCTAAATAAGAAGAAAATGCATTACACACCATATATTATTTGGTTTGTTACATAGTTGGTATATATTTTAAATATATATCTATAGAAGGATGGTTAAAACCCATTTCTAAATATCTGAAAGTTCCTCTTAAAAATACTTTGCAATATATTGCCAGTGTAATGGTGCTTCCAAAAGGGATTTTCATGTGACAAACTCATATTCCAGAAACAACTGGGGTGGGGAAAGGGGACATATTTTCATTTTTTGGAAGGGTCTTGTTACATTTATTTTACACTCAAGCTTACTTAAAATTACAACATGTCAGAAAATAAAAAAAGAGCAAACTTCTCTAGTTTTCCTCTCCTCAGGTAAACATTCAGCCTAAAAGGAAATAATTAACAATATTCTTTAGAACTCAGTCACCTTAAAAGAAATAGCAAAAATAAAAGAAAGAAAAAAAGAAAGTTCTGTGAAATCTTCCATATCTCATCACCAGAACTTGGAAAACCAGCTTTCAACTTGACCCCACTCAGATCCATGATAAATAAGAGAAGGTTGAGCTTAACCACACTCAACAACCTCATCACAACTGGCAAAGTTACTGCAATCAGCCCACAAAAACCCACTAGATTTCATTTTACCCTAACTCCCAGAATCGCACATGCACACAGTGCTGCTAAGTCAGGAAATGGAAACCAGAGAAACAGCAGCCACACAGCTGGTCACAGAACCTTAATTCATTAGAAAATTCAATCCTGCAGCAAGGTCACACAATGTCACTAAAGCATCCCTGCACACAGTGTGTACTTCTCTACCTTGCATTTGATCACCTGACTATGAAGCTCTGGCCCAGCACAGTGTGCGCTAACCAAGCCCTGTTTTAACCACCCAGGTTAATGTTCAAACCAGCCAAGTGGCACATGCAGGTCAGCACAGAGCAACTTCCCAGTTCCTTGCACCATATGGGGAGACTGGAGAGAGTGCAATCCAACAGGGTGATAATCAATCCTGAGCTACTGCCCTACAGAACTTATCTTCACAAGGATCTTTATAATCTCGAAAGGTAAGGAAGCTAAGGTAGAGTTCGCTTATGAAATGCTCTGAACCTTAAAATTTACTATCTTCACTATAGCATTAGATAAACTTAAAAAGCACAGGATTTCAAACTTCTTTTTAAAAAAAAAAAAAAACAGTC
Organism: Agelaius tricolor; assembly: GCF_023055355.1. Classification (NCBI taxonomy): domain Eukaryota; kingdom Metazoa; phylum Chordata; class Aves; order Passeriformes; family Icteridae; genus Agelaius; species Agelaius tricolor. Next base: position 34,971,352 of record NW_027269263.1, read on the forward strand.
AGTCTGCATTACCTTAGGCTCATGCTTGAAACTGAAATTTCAAAATATTTATTTTGGTTGGCTTCAAGAAAAGTTACTTTCAGCCAGAAATCCTCTTGACAGAAATCCCTGCTGACACAAAATTACTGTGATATTCCTCACAGTATGGCTTATTCAAATTTCCCCTTTACTGATGAAGATTTCCAAGCAGTATTTAAATAACATGGCTGTTCCTAGACTGGTAACAACTAAGCCTCAAGGTTTCAAAGTCATAGTACTTTTGATTAACAGTAGTCAACACCTGGGATGCATTTAATACAGCTATACTCCACGGAATGATCTCAAAACATTTGGCTGAACAAGAGTCTACTGTATTACTCCTCCAAGAGGATTTCAGATATTCGGACTACTGATATTCCAGAACAAATGTAAAATCTGTTACAAATATGTGAAGGATGGCATGTAAAGGTACTACATACCTTCCCCAGATGAAACTTGTCTTTTATGTTTTTTACAAAATATGTGCAAATATAAGGTCCCCAAGTGCTAGAATGCAATCAGCTGACTTTCACACTTATAGTGAAGCTTTCATTACACTGTAAGCATATCCCACTGTGTTAATCCCCTTACAATGCAATTATCACCTACCAGATGGGATGGAGCATTTAACAGGCTAAGGGGATTATCTTGTCCTTTGCTCTGCCTGAGTAAAGTGCAGAGAGATGAGCAGTTGCCTTTAACTGCAGTAAAAAGGATAGTGAAATGCTTTGGCGAAGCTATCTTCAGCAATGAAGAGAAGCTGCAGTCTCACCCAACTACTGCTCCTGAGAAGCAGAAAAGCAGCTTTACACAAGTCCCAAAGAATTCTTTGGTACTCCTTTAACAATACCTGGGATAAGTAAATTATTATTTTTTTGCCACATAACCTTCTCTTGTGATACATCATCAGAATAACAACTGAATTGTGATAGAAAGCAAGTCCCTGATGCATATGTGGTACTGTACTAATGTAATAAGAAACCCTGAGCTACAATACACGAGCTATATAAGGGGAAAAAACTATTGTCTTTGACCCAGCAGATTTTGATCTTATTTCTTCAGAGGTTTACATGTGGCTGGCCACCTATGTACTGTAAAGATCTCTAAGTCAGTGGGTCAAACCTCTCAAAATATATGTCTATAGCTGCTCCAAGAAAGTATGTCCAAATGTAGTCTTTCTACTGAAAAGCTGAAAGATATTTTAAATTCCCCACTAAATTCAAACTTTCTAAAATATTATTTTCTATACTGAAAATCATAAATGACAGTGGCCCAAAAAACTAATCATGACTATTCCCTGAAGACTGATGAAGTACAATGATATTAATATGGAGTCTGACAAGGGCATGGTTATAAAGAAAGAAAATGAAGAAAACTTCTAATAATTAGATAAATACTGCTTTTTTATTGGAAATCCATATTTCTACATGACACCTAACAGGACTGTGCTGATGAACTCCATAGAAAACACAGCAGGCTGCAGCTATAGGGGAAGAGGGGAAGGCTGAGGAGCCTGCAGTGCTCCTGTCTGCTACCCAGCTGCATCACTGCACCCAAGACCTTCGAAGACTTTTTGCTGACACTTCCTCACAATAGCATTTTTGTATGTGATTTTGTGTTGTTCAAAGCTGCCAAGCGAAGCAGTCGCATGCAGTGTTCAACCTGTCCAAACTCCCACTGAGGGAAGTGGTACAGGCAGTGGAGGGCATTCTGGCAACCACCTAAAGGATTCATGTTAGGCACCCCTAACATGATTCCACTCCACTAGAAAGAGCTGTCTCCTGTTCTTAGGGAACCACAGCTCAGATCACAACAGAGAAATGTGGTGGTACAATTTACACCACTATCCAGCCCTGTCACAAAACTAACAGCACAGTAACATGAGGCAAGATGCTAAAAACCAGTAACAGAAAGAGCAGGAACTGGGATTAGAGACTTAAACTGCAGCTGCTGTAGCGAGGTTGCTTACTTTGTGCTCATTCTGAAGCTAAAACCAGCAGCCAATTTACCTACTTCCCAATAGTCACTGGTGACAGTAAATGGCTGACAGACTTCTGAATCAGAGCACTTATCCCCATGCAGACTTTTATATTACAGCAGGTCTATGCAATGACAGTGTCATACTGTTGCCAGGTTAGCAGCAGGCACCTTCCAATCCATGTTAACTTATTCCAGGATTCACTAACACGCTCATTAGTCACTCATGCTACAAGCATATGCACAGATATTGGAAAAACACTGTTGTGGTACTCTTTGTAAGAAGGTGTGAGAATAAATGGGTCTGTGCCAAATGCAGACAGATCTGCAGATGGAACTTAGTTGCTTATTTCCTAGGACAAGAAGCCACTGAGAAACCTCAAACGCAGACTGACAAGATCACTGCCCAATCAGCTATGAAAGTAAATACAGCAGAGTTCATTAAGCCCTTACAAATAGATCTTAAACCCTTTGGAAATTAACAGTGACCTGAGGTTTTCGATCTTCAGGTACAGGGTCTAAATTGTTGAGGTGAAGAGAGGTAGAAATCAGCCCTTATATTTCAGTTCCTCTTTCATATATATCCATATACACATGCCAACACAATCTCACAGAAGTGGTATGCCAACTGCATGACAATTTTATTACACACAGAATTCTTGTCTCTCGACTAATGCCATGCTTCCCATCTCCTAATCCTCTAAGTACTCTTTCTTTTCTACTGTGGGAACTCATTTCTCCGTTGCACAAGACACACTGGCAGTGTAACCATTCATTAAAAATGTAAAAACGGTGCACTTAGGTCAATTCATTCTTTAGCGTAATGTTGCAAAAGTACTGGTAGTCCCATGCAAAATATTATTAGAAAATATTCAAGGTGACAGAGGAAAGAAAGGGAAGGAGCTACATATTAGGATGGAGTTAAGAGAACTAACCTAACCTAATACATGGCCACAAACCACATTGTCCACTTCTGATCAAGTGAACACATGCACTTCTTTCAAAGCATGAGCTGCACCTGGCTCAGGGCAACCCTTGGTATCAACAGAGGCTGGGATATGAACAGATCGAGAGCAGCCCTGCCAAAAGGACTTGGGTGTGTTGGTGAATGAGAGGCTGGACATGTGCCAGCAGTGTGCACTCAAAGAGCAGAACACCAACTGGATCTTGGCAATCCAAAGCAGTGTGGCCAGCAGGGCGAGGGAGGGGATTCTGTCCCTCTGCTCTACTCTGGTGAGACCCCACCTGGAGAGCTGCATCCAGCTCTGGGGTCCCCAGCACGGGAAGGACATCGCCCTAATGGAATGAATCCACAGAAGGGCCACCAAGATGACTGCAGGGATGAAGCACCTCTCCTATGAGGAAAGGCGGAGAGAAATGAGATTATTTAGCCTGGAAAAGAGAAGTTTTGAGGGTATTTTAATTGTGGCCTTCCAGTACCTGAAGGGAGCCTACACAAAATATGGATCATGTACTGACAGGACAAGAAGGAAATTATTTTAAACTGACAGCAAGTAGGTTTAGGTTAATGTTACGAAGAAATTCCCTACTTTGAGGGTAATGAGGCACTGGCACAGTCTGCCCAGAATAGTTGTAGATGCCCCATCCCCAGTTTTCAGGTTGGATGGGGCTGTGAGCAATCTGGTCTAGTGGAAAGTACCTCTGCCATGGCAGGGGTCTGGAAACACATAATCTTTAAGGCCCTTTCCAGTCTAGGCCATTCTGTGATTCTATGTTTAGAACTCACAACTTCAAGCTAATGTTCATCAAGCAAAATGCAGTCAGAAACCTGGTAAGACCTTTAAATTCTTCTGTGGAACATTTCCTAACAACAGGAGAACTAGAAGCACTGTACAAATCTTACGAACTTGAAGGATCTAATAACCAGTTTGCTGTGGTCATTGACCTTTATACTTCACCTGAGAAAATAACCCTAAACAACAACCAGTACTTATTTTAAAGAAGATATAAAGAGAAATATTTTAAATTGGGAAGAATACTCCAGTATAGCATAATTCAGGACACAAAAATGTCTCACCAATAACTGAAATATCTCATTGAAACTGAATTTTTACGAAAAACTACTAAAAATTTTGTCTTAAGCTGCAAGAAAATCTTAAAAATTTACTTATAAAGCGGTTCTATGATTGTGTTTCGATGTTAGTTTAACATCCTGCAGCAAATTATTAAAAAATGAAAACTAATTATATTTTTTGTTTTGCCATATTACTGTAAGCAGTGCCTACAGAGCGCTCACTCATGCCATTAACATAGCCAAATGTAAACTAAGATGATACTATAAAATCTCAGAGGAGAATGAATACTTTTAATTTTCCATAGAGTAGAAAAACCAACATTGAATTACAACTGATGAAACTCATCACCTTTGTGAGATGAAAACTATACACAGTAATACAAGTTGGAAAAAAAAGAGAAACCCTTTTAGGAATTCTAGCAGTATCTTCCCTTTCCTGCCTCTCCAGTGACTACAGTGTTTGTCAACAGGCACACTATCATTACATGGAAGCAATTAAAAGTTGTAATCTCAGTTTGATGTTACAGAGCTTCTACCCAATTACCTACTATTGCTGCTGATGTTGCTGCCTAGGTATTAATAAGCAAAGGCAGTAATTTACTGTATTTCCTGTCTGTCACAAATCACTATTTTCACAGAAGATGACATACTTACACATGGGAAGGATCTACAAAAGTGACCCTTAATGAGCCTTTTAGTGAGAAATAAAGAGTCTCTAAAAATGTCTATCAAAATCACATGAAACACAAAATGAGCCTGCAATTTAAGTCAAAATACAGAATCTGGAATTCCATCAGTTGGTTTGCTAGCATAAATTAAATTTATAGTAAAAACGACTACAGTTTATGGTCCTATTTCTCGCCAAAGATAATTCCTATTTAACTTGAAGTGGAGCTGATAAACAATAGAACATACATTACCAAGTTGCTAAATGCAAAAAATGTTTCAAATCCCAAACCTTTAGCTTTAGATAAGTTAAAGCTATTAAAAATATATATGAAAAGTACACTGATAGAAATAGATTTCATTTTCTACATGAAAGACAAAACAAAACCAGAAGCTGAGATCCTTTGTTTTCTCATTTCATAATCGCAGTTTGTCCACTTCTTCAAGGTGAATGATAATCTCTACCAGAACACTGTATGATTATGCTATAATAACAAACAACAACTTGGTAGTACCAAAAGAACATCATCATGGCAAACAGAGTATTTCACTAGATTTCTCTTTTTGTTAAAAAGTTTTTTTTTCTTTGATTAGCTTAATACTGGCACAGTTTTAAGACATTGTATTCTTAGCCATTGTAAAAATACAACAGTATAATAGGTATTTTGTGCATGTTTTGTTTCTGTGTGACCCTGCCTTGGCAGGGGGTTGGTCTAGATGGTTTCCTAAAGTGTCTTCCAACCCTAATGATTCTGTGATCTTTAACAACTGGCTTCATATATTTTTAAGTTATGTCAGTCTTCAAGTTTCAAAATCTCAAACATAGAAGACTAAAAGACAATCACAACATGAGAGAGAAATCTGTCAAAAAACTTTTAAGTTGGACAGGTTTTAGAATAAACCCCAGGTACTTGTCACATGATAAATTGACTGTTTTCCAAATTCACACAGCACTGTAGAAAATAACAGCAATTACAGACTTACACAGGTCAAGTCTGAGAAGTTGAAGATGTAAATGATATCCTTAAAACACTGCATAATCTTTCCTCTCAAAAAGTAACTATGACAGACAAGATGCTCAAAAACCTAAATGCAGGACCTCCAAACAAAAATTTTGAGCAAATAAAGGACATACAGTTATGATTTTAGACTACCCTCCACTCATATTCTCAGGATCAATCATCTACAGGGTGAAGTTTTACAAGTATTCTATGAAGTATAATAATGCTTTCAAAAGCTACACTAAAACTGTGAATCTTTGCTGCATACAAACTATATCCAAGAAATGGCAGTCCCTAACATCAAACAAGCCATAGAAATTCTCCTGAACAAGATCAACATGCTAACTGTTGTTAATCATCTTTAACTCTTACAAAATAAACATTTTAAAACACTCCTGAAATAGCACAGGAGGAATAGGAAAAATTATCCTATTTAAAACATTAAAATAAGAATAAACCAACACAGAAATTACTAAAGCTGAACTGGAAAATTGTGAGTATAAGAAACTCCATTTTGTCTTGTAACATGGCTGACACCATGTCCATCCTGGGAAAAAGTCTTGCAGGTTCTCCTCCTGGTACAGACACAACAGTTGAAATATATTAGCAACCAACAGTAGAGTTTGGGATATGACTTCTCTTTAAGCTGGATGCCTTTTATGGGTTTGATCAATGAGTTATACTCATAGGGAAAATAATCTTCTGATAGACCATTCAAACGAAATCCAAACACATAAAACACATACACTTCTGCAAATCTGTTGCTGCCTTTCTTGTATTTGAAAATACAAGAAAGGCAGCAACAGATTTGCAGGAGTGACAAGGGCAAACAAACTCACACTCCATCTAGAGCAGTCTGGGGAGAAATCAGGATGATGCCACATGCATTCCACTTTAGTCAATGATAGGACCTGAGAAGGAGGAATGTGTGTCCTCTGCAGACATGGCAATGAAATCACAAATCCTAACTACTGCACACATCTGCACACCCACACACACACACTGTAAAATACACAGCTGTATTTTCTTGTCAAGGCCATGATTTAACAAATATTGTCCATTGGGAACAATGACTACTTGTCTGATATTATTATAAAAATAAACCTTTCCTAAAAAAACTGGTACTTGGTTAATGTAGGAATGGGTGAATCTTAGGAGAAATTCAGCTGTAAAGTCTGTAAATAAATAAGCAAAAAACCTCAAAATTCCATTTCAGAAAGATAATTAAATGTCTTCAAATACCCTTATAATAAGCTTATTACTGCAGTGACACTTTTCCTGGCTCCTCAGAAATTTATTTTGTGAGTTCCTCTCAACCACTATTTTACATCTCAGCCATAATAAAAAACTGACATTGGCAGGTATCAGAATGGCACCTTCCTACCTTCTTTTGCTTGATAACCTTTGACTCATCCCATTATGTAATTCAGAAACACAGTGGTTGAAAACCACTTGCAGTTTAAACTAAAAATTGATCTTGTAATTGAAAAACATTGCAGTTTGTCATATGAGCTGCATTAGGGCTTTTAAGTATTTCACTGTTGACACAACAAGTTTAGTTATTTTTCAGCAATTTTCCTTTTGTAACAAATCAGAATAAGATAGCCTCTTATTCAGCAAGTTCATCTATTTGAATTTTATTTCCAGTTTCATAGCTGGGCTTGCCTTTTTTCTTGCTTTGTGGCACATTCTTTTAAAAAAGAAATAAAAAGAGAATTTACCCAATTAGAAATTCTACATCTACTCAGATACGCTCTGAGACTTCTTTAATAGAGCATATACAATCGTAAAGCCCAGCTTTAGAAGATCAGAAAATCCCTAATACATTAAGTTCTTCAGATTTAACAAAATGCTACCATTTCCTCCAGGCCCCAGAGAAAGAAATTGGAATGTGGCATTTTCTTAAACACTGTGATCCTCAGAGCAAACTGATAAACATGCAACTTCTGCGTTCAGCAAAATTCTGTTGCAGTCAACTGTGCATACGGCCAAACTCACATGATGCACGTGCAGTCCGAAAGCTGAAAGGATTAAGGTAACTGCAGAAATGAACCCATAAAGTAAAATTACACTAAGCACATGCACATTGTTCTGAATTACTTAGAAATGTAACAGATTCTATAAATTTCTCTTGGAAGCAAAAAAGGAAATTGTGACCAAAGCCAATAGTTCAAAGAAGTTTGCACTTCCTACTCTAAAAACTCATTTCTGTATGAAGTAAGTCATAGAACTGGTTATAAGTAACTTCAGCTGAAAATTAAAAGAGGGATGCCAGATGAGGCAAAGCATATAGAGGGACTAAGAAGCTTCTGTCTCAAAAAATTTGTTCCATCTTGTACTGGCAACAGAAAATGGATTTTAAAAGGGACATACCATTCTGACCTCAGAGTAGTGGTCCTCTCTTCAGGTAATTAGTGCCCCTCTGCTAGAATGCAGTAAAACAGGGCAGTTGTTCAATACATGTTTTGCAACACGTGTATGGGCACGTAGCAGAGCAAAGATTCTTAAGGGACATAAATGCACTCCTGTGAAGGGAGCTAAGCAGGTTAAGTGATAATCAGACAGGCCATAAGCCAAGTTTGGAATTCTAGCATCTTAACTCACTGAATCCCCAGACAGGTCAAATATGTTCAAAAATACAAAGAGAAATACAGTATGACTTCTGATAAAAAGATGAGAACATTTCTGGGAGAAGAAAAACAGTTTTAAGACTTTTCCTTCATCAATGGTATTTAATAGTCACCATGTATTAAAAAAAAGACTTTTTAATAGCAATTATAACAGAAGTTAACTAAGTAGGATTAAATACTTTGGAGTCCAGTTTCACAATTAAGAGAGCTGCAGCGCTGAAGTATTTTTTCTCTATCAACTGTTACAGCTTTGTATCAGCATGACACACTTTGCCACCTCTGATGTTTGATATCATTCACAGCTGCTCAAAAATATTTTCCACAAACAACAGACAACTCAGACAATGCAAAAATGGACCAACACAGCTTAAACTGGAAAACAAACCAGGTCCTCATCTACTCCAAGCCAGCACTATAGTCTGACTTCTGAAGCAGAGGTAACTGCTCCCAGTATCAAAGAAATGATACAAAGGTTCCATTATAAGGAGCAGCTCAAAAACCTTTTATGTTGATGAATCCTCTAAGAAGCTATCAAAACAAAAGAAAATCCCTGGTGGAGCAACACACAGACACTTACACTGAAATCAGAATCTGCCAAATCAGAAATGTTTACAAGGAAAGCTAGTGGTGAGGAAAGAGGAAACAACACTCTCAGATTTTAGGGAGGCTGTATCCCTCCAGGGGATCAAAAGTGAAAATGGCCTGCATCAAGGACACTGTCAGGGCAGGAGGTGGTAGCACAGGGATGGGAGTGGATGAGCTGGAAATATGAAGGTCAGCTGGGCCTCACAGGCAAGGGAAGATGGTTACAAGGACAGGGTTGATATGCTGTCAGTGAGCAAGTATTTTACCACATCACCATTACCGTATGCCTGCTCTATTGCTGCGAGAGTGTTTTTTTCCCATTTCTCTTAACCTTGCTGTGGTCCCTTACAGGACACCTAAGCCAAACTGACAAGAGTTTCATCTGCTAAGTGCCTCCAGCTATCTCTGCAGTCACTACCTTACATACTGTTAAAGCAGTATTTAACACTTCCCACACACCCAAATCAGCTAGATCTGTATTCCTACAAAATATTAAGTCTTATTAGATGTGTGTCACACTATCTATTAAGTATTCTGCATCTGTTCACTGAACACCGTTTTCTGTTGATTAATTTACTGTTTAAAAGCTTTTGTACTATATATCAGACATGCAGATGAAAGCTTGTAAACCAAATGGAAAAAACAAACTCTGAAGTGTTAATTCAATTTTGGTTCATAATCGCATGATTTAGGTGTTTTCATCATGCAAAATCTCATTTACTGTATGAGAAGAATACAAGATTAAAAATTAAACAACAGGGCTCTTTTGACTTTTTATTTGCTTTCAGCTGATAGTCTCAGCCAGGAGGCTAGATTTCTGCATCTGTGCTTCAGCTAAAAGGGCAACCATTGCTCCAGCTGGGACATTTCCACAAAAATTTTCTTCTTCCCAGGAATATTGCAGTTATCTTTTTTACTTTTTTCTTTTTTTGGCACAGCACCAATTCCACTAACTTTTTACGACAGCTGCACTGCCTTCCTATTTCTTCCTGGATAGAGTCAAAACTTTCATGTTTGGTTAATCTAAAATACTGTATTTTAAATAAGCCCTGGTTTCCTGAGCATTTCCTGCAGTTAAGCACTGTACAGTGATATGTGCAGCATGATTAACAGAGTAAGAACAGAATATTTTTTTCTTTCAGTACTCTGATGGAGTTTGTTGACATTAAATAAATCAGTACTACTACAGACCCATTTCTACTCCAGCTTCTGCCAAGGTGAGGGGCGGGGGAAGGTGTATTGTTGGTGGCTTTGGGTGTGGGAGGGCTTTTTGCACAGGGAGCACAAGGTAGATAAATCTTAACTGAATAAGAGAGTCGCTACTTTTTATCTTCTATCAGTACATTCATACATACAGTATTTAATGTAAGCTGCTAACCATTTGTTTGAAGCACCTCAGGAAAGAGGTAATAACAGTACTTTTAATTTAAATTGAATTTTAAGAAATACAGGCCTCCATTTGGTTTGGGCTTTTTTTTTTCTCCTGGAGGTATTTTAAGAATAGAAATAGCTGAGAATATTTCTGGCCAAAAAATTTATTCTGCACACACAGCACATCAAACATCTTGTCTTACGTTAAAATACAACTGGAAAATTCAAAACATTAAGTATGTTTAATATATTGAATACTTGAAGGAAAAGAAGTATTTATGAGCTGCCACAACCTCCTGGCAGCATACTTGCCTCTCAGTGACTCTCCTTCTCCAGACTAATGTTATGGTCTGCAAAAGCAGAAACACTTCCCAGGAGCACAGACATGTTGAAGTAAAATTCATTTATGGGTTTTTGGAGTGTCCTCCTAAAACATACGTACGAGTCTGTGACTCTTCAGGGCAAATGAAAAAATCCAAGTCAAAATTACAAACTTTTACCCTCTGGTTACTTATTTACTGTGCTTTTTATTAAATGAAACTCTTCAGATGCTTCCTAAATATTCCAGGGCCTGTTTCTTGTAACCTTCTGATTACACAGCCAGGCTATGTTGTGATTACAGCTATACCAGGTTCAGACATAAAGTAAAGCATGACAAAACAACTTCGAATGTTTTCACATCATATCTGAAGTACAAGGCCAAACCAGTCTTAAAAAGAATTTGCTGATCTTTTAAAAAAGATAATGGAAAAGTACCAGAATTATTTAAGACTTTACATTTCTGAACTGCAATTCCTCATAATTTTTATTATTTGACACTACTCCACAGTGGAAAAGATAAATCATACATAGACTGAGCTCCCTACGACACTATCACAAATGTAATCAACAAGTAGAATTAAGGAAGTGGTAAATGCACCGATCATGTCTTTCCACTGTGTTAATCTTGCACATGTTTAATTTCAACCTCTCCAATCACTCTGTTGTTCATTAAAGCTGTCAAAAACTGAATCAGACTAGCTATGCACCCTCTCTATGCACATGGACTTTAATCAGATTTCCATATTGTAAAAATCTGGCTTTATGCTGTAAACTTTGTTCAAATATCAGAAACTGAAATAACACACCAGTTTTAAATTAAAAGCAACTCTTCTTGGAATGGACAGACTTTACACCACAACATTTTAAAACAGAGCTATCTCAAATTGGCAGTCTAAGCTCAGACTGCAAATGTTGCTGAGACCTGGCCCAAGTCCCAGACATGGGATGGCCCCCTCCATCTCATACCTTCCTCACAGTTTCTGAGACAGCAGTTGTATACAGAGTTCCAAAACAGAACAGCAACATTTAGTGCCTCAAAAGCCTGGTAAAACAACCAAGAGGGCACTGCTTTCCATTATTCTGGTCTCACTCCCATTTAAAAAAAAAAAAAAAAAAAGAAAAAAAAAAAAAAGAAAAAAAAGAGTACTTTTACTGAAATTGTGACTTCTCCATCTTCAGCTAATGTATACACTTTACTCAAGAGTTCCTAGTTCTGATTTCACAAAATTCAGAAGTTATCCATTACTTCACTTTCATCTAAACTTGCAATAGCAAAAACACTCAAATGAATTTTCGTCTCAACGACAATTTTCGTCTCAACATATTTTACCAGTATTGCAGATGGAGAAAGCAGAAGATTTAAATCACTACACCACGATCTGATGCCAAATTCTTTGAAGTATACTCAGAGTCAGCCAAGTCCTGAAAGAAGTTCTTGCTCCTTGAGTGATACAATCCCTTTCCTGCCCTCCCCGGCCTCCACAATTTTGAAGCAGAATCTTAGAAGATTAAAAAAAAAAAATGGTTCCAGATATAAATCTTGTTCAGGAAAGATAAAAACTAATTTCTTTACAATATTTTCAAAATCTAAATGAATACAGTAAAGTCATGAATATGTCTTTCTCTTAGCATCAGGCTGGCAAGAATATGGAGGGTGATACATTTCATCATGGACCAATATACCAGATAACTGGAGGCAGCTACATGTTGCATAAGTTTATAGTTATTCTTAATTTAAACAAAATACCACCCAGATACTGCAGCTCTCTTTAAGTGACTGAAGTGTACACTAACTAGCTCTCAAAAACTGCAAATATCAAAAGCGTTTACAAATATTGAAGTATTCTTTGTGTTTGATCTCCTTCAATACTGTCATTTTTTAAAAAATTGTTTATGTATCTCCGTGGTGTCATAAGTTTTTTCTGTTAAATATATTCCTTGCAGCTTTTGTTAACCCTTCCCCCCTTTTTAAAAGGGAACTTATCCAAATGCTTATTGCTATGAAGAATAATCTTCCCAGAGGCAGCACAAATGAACAGCCTATAGAGCAAGCATAGTGCACAATCTGCAACTCCCCAAACCTAGCCACACACAAAAAAGTATGTTTTCCTAGCTCTGACCAGAATTTATCTTTAAACTAGTTCAGAAATGGCAATATAATTAACGTATACAGGTAGCATAAAAGAGCCAAAAACATCTATTTCATATAGTGACTGGATATATACCACACATCAAAAGCTTTTTGCTGATTAACAAAAAAAAACCTTAACAAGACTATATCACCCACACCTAACTGAAATGCAGAAAAAGAATCAGTCACAAACACATGATTTTTTAAAAAGAATCTGAACTTAAACAGCTATCTAACAAATTCTAATGCACACAAACCAGTTGCCTCCAATACCGGAGATTGCTGGAAAGGAGGAGTTACTACTTCTAAAGTACTAACATGAATTATTTTAAGCAACTGCAAAGAAAAGTCTAGATGATTCAATAAATTAAACACCTAAAAAAAGCTTTAAAAGCAGAACAAGGAAAACCAGATACACTACAGATAGCTGGTAGAATGCCGTTCACTTAACTCCAAAGCATTTTTTGAGAATAAGGTTATTTAGGATACTTTAAAATTAGTTAAAAAGTGACAATAAATCATTACAGGGAAGGTGGAATACAAACACATAACCTACCATCTATTACAGGCTGCAAGTACAAAATTTTAATGATAAGTGAGCTTTTTGGATTTTGAAGTGACAGAGAGAAACCTTCTATACATTCAGTGGACAATTCTTACATTAAGAATATAGTTTTTATACTAAGGCTTTGAATACAAAGATTCTGTGTTTCATAATGGAAGATTTCCTACAGTGGGAATCATCACAGAGCAGAATTTTCACAAGGCATAGTTTCACAGCAGTGAAGTCTACTGTCACAGTCCTGCTCCTGGCTGGCTCCTTAAGTTTTCAGCCAGCTGTGTTCTTGGCCCAGCTGTGTGGTTACAGCCATGGTTACACTATGCCATAGCAGGTGGGACAATGTAATAGCCACAGCCTCAATTTACAGTATCTTAACAGCCAAGAAACTGTATCAGAAGATCAAGGCAAGCACTCTGTTGTCCATATTCACTTTATCAAAAGGATAAATTTTTGTATGATGCAATATACTATTAAGCAAGATCGTCTGTGATGGTAAAATTGAACTAGGGTGACCAATGAAGTTGCTATCCTAAATTTTTTCATCATGCCTGCTCCACAAGGGCTGCTGCTGACAAGCTGGAAACACAAGTAGCAACTGAAGTACCACCGATTTACTTCTGGTAGGTTACACTGAATTTCACACAGGATTTGCTACAATACCTTGTCCAACCATCCCTACAGCAAGTACAGAAACCTCTGGGATAGGAGCAAGAGCACAGATGAGGGGAGCAACCACATGCACCACTCCACTTCTCCAGCACAGGGTGTCAGTCAGCACCCAGCACCTGGGCATGGTTTTCTTTATTTGCTCAATTGCCTTTTCACTGGGAAAAAATTACAACAAAACCCTAATAAATCCACGGGTACGAGAAGATCTTAACTATTGTCACCTGTATGCTTCTCACATAACGTCAAACATTAACCCTCAGTCTGAATTTTCAATTGAAAAGAACAAAATATTGACCAATGCCTGTTAATTAATGATTCAAAAACACTAAAGGAAAAAAAATCTGTCAGCAAGCCATGAGGAGCATAGAGAGAAAAGATGCATTATCTGAAGAGCCTTTTTTTGTTAATAAAGATAAATTTGCTAAACTTTAGATTAAATTCTTAGATAGCTAGTTTGGACATGCATAGCCCTAGTTAAGCAGATAAAATTAAGGAGCTATAAATTTTCTTTTAAAAAGGACTTACATTTTTACTGTCTTTTTAAAAAAGTTTCTACATTTCAGGTTATTCATGAAAAATTAATTCTATGAAGACTTCCTCTATACTATGGCTTTGTGCACTTCAAAAGTATACTCTGAATCCTTTTTGTATTCATTTCTCTGGGATTCCTGTGAAGTCTACAGTCAGATTAATTGACAAAAGACTGAAATGATAAACTTTTTGTTTTCTAGAAAGTGCATCCTTGGTTAGTTCTAATTTTCTCCTTTTGTTATTGTTTTCCAGTTTAACAGCCTTCTTTCTTAAAATGTTGGTAAATTTCAGAGGAAAAATTATTTCAAATATCAATTATTTATAGTGATCCAACGAACAAGGAAGAAAAGCTGTGACTTAGCCTAATTAGGATAAAGACAGGAGCCCCTCTGGGAACTTTGTGACTTCTAATACTTATCTGATCTTCTACTCTGTATTGATGTTTCTGAATTTCTTCTCATCAAGAGCAAAGTATGCATGTGGTTCTCTACAGCAATTTTCCAATCCCTTTATATAAACATTACTAAATTTTATAATTGCACTTTAACATAAAGTAGAACTTTACAGTTTGCTCCCTCTTCCCATATATGTTCATAGGAACAAACGTATCTCTGAATCAGGGGCTCTGAAATACAACTTTCTCATTCCTGTTCAAATCAACAAAGGATTTAATACAAACAAAAATCTACATCTGAAAACATTCTTACAAAAGCATCCATCACTTCTAAGTCGTGTTCTAAAGTACCTACTTTTAAAGGAAATAAAACATACAGTCTTGGATAACAGGCTTCTGTAAAATTCCTTGGTATAAAAAGTGCTAGACTGGAAATGAGAGACAACATGGATAGAGAAGTACTCAACCAAAGAAGGTTTCTTTTACAAGGCAAACTCATTAAAATGCTTCAGAAAGAACAAAGCTGAAGATCACTCTCAATAAATGAATGACTTTTCATATGTGGATCCAGTTTTTCAGAACAGGTCTGTCTGGTACTGCTTCATGAAGTATCAGATCTAGTCCAAATTTAAATAAGCTGAATCACATCCCATGGGGCTCTCAAGCTCTACTAGTCCATATTCCTCCCACCCTGGTACCTGCATGTGTGTCAAGCGCTACTGGCTTTAAGAATGTATACTGCCTGGTCCAGAATGTATAAATTCATGAACAAGAACACTCATCTGCCTTCCTTATCACAGCAACTAAGGCAGTCATGACAACTTTTGTCATCCTGATAACAAAGATATCTGGAACTACAACTTTTCAAACTCCTGGTTACCAGTATGCACATATCATTGCTGCATAGCTCTCACCTGCATAGGGAACTGCAATTCCACACCACAGGATTCTCTGGTCTCAGCTTAAGCACCGCATGAGAGACTGAGGAGAAACCAACTGCCACAAAAATAATTTTTAGAAACTACTGGTGAAAGCCACAGTCCCTAATGGTAAACTACCTACCCGGCCTTGCTCTTAGAAAGCCAAAACAATCTGGAGACTATCTTGGATGCAAAAGGAACACACTGATAAATTACCCTGAGGAACAAGAAACTAACCTGTGCCAACTGAGCATAACAAACAATACATGACAACAGAAACGAAAAATTCTTCAAAATCACTTCTGGGACTTTCCAGAGTGTATCATTAAAATCAAACACATCTTGCCAAAATGTAAAACACAGTAATCACAAAAGCCAGCTATTCTTGAGGTTTTGACTCTTCTGCTCATCTTAGCTTAATGAATCCTAAGCATGTCACGACATGTTCCTGGGAACGTGACCAGGCTACTTTTGAATGCAATTTGGCAAAACCCCAAAGCTAACTCACCTGGTTTTAACTTCATGCTTTATCACACTCACTTTTTTTCCCAGTAATTTGTCAGCTTTTACTAACTCCCAGAGTCCAGTCGACCAAATTCCTCCCTAATTCACAAGAACGTAACAAATTTTACATTTAAAATGGCATAATACCCAATTTAGAAACGTCACCTCCTTCCTACTCTATGTTTAGGCCATAAATATCAAAACTGGCTACACTGCATAGCACCACAGTTTGAGACTTGCAATAAAAAACACAGCCACTGAAATTCTACTTATTGATGTTAAAATAAAAAACAGTCCTGAAACTGAACCTTTCATCTTCAAAGATGATTTTATTGAATTGAATGCAATGCTGTCTTAAAGTATTTCATATCATTATTAACAATATACATTTCTGTATAAGCAAGACCAAGGGGGTTTTTTGTAGATCTTTTTAGCCTTTGCCATTTCAGCTGAAGGAACACTAGGGATTCCAAAGAATGTTTATATGTAAAGCAGACTGTTAATATGAAGGATTTTTTTTTTAAGGGGATAAATAAAACATGTTTCTTATTCATATTACAAAATGCAGAACTCAACCACTCTCTGTGTGGTAAAGCTGCTGCAAATTTACAATCACAGAACCTTGACTAACTTTCATTATGATTACAGACTGCAGTAAATGATACTGAAGTGTAAAAACTATTGCACTATGTTTCAATTCACTGTTTCAATTCAATGTAGTGAAACCCCATCCAACAAAAACTAAAGATGCTAAAACGCTTTATAAATTAGTAATGTTCAAATTTGGGATGACTATCACTTTTGGGAACACTGTGTTTACAAATCTTAAAGAAAAGTATTTGCAAAAAATTTTAAAGTACATGTAGACTTTTAAAAATTTCTCTTGACCACTCAAATGCATCGACATTCCTTGTCACTTTTTAATAAAAACTGAAAAAGGTAGGGAACACATTAATATACTTCGAAGCCAGTTCCTTCAACACATCATTGTTGAATCTACTACCTAAATACTTTAAAACCCAAAATCTTACATTTTGAGACCCAATCCCATTCCCTTAGAATAAGGTTCTCCTCAAAGAACCTTAAGCACACTGAAAATCGCAATGTACCTACACACTGTACTTTTGCCCATTAATTTTTTGTGCCTGCTCAGGTAAGCAAATTTTGACCAGTGACCACTTCCTGTAAATGAAGTAAATTGACAAAACATTATTAGTAAAAGATACTGCTATCTTCCAACCTTCTTACAAGTCCTATTGTTCCATAAACAGGAAAAAAATCCATTTGAAAACATTTTATACACTAAAAAAAATGAAAATAAACTAAAAAGGTTCTGAGTAGTTTTAAAGCAAAATGCAAATGCCATAAAAAAGCAACAATCACACTCAAACTAAAGCAGGAGTCATTAACTAGAGGAATTTCATTTTTAAAACAAAACTATTACTCACTTGAAGATTTAGGAAAAAGATGGATCAGCAGTAAGCGCTGGAGTCTTTTTTCCCAGAAGAAAAAAAATTAAAGGCTGCAGAGATCTAGCTCTATAGTATCTAGAGACCCTTTCTCTAAACACAAAGCCATAAATGCCTTTACACTGTACAGACAAGTTTTGCCTTATAAGATTTGCCTTATAAGAATACCACATAAGAAATCACAAATGGCCCTGAAGTTATTTTTAACTGTGTGTATTATTCTCTGTTAACCTCAACAGAGCTTGAATACTGACAACTCTTTCTATTATCTACCTTACAGGGAACTTTTCCTCCTTACAAAAAGACAGAAATGCTTCCAAACCCAGTGCTTGGGACAGCAAAAGATTAAGTTCAAATTCATGAACCAATAGTTTTCAGACATGACTGGAAAGACAAAACCAGAAGCTGAAAGCACAAATTCCCTATTTCCAAATCCAAAGGAGAAAAAGGAAAAGCAAAACCACCCCCAACAGAAAACACAGTTTATTGAGAAAATAATGGAAAGAAAAATAAAAAAACCCCAACAATTAAAAACAAACAAACAAACAAACAGGAAACAAAAGATCACCAAAAAGCAATTGGGAAAGCAGATGGTGACCTTTCAGGGTCTAGAGAAGGAGCCTGCTGTTGCACACAATCACAAAGTTGTAATTTGTTTTTCACCAGAAAGCAAAGGGCACATCCACACTGTAAGAGTGATGCCCAGAAGAGCCATAACACAACCAGGTGTGGGTCCTTCAGCTGCATGGTAGAACTTCAGCAAATGTTTTGCATCATCCCTTCTCACAATACTTTCCTACAGCTCCTTACCTCAGAAAAGTGGCAACATTTCAAACTACATTTGCTAACTAATTTGGACATACTTATTCTGCAAAATTTTTTAAGCCATTTAACCAAAACCCTTCAGTGAAATCATTCCCGAAGCACTGACACTGTAGGGGACCTATTCAAGGAGGCTACCATCAAACACAGCCTAGAAGAAAGCCTGAAAAAAGAAACCAAGCTGCCCAGGGCCACAGCAGTCAGCCTTGTGGTCCCTGAGCAATTGAAGCACAGCCCCAGGTCCAGTGCACCATGCAACACAACCCAGTTTGGCAACCGTGGGGCAATGGGAGGAAGAACAGCAGGGCAGGCTGTTGTCTCCAGTGTTGGCACACACTGTACAGCACACTCAGCCTCATCACATCCAGCAAAGAAACAGAGGATAGCAGGCAAGCTGCTGTCTTCCTCCTTCCACTTAAAAAGGTTGCAAAGTCAACATACACCACCAAAAAGCCAGCAGAAAGTTTCAGATGCCTCTGGTTCTGCAAATGAACTTGGTCTCCCAAGTTCCATAACCAGATAATCCAGACACTCTCCCTGCACCAGCAGTAGCAAAGAGCAGTACTGCTGCCCAAAGCAAGTAGGACTTGGCACCACTGGATACAAGGATGTGTCTGACAGCTGGCTCTTCATCTGACAAAACGGAGGTGGTATCAAATACTGTGGAAAACCCATAGGCATCTTTTTTTGAGGAAGAGGTTTCTATAATAACTACACTGGCTATAAAAAGTACAAATTACACCACCTAACTCTTACAGAAACAATCCTGCCTGGAAAGGGACTGGATCTTTCAGGAGCATCAACGTGTAGGACATAAAACTTCACAGCTTGCTCAACTCCCTCTGGGTAGATTCTATATTCACCTCACACTCCCTAATGCTGCTTTCTTTACTTGCCTTAAAATGTTACGATTTTGATTCTAGCGTACCTAAGTACTTCTTCTAACACTGTAGTCATGAAGGCTACTACATTTATTTATTACATTAAGTTCAGACTTGCTCTACATAGAATGGTTCCTGTCAACAAGTCTCATAAACCTACTGATGGAAGCATGCACCATAGCTGGCATGCAAGTAATAATGAAGTTGTAAGAGAAATTGGAGAGAAAGGATTATATTCTTTTCCTGATCAGATATGACAAACTTAATCACAGCATAAGCAATTGGTATCAGGGTATAATCCTAAAGTGTCATAATTCCAACACAGGGCTAGATTGCTCCTTTGCCTTGCAAAAAGGGAAAGAAAGAGCTTGGGTTGCAAAGCCTCTCTAGGCAGCGTCACAGTGGGAGCTGGGTTTCACTCAGCTCCTCCTTCTCCTCTCTTTACAGCATCAAACTACATAGAAAGCAGCTTTTTGTTTAGTTCCAATGGAAGAAAGACATCTCACACCCTTACAAAGTGAACTTTACCAGAACTATTAACACAGTATTGCTGAAATTCCACAACACTCCAGTCTCATCATCCCTAAGATAGGGGTTGATAAAGCATGAGTGGGACCCTCAAGTACTCAAGTACCAAAATAGGTAAGACTTGAGAGCACTATAGCCAAACCAAATTGGAAATAAAAACCTTTTCAATGAGAAAATGCCAATTTACATTGTTTTGTTACATATATAAATAATGTTATATTAAGAAGAAAACATGCTTATCCAAATATTAGTCTATTTCACCTCTATGAACACAAACTCTATTCTCATTAAAATCACCCTAATTTCACCTAATTTTCTGTGTTTTATAGGAAACGAGAATTCTTCAGCCCAAAGGCTGTGCAACAAACTGTATTCTTCCCTTCCAAATTAGATGTTAATTTGATTGAAAATTTTGCAGGAAATGTGAGATTCTCCCTACCAAAGAGATACCTCACACTGAAGAGGAGAAGTTGCCTCCATATCCTGCATGGTAGTTTCTGGCTCCTGAGCTTTCAGTTCTCCAGAAGGTAGGAGCCAGTATCTAGTGGGTAACACCATTAAATGGCTCTCAAACTCATGAGCGTCCTCATGCAATCTCCCTGAGGAACCTATCCCTAGCATCTGACCACACCTATCCGAATACTCTCCAGCTTCCTAAAAACCCTTTTATTCAAAGCTTTATAACAATATTGTCAATTCCATTTCCCTCTCACTTTCCTGTAGCACAGCTCCAGTTCTTCCTCTCTGCATTTCTGGTCCAAATTGCTAGAACCATTCCTTTTTAGTCCTTGTAACAGTTAATATACTTCTTTAAGTACAGTGTTCCATGTGAGGTCCTAACATTGTTGAACGCAGCCACAGTATTTCACTAGTGTTTGGACACAGTCACTCCTATGAATACATCCCAGAACAGTGTCAGTTTCCCTCCTTCCCTCAACAACATACTGCAGGTTTGAATGTCTTACTGCTCAGTGGAAGCACTACCTCCTTTCCTGCTAATTGAGCAGTACTCCTCATCATATATTTGTACTGTTTGGCATTTCTGTATTTGCCTTTTTATGCAAAATGTGTACATTTATTTCTATTCTATCTGTCAATAATTCAGGAAAAGTAGTGTCAAGTACTAGTCTCAAGAAGATGCATATGACACCTGAAATTTCCTACAATTTCACAGTGAAATATTCATAGTACAGTTTTCCAAACAACTTACAGAAGCTTCAGTCTATGACACACCTTCTTAACTAAGTTATGTAGACTGTACCAGTGTATGCCAAAAGCTCTTGTTGAAACATACAGGATCTATTGCTTCTCTACTCAAATATCCTGCTCCACCACTGGAGAACACATGGTTGTTTCAGCACAGGTTGGATTTGTACAAAACCCTTCAAAATAAGCTTCAAGAATAACACCCAATCAGATTCCATCTGCAACCTAACTTTAGGCTTTAGCTTTACAAACCCTAAGTTACTCACCCTCCATTTTAACAAGGCTGGGAAAAAAGATTGCTAGGGGTTTAAAAATCTTAACAATAACATTACAAAAAAAACCCAAAGAAACAAACAAAAAAAACACCCAAGAAAAGACAACATACACAAAGAACAATCTTATTTAAGAAGAAAGAGAGAGTAGAGGTCACAGAAAATAAATAAAAATCTGTGAAAAATAAAAAGAAAAAATGGTTATTTTATTAGATTTGAGAGAAAAAAAGAAAATAAAATATTTTCTTAAAGAACAGCTTCTCTTCCTCACTCCTCCATTTGATTTTCAGAAAAACTATGCAGTATTCACACTGGCAAGTCCCACTTTGAACCTCAGACCATAGAGTTTGGACAACTGTCTCAATACAAAGAAATCTCAGTTAAAAAAATATACCAGAACACACACAATATGGGCCAGAAAAACTGCAAAGCATTTCTTCAAGCATTCCAAACTTTAATACAGATTAATGCAAAGCTAAACCAAAGATGCTTCTGACATGAAAACCTTAGGTTACATAGAGCAAAGACAACAGGAAGTATTTCACTACTGGAAAGATTTCATTATTTAATTTTGAAATTCCAGTAAAAAATCCAGTCAAAACAGTGTTTATACTGAAGCACATTAAAATATGCATGTCATTTTGCAAAGTTTCCTCTACATTAAACTCAGATACAGCTTCTTATAGTCTGCTTCTATTTGAGATATATTAGTTTAATATTTGCATTTTGAATACTGCTGGCATTTTTCCCTGTAGAAGAATTACTTTGAAAGATGTTTTCTCTGTAGCCTCAGACTCAATTGTCTTGATAGACAATTTCATTATTTTTAATTTTGATTTGCATTTGCCATAGTTGAATATTAATTTTATTACAGCATTGTTCTTTAAATTCAAATATTCTTACACTGCTTTGACTTTACACACCTGAAAACCTTCATCTGATCAGTGATCCTAATCCAAACCACTTCAGGTCTTTTTCAGTAACAAACTATCCAGAGAATTTTTTTTTTTACTTATAAAGAAATAGCACCATCCTCCCCTGTCCACCAATGCATAAATTAAAAAAAAAAAAAAAAAAAAAGAGGTTTCTCTAGGTAATAAGGTCCTTTTGTATGCTCCACCAAACCAACCAAGTCTGCAGTACAGGTTCTTTGCCAGTAATTGAAGAACTCAGAAACAGCTGCATTAAGAATCCTGCTTTCAAAAGCAACACCTAGGTTTAACAGGCAAGAGAAGTGTCAGGGACGGAATCATTCCCGGAGTGATCTCAAGCCACTGCCTATAGCAGATTTCTGAAGAGGCAGGTGAATCAGATTTCAAACTTGTTAAACGCAGTAAAGCATAAGTGAGGCAGACCTAGTCACTGCATCTACTGGAGCATACTTCACATTTCCTCTGATCTTACTGATTGGAACAAAGCCAATAATGCTAAATTTGTCACACCAGAATTCTAATGGTTCATGCTAAAGAGAATACAACCATTTTATCTGTCACACAGATATGGAACTAGCATCTAAAACGAGTAACTGAACAGCCACACACAATAAAACTAAAACAGAGTTTACCACTTATTATATTTATTTGGAGCTCATTTACGTATTCTCTCCCATATTCTATTTCAACTGCATCTTACACTTGCCTAAGACAGCTCTACATTGACATTAGTATCTCAGGATGCAGCACCTGAAGCCTAAAGTAGAACAGGCATCAATGAACTGCTCTTAGGACAATGAAAAATTATTTATAAACTGCTCAAATGTGCAGAGTTTTGGCAGGAGCACAAAACAACTACATCAAAGACAGTTAACAGAAAACAAATATTAAGCATAAAGGACCAGTAACTCTGAATGATCTTTTACTACAGATACGACCACTATTAACTTAAGTGGGAGACAGCTCTCAAAGCTGTCTCAAAGTCTGCCACGACTTTGCAGACAAGTTCACCTCCTAGACTCGACTTAGTAAGTAGAGATGCACAGAAATATCCAAGTTAGGGAGAAAGAACTTGGCGTTTGTTCTAGCATCAGTTTCCCCTTTAACTACTTCATGAAATAAAGTCACCCTTGTCTTTTCTTTGCATATGTAAATCCAAATTACAACAACAGTCTCCATTCAGAAAGAGTCATCATCTGATAATTATGAAGAAAAATAATGCAGGATTATGAATTACTAGCTTTGACATATTAATGGAGAGATAATCCTAAAACATGCCCATGTTTATATACTTTTCTGTCAAGTATCCTTGTAAACAAAAATGAACCCTCTCGACTTGGTACCTTACCTTACAACCACATTCTTGTTCACTTGCATCACAGAGACAACCTAACAATCCCAGCAGAACAAACATTCTCACTTCACCAGACGTAGGGGACAGGGGAATAACAATCCATAGATCAAGATATAAACAACACATACACACATGTGTGTACATACAGATCTCAATAAAAAGGTCTCCCAACCAACTACAGATGTCAAAAGCTTTACCAACCGGCAGGATTAAAAAAAAAAAAAAAAAAAAAAAAAAAAAAAAAAAACCAAAAAAACAAAAAAAAAAAAAAAACTCTTATAATGTAAGCTTTATTTTATTCCTCCTGTCCTGAAAAGATCACAAAGAGCAATGGAAGAGTATTCAAATTCATAAAACCTAAGATAATATTCAGTTTCTGGCTAACCATATTCACATTCAATTGCATTTCTCAACTGCTTCCTTCAAAATTCTTCATTAGCCTGTATGACTTGACAACTCCTTTTCATCTTTCACTTTTAATTCCTCCACATATTGGACCTCTGACAAGATAACTAAAATCAACATATCTTATCTGTGCACACACTCATGTCTTTCTCTGTACTTGGGAGAGCATATACACTGAAGATTTCATCCGGGGAGTGAATTTCCAATGGAAAGACTACTTATTTTTAATAAAGATGACTAAAAAATTACAAAACATTCATTTAATTAGATTTCAGTCTGCTAAATGGATAAAAAGGGGCAAGTAAATGTCACCACAAAAACTCATAAAAATACAGCACCGCAAAGACACTGCCTTGGTCCCCACTGCACAGATGCAACAGAGGTTCCTTACAAGGAGGAGTGGTAAAAATGAACACCAGTAGTCTTCCTAGACAATACACTGGCAAGAAAATCTTAATGTACTGTATAGGGAAAAGTATGGAAAGTAGCTAATTGACATCACTGTAATACTGAGCCATTTCCAGTACTTAAATAACCCAAAATGAGAATAAACATGCAGATGAAAGCAACTTCACATGGGAATGGTAAAAAAAATAAAAACAGAAAAAGTAGTAATTCTGGTTTGGGCCAGCATAAGTAAGTGTTTACAATGTCAGTGAAACTACATAATCTTCTGTTGATACTACCTGCTTCTAAGGTCTCGTCTCTCTTCTGTGACTTGGAAATTACAGCCACCCAAACTATTATGCTGTTTTATAGTGTTTTTCTTCTCAAGAAGGGTATTTCACAATATCCATTGTACTATTTAAATCCAAATTTTAATTAAAGAAATATTAGACCAAAATTATCCTAAATCCGGAAGACATTAACTGCTGGAAAAATGAAAATGAAAAAATATCTTCAGGCTTCTAGCAATAGGTGGAAGCAAGTCCAAACAGGAGCATGGTTATTATTCAAAAGAACAACAAACTTTCTCACTGGTCTAAGGCAAACCTTGACCCTGCTGTGCTAAGGTGCTCAAATCACAACATACACCATTTCAGCACAATCATAAACTGAAATTGGTATTTCAAGAACTATTCTCTGAATGCGTAAGAGAGATGACAGATCTATCTGTGGATGTCTACCTCACAGGTCCAAACCTCCCACTCAGGATCCAAGTCATGAAGTGACTGAGGCTTTTGCTAAGGTACTCAAAACATCCAGAGTACAATGAAAAGCAAACTCAGTCCCTGACATGTTAAATTATTTTGTCTTGATGAACATCACATGACTTTACAGCAATTTCTTCAATACTGCTATACTGTAGTGATATATATCATCACTGTCACCCAAAGACAGCAACTTCTTAGTCCTTCCACTTCACTTACCAGCTATAGAAAAATGATGTAACATTTCTGTTTCTCTGGAATGGACAACTCTAAAGTGCAAGACCTGTGAATCCCATCGTAGATTAAGTAAAACTAACACTAATTAAACTTTACATTGGAAATGTAGGGTTGTTTTGAAAACAACCCTAAGGACCTTAATCCAGGTAGCAGGACAAATTGCTCCAGTCAGCTGTATCCAACTTAATAGGACACAGGCAAAATTTCTGGGCATCAAGTCTAAAGTTTAGTCTTCCATTGAGATGGAAAAGAAAAAAAAAGATGCTTCAAGTCAACAATACAGTTTCTTGAATCTCAGTCAAGAGAACCCTATTTTATTCCCATTGAAGGAGACATCATCACCATACCTTAGTGCTGTAAAGAAGCCAAGCAATCAGGTATTTTACTGTTAGCAGATCTGCATCACTAAAAATACAGACACTTCCTCTGTGATGCTCACTTCCATATTTCCATTGCAGTGTCTTGAAATCAAGAGAGACACCAATTCATTTCCCAAGTGGCCAAGGGAATGGCCAGTCACAAAGCCTGAAGGCAAAGGGAGAGGAGAAGATGAACGGTTCAGAATAAAATTATTTTATCTTCCTCCTCCTTTTTGATATTAGAAAAACAGGCAATAAAAAAATTCTCTCTCTCTGTAGTGCAATAAAATTTTATACAACAAGATTCCACAGTGACTCCAGAAAGACAAAGGTAGTGACAAACTGTAGGACATGTACAAACAGTAGGACTTGTGGCTAAGTGCATCAAGAACAGGAGAGAGAGAGAGTCTGTTGTGGGTTTGGCTTGGTTGTCTCGTTGGTTCTCTGGGGTTTTTTTCACTTCAGAGAAAGAAAACTGCTGGCAGGGTCGACAAAATGGGCAATATGAACCTGCTGGGACACCTACAGTGACAGCAAACAGAGTGAATACAAATGGGTCATTAGAGCTAGAGGTGAAGCTTATAAAGCCTTCAACTGTGACTATTTTTCTTCATGTCTGAAAAGAAAGTGAGGAAAAGCTGAAGCCAAGGTCTCCAAGAAGTGTAAAAGTCACCTTATTTGGGAAAAAAATCCCCTAAAAAATAAAAGAGGCAAAAGAAAGGATGCTGTCAGCTAGAAAACCTGTCAACATAAGACCATCTGTTTTCAGGTCAAACAATGCAGGCAGATCCTCTTCAACAGATACAAGTGCTTTGGCAGAACATATTCCTGCCTATCCCTAAACTCTAACTATTAAAATTTCTCTGACTGTGTCAAGAGAGCCAGACATGAAGGCAACACCAAAAAATCCCCCTAGAAGGCTAGAACTCCTGACATTTCTTTCCTACAGCCAAGAAAACAGAAATCAGCAGTGAAGCAGAGCTGGGCCTCAGCCATTCCTGCAGGTAAGAACAATCTAGCTACCGCACAGCATCTGTGAGGTCGCAGGATGCATCCCTTCCCTTTTCTGTTCTTAATACACAGGCCATTGCCACGCCTTCAGCTAAATCCTGGAAGCAAAGCCATTATCCTACTAACACCTAGGGATTGTGCTCTCTCTGATAGACAAAGGTGACTGCAGACCTGTATTGTATTATGAAGTTACTTCATTCCCGATGATGTGGGAGAGATCCACCATCATGCCCCACAAATTCACAGCCTGAAGCACATGCTCAGACAGGTTAAGCATCCATCTCATCTGCTATTGAGAAGTTTCTTCACCTTGCTACCATCTTTTGGCCCTGTCCTACAATACACAGAGCCTGAAAAGACCACAAAGTCACTAACACAAATGCCAATGACAAGTAGGGCAAGTAGATTTAAAGGCCAGAAACTCCAGTCATTAAAGTGTTGTCTTGTTGCCAGGGGAGGGCAACAAGAATACGCCAGCTAAATACCACTTACAAATAGAAGTAGTCTCTAATTCAAATAGCTGTGAGGGTCTCTAATTCAAATAGCTACAAGCATCTCTGTGTGAACACCTACATGACTCATACCTCAAAGGTAAAGGAATCTTCACATCTGTTAAAAACCCGCAAAAAAAATTTTTTGTTTGTTTAGTATAGTTAAAGGAGTATTACATTCAATTAGATGTTTGGGCAAATAAGTTAACAGGGTAACTAAGTATTTGTCCAACTGTTTTATGCAGGATCTAAGCTCCAGCTTTAGCCAAAGCTTGCAGCCTTTGGCACAACGTGTGCAGAAACAGAGCCAAGACAGTTCCAACAGCAACAACCCTGCCCCTGGACACTGGGAGCTCAGCACACATCAACAGCACTCATCTGAGCACATCTGCAATATTCCTGCTTTTTTGTTTGAAATTGGTCAGTATACACCATTGCAGCTAAACCAATTCATACAATGAAACTGAATTTCACTCTATTTCATCTAATAGATTCTCCAAGTTTTCTCCCACTTAATTCCTCAAACATCATTTATTTATGTGGAGCTATAAGCGCACGTCTGGGCTAGTCTAATCCAGTCAGGTACTGATGCAGATCCATTTTGTTTAATTTATTCAAATTAACGCAGCCCAGACATGGGTGTATCTTTTTTCTCCAATTGCTCCATTTAACTCAATACCACAGTACATTACCCCATGCATGTTTCAAGAATTTTATCCACTGATGGTTAAGTGGATATTAAGATAACTCCAAATGCCCTTATTTTAAGATTGTGAGTAGAGTAACTTTACAATAATGCAGTTACAATATCAGAGCAAAATAAAATTGCAATTCATGATAAACAGCTACATATCTCCTAAGTAGGACTCAGGAATACAAAAGGTAAGGAGATATGCCTTCACCCTCAATATACACATACTCTGTAGAGAATCAAGAGCACATGACTTCACTAAATACCCCTCGTGAACTTTATTAAACCATGAAACAGTGGTTTATGCTCTTGTCAGCCCTGCTGGCAAACAAATGCCAAACCATTGAGGAAAGTTAATTCAAAATATCATTAGCCTTTTTGCTCGTTTGGCTTGAGAGCACTTTGCAGATCACTGGTTTCATTCTTACAGCCCCTTCGTGGTGCATCCGTGGACACTGTGCTCTGCTCATGCACTCCCATCTGCCCAGACCAACCAGTGCACAAGGGCAACAACCCTGGCCCTGAAGAGACAGCAGACAGCACAAGGTGCTCCAGGAGAACAGAGTAGCAAGATACCTTTGCTGGCTAGCAAAAGTTTCTGCAGCAAATTGTAGATCAGCAAGTGACATGCAGGGGGAAAAAATAAGTGTATTTGAATAAATAAAAAAGGCCTCATGATAAAGTATTCAAAATACGTTACTGGAAAATATCAACTTAAAACAAATTAGCAGTGCCCTTTCAATCACTCTTCTACTTTATTTTTACACAACATACTCTTAAGTGGAAATGCCATATACACAATGAGCCTCACTGAAGTCAAATCAGAAACTCATGAGTTAAATCAAGCTATGTTTAGTTAGGGATTGGAGTCAATCCCTTCCCCAAAGCAAGTGCTTTTACACACAGGGAATTTTACTGATACCAACAAGGCACAGACCATTTTAAATTAGGGTCTGAAAATAAAGCTGTATCCATATCCCTTTTTGTAAGGAGGGAAAGAGGATTGTAGAAGAGACTTTCACCCTTCCCTTTGTTTTTCCCTCCTCTTGCTTTAAACAGACAGCAAGGGAGAAAAATTCAAGGAGAAAGATACAAAAAAAGCACACCAGTATATATATCTGCCCCATAATAACACATCCTTAATATGGGAATTTCAAAAAAAGTTGGCTTTCACATTAAATATCACAGCACAGTCTCTTATAACTGAATGTTTAACTGTCTTTGGCCAAGTACACTAACAGTTTAGACTCAACTGCTTCTATTTAGACATGGTTAACAGATAAAACAATTTATTCTTTGCAGAGCACGTGTACTTCTCAATCAAAATTACAAAAATCTAGCTGCATTTAACACCAAAAGTAAGCCTATAATCATTCCTTCTAGGGTCCATCCAGATTTTACACTCATTTAATAAGATGGAGCAAGGTAGTACTGACAATTAAGCAAACTGCACATGTCTTGCAGCTGATTAGTGCCCAGGTTATTTTGCTTTTGATTAGAAAACACCTTTCTATTCCTGACTGGTAAATCCAAAGTACCTAGAAAAAACATGAAGTTTATTCATTTTGTCTCTCATAAACCTGCTCAATTCTCAGGTCAGTGAATGATTCAGCCTTTTGCTATTTAAATTGGAATAGCTAAATGGCAAACGCTTTGGGTCTAATTATTGATTGTTTCAGTATTGTCTATGCTACCCCACTCTCAATTTCTTGATGGACCAGAATAGTAATTGCACTCACTAGTTCATAAGGCACTAGTATCATTCAGATGGCAGCTAAAGAAAAAAAAATACTTTTTAATGTAAGCACAGATACATCTGAAAGCACAATGAGCTTGTAATTAAAATTGTGTCATTACACAGGCACTCATAAATGCAGCTATACTGAGCACTCCTTTATTTTACAATATATTAAGAATCATTCTTTTAAAGTAAGATACACTAGAACATTTAAGACTAAGTCAAATTTCATTATTACAAATGTTACTATGTATGCTAAATCCTTCTTCTGCAGTATTAAGCATCTAGAAACGAGCACCCAGAGATTATCTTGACTATATGCAATTAAGATTAAAAGATATGTATCATCCAAAAGTATCCAAAAATGCTCCAAAGTCAAGACTAGAGATCATGATAATTACATAGATTTAAATATTAAAATATATAGTATTTTTAGGAAATTTTCCCAATAGTTTCATCGCCACCTACCTCATGTTCCAATACTTCTTGCTACCTATTTGACAGCTTCTATCCCTTAAAAAAAGCTCTGTAACAATACAATAACAAAACAAGTATTCAAAGCCATTCCATGGCAAATCAATTAAAAAATAATGCTGGTATAATCTCTGTTCATATATGTATCTGAAGTCTGAGTATGTTTTAAGTTACAATACCAATATGCAAAACATTTTTGAAAGTTCAGCACACTCTTCAAACAAAAAATAACAACAGAACAAATTGAAAGACTTCAAAAAAGCATAACATAACAGTTAATGTTTAATAAAGAATATGATCAAATAATAGGTCTCTTCTTGAGTTTGCTTTTAGTTGACTTGAATACATACATCTATATTAAATTTTTGCTCACTTTGACAAGAACATAAAGAGAAACTGAGGCCAGAGAAAAAACCCCAAAGGTCTCAGACAGTACCATTTAAACACTGAGAGCAACAGATTGCTAATACTGTAAGCCCCATTGTCCCTAAGACTGGGAATGAGAATTAACATGGTAAGAGCTATTTTTTCTTCCTTTGCATATTATTGAAGAATCTCTAAAGCTAAAATTCTGCACTGAATTTTTTTTTTTAGTACTGGACAGATCTTAACCAGTTGAGTGTAGTAACACAAACAAAAGTTACAGGGAATTGTTAGCATATTTTGCAGCTACACAGAAGAGCAAATCCCAGGTTTATACTCTTTACTGAAAGGCACGAGTTCCCTCCTTCATTCCCTCACTATGGATAGAATGCAAAGAATGCAGCTTCTGTCTCCATTTAAAGTTTGAGAAGTGAGACAAACAGAACTTACTATAAAAACTGCTATTCTTAGCAAAATAAATTCTGTAAGTTTACTATAAGGCATACTCAGCCTATAGCAGCCAAGAGCACGACTTAGGACTTGCTACTACAGAAGTCTGGCTCCTGGAAACAGACACACTTGAAGACAAAAAGTAATTTGATTGTTAGGAAAGTATCAGAAAACTACCTTTGGATAAGACAGGCATAGAGCTAAAATCTGAACAAAACCAAACTAAAAAAAAAACCCAAAATAAAACACCGAGAGGCATGTAAGATGGCAAATTTGAAAATTTTCCTCCACAAAGCTTAATTTTGCCGTAACTCATTTTGCAAATTCATCCCAACTGAACTATTCTATTTTGGGTTAGTAGCTTACTAAGTGATATTTGTAAAAAGCTGAACTTATTCTGAAAATGGTGTGCAAAAGAAGTATACATGCTACAAACAGAAAAAGCCATCCTATATAGAAAGAATTTCGGATTTCACCTCAACTCAGCCAATTTCCAATGGATACTCCATGAAATATCATACCATGAGCAGACCAAAAACATCTTAGTTCAATGACACGTTTAAATTAATTGCCAAGCCAAGATCTTGCTCCATCTATGAAATACTCCCATCTGTGACCTCCAAAACCTCAT
Source organism: Agelaius tricolor (assembly GCF_023055355.1). NCBI lineage: Eukaryota > Metazoa > Chordata > Aves > Passeriformes > Icteridae > Agelaius > Agelaius tricolor. Next base: position 35,003,132 of record NW_027269263.1, read on the forward strand.
TCTGTGAGAACCCCCAAGAACAGTAATAGCTTCCAAGATCATGCTTAAGCTGGAGAAAAACACAGCAAACTACCTGAAATATCTCTTTAGAAACTTGTTCATCTTTTCCGGATGTAGCAGCTCTCTTTAATTCAGCTGCAGTTGCTGGAAATCAGAGATAATTGTTAGTGCCTAGGGCAGTGCTTGCAAGCCTGTCTAGCAAGAACAGTTTAAAAATTACTTTCCTCATTTATCAGAGGAGGCCCTTGCCAACCAACTTCTGCATTGGTTCTCACAGCAACTTTCTATCCAGTTTACTGACTGGCCAGATCTCTTGGGTTTGTTTAGTTGCTCATTTCCCTTTCATACAGGTACCTGTGCTGGCAGACCATTGTTTGCCAGGAAGCATTTATGAACACAGAGAAAAAAGGAAGCACAAAGCTTTTTGTGCTGGTAATGATCATAAATAGCTTGCTCAGACATGGCTGTATTAGAGCCATTGCTCTGCAGCTGATATTTCACTCAGAAGGCTGACACCACAGAATATGTTTATATTGTTCTTCCATGATCTCTGTCTAGGGGAAACCAACATCTTGCATAAATGGTTTCTGTGTCTTGCTTCCAAAAGAGAAAATGTGACACTGTTCTGAACAGTCCACATTGTCCAAAAACTCAATTTCCACAATTTTTCTAAAATCCCTCCATCTAATGCTTTTTGCTTCTGTGATGGGTTGACCTTGGCTGGATACCAGGTGCCCACCAAGCTGCTCTATCGCTCTCCCCTCCCACATGCACAGGGGAAAGAAAGTAAGACGGAAAACAACTCTAGAGTTAAGTCTGCTTACTAAACCAAAACCAGAAGTTTGCACATGCAGAAGTAAAGAGGAAACAAAAAAGGTTAACTTTCCACTTCCCCTCAGCAAGCCACTTCCCAGGAAGGAGGGCTTCAGCACCTGTAGCAACTGCTGTGAAAGCCAAACTTTGTAAAATAACAAATACCACCCCCCCCTTCCTCCTCTTTGTCTTAGCTTTTACATGAGAGCTGACTTCATACAGTATAGAACGTCCTTTGGTTATTTTGGGTCAGCTGGCCTAGTTGTGTCCCCTCCCAGGATTTTGCCCACCCCCAGCCTACTGATGTGGGGGAATTGTTGGAGATACAGCTCTGATGCTGTGCCAGAGCTGCTCAGCTGTAGCCAAAACAGTGGTGTGTTATCAATCCCTTTCTAGCCACTGATGCAAAGCACAGCACTGTGAGGGCTGCTGTGGGAAAATGAATTCATTTCAGCCAAATCCACTACAACTGCCTGCAGAAAACACCTTTTGCAGGCCTATGAATGATCAACACCAGCATTCTCAAGATATGACAGATACGTAAAAATAATTCTAAGAGACACAGCTTATTCCTCTCTGCCCTTGGTGAGCTGCAAGACCAACTGCAAGGAATCAGAGCAACCACATAAATGAAGAACAGCTTAATAATAATAACAACTTCTACTTTATAAACCCTTAAACAGCTTTCAAGGAGCACCCTCCTTACACTCTTTAATGGTATCTGTTTATCAACTACTTGTACCTTCCAGGACACTGAAAGCCAAAAGATTCCGAATCTGTTCTTCTGCTCCTCATTCAGCTGCAGCACTGGAATCCCTGGATCTGGACATTTACTTTTCACAAGAATCCTATGGCAAGCTCCTTGGAGTTAACTGAGGAAAGCTAGACTTAATGCCTAAGTAATGTCTGTGTTAACCCTTAACAGAGACCTTATTTACTTAGTGGGTTAACAGAGACATCAGAGACAAGACCTTATTTAGAACGTCCATCAGGTCATTTTAAACATCCAAATAATCCAAAGTGTTCACTTAACAAAGGCCTACTTTGAAACAAATAGAAGACAGTACTCTCTGTCTCCTATCTGGACACAAGCTAAAGATATTTTTAAATGGATATCATGCTTTTAATTTTGGTGCATTTCCCATAAGAAGGTTCTATAAGGAAGACATTCACTGAGAATTGCTTACTTAATTCTGCAAAAAAGAAAAATGGACCATATCCACAATCTCAAGTTATATTATCTCTCAAAACTAATCTATATGTAAAAATCTAAACTGTCCAATTTTGGAATATATACCTGATGGTATATCAGTTTAGAGTTTGCAACTCATATTTGCAAATTAAGAGTAAACATATAAATTCTTCATTAAAGAATTAGCAAAAATAGAAAAAAAAAATCCAGAAATCTCAAGACTTCTCTGTAAGAGGATGAAGACACATATAAACACACACAAAAGGAATCTTCACAACTAAATTTATTAACTACAATATCGAGAAACTATTGGTTTTAATGCTGGACATGAAATCCAGCAAGGCTGACACGAAATAAAACAGAAAATTTGCCTTTTAAAAGAACTGATCCTTTGAGAATTTTCAAAACCACATGAAACATAAGTTAAAAGTTTTAAATGAAGTATGAAAGAGTGTCATGATCTTTTCTAATTGGTTTAGTTAGGTAAAAGCCCAAATGAAAGAAATTGTGTCAATGTTTTACTCTTTTGAAGCACACCATAATTAACATGTGTCAGTTACATGACGTACATGGGAGCAATGTATGTCTGCTACCCTCATGGATGCTCCCTTAACCATTTATGCATCTGTCTCTTTACAGAAAAAAGTATTTTTCCATTGCATTTCTTAATTATCCAGAACTCTTAAAAAAAAAAAAATTAAAGTAATTTTTTATAAGCAAGTCCACCAGTTTATGTAAGCCCATCAGTATCAAGCGTATTTTTACAGCTAGAAAGCCTAATAGACATTTTAAAGAACAAAAACACCAGAAAGATAAATTAACACTGGTAAAACTCAGTGATTCTTGAGTACATTACATACTTGAAAAAAAATACAATAAAAAAGCATTGAAAAAGCTGGAGAAAAATGTAGCCTGATTTTGAACTTTGTTAGGACAGACTGGTGGCAAGTACTACAGCTCACATTTTAAGGGGGTTTTTACAAGCAAAGTCTGTACCTTGAGTTAACTTCATACTGTCAGCATGGTGGCCCAGTAGGGACCTTTTCATAACAGATCTCAAGAGAAGTGCACAATTAGAGAGGACACTGAGTCGTTGAGCAAAAATTACATATTGCAAACTTTTTATTATGAATGTTCTACTCCTAATCCCATTTATGCTGTTCTGATTCATTAGAAAGAAAAAAAAATCCACATGAAACCGTAACTTAAACACATTTTTTAGTCAGAACTGGTAATCATTTATACATGCATCTGAAAGGAGAAGCACACACTGAGACAGCAAAAGCAACACTGTACATCCTTATAAAATTATACATCAAAAAAATTATCACATCTCTCAACCAAAAGAATCTAAATAAATTTTCTGAAGTACAAACTCTTACTTTGTCAGACAAAGAAGTTTGAAGAGGAAAGATTCCAGGGGCACTGTGCCTAAAAAGCAGGCAGTAAGCAGTCTGTGAAGAGCCGGTAAACAAACCATAATTCAATACAGGCCCTTCACCAAGAAGGACAAGGACCACAACACAGGGAGGACAGAGTGGCAGAGAAGAAAATGTGAGTCCAGAACTGATCCCTAACAGGACAATATGCTAACCATACTCCCATTTGAAATCTTCATAATCACTACTCACACAGGCACATAGAGGCAGTCTTCAAAAAATGCATAATCCCACAGGGATCCTACTGACTGTACACTGTTGCATGGCGTTTGGTTTTGGGTTTTTGTGGGTTTTTTAAAGATTATTCAAAGGTTTCTCAATCATTATTATACTGTAATTGCTACACCTATACCAGGTTTATTCAGGTTCTTATGCTTTAGCACACGCCTAGCAGCTCTACTCCCTATTTATACGGGAAGATTTTTACCAAAACCTTGGGTTACACGCAGAAAACAAGACCTGCATAATAAGGAAAAAATATCCCTATCTGGAAATTGAAGCATAAAAAGAGGAAGTTCAGCAACTCACACATTTAAGTCCATCCTAGTGAAAATCCCCAATTATTATTTGCAGCATATCTGCACAACATAAAGCCTGGGTATCAGTGTATTGCCACAAGCACAGTCTGAAGAGGACAATGGTACAGCATCATTTACAATGTCCCTGTGACCTGTTGTACACATTGCCCTAACACAGGTACTCTTCCAGTTATGCACATTCAATCACAGAGCAAATGCCCACTTCTGCTGTATGCATGCACTTTCAAGGATACTCAAGCTCTTGTCTACTACATCTTTACCTGGACTTGCAGAGGCCTACATGCCTACATATTAGCCAGCTGAAGTCAGAAGACTCAATAGCAATAAAACAAAGTGGAGAAAGATATGTGGGATAAATCTGGATCTTACAGCTGACACTCAAAGACTTACAGCTGAGTCTGGTATTAAGTCTCACTTGTAAAACACAAAGTGGAGAAAATGAGTCATATATTCCTTAAATAAACATCTTTACTATTTTCACAATAGTTTTAATGCAGGTGAACACACCAAATAAAACTAAAATCTTCACCTCACCTGAAAACATCCACTCCTCTTGTAACAGTTTAACTTTTAATTGCTTCACCCTATTTCTCATGACATAATCCTCCTATACCCTTACACAGAAAGTACCTTCATTTACAACAAAGTGGTAGTCATTCCTTAACCATGAAGTTACAGCTAACTGCTTTCCAATCAATTTCTAAAAATATCAAAATCTTCCTACAGACACAACTTATCTCCTAAAGTGACACCTTATTTCAGAAAAGAAAATTAAAAAAAAAATCAAGAGCAAAAAAATACTTTTTCTAAGCATTTAACTCCTGAGCCATTTTCGAAAGAAATCTTGGGCAGATAGTCCCCTTTGAAAACTCTGTATTTTAAAGTTGGGATTTCTGAACAAAATCCTGTAATTTGAAGTTTAAGTCAGCATTTCTAAACTAAGGAATTTTCATAACATTTTCTACAATTCTTCTTATGCTTCATGTTCAGAACAGCACAATAAATTGCATGCACATGAAATGCACTTTAATCTGGACCTTGTTTAAAAGTGCCTTCAAATGCACTACTTTGGAAGAAGAAAAAACTATGAAAACATACTGATTCTGTCTTACTAAATTAAGACCAACTTATATTGTTACAGAAAGCACAGGCAGTAATATTGTATGCAGTAGTCATTAAGACCCCATATTCTTTCATTTACCCCAACTACAGAATGCATAAGCCTTTTAGGACAAAACACAACCTTTAACCATCTTTCGGGCAAAACTGATCAAATTTATTCTTTTTTAGAGCAGCTAAGATAGTTCAGTGTTTTTCAACAGAAAAATACCCCCCTCCAACTGAAAACATTTTAAAAATCTATTTTGTTGGGATGGTCTAGTACTTGAATGCTGTGCAACAGTGACTAGTTTAGTATGTTCTTGTCTTAGGAAACCACTGTGTACCACCACAAAGAAGAGCTGCTCAAATCCACTTCAGCTGCAAGGCTCTGCATGGCCGTGCTCACGTGCTACACTGAGACTGGGGAGGCTCTCTGCTGATCTACAACACATTTCCCCTTCGTGCACAGGACTGCTGGGCCATGGTGTGGATGCAAGCTCAGCCATGAGATAGCTAAGGAGCTGCCATCCTCGGACTGAGAAATGCTTGGCATTGTCTTAAATACCAGTTGGGTGCTATCAGGAGAATAGCTAGAACACAAGGGAGGAGGAAACCAGAAGAGGAATTGGAGTTCAGAACAGGAACAGAAAAAGAAATTGCAGAAAGAAAAAGACAGATGTGTAAGGTGCTGATGGGTAGGCAGAGAGCCCCAAAGACTCAGACAATATAGCATGCAGAGCCTCAGATCCTGGACCCATCCCTTCTGGATTTTCCCATTATTTTGTTCAATGGACCAGTAACCACTGTCAAGATCTCCTTCTATCCTCTTCTAATTAATGACACAGAAACTATAGAGAGAAAACATGTCTAGCTGTTTAAATGCCACATATGTAAACCAATTTTATGTCTGTCCATAAAGGTTTGTATTTCTTTTTTTTTTTAACAATGCTGAGGGAGCCACACACAGATTTTTACAAGTGCCTTCTGCTTGAAATATTTCACGAGTCTATGGAGAAGCATTAACTATTCACAGCTGCAAATTAAATGAAGGTATTTATGTTATGAAATCCTAAGCCAGTGTCTCAGTTTCTCTATTTGTAATGCATGGTTGTCATTTCAGTGAGGCAATATAAAAATGTAATTTTTCAAAAACATATTATAAAGCACTTCCATGAAACTATAATGAAGAAATTGGAGAGAAAACATTAATCCTGTATTTGCCTATAATTTTGGATATCATGATCTGAAAAACGGGATTAAAAAAGAAAAACTTCAGTGTGAGAACACCATGAAACCTCTCTAACCAATGAGACCAGAGTGCTCTGGGGAAAACATTATTTGATCAAAAAAACTGTGTAACAGTGACATGTATATGGAACCTGAGTTAAGATGGGAAAGAAAGCCTTCATTCCGGCATTCCTTGAATTCAGACTCCCTTGAGTTTGCAATTTTAATGGCCACTGAAGCAGGGTTTTATGTACTGAGGGAGGGGTTTGTTTGCAAGAAAACTTCAAACGCTCATTTAAACAGTGACCTATATCCCTCTCAGTTTATGAACTGAAAATTACACAAGTCTGACATTGCAAGACAAAATCTAAGCATCAGGAAGAACAATGAGGTGATCCAAAACATCACTTTTCAATCTTAAATTGCAGGAGAAGAAATGAAACGCAGCAAAAAGAACTGATGAAAGAGTAAGAAAAGCACAAAAAAAACCCCAAACAAAAACAAACCAACAAACCATAAGAGTACCTAAGGCAAAAAAAGAGAGGCATTCTGGGAGTACAGGAGATAAAAAAGGCTACCTGGATTGTCTTGCACTTACCTAAACCCCTGTCTTCAGACAAAACTTTAGTTCTCAGCATAACATGTCTATATTAACACTGGAAAGCCTTCATGACTTGATGGAACAAAGCTGCTCCTCTCCAGGTTTATGTGCTAACCCAACTCAAAGCTTCTCACACTAAACGAAAAAAATTTTAAACTTGTAATAGTTAAGATTTTAAAGAATATTTTATATTAAAGAATCAATAAGTGAAGAATATGACCATATCAGCAGTGTTGCATAGATTTCTATCACTTCAAACCTCAAATTTAGATTAGATTCTCGTAACAGATGTGTAATTACAAGGTATCACTAGGAGTCCCATTCTTACTCAAGGGACACATTTTCATTAGTAATCTTGCCATTTATAATTCTGATTTTTTGCCCATTTTACTTTACCAGTTTGGCAGTTTCCACAGAAGTCAGACTGCTGTCAGGAGCAGGACCTGGCAACATTTCCCAGGAATGACAAGGCCTTGCTGTGGGACCCATTCTATTAGCAACTATCTTGTTTTAAGATAGCACCCTTACCACCCATATCCTTACCACCACTGGAATCTCACCTCTGACAGGAAAATAGAGAAGAGAAAGAAAGAAAAGAAAGCATCATGCTGTGGGCAGAACCATGCCAGTTGCATTCATACAGAAGAAACACACCATGAAAGGGAACTTTCTATTGCAAACCAAGGCAAAATTTGACATGTCTTCTGGGTTTGACGCTACAAAGCATGAGGGCAACGGATTAAGCAAGACTATTTTCACTTTTTTTCTTGTTTCAGTATTAGTTTAACACTGACAACTGAATTATTTTGAATGGTCTTCATGCATAACAATTTCAGAAGCTTACCTTCTAAGCAAAATCTGTCATTCTCTGTGGTCTTATGCACTTTTTTCTTTTCCAGTAAAAACAGTCACAGATACTTTAGAGTGTTACTACAATTATTAGTGACTGAGTTTTCACAGAAAACATGTTCACTGCCAAAATATTCATATCTCAGAAGGATCAAAACATACCCACACAATTTTATAGCATGCCATGGCAAGAGCAACATTACAGGGATGTGAGCTCATTCTGACCGTGTATTAATCAATAAAATAGACCATCCATTCATTCTATAAGCTGCAAGTCAAAAAGGTAGATATTGAATAAATCTCACATAAAACTTCAAAGTTTTGCTTAATTAGACAGGAAAGGGAGGTTATGCCATCTTCCACAAAACTCTGAAGCTTTTAATAAATAGTAAGTTATATGATGAGTGAGGGATAAACACACTAATTTCACAAATAGAATTTATATTAACAGGACAATTAAGTAAAACTTTACTGTTTAAAGTGAGTACTGACTTTCCACACCAAAATAAATGGCACATTCTTTTCATTAAACTCCTCTCACTCAACAACCCCCCATGAACCTGGTGAAACCAGTATTTTCCTGACACAGCCCTACTCAAATCAGGCCAAGAAGGCTCAGTGCAGGACCTACTTCATGTTAGCAGTCTTCTCTTACCAGTGAACAAACAGATGACAGACAGCTGTGGTGAGCAAACTCTGGGATACACACTTAAAAAAAAAAAGGTCTGGGCACAAAAATGCTGAAATACAAACCAACACATTATTCTCGCATTTGGCTCCCTGGACACCTACTCAAGAAAAAGAGGAAATAATACCAGACAGAACAGAACATATTTGCTGTAACAATACTGCATTTCTTCTCTACAAGCACAGTATTAATGACAGGCTAGGTCTGGGCTGACAGACCAGGGACAGAAGAACACGGCATGGTCTGCACACCAGAGGCTCCTCCTCTCTGCAATGCTTCCCTCTCTTGTCCACCTTCTACCTGCCTATCAGAGGTGCATGCCTGCTCCACGGGGGCCCAGGCACAGTCTCAGCCTTTCCATAGGAAGAACAAAACCCACACATGTAGAAATGGCACACATCTAACTACCTGTATATGTGCTGTTTGGCCTTTGTTAGGATAGACAAAGGCAACCCATACTTTGCCAAGGGTAACCGTAACACTGAAGCTTGGGCTTCTGGTGTTGTAAATACCAAGCTTTACATTTTCAGTCATTCCAGATTTTACCTCCATGGTTGATAAAAGGAAGTCTGAGGGCTGACAGTGCTTCCCAGCATCAAGTTATGGCCTAGATATTGCTAGAAAATGAAATAATTTTAATTGTTCAGATAAAACAATTATTAAAAGCATCTACAAACATCTCACTTATTGTTAAAGATGCAACCTAATCAAGAGGTTACCTGTTTGTTTAGTTTTACAAATATCTATTTCTTCAGATCCCTTCGAATTCATTCTTCACTGAAGTACCAGACCTCTCAGGGAAAGAGAAAGATTTTGTACAGTGAAGCATCTGGGATGTCAGTAAACAGCACTACAGAAAATTAACTTTTAGAGGGACACTAAGAGAATAAAGAATGGTTGCCTCTGTTTTGGCCTCAGACTTTGAGATGAACTTTCAATCCTCTACTCTGAAATTTCAGCTGTGCCTCTAACATAAAAGCATAGCACCTGCTTCAAGCAGGGGTGAAAAATGAGAACCAAGTTACTCAGATAAAGCTGTAACTCTTGATAAATTTGATTTCTGTCCCTTATTTACATATGACAAGTTTGTTCTGTACAGGTGTCATCCTATCAGGAAGACATGATGCATTTTATCATCTAAGTTAATATGTTATTTGCAGCCTGAATTCAAAAAGCATGAGAAAAGCCACATTAAAGAGATCAAAACATTGCTAAGACTACAGCAAGAGTTGTACAAAACCTAACAGAATAGTGTAATTTGATCATAAATGTCACCCTTCTTTTCAAGATTTTGAGTTTGCCCTCAAAGCTGCATTAATATGATTAACATCTCATTTTCATGTCTGCAGCATCCATAGACTTTCAGAACTCTTACAGTTGCAGTGCAGAGCCAAATAAAGTGAGAGCACTGAGAAGGTGCACATACCCATAAGCAGGAATCCAGAGAGTTTCTTTAGGGAAACAAATGTCTACTGAACTATGTAGTACCTTTCCAACTGTTGTTTTGCTCAATTATGCAGAGGAGAAACATACTTCACCATGCAAACAAGGTACCTGATATTCCTAAAACTAGTAGTCATTCTTAAAACAAAGCTACTCTTTGCCCATAGACACTGACAAAGTATTTCAGATGTAAATACCCACAATCAAAAATCATGTAGGATGTGTTCCACTTCATACCAGTGGGGACGAAGCCTCTAGGTGCTAACAATACAAGATGTGTTACATAAGACTATGCACTTATTTTTAGAAGCACATCACAAAATTAAGTACTGCACTGGAATCTGTTGCAGAGCCATGGACAGTTGCATCAATAGGCACAAAGAACAATTGCTCAGCTGGAGCTGAATATTAGGTTCGATTCAGACTGAAGCTCTCTCCTGATAGTCCCAAAAATACTGAACCATCTGAGACTATAAAGTTTAACTTACATTCAGTAGATAAACAAAAAACAAACCAAAACACAAAAGTCCTACTAATCATAAAGACCTTTGCTATGAGTAGGAGAATTAATAAAATTTAGTTTCTTAAAGATTTGTTCTGCTTCTTAATACTTGAACCACGATAACCCTCAACTTCCTTCTTTTCCACATCTCTTTGTGACTTTCCCCCCACTTCAGGGAAAAGAGTTGTGGTGCGGGCACTCAAAGTCTGCCTGTGTTTACAGGATGCTTAACCAGCTGCCATCCTAGCAAATACATACCTGTAGGTCATGTCTGACTATTTCTTTTACAAGAAGTTGCACAAATCTGAAATTCCTTCCTTCACCTAGACACAATTTTATGAGGTCTGTAGGACCATATTTCCAATCTTAATTTCTCCTTCTGAGTTCTGTTTCCACATCGAAGCATATTTATATAAATTCAGTTAAATGCTTAACTTTTGAGTTAACCCAAAGTTGGATAATCTATATATATCTGACTTATTTTATATTTTTATGTTTCTTACAAACATAAATTAATCCATGAAGCACATTCTACTATCAACAGTTTATTCATTTACTATCACCAACAGTTTACTCATTTGCAGCCTCTGTTACTCCTCTCCAGGCCCTCTCCTAAGTACATTAACACAAGGGCCTGTGAAGTACCTTTAGTCTACTAAGTTTTAAAATACACTGCTCAAAATGGTTTTGCTTTAATAACTGGACTCAGCAGATGCAGGTATTCATTAGTATAGAAAAGGCCAGCAGCTGGACACTGGAGTACATTGTTAAGGGGAAGTTAAAGATGCCTACTCTTAGTGAGTCACTCCTGGTTACCAACCTACACTTGGCCATCCCAGTTTTCAAGACTTGCTGAACTCTTGCTATAACATCTAATTCAGACTAGTGTAAAATTGAATCTACCCTGTGGACTGTAAAAGAACTGCCAGTTGCTTAAAAAAAATCATTTAAACTAGTTATATGTCTTTCAGAGACAATAAAAGATTAGGACCACAGCTAATACTGAGAGTTTGCAATTCCTAATTAAAATACTAATCCAAATGAAAATACTACTTGCCATCAACCATATACTGCCGGTATTCACAACGTACACTGACCTAAGCTTAGCTCAAAAGAGCACCAAACTTCTGAAAACTAAATTTATCCTTGCAAGAAATTTTGAAAGTCCCTGTTCCATCATAGATGCCTCACAACATTTTTGTTCTTGCCTAATTAAACTTCCAGGAAATTGGGGGAAACAAAACATGCATTTATTGTCCAAAACATACCATCCTGAAATTTCCAAAAACAAAATACAAAATGCACACAAGAGAAAACCCAAAAAACCCCAAACAAGCAAAAAAAAAAAAAAAAAAAAAAAAAAAAATTAACTCCATACCACAGTAGCAAAGGAACCTGAATTCCGGAATTTACTTCGACTTCCACCGTGAAATAAAGAGTCATACTGACTTACTCTCATGTGTAATGCTGATCTTGATCAATTTCATCTTACTGGAAATGTGCATCCACATCCAGAAAATAAGTCAACAAATTAAGATTTCAACATAAGGTACCTTTCTACTTTATGATAGTGCTTATTGACATGTTAGGAAAAGTATCAAGACCAGTACCAGCACTGCAATAAATAATCAAACATCTCATTAAAAAGATTTTTTGAGTCAAGCAGTTTTACAGATGGACACAGTATTACAAGGTACTTCAACATTCAGAATTGCTCATCATCTTGTCAGTCTTTCAAAAGTTGACATTGCTTACAGCTGATTTCTATTTGAAAACCTTTCAGATTCTCACTTCTCCACATAACAATACATGGTACAAATATTCAAGAGATGACATTCTTCTATACGTTTTTTAGCTTACTTGGTCATTACATAAAATACGTGCTTCACAGCTATTTTCCTGTTTTATAACTTTTTCAAAAAATAAATATTTATATGCAACAAGTACTTTCTCACAAACCTCATCACTATTGAATGGTAAAAGACTTCAAGTATATACCCAAACAAGTCCCCTGCACAGCAGAGCAACAGAAGGAAGACTGGCAGACATTTTTTCCACCATTATAATTCTCTGGCAACATTTCCTTTGCAAGAATAGTTTTCATGATTCAAATAAAAAATGCTTACAAGGAATAGTCATTCTACCCCAAACAATGCAAGGTTTTCATAAGCTGGAAGGGGAAAAATACTATTCCAGTGAAGCTCAAAGCAAAAACTCAGTCATATAGACAGTAAGACAAGTACAGAGTTCACTGACACAAGCATTAGTTGCTCATTTTACACCACGACAGGCATTTTCCGACAACCCTTTTACAGAAAAGATAATATATGATATCACATTATCATTGTCTGTGTTACAAAGACAGCTTTAGAAAAACTTGCTTGCCAAGACATTGCCTACAAATGTAAATGTTAACATTTTAAAATTAAAAATAGTTGGCCACAATAAGTCCAACTCTTGCCTCTTTTTGGTGCATAAAAACTCCCTGCTATTGTTTCTAAATGCACACATATTTAGATTGCAATGAAAATGGCAATGCCATTCTGAAACACGTAAGGACAAACCAGACAACTGCCACCTACTGAACTTGGTACAGGGCCATTTTGGGGGGGTTAACATTGTTTTTGCTAACCATATGTACTAACTGCTACTGGCATGTGGCTCCACAGAAGTCCTGAACCAGGCAAGTGAAACATAGGAAACCCTTATCCTCTTACTGCAGACTAGAACTTGGCTATGAATTGGTTAAATGACTTACCCAGAGTAACCCACCACTTCAGAAGGTAACTCACACAGAAAGCATGGTCCAACTCAGCCCACTGGATTACTGTCTGCTCAGCAACAGCAGTGCAAAGCAAGAGTTTCCATTTTATGTACCACAAATACAGCAGCCTTTTATACCAGTTTTCAGTTTAATAAACTACACCTTTTGATGAATAACTTGACCACAGCAAACTATTTTCAAACATAATTGATCAATCTCAAGCACATAAAAAATCTGAAAGCAGGATTTTAAAAATGCTTCTGAAGTTCAATAAACTAAAAAAAAAAAAAAAAAAAAGGAAAAAAATCCCAAGTGACATGGGGTGAAAACTAATACTTAAAAAATATCACCCTATAAATTATCCCAAATCAAAAGACAAACAGGAAGAAACAATGGTTTACTTATTACTGAATTTTTGATTAACAACTCTTACATTTCCATTTAACAAGAGAGAGATAGTGTATGAAAAAAAGTCTTCATTATAATAAAATTTTAACCTACCAGCATAATTTGAAAGGAATCCTCCTAGGAAACGTAGAGTTGTGAAATTATACATATTAGCACTGCAAAAAGCAATCAGATGGCAGAGTAACCAAGACAGGGGGAAAAAAATAATGCACACTTTTCTGTAATGCTACTGATAACCAGTGCTACAGCAAGACAAATTAAGGGTTCTCAGTAACCCCTTTGGACAAGAACCACTTACACCTTGACTTGGAGCCTATTACACAAGCAGAGCAGAAGATGAGCTAGTGCACACCACCACAACAAAAATATTCTATTTTATTAGAATATTAAAAATGAAAGATAAAATATATATTATAAGCAATATGAAGATTTTATGGTTGGGTTTTTGGGTTTTTTGTTAGGTTTTTTCTTCATTTTTGCACACAAACACAAAAATATTTTCAATCCTACATAAGAATCTCTTGTTGATTAGCACAGACCATGCTTGGTATATACACAGCTGCTCCAAAACCAAAATAATTCCACAAGGACAATTTAAAATAGCCTACTGTGCAGTATTTTCATTTGACACAATTCTTCCTATGCTATTATAATGCTCAATAAAAGCATAGTTAGTTGTCAAAATACACCATCCATCCTGAAAACTCATGCACAAAGTTAACCATCAGCATGTAAGCAGGTGCTTTTAAGTCAAGGAGACCACACACAAATTTCAGGTGTTCATATGCTCAGGTGTTCTTTTCCAGGAACTTGGGTCAGGAGACCAACAGGACACACACAAACATAGCACCTATGTGCTAAAGCATATCTAGAAAGAAAAAAAAAAAGGGGGGGGGGGGGGGGGGGGAAAGGCCAATTCTACTCAGGAAAGACAACTGAAACAAGTTATATTGAATTGTTCAGTGCAGTGCAACTGAGACATAAATTTAAAGTAAATATATTAGCGGATTTCTGCTGTATAGCAGAATGCTCACATACTTTTTTTTACTTATTTGTGTCTCAAAAGCTCAGATAAAGCAAATTTAACCTAACTTCAACTTCTATGCTTTTGTCAATCCTTGAAATTCACATACACACTGTATTAAGAGTAATTTTAAATGAGAAAAACTGGATCATTTAGATCATTTACAGAGCAATCATTTAAATCTGTTGTAAAAATACTGATTTGACTTCCTAAGGTACTGTACTTCTATAGAAACTGGTATAGGGCTTTCTATTTAAGCTAACATTTTTAAACATGTACAAGAAATGTGGCAAATACTCTGCCATGAATTTAGGAATTTTTCTTTTTTTTTTTCTTTTTAATAACACATTTTTAAGGTGCCTTTTATTCAAGCAAATTATAGCTTTAAGACAAGACATCATTTTAAAAGTTAGATACAGGGGTCTACTTTCTTTTGAACAAAATTCTGTACTTGGTGCACTTTCTATACTACCTCATAGGAAAACAAGCCATTCAATATTTGCTTTAGCTTCCAGATAAAGTCAGAAAGCCAGGTGACAGAAACCTCTGTTTTAATTCAATTATGGTGCATTTTTAAGTTCTGTTCACTTCCTGAGTTCATAAAAAGATGAAGGTGGAAGATATGTTTGAATAAACAAAGTTATGACACAAGGCCCCTTTAAAACCATAATGAGGTTACAACTTAGCAATTACAACACTACAGACCTTGCATTAACGTGAATATTAGGGTAATTTTTAAGAAAGCTACAACAAATACTTAAAAAGCAATAATGTTCCTGATTTCAAAGCTAATCTCTATCCAGACAGAAATGCACTTACAAATATAAAAATAAACCAGAAATACTTTCTGAGATCTGTCGGTCCACTGCGAGCACACACAATTTTCATATGAAGTGACTGAGGGAAAGACCAGAATTTTCAGGTGGAAACATACACTTATGGGAAAATTTTTTAGCATCAAACTTCAGGACACACTAACTGTCCTATTTTTTCCACTAAATGACAATTATCTAAAAGTAGATTCTGTTAAAGAGAATTCAAATCTTTTTTTTAATATAAATTTCTGGGGTTTCTTTATTTTCAGTTTTAGCCAAGGGCTTTTCTTTCATTTCTTGATAGAACTGACACACAAGTAGGTTGCAATAACAATGACTACTTTGACAGCAATATTAAGTTTCTAGAAGAGATGTGTAGACAAGGTTTATCTACTACTATGCTCTTAGCTTTATCAACAGCTTCCTGAAAATGAAACGGAAATACACTTGCAAGTCAAGTCAGTCAGCTCTTGATAAGTGAGTATTCAAATCCCTTTCTAAAATCAGAAGCAGTCAACACCTTGAAGTTTAGCATACCAGCTAAATACTCAACATAAAGAACAGTGGAAGTGGGGGAAAAAAAGAAGAGGGGAAAAAAGGTATGGGACAGATACATCATGTTCAAGTTCACAAAACTTGATCCTGTGAGCCATGTTCTATTAATGTGTCATTTTAAGAGAGCTTAAAGTACATCAACACATACACAACAATTCTTCCAGATCCAAAAGAAGACACCTTTGCAATATAAATTTCTACAATTACTTTGCTCTTGCAGGTCTTCACAAGTTTTAACAGTTTGAAACAAATCCAAGTTTCCCAAAACATAAGGTTTTCCAATAACAGATATGACAGCAGGTTTGATCACCTATTTTTCCCCAGCAGAAGAGTTAAGACTAGCAGCCAGTCACCAGCACCAGATGCTGCCGGTGTTTGGGCACACAGGAGTGTCTCTTTCACACACTCAAGTCACACAAACACATATATATTTATAAAAGATACACCGAAAGTTCTTCTCCTCCCCTGGGGATAAAACAGTGCAAAGTTGGAAACAACTTTTTCCCTGACAAAAGAGACAGCAGAAATTAAACATGCTTGTGTGAGGTTTGAATAAGCAGCAGAAGCAAATACCACCTTACACAAGCCTATTTTAGTTTTCCCACACTACAGAGCCTCCAAAACAAAGTTACTTGTAACTTCACCAACAAAAACCCACCCTAAAACCGAGAATACCCATTAGTTGGTACCTTGTTTTCACCAGGAGCATACATACGATAACCAAACTGCTAACTCTGACACTTGCATCTTTCCCCACCGCCCTACTGTCCCACTCTTATCCCTAACCTGTCACCCAGTGCCACCTCCTCTCCCAGCACGGGTCAGATTCACGCCAGAGCTTGTCATCGCCGCCCAGGCGGGCAGGGGAAGGCTGATTCCTTCCTCCGGCGACCGCGCTCTATCCCTTTCAAGTTTGTTTTACAAACACGTCCGAGGGAAAGCCAGAACCTGTTTACACACCGCCTTAACCACCGCCAGGAGGAGAGTGAAACAGGCGCAGGCAGAAAAAAAAAAAAAAAAAAAAGAAGAAAAGAAAAAAGAAAATAATTTTTCAGCCGAAACCCAGCCAGCAGCACCCCCGTCACCCCCTTTCTCCGCCCGGGGCCCGCGGTGCAGGCCGCACGGCCGCTCGGCGGAGCGCGGGGCCGCCGCAGCCCCGGCCGTGGGCGGCAGGTTCCGCTGCCCCGGCGCCGGGCCCGGGGAAGGCGGCGGGCGGGGGCCGGGCGGCCGTGCAGCCCCGCGGGGCCGGGCTCGGAGGGACGGAGGAGGCCTGGGAGCAGCCGGCGGGGCGACGGCGGGAAGAAGCCGTTCGGGCGGGCCGGGCGGGCCGAGCGGGCCGCAGGGCGAGCTGCCAACGGCGGCCGCAGGGATGCGGGGCCCAAACACCGCCGGGCCGCGGCCTCGCCCGGCTCCGGAGCGGCGCCCGGGGGCCGCCGCCGCCCGCGGCCGCGGAGGAGGGAAGGGGGCGGCAGGCCGGGCCGGGCCTGCGGCTGCGCCCCCGGCTCGGGCGCCGCGCGTCCCCCCCGCTCCCCCTCGGAGACAAAAGCAAACGGAAACCCGGTGGGGCGGCCCCAGGTCCACCGAGCCCCGCCAAGGGCCGCGCCGCCGCCCGGGCCTCGCACATCGGGCCGCGGCCGGGACGGCGGCGAGGCCCGGGTCGGCAGCGGGGCCGGGGAGGGGCGGCCGGGGCCGGACTCACCGCATGAATTTTCTTGTCCCGCGAATCCAAGATGGCTGAGTATCCAGCACGGAGGATGCTGGGGGAGCAACCTTTACCCTCTGACCCGGCCGCCGCCGTGACCCCGCCGCCGCTCGTCCCGGCCGCCAGCGCCGAGGGGCGGGGGCAGCGCCGCCGCACCGCCCGCAACGGCCCGGCCCTGCGGAGGGGCTGAGGGGAACGGGGAGGAAGGGGAGGAGGAAGGAGCAGCGAGGCTCCCTCGGCTGCGCTCCCTCCGCCTCCCGCGGGATTCGCGGCCCAGTGCTGGGGGCAGGGCCCGCAGGCCGCGGGGCTGCCGGATGCTGCCGCTCTCCGCCGGCCCCGCTGAGACGCTGCTGGCCGGGGGCGCGCCCGGCTCAGATCTCGTTCTCTGAGGGGAGAGGGCGGCGCGCAGGCCTGGAGCGCCGGGCCAGAGCGGGCCGTGGGGCTGAGCAGGGTCAGGGCGCAGCGGGGTTCCCCGATCCTCCCCACGGCTGCCTGTGCAGACCTACCCCGGGTGGACGCGCTCCCGTGGGAAGCGCCCCAGCTTCCAGAGGGGGCGTCCCGGCCCCCGTGGCCCTGCTCTGTCAATTCCCTTTGGATCGCAGAGGGCAGAAGGAGCGGCCTGGCCTCTCTGTCATCCTGGGGAGGTTTTAGGTCAGGAACGACCCGAGGATGGGGTAAATTGTGTCAAAGTTCCTGTTTCCTCTGCGTGTGATAGCAGTGGAGAGACAGGTCCAGGTATCCACTTGGTGTGTTAATAAAGTGGAAAAGCATTTACAAGATGACCCAAGTGGATTTTTAATTTATCGACCCTCAAAACATGTGTTATAGCAGTGGCTTGAATACAGCAAGAGCTGATGCACAAAACACTCATGCAAATAATCCCCTTGAATTCAATGAAACTGTCAATGGTATAAAAGCTAAGCCTGTGCATAAGTGTTTACAGGATGATGGCCAACATCATTGTGAACTGGCTGCTCTGCTCCATCAAAAAAAACCCAATGGCACTGACACCTTAGTTTGGTTGTAAAATCATCGTAAAGTTCAAAACTTCAAGCAAAGAGATGAGCAGAAATAGCATGTTTCTTTCAATAGTTTCACACATGTGCTTTCTTCTCGGGCTTGATTTTGAACCTCCAAATTGAATTTAGACTTACTGAAGAATTCAGCAGGTTACATAACACTAATATTTTATAGATAAAGGTACTACAGTAACATGTCTGTCAACATAAATATGTTTTGAAGATAAAAGAGCAGTCTTCCTTTTAAGCCAAGAGACCAGTTTCTTAATGCCACCAGCTTTAGCTGTGTGATGAGCATGGCTGCTGTGTCATTGAAATGAATGTGTATATACACCATCCAGGAAAGCATTGCATTTTATTATTCCAATCATAAATCTTTCCTTTGTGACGAATTCATGCATTTGCTAGAATCAAACGATTAGACAGTACCAAAAGTGACATGCTGTTTATAGTATGAACTTCTGGACCACTTTTGTTGTTCAGTCTGAAAAATCAAACATTTCCTCTTTTACTACAAAGCAAATATAAAAGCAGTACTTTTAGACTGAAAAATACAATCAATGTAATTAACCTTCAGTGTTATTAAATAAGTGTTTAGATAGTCCGATTCTTTATATCTGTTTATAAACATTTTGCTTCATTATATTTCATTTCACACTTTAGTGATCTGAGTTTCTTTTTTTAAAAGCTAATTTTCATTCAATTTTCCCAAAGAGAAGTGATTTAAGACAATACCCAGCAATATGATGCAAGTAAACTAAGAACCTGATATTGTCATTGCATCTACATGGACTGATCTCTTTGTTCATTACAAAGTTAGTTTACATGCAAATTAATTAGCATTCATAGGACAAGAAGCTTGAATAGCTCAACAGAGCTAGTAATGGGGAAAAAAGTGTGTTATCTTGTGTTAGACTGGTTAGCTTAGTATAAACAACCTAACCAGCACTCACAATGTGTGTAAATTGTGATTTAAATTCTGTTAATTGAAAAAATCTAACCTGTCCTTCTGCCTAAGTCTGTGTTTTGTTGAGGAAGTTCATTACTTAAGCTGTAGTAGCTGTGTATTCTACTTCCTCTTTTGTTTTCTTAAAGAAAGTGAAAGCATTTAGTGTTTTAATGTGTTAAAATAACATCCAAGGCCACCATTAAAGAAGGTGTATTGTCAAGTATATATTCATACATTTGCTGCTTTTAGTCTTGACTCAGTACATTTTGCTACAAAGGTGAGGCTGTTTCCCACAGTTGCATCTGCTTAATTAAAGAAGTGCCCTGAGCTCATTTAACACTAGGACTGCTAATTTGTGTGGACAGTCCTAATCCATTTTGAACCATGTATGGTACCGTTTTACCTCCTTTTTTAAGTCTTTGTCTACAAACTGATATGCATCTGTTATTTTTATTCTCATTTAATCAATGGTCTCTTACTATTGACTTATTTCACAGGCTAGACTGATACACATCCATCTTCAATCAGTGTAAGAATGCCTGTAGGAGTCAATCTGAAAACTTTTGTCTGTAGCAGCACAGGTGAAGGAACTAGAAAGCAGGATTACAACTGTCCTGGCACCACAATCCACGTGGTGCCATTGACACAGCCTTCCACCTGAAGTTCCTGAGAGCTGGGCCCTGAATGTGTGTGTTCTGAAGCACTCACAACACTTGTCTGCCAGCCCTATGGACTTCTTGGCCAATGCTTCTGCTAATACCTACAGAAGGCTAAAAATCTACAGCACTTTGCTGGAAAGTTTGGGAAGAGGTCATCAAGAGAGTCAGGTGTGCTTAGAATGCCCAAATGCTTTATGGATCTCAGGGTTCATTGGGAATTCTCTGCAGTTTTTATGAGGCTTAGCTCCAGAGAGTTTGTCAGTGCTCAGCAACTCAAAGTATCACCAACAGATGTGGGCAATGCAGTCCCAGAAGTGGGAGAAATTGCCCAGAGTATGTGTAGGGCAGGGTTAGGCTGTTCCACTTCTCCAAAACATGAAATTAAATTAATCATAGTAAGATCACCATCCTCAGTTATGAGTGGAGGCAGAACATGGTAAATTAGCAGCCTTATAAGCAATTTTTAAATAGAACAAAAAAGTTAATTGGAATGCAGCAGGGGTCTTTCTTTCTCCACCTATGTATTCTCACCATATTTTCAGGAAAAACAAATACAGTGCAATCACCTAGAGCAAGAGTTGGCAGCTTTTCAGCAGTGGTGAAACAAGGTTGTATTTTTCTTTCCCAGATTACAGATTAAGTCCCTTGGAAGAAACAACTTGAATTGCAAAGTGTGTTTGATCAGCTAAAACAGTGAAATACTGCTTTGGCAGAAGGCAGAGGTTTCTGTTTTCTGCTGGGCTTACAAATGTGAGTGTGAGACTCATGACTTTGAAGCTGCAGCTTCTCCCTAATGTCTTTCTTACTTAATGATGTTCAAAAGTCTCTCCGTCGCTTTCTTTGGAAGGTTGTAGAGTTACAGCACTGCACTGCATTAATCATTGCCCTAGAAGAACGTGGCAGATTTTTTTCATTATTATAGCCTATTTGATTTTTTTAAATATTTCTATAACAGAAGGATAAAGGTATGTCAAAATGTACACCAAATCTAGAGATCTCACCACAGAGAGGTGTTGACAGCACTTTTTTTTTCAAGAATAAAAGTGCTGAGACCTCACATTTTCTTAGTGTGTTTGCTCGTAGTTCTTAACTATTACACTGAAATCAAGCACAAAATATTTAGATTTGTGCATATTTGGTTAGTTAGTTTGACTTTTGCAAATTAGTTTCCAGTTGTATTTAGGAAAGGTAAGGGAAGGATCAGCTGTTTCCATGGCACTGTCCTTATCTATCCTTTCACTCCTACAGGGGATTTCCAGGGATGGCTGCTGGCAAGGGAAGCCCTAGAAGTGCAGCTCAATTACTATTTTAGCGTTAAAATGCATCACAAGGTATCCACACAGATGGCTTCTCATCTGCTGGATTTGTAGTTTCCAGGAGGGAATATTGGGAGCAGAAGTATCTTTATCTCAGTCTTTCATATTTTTACTACCAGGGAACCCTTTCTCAGCCTTCTGCTCCAGTGCCTTCAGTGTCTGATTTAGTGCTAATTATAACAGAGTATCAGGGGGAAAAAAATACCAAATTTAAAAAGAAGTCTGCCAATTCTGGAAAGTAATATGACCCCAAAGAGGAGATAAAATGTAGCATTTTCCCAAAATAAGATGCTTCACATTGCTGTATAGCAACTAAGAAGTCTGCCAGAGTGCTAGTAAATGAGAGGATAAATCAAGAATTAGAGATAGCAGTTTCAAGTGTCTGTTCAGACAGAGAAGAATAGTGATGCAGATGGAAATATGTTTTCCAGGGGAGAGAAGCATTAGAGACACAAGCCAGTGCCAGAGTAGGTGCTGATTGACATTCCTGAACAATATTATCCCCAAAGAGATGGGAGTTATGGCAGTGGGGAAAGAGAAACCCTTCTTATGTTAGTTCTCAAGATTGCAGTCAGCTGGTGGTCATTGGAGAGCTGCCTGGTCAGAAGTGCTGTTTCTCTTTTGAAACAATTGAATCATGGAATCATAGAATTGCTTAAGTTGGAAAATACCTTTAAGATCAGAAAGTCTGATTGTTAACCCAGTACTTCCAGGTTCATCTCTAACCTGTGTCCCCAAGTGCCACCTTCTCACATTCTTTGGACACTTCCATGGACAATAATGCCATCATTTTCCCTGGGCAATGCCTGACTGGATTTTCAGCAAAGAAATTTTTCATAATACCCCATCTAAACCTCCCTTGTTGCAACTCAAGGCCATTTCCTCTTGTGCTGGTGCATGTTACTTGGGAGAAGAGACCAATCCCCATCTGGCTACAAACTCCTTCCAGGCAGTTGTAGAGAGGAGTGAGGTCTTCTTAAGCTGCCTTTTATCCAGGTTAAACAACCCCAGCTCTATCAACTGCTGCTTATCAGACTTGTGCTCCAAACCCTCCACCAGCTCTGTTGCCCGTCTCTAGACATGCTCTAGAGCCTTAAGGTCCTTCTTGCAGTGAGGGGCCAAGAACTGAGCACAGGATTCAGGGTGTGTCTTCACCAGTGCCAAATACAGGGGACAATCACTGCCCTGGTCCCACTGGCCTCATTATTGCTGATACAGGCCAGGATGCCACTGGCCTTCTTGGCCATCCAGGCACACACTGGCTCATGTTCAGCCAGCTCTTGATCCAGGACCTTTTCTGATGACCAGTTTTCCAGCCACTCTGCTCCCAGCCCGTAGCACTGCATGGGGTTGTTGTGACCCAGGTGCAGGACCCGGCATTTTGCTTTGTTGAATCTCCTACAACTGGCCTTGGCCCATTGATCCAGCTTGTCCAGATCCCTCTGCAGAGCCTTCCTGCCCTCCAGCAGATCAGTACTCCCACCCAACTCTGTCATCTGTAAACTTACTGCAAGTACATTGAATTCCCTCTTTCAGACCATTAATAAAGATTTTAAACAGAACTGGCTCCAGTACTGAGGCCTAAGGAACATCATTTGTGATCATGTCAAAAGACAGGCAATGTTTTATTTCAGGTGTTGGGGTCTCCTTGGCATGACTTTTCCATGTGACTAACTGTTGTAGTTACAATGAACATGAGCCACATAGGACATTCTCTCCATCAAGCTGCACTGTCTATTGAAAGAAACATAAACTTAAGTGTTAAGGATGATTATAATTAAAATTAAGCTGGGAATAAAGAGTTAATGCCACAGTTTTTTCAAAAATGATGGGCAAATATATAACCAGCAGCCTGAGGAAAGCCATCACAGTATATAAGGCAAAAGAATGATTCGTTTCCCTTATGACAGGTCTTGACTGGGGAAGGGAACAGCCTGGGGGGCTGGAAAGTGCTGAATTCTAGTTCTTGCTTTTTGACAGTTTTTCAAGATTGACAGTCAGGCCTATTTCCAAAAATGTGCTCTCCTCTAAATAAGTGTTAATGAGTACAACAAATGAACTCTCACTACAGCAGCTGATGATAGTCTGCCATCCCACCAGAAGCCAGAGGACTCCAGTATCACTGTCCCACTGGGCAGCACGATGAGCCCATGACCCCTGCCCTGTTCAGGTGAGCTGTGAGCATGAAGCTACAGAAGACCCCAAGGGACTGCTGCCTGTTGCTTACCTCCTTAACCAATTCAACCAGAAACATCTTGCTAGGCTAATGAGAGAAGGAATTTCCTGCATCAAAGCTGATCTCTGTCTGCAACCAGCACATTGAATTGTATTGTGTTCTGCTCTGGCTTACATAAACCCAAACCCTGGCATTTCTGGGAAACTCCAGTAGTCATTACCACCACAGGACTGTGACTGAGCTTTTCCAGCTGGGCAACATACTGTGTCATGGATTATAGTGTTCTCTAATGGAGCAACAGCAGCTACTTTTGACCTCTTATTCACCTTTGTTACACTGCTCAACAAGATATATAAATATGTGCACATTGCATCTCAGAACCCTCCAAAAGTTTCCTAGGTCTGAATTTTGCTGTGGTTGATTGGATGCTGGTGTTTTATAAATCTGTCCCAGATACCTTGGATATTACCCACCATGATTCCCTATTCTGGTCCCATTCAGGACCATAAATTCGGACTTTCATTTACCATGAAGCCAAGCTATTTGTGAAATCTCATGATACAGAAATTCAGCTGTAAATATTGCATGCACAAATATTTGAACCTCTCACACTTCTTCCCATTCCAATCCTGCTCATCATTTTCAGTAGTCTTAGAGGAAGAGCTGCTCACACCTGAGAGCAAGAGTTGTTCTGCACATGGAGATCAACTAATCAAGGCAGTTTGCTGCTTCCTCAGTCAGATGTGTCTCAGCAGAAGTAAGCAGAATTTTTAATTCAGTGGCCTGCCATGCTCCCATCACCACCAGCAGAGCCCAGGGTTCATATTGCAGCCATGCTCCTTGCCTAGCTCTGCTTCTTGCTTGGGTTGGCACTGAAGAAAGTGGCAGCATCTTCACAGAAGAAGATACAAAGAGGTCTTCTCTTTCTCCCCCTCCTCCCTCCTCCTCTCCTTCTCTTTCTCTCTCTCTCAATTTATCTCTTTCTCTCATCTTGCTGTCTTTTAGAGATCACATGCACAGTGACATAAATATTCTTGCAGTAAGCAGCAAATCCTGCTAGTACAAGAGACTGACCTCACTTCAGCTGTGATTCTTGTGCAAATAAACTTCTGTGCCTGTTGGGAACCCCTACAGATTTTGGTACAGGCCTGAAACACATGGCTCATATTGTGTAAAACTTATGGTTATGATATCTGCATCCAGGATGTTTCCTGCTTCACTGTGGATTGGGATAGCTAGAAATGGAAATATCAAAGCCCATTTCTGCAGCAGTTTCTCAGGTGGTGCCTGCCTGGGCACAGGGATAGGTACACATGCTTTCCCTTCTGACCAAGCAATGGAGCAAGGCTGGTTCCCACTGGTAACTGAAGGGATACAGTATCACATCCTGGCAGGAGCCGTGTAGCTCATATACACAAATATATTTTACTTTTTAAATTTTCTTTTGATGTTAAGTCAGGTGAACTTGAAAGCTAGGGATACATTTCATCTCACCACCTTTAGCTGTCTGAGAAGGAAGTGCCTGATCCAAGCCATTAATCCAGTGTACTGCAAATCAGTGGGGAGAGAGGGGAATTTTTACTCCTTCTGCTGCCTTCTGAGGGTGGGTCTCCCTGCTGGGATCTGGCATAGGTGGGACATGGGGCACTTGGATGGCTGGTGCTAGCTGGGAGAAATTGTACAGTCTGTTTCCTCAAATTAAAAGCCTAAATTACTTTTTCTGCATACTCAGGAAGTGTTTCCTGAAAAATAAATTTGTGCACGAATATAAAGATCTGTTGCTCAGGCCTGGGTTAGGAAGGTATGCACAAAGGTCTGTCTTTTGTACACATGGTAAAATATATGGTGAAATATATTGGCATAAGAAAATCAGAAATGATTGAATTTAGTAGAAAGATCCTAGATATAAAATAATGTAATCCTGATGTGTATTCCTGAAAAAAAAAACCAAACAAAAACCTCAAAAGCTCAAAAGGATCCTGCCTTTTTCAGGGCTGGAAAATTCAACTGCAGGAAAACAATTTCTTAACATGAAATTGTTATTAACTTCTTAAAATGTAGGCATCAACACTAACATCCACTGTTTTCATTTTGATTCAGTTATGTCTGGTTTTTTACTATGAAGGCATATTTATTTTAAATTACAAGCTCCAGAGATCAAGGTTCTAGTGTTATAAATACATAGCTGGACAATCTTTCCTGAGTGCTTACTGTCAAAACAGACAAGACAGAAATGGAGGAGATGATGAAAAAGAACTGAAGTGCCTTGCTAAAAGTCACGTAACAATATCCTCTATCAAGCTCCAATGAGGAGGTAAAGCTGCTCACTGGGACTTCAAATGGACTGAATTACCCTACAGTTAGTTTGGCCTTTCCAGTTCAAGTGTTCCCTTGGGTAAAGACAGTATGACAAATCACAGTTATATTCAAACATGGAATACCATGGGCAAGAATTTTATTCTTTTTAGTATTGTTAGAATGGCAAAAGATACAAGAAGATTTTGTGAGGAATAGTTATGGTTGCCACATCCTTGTTAGCAATCTGTACTAGCACCCAGGTAAACTACTAGCCAAAGGCTGATGAGTATGATTTTTTTTTAAGTGTACAAATATGAGATAATCTGAGATATCTTCAGTGGACTAGATATACACTGGCTCTATGCCATATTCCCCACTCAGCCTCCAGTGTTTCTTTATTGAGGACATTTATGGACATTTCTCATGCTCAACCAGTAAAAGGATAGTTGGTACTCTGAGCCCTGAAAACAATTGAGGTTTGGTCAGAAAATAAATCTGACTTCATCATTCCCAATACTGTTTCTCAAAGAAAGTGGTCTTTCTTCTGTTGGTTTATATTTGCTTAGAAAAATGTAAATGGAATAATTTTGTGGCAGCAGGCTTTGTGCCAAATCAAGAGCCCAGCTTCATGCCAGACCATGTACTGTTCATCCTTCAGCCATTGACATAAAATCAGGAAAAGCTTAGAACTGGCTCTGTGTGGGTCAGCAAGCCCATTCTGGGGGGACCAGAGTGTGCAGTGATCCAGCCATGTGTAGATCCAGCATGAGCATCATGGCATCACAGCCTGAGGGTAGATAGCCATATCTCGGGCTGCTTTTTTTATCCCACAGTTAGTCACATTGCAAACTGACAAAAGGCTGCTTAGCCCAGGAACCCTAATAATCAGATCTCTGTGCTCATCTAACAAAGTTGTGTTGTTTTCAGGGAGGATGAGCAGTGGGAGAGGCCTCACATCTGTCTGCAAAACATCAACTGGACCTACCCTGAGAGCACTGCCTTGCATTGCTCTGCTGTGCAGGGAGGCACCAGGAACTTTGGCCTTTGTGCTTCTTCCCCCTTTTCTTGGGTGAAACTCATGAGTAGGCCATCATAGCAACCTCTGGGGTACTTGAGGTGGCATTGCTCTCTCCTCTGGTGCAGATGTGGATTTTGCTGTCCCATCAACCACTCAAGCAGTATCTGGAGCCATCACTTCCAGTTGTTGAACCAACAAAGCAAAAAAAGGGAGTGAATTGTGGGACATTCATACCAAAATTGTCTGGATCTGAACTGAAACTTAAACACCGATTGCTAGGCATTAGTCTCTGCTGGCTTATCTCTTCATGAGTGTATTCACATTTACCTAAGGAGTTTTATAGACACCCTTGCAATTCCCATTGGCCTTCATAAGCAGGATTTGGGAAGACAAGATTCAATACTATTATAGGTATGATCATTGCTACAGTTGCTCATTACCTGTGGAAGATTTGTGTTTAACAGAGCCCAGGTTGCAGTGTGTTAGGTCAGGACCTGCCCTGAAAGGTTCCCTGGACAGCACTCAGCTGCTGTGGAGCCAGGGTTATCATTTTTCAGCAAAGCCTGGGGCAGATCACTTGAGCCCTGCCCCCAGAAGCAGCCTGTTCTCTCTGTGTTTCTCCACATGGCTGCTCTGTTGCAAGTGTCCATGCTCAACTTTTCCATTCATTATCTGTTGCAATTGCAAATAAAATAAATGCATGATTCGATGACATTTTCAGTAGTTATCAGCAAATAAATATCTTCAGTCTAGTGTCAAGTGACTTCTGTGTCTTAGCCTCACAGTAGTTTCCGTAGAAGATGTTCCTGATACTATAGATAAAATTATGTTGGAGGAAGGAGTTAACCCTAGTCATAAAAATGTATCTTTACATTTTTTTACCACCACTGAACATTTTCATAAGTTTAATCATGTCTAATGCATTAAAAATTTATCATTTGTAACATAAAATTAAAATCCCTGTGGTATAATATATCAATAATTTGTACAAACTCATCTGGAAAAGTGCAAACAGTGATGTTTTTGTTTGCAATGTTATCAAATATTTTGCATTTTATCACAGTTTGGGGAAAAGAAAAGCTATTGAATTACTTTAGAATAATTGCTCATTTGTATCCTCCAAACTGGGCAAACAGTCTTTCACTTCTTTTACAAGAGCATTGAGGCTTTACCCACCCACAGAAAGGAACATAGATAACTAAGAATCATGTGTTAAGGGCTATGTCACATGCATGTGTGTTGTGTGTGTGAATACTGCACTGTTACAGTTCTCTGGAGAGAAACAAAGAATTTGTGGATCCTACTTTCTAAACCCATCTCCTGGGATGGAAATAAAAGCTCACTAGTAGTCCTTGATGCTGCCTATCACATTACTTTCTTTTTCTTTTGGGTTTCTTGAGACAAAGAGATGCTTAGTTATAATTTCCACACAAACATTCCCTCCCTGAAATTCTGGTATAACAATTAACTGGAAAAAATTGGTAAAATCAAAATATTTTTTAAATGCATTCTGATTTCTCTTGTCCGCAAGATGTAGCTGGCATTTGCACTCATTGGCCAACAGACATACTTCTCAAGTGCAAGTTCTTGTTTATTTTAGACTGTGAACTTTTCCAGAGGGGATATACCCTGATTATTGTATGTCAGTGGTGGAAGTATTGAAACACTACTTTTACACCAAACTAAAATTGCCAGAAAAATGAAATCCACTTCACATACAGAAGGAACCAAAGTGCCATAACACAACAAAAATGTCAGAGATATTCACCTCCCTACATCAGTTCTACTGTAGATATATTGAAATTTTGTTTATAGCTTACATATAAAAATATTTTCCTGTTTACCTCCTCAAAGGAGTGACCCGAAGTGATATTCTTTTCACATCTTATAAAAGAAACATTTTTCATCTGTTGGTTCTCTCTAAATCATATATTCAACATTGAGTTATTCTAAATCTACCTTTCAAAATGAAATTCTGATCTTGCATGAAATGCCTGCAGAGTGTCATAAGCTGACACAAAAGTCCATGCTGGACATCCACTGTGTGTCCAGGTTGTGTCTGGGTGCTGTGTGGCAGCACTGACCTGTGTAGCTGCCAGCCTCTCCTGGGCTGGAACCCACAGCATATATATATATACACATTTTTTATATATATATATATATATATATATATATATATATACATCTCTATATCATGATCTCCTAACTGTGAGTGGGATGTAGCTGTGGTGAGCAGCACTGGAGCAGTAATAACCACTGAATACACCGTATTAGTTTGGTTTGTGTTGTCCCTGAATCCAAATCTTGTGGATACACTAATTCTGAATTAAATATGTTCAACTGAATTTTATTTTAAGCAGCATAAGAAATTTAGCATATAAAACTCTGCTTGATTTCCCCACTGCATTTTAGTGTTATTTGGGATTTAGGTCAGTAAATTTGTATTGTTCATGACACCATTTGTCATACTGCCTCCCCCTACTTCTGGGATTCCCTTCTAGGTTACTCTCTTTATCTCATCAGGGACTCTTTCTTTCTCTCTCCCTCTGGCTTTTGACGATTTCTTCAGCTCCATTTGGCTCATCAGTGGAAAAGGGCATTCTTGCCCATAAACCTCTGTCTTTTAGACTGTTCTCAATGTTTCAAATTTTGGCAAGCATTTTGCTAGCCGGATGCTTTCTTGGACCTTTGTTTTGTGTTCCCTGCTTGATATATTCTGCATTCTACACTTGCCTCCATCCAGCACTTTCTTTAGCATCCCATTTCTCTTCTCAGTGTGAAGTCTGAATGACCTTTTTAGCTCCTATTTACTCTTTTGCATGACAGGATTTTTATAAGCCTTTAGCTATGATGCTGCTGTCAGAGGGAAGGTGTAGTACACAGATTTCTTCAGTGCCATCAGAGCACACTGATATGTCAGGGATTGTACTCCTCCCCCACCATGCCAAAACAGGCTTTGGCATCTGGGAACCCCACCTTGGAGTCAACTGCTTTTTTCCAACAATGACACATCATGGAGGATCACCTCCAAGGCCAAGGATGTGGCAACCATGACTATTGATCAGGAAATGTCTCCCTGTGGAAGGCAACGATGGCCAGAGTGCAGCTTCAGGCCCACCGGGTGCTGCCTGTCATGTACTCCAGCTCTCCCCAGCCTTGGCCTTGCTTACAGTCATGCTTTGGTGTCACACATGAAATTGCATCATAGAAGTGAGAAGGATTGCAGCTAAAAAAGTGCTTGGATTAGAAAAAAGTCTGGCATTGCTGTTAGTAGCTACACACACGAGTCTGGCAACCCAGGACGTGCAATACTTAGAGGAGCACAATTCTCTGCAAATTATTCACCCCTTTAGCCACTCCTCTTGCAAAAGGAGACTGAAAAAGATAGACTAATAAAAACATAATCCACAGTAGGTGGCTCCTTTACTTCTTTCTGTCTGAAAGGACTGTGACAGGAGTATTGGGTCTAAGTAACTGCAGCCTTGCTCAATAACATAACAGTTTTTTCCTGGAAATGCATTTTATGCACCTCAGTTTCAAGCTCCAGTGACCCTCCTAGCCAGATGGAAATATAGCATTCATGTTTAAAAGGTAGATAAAAGATTTTGCTTTCCTGAAACATCCTTCTAATTATGAAAAAACTGGGTAACATTTTTCCTTGAAAGATGTGTTTATGTAGATATTTTGGTTTGAAAGAAGAAAAATGTTCAAAAACCTGACTAAAATTCAGACACCAATCATGCTAGTCATCTTCTAGTGTGAAGAATTCAAATAGGATTTCTAATCTGATGACTCTAAAATGCAAATAATCTGACAGCCTGAAAACCCTCCCACAAACAAAACCCCTGCCCAAACCTTCCTTGCAAATAATTGTTCCCTCTTTGTTCATTTAAAAACTCAATCTAGTTGTTTCTCACATGCAGCCACTAAACTCCTATTTAAAATTTTTGGGATAATCTGCTTCTGGCCTGGAGTGACACAAACATGCTCCTCTGTCAATGTGGCCCACCCGTTACTAACCTCAGTCTAAAATCTTTAGCCAAGCTCATTGGCACCAACAAGTTGCAGGTGTGATGCTGCTGACCCCGGTGCTGCTGCTCCTGGGATGAAGTCAGCCAGATCCCTGGCATGGCTGTGCTGCTTTTCATCTGTTCATGTGGCATCCAGCCCACTGGCAAGGGCTTGTGCCAGCCTTAGCCACCGACCAGTGCCATAATGTAGGCACGGATAACTCTGTCCCCATCGCTGCATCCAGGCAGCTGGGCCATGGGGCTCTTTGGGCACACAGCATTGCAGGAGGCCTGGTACCCCACCATAAATAGCAGCTTTTGGGATTACAAAAGCTTTGCTCACTCTCCTGGGTTTCTTTCCTGCACTGTTACCTAGCTAGCTGCTACTGAGCCTTGAAGGAGGCTGGGGGCAGCTGTTGGGAGGGCACTGGTCCCAGCTCTGCAGGTGGCAGCCAGTGGAGCCAGGGCCACATCCCACTGGTATGCCAAGGCCTGTTGCCACCACAGGGCAACGTGGCAAGCTGGTATGTTACACTGCTTCCTCAGGAACCTGTCAGTGTGAAATACAGGAGTGTTTGCTAGATTGATCCTTTAAAAGCAGCAGGAAGCTTTGAGATGTTATAGGTAGAAAAAGGCTACAATAACCCCTTTCTCTTTTATAAAACCAGCTTTAAACATTATTGCTGTGTGTAAAGCTGGTTTTATAAAAGAGAAAGGGGTTATTGTAGCCTTGCAGTCCATGAAAAACCTGAAAAAGGCCATAAGGTCTTGACAACCATTTTGCATCC
Source organism: Agelaius tricolor (assembly GCF_023055355.1). Classification (NCBI taxonomy): domain Eukaryota; kingdom Metazoa; phylum Chordata; class Aves; order Passeriformes; family Icteridae; genus Agelaius; species Agelaius tricolor. The sequence goes on from NW_027269263.1 coordinate 35,035,027, forward strand.
TGCAGCTGTTCAGACCCACCTCTTCAGAAACATAAAAACACACCAGTAAATGCTTCACTGTGTCCCTCCTCTAACTGAAAACAAGTTCTTTAACAACTAAATATCTTCTAAATGTCTTCTGTATCTTCTAGCAAGATACAGAAAATTCAAATGTAAGAGTGTTGTACTGGAAGATGCATAAGATGTATCTGTATATTTTTTCAGACATTCAGTAAAACTGTTAAGAGCAGTCCAAGTGACGCAGACTTACCCATCTTGCATTGATGGATAATCAACGTAAGTGCACATGTTTGTTTTCTGAAATGTTTTTATCCTGTGTTGTCAGTACTTGGAAATAACTTGCAAAATAGAGCTTGAGAATGTTAGATTGGTTTTTAATTGGTTCAGAAACAGGATAATGGCCAGCTCGTCTGATAACTGATTTGCAATGAATAATTTAGTTTTAATCAGCTGAAGTTTTAATATATTATATCTTTCACTAATCAATCTCACTTAGCATATGGGGAATCAAGATAAATTCATCCTTTTGATTAGAAAATCAAAAGCCTTTATATGCATATTGGTTGATGACAGGTCTCATAAAAGCACACCACCAAACTGCTGATGTTTCAGGAATTCTGTCTCATATAGTGCAATTCGTTGATTATGCAAGGTGTTTTTAATCAGGAGATTAAATTCCTCAAAGATGCCTGATGCCAGCACAGCAGCACCTCTGGTCATGCTCTTTGACTCTTTAGACATCGGTGTTCCCGGCTCTGTGGCACCCAGGACGGGGTTTGGCAAAGGTCATACAGCAACTTATGGCAGGCTCTCATTTCTCAGGTGCCCCTAAAGGATTTGGTGCCTTTTCAAACAAGGAGATTTAAGATCTTCAGGGGAACATGATCCACGTCTGGTAGGAGATGCAGAAGCAAAAACTTTTATGGCAATTTTACTACTAGAAATACCAGCTTTTAGAGAAGCATCTTTCCCTTAACAATGTGCTACTGTATCTTGTGTTTTCTGAGTAGCCAGACTAGAGAGAGTGGGGCAATTGTTAAAAACATTAGCACAGGAAACAAATCACCCACTTATATGAAAAATTATTTTAAATTGTTTAAAAAAATAAATGAAACATTACATTTAAAAGTAACATTAAAAACATTAAAAAGTAAAATTCAAAACCTTGAGCTAAATGGAAAAAAGTGAGAGATTGTTTATTGTGTTAGGTCCTCCCTCAAGGAGTATGTATTATTTAGGAGTAGCTTCTTTGGGGCACATTTTGCTTCCTGTAATGGCTCAGCCTTTTTAATTTCCAGTTTACTTTGTAAGTGAACCAATTCTTTCTTGTAGTAATCCTTTAATAGATTTACAGAAAAAAAAAAAAAAAGGAAAAAGAAAAGGCAACATTTTACAATTTTTGTCCAGTTGTGGATCATTGTTTGATATCCATAGTCTAAAGTGTATGATGATTTATCATAAGTAATATTTATAATTATACTGATAGTGGCTGCAGTGTACTGAAAATGCTGTCCTGGGTTTTCATTGCTTGAGAACCTGAGCAGTTGTTCATCCTCATCAAAAAGAAAAAAAAAGAAAAAAAAAAGGAAGAAGAGTAAAAAGGACTACAGATGTCAAACTCCAGAGTAACAGCTGAGCAGTCTCCATGATAATTTCCCCTCATGGTGATGACATCTCTTGCTTTCACCGTCCCAAGGAATCAGAAGTAAGATGAGGTCACTTCAGCTTACATGGGAGACCTAAATTGCTGGAGCAGAGGTGTTGTGAGCAGCAATGCAGGTGACTCATTATGTGACACATTTCCTTCTGAGTCACTGCAGAATCAATGCCCTGCCAGGATGCTGAGAGGCATCAACAGGAGCTGTCTCCGTCTCCTGCAACCAACAAAAAGTCACTTGTTGACAGCGAGGTTCTTCAGCACTCACTGGCTGACCAAGAGAGAAAACAGAGGGGAGTTGCAAAATTTCTCTCTAACAGGAGCACCCCTCTCAGAACAGACTGTCTTTATTCTCTGCACTGTGCTTAGGTCCCTGGGGCTCCCTGGTGTTGGCAGCTCACAGCAGGGGCTTGTAGTCAACACCCATTGTGCAATAACCTGGGGATATGCAGTAGGCATCTTCCATCAGGATTAAATCCTGGCATCTGCTGAATTTTGCTCTGAGTTTTTTCAGTATTGAAGCTCTGACATTTAGTTATATTATGTCATAGATCTAATATAGCTAAATATATCTGTTAAATATTTAATAATGGCAAGGGCAGTGCAATTCACTGGTATGAACAAAAAAGGGCTGTAACTCAGACCTCTGTACACAAGAAGAATCTTCCCAGGTCTAAAAAAATAAAATTCCACAGTACACTTCTTTGATGATAAAAACACTGAAATAGCTATTTACTGGTAGCCAAAAATACTCAATGATGCACAAAAATATATATTTAAATTAATAGTTAAAGCAAATTTTGTCAGGCAACAAAAAAATCAGTGTTTTAGTAAATACCTATCTTAGTAGTGTTTTAAGCATGATGCTCCAAAATCTGGTACAAGGAAATGCTTGCAGAAAGAAGTGATATTTTTGTTAAATATCTGCAAAAACTAGGATAAACTTTTAAGCACACAGTATCTCCCATCAGCTCTGGCAAAAAGGGGTCAAAAACCACAGGCTAGAAATCTGGTTTTTTTAATACAATATTGTTAGAGTGAGATAAGACCTGTTTGTCTGACAGTATGTTCATTTAATTCAGCTAATTTGATAAATGTGTTATCCCTACCTATACACTTCATAGTAAGAAGTGAAATGGAAGCCATTGCACATCTCATTGTTTATTTTAAGGGCAATAAAATAAGATCACATGGCTTACACTGATAAACTTGCCTTTCTTGACAGTCTTTAACTATGTCATGATGTCTTCATGATAAAATTCACTGTACTATATTTAAAATGAAAGTAAACACGAGCATCCTGTCTGCAGAATTAAGCAGGAATTTGATGCTGCTTAGACAATGCTTTGTTTTGTAGGTGGATAGGTGACAATAAGAACATGAACTGTGAGCTCTGTACTTTAAACTTATCTCTTAAATAGTGAGAATTAATAGGAGTATATCAGGTAATGCAGTTTCCTTATGTGAAAGATGTTTTTGCATTTTAAAGGTGTATTACTTCACATTACTATGTGTCTGAACTCAGCAGATTAGGGCCCATGAAGAATCTCAGAAAAAGCAGGTAGTTTCAGCTATTCAGTGGAGATATTCTGGTACAGTCAGTGAGCTAGTAATCAATATTAAAAAAAATTACATGATGAGATCTTATTTAAGACTTTTATTTCATCTCCTATTTTGTTTAAATTGAAACACTCCTGAAAAATATTTATATTTTAATATATAAACTGAACTGAATACAGTTCAGCCAAAATGCTTTTGAACAGCTTTCACAGGCTATGCAAAAAAAAAAAAATTTAGAGAAATCACCAATTTCAGCATGAGGAACAGCTTGCCTTTTTATTCAGTAATCAAGAAACACAGATAAGCTGCACACAATATAACCTGAAACTGTGACATAATTCCCTGTTGTATTACCTTTGAAGTATTCAGTAAATGATTATATCTTTTTTTTTCTTTTCAGTAAGATGAAAGTAAAAATTTTTCTAAAATGGGAAATCCCCTGTAGGTGGCAATTTGGACTTCATTCACTCCTTAAGTAATTGCTTTCAACTTCTGAGGACTCAGTTTCAGTAACAATTAATGCCCTGCACTCGTAAAAGGACTTGATGATGTTGACACGCATCACTGACTAAACAGACCGATGTGTCAAACGCACAAGAAGGTGTTTTGCAGGTGCCAATTATTCCTGGTAGTGGTGAGCGAAGCGCACACCGCAGTAAATCGCACGGGGGTGTGCTGCGGTGCTGACTGAGCTGCAGAGCACGGCAATCACACGGACTTGGATTTCTGCTCAGCAGCAGCAGCTTCTGAGCCCTCTAGCGGCCCTCTCGCTATTGTACTGGCCACCAGCGATGCCATCCGTGTGCGCAGATGGCTCCTCACCGTGAGCTGGGCGAACCAAAGCTGTGTCCTTCTTGTGACACGGTGCACGTGCTGCCGGCGCTTCCCCGAGCATCCCTCCCGACAGCCTGGCAGGGCGCACCGACGGATGCTGCTGTGCCCCATCACAGCTACCGCTGTCCTCCACGGGCTTCCAGGTCTGTCAGCAGCTCGGGGCGTGTTCTTCCTCAAATCACGGTGGGCATTCATGCTGAGCAGGCATCCAAGTGGCCTCGCTGCCTCCTTCCACACTGCTTTCCCTCCCAGGAGGAAGGTGGGAGGGACATACATTGGTGATAGCAGGAGATGAGGCTGGAAGTATGAGAGAAAACCAGGGTGGCTTTTGGGCTTTCCAGCTTGGTTCTAAATTTGAACCAACATGACCACAGCCTCTAGCAGCTGAATCATGTCAACTGCCTCAAAACAACTCATTTGTCTGTCCTTAATCATTTCTGGGCAAATGATTAGCTCTTTTTCCTGTTCCTTGGGCATCTTGAAACTAGAAACTGCCTGAATACTTTTCCCCATGTGTGTAAAACAATTTCTGAGACTCCCTACCCTATAGTTTATAAATAATCCCAGTCCCCTGTGATTACCACATTATAATGGGATGTATTAGTGTGATAATTTCAGGCATCCTGCCAGCACTTTGCATCCCATCACATGGATCTCTTGCAGTGCCTCCTCATGGAAGTTACTACAAAATAAATCTTCGTTCTGCTAATGCCATGACAGCACATGTTAAAGCATGGGAATGACAAATACACACACCTCATCATGCCTCATTTGATAAACATGGTTAAATTTGGCTGTCCCTGGCACAATAGATAGACAGGGACAATCTATTGTCCCTGGCACAATAGATAGGCACAAGAGAGCTTTCTGGCAACACCTTGGTGATATCACAGAAAACCTTTAATGAGCCCACATTCAGGGCATCAGTGCAGGTTCAACAAAGACAGAGCGGAGCTTAAAAATTTGAAAATGGAAAATGTCATCTGTCATGTCAGATTTAAGGGTCTAATTGCCAAGTGAGAACATGGAGCATGGCTGACTGAGCAGTGGTATGACATCCTGGGAGGACACCAGGGGGGATATTCATGGACGCTGCCTCCCCTGCCTGCTGCTGCCTGACCCCACTAGGTCCAGGTGCTTGTGCTGAGCATACTGTGCTGAGTCCTGGGACAAAATGTCCATCCACTTCTGGCCCAGGAAACCCTCCCTGGTCCTCAAAGAGAAAAAAAACATCCACAGTTAATCACTTGCATGGCACAGACCAAGTAAAGCTGTACATTGCCTCTGCAGCTCTGCACACTAAACAGAGAAAATTTTTTTCCCATTAAGGTTTGTAAAAGCAAATGCTACAAGCACTTCATGCTGATTCACACAGCATTTCCAGCAAATATATATAACTAAGCTTTTTGCCTTCCCACTACTTTCACTTTATTCTGTCTTTTTCTATCTTTATAAAGCAGAATTTGAAAGAAAAGAGAGGGGTATTTTTCCCCTCCTCTCCAATTTAAGTCCTATTTTTTCCTAGTAAAAATTTTTGCAATCAATATTTAACCAACCTCTTAATGTTTCTGAAGTTCTCCATGAAGAGAGTAGCAATTCTGCTATTGTAATGTAGTTCAGATAAAGTAGTTCATCCCACAAACAAAACAAAATAGTCACCAATGTTATTGCATTGTAACAGATATGACATGGTGATGTATTTTCCTGAAAATCTGAAAGATCTTTAAAATACTAGATCACATTTTTCAGCTGTGTTGTTGTTAGTATTTTGTAAACTGTAGAAAATTACTTGACTAAGGCACATAAAACTCAAGCATCCAGAGTATCAGTCAAGGGATTTTATTTGATCATGTCTTGCTTAGCTTCAAAATTATTTTCTCCTTCAGTGGACTTTGTGGAAGCAAGAGCTTTATGGTGCAAATCTGTATCTGCATTTGAATTTCACACTAAACACTGCAATTATATACAGTAAAATTAATATTCATAATCTGGTCTCTCCATGGTGAACATGCTCATCTTAAAGTAAACTTTACTATGAGTCACCTGATAAAATTTGTGTACAGGAGTATAGGCTTTCTAGAGTGTCTGGAGTAGTATGTGATTGAGTGCAGCTGATGGGATTGTACCAAAACCAATTAAAGCCTAGGAAATTTTCTGCTGGATTTCATAGAAAATAGCAATGGAACAGTGCTCCAAGTTCAGATGAATGGGGAGACTAAAATTGTGGGATCCAACCAAATAACCTTTGCAGTTGTAAAGACAGAAGTGACTCAAAGATTTTGTCTTCTGAAATGATGAAGTAATTTGTCCTTCCATGGATGGAGCTATATTGTTTTCTACTAGTCCTTTTTAACTCCAATACCTTCTCAGTAGTTGGATGTTTCATGTATTTAGCCTCGAACTCTCACAAAAATGGCAAAAAATAAAACAAAAGTAACCCCCAGCTTCATAGAGATCTCCCACAAATTGTCTTTTCAAGATTATTGCATTAGCACAGCAGATTAGCTTGATGGATTGGTGAAGCAGCATTAGCTAAAATGAGAGTGCATTATATTCAAAGGGACTAACAAACTTAATTCTATCCAGGCCAGGATTACCTGACTGACTAACTGAGTACTTTTGTGCGCTAACAGATAGGATAAAACAGATTGACTCTCTTCTTTGCTCTCCTTGCGTTACTTTGTTAGGAATTACTTCTCCCAGGACTTACACCTACGGTCTTCACTGTTGGCTTGAGGCTCTGTTGGTGAGGTCTCTCACCCCCTGGAGGGGTTTGCCAGCCAGGTCCAGTAGCTGAAGGCTCACCAAAGCAAACAGACACGTTCTAACTACATCTGCAGCCAGCCCCTTGCTGCTAGCACCTGCACAGGGTGCAGTGGCCACTGGCAGGACACCGGGCCAAGAAGGGAAGCACTTCTCCAGGACCTTGCCCGCACATTGGGGCCCTTGCCCTCCTCACTCTGAGCCCATCTCATGGCTTCTGAGCTCCCAGGGGGTATTTGCAGCTTGTACCTGCTTTGCTGAAGGACAGAAACCCCCTTGGGGCCAGGGCCAGGCCATCTCTGGGTGTGTCCTGTCTCTGTCACACCCTGAGGTCAGTGAGCAGCCTCCAGTGCAGACATCCTGCAGTTGCTCTGGGAGGTATTGCACTGCATGGGTAACCTCACATTTACAGTGCAGGAGACAGTCACAGCTTAGCAGGGAAACACTGAGGCTGTGACAAGATGCAAGAGCCAAATCCATCTGGGAAACCGTAAATAACAAGGCAGTCACAGCATGAGTCGCAGGGCTATAGTTTACCCAACCTGTAGCAAAGCAGAAACCACTGTGTGAGTAACATTCCTTTAAAAGACAAACAGACTCCTGACCTTCTCATCACTTTAATTATATGGTGGCAACCAACAGTTAAAACAAACAGCTCTTTTTTTATGTCTGTGTTTGGTTTTTGTTTGGGGTTTGTGTGTGTGTGTGTGCTCATCATTACTACGACCATGCTGTGGAGCCTCATGCATTTCAAAGGCCTTCTCTGCTAATGGAGACTGGAGTGGCCATAGCAAGGCTTCTTTGAAAAAGAAATTCTAGCAGCAAAAATCTTCTGTAGCTTGCTGCTGGCTTCAAACAATCTCCACAGTCTTAAAATGCAAGAGAGGACATGAAAGAGGAAATTCAGGCCACAAGAAGAGGCTAATGGGAGATCAAATTGCATATCCTAAGAAAGTCCTTTATGTGAGGCTGAGGATAAGTGACAAAAGGAGTTTCATTCTCAGGGAGTTTAAATTATTAATATCCTTGTAAAGAGGTCACTGTAAGGTCTTTTCTACTCTCAGAAATAGTAAAAAACATGTCAAATGCAAGAAAGTACTGAAGAGAAAAATAATGATGGCAATCTAAGTGGGATGGCACAGCAAACTCACTGGGAAGGAAGAAAATTCTTCATTAAGAGCTAAGTCTTACGACACCTAAGCATTTTTCTCTGGTACTGTTGTTCATGGACTTTAACTTGCTTTATCAAAGGTTTTTTCCTTGGTTCCCCTATTTTACCAAGGAGGGATCTTACATAAATTGAACAGCTGAAAAGATTTTGAGGAGGTGATCATAGTTTCCTTTACCCACATCTCTGCAGCATGACTCTTAAAAATTGTGGAGGATCACAGACCCCATCTGATTAATTTGTTTTGGAAGAGCATGAGCAGTACTGGTGTAACCAAAATCTCTCCAAGTAACAGTAGAAGAACCTTAAATAATAAGCATAAGTCACAGTTCAGCTTGGCAGCCCACCCCAGGGAATAGGCATTAGGTCTAATTGAGCCATTTGGGGTGGGGGAGAAAAACCAAACCAACAAAAAAAACCCTAACACATGCAATGGCAAAACTAAGAATCTAAGTGAATGTTGAAATCTGACTCTGTTGGTCTATCTGAAAATAGTCTGTCCTACAACAATAATGCTGCTACATTTGTATAACTGACAGCAGCAGGAACATTGAGCAGATTTGAAGTGTGGCTGTTTCTGAGACTATTCAGTGTTCCTATACTTTGGCTGTTCTCCCTTTCTGAGCTGCCTGACAGATCTTTGGGATGTGCAACCTTTGCAAGCAAACCTCAGGCTGGACTGTGCAATAAGGGTGTTGGTCAGGTTCCTGGAGCCAGATCAAAACCACACTGAGCAACAGTGTGTATCCTCCATTACTCATTGTTCAACTTTGCTCAAAAATAGTAGTGATTAGACTTTGCATCAACAGTATTTATGTTTGATCATGCCTTGTCTCTCTTTGCTACTTTTAGTTTCTATCAGGTCAGGTAATGCTTGTGTTCCCACAGCCAGGCTGGAAACATGAACTTTCTGTCATGTGCATGGGTTAACTTACCTCCAGCCTGCAGACATGCCTGGGCAAGGCTGAAGCTGTGCTTCTCCAGGCTCCAGCATTAATTCAGTATTAATGAGTAAAGGATGCCAGGATCCCTGGCTTCTGCAGGCCAGCCTAAAGGACTAAGCACTAGGGAAAGACTTGTGTTCAACCCTGAGAGGTTGTCTCTACAAGCAGTTTGATCAACACATACACTTTTCCAAATGACATTTTGTTCTCATGGACAGTTTGATGTGCTGACAGCCAGCTTTGCCCATCAATAAACCCTGTGTGAGGAGTGCAAGGGTGCTGCCCTGGCAGCCTGCCCAAAGCCCGTTCTGCTGCCATTTGCCCCGAGGAGGAGGTGTGGAAGTTTCCAGGCACTTCATGGTGAGCCTGCAGTGAAGACATCGTGGCACAAGGACTGGGAGACCTGCCAGGGAGCAGGGTGGATGCAGGCAGTGGTTGGAAGCAGGGTGCCAGGGGTGCAAGGGGGAAGTCAGGGAGTAGAGCTACAAGAACAGCTGGAGGCTAAAGAAAGGTATGGTTTCCAGCATCTTGTTGCAAACTTTAAAATGGATAAGGTAAAGCCTAGCCTAGACTAGCCCAGGCAATGCACAGATCACACATGTCCAACGGTTTCTTTACGCCTACTTCTTTGCATCATTGTCATAAGCCAAAAACAAATACAAGCTTTGCATTTCAGAGTTTTAATCTCTGACATGCTCTACGTTGATCTTTCCTATTGGAAGAAACAACCTCATCTCCTGTGAGTTTGTCTTCAGAAGTCTCCCTTTTAAAACGGAGAGGAAGTTCGCATACAGAATTATTTTTCAAGTTTTTGTATAGAGGTTTCTTATTATAATTGAAACTATCCTGGCACCATTTATAAATATAATAGTTTCTATGTTGTGATGCCTGTACACCAATTTATCTTCTTGGAATGCTGTGTTGTTGCAGGGAGTTCCCAGGATCAAAGTCCAGCCTGTACAAAGATATTATCTGATCGCCTTCACACTAGTGCCTGAAATAGAAATTTAATACTATAGGAAAGGAATGCAACAGTTCCTGCTGTAAAACTTCTTTCATAACACTGGGCAACATATATGGCATTTTAAGTGCTGGTTAACATGCCATGTATACTAGTTGATTCCAGCTGTTGCAAGTAACCCGATACGTCATGGTGAGGAGCAGATCCAAGAAAAATGCAGATACTGCCAGCTGCTGGAAGGCCATATTAGGAGAAGTACTGCCCTGTCCTTCTGCATCAGCTGTGTGCTTCAGTATGCATCTTCCTTCTAGGACAAACTTCTGCTTGCTTATCCATTTATGAGTCAGTCCATTGTGAGTTCTGATTCATTTGTCCAGGAGGATGCTCTGGTCTCTCAATTTTGGTAAAGGAAGTGAGCCTTACTTTTATGTATCTGAAGGTGAAGACGTTACATTTTGTAGGATCTATAAATGTAGCTCATGTTGACAGCAATCAACACATTTCCATATAGCAGACTGTTCCATTAATATGCATGAAAATGTGTATGCATCCCAGCAAAAATATAGATGGTTTTTGTTTGTTTTTTTTTTTTTGTAAATGTAAGAGATCCACATATACCATTAATATGGTCAGAAGGAAAGACAATACTTTTGGTTAAAAGACAAAGACACGAGAGTGGTCCAGGTCTAAATTGGTATTTTATCCAGGCAATTTCTATTTCCTTCTGCCATCTCCAGTATCTTAAATTTTTTATTCTTGTCATTCTCTAGTAACAGAAGATACACATGGCAATATTTGCAATGTAGCTGGATAGACAAGTACCATGGAAAGAAAAAATATTAGCTTTTCATCTGTACATATATATTTCCTCCAACTTTTAAACCATTTTCCCAACACTTTGTTTTTTCTACCTGTTTGGAAAACACCTTTGAAATTATTTGGGATAGGGATATAGGGATATATTTGGGATAGGGATGTATATGTTAACTTTGTAACAATATGAAGTTAAAAACAAAGATAAAGATTTTTCTCACATGTTACTCAATGCTGTTAGGAGACTTCTTGAAAATAAGAAATATTTAGTGAATGTATTTTCTGTATACCCACAGAAATGGACTTCTTATTTTTCGTGTAACTTTGAAACTCAAATAGTGGCTTTTTAAATTTAGCTTAGAGTAAACTCCACTTTTCTTGTTTGAATTTACCAAGAGGTTTTGGGATACATGTTTTATTGATGCTATTTTTCACTGATTTTCATATTTGGAGATTTTTGCATGTATTTCTTTTGTGAGGAGAAGAGGGAGCTGACCTCTGCAAATGACACTGTTAATTTTTTTTAATTTCACCTATGTTTTAAGGAGTAAGTGAGAGAAAGACTGCATTCAATACTCAGAAACTTTTGAGGGCTTTGCAATGAAACACTGCAAGTTAGGAAATTCTTAACAGAGGCTCAGCCGTATGAGCCAACTTCACTCAAAACCTGAGAGTAATTTATTTAGAGATTTTAGGCTATTGTAGTTCTGTTCACTCCTGGCTACCAAACATAGCATCCACTCAGAGATGAAATGGTAGAAAAGGCACTTGAAAAATGGTAACTGGAAGTTTCTGCTGGCAACTTCAGTCTAGCTCTTCACCACAGAACACACAAACCTCGTGATGGATTAATTGACATCTTATCAATCACAAGAGAGGGCAAGAAGCAGAGCACCACAGTGCTACATCCATGCAGTGTGTAAGTCCTGTTTGCCAGTCAGTTAAAGACTAATATTTTTGCCTGCAATATCATCCTTTATGTAGTGCTTGCTTTTGAAGGAAGATTTCAACACTAGCTGAGTTTATTGATTTTCCTGTCCATCAGACTTGAGTCCAAAATGTTACTTTTAGATGCAGTATTAAGTGACCTTTGGTGTGGTGTGGCCTTGAAGGACCACACTCAAGTTTTCTACATTAAGATCTAATTCCTGACATTGCTTTCTGAGATAAAATAGTTCCCATTCTCCCCAAATGAGCTTAAGACTCCACAAATTATTTTAATTTGTAATTTAAATTCATAAGAAGTAAGTAAAAAGAAGAAAGATGTATCTGTATACACTACCAGTGTGGAGAGTAACATGAGAAAAAATAAATGCTAACTTTGACTGATCACTGGGGGCTTTTTTCCTCAAGAAAGAGACTGGTTTTTTGACAATTCTGTAAACTAATTTGTTGATTATCTGCATATCCTTCAGTGAACAGTTCAAAATATTAAGGATCTCTTAGTTCAGTGGCTCAGATTCATCTCACCTATTTCAGTGTCTGGGCATGTTCAACCATCAGTAAGGGACACAGGCATCTTCCTGTTGGCTTATTAGTCCACTGAAAATTTCTGCATCAACTGTTAAGGAAATCCAGGTGAATACATGTTTCACTTCAGTAGGTATCTCATTTCAACAAGCTGCAGTTTGCACCAGTGAGCCTGCAGTCATACCCACGAGAGCAGGGTTTGGCACTGCATGGGTATGGTATCAAACCGTAACAAAGGCATCCAAATTCATCCAGCCGGAAACCTCACACTACTTAAAATGCTAATTAAATTACATGTTGAAGTCAAATATCTTTACCACTGCAAGGGAAAGGTTTATAATATTGTTGTATGAGGACTGCTAAGTATAGATAACCTTACTAATATAGGATTCATGAATAATCATGAGTAACAAATGAGACTAAAAAGCAGTGAGTTTTTGTTGCAACATTACACTTAGTGAAGCTATTAGACCACTCACTGCAGTGAAAGGCCACGTCTTGCTGCAGCAGCAGTACATTTGGATACAGATCAAACAGCTCTGCAAGTAGCACAGTTAGAAGCTCCAATTTACAAGTCCTAATTCACAGGAAGTCATAATTAAAACCAGTCCTTATCCACAATCTGTCTCTTCCTTGCTTAAAATTAAAATAATATTTTATGTACCTGAATAAACTCTAAGAACTATAGATGACTTACCTCTACTGCCATGTGTCTCCTTTCTCTTTCTAGCCCCCTTACCCTTACATTTTTCTCTCATAGATCTTCTGAGGAGACCCTTAGCCCAATTTGGGCTAAAAAGGGCTTTACAGCAGCATTACATCAATGTGCTTTCACTCTCTTCCACCTTATCTAGGCAACTGAGAGCACTACAGAGTGTTTAGGGCCAGATGCTTATGTAACCTTAACCAGGTGGTCTATATCACCTTAACTCTTGGAGCATGTTAATGGAGTCAGTGGGACCACTCTACAGGAAGGCTGGATTTTTTATTTGAGAATATGCAAGAACTTGGCTTCTGTGATTACACAAGAGGTGCATGTAAAGCATATTTTAATGTAATGATAATTTGACAAATGTTGACTCCTGCTGATAGAGCTGCTAATTATATGCTGCAACTGTGCTATTAGATCAGAGGGATTAATACATGACATTCATAAAAATTCCTATTTTTATGGATATCATGCATTAATTTAGTAATTCTTCATACATTCCTGTAGTCCAGTGAAACACAGAAATACTGGCTTACCAAGGGCCTATAAAGCAACACTAGTGTTTATGGAGCTCCATCCTTTTAAGGCCATCTTCACTGCCACTTTTTATTTTGCCTTGGTATTTACATTTTCAGTGCAAGAGCAGGATTTCAACTCTTGTGCTGTGAAAAATAATGCAGTGCTTATTGCATGTAAATTTGACACCTGAACAGAGAGCTCAAGCCCTCTTCCTCCAAGATGTTCCTTAACTGCAAGAACTGTGTCCAAAAGGAGAGGGATAATTCAGGCTACACATCCATTTACTACTTAGTCCTATAACTGGGATTACATACAAGGTTGTAGTTCTTGGTCATTTTTGTGATGCATCCAAATGTTCCTGGGGAATTATGCTGCCAGGACCAGAGTCTCTTGCATGCATCAATTAATAAAGACCTGGGTGAATTTCAGACTACTGCCTGCAGAGAGCTGAATGAGTCTGTAAATATCTGAGATCCTCAAGACATCCAGATTGTAAGAAACCCTCCTCATATATTAATGAAAAGTTTCCAAGTGCTTAATCTTGTGGAACTTCAACTTTCTTGCTGCTATACTTTTAATACAAACTATCATTGGTGATCTGTCTCACGGATGCTTCAGGCTCTGATACATCTTTGAGAAGACTCTTCATTTTTCTAAAAGTCAGCTCCTAGTCCTGTAATGGCAATTTCCACCATAGCAGGTGCCACTGGCTGCAGGATTACAATGTTTTTCTAGGATAGACACATGGCCCCATTCTCCTTTCCTCTAGGCTCCCCATATAGATGGCAGGTAGCTTCTCTGGAGTTAGAAGAAAGCTGCAAGTGCAGGACAGCTGCAAGTAAGCACAGAAGCCAAAGCACTGCAGATGAGTAATTTTTAGTGTTCGTTGTCACAAATGTGAGCCTGAAAGTTGCTTCCCTGATGCCACACATCATCCAGTAGGCTCAGGTCAGGACCCTGCTGAGGTGGAGACATGTCTCCTTAAAGAGAAGTGATCCTTACAGAATGAATACTGGTCTTCTCTAGACATTATATTTCTTTTTTTCTTTTTTTTTTTTTTTTTTTTTTTTGCCAGCTGTTCCATTTTCCCAGACCTCTCCAATCTGAAGGCTTTCTGCCTGGGGAAATGGAGAGATTCACAGCATGAGTCAGCCTCAGGGGCAATCTTAGCTTGATGCAGTGACATGAGCACAGTCTAAACTGAAATATTTGGAAATCACCATAAAGGGCACATGAAGGGATAATCCCCCCTTCTTTTCATGTGCTCCTAAGAGACTGTTTGGCAGGGCTCCCACAAGGCTGTGGCAGCGGGCAAGCAGAATCTGGCCAGCAAACATCACATATTAAGGAAACAATTAATCTTCATTCCAAATTATCTGCCATTACTGACTGCATACATGTGCACAGTAATTAATCCCCTTTCTTGCTGAGGAACTGATTCACTGCAATTTAACTCAAGTTTCTCCAGCCACTTTTGCTGCCCTCAGCAGCTTTGCTGGGCCTTTCTCCTGATCACACTCATCTTTTTCTCCTCCTGATGCAAGGTGCAAAAGTGAGAGTGGAGGTTCAAATACTATCCAAGAATAATGCCTTATTGAGTAAGTTAAATGCATAATTATCCAGTTGAAAAAAGTCTGTTTAGAGATGATATAATTAGTTTCTGTATCTCATGGTATATTGATACATTAGACAAAAATATGAACAACACAGACACATCACAAGAGAAGCCTTTAAAAAACCTACAGAGTGACTTTCTCTCTGTTTTCATTCAGATGAGTAAATCTTTCTTACATTCAATCATGTGTGATGATGGAAGGTGGATTTGGATCAAACTCTTCTCTTGAACAGCTTAAAATAATCCAGACTTAAACTGATGCTGCTTATGTATTGTTATATTCTAGGTAAGCCATCTGCCCCACAGGTGTGAGATGTGAAGACAACTTTTACAATGTTTGGGGTTCTTTACAATTATAGCTATCCTAACAATAATGTAGGACTGGAAATTGTTACCTTGAGATTATTTATTTGGCTGCATTTTTGTAAACTGAGGTGGAAATCTATGGAAAAAAAAATGTATTTGGTCCATGTGTTCATTTAATTTCTACTATTTTTAAGTCAAAATTTGAAGTCTTGTTTTGACACATTTTAGCAGAAATCATTGTAGAACTAATGTCTGATTAGAGTAAAACATTTCTATCAACTAATTATTTTATAATTCAAAGTATGATTGCCAAAAATGGAGGAGTCTCTTCCAAAATTAGAAAAACTCAGTAATTCCTTTGTGCAGAATACAGTTAGCACAAAGTAATTACTACTAACAGTCCTAAAAGTATTACAGCTTAACAGTTGGATGTATCCAGAATATAGACAAGGAGGTCCACACAATTAAAGATTCCAGCTTTTCCCTTTAATACTCTCAGTAGCATTTGCATAATTAAGCAAAGTGGTTGCAATATTAAGGAATGCCACCTGGGGAGGGATTGCTCTGAAATTGCACTCTCTCCTGTTTCTGCCTCACAATACAGTTTTACACACAACAGCTTACATGTAGTCAACCCAAATAACAGTTTTATGCTGATATCCACCACTACTACTTCATTAATTATTAAGCCAAAATAGGGGCATGCACGTGCTGCCTTGGGATCTGCAATGTTCTGAGATGTATTTTTGTCATTTAACTGTTAAGGGAAGTGCATGCTGAGGTTTTGCATTTCCTAGTCTTTTTTTTCCCAAAACATACTTTTTTTGAAAACTTCTATCTTCTTTTATCTTGAAATACTACCTTCTATTTTGGCTAAATAATTATCCTAAATTAACTGTTGTAAAGCTTTTCAGCCTAACTGTTCTGTTATTACTATGCAAGCATAAAACTAAAATCCAGTTTCATCTGTCCTCAAACTTTTTTTTCCAAATGCTTTCAGCTTTGTAAGAAAGGAAAAACTGTCTTAAAAACATCTTTAAAATGAACAGGGTTGGAGGACTTCCTGTATTTTTTTGAATAGTTTTGTCAGTAAACTGAAAAACCTTTCATATCACAGTTGCCTTAAGTCATGAAAGAAGAAATAATTTTAGCAGTGCAACTTAAGGGAGGGAAAGCAAAACAACTAAAACATTGAAAGAAAACCAGTTACCTAATCTTGCCTAACCCTTCTTCTATTTATCTGTATTCAGTCAAGTGGATTATTTGGAATTATGCTGAAGATGTTCAGATAGCTGGGTTTAGCTGGTATGGGATTTAGTAGGAACATCCATCATGCTTCGTTTCCTGTCTGGGAGAAGCTCACTGTAAACATTCACAAAGTATGGGCAAAATATAGCTTAGACTAAGCTGCCTTTGTAGAGCAACACAAAGAGACTGCACAAAGGAAGGCATGGTGAGAACAGCCCAGAGTAGTTCCTTGTTTGAAGCCTGCAGATCATGTTGTACATGACCAAACTAGCCACCCTTGATCTCACATTGGCTTCACTGCCACTAAAAGTCTTTGGTGAGTTACTATTGTTTGCTTCTGGAATGTGGGAGAAAAACACTTTAATGCATGATTAAACTAGCTCCAGACAGCTAAGCTGGACTCTTGGACGAAGGTCGTGTTTGGGTTCTCATCATCTCAAAGCTGAGGTGTGGAAACCCAGAGCACTGGGAATATTTCTCTGTCTGCTCTGGAGTGCTCTGACCCACAGAGGAGCGCTGACTTTGACCCTCATTCATGGAGAAAGTTTCCTAAACTTCAAGATAGATTAGAATCCATAAAAGAGTGAAATAGATTATAGAGAGCAGTGTAGGTGTATCAGTTGGTGAGAAATTTAGGGTTTGGGATTTTTAGTATGTTGTGGATGGAAACAAGATGGAGGGCACAGGGTGTCATTCTGGGTTTCTTCTTCATGCTTCTTCTTCCTTCTTCTTCATGGGTTTGGGTGGCATTTTGTAATTGGGCAGAAAAGTCTGCATTGTGGGCTCTTTGGGATCAGTTATTGGGTTAAAAGGGAAAAAAATCTAGGTGCCAGTTCTTAATTGGACAGTTTAGCTTTAAAAGACCTTGTAACAAGAGATAGTTAGCCATTTTGTGCCTTCTAATGAAAAGCTGCTGAACTCACATTGTTGAGACTGTTTTACTGATGAGAAACAATAAACACCTGAGTCTGAACATGAGCTACTGTCTCAAGTGCTTCAATGCAGACCCAGAGAAGCAATGACTGGTACCCTGACACTGAGGTTTCATGGAAGGCTCCTGTTTGGCCTTGGCAGAGCAGGGCTGCACACAGCACTCTCCTTGCTGCTCTCCTCAACAGCACCTCCCTTTCCTCTCTCTCCTGCAGCACAGGATGCTTGTCCTCCCTGGTGCAGCCTCCCTGTGGTTATTCCACTTCCTAGCTCTACTGTTCCTTCACTCCCTGACAAATTTTCCTTTCCCCTTAGGTATCAGGAGGGGATCCTCTGTTTCATCTTAACCTTTGTCACTAATTTTCAAACCAGGTTCTTCGTGTGCACTTTCCTGCTTGCAGGATGCTCCCTGTAACCTCCCCTGGACCTACCTTGTCATCCTTTTATGGTCCCTTCCTTCACCCTCTGCCTGGCTTTGATAGCAGTAGCAGATTTGGTGGCAGCCATGTTGCAAATGTTCTGAGGTTCATTGCCTCTCTGCGTAAAAAAGCCAGAACAAACCTTCTGCAAATGAAACATTCCTCACAGAGGAGGGCTTCAGGGAACATGTATTTTTTACCTGGAGCTACATGGAGATTTGTAGTATATTTAGCAGCAATGGCTCCATTCAGAGTCAGGAATATCCTGCCTAATGATACCAGGGACCAGCTTATTCTCACTGATTCTGAGGGATGGCCAGGGAATCTTTTTTCCATCTTCTGAGGTCGCTCAGACCTTCAGGAGGCTCCCAGCATATGGGCAGGCTGCCTGGGCATCACATGAGCTCCATGAAGCAGTCACAGCCCTCTTGGACAATAACTGCCTGTGAATAATGGATCACCCCAGCCAGGCATGCTGGGGATATATTATTCAAATGGCAGCAATGCCCAAAAAAGAAAAAGCCACGCTTGGATTCTGTATAATCACAGGATAGCAATCGACCTCCGAACACACGGGTGGCTGCTTTCCTGGCACCACACGTCTGGTAGAAGAATGCCAGGCTTGCAAGCCTTAATTAGTACTTAATAAACGGAAAAGATGTAATTTACACTGCTCATTTACCTCTAGAGACTTATTCTTCTTGCTGCCTCTGTGCCTTTCCAGACTTCAGGCCTTCCTCTTTCCTTCTGCTCTCAACAGCAGAATGCAATGGCATCTCTAAGCTGGGCGAGACAGTTTGTTTATTATGGTTGGTGACACTGTTCTTGCAGCTAGCAAGCTAAGCCAAAATCACATGTCTTTTTATATATAACACTCAGCTGAATCGATTCAGGAGCTGTATCTCAGCAAAAGGTGCAATGCTGTGAGGGAAGTATCCTCCAGTGGCACAGACACAGAGTCTTCCCAACAAAGTGAGTCTGCATTTGTCTGTGTTTAACCCGACATGAACACGGTCTTTAGACACTTCATGTAATTATATCAAATTGTTACATCTGTCCAGAGAAATACTGTCCATGGCTATGGGGCAGGTTATATTCTAGTTGTTACATAAAGTCTGAGGATTCAGGACTTACAGTCTGACTCTGGCTGTGCCCTTTTCACAGCTTCACCAGATCTGGCAACTTGTGTGTCTCCTCTCCTTAAATGCAGGTTGTACATACAAAAGTAGGTCATACATGCATACACATCTCTGCAGTCCCTCCTGAATGCCAGAAAACTCAGTAATTTCCATTTGCTCTGCAAAGAAATGCCTGGGATGATAAATCCTAGCTCACAGTCCTTTTGTAAAACGGGACACGAGTCACCAAGCAAGGGGCATTGAAAAAGCTATTTACTCAGCCACAGACAGCAAAACTGTGTCCTTATGTCCAGTGAAAGTATGAAGAGTATTGACAGGGTTTATTTTGAATGATAAAAAAAGAGAAGCTGCTAAATGTAATTGCAAGAAAATTAATGTGGAGAGCAGTTTTATAATATAAAATATGTGAAAGCTTAAAAACAACATAGGAATTTTCTTTCTGTCCCAGAACAGACATTTTCTGAAAAACTATTATAAAGTACACTTATTCTGATACTACAGGAATTCTACCTTTTTCAAGAAATGAATTCATCCACTTTTATCTCTAAATACTGACTTTTACTCAGCCTTAATAGTGCCCCTAAATTAACTATCATTAAGCTCTTCAGCCCTGTCATTCTTTTCATGTTACCATGTAAGCATAAAGCTACCCAGCCCTTTCAGCTGACCTTCAAAAAATGAAGCAGTATTGCAGATAAAGACCTTGAAAATCACAGTCAAAGCTCTTGTTGACTTCAGCAGTGCCAAGGTTTCATGCAGATGTTCTCTAATACAATGCCATTGTGAGTCTATGAAGGCACTGATTATAGGTAGCAAGGTACATGCTGATGACCTCCAGCTGAGATGCCAATCCTTGCACAGTGGATTTCAGCCTGTTGGCAACAGATTTGCATTCTGTGGTTGTCTTTTAACCCATATGTACCTGTGGACAGAAGGCCAAAATCCTGATCCCCACTGGAACAGCACAGACCCATATCTGAAGGACAGGTTCAGCAAATGGCAGGAATTGGTGGTGTGCAGCCACAAGGCTCAGTCTTTGTACACCACAAGAAGTGATGTGGAGCTGTCTTTCCCACTAATATTTATTGCTGGTTCCCAGCATGACTGTGACATCTTCAGGAGCCCCAACATGATTAAAGAGTCTAAGTCTCCTTAGGTTTCACTCCTGGAAGTCTTGAAACACCTCAAAGCATTGCACAGAGGTTTTTCCCAATTAGTTGTCAGAATTTAATGCATCAAAGGAATGCTGAATTAGAGATTATTCACATATTTAAAGGTATCTGAGCTGATATCTGCCTCTTGTAGGCCAATGCTGATCCTTCAGCAATGCTTCTGGGATCTGAGTGCTGGCTCATGCAGACAGACTTACTTTTCTGACCTATATATATGAAAACATAGATGGTTTTGTATAAAACCAAACCAAAAAGTGGCAAGGTTGCCTTTTGAAGTCATCTGCCATATCCAGATGTAGAATCCCCTGTGCATGCCAGTCTGCCCACAGAAACAAGTCAGCAGGGCTCCCAGGGCTCAGTGCTGACTGAAGGATGTAGAGGTCTCTGTGCTGGGTCTTGTGCTGGCTCTGGTGATGGGAAAGCTCCTCTGGTCCCCAGTGCTCATGGAGGTGTCACAGCTAATGTAGCAGGGGAGGCGAGTTTCCAAAACAACCATCAGGTGGCCACAAAAGGAAATTTTTAATATGGACCTTTGATGGAAGAGAAAGAAAAACTGAGCCCTGAGCTTCCAAACTGAGCACTGAACTGAGATAAAAGAGAAAGGGCTTCATGGAAGTGACCATTAATCAATTTGCAATACATTCCATTATTCAAAACATTAATTACCTTTCTGCTAAATTAAGGTGAATCAGTGGCTCTGTTTAAATCTGCCTACTGTAGCAAAATTCCATTTTCTGATCAGTCTCCTACCCTGCAAAGGGAACCACTCTGTGAGGTGAATCTTTGACCAAAAAAAAAAGTAAGTAAGCACAAATACTTTGGTTATGACCATCTCATTTAGAAACTCAGTGCCTTCAGAAAAATAACACTGTGTTTTGATCCATGATATATTTGAGGAACAGGATGATATATTCATCTTAGTGGCTTGCATCTATTGAATGATTTAGGTGTGTTGGTTTTTGGTGCAAGGTAAGTACTGCCCTCAGAGTCTTGTATTTTTTAGGTAAGTTGACTCTGGAGACATTTTCCTCTTTATTACATCTCAATTGGTTCTTTCTTGTCTCTTTTTTTCTTTATTTCTTTTTTCTTTTTTTTTTTTTTAGCACAAACCTTGCAGGATTTTTTCAACATGTCCTCCAGGATTTTTTTGTTCCAGAATTGCCTATTAGTTAATGAACAAAGTTTAGCAACACTTGTGAACCACATTTCAGCCCACTACACTTTGAAAGTAATAAAATATAAGGTTGTGATATGAATTTAAAAACATCTGAGGATTGTTTGCAGTCAATGCCAGATATTTATTCTAAATATATGATGAGCCAAATTTATTTATATTTTTTATGCTTTCTACTTTAAAAAAGCCAAACAGACAAAAAAACCACACCTACCTATTGCTCTAGTTCAGACAAGTAGTTTCTAGTTTAAAATGTAAATATAATCAGTAAAAAGCTAAAAAAATAATTTCATTAATAGAGAATAACAGAAAATGCTGGCTCTCCTATGACTGTCTTTGGAAATTATGTATAAAATTAAATATTCCTAGTTTTGAACATTCAGCTGTGTTTGCCAGCAGTACTCACTCCCACCTGGAATATTTCACACAGTAGTCACTTTGGAGTGTTGTGAGGAGCAGAATTGCCTTTATGGAAAACTGTACAAAACAAACAGATTTCAGTACAGATCAAAAATAGTGATGGAGGAGCTCAGGTAGGGAAGTGATTGCAGTGGTTTTGCTATCTGGGGCAAATCAGCTGTGTTTGTGCAGAGGATCCTCTTAACAACAAGGAAAGTGGAGGTGATGTTAGGAAGAGACCTGCCCTCCCCTTCCCTTGAATTTCAAGGTTTAAAAAACAAAAGGAAGTATTTTCTGGTGCTTCTGTGAGCCCTAGTTATAAAAAGGCATCCACGATTTTGCTTCTGTGGACATTTCTCACTCCTTAAGTTAGGTCTGGTGTCTGTACTAGGACAGTACCTGACCATTTTGGCATCTTCGAAGCACAGAGGATCACAAGGACACTCTGAGGGAGAAGATGCTGACAGGCAAGTGAAATCCATGTGCCACAGTTTTATTCCTATGCTAATAGTAGCTCAAACATTTCCCTCAGACTCCAGCCTCCCACTCCTGCTCCCCATCACCTTCTCAGCTGTGCCTCTCCAGCTGGTTTTAGAGCCACGTGTAAAATGATATCAGATGATGGATTCACAATAGAAGCAAGCCTGCATGAAAAGAGGGAAGGCTTTGTTTTCCACCTGGGGCAGTTCCCTGGTGGCACTCCTCGCTCAGCCCCACTAACACTGGTGGCACCTTGTCACCAGGACAGCCAGGGAAGGAGAGCCTGAAGCTGACACTGTGACTGAGGAATGGGAAGGAGGAATCAACTGTACATGATATCCACATTTCTCAGGCTGCACTGAGACTCTCCTGGCTGAAAGCAAGATGGCTTTACTTTGCTTTGTTGGAAGTCTAGTGGACACTTGTGTGCCTCAGCCTGCTGTGATTTAATGAGGTATTTCACACACTTACCTCTAGTTAATGCAGATTAATTTCCTGAGGACGTACCTATACATGAGGTTACTTTGCAAAGGGAACCCCTGAGCACTTCTATGTGTGCAGTCCAACCATGGAATGCAAATCCACTGCTCCCAGAGATGCCCCAAAACCCTGCAGCAGGGCAAGGGCTGCTCCCAGCCTCTTCCCCAGCCCCTGGGTGTCCATTCTTTTCCCACATGGGGTCCATGGGTGCAGGTGAGAAGGGCAATCCCAGAGAATTTGTGGGGACTAGGATTTGCACCCTCTCCACCCACTTTGTTCTCCCTCTGGCAGCCCATCAGGGGACAGACTGCTTGGCAGAGACAAAAGAAAAATTCCTGGCCCGGGGACAACTTGGCCCTCTGCAATATCTCATGGAGGAAATTACTTTGTTGTAACTTTGTCAGTACCAAATGAATTCACCATAATTATTGCATTCAGTGTGAATCCCAGTGGAAGCAATAATGATTTTCAGTTTATTCAAAAAGGTTGCTATTTTCCCTGACAAAAAAATTATGATCTAAAAATATCTGATGTATTCCTCATTACTTTAGTGACTGTAATGATATGTTTGGAAGAAACACCAATTTTCCTGTCTACTGCTTTTGACACAACAACAATTAGTCATAAGCAATGAAAAAAAGACATTAGTTAAGAAGTGGTAAGAAATACACAATGTTTCTGTATTCATAACTATTGGATTATTATTTGGTTACATTAGTCTAACTCATTTTGTAGAATCAGGGGATTTAGAAAACACACCCTGTAAAAATTCAAACATGTTGATTGTAGAGGCAAAAGAATTGTATCTCATTGGTATAATCCTTCCAGAGGGAAAAGGCACTTTGGTAACAGCCAAGTATCACATCATGTAGTGAAAATAACAATGCAGTTTTTAGAAAACCAAGCTAGGCTTAGGATGGTAGTGTTTGTCTAATTACAGAGAGAGAGAGCATAATCACATGATGTTATCTCTGTGCCTTGTCCCTAAGTTTGGCTGCTATATCTCTAGTTATTCAAGTGAATGTACAGAAAAATATATTTGTAAATGTTCTCCTTAGCCCTTTACTTTATCAATGTTTGTAGATGTGTTTGTTGGTAATTTCTTTTATTCATCTATTAGATAAACATAAAAAACAATTAGAAGATGGTCTATTAATATTTCAGAAACTTAAAACCACTTCACTATGACAATTGTACTGCATCAATTTTGGCCTCTATTTTTCCCTCTTTTACTCTTCCCAAGTCCTTTCCCCTCCAGACACTGCACTTTCAACTATTCCCTTCTCACATGTTATCTTACCCTTGTTTTCCAATGGTGCAGCATTTTCTGTGAATCCATCTTCATGAGCAATATATGGGGGAAGAGTCTCCAACTTCTCAGTCAGTCCTTATCCAGAGGGGAGGTTCATTCTCCAGAGCCAACACGTGTGTCAGCGACACACATCACCCTTGTCACACAGACTGGCTCTCTCAGACTGAGCTGCATCTTTCTCTGAGCTGCAGCTTTTCCTAGCACCATGTGCTCATGATACAATTATGAATTTACTGCCTGTTAAATATAAATCCAATGTGGTTTCCAAGTCGAGATTGTCAAGGCTGCCATCTATACTCCACATATGAGGGATGGTGGCTGAGGTCTGGGGCTCTCTGAAGGTCCAAGATGAAGGTTTTACTGCTTTGTTGGAACTTGGAGCCTTCTCATGTATCAATGGGACATGGGTTAGGCTACATATGGCTCCCTCTCTCTCTCTCTCTGTTAAAAGAAATCCCAAATGTGTGTGCTCCCAAACAGGATATTCATCTGGGCATGAGCTACAGCTATGTGGTTAAGAAGACACATTGTCATGGGCTCAGCACAGGCAGCTCTGACAAGAACTAAGGTTTGGCTCCTGTAAAAGTCAAAAGGAAATTTGCCTCTTTCTCAATGCAAAACCAGGTTCTACCACAGCATGAGGCTATTTCTCCGTTTGTTTCTTTTTCTTTCAAAGTTAGATAATTTCCCTCCCCCACTTCTTCATTTCTTACTATTTCTGGTAGACTGGGAAATCTCATTTTGGTAATTTTTATATTGCAAACAGAGAAGAAATTGTTTTTGTTTCATTACTGCTCACTCTGCAAAAATTTGGTTTTTGCTGTGTTCCTTGCCTGCCAGTTTCCAATTACACAAAAAGATACACTATTAAAACATAGAATAACTTGCACTACTTGCACTTTTCTGAACCCTAGTGCTTATAGGAGTGATTTAAACAGCACCCACTGCATCAGCTAAACAACTTGGTCTTATTTTCTACAGATAATGGGGATCTGTTATTAATGAAGCTTAATTTATTCACCTCATTTTCCTTGCCGAGTTCACTCAGCAACAGACCTCAAACAACAAGAAAACAAGCATGGAAAGGTTTTTTAAATGATGGCCCAAGCTCTCCAGACAGAGGCTATGCAAATGCTGCCATGGTAAGACAAGCCCTCTCTGAGGCCTCTTGTTCACCAAGTCCCTCTGAGAGTGTCTTGCCTCTGATGCACAGGGTCCAATGAGTCCCACCAGAGCTGATGTCCACCAGAGCTGCAGCTGCACCCACTGACTCTCTTCCTCTGCCCCTTCTCAGAGGGTCCTGGGGCAGAGATTAGGTTTTAAATGGCTCCAAAATTAGGAAAACTCACTAAAATGGAGAACTGCCTGCACATCTCTTTGAATTATGCTTTGAAATACTTTACAAAGTGTCACACCCAGTGACTATTAAAGAGCTGATTTATTGTTCAAAACTCATTTTGGTTTACTCACTAGAGTTACATACTAGAATTGCTAGCTTCTCATATTAAGTAAATACATAGGACCATAGATCATGAAATTAATGTATATGAAAGTTTCCAGGTCTCCTAAACCCTTCCCTCACTTATAAATTTCTTTGAAATTAAAACAAAAAAAAGCCTCTAATTATCTGGAGCAAACCCTGTGAACAAGGAGCCTTACCATCAGAAAGAAATTTTCACCCATCATCTGTTCAATGCTGGTATTCCCCTCCAAAATCTTTATCTGCACACTTTCTAAGGCATCTTCCTTCTGCATGACTTCCCAAAGTCTTCAAGTAGCAGGAGCTCAGGACAATATGATTTCCTTTGAGTTCTTTGGTTTTAATGCGCTCCCTACTGAAAAGCAGAACTGTTGGAATATTCTGTAATAACAACACCAATCATTAAATATTTGCTTTAAGATATGCAATGAGAAAAACTTACATTTATTAAATTCATCAACAGCTCAGACTATTTAACACATGGCCCCAAACCTGGATTGTACATTGAGAGAGGCATAATATGTGTTTGAAGGAGAGCTCTCTGCTGGCACTAACTGAATTTAACAAACAATTTGCAAATCATTTATCAGGTACTAAATAAGTTCCAGGTGCTCAGAGAAACCTCCTGTCAAAGGCAGAAGAGTGATTCTGTATCTCTTTGGGTAAACAAGTGATCTCACATCCATAAGCTGCCACTGCTGTGGATACTACTGTTAATTTTCACTAATTTGGAAAATCAGGTCCGCTGTGTAAATCCTTCATGATCAGTGCGTCCAGGGTCACCAGTCATGTTCAAGAAGCCCACCAGCCTTCAAAAGTAAAAGAAGCTCCCTTTCTGAAGGATGGAGATGGCTTGGTGGATGAGGTAAAGTTGTACCATTCTCTCATTTGTCAGAGCATATTATGGTATTTCTGAAGTTTTACACAGGCTACATCCTCTCCTGATCCTGTGGGCAGCATGACAGACCCCAGGGGCACAGATGGTGAGTGACAGGAGATACATGAGGTACACGGCTCCCTGTGCCACTCCTTGCTGCTGCAGAGCAGTGCTGGCCATATCTTAGCTGCAAATGAGGAAACTTGATGGTTGCCATAAATTACACTGCCAAACCCTGGGGGCTGTTGCAGCAGTGCTGAGGGCTGCCACCTTGGAGTGAATGCCAAAATGCCAGCCCCAGGCAGTGGGGGCAAATGCAGTAGCCATGTGTCCCCTGGAGGCTTCCTGATGCTGAAGATAGCTTCAGAGAGGAAGATGAACCACATTAAGGGCTGATTTACATGGCAGTCACTCATACACTACTTCAGACCTAATGATCTCCTTCTTTGAAAATATCAGTTGCTACTGAAAATAATAAATGGAAGTTTATGCATCCCAAGCAGCTCATGCACATAAAGAGATCACATAGCATAAAAGGGATTGCAAAGGAAAGGATGCACCCATTTGAAGCTTTTGGCAACAGCCAGACTCCAGACTGATTTGCTTAAAATTAGCCTCAAGGGCAGTTGAGAGCAGCTCCATACATCCCATGTCACATGTCAAAATTTCATTGCCTAAAATGGAAATGGTTCATAAATCACAAGGCAGTGCAAGAGCATGCCAAGCAGAGGACCATTAACTGCATATTAGAAGAAATAATCTTTTTTTACAAGCAAGTTTACTGGAGCTACTGTAACCAGAAGGGGGAAAAAGAAATTCTTTGTACTATCCTTGGAACTATTTGCCTTCATATGTCCTGCCCTCGGAAGCCTCTGAGTTTCCTTCACAGTGTAATATTTCATTCTCCTTAGCAGCTGGAAGGTCGGTGTTCAATTTGTTAATGCACAAGGTGCAGAATCAGTGACAGCTGCATCTGTGCCTGACCAAGGGCATGGCATAAGCAGGCCTATGCTACACAGAGCATGTTTCACTTGTTAAGGCAATGGCATTTTTGTTGTACTTCAAGCCTTTCACTATTGAGCCTCAAAATAACTATCTGTTGGGCTTGCTGCACCAAGGATGCATTGAGGATTATGTCATGTGCAGGTCAGATGTCTCTCTAGGAAAATATGGTTTAGTTATGAATGATGAAATGCAGTAGATTGTCCTCTGTATGTGAGTGTATGCCCACCTGAGCCTGTATAGCATGTGCAATACTATAAAACCTGGTTTTGCAGATAGAGCTGTTGACTCTGAGGACTTGTGCCTCTGCATAGGAGGAGACCATATAAGACTAACTTATATGTCAACAAAGAGGCATGTGCATGCCTGTAAACTTGAAATACAGAATAATCATCTACACACACAGTCTCAGGACTAAAATCCTGCAGACATTTCAGGATTGACAGCATGCCAGACTCTCCGGAGAGCTGGTTTGGTGGTGGGTTTGGCTTTTTGAAACTTGTAAAACAAGAATTCCCAGGAGGCAGCCAGTCTGCAGGCAATTAGGGGGAGCCTGCAGTACTTCTGCTGGGGGGCTTCCCTTGTACTGAGGCTGGGTGTAGCCCATCAGGCATGGGTGGTGTCACACGGGCTGCTGCACATGGCACAGAAGGAGCACCCCAAACTGCTGCCTGAGCTTCTTCTGCAGGGCCCACTGGAGGGTTTTCAGTATCATTTTTGTATGCAGACCAGTCAAGGGCTACACACCTCCATACTGTGCCTGGGAAGAGCATGTTGTTACACTTGGGGAAAAAGAAATCTCTGTGTTCCAGCAGCTTTAAAATTTTCCCCCTGTCATTAAGACCCAATAAAACTGTTAGCACCTCCTCAGATATCCTATTTTTTCATGCCATCTTTCAGGTGTGCTCTATGGGCTTCCCTGTTTAGTACATGCAGGATAAATTTTAAGAGCCTCATGAATTATTTTGAGTAAAGCAAAAGGAAGCAAACTCCTGGCTTTGGAGGGAGGTTAATGTGGCAACAGCTCCACAAATGGGTATCCTGGACCTCAGCCCAATTCTCTGTCCTTCTCAGTCTCCTTTCCACTTAGGGATGATTTCCAGGCAGGCAGCTGGAGCACGGGAGACAAGGGACTCGCTGGAGCTGCTGTCCAGGGCCAGGGAGACACCTGGGGATCCTGAGGTATCTCCAGTGCTGAGTGCTTGCCTTGGTGCTGGAGGGCACCCTGGGGCTCCTGCCCTGCCTGGTGCAGAGCTTGGGTTCCACGGAAACGTCACCTGGAGAGCCCAGAGGCGATGCAGAATCGTGAGCAGGTGAGGCTGGAGAAAGTGCAGCGTGCCCAGAGAGGACATCTCTGCAAACAGCATCTGTAGGAGGCAAAGGGAGCTCCTGCAGCAGCAATCCCACTGGGTTTATCAGATTGCCTGCTCGTATTCTTGGGGGTTTGTTCCACTCTTTCAAATTCTGCACTTTCTTTCGAGGTTTATTGCTCCAAAAGGATAAATACTAGAGAGCCAAGATTTTACAAAACTAATTCCAGCAATGTTCCAGTATAAGAACTTTCTCCTTTCTTTCCTTGGCACTGCAAAGACGTGAATAAATTTAATTACATCTATTTATTTTACATTAGCATATCCCTTTTCCCTTTGTCAAATCACCGTGCATTGGATTCTCAGTTTAGGATTTCTTCTATTCCAGAAATTAGCATAGAAAGGGTCATACTTTCGGAGGGAAAAGAACTATCTTAGAAAAAAAAGAGCACAAGCACATTTTTGCAGATAATTTTCTCATTTGGAAATTTTTCTGGTTTTTATCACTTGAAAATTAAATGTTTTTATAAGCAAGTGGGATTTGGGCAGGTTTCAGAAAAAAATAGGGAGGATATATAATTTTTTATTACTTTTCCTCAAACCTGTTGAAAACAATTGACATAATAAGCTACTTAAGCACTCAGATTGCATCACTCTCAAAAGGAATAAGATATCTAAGAGCTAGACATCTAAATAGCTTAACTAATTGCCTGCTGACAGAGAGACTTTATGGAACAAGCCATTCAGCCCACACAGTTGTCTTCCTTACCTTCAGAGAACACCATTACAGCTGTCAAAGTGCTCCTAGACCTGAGTTAAGGATTAGTGGAGGAAAGAGGGATTGCTAAATATCTTGAATTTTGTCCATAGATCTAATGTGAATCTCTTCTTTCTGCAAGCTTTTTTGTACAGAATTAATCAGCCTAGAGATGGAACAGCAGATGCAATACTGGTATCTTCCACAGCAGTAGCTGTAAGGGTGGTACTTCCTTCTCCTTCCTCCCTGACAGAATAACCCTGGCACGCTACAACTGCTGCAAACAGCAGCACATCTGCTGGGTGTAAGTGAGCCCTCTCTAATGAGGCTGCCACTCCTCAGCAGCCAGCTCAAGGTGCCAGTAGTTAACCCAGTGATCATCTTTGGATGATCTTTGGAGGACATTTGAGAGATGAAAGTAGGAGCAGGCAGTTTTTCCCTGGAGACTGCAGAAGTCCTCATTGAAGACAGGTACCCAGGGATGGAGAGACCAAGGTCTGGAAATACCCCAAAGCTCCAATGCATAAAACCTCTGCATCATCATCTCCAGGGCAGGGCGAGCTGAGAGCTGGGAGGGATCACAGTCTGGGTCTGCCAGATGCTGCTGAGGAAACACATACTAGGCTGAGATCCCCAGCCTGCTGTGGAAGTTTACTGTTCCACCAGGTTGTTTCTGTCCTTATAGCAAGGCTGGGCTCATGCCTGAGATCTGGGACACTGTGCTACAGTGGCACAACCAAAACCACTGCAAAAGCTGCACTGAATCCAGGCATGGCCTGGAAGTCCAGGCTGGGCATTGGAGAAGAGAAACAGCAAGCACATGAGAGCAGAGGACAGGTCAAGAGCATGGTCAGACACTGCAGAAGACAAGAAGCTTACACTGGACCAGGTGCTGGAGTAAGTCAAGGGCAGAAGCAGAAACCAGGATAAAATAGGAAGAAACATAGCTTCAAGTTTTGCCAGAAAGAGCTGCAGAAGTGGTATCTTCCAGTGTCTGTGTGGGGACAAACCTGGACAAACAGGTGCATATGAGGTTTAATTGTGCCCTCAGATAAAGCTGTAAAATGCGGGGCACTGGCAGCCTCTGGAGACAGGGGCTGAGTGGAACTGACACTGACCATTGTCAATTGAAAAATGAAAAGATAACACCATCCTGCTGAAAGCATATTTAAAAATACAGTATGTGTCTGAAAACCACAGCTAACTAAATTGTTGTTGTAGTTAATTATACATTAAGAATCTTATTCTCAGGGACAAGCAGAGTCTCATTGAAATTAGCATGTTGTCTGATAATTGAGAAATTTGCTACAATAACAACAACACAACTACCCAAAACCAACATTCTAAAAATAACTTCGTGAAAAAGTTTTGAGTCTCCAAAGGTCATTAATTAGAGTAATTATGTTACAAATATTCTGTTAAGTTAGTGGCAGTGTAAACAAAGACATAGATACTGAAGGGGAGCAGAGACTGTATGTGATATGAAAGGAGGGCATCTTAATTACAAGTAGACCATGAATGCACATTGACGTAATAATCAGTGTGCACCTCATGCATTTTCAGTAATCTTAAACTGTATATGATATAGCTAGAATTGCTATTGACTCCAGTGGTTTCAAATGAAAGGCATCACACAGCTAAATTCTGTGTGGATGTGGCGAGGAGGAATTAACTTCAGCAAATCTGGTTCTATGACCACAACATTTCCTCTGGCCTCCCATCCTAGAATGTATTTACACTTCCTTTTTTTCAGTCTATTATGCCACGGACATGACAGGCCTCAAAGGCCATTCCAGGTTTGGTTTTCTCTCCTCCTAGCTTATTTCTGCATCCATTTTTGGGAGACTGAGTGTCTCCATGGTGCTGTCTGAGAACACATCACCTGTTCTCTCTGTGTGATGCACATTTTGTTCAAATCCTGCCCTGATGCCTGCTCAGATGGTCTCTTCCAGCACTGTCCACTACAAATTTCCTGTGGGAGTCTTTTAATTGCTTACAATTTTACCATCCTTTCACATAAGCATCATTCTGTTCCTTAATTAAAAAAATACATTTAAAAGGACTGATTGATCTGTGCTATACCAATCATAATCAATCAAGTTCTCACTGCATTGTCCTTCTCCCCAAGAACCATTCTCTGGTTTTGTATACTCTTTTTTAAATGTCTCACCAAATCTCTTATTTTGTTATTCTTTCTTGAATCTTTTCTAAGTTATGTTTTTTCTTGAGATCAGAAACTGTATTGAAGAAAGCAGTCCAGAGATTTTCTAAACACACACACATATTCTGTTTGTACTACTCAGCACAGTAGTTTCTATTGCTATTTAATGAATTTTTATGAGCATTTAATCAACATTAATGTGTAATGTTGCCTGCTGCTGTACACGTCACTGATATCCAAAAACACTTGCAGGGTTTTCCACAGACCAACCCAGAAACCAACAACATATGAATATATTACTTTTTTTCTAATTTCACACCTTTTATATTTAATCAGATACAAACCTGACTTCAGTTACATACATATTACCTAATATAAAAATCTGTTTAAACTCTTTTAATGAGTTGTTTAAAACTTGCCCTGATTTTTGCTAATCAAATAACTTAGAATTGAAGTTCTTCCCTTCATGTAACAAGCCTAGCAGGAGGGTGTGGATCTAAGATCTGCTCAGCATGAGACCATAAGTTATTATCTGTGTGGTCCTGAAGGCCAGTTTGCAACCATATTTCTAATTCTCTAATGCTGATTTACATCATCAGTGTTTTAAATGGAAGGACGTGTGAGAAGGAAAACCATGCACTTTTGGGAAAAAGATGCTGTCCTCTCTTTCTCCTGTTTAAGTTGTGTTCCCTTATTTCTTTTGTGCTTTTTATGTGTGACATTTATGCCAAGCCTTTCAGATTTATCTCTTTTGAAGATAGTCTTGGTGGATTTTACCACACACTTGTGGCAAGGGTTATAGGGTTTGAATGTATGCACCCAGGAAGCTAATGTTAAAAAATAAATTACTTTGTACTGTAAGGGGTTCTGCACCTCGGGGCTGTTCATCAGGATGGATGGACCAGAGGATTCATTTCAGAAGACAGACATAACCCAGGTCTTTCAATACAATTCCTGTGGATGCATCTCTCAAACACATCGCTTGCCAAATGAACTTCCTTGAGTAAACACCAACTTCATCCTCCTAATTACCCTGCAAAATTCATATGCACTCGCTCAATATTTGCAAATGATCTCCTTGCAGCAGAGTCCTTTCCCTTTTTTCTTTTTCTTTCTGAACTGCACACACACGCTTTGTGGCCCATAAGAATGTGTACGCTGAAAAGAAATTTAAACACCAGCTGGCCCGAGCCTACATACATTAGAGGAGAGCTGCAGTTTACTCAGCTGAATTCATTTCCCAACAGTATATTTAAGGGTAGAATGCAATTTCAAGGTCTAACGGCTGATAAAGTTAATGTGCACATGGGAGAAACAAAAGGTGCTGTCATTGCTGCAGATGATTCCAGTGCAGATCCATTCCCGTACATTCCTGTCCTGAAGTGATTCTCCTCAAAACCATGGCATACTCAGCCGTGTTCCCCAGGGAGCACAGGGGCTGCAGGGGAGCCAGGAGGACAGTGGGGTGTGGGGAGGAGACAAGTGGGTGAAGGCACTGGCAGCCAGTGACTGGAGGACAGGGGGGCAAATGAGAGGAAAGAGCTTTTGGGCAGGGGGTCAGGGCACAGAAAACACCCTTTTGTACAAAGCTGGAAGGAGAAAAGAAACAAGGAGCAGGATCAGAGGGATGTGAAAAGACAGGGATTAACAGCTGTGTATAGCCTGTGATCCTGTTCCTGCAGTGAGGACAACCCCCAGATGACAGACAGTTGACTCAGCCTGAAAAGCCACCATCACCTGATGGCCTCACTGCATTAAAACTGTCCTCCCTTCCAAGGGGACCAGCTGGCTCCTCAAAAACCCCTCTGAAGATCAGCTTAAAAATAAAGGTCTGCTCTTTTTTTTTTGTACTTTTCTTTCATGAGAACTCCTGTTCTCACTTATGATTAAAGCTGGGAGCTGAGCAGATGTGAAGACAAAAGAAAGGCTTTATTAGAACTATTCCCTTCAGTAGAGCTGGAAAAGCATGTTTTGGGCAGTTCTAGCCCCAAACAATCCTCATTTTACTGAGCTGAACTGTGAGAGCTTTCAGACAGAATGGCCAAAGAAAATACCTTATCTTTGTGTATTTATCAAGAATGGGAATTTAGATTATAAAGAGTGGTTCAATTTGACCATAGGAAAGAAAATAAGACCAGTACTGAAACACCAGGGAAAGCTGCACTTAAGCCACAAATGTGAAGGGCCAAACCCGTGCTGGGATGTTGGGACAGATACTAAGGGAGATCCTGGTGCCTGAAGGGGAATGTGGCACCTTAACCCCAAACCTGATCTCAGCTGAACTCCTCAGCACCTTATCTGCTAGCAGAAAGCTCTCCTGCTCCCGCCATTTACCCCATTGAAGCTTTTTCCTTCAGTGAAAAAAAATTTGGGAGTTCATGCACAATGGCAAAGCCCATGGACAAAAAAGGCACTGTCTGGATGCCTTCTCCAGCTCAGCCTTCCAGTGTCCCCAGCAGACATCCCTGTCCCCCCCACAGCCCAGTGCCCACAGTGCCTGGGGAAAGCTGGCAGAGAGACACAGATCCAGTCCCTTTTGGGAGCATGACCAGAGCAGCGTGTCACGAGAGTAAATAAAGACCAGAAAGAAGCAGAGCCATCCCTGTGTGCAAGGAGACACCACCCCAGCGGGAGGGAGCAGCCGCTGCAAAGGCACCAGCACAGAGCCACCCTGTGCTGCAAATCCCCAGTGCTGAGGCTGCACAGGCTGATCCAGGGAGCAGGGATGTGTGAACAGAGTGCTGTGCTGCACATCCTCTGCATGGCTCTCGGGGGGAGAAACTCTCTGGAAAGGTTGTACACGCCCCAGGCCAGAGTGCCGTGGCTGTGCAAAGAGCCTGTCAGAGCTATGAACCATCACATCAAGCAAATGAATGTTAATCTCTGCTCAGAGAGGGTTTCAGATGCTGCTGCACAGGGCTGGAGGTGGCAGGGCTCCTGTTTAACCTGGGCAGAGAGCAGCCAAGGGGGGCATGCTGAGCAAAGGAAGCAGCAGATGCAGATTCAACAGCAGATAAAATAACTGGACCAGCAAATTCACCCTGAATGTTTTCTGTGCTGAGGCAGCCACAAAGCCTTGTATTAAAGAAACAAATCAGACCTAGGAAAGACAAAAAAATTAAACCCAGAAAGGCAGTGCTGCTGATACATAAAGGAAAGCCAGGGGCTGGAACTGAAAGGTTTGCTGCACGTTCACCTGGGGACCTCTCAGTGGGCCTGAGAGGCGGAGGGGAACAGGAGTGCTGTCAGCAGGTGCCCTGCACCCAGCAGCACAGACAGGGCTGCCCTGGCCAAATGGCCAGGATAGGGCTGAGAGAGCCCCTTTTCTCTCTCAGGGGTGCAGGGGAAGATGTTGTTTCTAAGCATTTGTCTGCCCCACCAACAGCCAGAGCTTCAGCCTGGCTGCTCAGCCTCTCAAAGCGTTCTCCTGTAAATCTGGGCTAGCACAGCAAGGCACCAATAGCCTGCAATGTCTGAAAACAGCACCAAAAATGGGACCTGAGGCCTCCCTCTGAGCAGAGGGATTTGGGTGGGACAGATGAAAAAAAACTGGCAAAGATTAATTTTGCACAGAATGTTGTAGGAAACATGGATTTAAAACCAGTTCTCCCTCTCTGCAGAAGCATTTGTCATTCACATAAAAAGGGTTGTGATTAAAATCACATTCATAAATTAAAAAATGGGCAACTTGCTAATCCTCACTCTAAAAGGGAGGGAAAGCAATTCTGAAGGGAAAAAAAAGAAAATTAAGTAAGTTATAAAACAAGATAGTGGCAGCTGGTGGCAGCTTAGGACAGTCTGGCAGTTCATCCACCCAAAATCCTCCTGTGTAATGGAGATGTCTGTCCAGGCACCCTGGCCTTGCTGCTGCACTCAGAGCCACAGGCTGGGCAGCTGCACAGAGACCTTTGCTGCCTGCCTGCCCTCATCTGCCAGGCTTCTCTCTGCACAGAGGTGAAGCTCTCTGCACTGGGCAGGGTATTGCCTTATTTTTTGAGCTCTCCCTTGCACTCCCCTGCCTTTGTCTTCTGTGGGGTTTCTCAGCTCTGCAGCCAGGTAAGGTAAAGCACTTATTCTCTGCTACTGAGATTCACAATTAGGCACTGTAATACTACAAACAGTCAAACAGAGGAGACTGTCTTATTATGCCATAAAAAAAGGTCATTAAAATGTTGGATTTAAAAGAAAAACCCTTAGCTCTGAAAAAACTCATTAAAAAGTCATTATTAGCTAGAACTGCCATAGCAGAAGGAGGTGGGTGTTTGGGTAATGGACCTTGCACATGCACAGAAGGACCTCCTGGTGATGCCATTATGATGCCAGATTACAGTGGCTAATCAATTTCAGTGCCAATCTATGGAGACCCCATTGAGTTACAGAAATAAAGCAAGGCTCTGCTGTGCAGACGTCCCTCTACTTATTACAAAAGTAAGAAAAGAAATAGATATACATTGCTATGGTTTTATTCTGCACCAGAGGTAGTCTCATGAAGAGAACCTCCCACCTTTTTCAGGGTTCCTGTGTGCCAGCTGTCAGAGGGTGCTGCAAAAGAGCATGTGCTATCAGTACAGAGCACACACCAGCAGCACACGCTGGGCAGGATGTCTCAGTAAGGGACAATACACCTAAACACACTGAGGCATTTTTAGTCTACCATCAGCAGATGGATAGGGGCATAGAAAAGAAACATATCATATTTTGCTAAAAAAAAATTCTTGCCCCAATAAATACTGATCTGGCTTCACCAGGAAACAAATGTTTTGAGTGTTTGGTGTAGGCTCTACCCTGTCCTTATGAGGAGACAGGTACACCTGGTGAACTGCAAGGAGTCTGACTATATTTTGCTAGAGAGAAAAAACCCTGCATTACTTACCCTGCTCACAGTAGCTTCCATTCAGTAGGGACCTGTAGCCAAAGAATGTGATAAAATCTGTTAATTTTTGTTTTAAACCAAAATGTTTGTTGCCCACAAAGTCACAGTTGTATTTAATGCAAGTAAAGCCTTTTTGTTTCCCAGCTGAACCCCATTCAGCTGTGGAGGTTGATGGAAGGAATGGAGGGCCCTGGAGACCTGCAATTTCAAGGTCAGAATCTGAGCCAGTGTGTGATGCTCCCAGCTATGACCCTGCTGTCTGCTCTGAAAATGCTCTCATTGTATGTTAAGTAAAACATCTTTGATCAAGGTGTGCAAGTGCCTGGTCTCAAAAATTCCCAAATCAGTAAAAGATAAGGTAACATAGCACCCTTTTCTTTCTTGCCCTGCAACTGAGGGTGCCCTGCTCCATGCAGATGTGGCAGCCCTGGCTGCCACAGCAGCAGGAAGGCCAGTGTTGCAGGCTGTGTGCACCTGGAATTTTTTTCTGGACAACATCTGTTTCCCATTAGCCTGTAACAGAGAGTTCACATCTATTTTACAAAAAGCCAGTAACCATAGCATCATGGTAGCTGGAATAGAGTCTACTAAAAATATCTACTTTCAGGACAAAAAGACTGAATCTTCTTTTGTTTTCTATTTCCATCCAGCTGCAATCATCAGGATAAAAACTGTGCAAAGCTCAGGCAGGTTTACTGTTGTACACAGAGAAACTGGTTAAGCCATCCTCCAGTTCACAGGCATATTTCTCTATGCATTTTCAAACCTTCTGGCATATTCACCATATGGTGAATGGTCACCACAGGAAAGGTCACCATAAACAGGTTGCTCAGTCACCTGTGTTGCAGTGACCCAAACCCTTATGCCTGCTGGCAGCAACATTGCTGAACTTCTTTAGCAAGAATTTAGGGTAAAGGACCTCACTTCTTGCTGGGTTTGTCTGGGAGAGGCTTCCTCTGGGCTTCAGAAGTATTTAATGTGCTCACAGAGGTAAACAGTGCCCAAGGTAGGAGCTACCAAACTGGACATAAAGTACAGGCTGTTGTTCTGCTTTTAAACATATTTCTAATATGCCAATAACAGTGTAACTAAATGTGTAATTAGAGTGGAGCCAAACTTCTCAGAGCATAACTTTCCAATTTAGCTTTGACCATAGCCCAAAATAGCCACATGCAGACAAAACACCATTTGAGGAGAAAACCTTTGCTAAGAGCACTTGCCTGAGACCAGCCCCAGCCCAGGTGGCTCAAAGGGAGGGCTGGCCTTTTGCCAGGGTTTGTCCTGTTCTTGGATGAATTCCCAGAGTAACTTCAGGAGACTTCCTGGACCTTCTGCATTAAAAAACACCTTTTGCTATGAAAGGTTAAGCGTTAAAATACTACTGGGGAACAGTTATTGGAAGCAATTGGTGTTACAGGCCAGTAATTGCTGGCCCAAGGAGGAGGAAGACTGAATGGCCCTAAGACATAGCACCTCTCCTTGCATTTCCTTGGGCCCCTTTCTCTTCACTTACAATAAAGGAACCCACAGTGCAAAGCTAGGACAGATTAATTGAATTTCCTCTGCAATATACAGGCTATTCAGTGAACTGGTGAGCAAAAGTGTGACTCCAGCCAAGGTTATCAATGTGGACAAGCTGTGCTTGGATTTGCATGGAATCTACTCATCTACCACATCTGCAGTGTGGAGCTGCTTGTGTGGACCTGACTGCTGCATTCAGGCCAGAAGTACCACCAGCTTAAGCTTTTCACCCTCATTTCTTCCGGGAGGGGAGCATCTCTGCAGGAAGACTTGCTGGGTTTGTTGAGACCAATCTGTCAAAGGATTCCTCACCAAAGGGTGTAATAACACAAAACCTCAGTTATGGCTTCAGATCCCACTGTAATATTTACCTGCATTAGCTTTGGTTGCTGTTAAATATTAAGAAAAGAATGGAATAAATAGGAACTGCCTTCATGCCCTTAGGGGTGCAGGTGTGGAATGAATATGATTAGCACATAAAGGGGACTGTAGATGCAAATGCAGGCCAGTATTTATTTACTATTACTGTGGAACCCTATATACCATATCTATACTTAAAATTTAAGAATTCAATTAAATCCTTAAAATTTTAAGAATTTAGAAAATCACCCTAGGCATAAAAACACCAGGGCAGTCTGTTAGAATTAATTGCATTATTGACAAAATTAATTGGTTACATTCTAGTTTGAAGGTTTTGGTTAATCTCAGCTCAGGTTTTCAGGGCTTTTTGTGCTATCAAGGAAGAAATCTGGATACAGTAATATAAACATGGACCATAGAGCTAGGCTGAAAGACATGTGGAGGATCATGTAGCTGACCCTTGGCTCTGATGGCTGGATTCTGTGCTCCATAAATCACTTCTGCCAGATGTCGGTTTGGCCAGTTCTTAAATATCTGCAGACATCTTTGCAGAGATGCCATAATTGCAATTTATTCCCATTTGACAGAAATGCTAAGTCTGAATGAAGAATGGATGGGATAGTTCAGGAGAAACAGCAGAAGAATGGCAGGGGTTAATAGCACCTTTCTTAGCAGGTCATCAGAATCCCATGTGGAAGGAGTTTCTCCAGACATCAGGTCTAGGAGCACAAGAAGACACCTAACATAGGGGACAGCCTACGAGCAGACTCAGAAGAGTCATCCAGAGGTGATCCTCTTAATGCATTCCAGGGCAATGGCTGCAAAGGATGGCTCATGCAGAGACATCCCAGTTACCAGGGAAGAGAAAAAAAGCAGATGACACAGTGGGCTAGGCTTGTGTGCTGAGCACCTCCCACCCAGCATCACTCACATGCTCAGGGCAGGATCTGGGGGTTTGTAGTTTTCGTCACAGCAGAAAAAAAAAAAAAGCACATTAACATGTATGACAGCTAATGATAACAAATGTATTGACAATAAATTCAGCACTTGAAGCCACTTTCCCGTGCCCACACAATCAGGTCCCTGTGATGTCAAGGTAGATATACCTGCTGTGAAATGCAACTCAAAACAAAACAATTATATTAGTGGCAACTGAATCTATGGCATGTGAATATTTGCCATCAGACACTATCCAGGAAATGGGCAGTTTAAGCAAGCTTAATTGATCAAGAAAACCATAACCTGAGGACTAATATTTTCTTTTTTCTATTATTTACACAGTAAGATTATATATGGAATCGGCATGATCTTCAGTCACACACATTCTATGATTTGGCAAGCAAGTGCTCACAGCCTCCTTCTCTCAACCTCCTTCTTTGCAAAGGCACCTTTTCTACTTTGGAGGAGTCTCACTAACCTGGTGTAGAAGATGGAACTATGGTGCTGTAAAGTATCCTTGCTCCTTAGCATCAGGCACTGTTCCAGTGCTGAGTGCCAAAATCACAGTGATGGGCACTTAATTTTCTACTGCTGGGAGTAAATCTAGATGTTCAGAAAAATGTTCTTAATTGCTGATTGGTTTTGCTGAATTTATGGGTTTTGTACCTCTGCTGAAAATGAAAGTCCAGCCTCTCAAATACAGGCAACTCTATTTTCACCCTTATCAGGCTTGGTGCCTGCAAGTTTACAAACCAGAGTAACAATAGACTGGAGCATAACACCTTACCTCATTTACTTTCACTTGGTTCCTTTAGGCCACAAATGTCTGCATTATTAGTCCAACAATTTTATGGGTTTACAACGTCCTTTATGAGCTGCTAATTACTTGACTGTGCTGAACTGTTGTAGGCTGTGATATTTTGTATAACACTGCCTGCCAGTGCATTGCTGTGAGCTTTGCAGCACAGCCCAGCTCCCAGCCCCAGCTTAGCAAAGCTATTTGACCAGGTGGCTGCAGCACAAGGTCACCCCTGGGTGCATCCTTTCCTGGATGCATCTATCATGGCCCAGCACCCATCCATGGCAGCCTTCCTTGCAAGGCCAAAGCAGTCAGAGCAGAGACGTGGCAGCTTGCTCTGCCCAGCCTGGGGGTCAGCACAGAGGCTGTGCTGGTTTGCTCAGCAGCAGGAGTGCTGCTGGATCTGCCAGGAGCACACACACCCTGATGTGCAGCTGGGCCAGGGCAAGGAGATAGCCAGGGTGGGCAGGATGTGTCCTGGAGAGGAAGGGATCCCTGGGGAAAGGTGGGTGGGATTTGCCACAGCCTTCCAGTGAGGGTGTCCAGCCTGTTGCTGTGTACTTGCCCAGCACTGCATTGCTTTGTGAGGTACTTCTGTTTGACAGGTTGCATCAATACTGGTGTGAGCCCAAGGCTATTTCTTATGTGTATAGGGCTGATCACTCCAGAACGTGTTACACACAGAGCCCAGCGTGCCAAACTCAGCACTGCTTCCATGACTGCCAATACCTTACCTGCGCATGGAGAGGGCAGTGAAGAGCCCAGCCCCTGAAGTGGTATAAAAGCTGCATGGAAAAATACAATTTTGAGCATTGTTTGCTTTAACCACAGAGACTACTAATAAATGTTACTAATAAGTGTTAATGTTACTACCACTTTCTGGGAAGTGGAAGGCACAGGTGTGTTATACACACTAAACTCAGGATTGCTGCTGTGTTCCAGAGACAGGGATAACACCAATGAGCTTTGTGCCACCAAGCAAAGCACAGTCAGGGACACGATCCCAGAGGATGTGGAATAGATGGAGTGACAGCCCTGTCACTTGTTGGGAGCTTGCACACAGCCCAGTTGCACACAATTATCAGGTGATAATTTTCAACTCTACCCTGCACCATCTTTCAGCACGAAGAAATAAGGCTTGGCATGGCTCCAGCATCAGCAGACACCTGGAAACTTTGTCTGGCATGGCTTCTAGCAGGGGAGAAACTTCAGCCTCAGGAAGAGCAGCAAGAAGTCACTCCTGCATTTCACAGAGCTGGGACCTCCCTGAGCACTGGAAAACTCCATGGAAAATCCTAACAAAGAGCCCAGTAAAATTGTTATGTTTGCTGTTTCTCATGTCCAGCTTGGATACATCAGAGGCTGTATCAGACTGTACTGAAACAGCTGTTGAAAAAAACAAAAGGCATAAAACCAGCACCAAACCTTTCACTCAAAGGCTGTGTCATGGTTTGTCAGCTGCCATCAGGCATCACCCAGCTCTCCCTCAATCCTCTCCAGCAGAATGGGGGAGCCAAGAGTAAAAGTTAGAAAAGTCATTGTTTGAGATTAGAGAGTTTACAGGACAGAAAAAGAAGAAAGTAATCATCATAATATTAATAAAATAATTGTAATAATATAAAATTATAAGAGTACATATTATATCCTATTATATATCCTATTATATTATATTATTATTATATAATATTATGTATTATATGATATATTATATATATCATATTATATCTTAAACACAGCACTCTACCAGTTACTGAAGGAAAATTAAGCCAATCCCACCCAAACCCACATCAGGCCTCAATATTCAAAGTGTTCTCCTGGAGACAGACAGCTGTTTTTTCATTATTTAAATAGGACCCATACCCTGTAAGAGAAGCTGCAAGTAATGGTCTCCTTATGTCTCTACACAGGAGGCTTCCCAGCTCTGGCACTAAACCATCTCTTAGTAGACAGCCAAGCTATAATTACATCTGGGTCAGAAGGCATAAACTGACAAGTTTTACTTGGAAACAATAATTGGGAAAAGAAGCAATAACTAAGCTGAGATAATAATTTGGGATCCATTTTGCCCTCCTGAGAAGGCTTTTCACAGATTCTTATTACCACAGGAATTAATATAAAACTCGCGTCCTGAAGGGGATGCGAAAGAAATTGTCCTAAGAAAAGAGGCATAACCAGAAAAATAGGTAATAAATTCTGAATTCTCAGACAAACACACTGGAGTGGGAATGTGAAGCAGCATCTGAGTGTTGCTGTAACATCTGGGGAATTTGGCTGTTCTGGTAGGAAAGAAAATTTTCCCTTTTCCAGATCCTTGGGAGACAAGACACCAATTTGATCATCCATTTTTTATTGCATTCAGTGCTATTTCTGAACTCTTGCTAATTACATTGGCTAGTTATTATACCCTTAAAGAAGCCCATTGTGAAATGCAGCCAGGTGTCTAAGCACTGGCTGTCACACACTACACCACAAGATACTTGAGGAAGGCAGTTTTTGTTCCATATTTTTGGAACTTCTTGTAGTTCAAGCAGATGCCTAACTGAATTAGATTGTCAGTGACTGAGCTGCAGCCGTGACACATGTTTATAAAAGCAGTGCCAAGAGGCCAGCAAGAGGGAAAGAGGGTCATAATGGGATTACTGACTGTTTGGCCTGACCTCCTGTGTGATGGATGACAGTCAGTCGTTCCTGTGTGCAGGCCATTTCTGATATTTGTGCTACAAGACATAAATTTGGTCTAATGAGTAACAAACAAATGTGGAAATGAGACTTTCCAGGGAAAAGCTTCAGACTGCCAAGCTTTTCACTCATGCCAGGTGTCTGAGCTCTGCACATATCTGCTGCAGACCATGTGTTCCTCTGGGCTTTTCAGCACACCTACCTTGGCTTCAGAGACACAAGGTGGGGAGAGTGAGTGGTCACACCAGGTGTGTAAAACTGAGGTGTGGTACCTCTTGTGTGACCCTGTGCAAGAAAATGAGTCCCAAATAAATGGTGCCATCTTGAGGGTGCCACAGAGACCAAGTGCTTCAGTAGGCTGTACCAAAGAGAAGCCCTTTGACATTTGATACACTGCAGGAAGATCATGGTGAGCACACCCTGGCCCTGGCCTGGGAACAAAGGGGAGAAGTCTTTCAAATTCCAGGCTAAGGAGAGAACACTTAGGGAAAACTGTGAGCTCTACCATTTCTGAGACAGGTTAGCTTCATATGTGTTTCCAGAAATTTCCCTTTCTCAAGGGGACTTGGAATGCCAGGCACAAGATCCTCTCCCTGCTTTGTTAGGGAGGTAAACAAGACGTCAGCAGATCAAGAGTGAAGTGGTTGCTCTGTCTCCTTTTGCTGTGGCTGTGAAACAAGGCAGTACAGGTTGTGTCTGTGAGCTGCAGAGAAGGGTAGCAGCTGCTCAGCTGTGGTGGCTCCTGGCCTGGAAATAGGTCAAGCACGACAGTGGATCAGACAGCAAAGAGCAGAGGAGACTCTTCTCCTTCGTGCTTTCATAAACCCAAGGGTCAGTCTCAGCCTAGGGAGAGGCTGTCTGGGGGAAGAATAACAGGAGAAGGGGGATGGGGCTGAGAGGGCCAGAGATGAACTTTTCTAGGAATGGGGGAAAAGCCATAGATGTATAAAATGTGGAAGGTCATGAAAAGGAAAGCAGAAAGCAGGAAAAGCCTGGGCATGGGTGGTCCTGGGGAAGTCCATGGAAAAGGAGCATTTAAGAGCACAAAACAAGTTCTATTACTAATACAGTCTTTTACAAACATGTACATTTTCTTTAATGGATTTTAGGTTAAGCAAGGTATATCTAAAACATGTTGAGCACATTGCCTGAGGTGAGCAAACTCCTCTGATGCTCCACCAAGGATGTAACATCTTTCTAGCATCTGGTTTTGTGCCTATGACTCCTTGTGAGCAGTTCCTCGGTCTGCTCAGTTCTCTTCTGGGCAGGGCAGGCAAAGCTCATGTGACACCGTGACCACCAAGAGCCACTGGGGTCTCCCAGGTGGGCTGTGCCTGGTGCAGAGATGGGCTGCATTAACCCCTGCTGATGATCTTTGGATGGAATTGCCTATGAAATGAGGTAAAGATCTGTAGGCATGCATACCTAACAGCCCACGTAAAGACATGGTGTCCTACAAACCCTTCCCAGGCTGAGAGGACTGTGCTGCAAACCATTCATGTCCACATTAAAAATAAAAGGTTAATTAATCATCCACATAGTTGGGACTATGAAGCAATCAACAGATAACATTATTTAAGACCAGTAAGCTAGGCTTGGCATACTTCTCCCATTTTTTAATAGAGGTTTCACAGAGGCCTGTCTTTCTAGCAAAGCTCTGACAGAGGCAAAACACCCAAATGTTCCTGACATGAAAAGGAAACTTCTTGTGGTCACCAGCATAAGGTCAGATCCTGGTACAGTGCAGCCTCTTTCACCCAATATTCCTTTCAAAATACTGATACCACTGTGTTCCCAGAAAATATCAAAAGATCAACACATAAATGGCTGCAACAAACAATACTTCTTGTTCTCATGCAGTTCTTCTCCCTCCAGGGCTACAGATAATTTAATGGGAGAATTGGTTATTTCAA
Organism: Agelaius tricolor; assembly: GCF_023055355.1. Classification (NCBI taxonomy): domain Eukaryota; kingdom Metazoa; phylum Chordata; class Aves; order Passeriformes; family Icteridae; genus Agelaius; species Agelaius tricolor. Next base: position 35,079,770 of record NW_027269263.1, read on the forward strand.
AATGAACTGTTCATTACAGTATTTTCATTGACAGTTCACTGAAACTGTCAGCTCTTCTTGCTCTAATTGCTTTTGATCAACAAATGAAAACATGCACCCTTAAAAGAAAATTATTTTGATGCAGCTGGAACAGCTCCCTCTTTAAAGAGACTGATGTGGCAAAGACCCAGCAACAGACAACGATGAGAAAATAAAGGAGGAAAACATTCACACATTTTCCCAAACAATCACTTGTTACTTGAGTATTTCTGCAGTCAAATGCAGTTACTCCAGAGGAAAACTTTCCATGTCCTTCAGCAGCCTCTGCCAGAAGAAGAATTTATTTGGATTGGCTCCTGCAGGCAATCAAGAAAAAGCCAATTCTCGAGTATTTATAGGGGAGCAAGTGGTTGGCTTGTGTTGCATGAATCAGGTTTCTCACTGGTGCCATTCAATCAAGCTACAGAAGTTAACTTGGGTAGACAGTCTAGTAAAACCTGCCAGAGAATACCCATAATTGAATATAGGCTACAACACTAGTCATAGCAGAAATAGCAGCAATGTAATCTTAAACTCTGGTGGAAAGTATGATCTATTAACACTCAGAGTTTAATGGATTTCTGTAAAACACCTTGCATAAAAAACCTGGTTGCTCATTGCCTGCCCTTGGTAACTCATTAAACTTTACTACATCACACAGAAAACTGACTAAAGCCACAGTCCTTTAAAAACTCAACAGAAATTTGTTTCTGTTTAGTTCACTTCTCTTTCCCAAATAACAAAGTATATAAGAGAGAAAATAAAATCCTGAATTCCAGTCATTACACAACAGGCCTTGCATATTCAGAAAAGACACAGGAAAGCCCCCACACTCTGGAGAACCACCAGGTCACACTTTCCTGGGACTCCTGGGTGGTGAGAGCACTGTTTCCCCACAGAGTGCTCCCCTGCATGAGGCAGGATGGGCATTCAAGGCCAGGTGTCACCTCTCCTGCTCATCTGTGGCATTCACTGCCCCAACACTCAGTCCTTCCTGGCTCCCCTGCTGCACCCCCCACTCAAAGCAGTGCTGTGTGGGACCCCTCCTCAGCCCTGTCCTCCCTCCTGGCTCCAGGCACCAGCTCCCTCTGGAGGGCCAGAAGGACCAGGCTCCAGGAAAAGCCCCTGCCAGAGACCTGGAGGGAGATTTCCAAGAGGGTGATGCTGATGAGAGTCCCCATTTGGTTCCTAGCCACAAAAGTTAGATCTGGTGTATGAGCTCAAGAGAAATAAAGCAGCAAGACCAACTTCTGACCACCTCTGGGACAGGTGTCAGCATGCTCTCTGAGAAGGACCTGGCTGCACAACAGGCAGCTAACTCATCCTGGTGCTCCTTTCTTCTAACAAGGGCCTTGATTTCTAAACATGTAAGACTGAAATTGATTTCATTTGTTTTGAAAACCTCTGTAGCATACATTCCCTCCTAGCCAAAATGGTCACCTTTGGGATTTCAGCAGAATATGTGCTGAAATCACTCAGCTCTTCCAGGAACTGAATCACTCTTATTTGTGTACCTAATCATGGCTTTAAAAGCTTAACTTGTAACATGCTGGTTTGAAAAATACAGTCACCTCCTTCCTGATTGTACACAGCAGACATGGAGAAATAAAAATTATTTTAAAATGTCCCTTAACCTGAAAGAACTTGTTTTAAAGCCAAACCAGCATCTCCTGGGAGCAAATGGAGGATACCTGTGTTTAGATGTTAGATGCTAGAGATAAACTGACCAGCTGTGAGATGGGGAAGATGGGAAGAGACCTTTATTTATCATGTCAAACCCAAGCTTCATGTGAAATTTCAGTTCCAATATAATCCTCTATTTTGAATAGCTGGTACTCAAGCACACAAAAGCTTTTGAACTGCAGACTCCAAAATAGCAGAGGGAAAGCAAGAGTATCCATCACCTCCCTGATAGCCTCTGCCAGCTCCATGTACCCATTTTTATAAAACATGTTCACCTTGCACATCCCGTGCAATTTAGAAAATCACACTGGGCTTCATGTGATCACATTTCCCTCATGACCTTGAAGAAGACAGGATGAAAAACCAGGGGTTTCACTATGCTTCTGCAGCCCTGCCTTTGCCCAGCCTGTAATGTTCAAACCAGGGAAGGCTTAGATTGGATATTAGCAAAAATCTACTGAAAGGGTTATCAAGCATTGGAACAGGCTGCCCATTCCTGGAGGTATTTAAACATGTGTGGATGTGGCACTTGGTGACATTGTCTAGTGGAGGGTTTATTGTTGGATAATGATTTTAAAGGCCTTTCCCAGCCTAAACAATTCTATGATTCTGCAAGAGTAACACCTGCAGGAGGCTGCAGAGCCCACATGCTGTATGTAATCCTGCAACAATATCAAACTTTTTTGCTTTCTGAATTTTTTTCCTCCTTGCTCTATATTTCCCTAGAAACCTCACAGTCAAGTTTATTCTAATTTTGCCCTTTCTTCTGTCAGGTTATTTTTACTCCTGCATTCCTAATGTAGCTTGAAATTAATGCAGCCTTTTTATTTATATATCAGCCTCCTCAATGATGTATGCACAGTTTGAGGAGAGATATAATTACAGGCTGCTGTGGAAGAGCACAACAGGCTGGTGTCATTACATCCCAGGCAAATTTCAGCTTTGTTTGGAATTCATGGCATATTGGATTTTTTTAAAAATATGTTTGATCTGAATGTCATTCCCTAGACCTGATAATAATCTAAATCAGATCAGGACACAGGCAGTTTCCCTGTGCAGCATCAGAAATCACAGAAAAAAGGGCTGAGAGAACAGGTCCCTGCTGTCTGACCAACAGGGCAGTCCTTCATCCAGAGATTTCTGAGCCCAAATAAGGACTGAGGTAGTTTTGATTAATACTTTAATTAAAAGCACTCCAGACAAACACATCTAAAACTAAGAAATTGAGGTACAAAATTAATGAGAAAAACTGAGGTCCCCTTTGCAATGACCCCACTCTTGGATTTGTAATGTGTTGTCAAACTGTGAATAAATCACTTCTTGCCAAAAAAAAAAAAAAAGTCAACCTTGCACTGCTATTTGAGAGAAGAGGTTTAGCTCAGGTTTAGCTGACCCAGTGGGGCCAGCCATGGCTGTGTATTTCATATGGTGAGGATTGCAAATGAGGAGAAAACCAAGGGACATTTCACCTGGAGACTCTGACCTAAAGCAGCTGCTAAACAGCAATAAGAAGAGGTAAAAAAGAGAAGAAGGATTAAAACTTTCTAGTGTCTTTCTAATGGCTTTTGCTGGGGTATCTTGCTGTGGCCTATAAATGTTTAGCTAGAAAAAGTAGTAATAAAATTAACATGTTTTTGGTTTTTTTTAAATAAATCCCACCTCACCTTATCAATTCCCCCAAGGGTACTGTGGTTGAGATTAACTCTGGCTGAAAAATGGCTTTCTCATGCCATGAAACTCCAGAGTTTCTTAATCTCAGGGTCTTTCACCAAAAAAGAGAAGGTGAAGGGAAGCCTACAGAATGTACCAGAAGACAAGGCAGAAGAAAAAAAAATTCTCAAATTTTCAAAACCTTCTTTATATACTAAATAGAGCCTCATCCATGGATGCTATATATCTTTACTTTATAAGAGAGCCTGGGGTTTAAACAACTGAGGTTTAGCTTTTGGATCTGTCATTTCTATTCTTGGCTAAATTCAATTCCCATTGAAGAATATTTGTTGAATCTCCTTAATTTGTTCTTGGTATAAATGGCATATATAATACGGATGAAGGCAGGGAAAAAATGAAACAGTTGCTTATGAAAATGAGAGATTTTAATTAAATTTAAACATCATGATACTTAGTATTATTTAAGTAACCCAGCACTTTTTGTTTAACATTGCTATGAAATGGTTTTTCCCTTAAATAAATTTTGCATTCCAGTCCAGGTATCAAACCAGGATTATTCTGAGTACTCTCAAAGAACACTCTGGCCAGTGGGACACTGCACAACCTTGTGGCCTAAAGACCTTTGCCAGTTGGTAAATTGGGATGGCACTTGTTTTACCAAGGTGTAGGCTAGATTAGTCTGATCTAATCATGGAGGCTCCCTCCTCTGGCAAAGGGGAAAGAGAGCATCTCCAAATGGCAGATCATCTCCTTAAGGGTTTCAGATTTGCAGGTTAAAAAGCCTTCTGTGGGTGCCTCTCTGCCTGCTCTGAGCATGGAGCAGGAAATAGAAGAGTGCTTTTGACATCTGTGCTTGCTACTAGATGAATAAAAATAGAGAGATGACCTCATGCTTTAGATCAAGCCTTTAATTTACTAGCTTTGGCACAAGCTGTTGCACTAATTACTAGGAATTACTCCCACATTTCAGGGGGGAAAACCCAACAAAATGAAAATAGAAATAGTAGAATGCGTGGCACTTCAAAAATTCCTGTCCCAGGTAAGCAGTTTTATATAAAATGGAAGATCAGAAACCAATTTAAAATGAAAGGGGGGGGGGGGAATTATCTCTGCAGCCTGTACAGTTTCAATCTCATAAGGAACCAACTATAGTTGGTTTGGTTCTATTTTGAAAGGTACATAAAAACATCTCAAAAGGAAATCTCATTACACTATGACAACAGTAAAAACACTTTTTACTTGACCAGTGGAGCAATTCTAGAGAAATACCTTTGAAAGTACTGAGCAGAAAAAGTGGATGGATTTGCTTACTTTTATGCAAAAACCTCACTGGACAGGTTTGGTTGGCAACAGAGGGAGGCTCAGCTCTGCAGACCTCTCCATTTAGCAGGAGGGAGGACCTGTGTCACACTGTGTGCACTCCCACACATTCATCAGTCATCCAGGGAAAAAAAGTTTGGAGATGGACTTTGCTGGATGGCACCAAAAGGCACTGGAAACCCCCAAGTAACCAAGGGGGGACACAGTGAAATGCTTGAGACTAAAACCAAGGAGTGAGGGACCTCTGATTTGATCCATCTTCTGATGCTGCCAAAGTGCATGCTCCTTGGGTCTGAAACAAGATTCAGCCTTTCCACATCACTGCAAAGGTCCAAGTGATTTCTCCAGTGAACATCAAGGAGAAGGAGCTTATTGGCCAAGACACATGAGGGCTGTAACCCTGCCCTGCCTTGGCAGATCAGTCATGTACCCCATGGCCCCTCACCAAAAGCCCCTTTGTTTCTTGAGGTCTTGAGGGCTGAGTATTGGATTTCACCAGCCTCTCAACCCAAAATCTCTCTACATGTTTTATTTCTTTTGTCTTAGAAGTCAGGACAAAAAATTCAGCAGTGTTGGTCCCTAGCTAGCTGTCAAACAAATGCACAATTACATATTTGAAGTGGAGATGGGGAACATTAAGGCTATTCCAATTATAAAACCACCTTACTCTTTACTGAAACCTGCCATCACAAAAAAAAAAAAAAAAAAAAAAAAAGGAGTACTTCAATGGGATATTTTGTAAAATGGCAATACTGTGATAGTGATATGATTACTGCAAAGGCTGTATAATTGGATGGTTTAGGATATGCAGAACTTTTGAAATACATTGGACTTGTTCCTTTTACTAAGATTGCTAACACTTTCTTTCAAGTCTTTCATTTTACATTAATGAATTCATTTTACAAAATCCCCTCTTATGCTAGAACTAGAAGAAAAGTCAGTTGGGCCAATTTGCTTTCTGTGTACTGTTTCTTAATGCACATCCTTCCACATGTCCCTGCATTCATCTCCACTCTAGCTGAAAAAATCTATTTTTTTTGTTGTATTTCCCAGAGATCTTTTCCTGCTCTCATTAATTTTTATTGCCTGGTCCAGACCACTCTCTGCTCTGCTAAACAACAGGCAAACAGAACAGAAATCATGTTCCTAGTAAAGTGGACAGCAAATTCCTCGAAAGGAAAAATAATAACCCCATGTAATTTTTTTCCACTCTGTCCCTTACACAGTCTGGCACTTGAGTTGTTTTTTTTTAAATCACTAACTACATCAGCTGGGGGGTTCTGTGTTCTGTCATCAGACACATCTAGCTTTTTCCCTCCATCCCATCTGCAAATTAATCCAGTGTCCCCTGGGGTAAATTCATTGTTCAAATCATTCCTGTCAGCAGCCTGTGAAGGTCTTGGCTGGCTCACCAGTGCAACACTGATCCCAGACTTTGTCACCTCAGCTGGGACACAGCTGCTCAGTGCCATGCCAGGCTGAGTCCTGTCCCATGGCCAGGCCACCCCATGGCACAAACAGACGGCAAATTTTGTCTCTCAGCAAGAGGTAGGGTTAGGGCTTGCTCTCATTCATCATCCAAGAGGGACAGAAATACTTTTTTTACTCCACTGCATGCTGTAACCTGAAAGGGGTTGTGCTCCCCGCTAACACACACCAAAAAAAAGACCTTAGTTAATTGCTCTTCCCAATCTGCCTGCTCTAAGGGGAAATAGCTGGTGCCAATGAATTATAAATTCAGTATTTGCATATTTTCTTTTTTTTTTCTTTTCTAAGTTAAATATTTGGTGTCATTCACCAGCTATAGATCTATTGTCTTATCAGCCCTTTTTGAGATGATTTATACTCTGAGCAAATAACTCTATGGCTCTTCCATGGAAGGTGGAAGTGCTGGTCTGCTGAACAGTGCCAATTTCAAAACCAATTATTTCTCTTTTGATTAGAAGAAAAAGGTGGCAAAATCTGTTTGCTTTGCCTATTGCCTACCTCCTTTCTTTGAGCCAGGTTATTTCCACCATCCATTCAAGGCACCAGAGCTAGTCAGTTTAATGGAAACTCTTCCCTCTGAGCTCACAGAAAGGACACAGCCTCAGCTCCTGAGGACTCTTCCCCTTGGAAGTGTGGAGACATGGTGACCACTGAGAGACTGGACTCACTTCAAGCCTCAAAGCATTGGCTCTGCGTGACAGACCCTCAGCAGCATCATGGGAAAAGTAATCCTGCCTGGCTGGCTGAGTGCAAAACTAACAGAAAAAATACTCTTATCAATTTTTTGGTTTTAATCTGAATACCACTGGGGTGAAGCTCAACTGAACAACATATAGGGTTGGCCTCAAGTAACTATGTAGAATAGAAAAAAATTGTTCTCACTGGGATTTTTAGGTTACAGGAGCTACTTCAGTGCTTTTACAAGATTGTAAGGATAGTATTTGAGAATAATTAACTTTCTAGTTTATCCACAGAGTGCTTGAGTAGAGATAATTGTGTTTTACGGTGCTTGAGAGAATCCAGAAAGCAGTTCAATGTCAACTTTTCTGCTGAGACAATCCAATCTTGCAGATTAAATACTGATAAACATACCAAAGATACATAGCTCTTGGTAAATGCTAAAGCTCATCATACTGTGAGTGTAATTTTGATGATGACTACTTTGCTACTAATTCAAAACAACACCTGTCATTGTGTTTGAAGTAGGCAAAGTGCTGAAATGACAGTGCTGGAAGCTGTGCTCCTTTATTCAGAGATGCCTTACAGAGACACAAGTGCAGCATCAGCTCCTGCAAACCAACTCATCTCTGTATTTCCACATCTGTGGAAAGGCTGTGGCTTTCAGAGCATGAAAAAATCTCTTTGCTCATCTCTGATCTCTCTACCAAATTGGGGAGCAGCAGAGTGCTTCTACAATACCAGCTTTTGCAAGAGGCTTCCTTAAGTGTGGTTGAATAACACACAAAATAACATCCATGATATCATGTCCCTCTGTGACAGCTGTTGGGGAAAACAAGGAGGCAGCAACCTTTTCTCCTAACCTCTGCAGAGGATGGTTCATTCACTGCCCTTTCATGCTCTGCCTCTACAAAATCCTGCCGGCTGGGCATCCCTGTATCACCTGAAACCTTCCCTAATGATACAACTAATTTCAAACAGAAACTAAGTTCCTGTTTGTATCAGCCACTATATTCCTTTCCCATTCTTCTAGACCAATGAGAACATAAAAGTTAACTTGCCTAAGAAGACTTGTCAAAGGACACATACCAAGAACCAGTGAGCTACAGCATCCAATTCCACTGCCTTTGCATCCACATCAGATCAGCCATGGGTTTGCCATGCTGCTCAGGGCTGGAGCACACCCTCATCCAGCCCTGGAAGGAGAGCAGGGTGGGCACAGGAGGGCTCCCCATCTCACATTCACACCCCAAGGATCTGCCCTGGGCAGGGCTGGTGGAGCCCTGCACATCCTCTGCCCTCAGCCTGGGGCAGTGTCACTGCTCACACCAGCCAAGAGCTCCAGAGTTTTCATCATTCGTGTGACCAACACTAATTTACTGCTTAATTGCATCTCAGGGAGAAGCATCTTTCTCCTGACAGAAAATATTACTGATGTCAGATGGGGCTAGCACTGGCAGGGGTGCAGAAATCTATGCTTGAAGTAAAACATTATCAGAGCAGACGGTCTTCCCTTCTATTTTAAACAATAGATTGTTATTTAAAGAATTTAGTAATCACAATACAAGTTTAAATACAAAGCAACAATTGTAGATTAATTAAAAAGCACACAATTAATCATTTTGAAGATTGATAACTTTGCAACTAATTTTATGTTTCATAATTCCTGTTCTCCAATATTGTTTGCAAAAGTCAATGGCAATTAAGTAACCTTAATTCAGTCAAAACTAAAAGAACTTTGGACATTTGATTCTATCTGTTAACAACTCTATTAAACAAATAAGCCAAAGCCCCAACTACATTTCCCTAACAAAATTTCTTGAGGACAGTTTCTGTCCCCAGCTTCTTGCAAAATGAGAATGAGTTAGAAGAAGCCAGATTTATCCTGAGGGACAAAGGAGGTCACGTCTGTCACATGAGACTGCTCCAGGATAGTGTGAAAAGATGCTGGTCATGTCTACTGGCCTTCACCCAGCCATGACCTCTCCAGAGGTGAACAATGATCTCCCAGCCTCTGCTGCAGAAAAATAATTCCCAGTGGGCCATTATACTCTGTGCACTGAGGTGCAAAGCCAAAAAGCTCCATAAGAAAAAAATAAATCTGAAGTCAAAGAGAAGAGGATAAATAAGATGTCATGGCCAGGAAAAGGATATGGCAACTAAAACTGTCACTTAGGGGACTTTGAAATAGCAAATTAAAATACTTCTGGAACACAAGCAGGCAAATGTAGTACCAGCTAACGATAAAATTTGCAACATATGAGCAATAATTCCAACAGTCAAGATCTGGAAACCATCTGACCTCGTATACTTACCTTTGCCTGCTAAAGTAGCTGATGGACAATTAGAAGTGTCTGGGGGGGCTCATGGCTCTGCTGTTGGGCTGAAGAACTCCATGGTCACCTCACACCCTTCCCATTCACAGGGCTGGAGCTGCAGTCTCACCAGGAGCACCTGAAGATGAGGATGCAGAGACCCCCTGCCCACCCAGTCAGAAATTGCCCCTCACTCATACATGAAAATCCCAGTACTGGAAGTACTGGGCACCATGTAGCAGGCAATAAGCCTAAGTAATAGATGCATACAGGAAAACAACTTTAAAAAGCACTGTAGGATTGAAAGTCTTCCCTAACAAAATGCAGGATGTCAGCCTTAGTTGCTTAGCATTACAACTGAAATGTGCTTATAAATATGTCATATTTTTGTAGCACTCAGAAACCTCGGGAGCATTAGGCAGTCCTCAGGACACTTTCCCTAAAATGCAATCTACAAAAATGTTCTCATTTTCCTCAACACGCTGGAGAAAAAGTTAAAAGCTCTATTGGTACTCAGGCATCACACATAGGCCAAGGGGAACATATGGGCAACATGTTATTACAGGATTTATGGGCATTTTTCCCAGCAACATTGACCAGTACGGAACATAGGACGCTGACCTAGGTGTGGGCCTGGGATTATCCTGGAAGGCAGCTCCTACATCCACAAAACAGTGACAACCACCCATTACTGAAAATCTCTCACAGACACCTGTTAATTATTTTATGACACACAAAGCCAAGAGAGAACAAATACCAGGGAAAGTGCTTCCCCAGTGGCAGTTTATAACCCCACCTTGGTACCTGCAGGCAGAGACAACCACATTGCCCTGATAACAACCAGAACCTCCAGGTAATGAGTCTTCAGGACTGCCATGAGCTAAAATGTAGTACATCCTCCCCAGTTTCCAAAGGTGGTGGAATTTGGTGTGTCCTTTCTTGGTGCTCCTTTCTGCCTAGGAGGAAAACACCACCTCCTTTCAATGTGGGCTTGGCACCTCAGTCATGCCCATGTCATGTTCCCATAGTCACTCAGGCAGGGCTGCGGGTGCTGCTGCCACACAGGGTGTCAGATCAGCTCATGGGTCTGACCAGGCATTAACCTCAGCTCACTCATTGGATGTATCAGGTCTCAGTGTGTTCTCAACCTGCACCAATGTACCCCTCAGTGGCACCGTAGTGCAGCTACTGACACCCACAGAGGAGAGTGCCAGGTGGAAAGGTCAGACCCAGCCATCCCCTGCACTCTAAACTCAGCTTAAGCACATCAAGGTAGATTTGTGAAGATGGTTATTGGAGAAGATGGTTATACTGCCACTTAGCATGTATCAGTAGCAAGTGATCTGAGCAACCAGTTGAATATGACCTCATTGCTTCTGTGATGAAAACTTAACATTTTATGAATTTGAAACAAAAGCACTAAATCACTAAGAACAAGCACCACACAAGTGCACTTGGCTGAAAGTTAGGTGCATTGGCTGCCAGTGAATTTTAGTTTGTGGCTGTGTACGCATACTTATTATGCTTTTCTTTATAAAGTATGCAAGGATATCTGGAGGCAATTATTTTAAGCAGAGGGCACAAGGTGGACTCAAAAGTCAGACTTGAAAATAGGATTTAATTGTATTTTTTAACTTATTTGATTATGTCATCATCAAAAAAATCAAGGTTGGGATTGTTTTGATTAACTGACCTAAACCTTTTCTTCTGTGTGTATTTTAAGGACATATTAAGGAGGAACTATCATTAGCCAAAGTTTTGGCAATACCTATGATCTAATTATTAATTGAGTCAAAATACAAATTAAATAACATTCATTTAGACATCTTTTCCAAGCCTTGTTTTCTCTCACCCCTGAAATAAGTATAAACACATAGCTGTCTGTCTTGTCTCTGGAGGGAGATTTACTTAATATTTCTCATGTGATTTTACCTTTTGGAAAACGTCTATGTCCCTATTTATATTATGATTTTTCATCTGATTATTCCTTATTATTTCATAATTATCATACTCTGCCTGGATGCATGTTTGGTAGTCTCCCATTTCAAGGGTATATAAATGATTAAATGTTTATTTTCACAAAGTATGTGGAGTGGTTTTCTTTGCTAAAGACCAAAACAATATTCAATTGGGAGAATTAAGCTTATGAAAGAGATGTTAAGGCAATGTCAAAGATCTTTCAGGAAGACGGAACTTCTATGCATAACAACATGGTTGGATTAACTTTACAACAAAAGGAAATTAGACTGGATTTCTACAGAGTCAGTTTTGTTATTCTAGCTAACAATATGATTAACATTGAATGAATAGTAAGGCCTCATTCATGCTTCGCTTAGCCCAAATTAATGTGACTGATTACCCAGCCTCTCTGTACTGGCAGAAATTCCCGTGTCTCCAAGGCTCATTTATCCAGAAAGTCTCACTTCTAAGGGAGTTGATCCCAGGTAGAAAAAAAAACAATAGCTGAAGCCTTTGAAACTTTTGCACTTCGTTGCCTTTTCCTCTGGACAGCCAGCTCCACCTTCATGTGGAGGTAAAAGTCTACAGCCCCAAAGATTCAGCTGGGCTCCCTTGTAGACATGCAGTTTGACAGTAACTTCAAGAACTGATCCTTTCTCAGGGATGTTCATTTTTTCTTAAATTATTCACATGCTCCACACTGCCAATGCTCCCATGCTCCACACTGCCAACCAGACTATCCTAGACAGAGGGTAGTACTAGGCCTGGGATTAGCTGCTTGCCCTTGTTGAGGACCATCTCTGACTCCCCAAGGTGCCATGAATTAAAGCTGCTGCTGAATAACCCCTTTCTCCCAAGCACCTGAGGAACCTGAGAAGATCTTATGGGCTGTGAAAATGACAATATGCACATCAAGTGCTGTTTGTGTTTGCAGTGAAAAAAAACAAGTCAGCACAGACTGACATCAATGTCAGCATGATGAAGGCTGCAGAAAAAAACCTAAGCTGTAGATTAATCCTTAGAGGCAGGAAACCAGGCAGGAGCAGTTAACTCCCATCCCTCCTGCTGCCACTGCCCCATCACATCAGTAATACTGGAGCAATCCACTACCTAAGTGTAATCAACATGAAGAGCCTTGACTTTGTCTTCTCCTCATCCTCACCTAAGTACAGCACAGATGAAAACTGGAGGCAGTGAAAACAGGACACGTGCATAAGCAGGCAATATTCTCTTCACAAGCTCACATACTCCTTATGTTATCCCTCTGAATGCCTTCCACATTCCACCAGAGGAGCCTGACTTTCACAAATGCACAGAAGGCACCTGCAAGACTGAGTGCCTTTTGTGGTTTCAAGACCAGCTGGCGCTTGAATCCAACACCCACCCCCCACCAAAAAAGCCTTCAGCTGGATTTCCAGAGCTGGACTGAATGGGGAACTGAATCTTGGCTTTATCCTTGTGCATTCATGGCTGACTCAAAGGGAATCCACTAGGGATGTAATGGCATTGCCAGGGTTCTCACTGGGGTATTGGCACTGTCCAGTGGGGATCTTACTGGGTACCCTTCAACTTCTGTCTCTTTAATCACCAGGAAAAGGCCCATACTCTCTTAAATGGCACTAATTCTCCTGCTGAACAAAGTGCAAGGCAGTGCAGTGCTGCATTAGGGGCAGAGCCTGAGTGCAACCTGGAGAACACAAAATGGGAGCAAAACCATGGAGTCAAACCAGCTGCAGCTTACTTGGCTTCTGCTACTGGCAAGGTACTGGGAGGGCAGCAGCTGGAGATGGCACCTGGGAGCCAGAGGAAGATAGAGAAATGTGGGAAGAGGAGGACTGAAGAATGTTCTGATGGTCTGCGGGTGGGAGAGGAGGAAGGCAGGTTGCTCAGAGTGAAAATCCAGAGGAAACTCTGACACACCTAGGGGCGTCACATTATGTTGTCACAATACTTCCATTTTTAAAGGCACTGAAAGTTGAATGCCCTACATAGTATAAGGAAGTTTATCCAAGCTAGACAATAGGGTATGGATCCTACCACTGGTGAAGTGAAGGCAGCACCTCCTTTTTCAGTGCATTTGCCCAAAAAGAGTGCCTGAAGGAAACTAATTCTGTAGTACTAGTCATTCAGTAAATTACTCTGAATGCAATTCTTAACACTATAAACCAGGTAAATCTTAACTGCTGTGTTACTTCAGGTAGACAAAATCCAAACCCAATCTCATACCAAGGCTTGACATTAAACCATTTACTGCTGACTGTGAAACACATGCACATCTTGAAGTCTTTTGATCTTCTAGGATGGGTGACAGAAACTTCTCCTTGCAATATGCTCCATACTGAAATGATCTGGCTGTGGTGCCATGACTCTAAACACTGGCATGTGCTGCAGACAATTTGACTCACAGAAAAAAAGCGTTGCTCCTTTACACTGGTCACTGGTTTGAGCAGTGGAAACCACCATTTTGGTCCATTTTCACAAACTCACGTGAGAAGAACAGGAAGAATTACTAATACCTTCTCAAAGTCACATGCAGTTGTCACTACTGGTAGCTCCTGCATGACAGTGTCTGTGTCTCCTGAAGGTCTTTCTGGCATCTGCAATGCACATGTCACTGGCAACCAGAACCAAACTAAATCCTCTTCGAGTCCTCTAAGATGAACAAGAGAAGAATGGGAAAGTATCCCAATATTCTTCCTGGGAAAACTCTACAGAGGCTTAATTTTTATCACCATCATGGAGACTATGTCTGTGAAAGTAAACAAGACAAAGAAAGGAAAAGGTTTGTCCAAGAATATGCATGTAATTTTCACAGCAGAGTAAGTCCTTGAGCCATGCAAAGGACAAAGCTGTGATAAAGCTAGGTGATATAACCCAATTTTTCAGCCCTACATGCTCTAAATACTTCACATCTAGCAATATTTATGCTTACTCCCAAAAGTAAAATGGAATTATTATGTATATCCATATACATGTCTGTTTGACTCTTGCCTGGGAAAAAAATACTTGTACATTAAATTGGAAAGCCCCATAGTGCAGAATATGGTTCCAGAATGAAAACAATTAAAAGAAAACTGCACTCCAATAGATTTTATTGTCAAAGTTTGTCCTTAGCTGAAAGCAAATCCAGGTTTAATTTTAAAGATTTGTCATTAGGACATATATATGTAGTAGTCTGAGCAACAGACAGGAAAGGTGATCAGATTTTGTTACTTTTTCTGGTGTTGCTTTTTTCATGGTAGCTAATCCATCTACAAACTCAACTCTTTGTACAAAAAGTTTTATAGAACTTACTGACTTCATGCTCTTGAAGATTATCATGACAGAGCCAGTAATACAGAGCATTGTTTTGATGATAGCAGTGATGTTGAAAACCAGTAAGATAACCATTCGCCTTCCTGAAAGAACACACAGCTTTTATGAGCATTTCTAGAAATGAAATAATAACAGTAATATGGCATTTGAGAAGAATGCAGAATTCTTTCAGAATAACACTAAAGGACACTTAAAGCATGTTGAGATGCTGGCGCATGTCCAGAGAAGGACAAGGCTAGTGAAACAAGCCTGGAGGCTCCAAGGCTGGAGCACATGTCCTGTGAGGAGCCTCTGAGGGAGCTGAGGTTGTTTAGCCTGAAGAAGAGGAGGGTCAGGGGAGATCTTACCACTCTCTACACCCACCTGACAGGAGGTTGTATCCGGGTGGGAGTTGGTCTCTCTCCCAGGCAACCAGCAATAGGACAAGAGGACACAGTCTTAAGCCACACCACGGGAGGTTTAGGTTGGACATCAAGAAGAAATTCTTCACAGAAAGGGTGACTGGGCATTGGAATGCGCTGTCCAGGGAGGTGGTGGAGTCATCATCCCTGGAGGTGTTTAAGGAACGACTGGATATGGCACTCAGTAGTACCATGGTCATGTTATGTCATAGGTTGGACTTGATGATCCCAAAGGTCTTTTCTAACCTCATTGATTCTGTGATTCTGTGGGTTTGGGGAGAACAAAGAAAGGACTCAAATCCTGGAAACGCAAATATGATACCAGAATCCAGAGTAGGATCCATATGGGATTAATTACACAACAGGAAAATATACACAAATACATCTGCACACTGCATTACATACTATCTTTTTCTAAATCTAGCAAGTTTCCCTGCTCTGTCATGCACGTACAGTTTTCCAGGCTGGCTATTACAAGGACAGAAGTCATTTACCCAAGGTAACTGTGCCAGGAAATCCCTCGGGAAGGGTGAAAACAGGAGCTCTCTCTGTAGGGCCTCCTGCCTGGAGCCCTTTGATGTCAGTCACATGTCCCTGCTGGGCAGCAGGCAGGTACTGCACACGATGGCCCTGTGCCAGTCCCACTGTGCATCCGTGGCTCCTGGCAGGGAAAGCTGTCATTCCTGGGCAGGAAAACCTCCTCTGTATGCCAGGGGAACAAAAGAGAATGACTCCTGGCAGGATGTGGCACAGGGATTGTTCAAGCACAGCAGACCCAGGTATCAAGCAGGATGTGGCACAGGGATTGTTCAAGCACAGCAGACCCAGCAGACCCAGTTTGCAGAGTCAGAGATTGAAAAACTGAGAAGGCAAACATGACTGGGAGGAGGAGGAGGGACAGAAAGATACAGAGGGATCTCCCCCCTTGCAATCCAAATATACTGCTTTTGGCAAAAACATAATTAAGATTTAATTAATTACTAGGTAAGAACAATCTTAGAATCCCTAAAGGAAAACCCTGAGTTGTTCAGCAGGAATAAGACACCAAATTAATTTTTGTCAGCACTTGCATAATCCAGGCTAAGGCAGAACTAACATTAGACTTCAAATTCCCTGTAGAGCAAATCTTTGCCTTATCCTGGACAGGATTAAATAACCATGAACATGCTCAGTTATGGTATCACAGACAAATAGGTTTTTTTGTAAAATAAACATGGAATAGGTTTTATTGAGCTTATTTCATAAACCTGAAGAGGCAGCAAACTCAGAAGGGCTGCCACTGAACACAACCTTGCAGCTTCACTCTGAGATGGACAGGGAGACACATTGCATGACAAGTGAGAACATCTGGCTTCCACGACCAGCAAACTCTTTTCTCCACAGCCTCAATTTCTCCTCCAGAAAGATGCAAGGTACTGTGTTTTCCATGTTTTTGCAGAGGACACAACAACAGAGTAAGGCAAGTTTGTCTGCTTGGCTAATGTCACATAACATTCAAACCAAAAACATTCAACAGTCTTAAGTGACAGAGGGACTCCCTATTGAGCTGCATATGCCTTCCAAACTTGGGCAACAGGGGACTCTGTTCTAGTGTTTCACCACCTCTTCATAAAGACCCTCTTCCTCCCCTCTTTAGTTTAAAACCATTACACCTTGTCCTATCACTACAGGTCCTACCTTGTCCCCATCTTCCTTATAAGCCCTCTACAGGTATTGCAGAGCTGCAGTAAGGTCTCCCTGGACTTTGGAGGCTTCTTTTGTCCCAGATGAACAACTCCAGCTCTCTCAGCTGTTCCTCATAGCAGAGCTGCTCAAGCCCTTTGATCATTTTTGTGACTGTAGTCTTGACTTCCTCTAACAGGTCCATATCTTCTGTGCTGGGGACCCCAGAGCTGGATGCAGTGTTCCAGGTGGGGTCTCACCAGAGCAGAGGGGCAGAATCCCCTCCCTGGCCCTGCTGGCCATGCTGCTTTGGATGCAGTCCAGGATAGATTTGGCTTTTGGGGCTTCAGGCACACATTGTTGGCCCATATCCCGCCTCTCATTCACCAGCCCCCCACAAGCCCTTCTCCACAGGGCTGCTCTCAATCCCTTCATCCATCAGCTTCTATTGGTACCAGGGTAATCATGGCAGTCAAATAAACACAAGCAGCAAAGAGTAAAGAAGTTTTACAAGAAGCCGCACACACATGTAAGCGGGAAAGGACCATGAAACTTGGGACATCTCACAGTACAAACTTGTAAATACTTCACCAGCTGATGCAAGTGAAGCTGTTTTGGCTTGCATAAGAGCAAAACTGGCTGCCACTGCTTCAGGCATGAAATAATGCTTGTGGATCCAAGCCTGTCTGTCAGATCAGTTGATACAGCTGGAAAACACAGACACAATACCTGCTCTGACCCCCAAGCCTCACCTTGCTCACATTCACTGTGGCGAAGCTCAGTGAGGTTCCAAGAACCAGGCACATAGCCCTGCCAGGACTTGCAGGGGAGCCATGGGACCTGGACAATTCTAATGCCCCACAGTCCTGTGCCACAGATGACACTCCACTCCAGAGACAAAATAGTCCTGCCAGCCTGAGGGCTGTTCTGGACCAAAGCACCATAGCTATTTGTGAGGACCAGGCTTGGACAGGGAGTGTTGACATTCCCTCCCCAGGGACACACCAGGCTGCTCAGCAGCAGCTTGTCTAGCTCAAGCCTGCCATCTGCACCCTGCATGTGTAAATATGCCCTTTGCAGCTGTGCAGCCCCTCTGGATGTTTCACTGACCTATATTCCCACGTGTGCTCCTCACAGAGCAGCACCAGTGCTCTGCAAGCACCGTTTCTTCCACACATCACAGCAGCTTCCCACTGTGCCCAGCCATCACCTTGAACACTGCAAAAAGGACCACTTCCAGCACGACCTCAGGCCTCAGACAAATGCACAGCTCTTTGGCTGAGAATTTAGGCATCGCCTCAGCTCTGACACACTCACCAAAGGGGTTGGAGAGAAGAAGCAGCACAGCACAGTTCACCAGATGTACAGCTGTGTCTGAACAGCAGTGGGCCAGTATGTCAGGCACTGCAGGAGCTCACTGAACAGGCCCATTAGCCAGAAAAATAGGGCACTCTGCCAATTAAATTATTAACCTCCGGGCGTATTTGCATGCATTGAACATACTCAGCTTTTCCAGTTTTACTCCTTTTGCTACACTCAGTGACCCATACATGTCACAGCACTCTATGAGGCTAGGAAAATATTTTTATAACGTTTTGTAAGTGAAGAATAGCAGACACTAAGTCCTGCAGAATATCTTATGGCAAGTCAAGGGAAGAGCCTGGAGAAACGCCTCCTGACTCACTATACGGTGCTCTGTCCATCACATCACATTACAGTCTAGGGACATTGCTGGGTCTCACACATGCTGATAAAGTTGTACAACTACAAACAAAGGTAGTAAGTATGAAATCTTAAATCATGTGGGATTTTTACCTAAGTAAATGGTCTCTTGGTTTTCTGTTCAGCTTCTTACATGGATGAAGTAGTTTGCACCTTAAACCCTTCATCAGCCGCACTTTAAAAAGTGCAAAGATCTTGTATTTCGAAATCTGTAAAAAAAAAAATTTTAAAATTAGATAAAATAGATTAAAAAATTTAAAAAAATAAAATAAAATAAAAATAATTTAAAAAATAAAATTAAAACATTTTTAAAATAATAAAAACATTTTTTAAATTAAAATTAAATATTAAAAAATAAAAAATAAATATAAATAAATAAAATAAAAATAAATTAGTTAAAAATAAATTAATTTTTAAAACAGAAATTAAATTAAAATTAAAATTAATGAAAAAATTTAAAATTAAAAAATAAAAATAGAAAAAAGAAAAAATAAATAAATTATAATAAATATTTAAAAAATAAATTAAAAAGTAAAAAAAATTAAATAAAAATAAAAATTTAAAAAATTCAAAAATAAATTTAAAAAGTAGAAAATAAAAATAAAAAATAAAAGTAAAAATATTAAAAATAAAAAAACCCCAAATAAAGAAATAAAATAAAATAAAACAAATTTAAAAACATCTTTTAAATTTAAAATTAACATAAATAAATAAATGAATGAAACATAAAAATAAATTTAATTTTTTTTAAAATTTTAAAAAATTATAAATTAAAAAAAATATTTTAAAAAATGTAATTGTTCAACTTGCATGGTACTTTTTCCCTCTCCTTTCTGGTCTGAAGCAAATGCATGCTTCCAATCAATAGCACTCTGGACTCTGTTACATGGGGTAAATCACCCTGAAGTGCTATCAAAATGCACAGCAGCAGCACAGGCCCCAGAGGCATTATTGGATCCTCTGACTACATTTATGGTCACAAATTTTTGACTGTAGTTACAGCTGAAATAGTGACATTCTTTCATTCCTCAGGTCAAACTAATTCATATTTTAAGCATATCAAAACTTCTAAAATCATGTAATCATTTAAATCACAGCCATGGGTGTTTTTTCCCCTAAGTTTGAATAGGGGATGTACAGACACAAGCATGCTGGGGAAAGCTCTGCAACAGAGAAACTCCTAAGTACAGCTCCCACTGGTTTTCAATGGGAATTATGCCCTTCAGTCCCACGAATGCTTCTGAACACTTACTCCACAATGCCCACTTTCTTTGCAAGCTCCATGCCGAGCAGCACTGCCCTTTGGCAGAATGTCTGACTGCCCTCCTGATGTAATGCAAATAGAGAAGTGAAAGAGAGAGACAAAACCAACCTTACTTCAAATCACAGAGCAGGGTTGTCCGTATTAATCAGTTCAAAATAAGAATAT
This sequence comes from Agelaius tricolor, assembly GCF_023055355.1. Taxonomy (NCBI): domain Eukaryota; kingdom Metazoa; phylum Chordata; class Aves; order Passeriformes; family Icteridae; genus Agelaius; species Agelaius tricolor. Next base: position 35,099,431 of record NW_027269263.1, read on the forward strand.
CAAAGAGCATTTTCCATAAGTTGATATATTTGACAGGGCATTTTGAGAGGCTCAGGGATGCAGAAACAACTTTTATATAGTCAGAACAAAAGCAGCAGACAAAACCAGGTGTTAAAAAGCCTCTAACACTGCAGAGGCTCCCTTAGTAAAGTCTGTTTTGATTATCATATTTTAATTTCACACAGCTGTTAGGTGAAGAGCATCTTAGCCGTATGCTCTAGCACCATCTAGCTTGTGCCTAAGGTACTTTCTCCTCAAGTAGGGAAATGGTTAATTTGTCATAAATGTGTCATTTCCTTTAAGTATGACTGTCTGTACTTTAGATACTTTAGTTATTTTGACATTATAATCCAAATGAAAGCAAAGGTAGTGAGTACAAAGCAGCCTCATAGGTTAAAGAGGCCTCTTCATGGATAAATTCCTTCAGATGGATCTCTTTTCATCCGTCAGTTTATCTGTTCCCTCTCTCCTGTGCTTCAGTCCTGCCAAAAATACATGTGTGCTAGATATTTCTAAAGTTTACACTTCAAATTTTGTTTGCTCAAACAAGGTTCCTTAGAGGAACTCATTAAGAAAAGCAACAAAGAATGGGCCAAAATAACACAACACCGATTCTTATTAACAAAGAAAAAAGCACCAACAACACTGAAAACCAAGAAGAGTTGTTGTTCCTCTCAGGCAAGGCTGATGGTCGGTATTGGGAATGGCTCCCAGTGGCCCTTGTGCCCCACAGAAGTCACCTTGATGCACTCTCTGGCTCAGAGCTCAGATGCAGGCAATGCAAGCAAGAAGAAAAACTGCAATGAACCACTTAGTGGTGTGGGAATTGATGTTTAGCTTGGAAAATGATACGTGATTGCATTCAATACTCAGGCTGACATAAACTGTCCTGCCCAGATTCCCAAAAGTGAAACTCATACTTACAGAAACTGTGATAAGGACCTCATTAACCTGCAGTGGATGTCAGAAGACCTCTCCTAAGGAGTCAAGAGGGCTGTTCTTCTTTCCCTAATCCTTGATGGAAATGTTAGGAGAGTTTATACAAGTTCTGAGGGCTCACTAGTTACACTGCTCATCAGCAATATTTGTAGAGACCTTGCTAAAATTTTGGAGGGGGCTTCTAGCCGGCTTGTCCACTTCTCCCCGGAAAGCACCATGGAGCTGAACACTTGCTCTTATGGCACAGGTCTCCACTGCACAGAGTGTAACAGAGGATGAGGCTTGCAGACAACTGTGTGCAGTGCCACTGGGGGAGGTCACATTGAACTGGTGCTCATGTTATCTCCCTGCTGAACAAGAGCAGACAAGTCCTAATGGACGGTGTCTGCCCTGGCAGCCCCAGGGAGCAGTCTCAGCTTCTCCACTGCAAAGGACTTTGGCAAAAAGCAGCTGGGGCAGGCATTGATTTGGGTATTGTTTCCATTTTTGCTGAGCCAAAGCTTCAGGGAGGAACTCAGCTGGTTAGTTTTCCTGTCAGCAGCTTCATGACTAAATTAGCTAGTGAGTTACAAAGTGGTGATGCCAAAAGTGCAGCAATGCAGGGAGCCTGGTCACGAGCAGGTGTATCTGGAGACCAAGCAAAACCCTATTCTTCTGCCAAAGCTGCACATAGCTTTATGTGTTTCTGTGAAAAGCCCTTAAGGCTGTCACTCAGCTTTCAACTTAATTTTGCAAACATGATAAATCTCCAAGACTTCAGCCTTTCTAATACAAGGCAATGAAAAACGCAGTAACCAGGCTCAGCAGGGACATTGCCCTTCAGAGGGATTTAGAGATCCCCAGCTCAGCACTACGCCAGGGCAAACCACTTCCAAACACCGCATTTTCCTGCCTGCAGGTTACAATATGCTCACAGAGGCAGAAAGCTCATTACCGGCCCCAATCTAGAGGCCATCCTCCCTGGCTCGGTGTCGGCACGACCCGCCCGTGCCACCGTGTCCGTGCACGAGGGGCCCTGGGAGCGCCTCCAGCCCCGGGAGCTGCCGGGGAGCGCGGGCACAGGGACGGAGGGTGCGGCTCTGCGCCGCGTTTGGCAGCACGCAGGGATTTCACAGAGGATGCTCCATCTGTCACCGCGCTCTGCTGCAGAGCTTGACCTCGCTAGCACTAAGGAAGCCCCAGCAGATTAACATTTAATGATGCTTTCAGTTTCTGCCCTTGTAGTTTTTCATCTCTCAGAGGGCAGACATGGAAAAGAAAGAAAATCGTATGCTATGTACAGCATATGGGTCTTCTTTCAGCCATCTGCTTTAGTATGCTTGACTTTGACAGATTCAGATTTTTTTAATTATTTCTGCTTTGAAAAAAAATTCTTCATATATCTTATTCCAGAAACAGAACATTGTTGCTTCTTGTATACCCAGACCATTTTTGTTTAGATTTGTATAACCATCATACCTAATTCAGTTTAAATAAGTAAACACAGGGGATATGGTTCTTGGTAGCTGTCTGAACAGAAGCAAGGAAACTAAACCTTGCCAAGACAGATGGATTAAATGAGATTCCTCATGTCACTTTTTGTTGCCTTGAAAAACACATATAACCCCACAATTTAATGCAAAAATAAATCCTTAAGGGACAGTAAAGTGAATCAGAAACACAGAGTTTCCATTCTTTTTGTTAAGCACTTCCATTCTTTTTTTTTTTTTTTTTTTTTTTTTTTTTTTTTTTTTTTTTGTATTTTCTATTTGTGAAGTTTCCAGCTTGTGCCCTGTGCCCAGGAGCAGGTGCAGATAAAGCACCTGGAGTTCTGCTATATGTTCCCAGAGGCCCATCAGCGCTGCCTGGAGCACAGGCTGAAGTCAATAAGATCATCACAAGCACAGAAAGTGTCAAAAAACCAAAACTGTGGTATGAAAGTTCACAAAATACATATTTGGTAGCATGGCTGGTATAGTATTATAGTATAGTACAGTTTAGTATTTGTAGGAAATAGTGACCTGAAAGAGGGATTTACATGAGAAAGTGTAGGGACAAAAGTGATGGAGAAACACAAAAGCCAGCAGAGATCCCAAGCCCATTGAACATTTCTGGAAGATAAAGGTAAGAATTTTAATTTTGGGATTATAGTTACCAATAGACAAGGCAATAGTCAGATCCTTAAAGGAAGTAGATCACCTAGGAAAGTGATAAAACAACTGGCAAGAGGATAATTGGTACTGCTTCAGCCATGATACTGTAGGGGAGAGCAAGATGGGAACACAGGAGGCTACAGGGGGAGACAAGGAACTGAATGCCACTACAGTCACTTCTGCAGCCAGAGCCCAGCTGTTATGTGCACTTTAGCAAAGAGAATATCTGAGATGGCAAAAGTCCAGTGAAAGTAAGTGCTGGGCAGTCATGAGGGTAAAACCAAGGCAATTAACCTGCTCCATGCAATAGCTTTCATAGTTTGTTTTTTAGTGCCCATGAGGCTTCAGCAGCCAGCCAAGCAATGCTCACCAGCACCCTACCAGCAATGAGGTTACCTCAACATGTTGCTAGTGCAAGTTTTTTTGCCTGGATAAATCAGAAAACTATTATCACTTCCTAAAAACATTGACCAAAGTAAATTGGGAAGACAGTCACTTTTTTTTGCAGCCAAGACCATCCAAAGGAAGAAAGAGAAATTGCTTCTTAAAGTTTAAAATTGCAAAATCACAAGGTTGCAGCAGACTCCCAACCAGCCTAGAAACTGAGAATCATGAGTTTGCAGAAAGGGTGCCCAATAAAGGCTTACAACACCTGCAATAATGTAGAGAACAACTCCATTCACAGATAGAGCTTGTGCTCAGCTGCCCAAGTCACAGCAGATCTGGCTCAGAGGAAACTTCATTCTCCATGGTATCTGGCAGGCCGTGGCTGCAGCTATTTCATGTCCTCCTGGGCCATCTCTGTCCTACTCTGCTGTGGGATGGATACCCCTGCACTGGTGAGAGACATGCTGAGCTGAAGCATATCATTCCTCAGAGTGAAAGAAAACCTTCTAGAAAAATCTGGGGCCTTGACTCTTCAACCTGCACATCTCACATCCCCTTGCTAAAGCTCAAAGCAGGTAGCAATGGTACAAAATCCAAAAGGAAATTTACTCTGAGTAGTAAAAATGGGTGTTTGCAGTTCAATGCAACTAGAGGAATAAAAGAGTAAAGCCTAACACAAAACTGAACCCCCTGCAGCAAAACCCTGAAGTATTAGTAGGCATTGTTTATGAGCATCATCACAATGTGTTCTTTCTGCTCCAAAGGTATGCACTGACACAATCCCCAACAGCACCAGAGCAGGGAAAGGAAGAGTGCAGCAAAGCCCTGAAAGCACATCTGTCTCCCTGTGCAACATTTTCAGAGTAACACCCTTAAGTGTAGGGTCTTGGTCCATGTATGGGTGGCATAACTACAGGACATAACCATTATAACCAGCACTAGATGGAAAGACATCCAAACACATCAGCAAGAATATTCAGTCTCTAATTAACACTGTGAGAATTCAGAAAATATAGATCATGCTTAGCTACTGCCTCATTTTGTTAACAAGAGATAATTGAAAATATACATGCTAAAGTGATTGTCTAATCATCACATCAAATTTGTTAAAAATTCAATTCACTGTGATCAAATAGTTACAAAAAAAGCAATAACACACAGAGCACATTACTTGTTTGGGGCCTATCTCACCAAGTCTGAACTAACATCCTTTGTGCAATGACTTTTACAGAGGAAGTAAGATCAAAACAATGTCCCAGAAGCTTTTGGGCTAATTTTGGGAGTATCCTTCCTGCTGCTCCATCACTTCCAGTTTGAGAATTGCTCATGTCCCTTTGCTGTGCATCCTGAGGAACCTCTGATAGTCCCCCTTGCAGCACAACCCCGACCCCAACCATTCTCCCTCTACCATCAAGGAAAAGGTCATGAGGGTCCACAGGAAAAGCTTGCATGACTCTGTGCCTCCAAAATGCAAGATTAGGCCTACTGACAACAAAAGTCCTCTGTCACCTTCACCCCCCCAATGATATTCTCTTAATCTAGGTTTTCAGTGAGAAAATGTGTCATCCAAATGCATAACGAATTATTTGTAAGTCATTTACGAAAGAGCTTTGTTCCAAATTCATGTCAAGCTCTGCAGATATAACAAAGTAGTCAGGACACAACTTATTTTAGGAATCAGCAATATGCTTTAGGCAGAAATCTCAACTTGTAAATAGTGCATTCTGGCCCAGCAGATTTCCTTCGTGATAGACCATGACCTGGTCTATCATAATTCCAGGGCAAAACCGTGAAGATTAATAAAAAGCAGAAAAAGGATTTTAATCAACACAGCCAGCTGCTCTGTGGTTTGGATTATGTTGTAGAAGGCAAAGTGTAACATTAAGATCAAATGAAAAATGCAAAGCACTGATTACCCTGCAGACTACCTACCAGCTAAATTAACATTAAACTCATATTTGCAAATCCTGTGCTTATATTACTGCATGTAGGCAATTGTGATACATTTAACATCAACCAGAAATTTTTTAATCTGCCTTTTAAATAATGAGTTTTGTTTCAAATCCTGTTCATAGAAGTCACTTTCCACTGGCTACTAAGAATATGACCTATTTTAGATCTCATCCTTTAAAAGTATTGTGATGAGTTCCTTTTCTGGAGGGGGTAAAGCAGGACACAGGATGTCTGGAAAGCAGCAAATGAGGGATGAGGAGAGGGAGCCTGCTTAAAAGCCAGAAGCAGGAAGATGAAGGTTTATCCAATAGAGGGGCATGTAGCCAAAGGATGGGACTTCTAGTCTGCAGAGGAGCAGCTCTGGGTGCCTGGGAGAAGGTGCCTCCTCCAGGACACAGACCAAGAGAGGCATCAGAGGCTGCAGCCTGACCACTGCTCCTGATCAGCAGATGCAGGCTGCTGCCAGCTGCTGTGGGGTGGAGGGAGAAGGGGGGAAACAAGCTGGCTGGACCCTGGCCAAGGAGCAACAAAAGGCTTGTGTGCCATCCCCACATCGTCCTGCCCCGCCAGCCACCCCGCCCGCAGAGCACCATAGCAACCAGAGCTAAAATTGGGTCAGGACTGCCAGTGCAAAACCTGTTATTTGAATATAGGGTTGGCACTGAAAATGTTCACTCATGTGCTGTTTTGACAGAAAACATGCCATTTGGTGAAGCTGAAGAGGGGAGAGGAAACTGCTTATGAGGAAATCAGTGCCCAAAGTGCTGTGAGTGCATGAATTTTTCTTTTTTTACTGGCACTGTACCTGGACAAAACACACTAGGACTAACTGAAGTGCCATTACACATCTTGAATTTCACTGAGGTTTCAGGCAGTACCCACAGTGCCCTGGGTGCATCAGCCAGGCTGCTCCCGACCACCTGCCAGCATGGCCCAGAAACAAGCAGGAGGGGAAGCAAGTCACTGGACAAATATATGAGATCTATGCCTTGGCCTTTCCTTAGAAAGCACAGTTCTTTCAGCTAAATGCACGACTCATAGCCAGCAACTGCCATTCCACGTATTATGTGATGGTTTGCAGATGTTAATTAAAATTATTCTGTCCATATCAGAAGAATTTCACAAGTACTATGCATGCATAAGTAAAGGGGAGGGGGTGTGGAAGTGTAACAGTGAAAACAGTTTCTTTCAATTACTTGATCCCACTGTGCAGAAAAAAAACCATTCATACTTTTTCTGGAGAAATATTTCTGTAGCTTAAGAAAGATATTGAATTAACATGCCAGAATCAAAGCATTCAAGTTGAAAAGCTAAATCTAGACCTAGTACACTCCTCACTGGGGCTGATTTTTCTAAAGTGCTGAGCACATGGTTTTACCAAACAGGACCTGTTTGATCAGTACAAGACATACATAATCCTGACACATCTGAGCATCTCAGTGTACCTGATTCATTTACCCTTACAACACTGACTCACTTCCAAATCTTCTTCCCCTTCACAAAGTAAAAACACAATTAGCAAAGTTTTATTAGTGAGCAATGGAGGCATGAAGGCTTCATCAGTGGTCCCATGTCTACAGAGGAGCAGGACTGCATCCCAGCCACCTTGGTCCACAGATGTTATCCAAAGCTTTGGAGCTACAAACTAAAACTCCCCAGATATCCTGTTTCAAAAAGAAGCATCTCCCTTAAGAAATCTTGGAGACATTACTCAAGATACTTTTGTCTGGAATGAACTAAATCCTGGCTTTTAACACAACATCAGATTCACAAGCTGATATGGATCAGCTTCACTATTCTGCTTACTAATAATTTTAAGGTGTTGACCAATTACAATCAAATTTGATGGAGGCTCAGCAAAATTATGTTTCTTTAAGATGCAAGAAAATCTGAAGCCAGGAAGCTGAAAAATACAAAATTTGTGCCCACAGAAAGAAACAGGAAAAACTGAATATTACCAAAGGCAAGTAAGAAATCTATGTGCGAGGGAGCATCCAGTTATACACCATCATTGTGAGAAAAGCTCAAATCAAAGCCAGTCCTTCCTTTTGCCTTGTCCAACATGTAGGGAACATGGGAGGAAGCAAACATCCTGAGGAGGAGCAATCCACAAATCCAGCAGAGCAGCTGGGATTTTTGCAGTGACAGACTATCAGTGATACAGGACACAAATCTGAAATACATTATTTCTCTGCAGCACAATTTATCTGGAACATTAATAGAATTACTCCAAGATGAAAGCAAGATCAGTAAATGATTCCTTATCATGAGTTTCCATCAGTTGTTCAAAGCTTCCAAGTATACTATAATGTCACAGGTAAAAGCCATGTCTTCATATAAAGCTACATATCATATAAAAGTCTTACAGCACTGCAACTGAAAAATAATGATTAATTTTTTGTGTATTTTTAAAGTAGTTTCTATACCTAAAATGAACTGGCTTATTTAAAACACACTGTAGCACTCAAAATCAGGTTTGCATTTTGCAGATAGATTGGCTCAGGTTCTGTGCAACAGATTTGTAGTTCAAGTCAGTGACTCCTGAGTGAGGGACTTCTTGTACTGTGAGCAGAATTTAACCCAACAGCAAATCTTAATGAAAGTATTTTTCTGATTTTATAAAAGCAAGCTAAAATCCTAAAAAAATGTAGACAATCAGGACTTAATAAAAAGCTCACACCAAGGTCTTCCTTCAGACCTGTGCTGTGCAGGACTGCAAACCCAGTTTTGGGATTGCTAACTTCTCAGGATGGGCTCACATCAAGTCACCAGGCAGCCTCCTCACTACCTACCAGGCATCTTCTGAACAAAAGAGTCACTTGAACTGAGCTGTGGTAAGAGACCAAAATGCCTCTTTGCTCACAGCTGTCCACAGATGTGCCAAAGGCCATCAGCAATTCCAGCTGCAAACTCACACCTCAGAACTGCTCATTCTGCTCTTCTGCCTTGTCCTTGGTTTCCATGAAGTGGCCATGCAGGATTTTCTGCCTCTTCTTGGCTCAATGCACTGGGCTTTGAAGTGATCTCTGGCTCTTACTTCAAATGCTGCTGCCACTGCTAGATCAAACTCAGAAAAAGCACAGTGAAGTAATTTGTGTTAGAGTCAAGTAAAAACATGAAGTGCCACATCATGTTCTTGGTATGCACAGCATGGTTTGAAACCCAGATCAGATGGAACAAGATCACCCCATTCTAGCCCTGCATTTGCCTTCTGCAACTTACAGCTGTGACTTTCACACAGCCTGGCAGTTTGCCTTGCCTCAGCTCCCTCTTAAATCAGGCAGACATATTCCAGTGATGGATGTCTGAAGGTCTCTTACAACCACATTGTGGTAAAAATAGATAAGGGAAAGAGAATTTCCTGTTCCAAGTAGAATTTACGTAAACCATTAATAATTCATTATTCAGCATTCACAAAAATTCTTTCAACTTAGAACGACCACTACTAAAAATGTTGTAACTTCGTTACTGAGGACAGAAATGGAAAAAAAACCCAAACCAAAAAAGCAACAGACCTATTCATTTGAAAAGGTCAGTCCATACTTCCTTTGTCTGTACAGGATGGAAAATGCTGCTGGTCATATTTTCCCTGTGGTATTCTTTTCTCTGGTAGCTCTAGTTCAATGCCATACAAGGGAGAAGGACAGCAGGAGGCCAAGAATGTCACCAGTCCAGTGCTGTCAAGATGAGTTCCACTTCCCCAAATATAGTAAAGTGAAGGCTTGTCAGTTAGGGGTGTGAGAATCATTCCTAGAGCTTCTATATTTCCAGTGCAAAATGGATCAAAATCTGGTCATGAAGGTCAGTCACTCACTGGGTTTCTGGTGGGTTTGTGTCACAGTCTAACCCCAGTAAGCAGCTAAACATCACCCAGCCAGGGTTCTTTAGACACCAAGTATTTAATTTCTGTTAGGTCTTCCCTAGCTTTTGCCAAGATTGATACTTGTTACCTCAGATGTGTTAGAACACAGCCTTCATACAGCCACAACTTCAACCTGAATGAAATCTTCAACAGCATTTTATTACAAACAAATGACGGGACTAGAGAACTAGTTGGAAATTCTTAAATGGGCAAACTGATGTGTAATTAAATCACCACAATCCTTTTAAGAAAGAAAATAGTTGCTATCCCACATGCACCTCACCCTAGACTAATTACAGAAAGCCTTTTAAAGACAGGAAACACTTAAGAGTTTATATTCTCCTGCAGTGCTCTGAGCCACTGGGAAGGGAATTACAATCCAGAATAGTGTGATGAAAACCAGGTGGGCCTAAAATGTAGAATTTCTGTTCAAAATGCACATGTTATCATCTGTGACAGGTTGACTCTACCCTCAAGTATGGACTACAAAAAATTAAAGGCACAAATTTCTGATTATTTTGTATCTATTTTGTAACACCAGTTAGTCTCTGGAATATTACAGAACACTGGTTTACACCACAAATACTTCCCAGGAAAAAAAAAAGTCCACACCACAAAAAAACCCTTACACATACAAGGGCAAATAAATGAGTCATTTAAGGAAAAGAAGCCAGATATTGCAATTGACCCCAACTAAGCACATGCATCTAAAAAAAATCAGTGAGAAGGAGATTCTTAAAGGAAATCCCAAAATAGCGACAAAAGAAATGCCAAATCAAGGCAGAGAAACAAATTAAACTCTCCCATCACATTGTCAGGCAATAAATATATAATAAAGGCACACTGGTGTTTACAAAGACTGTGGCAAGGTCTTTTTTAGACATTAATTTTTCTTCCTAATGTTTCCCTTTCACTGCTAAATAATTTCATTTAGAGGACACTTGTTCAAATGTAGCTTTCACATCATAAATCTTTAAAAGCCTACAGTCAGTCTATTATATTTACTTTCTCTTTACACAAAAAAAGGATTGATCTAAACATACCCTACAACACTATTTACACTTTAGTTGATTATTATGTCTGATTTCTTTCTGAGCAACTAATGTAAAATTTCACTTGAATAGCTCTTCCTTAAAAATGTATTTCCAAAATATAAATAGAAAGAATTTTCCCATGCAGGTGTGTATCCATATGCAACTTAGAAAGCCATGAAGGCAAGACATTCTTCTTTTCAATATTTCTATTCTTTTATCAAACTAACACAAATCACAAACACCAAGAAAAAATATGACCTGAATTTAGGAGTAAATAGTTCATTCCTGTTTCAGAGGGGAAAAAAACGGTAGCTAAAATATAACTCATTGAAATAGCAGTAGCATTGTTAAATCACACAGCTGTGGTGGCAATGATGGGACTGCTTTCTGAAATGGAAGCACTCAGACAACTGAACTGATCTGTTGTTCCCTAACTTACACTTATGTTAGAGGACATTTTCAGAGTGCCACATTTCTCTTTTAGAGTTTTGGTTGGTTTTAGTTCTCTTAGCAAAAAAAGAAATGGATTTATATCTAAAAAAGGGCAGCAGATAATAAAAGAAGGTGCATGCCTACAGGACAGAAGCAGGTTTCCTGATTGCAAAGGAATAATATCAAAAAAAAAAAATTAATTATCTTCCCATTTTCTGAAAACTTAAGGGCATCTCAGCTGTTCCTACCCATTTGCTCTTGTCTGCTGTACATACAATATCATATAACTTCTCTATGATCCATACAATCATTTTATTTACACATCTGTAGCAGGATGCTCTGTCTGGAATGCAGTGAAGATTTGAGCAACGCAAAATTTCAAAGCTATCGCTGGTGAACTGAGAGGTGTCATGCTGCTTTTGCTGCTAAATTACACAAAACCAAATCTGACTCATCAACTCCAAAGTTAAACTTCCTGATAATGAGATGAAGGTGTGGCAGATATTGTAAAGTATCCTTATCTAAAGATGCTGAGCTGACACAGTTGACTTCTCCATAACCATATGGAGACATATGACTGACAGTGGGCCACTTTATACTATAAGAGTACCACTTATATATGTACTATAAAAGTGCCAAATGGCAGGGATTTCTCGCACGCTCCTTCTTGGAGCGTGCGTGGAGATTCCTCCCTTGGGTGGGGATGCCTCTTAAGGTGAGCTAAAGATGTTTGCCACAATCATTGGTTTGGGTGAGTAACATTGATCTCTACTTAATAATTATTTCTTATTGATGACTTTATTACCATTGCTTTAATATAGTACATTATCATATACTATGCTAGCAGCGTTAGCTTCGATACCATGTAGTAAGTAATTCTGATTAAGATCTTTTTGTCTAATCATTTATTGTAATAAATCATTCATTTTGATACATCTGGCTTGCTATCCTTAATTCTGCATGACAAAATTGTACAAAGGTTTAATCACATGTGTATAATTCTTTAGACTTTAACCATTGAACAAGTCCAGGGCTAAGATTGGATCCAACCACACCCAGACTCCTCTCTGAGGAGTTTCGAAAACCAGAGGTCATTCTGCACCTTGTGAGTCAATGGGAAGGCTTCTCTACTAAGCTTTGCAGCTCCCACTCCACCCACAACAACATCATATACTCCATTACCTCGTGTCTTTTTAGAAACAGTTTCTGGAACTGCAGAGCTATGGTTGTTGTTAACACTTTATTTTTCTATTTTTTTTTTTTAATTTAAAAGTGAAAAAAAACCAAGAAATTCCCATACAACCCAGAAAGAGGTTTAAAAATATCCAGGATTATTTTCATGTCTCTTTTTCATATTAAGTGTTTCCTCATCTTTTCCCCAAAGAACAGAATATTTGGCAACATTTTAATTACACTGCCGATAAAAGTAGAAGTAGTAATCAGTAAAAAATATTCCAGCAAAGTAACGGTCTGTTGAGCAGCTAGCAAAACCCTGCAAAAGAAAAATAAAGGAGGTTGATAGAGGAACTTCTTTCAGTTCAAATGCTATTTGTCTTTTGCCACATTGCCATTTGGAAAGGCTTACCGGCACGGCCACACGGAAAGAGTATGCACTGTCATACAGCTTAGCTACAGGGAGAGCCCAAACGTGCTGCCGTCCCTAGGTGGCAAATGAGACACAGATCAGATAACCTCATGCCAGGGGAAACTGGAGAGAAGGACAGACTCTGGAAATGTTTCATTGACAAATGCAGTGCAAGGTAATTATGATATCAAGACTTGATAACTACAGGCAAATGTATTTAAAGATCAAGTGCTGACTTTAAACCCTGCAAATGTACATTTACTCTGATCAGCTCCACATGGAGGAGAACTGGCAGGCATCTGACTCCCAGTGACACTCAGCTGGCTCTGAATGAGTGGATTCCCTCACTCATTTTCTAAGCAAATCCCCCCAAAATAGGGATTGTTCCTGATATGCCAGGTGGCCTGAGAGCTTTAATTTGTAATACTAGCAAATGGCAGTTCTGCTGATTTTGGGACAGCAACTTTTGCAGTGCTCAGAAGACAGAAAATTTCCTCCATATATTCTAAAGATATGGGTAGAGTCTTCACTCACTATTTCAAAAACAGATACCTGCAAGGTTTCATGCTATTTTTTATTACAGTGTTCTGCCATGCAAAAGTGAAACAACATATTTTGTACCTGAACTGTTTAGGCTACAATGAATAAAACAAAATTCAATCCTCACTTCTCTTTCACCTAATGATCCATGGTAATTTATATTTCTAGTGTCTCAACTCCTTCATCTTTCTCTCCTCACTTCACTTTCTGACACATCCTCTCTGCTGGAGACAATATGTTCTACATGACAAAACTTATGTGGGGTTGGTAAGTCCAAATGATTGCTGTTCCGCCTTTTGGTAGGGAATAAGCCTTCCCATCCCTAGAAAAATCCTCTAAAAAGAAACCTCTTCAACTAAGCAGCATTTCTATTCTGAGTCACATCAAATCTGAAAGCTCACTGCTGCTGGAGGCTAGTTAGCTTTAGTCTTTTGATGTGGATTTCAGGTTGACACAGGAAATCTCTTTGACCAGTTTTGTCAGTAAGCTTCAAGGACATTTCTGCATTGTGAAACTCTCTATGTCTGACTTAATTTCAATTCTGTTGAAATTAAAGCAGACAGGTCAAAACTTGGAAAATTTGGGCTTTCTGATGACTATGCCACTGTTACAGAGAAGCCTCAAACTTTTTGCAATGACATTTAAAAAGCTGAGCAAAAAGTCAGCTGGAGGTATCTCAAGTGCTGTAATCTGACTAAGCACAAAAAATAAAAAAACAAACAAACAAAAAGAATCAATTAAAAACATGTTATGTATGGGATCATAGATCAGAGTTCTGAACTCTTCTCCCGAAGAACTTGGAAATTACTTCCAAATTCAGAGATGTTTCTCCTACAATGTGTTCAGAAATGCTATTATCATTACTTCTGCCTTTCCTACTGATTTAGCCAGAATTTAGCCAGACATTTCTGAACAAATATTGACAAACGGGGCCTTGAAGGAGGCCTGTATGTCCAGGGAACCTGAAGAAAGTTTAAAGCCTTCATCAGTTTACTGGAGGTGCTTCAAGATTTGCGAGACCTGGTCACTAAATATTTTTTATTGGGAAAAGCTAACCTGTTTCACCAGCTTTTATCCCCATTGAAGGAATCCAGAGAATGACACATAAACAATCTCACTTTTAAAATGAAGAATTTTCCCTAGAGGGATTTACTGGTAAGCTCCTGTTCACACAGAAATAAAGCAGAACACTACCATTGTTACCAGCAAATTCTAGACTTTAAAACTGAAATTAATTACCCATAAGATAATAACCCATAAGATAATAATGGAAGCCATAAAGTAGATGAGAGTTTGGAGGACTCTCCTAAAGCTCTGAGTGATAAGTTATTCCCATTTCTCTGGAGTTATAATGAGTTGTAGTGGTAGCTTAGGCTGAAGCAGAATAAAAACTGTCTTTTCAGAGAATTATTGGATAGGTTTTTATATAAGTCAGCAGAAAACTGACTCCAACAAAAAGACTGCATCTCATTATGGTCATGCCAAAGCCAGCCATGACTGACAGACTCAAAGTACCAGCATTTGGATTTCTAGTACTTCAACAAAGATCAGAATTCTGCAGCCATTAATTTCATAAAAATTATTCCCAAACCCCAGAGTATCGCTATAAAAGTCTTACCTGTGTGGTTTCTTGGAAATTCTTCCTACTGTTTTGGCTGGAAGAATAATGGGAGCAATAATTTCCAAATGTGACTTTGCAGAGAAATATAATTAATGGTTCTGTGGTGCTTCAAGAAACAGAGAAAAATAAGGATAAATGACTTTATTAAAAATAAAATCAGTTGCCCCCAAACCACAAACCAATATTCAAAATACAGTCATACTCAGTGAAACTCTGAATATGATGTATTAATCTCTGCATGGGAATGCTATACTATTGGATAATAATGGCATGCATTTAAAAGACAAATTTTCAGTGGCTGTAGAAAACAAGCAGACACTTCAGGGGTACTGTTATATTTCATCTTATCTGAAAAATGCAGATGTTTACAGGGATAACATTGAAGATCAAAAGACAGGATGAGTCCTTTGTTGCAGAGATGGAAGTCATGAACTGTTGTCAAGCAGATTGTTTGGCAGCTGTTCTGGCTAGTGCTGGCCTTTCTCAGAATAAAACTCCAAAATAAATTACTTGTTCCCTCTGGGAGAACATGGTGGAGGTGAGCTTTTGAGGAGAAAAAGCTGCTGAAAGGAATAAGTCCGCTGCTTTTCCCTGCTTCGCAATTTTATGCAACACCAGAAGTTCCTGCACAAGAACCCCCCTTTCACAGTGTTGGCACAACAAAGAAGGCACTCTCTGGAGTTACTCATGTTATGTTCCTAATAACGTTTCTCTACAACAAAAGAAAACTCAGATCCCTAGGCCAGAGACCACAATCCTGCCAACACACATATATGTGTCTGCCCAAATGCTTATTAGGATTGAAGCTCAAGACTTCTCGATTTCAATACCTGCAACATCAGGTGAAATCTTCCTTGAGCTGAGAGTGGTATTGGGCCTATGCAAAAGCAAGGAATCTACCCAAAAGGTCTACATTAACAATTTAGTTGTGCACTATGTTTTTCCCACTCCTCTGAACAGGACAGATTTGTGTAACAATAGGCATCAGGCAAGAATTTCTATCAAATGAAGAACCACTGTTGTCTTTTGCATGTATTCCTTTTAATTGTACTTACTTTATTTCCAGTGAGATTTCTACATCCATGGGCGTGTATTTGTTAATAGGAATAACATAGCTGTAGTTTCCAGAGCTGAAAAAGGTTGTATTAATACACATGGGATTTTGATATAGACAGTATCTTCCCCAAAACATGGAAATTGCATTTAAATTTAAACAGAAAAAAACATAAAGAGGTATCAAAGACTACTGCATCTGAGAGGAAATAACTGTGAGCAGAAGCCAGCCAGGCAGCCAGGCCACAATAATGGTCTTTTATCCTACTATAGCAAAATAAAACAATTATTTTTATTATTTTATTAAATAATAAAATAATAATCATTCAAAATTCTCCTACCTGCACTGCAGATTTTTACTACAATAGCGGTTGTCAATGCTTTGCTGAGTTTGCAAAATCTGTATGGAACTGATTGTTGTATCAATCCCTAAAAACATTAAGAATAATAGTTTTTTTCTTGATTATTTCAGAAATAATAGATAAGATCATAGTAAAACTGCAGTTAGTCTACTGCCTTGATTGCCACTACAGGACTTGCTCCAGGTCTAAATTAGCACTCTGTTAAAAGCCTCTGGTTGATTACCATCATTCTGCCATTGGAGATTTCAGTTTGCAAGGACAAATATCCTGGGAACCTAATATTGCACCATTTTCTTTTGCACAGATGTTGAAGGCTACTTTGATGGCAACCCAAGTAAAACTCAAATGTGTCGATATTCATTTTCATGTACCAGTCATACCCATTCAAGTAACCATAAAGTTGAAAAACCTCATCTTTGTTGAGAGGAATAATATGGAATGCAACAAAACTTTTTTCTAATTCCCTGTGGAAGAAAATTACCCAACTTAAATGAAAATTATAATTTCTTTATATAATGTTACTTTGAACTTGCAAGAACTTTGGTTTTTGCAAGAGTTTTGTAATATACTGCAGATAGATGATGAATATAGAGATGGTAACATTGTTTTTCCCTTAGGCAGACACCATGTGTCAGAGTGCTGTCCAAATCCTTGCTGAACTCTAGCAGCCTTGGTGTCGTGACCACTTCTCTGGGGAGCTTGTTTCAGTGCCTGACCAACCTCAGGGTGAAGAATCTTTTCCTAATACCCAGCCTAAACCTCCCCTGACACAACTTCATGCTGTTCCCTCAGGCCCTATCACTGATCACCAGAGCAAAGAGATCAGTGTCTGCCCCTTCTCTTCCCCTCATGAGGAAGCTGTAGGCCACCAAGAGGTGTCCTCTCAGTATCCTCTTCTCTAGGCTGAACAAACCAGGGGATCTCAGCTGCTCCTCATACAGCTTCCTCTGCAGACCCTTCACGTGGCCTTACGATGTGGTGCAGAAAGCACAAGGAGGACTTGGTTCAGGCAGGCCCAAGCCCTCTACACCAGGCTGTGCACACTGGGTTTGTGTTTCTGTTCCTCTGTTCCACAGCAACCATTCCCTACTTTGCAGAGAAACTTGATGAGTATAGGGTGATCTGTTCTCTGACTATAAAATCTCTGTGTGGTAGTATATACCTAATTTTCAGTATGCAAGTATCTACAAGTGACAGAGGGAAATTGAGCATGTTCATCTCAGACAAGTAGCACAGGAGAACATTTGCCTGTGACACAGCAACTCATTACAACATGTAACATAGTGATGCCTCAGAGGACTTCATCTGAGGTGTGTGTACCCATGCAAAAAATCAGAAGGGGAATGATTTTTTCCCAGATCATCCCACTGGAGCACATCCAGACAACAAGCAGAATCTATGTTCTATTCCTCACCTGCTTTAAGTGCATGGTCTAGATGTCTAAGTCTAGATGTTTTATCATCCAAATATTGCCTATTCTTTAATCAAATATTTATTTTAAAAAAACCCAAAACCAGAATCAACCAAGCCTTAAAACAGAGGATCCACATAAACCAAAAAGACACAAGGCATAATCTTGCTCATACTGAATGAATGCCAGAGCATGCTGTTATAACATATGTAGTCAGCAGATACTCATCTTTACATAAAAGAATCAATATTTTCAACCCAGGCTGGCTCTGACAGCAGTGCAGAGTCACTAAAAGGGGAACCTGAAATCAAGCCAAACTTTCTGTGTCAAGGAATTTAATTTCATCTCCTCTGAAGGCAGCGTTAGGATCTGAAGGTAGGGATGGCCCCTTTGAGCAGCTGACATTTTAATCCCTTAGGTGAGAAAAGGCAAACCCCAAGCACTTCCTTCACACTGTATCATGAGTTTCCTGCACATGGATATCACATTCATATCCTTAAGCACAAGATTTGAGCTCCTGTCAAGGAAAATGCCACTTGTCATTTTATTGTATTTGAAGCCAAGCCTAAGAACTCTCTAGAGAGGGCAGTCAGAATGTCTATAAAAATCTAATGAAGATGTAAGAATAAACTGAAAATTATAGTGAATCACAGGTTTCCTGTTGTTCACAGGAACTAGACTCACAAGTGGTAATTCTCTATAATGATGAATTATAACTGAAACTTCCCTACATTCCAGAAGCAGAATTCAAAGCCTAAAAGTAGATCTTGAAAGTTATACAACTTTTTTTTTTTTTTCATTTAAATATAGAACTTACAGTCATTTCCAAGATCAGGTTTTTTGATGGGATCTCGTTTGGGTAACATGTCACTTTTGTTTTCTGTGAAAGGATGAACGTACAAACATCACCAAAATCAGCTTTGCACAATTGTAACAGCAAAGTATATTCCAAAGTATACCATACATAACCAGAAGACATTTTGTTAATTATCTCTTGAATAGATATGCATAACCACGAGAGAGATCTTTAAAATACAAAGCACCTCCATTCAGAAGAAGATATACACAGTCAAAATAAGTTTGCAGATAACAAGAAACAAGTTTTTGAAATCTACAGAATATCAAAAACATTTCCAAACCATAGCCTAATAGAAAAGACTTCATCACACACAGAGAACATCACCAATTTCTATAACAGAGAGCCATGCTGAAAGTCAATATGCAGCCAGGCACTTCAGCTCAAATCTGAACATAAAGCCACATCTTTCTTATTAGTGAGAAAATCATGTTAGGAATTATAGGCATCTGGTATGCAAATACAGGCTGAGGGAACAACTTAGATTTTTGAATGTGTATTGTAAAGATACTGAAGACTGAGCCAGTACTTCAGAGAGAGGATGCATAACCAAACTTAAAAAGCTAATACATGTCTCTAACAACATGATCACCATGTTCACTGATATCACCTCTGTAACTTCAAACATGGAACTAGGCTGTGTAATATAAGCTGATGACTTCTGGTTTTAATTGTTATTCTATTAATTTGCTCAACACTTGTCTAGAAAAGTGAACTTTAAAGATCTTTTGAATAACCATCATATAATACAACCTGGGGAAGGCAAATGGCCCTTCAAGCCCTTGGGAAATGGTCTAATGCTATTCCTGTGCCTCTACACAGCTTGCCAGCTAAGAATCTGTTCAGAGACATGTTACCAGTAGACTGGCATTGGGAAATCCTGATCTTGCCTAAACTAACGTGCTCCATCGAATGTCATTTCTAGAATACCAAAATATTCCATTACTATGTTTTCCAAAGGAAATTTTCTGAGTTCAGAATGACTGTTTCATGATAGGAAGCAGAGATCAAAATGCATTATTACTGAGATTGAAGCAAGACAGCTGGATTGACCTTTTTGTTTTCTTATTCACTCCAGATTTGGATTTCATTTCAGTATTGGGAAATAAGAAAATCCAGACTTTTCTCATGCTAGTAGGTTACCAAGAGCATGGAGCAACATTAAGAAATGGAATCCAAGGGCCCAGAAGCAACGTAATACAAAATCATCTTTGGGATTTTAATCTGTCTTGTGTTTTTTATAAAACTCTCATACTGCTGCCAGCTATTCCTTGAATTCATTTCCTATTTACTAACTCATCATACAGATCTACAGGTTCTGCCAGATGTGGTGGTAACTGCTGCATTTAGCAGTCATCTGCTGTCCCATTTCATTATACAGTTCCACACACCTAGTAAAATGGCTACTGAACACATGCAATCACTTATACATGTACACTCATCTTGGGGCAGATCTAATAAAAGCCTGTTCATTCTCTCATTCCTCCCTTTAATTCACAAACTAATTGTCACACATTCATTTTCTCCTGATTTCTTTAAATAGTCCAGTTATGCTAGCAATGCATTAAACACTGTAATTTTGTATTTTCACTAATAGAGAGCTATTCTGTAGAAAACCTA
Organism: Agelaius tricolor; assembly: GCF_023055355.1. Taxonomy (NCBI): domain Eukaryota; kingdom Metazoa; phylum Chordata; class Aves; order Passeriformes; family Icteridae; genus Agelaius; species Agelaius tricolor. Next base: position 35,119,218 of record NW_027269263.1, read on the forward strand.
TATCCCCTAGTGGAGGTAAAAGATTGCTCTATGTAGATAAAATAGTTCAGCCCATGCAAGTGTTGGTAGGAATATTTATTAAAAACTTGGAATTAGTAAACACTTAAAATTGTGATTCTTTTGCACATGGTGGAAGAAGGCATTAAGCAGTATCAGAATTTTGTACAAAAACCAGGACAAAGACAGATTTACTTCACTAAGATTTTAGACCGAGTCAGTTACCAGCATAGAACTTTATTTTCATTTGGGTTTTTACTCATCATAGAATTACCATTTCATTGTTCTTTCAGATATTGCAATCTAAATTTTGAATACAAGGTGCCAATTGAGAACACCAAGAACTACCACAAAGCACCACAGCAACCTTCAATAAATTGTAAATAAAATTCCACTCTTTCACATATAGTAACACTGAGGGCTTTCTCAAAGGCCCATGTGGGCTGTGAAGATCCAATTCAATAACAAATATAGAACTACAAGCATGGCAAGAATGTAATGAGGAAAACCATCATCTTCAGATAAGATTAAGAAAAACTCATCCAATAAATGTAGTATCTTTTTTTTCCCCTCAAATACTCTATGGTTTTAATTCAAGTGAGTGGTTATATTCCATAAGCAGCGTGGGAAAAATCTGCTGATGGTTTCTCATTGTGGTGATACTTTACTATGAATCTGTTAACTGCCCTCTGAAGGCAATAAATGGGAATGCCTGAGGCTAACCAAAATCCAGCAGGAGCTCTCACCAACCTTTTATTGTGCAGGGAGGGACACTGGGGAGAAACAACAAGTAAGGACAGCTCCTGGTTATTGGTGGCACTTAACATTAAGGGGAGAGCAGTGAGCACTAATGGCATGGAAGCAGAAAGCAAAAAAGGCCCAAATGCTGAAGGGTATTCACATTCCTCAATTCCACTGAAATCAATGGAAGTTCAAAAGCCTAAATCCTCCAGAGAAATCAGGTAAAAGAAAATATGAGGAAAAAAGGTCACATTAAGCTAGGTGACATAAAGATGTGCTGAGTTTTTGTTTAATAATTTTTCTCTTGCTTATGAATGCTTTTGTTTCTACTTGAGCTTTCCAAACAGCCTTTTCATCAACAGCTCTGGGATGCAAAGGATTAGGAGCTACAATATATGCAGTAGTCTGCACCCACAGAATTCAAGTATTGCATGTGGAGCAGCAAAAGGTCTGTAGTAAATCCTAAATTAGTATTTAATTTAATTGCAACTGTAAACAGCCCTACCTTTCCATGAATCAGACTAATCAGCTGATTCTAAAGCATCCACTTTTTATCATGATTATTCCCCATATTTAATGCTTAGTTTTTTTTCTGAAAACATTTTCCTTTTCATTTATCTTGGCTACAGCTACATTAAACAGCTTGTTGGTTTTCCTTCTGTTTGGATTTCATATTGACATTGCTACCTTCCATCTGGGGATATATTCAGGTTCATTAAACTTGTGCAGAACTGAAATCTTTCAGTAGCATGTGTACTGTGCTGATTTTTCACTCTTGGATCCACTCTTAATGCTATTTGGAGCATAAAACCTTGTGAAGGTAATGCTTTGTGTTTATTCTTATCTTCTCTTTCCACCTAATATCAGAAGCAGCCAGCTGAGGATAGAAGGTTTTCATATTTCATTTTCATCCATCTACAATTCCCTCATTTATAAATGAGATTAATGTCTTCTTAATTAATCAACACTCTTTCAGGCTTCAGAGCAATACAAATCACTCAGGTATGACCTCTTGAAAGCTGTACTGGGTTTTATCTGCCACAGGGCTTACAGCAGCACTGATCACAAGAATCACAAGGACCACTCACATACAGCTTGTCTGCAGAGCAAAGAATGGCCAGTGGGTGAGTCCCACTGAAACAGTTCATGCTCACAGTGTCACAGCAATTGGTAAAGCCTGCCCTGGCAGACATTTGTACTTCAGAGGCTGAACTGCATCCAGCCCCAGTTTCACTTCACTTTGTCAATTGTGCTGCAAGAATTGCTCCCAAGGCCAAGATAGGAAGAGTATGAATGCTGGTTTAGTAACATTAACACTTACTTCCAGACACTGGATATGTTAAGGACTGGGAGAGAGGAATATAGATTCCCACAAGTTATTAATACCTTTATGCGTTAACCCTTTCTTATAAATATTGTAAAAGTTGTAAACAATGCCTCTTCTCAGACACTACGCATACAACATCTGGCAGACAGTATCAGTAAAATAATTAATTCCAGTAAAAGTATTTTATTTTATAGAGCTCTGCCTTCAAATACTACTGTTCAAAACCCCTGCCTTAACAATCAGAGTTTTAAGTGTAAGTTTTATGTTTTCAGGCAGTTGGCATTCTGTCTCTGCCCATGGAAAAGATGTAGCACCACCACATTGTGACACAATTCTGGTTTTTGGGGGTTTTTGCATCTGTTAATTAATTCTCTACTCCCCTAATCAACTCACATCCACTGTAGCCAAAGGTCAATTAAATGGATTAGTGACTTTCCAGTTAACATCAAATAATTTACCACGAATGGCCAGGAAAAACAGTGACAGCAGACAAGACATCTTAGGGCCCCAAATTCTTAAGGGTAACCAGACTGGATTTTTCAAAAAAAAAAAAATCTGCAGTGATGATTAGTTATATCAAGATTTTTTAAATCCTCTGGAATAAGCTCTTTTGTAGAAAGCTAACTACCTTTAAAGATTCTTGCCCCTTTCCCCACACTTTCCATACAGTCTCTGCTCAAATTATCAAGAATTATATTTTCAACTTACGTTTTTCCTTTGCATTATTTTTTTCATAGCTTAGAGATTTGACTTTTGGTTGGTGAATTGGACAACAATAGACCTTGTCACAAGGTAAAATGTCACAGAAATTCAGTTCAGGGATCCTGCTGATGGGCTGTGTGGTCTGAGAAACTGTACTCTCACTCTGTAATGCTAAAAAAAAGCAAACAACAACAACAAATGAAACCAAAATATAATTCTCACAAAGACTGCATACTGGCATTTTATAATAGCCAATTATGTGTATGCAGACCAGCAGAGACACAGTACCTGCTGTGGTAGTAGAGGGAGAGACTGGAACAGGAGTTGAGGTACTGCTGATGAAGAAAAACAATTCATTAAGAAATTGATGTTAGAGCTGAGGACCAAAACAAATTGATCCAGAGTCTATTACTGATTCTACTAATTTGAATTCACTAATGGTAATTTAACTACTTGCCTGTAAACTGGATGTTTTTCAAAACGTCTGTCATGAATGCTAAGTAAATATAGGCTCCATATTGTCAAAGCACTGTAGAAAGAGAGTTGTTCTGTAGATTTACATCCATCTTTTATGCAACACAATAGGAATAACACTTTGACAGCATTGTGGGGAAATGCAGTCATGCAAGTATTAACTATCTGATCACTTTCCCTTTAGTGATCAGATTCCCTTTAGTGGGAAAAATTTCAGCTGAATTTAATGGGGTTTAGATCAGATACTTGTACACAGTATTGAGTTCATTTTTCTTGTATTCAACACAAAATACAGCCATTTTCCAACATAAATAGAATCACACCACCAGTTCAAAGTACTCAGGTCACAAAGAGATTGATTGTAAGCCACAAGTTTTTGGACTGGAGACAGAAAATGGCAATATCAGAAGTCCAGAGCATACTTTCCTTTCCACAAGTCCAATGTCACAAGTTAAACTCCCAGTCACATAATTGCCCATCACAGCGGGAACAGTTTCAACTTCATTTCACACAACAGAATCACTCTGTACATCAGAAATTGTACTTAGGCACAGAATGCAGAGTCCAGTTTTGTACCTGTAGTACAAGCCACTGAGGTAGACTCAAGGTGCACCATACATTGTGACATGGAGAGAGATCAGTTGTGTGTCCATCCCATGAGTATCTTACTTTTATACAATGGCTTCAACTTTACAATATTACCAAGGATATTAATTGTTAATTTTAATACATTGTGTTCTTCAAGTAGGAAGGGAAAAGAAGAAGAAAAAGTGCTATAGTCTTTCAGATAAGTAGAAAGGGGAAGGGAGAAAGAAGTCAAATTGTTGTTAATTAATTTTTACCATAGTGCCATAATAGCAAGCAAAGCTATTATAGTCACCCGGAAAATCTTCACAGAGCAAGATCCTTTGGTCTTTGATAAACAAACCTAGGGTAAAAAAAGAGTTTGGTTAATTCAAGTGGCACATATCTAAGCAACTACTAGTAGATTAAGAAATACTACACTCGGTTGACTTTGCATCACCCTTGTTTCTTTTCTGATCCCCCTTATATAGGGGTCAACATCTACAGAGAAAAACTTCAGTAATTAAAAGGTCCCTAAGACTTTCAGTGCACTGTGCATGGTTGATAGTTTGGGGGCACAAACATTGTAGAAGAAGAAAGGATAGACAAAAAATAACAGCTCCTTGTCCTTTCTTCCTGCCATTTTTCATACGTTTGAAATATTTCAAAATCAAATAAAGAACTCAGTAAGTGTCCAGAACTAAAAGATCAGCAGCTTTCAGTATGTGCTCAGACCATGTTAAAGCAGGACTGGTACAAATACAGAAGAAAGGCACTTTCCAAACAAGTAGGATAATCTTAGGTGATGGAGCATTTGACTGTCATTATGGTACAAAGCATATTTGACTTATTATTTTCTCTTGCTCTTTGGCACTGGCAAAAGCAAAGTAGGCAAATGAGCATTGGTTCATATTAAAGGACAGGGCTTGGCAGCCTAGGAAGACTGTCTTAAAAAAGGTCAGTATATGTATTTCCTCATTCACATGATCCCTTTGAAAAGGGGTATCCACTTCCTATACCCTAATACAGGCAAGAGAAAGTGAAAGCAAATCAGAGTGAATGACTCAGACAAGGATTTCATTTCACTCACCTTCCTGGATTTTAGTGGGACTGATTTTATTGATGGCAAGAGACTATTAGCTCGACTATACCTGCTATGAGAGACAAGATCTCTTTAACATTCAAATGCTTCAGCAAGTAATTAATGAAGAAAAGACATTTTTAATGTGTTAATGTCACTTGCTTTTGCAATTTTAACATTTATAAAGGGAAAGGCAGAAGTGTCAGCAGATTTATTTTCAAGGATAAAGGTCTCCAGTTAATTCATTCAGGTGAATGCTCTTAAATGCTACATTTGATTTTGAAGGAAACTTGGGAAAATGGCTTAGAAACAGGAAACACTCATCGCTTCCACTGAAGCACCAGTGAAGATTCTTTCTTGCAGATGAAGCTCTGCAGATTTGCTTTATAAGCAATTTCCAAGTCCCAGAGCTGTAACTGGACATAATCTACCCTTTACTTTATGCAACAGAAGCAATTACAAAAATTACTGTAATTTAACAGCCATTTCAAAGATTAATTTGTCAGTGACTAAAAAATATTTGGGAAATTTGGGGTCTTTTGCACAATTTAAATACTGGAAAATAGCTGAACTCTTCTGTCAAGCAAAAACTTCTATCTCAGAGATCACTTTAACAACTTGTGTGACAACTATTAGAGAACATTCCAGCCAGGGGTACCTGACTTTGCTCTCTTCACTGACTGTTGACTTTAAACTGTTGATCCGTTTCAGCCTGGCCAGTTTCCTATTCCACTGTTCCAATTCTTCTATTCTGACTTCAAGATTGTTTGTTAGTTTACAAAGCTGCTTTACAGCACCGACATTCTCCATAAAGATCTGATCCTGAGAAGAAAACAATGACAAAATTAGTAGATACATAGTATATTCATCAATCAGGTGTAACAAGCAGAAATTAGTGCAGAATTCACCTATATAAACACAAGTTATCTCACTGTAGATGGGATGCATGTATGACCATAAAACCCTTTTGCTAGACATTTAATTTGCAGGAAATTGAAAATGAGGACTTGCAGAAAAATTTGAAGCTAAAGGGCTTTTTGTACCAAGAATTTAAACTGTATTTTACCTTCATACCATGTTGGAACCTTAACACTGTTCCAACAGGCATCTACTACTTGATTTTCAGTGCTTTAGCTGATCACAGATTTTAGAATCCCTTAGCAAAATGTACATCCAACCATCTTCCTACAGGCAATAGGTAGGCTCAGACAAATCAGAGTTTCTATCCATGTTTTACACGTAATATTAATCACACAGAGATAAGTGACACAGATTAAAAACCAAACCAGGTGTCAAGTTGTGACTGAGTAAAATTTTGCTCTCCCTTTCAGCCTCTCCAGTCTCTTACAGGAATCTTGTAAGTTCTAATAACATGATTATCCCTGCAATTAAAACATTTTAGACACCCTCCATTTACTCATTCTGGATATTTTACCCAGGAAAAGCCTCCTATTCTCCTACCCCTTCTTATCATCTAGGTATCAATCTGCTGCTGGAAATGCCCTCAGTATAATCATCCAGGTAGTATTTTATCCATTTCTGAGTCAATAATGGTTACTGATCCACTGCAGGAGAATAGTAGAAGAGTACTTTGTTTGCTGTGTGTGAAAGAATGGCTTTCTCATTTTAAAGTCCAACCAGACTGGTGCCATTGGATGAAGCTATTACTGCAGTTAATGCTGCTGTATTCCAGCCTAGTCAAGTTATGCAGAAGTAAAGTAAAAGCAGTTTTGCCTTTCACATTGTAAAAGCCATGCACACCTTTCTTTTAAAGGTGACTGCATTCCACAAAACCAGACAGCATTTCATGCAATCAGAATCAGAGCACATTATCAGTCGCAAGTCAAAAACTTCCTATTGCCACAAGAGCCCATTTAAATAAAAAGTGACTTCAAAATAATCTCTTGTACCTAGAACTGTGAAATCACTTATATGGACACTTGTATCAATGATACACAGCAGCTGCCCTTTCCATTGTCTTCAAATCAAGCATGAATTGCTTCAACTAGCTGAGAAAATTGCTCTTCTCACAAAATGAAGGAACACTCTATTTCAAGGAAAAAAACTGATCAGAGTTTTAATCCCCCTCTAGTACAAAGTACTGAGCACAGTGTGACTGGGAAGAAAAGATTCTGTCTCAAAAAAACAAATTGCCTATAGTTGAGACATTTCTCTAGAAAGCAGCAGACCCTGGTTCAAATGTAATGTAATCAAATAGTTTTACAGAGATCAACAGCTCCAACCTGACAAAGAGACACAACACCAGCCAACACTCTACTTATCTGGATATAAACTTGGAATATGAGATAAAGTTCAAGGTCTCATCACCCGCCAAACTGAAAAAAAAAGAAAATGAAGCACTGTCCATTTACTATTCAAGCTGCTGAGCTATTCCGGAGCTGGGAGCTCCAGAAATTTAAATCAGATGTTCCACCTGAACAAGAAATGTTACAAATCCCTGCATTCAATATACATCTTAAACTGTTAGACACAGATCTCTCCTGATCCTGTCACCCCAAAGGTCATGGAATTGACCTTCATATGCTCTGCCACAACTGTTAGGAGAAAGAGGAGAAAGCACAGATTCACCTGACCACATTAAAACACCAAAGTGCCTGTGAAGTAATCTCAGACCCAGATCTAGACAGGTAGTCAAGAAAATGATAAGTGGCAAGTAAGCCATTGCTGTAACAATCCACTCCTGCTTGGGCCACATACACAGCAGAATCACACCCTACAGGCATGAATAGAAAGTAGGCATTCTCCATTTGTAGATCACATCCCTGGAAGCACTGGCAAGCACCCTCCAGAGACCCAAGGTACAGAGAAGAAAGGGAACATGATGGGCCCAAATGGCAGTGCTGTGAGGCACTGCTCGAGTTGGTGTTTTGCGTGATATTTCAGCAAGGAAGAGATATGAATCAAAAGCTCAATTCTCCAACCTAAACTTCTGCCAGGTGAAAAACCAGGCCACCCCAAAGAAATTTTGGAGGCATTCAAAAATGCAAATGATGCTACAGGCGTCATACCATATAATTGGAAGGCCTAAAGGGCAAAATTAACTTGGAGTCACCTACCAACACTGCTCTTCTACTAGCATCGAAATCAACTACAGGCTGGAACCCTGACCAAATAGAGTAAATTTTCTAAAAGTCTCCTTTTCCACAGTATCTCCAGAAGTGCTCTTTCCACAGCTTTTTTCAAGGTATCTAATTCATACTTCTTTTATATGGAATACAACCTAGAAGATTTAATTTAAATTATTTATAGCCTATCAAAAGATGACAAGCGACATGCAATATTTTTGTAGATATTTTCTCCAAGTTTGGTGGTGTAAATCTGTGTTTTCTACAGAAAAATGAAAGAATGCATTATGATAATGAATGCAGGATTTTGTTCATGGTATCATCCAGACAAGACAAGGTCACCTTTCTCTAAAACCTCTCTCTTCTCCTTATCAGCTGCAAGTGGGAAAAAGCTGAAAAATGGTGTTTGGCATGCAGTGAGCCAGCACTCAGCAGAGGGGCTGCCTTGAGACAAGTGCTGTCTGCAGCCTTGTGTGAGTGGACTCTGCGACTGACAGTCCCTTGCAGTGGTATTTCCACAGGAAAAGGAGGAGAAGAGAGCACAGGACAACAATACCTCAGCAGTGTTTCCAGCCTATGAGCATGGTAACTATTTTGTGTGCCATTTCATAGCATATGATTTTGAACCTAAGAAAAGCATTTCAGATTGCCAAAAAAACCCCCCACACACAGAGCTAGCACTTGGATTTGGTATGTAGAGATTATACCAGGATTAGAGTCAGGAAGTTTTTATTTAACAAATTGAATGCCATCATTGCTTATTCACTTGTGGAACACTTAATTAACTGAAACGCTTAAGCACAAAATAATGTTTTGGAGTACCACTTGTTGAACCAATGCTATGAAATCACTATCCACTTCTATTCAGAAAAGTTAGGGCTTTTACTTTTTAACTGTATGTGTATATAGTATTGTAATCAGTTTTTAGTATAGATACTTGTTATTAAAAGATTCAGCCCTTTACTAACAGCTGGTGGTTCAGTTTTTCTCAATGATTCACTGAACACCATTTCTGTAACACATGTGGGGGGCTACAGCTTTTTATGGGGCACAGCATGCGTTCATAGCTCCCCACATGAAAGAACAGTCTAAATACACATCCCCACTTTCTCCCTCAAGACCATACCTTGTCAACCATGAGGAAGTTTTCTATTTTTTCTCCATCATTACAAGCAACATCTCCAACTTCTCTAACAGCTTCAGGTAAAAGCCTCTTCACTTCCTGGGCTATTATTCCTGTTCAGGAGGTCAGAAAAACTAATGTCAGGAAACACACTGGTGTACCTGCTGACCATTCTAAAAACGACAGGCAAAGCAAAAAAACTATCTAGAATTTCTCTGTGGTAAGAAAATCCAGGGTGTCTGGTTTTTTTCTCCATTCCACAAAAAAACCCCAGGAGCCTTTAGAATTCTCATTTTTCTGCAGAAAGAACAAAATAGTTTGTAAGCACATACTTCATTCTCATTAAACTTCTGGAAAATAAACTTCCCATCTTTAAGAATTGAAACAGACGTTATAAAATTACAAGCAATACCTAATTTTGGCATTTTTATGCCACAAGAGATATACAACAGTGTGAAATTTCAGTAAACTAAAAAATGAGGATGAAATAGCAGGATATTAAAAGACACTATGGCCCAATAAATATCAGTAGATGTTAATGAAAAATGGGAAGAGAGCTGATTTTATACCTGTTTCATGGGTATCTTTTATTCCCATAACAGATGCAAATTCAGGCTTGTAGTCATATTCCACCAGCCTCATTTGTGTTATTCTTCTCAACTGCTCATTTGTGTCGACCTAGTTGGAAAAATACCAAGATTTACGTGTTGAAACATTAAGCATGGCATCTAGGACACCGCTGAGAGAGCAACTGGCCTGACACAGTCATTTGGCCAATCGTCACATAGAAAAATACAGACAATCTTCCCATTCCCCACTACCAGAGTGCTGTTTGTACTGCCAGTTACCCCTCTGTTTGACAACTCCCAGCTTCCACAGAGAGCCTTCTCCAAAGTCTGTAGGTGATGGTTCTCAGAGCACAATGGCACATCTGCCTTCTTTAGGCCAGCATTTCAGCACAGCCAGGAAGGATAAAGGAGCTGCTCTGTCAGGACCCAGGACATCCCTCTGGCTGTCCTGAGCAGCCAAGACCCCTGTCAGCCCAAAATGCCTGTGGTTTTGATTATGACCTGTGGAGCAAGTTACCAGCCTTAGATGAAGATCTGCAAGCCACGAAAAATTAAGTAGAATGATAGTGAATTTATCAAAAGGTGAAAAAGTAGATTTTGGGGTTTTCTAGAATGGAGGTTCAGGGGGCAAGATGGAGGGATCTGGGCGTGTCCTGCCTTTCTCCTTCTCCTTCTTGGCCTCCATCTTCTACTGTGATGTTGGCACTTTTAGATTGGTTTAGAGTAGAAGCTTACTGTCTAACATAGGTGATAGGTATTGGAAAGTAATTGTAAACATTGTATACAAAGTATTTAGTATAAAAAGATAACACTGCCCCGAGGGCAGGCAGAGTGCCTCTGACTGTCGTGCTGAGTGGACCTTGGCAGGACAGGAGAAAGAATTTTATAGATAAGATACAGTAAACAACCTTGAGGCCTGGGAATGAAGAGCCCTGACTCTTTCTTCAAGCACCAGGCTGGGAAAAGGGACTTCCCAACTTTTCTCGGGGTCACTCTGACCAGCAAGAGATCCCGACAGCTCCACGTGTGGGAACAACGATCCATCCCCAGTGCTGCAGAGCACACAGAAGTGCCCTAAAGGCTGCCCTGCCTCACCTCCCGGATGTTCTGCTTGGCTCGGCTGTCAGAGGGGTGCATGACTCTGCCCATCACTTTGGCGTTCCCGCAGACCACCAGCGCTTCGTCCGGCGCGTCTGTGTTAATTCCGACGTGGCCGTGATAGGCTATGGTCTCTGGAGCGGCTCCTCGCTGCCACAGCACATCGCTGTCGTGCTCAAACTGCCCTGGGTTAGATGCCTGCAAGGAAATGTTTTAAATAAAGTTACAGTATGGCATAGATGCACTACTGTTTATTCTATTAGAAATACAGGGAAAATGAAAAGCCAGATCTTAAAAATTGAAATTGTATTCAAGAAATTTTTAACATGCTAACAGAAAAAAACAGAGTGGAGTTATTTCTAAGGGTTTCTGCTCACACTGCACCAGCTTCATGCTTTTTTCCCTTGAATTCCAAAGAATTTGGAATGTCCAAATGTCCAAAGCTTTCCAAATTTTAATTTTAACATTATACCACATAACCGTTCTTTATCTACCACTAAATTTTAGCTGAGACTGGAAATCAGAAAAGAGAAAGCAAGCCAGAGATTAAACACATGTGATTCATAAAATCCTCTGTATTGTTTTAAATTATTGAAAATGTCATGTCATATTGAAAATTTCATGTCAAGGAAACTTTTAAAGAACACCAATAAAACGACAGAATGAGTATAACAAGAAAAGGCATTTTATTCCAATAGTTCATTTTGGGTTGTTTGTTGTTCTGGGTTTTTTTTTTTAATTTGAATTCAGGCCAACAATCATGGTAAAAAGAAGCCAGGCTTTCACAAGGCTTTGCCAGCTACAAGGCCTGGCACTGTGTACTCACCACTGTTTGTCACAATTAGAGCATGATCTGATAAGCCTGACAAGCACCACGCAGCTGGTAGCTTTGTTGTGTTGGAGTGTATAAAGGGCCAGAAGATGAGCTGCTTTTCCTCACAGTGCACTTGCATGGCTTTGCCACTTTAAGGTAGCCAGTGGCTGATTTGCTCTACCCTGACACTGAAGCCCTGTTAGACAGCAAGAAAATTTCTTTTTTTCCCTTCCATCTTTCCTGTTGATATTTTCACCACTTCAGACCTGTCCCTCTTGATCTTTCTGTCTTACTGCCTTCTTTTTCCTCTGTTTGAAATAGTGGCCAGGTTTGAAAAATCTCATTCCATGAATTCCTGTTCAAAACATGTCTCACATGCATTGAAGGAGCCCTCTTCATTGAAATTTCAAAAGAATATAATATTAAAAATTGTGGGAAAATGTAAATTTCTAAATCTTACATAAAAATATATATCTTGTAAAGTAACAAGAATGAGACCACTGTGAAAATTCAACAGAGTCCTCAAATTATTAATGATGTGATATCTGTAACACTGTCAGATCCAGAAAAAGAAAATCAGATGAAAACAGGATTGTGGAAATTAATGGACAAATAAAGGAAAATAACTATATAGGCAGGAATGATGCAAACACACTGCTTCAGCATCCAGCTGAAGCAAAAAAACCACAGCAGCAGCCAGGATGATAAAACTTCTCAGCCATGCAGAAAACTGCTGAACTCCACACATTGTTTTCAAGGTCTCTTCACAGCTCCACCCAGAAAGGAGCTCCAGGCCATAATACCCCCCAAAACCTAGCCATAACTACAGAAAGAGGGTTTATGGCACAAGAGGATGCTCAGATGAAAAAGGAGCCAGGACTGAAACCATCTGAAAGCCCCCATCTTCCTTTGGAAACCCCTGAGCAACACCCCACATGCTGGAAATTTGCCCTTTTACTCTCCCCAAACCCAAATGCTAAACCAGACCACAGCTGTAAGCCTAGGCAGATGATGGGCTGCCAAAAAGGATGCAAGCAATGGCCTGCACAAAACAATGCCAGGACTAAGAGCTTTTGACAGCCCTCAACTTTCTTTGGCAGCATCTTCCCAGCTCCACTTAAGACACCAGAGCTTTTGGTCTTGCTTGACTCCAAGCCAAAATGCTAAGCCTGTTCCTCTCCATAAGCCAAGGGCTAGAAAGAGTCCATGCAAACAAGAAGCAGCTCTTCAACAGACCCACATGAAAAAGTTCAGTGGACTGCAATTTTCCAGAGACCCTCTCCATCTTTTGCAGCCCCACCACATGGCACCTTACATATTTCCCATCTTTCTAAGCTGTAAATTTAATATTCACCCTAGAAATAATTATAACTCCAGACTATGCCCAGTTCAAACATTAGCCACCACCTACTGATGACAAAAAAAAGGGGCCAGGACTGAAAGCTTTCAGCAGCCCCCACCTTTTCTTGGCAGTCGCTTTGCAATCCCACTCATTTTGGGACTCTGTGTTTTCTCTCTCTCCTAACCCCAACTCTCCATAGCTCTTGTTACACTACAGATCTGGGGTTTTTCTCTTTTCTGAGTCCAACTGTAGGCTAAAGCTGAGCACTAAAAGAAAAAATGTCTGTGAACCAGGCAAGTGAAAAATAACAGTTAAGAGGAAAAGAGATTATTCTTCCTTTTGCTAATTTGAATCCTATATTACTACCATCAAATTGAGAGGTGGGACACTCTGGAAACACACTGGAAAAGTGAAGCTATGGGTCTTAAACTTCCTAGAGCTGCTTGTCCTTCTTTTCTTCATTTCTTTTTCCTTCTCATCCTCCTTGGAAACTGAAGACTCTAGCTAATGAAAGCTTTTACAAAATTCCTGGGAAGTGAAGTAAATTGTTTCACTGCAAATAAAAAAAAAGTCTGGAAAAATCAAGTTATTTTGTATTGGAACTCATAACAAGCTTTATTTTTAAATCCTTCTATAGCACTACTTATAGCATTTTTAATTTCTGATAATTAAAAGATAACATACTCATACAATATGCAACTGTAGATTTTTTCCTCAATCTTTTTTACTCAGTGGTAACTTTTATCCCCAAGAATCACGACCCCTCAATCTCCTGTGAATATCAAAACAGTAAATACTTTTACATGAAAGCATTACAAATTTATACCTACCCTCACAATGATCTTTTCAGAGATATTTGCAGACAGTAAGTAGAACTGGTCCTGAGATACAGCATACAGTCCAACCACCAGCATGAAGTATCTAATTTAAAATTGATTTAATCAAGACAATAATTGAAGTAATTCTTTCTCACAGAAAAAATGTCTTAAATACAGCTGTTATTATTGATACAGAAAAAGACAGACAATGTTTTTTTAATGTGTTTCTTACAATATAAAATAAAAAGAATTTCCTTCACTCTTAAGAAATATGTTCTTACAAATCCCACAATTACTACAAATTAGCAAAGAATACAATAATTTAAATTAACAAATTTAAGTAATGAAGCTTCAAAGATGAAAGCCTTTCCTGCCTCAGAAGAAAATGGTCATTATTTGGGATTTTTTGCTTCCTGATTTTGTCAGCCATTATTCTAGCTATGATTTCCTGAAACTATCTCTAACCATGAGGATAAAATTAGGGGTATTTTATCCGCATATTATTCTGTGACTGCAGAGAAAGAGGCTTTTAAGAACATACCAAGTGTTACAGAAGTATTACAGAATTTGAAAAAAACCACAGATTTGATAGCAGAGATTTTTCACAAACATTGGCTCCTTTCTAAAGCAGACCTTCTCTTTTCTAATTCTAACACACAGGCCAACTAGCTATAGCAATACCTCTGATCAGGATTAGGTTTCCCCTTTTTTCTCATATTATTTGCTGTTGTTTCACTGAAATGCAGCCGTCCCAGTGTTACTTTAGTTATCTGGTCCCCTGGCAGATCAACTCTAAACCAGAAAAGAAAACAAGATCAGGGAAGTTAATATTTGGAGATCAGAAGAACAAACATTGATTCTGCCAGTGAGTTAAAAGCTCAAGAATGGCAGAGCTCCAGAGAGATGCTGCATGAGTGTTTCTGAGAGGCACTTCCCCTTAAAAAGCACTGTAAATGTATCTCATGGTCATATAGGGCAGGAACATTCTGCCATTTTTTTTAAGATTCAAAATGCATCTGTCATACAGTTCTAAGCAGTGTAAAAGAGTGTTTCTAGATGAATATAAATATTTTAGATAGCCATACTTAGTACACCTGTAAAGGTGTATTGAAATTGAAAATTTCTCTTAATGAATTGTGACCAGGTATATATTACTACTGTGATTTTATGTGTGCAACCACAATGAAATCTGCATAAAAATCAGAAAACTGGCTTAGAGCTACTGTAAAATTTCAAGAAACAACTTGAAATATTCAAACCAATCATACACATTGAAACAAAATGGAATAATTTTCTCAAAAATCTTACTTAACAGGAGGAAAAGGTTTTTTGCTTCGATCTGATTGAGACTGTTCAATAGCAACTGTTTCATTTGGAGCTTCCACCTATAAAACAAACATAATTTTCAAAAATGACAAGAACATAAAGTTTTTAAACACATAAAAATTGAAATAGACATTAATAGGCAAATTGTGCCTAAAACAGTGAAAATGCACTCATTTCTAATGGAATGACATAGAAATCAATAGAGGAACTGACTGCTGATCAACTGATAATTGACATCTAATCTGAAGGCCCAAGTCTTTCTGCAGATGTAATTTGAAAGAGAAAAAAAAATGAAAGTGCATTAATTTACAAAAGAAAAAATGCTTTCTGAATCCAGACTGTTATTAGCTCATTCCATGTTCAAGCATAAGTGCAGATTCAATGTGAGAACAGAATCTACATAAGGTTGTTAGATGTTCTTGGTCAAAAGAACATCTAACATCTAACAATTACTAAGAAAAGAGCTCACTTCAATTATTTACCTCATTACATGGATAATTAAAAGTAATAATCTCAAAGAGAAGACACACTTGCCTTAATTCCATAAGCTTTCAAGTAATACTTTTCTATTGGTTTCCTCCCCTGCTGAGTTTTGACATATTTTGGATGTCCAGTGATTCTAATATGAACTGTGATTTGGAAATGATTCTTCTTTTGGCACACAAAGGCATCATCTGTTGTTGAAAAATTAAATCCTTTATCTGTGACAATGTGATATCCTAGAGCAGGTCTACAAAAACAAGGAGAAGGAATGGCAACTTTAAGTACTGACATACTTAAGTGATAACTTGAGCTCCTTTTTTTTAAATGTGTTGCAAAAATCCATCTGATTTTTAGTGACAAACCTGGACTAAAAATACAATGTAACAATCACCAGTTCTACAGTATTTTCTTCTTAGACTGTCAAAGGTATAAAAATGAACACACACATAAAATGTCTCCTAATTCTGGTCTGAAAACCAAATGTTTGGAAACTAGAGGTTGAGAGGCTTCCATAATCCTCACTTACAAACCTGATATAAAGGAACTCTGTGCACCTAAGAGCACAAACCAACCTTTTAGTGTATTCAATCATTCATTACAACAGTGCAACAAACCACAGTCTGCAGCTAGTGCTCCAGACAACAATGAGCTAATGAGCCAGCAAGATTCCCCACTTTGTTCACAAATTCCCACAGCAAGTGCTTCTGTAGAAGCTTCTGGGATTCCAATGAGGCTTTACTTAAGCTAAAAGAAAAGCTATCAGTACCAAACCTACAGCCTGACTTTATGTTGCCCATGCTACTCTGGCTAAAGCAACTCTATTTTATTTCTTCAAAGGGCAATTTTTCACCCAAAGAGAAGGAGTATTGTGTGTCTATGATTCACAGTAAAGGAAAGGTATCAAAAGGTCTTTCTTTTAGAGACAGCAAACTCACCATTCCAACGATGTTTCCAGTCCTCTGACTTAAGTGATGGATAATTCTGAAATAACTACATGGCAAGGTTCTCTTGTATAGACATTGGCATTTTTGTTAATGAAAGTTTGATTATGATAATCTCATATGATGCTACTGAGAACCTCTCATTAACACAATTACTGAAGATGGATTTTCATTACTCTTCCATTATTATTTGGAAAAATCAAAATGTACAGACTGCATAGGATATATACAGACCTTATTATTGTTTTATAAATTATGAACAGAAGTCCCCTTTCAAACAACTATCAATTACCTGGGACAGGGAATAAAGAGAAAACTACTTTGGAATTACTTTGCAACTACTTCAAAACTACTAAGTTACGTGTTACTTTATATTTAAAATTATAATGAAGATTCTACCATCTCCTCAAATCATCATTATTAAAGAAGTAAAACTTACTGAGTTTTTCCTACAATGGGTATTTTTTAATTTATTTATATAGGAAATGAGTATATTTCATAGTAGGGAAACGAGTAGTTTTTCATATTTAGGTGTCAGCAAGGTCATTAGCTGATATTCTTTATGCAATTTCAGGCTATTTTCCTACACACAGGCAAACAGCTTGAGAAGCAAAATTACAAACGCCCACATCTCCGCAAGTTGCAGTGTTTGGACCAATGGCTCCCAAAGAGCAATTTCATATTATAACTTTCTGAGTGTGTCATTTATAGTAAATAAAAACAAACATATATTTTATTCCTAGTCCACAAAGAATGATGAGTCATACCAAGCAGTACAGCAAAATTTGGAATAACTTTTATGTTGTAATAGCTATTCCTGTCACACAAGCATCCCTACTAGAAATATGCTTCAAGTTCCTCTTTCTGTTCAGAATTTAAGTCTTCAGACATCTTTGGGACAGAGCACTACCAATATCAGGGGCCAAGAATCTGGCAAGCAGACACAACGAATGGGAGAATTAATGGTAGAGTAATCTTTCCTAATTAATCCACCTCAGCTAACAGCATTTTTGTTGTGAAAATGAAATAATTAAAATGTTCAAGTACTGTATGAATAAAATGGAAAATAATAATTAACCTGAGAAATACCATTCAAATGGGTACAGCAATTTGAAGGCATGGGATCAATTCATCTACACTAAGCAATGAGAAGCATGTGAGTGTTTTGAGGCCAACAGAATACAGGATCCCTACTCAGAAAATCTGTGCAATGTGCTGTACTTACAGTGCATCTTGAAACATGAGCACTGCCATTGACCTCACTTAGAAGTAATACTGACTTCCTCTGCAAATGACACCTCAGTCCCCTCTCACAATAATAATGGCAACAGAGTGTGTATTGGAATATTCTATTGCTAAGCATCATGTAATCTTTCACAAAGAAATGTGTCTGGAACCTTAATTTTAGGTGTATGGGAAGCAACAAGTAACTGGGTAGTGGCAGGAGAGCAATCTCCCACCATCAGCACACAGCCCTCATGCAGTCATTGACTGAAAGTGCAACCAGGAGTGGGAAGCCTTCATTTAGAGTGAATGCTCATATCACAAATTCAGCTGGAGGTTTCTGGGTCCATCCAGCTCCCAAGAAGTGTAACAGTCTGCTCTCTTGTCATGTCAATCACTACCTGAGGAGAAGGGTTGTGTGGGGCATAGTAAGATGTGCAATGCCCCTATCCCCCTGTGCAAACAGGGAACATCAGTGTCCAGCAATGACACTGATATACACCCAGACCCCATGAGACATTTTGGCAGGTTAGGCGAGAGGAGCATTAAAATTTACTGTGCTATGTAAGTCCCATGTAGACAGTGACAAATTTTTTGCACCAATCCTGAAGAACTAACCAGATGCTGTAGAAAAGGGTTAATTTGTTAAAAGGGTTCATATGCTAAATATTAGAATGGAAAAAATCAGGAATGTAAAGTGAATTTGGAATTACCTTTTCCAGATCATGTGCCAAAAAAAAAATTATTTACAGTTTGATTAATACAGCAAAAATCTACATCTTTGACTGAACAGCTGCATGTCACCCACATATCTATAATTATTAAGACTTAAGTTGTATAAGCCCAGAAGTAGTAATGATAATGTCTAATGTTTTCCTTTAATATTTTAGGCCACTACAGGGAAAAGTGCCATATGCTTCATAATTACTTGCCCCAATGCATTTGACAAAATAAACAAAAGTTACCAGGTATCTCAACTCACTTTTCGTTTGCCTCTAAATCACTGAAGGGAAATCAGAAAAACTGGCATTAATTTCAACCAGTGTTTCAAGTTCAATTTATCTGATATACCTGCAAGTTCATATTTCATCATACCTGTTATACTTCCTTCTCTGTTCTTATTTCCAATAAGAACAAGGGATGCCAAATGTATCATTTATTCCTACAAAACTACAACAGATAAAAAGGGGAAAAAAAGGCAGAAGAAACCATTTTTTTTAAGGGCAAACATCAGTGCTTACAGTTTTTCATAATTAGAGTCAAATAAGCTGCTCCACTGAGAAGTTTGATACGGTTGCCATGTAAGAGCTTGACAGTATTTTTCCAAAGCTGCATTCTGTCCATCACTGTCATATTCTTGCACTTCAGCAGCACAGTCCTTTAGAGTTGCTGTGGAGAGATAGTGATAATTCAGTTATTTCTTTTGGGACTAGCAAAAAATCCTGCATAGACATTTTTACAAATATATTTACATAAATGCACATATATTTAAATCACAAATGCATTGCATATATGTTTAAATGTGATTAACCTCTGCAGTTATTCCACAAGATTGTGTTATATTCTCTTGCTCTAGGAAATAAATTTTTCAGCCTTCCTGATTTGCAAAACAAATGTTTGATTGACATGACAAGTAGTACTTTCTATTTTTATTCTCTCCAAAAGGATGAATAGTTTCCTTCAGGGGAGGGGGGAAGCAGGAAGAGAAGGAAAGCTAAGAATTCTACTGTACATATGCAACACTGCAAGAAGCAATTAAGCAAAATAATTGCATTTGTTTCTCACTTCCTCTACCACAAGTTTGAATTGAAGAATATACTACAGGAGGCACAGTTTTCCAATAGCAAGCACATTCACCACTACATCTGGTCAATCTCCTTACTGCTTTCTGCCTATACATCAGAGAATTCTTTGACAGACAGGGTGAACCCCTATTCTCTGAGATATTATACATTTTAGGAAGACAGAGGAGAATGTGATAAGAGAGACAGATAAATAGAGTGCAGTAAGGAGAGGAGAAAATCTGTCATTGAGCATATAACTAAGATCCATCCACAGCCAGCAACAGCATAGTAAAACAGTCTTCAGAATGACTTCAGGACCAAGCTTCATTTGCAAGTCCCTGCTTCTGACATACAGCAAAGAGAGATAGATAGATAGATAGATAGATAGATAGATAGATAGATAGATAGATAGATAGACAGATAGAAAAACACTACAGTAAAGAAATTCACACCCCACTTCTAAATTATCCCCATGCCATTTCCACCCATATCTCTGTTCTTTTTCCAATGCATGTGTCAGTGAGATTTTATTAAGAACAACACCCAAAGAAAGCTTGTTTCAAAGCTATATATTTCAGTATTAAAATCAGCAAGAGCAATTTCAGATATAGAAGTGTCTGCTTGTCTTCTATTTTCAGCAGTGGTTGACTTAGAGGACTAGTCACAATCAAGAAACACTGATTAAACAAAATCAAAAATCTTTAAACAAAAATACCAAAGAAAAGTAACTTACTAAATCCAGTTGATACTTATTAAACATGTTCTAAAAGATTGATTTAATCCTGACAAATAACTTACTCTGAAGAAATAACAAGGGACTCAGATTTTTCACTAACAGACATGGGTAAAATTCCTCAGGTAAACTGGTCATTACAAACTGTTCATTCAGAGAGAGCCTCACACTTCACAGAAGCTGATTCATTTCTGTACATACCTAATATGGTTTTTTGTATCAATCAGTATGAGCTTATTTTTTTATCTTGATAAAACAATGAACCAAAGCAATATGGGCAAGGTGGGAAAGAGCATGCTGCTTTTATCAAGCTTGCTTATGCACACACTTTGTAGAAAACAAAACATGGAGTGAAGGAGATAATGGGAAATGGCAATTTCTTTGCTCATCCACCCCACTAATTGCCTGTTCAGCTGACCCAAAATTGTTTATTTGCCCAGTCAAGTTAGTTCCAAGCAAAGTAAGCCAAATATATTACCATCTCTGTAGTGAAGGTCTGCATATGGAAACAGGCAGAATGTTCTATCAAGAAAAGCCTCAGGAAACATGAACCTCTAATGCTCTTTTCTCTTGGCCAAATAGAAATAAATCCTGGCTCTCCAAAAAGGTAAATTCCTCCAAACTGCGTAGTGGAGTACAGACCAATAATACCATTACATTTTCTGAGCCAGCAGGAGCTGGGCTCCTCAAGTATTCACTTGTCTATGGCATAAAACACTAAATTTCCTCTTCACACACTTGCTCACCTTGTCTGGAATCCTGAGACTGCACTGGAGAATCAATCCCATCTCCTAGTAATTGGGAGAGCTTCCTTTTTTTGCTTGATGCTGCAGAAATACTTTTGTGAAAACACATGTTGCATTACTCCTTTATCAGTTTAAACATAGATTTTACAGAATCATAACAAAAGAACACCCAGGTACCTCTTATCTCATTATAACTGGACTGTCATGCAAATTCTGATTTGCTCCGGGAGGAGACTTTTGGTGGGTTTTTAAAACTGAATTATCCAATTTTTTCCTTCCAAAATGTCTTCTTTTTTTTATTTCACACGAATAAAGAAGTTGATTCCATTAAAAAATTTATACAGTGCATCGGTGGCAGGGTTTTAGTTTCCTGACATTTGCATTAAAATTACAGCTTTTATCTTGAATAATTTTCCTTTTTACTAGTTAATGTTAAAATACCAGAACATTTAAAATAATTGAGCATGCAGAACACATTGGTGGGTTAATATGGCACATAGTATACAATACTGCTTCACTTGCTTACATAGATATGAAAACTCCTTTCTCTTATGTTATTTACCAGAACACTTACAAGATCCTCATGCACAAATCTCTACAACAAGTATTGAAAAATACCTCAATATTTTTATAATCCAGTCATGAAAAAACTGTTGATTTCTCATTAGCCTTCTACTGTTTTAAAAATTGAAATTTTTACTACTTCCAATTTCTACTACTTCCAATCTAAACCTCAATCAAGGTATTTTAAAGAACCCTCAACCACAAGTGTCTCAAAAATGTCTAAACACTGCCATCCTGTGGAAAATCCTACACCCACAGGGACTTAAAACCAGTCTTAAACCAGTTATACTGGTTTTTGCATGTCTCACCCCTTGCATAAAAGCTCTATCATTTACCCAGAAATCTGAGATGCATTAGGCTGGAAGTATGAATAATTAAAACCCGAACAGCTGGAGGATGTGGAATGATTCCATGGAGGCACAGCATTTTCTGTCTTCAGGCAGCAGCCTTGGGAGATGGTGCAAGGATACCCCGTGGCACTGGGGTCAGGGTAGGTCCCCATGAACCTGCAGGGAAGCTTGCTGGGTGCCCTGACAGATTGGCATGGGAGAGGAGGCTGCAGCCCACTGGGCCACACAGCATCACACCATGGGGCTGAGAGAAATAAACAGAGAAGAACATAAGAACAAGGAAGAGGAGCTGGAGATCTTCCTACAGGCTTGGGAGAGGCCAAATTATTGTCACCTACTTTGTAGCTGTGGTGGGGAACACGGTTCTGAGCCAGAGTCCGGTGGGGAGTCTGGCAACTGGCTTTGCCTGAGGATCAAAAAGAAATTTTAATTTCTTCTGGAACAAGACACAGAAGACAACAACAACAAATGCTGAAAGCAAGTGGAGGGGGACCACCAGGCTACTGACAAGGGTCTTCAGGAAGCATTGCTCACCATGTGTGCTGCCCCTTCTTACAGGAGCAATGTCACCTACACTTCATCAGACCATCTCCTGTGGCTCTCTGCCGTGAAGGAAGACCCAATCCCCATCCCTTCTCACCCAAATCCCCCCTTCACAACCTGCTCATTTCAATCCTCCTTCCCATGAGTGGTTCTTCGGTTACCTCCAGGCACGTCAGTGGCTCTCAACATATGGCCCTCACAAGGAATTTAAGCCCCATTCTCTCTAAACTAATGGTTAAAAATCTGTGGCATCTTCATCTCTCTTAAGGAAGAGAAAATCCTATGCCATCTTGCTGCCATTCAGAGGAGCTACAGAGGCTTCCTCTGTTACAATTAGGAATAGATGGAGGTTCAAGAAATGGATTCTCAATCCTTTCCTATGAATTGTCAGCTCAAACACTGCTCTGAAGCCTGATCTGAAACACAAGTCTTAAGGTGCTTGTTAGGTTAAAAATGCAGCAGCAGAGGAAGGATAACAGAAATCTAATGAGAAACAGCTCCTGTACCAAAGCTGAGTGCTCTCTCAGAAGCTGAATAAAATAAAATTCCTCGAAGAGACACCCTCATATGTATAAAAGGCATGTTCACACACACAGAGCAAATATTTTCAAGCATCAATGGAAAATTTTCACTCTATTGTTGCTACTGCAGGTTTTATATTTCTGAGTTTGGATAGCATTAAAGAGAGCCGCTTCATTTTTGGCTACTGCCTATTACTTTTGACATCTGCTTGAGTATTTCTTAATGGCATTGCTACTGGTCTTCTAACATGTTATGTCCACAACCCTGCATTTTGGGTTAGCATCAACCACATGGCTCCTCTTTAAAAATCAATTCTAAAATTCCACATTAGAATATTCTTTAATTTCCTTCAAAATAGATTCTCTGATGCTTTTAAATATCATGACTACAACACTCTAAACCTTGTTTTCAACTTTGAATAGTTAGTAAATATTTCTTTTTTCTTTTCCCTGTGGGATATTAGATCCATATATACTGAATTCCAGTTGTGTTTTGTAAAAGTTTAAAAGATACATACATAAAGGTCTAAAACTTCCCTTCTGCACATTCAGTTCATATTCTGGCTTCAAATGTTGCCTTGGTACTTGATTTCTGCTTTAAGGTAGATTATTTCAGTAAAATAGAGAGACAGATGTTTCTAGGAGAAAGTATTTATGAAGTTCAGAGGTAGTAGGGATATATCTCCAAGTTAGAATTTTACTGAAACTGATACTGTGCTTTTTGAAGGAAAAGAAAATAATCTGTAGTTTAAATTACTCTACATTACAAACATAGTATATCAATGAAATGCCCGCTCAGCAAAGGACATCGCAACCCTTTTTCTCCTTTCACTGATAATGTGGAAGGTATTACTGTGGCAAAAGATGAGGAAATCACATGGTGCTTCACACGTAATGTAAGAGAAGAATAAATGTACTGCTGATGGCCTTTCTGATGCAAGATGATCTTTAATGGAAATTTCAAGGTACACCCAAGACCTTGGTGGTAACAGCACCCTTTTCATTGCACATGACATTATGGAGTTTTGCATTTTCTATGTATATATGGAGGCTTTTAATATTTTTCTCCTTTGAAGTATTTTGACATGTTTCTGTATGCTATTCTATTCTGTTTATGCACAAATTTTCTGCACTACAGACAAATGCTTAATAATTTGACCTGCACAGATCTAATGATTCAGTAAATGTTCTTAATCCCATAAATAACAAAATAGAACTCTAGTGTAAGTGTAAAATCTTGTACAACCTCGAAAACATAATAGCTTTACAGATGGTTTTCTTGCATGTAAGTACTTTGTAGCACTGTAACTATAATATCAACTTACTTAATCTACATAATAGCATATATATATACATTTACATTTTGGATATACTTTATGTATAAAAACAAAATAATAACATTTTTAAGTTGTCATACAGGAATTCAATAATCTTGTTAACCTACAACACATTTAGTCACTCTAAAAATAAAAGTTCTGGATATTTACATACAATCTTCTCTTCATCTTTACTTTTTTACTGTGGGCAAAGAGAATCAATTCATTATTCATTATTTAGAGCAGGTAGGAGCCTATTTGGCTCACTTTAAGTAAACGTGCTGCTAAATCTGTCTAGAATGAAAACTTCAATGTTTAATTATTTTTAAAACATCCCTTCTTGCTCTGCTTCTTGGCAAGTGCGAGTGTCACCCTATTAACAGTATTTTGCCTTGAACAACAATCATCTGACAGTTGTCTAGATGAAAGATTTGGTTTTAAGTCTTTGATAGATCTATACTACATAATTTTCCACCCCTGACCATAAGCCTTCGCACTATGTATCCTTTGATAGTTTTAAAGTTAGTCTCAAAAGAGACTGATGGACACTTTCTGTTCTAACTAAGTATTAGAGTGAAAACTAGCTCTGCTTCCTTCAAACTGGGGGACTCCTGTTATTCTCTCAATTTATTATACAGTAGTCTCACTTTTATCACTTATTCTGTACATAAACAGTAAATTAGCACTTACAGGAACGTTAAAGTAACAGCTCTGCATTTAATGTCACAATTAGCTCGACAGTTGTGAATCAACTCAGACACTATTATCACTCATTCCATTGAACAAGAAGACTACCATATTTCCATTACTGGCTGTAGTTCATTTTTTCTAAGTCCTCCTATGCAGCTTCAAGAAACAATGCCAAGAGAGGCACAATCCCCTTGAAACTCAGATTGCATCATGGCATAGATAAATTGTTTTTATCTACTAATAAAACAATTCAAGAGCTGTGGCTAAGGAGAGGAAGTACATTTTTCTATAATACTTACAAAGTTCCAAACTCTATGTCACTACTAATGAATTCTTCCAACAGGCTTGTATCCACCATTGGATTTTCCAAGGCTCCATGGACATCTTGCCCTAAGGTTAAAAGTAAAAAAGAGAGAAATTCAGAGGGCATTGTCAGTGTTTTAGAATAAGTGATGCTACCAATGGTCCTACACAAAGGAAAACCAAATCTGTCCTGCCTCATGTGTAGCAAAAGTGCTATTCTTCTGGTTTAGTCACTCTGGGAAAAAGGATGGTGAGAAATGCAGAGTAATTAACAATGTGCAGGGGCACTGCAGATTACAGTGTAGCACCAGGCAAACACCACTGAATGCATGGCATTAAGGCTTCAGGGAATTACTACAGCAGGAGGATGAAGGACCCCAGTCTGCAACTGAGAAAAAGGGTTTTGAAGATAGTTTCCAACTTCTTTACATTGAGGTCTTAACAGTTTTTTGGATTGAAGCTCAGATATTGTCTTACACAGATCCACTTGGTGCATTAGTACTCACAAGTACTGCAATGAATTTCTGATCTAAAACTCCATTTAAAAATCCACCATCTGAGTTTAAATAAAGCCTGAATAAAGCTTTTAAAATGTTTGATTGGTAGCTTCCTTTAATTGTAAAAAAAACAGCCCATTAACATGTTAAATGTATTAGCGAATAGAAAAGTTCAGTACTTTGTCCTGTGTTGCTTAGTAACTGAAGGCTATAAACAGATTTTATGATTATAAAGTTTCCGGAATTCATGACAACTTTTGTAGAAAGTCAACGGGCACTCATTAAAAAACCCAGCCAAGCAGCCCTACTCTGCAGGCTCCCCGCCTCTGCAGCAAGCCTTCCATAAATACAGGTGTGGCCAGTCAGAATGCAAACAAGATAAGGGCCTTGACATTCCTGCTTGAGCTGCAAGTGCTTCTGTCCCACTTCCCACACGACAAAATGGACCAGCCCACAGAGCCAGAGATGTGAGGGTCAGCCTAGGGTCTGACACCAACCATGTCCCCCCAGCTCGGCAGCAGCATGTGAAAACACAAAAGGTTAATCTCTGCCTCTGAGCCAAGGAGTAGTAACTGCCTTTGGTGCATTTGCTGTCTTCTCACTGTACTACCTTGCATAGGACACTTACCCTAATATATCTTCAGTTCCTTCTCTGATGTCTTTGTCTGATACTGTTCCTTCTTGATCCAGTGTTTAGAAAGGACATTCATGCAAGCAGAATCTAAAATCCACCACCTTGTACAGGATTCCCTCAATACATAAATCCACTTTGCTAATAAATATTTCCCAAATTGCTTTGTGGTCGTAGATTCATCTAGTTATTGTTTACTTGTTGGTGCTGTAGCCTTAATTTTGACTGCCTTTCACTGGGGGATAGCAACTTGGAGGTGTGCTACTGATAGATCCTTGCATCTCAATTTATTGATGATGTATACAAAACTGTCCCATGCACACCAGAGAACAGATTCAATAGGTGCAGCCCACTAGCTTATCTCAGCAAACCTGGAACACACAAAGTCTGGAAGGAGCAGCAGATCGCTTTGCAAAACCAGCTAGAGAGTGCAAAAGAGACTGGGTTTCCTTAGCAGCCTTCCTCAAACCTGTTGGATTCTCATCCTTTCATTCTTCAGGTCTGAATGTAGGGTCCCCCTACCTTGAATTATAAACCTTTCTCCTTTTACTAACAGAGTCCACAGTAAAATTATTCTCTTCTCTTCTCCTTTTACCCCACCTGTTTTTCCTGTTCAAACCACCAAACTCTCATGAAGAACGATAAACTTTGATTACTAACTTGAGGCCAGAAGTCAAATACAAAATGTTTTTCCTGTACCATACAACCAAGAATCCTTTATTTTGACCAAGATCAGAGACAGGCTCTTTTGAATCAAAGAATACAGCTCTAAATCAAATATGGACAAGGCCTTTCAAGTGGACATCCCAGAGTTCAGAGATTAGCTCTGTTGCTAAGTGATGATAACAGAAATATCTATAATTTCTGCTTAATCTCTCCACTTTGCATGAACAGCTAAATGGCAAGGAGGAGAATGAAAGAATAAGCAGTGCTGGGAGAGGAAGGAAGTACACCAGGAAGACAGGCCACCACTAATGAATGTTTGTGATGCAGGTACATGGAAGAGTGGGCACATTCTGCTGCCCTGTAGAACTCTGTTAATGTACTTTCCAGGTCAGTGGCATCACATGCTAGCATCTGTTTCAGCAGAGAAGGACCTCTTGGATCATATGCAAATTTATTTTAAATGGTGGCATCCATTTCACAGGCATTTGATCACAGTAAGTACTTAACAGATATGGGCACCAAGCAAGACAGTCACTCACCTGGATGTTACATGCTTGTGAGAGCAGGGAACTAACTGTGTGTATATGGCAGGACAAGCCCTGCAGTGAGGCCTCTGTGAAGCACAGAACCATGTGCCTGGCTAAGAGCTGCTGGAGGGTATGTGGAGTCAGCAGCCTCAATCATCAGCTTGGCTCTGCTTGCAGTTTAGTTTATGCTGCAATATGCCCAGAAGTCTCTGGAAGAGTCTGCACTGAGTGACACATTCAACTTTGGTGTCACTGTGCAGAGGACTACCAGCTACGCAACAGATGAAGATGAAAGGACAAGGCAGTGCCATGGCAGGGAGTTCACACACAGATGTTTGCAGAACACACACTGCAGTCACAGCACGCATATGATTATATATTTTTCTCATTTCTTCTTAAGCTTGATACTTCTGTTGTTTTGTCCCCAAGTCTAAAACCTGTCAGTAGTACCACTGTCTTCTGTTTCCTGTCCATTCTCACCTAGCCTGTCCCTAATACCCAGCCACAGGCTCCCAAGGAGAAGTATGAATTCCAGCCTATTAATTTGACAGTTACTCTTTGGCAGACATCTTCTTTCCTCCAGACATGAGGCTCTCATCACCTGGCTCCTCAGCTTGACTCTAGGGTCCTGTGACCAAGTCTCAATCCCTGAAAAACCTACCTTGATCAATTCTCTGAACACTTTCATGTAGCCTTATGTATAGCTGCATTTAAATCAGCTGCCTCCTTTTCACTGGTATCTAAATGGAAAGTGAAGGATGGGGGACAGAGAAATAGTATTGACTAAAAATCAATACTAAACTAATAATTGCCTGACATTAGAAGAGGATGCCAGGAAGCTCCTAGCCAAGTCCAGCTATCCATAGTAAGATCAGTGTTAAAATATCACCTATTTTACACATGAAACAATCCTTATATACCAGCTCAAGGGGTAAAAACAGCACAGAGAACATGGTCAGTGTTCAGTAATGCTTGTTGAACAGACAAATTGAAGTTTGCTACAAAGCCTTGCAACTTGAGGGATGTGTTTCTGCTTGAGAAGTAATAACTGATTTCCACCTTAAGACACCTTACCATGAAAATAAGTATTTTTTTACAAAAAGAGGTTTCAGCACTTTATGAGCTCCACTGTACAGGCTTAATGGCTGAGCTGAACCTCATTGACTTACACTAACATAAGTATTACTTATGGGGCTTATAGGCCCTTCTTTCATGGTAATGGACTCCAAGACTGGTTGCCATTTAAATTGTGTACTAAAGTCCAGCTCAATATGACTGGAACAGACCTGCTGTCATTGACACAAGCTGCAGAGCTACAGGGTTATAAGTATAAACCAGCTGCAGCCAGCCAGGAGGTATCACAGCCTAGGTTATTCAACTTCAGAAAGACCTGTTACTCCAAATTGTAAGGAGCAAGTTTGTATTAAGACACACTTTTTTCCCCAAAGTAACATTTTCTATAGAAACAAATCTTATAACAATATTTTATATTTTTCATTTCATCTTTTATTCTTTCAAACTCTCATCCTTAAAATGATATGTGGCACCCCTGAGGTTTCAGTGTTTTGTATTTTAAGGGCATGTTTCTTCAGTGGCTTCATTATTTACCACAAACTCTAATCTATGTTCCATGTTACCCATGCAGAAGTATGAGTACACAGAGAGCAGATGATTCCACTAAGGAAGAGATTTCTTTGGATCACAGACAAAACACATGCATTTCAGACACCTCAGAGTACCTTACAACAGAAAAGACCAAGTTCAACAGTAACTAGGCTGACCTTCTACCAGATCTCTCTCATTGATAACATCAGCAAGAACAGATTGTTCTGCCACACACAGGTGGAAGAGCTAATCAGGAGCTCTGACCTTCCCTTGACAAATAGGAACTTAGGGACTCTAAAATGCAGAATGTTTTAATTATAAATATTCATTTCAACAAGAATAATAGGAAAAAAACTTGCATCAAAGATGAGATCTCTAATGTGCAAGTGAAATGAAACAGAAAAAAAAATCAAAACTTCCCAGCAACACTAGACCAAAGCCATTTACTTGAATGAGAAAAAGCCATGGTCAAATCCCAGAGTCATATCTAATCTAAAAGTTCTGTCAACTATTCAAAGAAGTGATTGCCAGGAAAACAAACATTATCTCACTTTCCTTGAGAAAAAATCCTGTTTCAGACTGTCCCCTCACAATACTGCAGATGCAATTTTGTCTTACTAGTGAGTCTAAACAAATATGGACTGTAAGGAGCTAAAGCACAGGGCGGAGGGGACTCTTTTCATTCATGAATTTCAAATAATTTTACCAAGCAGATCTATAGATTCATTAACTGCCAGCTGATGCGTTTGTACGCCCAAACTGAACCACTGAGGAACCACTCAGT
Source organism: Agelaius tricolor (assembly GCF_023055355.1). NCBI lineage: Eukaryota > Metazoa > Chordata > Aves > Passeriformes > Icteridae > Agelaius > Agelaius tricolor. The sequence goes on from NW_027269263.1 coordinate 35,149,188, forward strand.
AGCACCATTCTCCACTTGATATCACAAGATCCAATTTTTCTTAGCCTTGAAAAACCATGTTCTAACACTGCTATGACTAATCACAGAGACCACCAAATCAACACTAGCAATTTATGACTCTTGCTTCATGAGGTTTTGCCTCATTGAGGTGTTACAAAGCCAGCCCACAAGCTCTAGTGCTAAGCTGCAGAGATGCCACTACTTAAAACTGCCTTTGTGCTCAGTAAACACAACGTCTGCTTAAAAAGAGGGCTAACCACCTCTCTACTTCAGCTTGCTCCCTTTTCAGACTTACCCATGGTTTACAAAAGCAAGAGAGCCTACTCCATGCTGAATGAATGATTGGCTCTTGCAGCCTTGACACATATCCATGTCCAGATAATGAAATTCAGCCATCTAACAGCATCACTGTGTGCTGTGTGGCCTTAGCAGACCTCTGTCACATTCTAAAGGAACACAGCACAACCACATATTATGGAAGGGACGTGACATGTCAAGATGTTTTGTTTTTCCTGTAATTAAAAGGAATCAACAGGGCTTCTCACCCTGGCACACACTACCAAAAGACCTTCTAAAAAAGAGTTGAAGTAATAATTATATAATTTAAAATAGTAATTCTCATTAAAGAGCTTATACAGCTAAAATCCCTGCCACACCTTCTACATCAAAGTATCATTGTCACAAGAATCAGAAAACAGAATCTAACCTATACTTCCCTAGAAAGTCATGTTTTCCAAGAGAATTCCTTAAAAATGTGCTTTTTTGTAATATAATTTGTGTTGAACACTATTGTGATATTTAACTGGTATGCAATGAAACAGTTGGGAAAAAAAAAAGCATGATAAAAACAAGTATTATGCTGCTGAAAGCAAAGCCAAAAAAGTTTGTTAGCCTTTCAACTCCATGACGTAAACTGAACTTAAGGAACATGGTATGAATTTCCTACCACCTATAAACAACACATTTGCTTGCTAGCAGCTCTAGATTGTAACTGATCAATTTAAATTTCTTGGCTTAAATATATTTCTTTGATCAAATTTTTAATGTCTTAGCTTGAAATTAAAATTTAGGTTACAGTTGCCATCTCTCACCCAGACCAACAGAGGGGCCAGGGAAAAGAATAACACAGAAAGCAAATCACAAGAGTGATTTTCCCAACTAGTTAACTTGGTAGTTTCCCAAGGTACTTTGAGATCAGTGAATACCTGCATTTGAAAACAAATACAACAAAAGCAGCTTAGAATAGAACAGTTTACATATTCAAAACAACAAGCAAAAAGCAAACTGGAGGGAGAGAAAAAATAGTAAAAAAAAACAAAAGTAAAAAGCCTTTGAACACATTATCAGAGAGTCTAAAAATGCAGTTTTATTACAGAATCTATTAGGCAGTGAATTGTGTAGTATGAAAAAAATGATGAAACTAATTGGACCAGCTTGAATAGAAAATGTCTTGGAGAAAAAGGCAGGACAGATGATCCCAGCCAAAAGACAAAAATATCCAAGTTTAACTCCTCAGAAGGGTCCTGAGGGTATTGACACAATCAACATTTTACCAGTTACAATCGGGCCATTTCAGTTAGTGGAAAGAAAACCCTCTTTACCTAACATGCTAAAACTGAGAAGGAAGTGAGATCTCTAACCACATGAAAATCACTAAGATTTCAGAAGTGTTACACTGCAATGAGCCATACTGCAGATTTTGCTGGGTGTGCCTTCCCTTTGGTATTCTGGCCACAGCACAAAGAAAAAGGCACTGCGGCACATCTGTACTATTTGTAATCATTCTGGTACTGTCTTCCACAATAACTTAGTGTAAACACAGCTTTGGGTTTCAGAGTATTTTTTCTTCCTCCTTTCTTCCTCAGTTACCCCCAACAATTACTGGTTTTGCTGACACTAAAAATTGTTAAGGCTTCTCTTGAAACTCATCTTACCTTCAAAGAACTGCTGCAAGGCCTCATTTTCTCCCACCACATCCATGAAAAGGCAGTAGAAGTGTTTTGCTTTCCTACTACTTGAAGAGCTCCCACTGGGACAAATGCAGTCTCCTCCAGATGATTATGAACATGCCAAGGAATACATCATCATTTTGTCAGGGATTTCAATGACTTTGTCTCAACTGATTTCATTCCTCTGTAACTAGATTCAGGGTTATACTTAGGCTTTATGTAAAGGACTTAAACTACAAAAAAGGAGAATCTAACAAGGCTTTTGAGGCAAGATGATATGGGTTCTAGCCTGTCAGTAAGTCTAATGTTCTTGTCTTAAGGACCTTTGGTCCCAGTACTAATTACACATGCGCAAAAAATGCAGCAATAAAAATTACTTATCTTGTCTTTGTACTTTCACATAGGTCATGTAATTAGTATTACCAATAGAAGCAACAGTAATCTAAAATGCAAGAGCAAAGCCATCACTGGTAGGGAAGTAGAACTTCTATCCTGTTACTATTATTGAAAAAACTAAATCACACATTAGCCTGTTTGTCTAAGGTAACACTGGAAAACATGGGAAAGCAGAACATGGAACAAAGCTCTTTTAAGGCTATCAGCAAACTCTACTACACTTTCTCTTAGTTCATCTTTAAACACTGAAAACTGCCCATTCTGTCACCACTAAGCAAACAGGAGAGAAATACTCAAGTGTTTTGAGCAGACATCAAAAAAAGGCATTTGGTTATGAACAGAAGTTCCAATGAAGTCTGACATTATGACATTTTTGGAAGTAATTATATTCAACAGACAAATAGTTGTCCAATTTTTACAAGCCCCTGGCACTCACAGCGACACAGGTTTCTCATGATAAACAGCTCATATGAAAAATATAGAAAATGATTTTGGATTAGGACATGAAGACAGAAGTCAGTCAGCATTTATGAGATGTTGATGTAATTGAGTCAGTCATTACTACTGAGATGCACTACATGGGGTACACCTTTGTACAAGAAAAGTACACCTCAGCATAGTACATTTTAGATACTACCATGTATAAGAAGGCCTTCTCTCTGCTTAAATGAGCAACAGGAGATTTTGTTTTATAGTAAGTCCAAATGGTAGCTACTGGCTACCATTTGCCTACTGTTAGCTAATGAAGGAAACCATTCTATCTCATTATCTAAACTAAGGATTAACAAGCATTTAGGAACCATTTATGAGCCTAACATAAAAAATTAATACCAACAAACACAGCTTGTTTTCTAAGACTGAGTAAAGCCAGACTTCCTTAGCATTATTGAATGGATAAACAATTCTTTAACAACTGCTGGTAGAATGATTCCAGGTTTCTACAACAGCAAGTAGTAGCCAGTGATGAGAGCATTCCCTCAGTACTAAAATTGCCCAGGTTGGACCTACATACTCCATTACTAATAATATCTAGGTTCAGTTGTTTGTTTTTATCTTAGCATTGAAATGTCCGGTCAAAGCCAACACTTGCAAAGTGTTTTCATGTATATACAAGCAACACAAGCATGGTATTAAATTTCACTGCCCATTCTATTGACTCTTATGAAAACAGAGAACATTGCAGCAAGACAATGACAAATTGTGTTGGTTTTGTTCAATGCCAAAGAGATCCACTGAGATGCTTCTTGTTAGAAAAAAAAAACTGTATAAGCTCACCTTCTAGTCAGTTTACCTGTCAAAGTTTTAATCTTGTGTGCAACTGATAAATAGTTGCCAGGACTGAAATGTTTTTCCAAAAAGGCAAGTCCAGTTCATACCACAACCATGTTCCTTATAACATCATAACTGTCTGCTTTCAGCTGAGACAATGCCCAGGAAAAAAATGACCACTTCAAATTCAAGTGCCAAAGAAACACTTCCAACAGAAAAAGCATCTCTTAAGAGGCCAGGATCCTTTTTGGGTGTTCTCTGACACCATTTTTTTCACACACACAAATTGTAACATTATATGGAAATTACCATCAGCATGTTAAAGAAATCACATAATGGAAATTTCTGAGTTTCAAGAACAACTATGGGGGAAATTATGTATAAGACATTGAAAACTGGAAATCCCAGAAGACTGGGGGGAAAAAACCTAACTTAAGGGAATGAAAAAATTTTAGTGAAAGAAAATTAGAGAGAAATAGAAAGTTTTTAGCAGTCATATATGGGTCAAAATAGATTTCTAACCAAAAAGCAAACAAGATTATTTTATTGTTCCTTCATATTTGAGAAGCACCCTTCCCTAAAGAGAAGATACTCAGGTTTATTGTGCTGTGACTCTTCACTATATGTGTTTCTCTTCCTACATACATATTTTTAAAAATTGCAAGTATAGGAAAGCAGCACTTCAAACAATTCCAAGTTCTCACAGCTGTCCGTTAACTGTAATGGCATACATGCATAGAGAGCTACATAACTGTACCTAAACACTACAATGAAGAAAATACTAGGCATTTATAAAAGTTATATTATGAAGAGCAAATATTTTGGAGTGTCCTACTGGGGAGTTCACATACTATATCACAAAGAACAGAAGACAGAGACTGTTTCAGATTAACACTTTAATCAGAAGGTTTGTTTTTAAATGTAAATTACAATCACTAATACACCTGCAAGTGCTTACCACATTTGTTTAACTAAGTATTATATGTACGCATATACAGCATAGGTCAGTTTAAAACAATCACAGTACTTCGTAGTGCCATCTGCAAATGGAAAAAGATCTTGGACCCACTTTGTGGAAATAAATATTAAGTGACAAAAAGAGGTTCAGCAATTTTAGTTATGTATATTCAATGAAGTTCATGCACGCACAAGAGTAAAAAGTTTTAGAGCTCTTCCTTGTAATAGCCAAGTTTTGCTAGTGACATCTCTCGTCTCAGCTGCATAACTTCCCAGAACATCTGATCCACTAAAAAAGACAGAAATATCATTAAATATACCAAATTCACATTTTATTTCAACTGATGTATTCAGGCTGCCTTACTCTACATAAGTTTAGGGGAACTTCATAACAAACATCTGGTAAAACCAACATTAGTATGTGAAAAGGCAAATTGTATTCGGTTATGACAAAATTTGTTCAAGCACATATTCTAAACATTCTAAGTGAGAGTCCTATGAAAAATTCCTCAGATTTTAGTTATCTTTAAAATGGAGAACAGAACTATATCAGTATTCTTGTCAGCTTCAATTAATTGCAGTTTCTTATTTAAGCTTCCCTGCCCCTTGAGTCATTTTCTGTGAAACTAAATGACTACAAAAAGAAAAAAGTAGAGCTTGTTGAATAAGAATTGTTTCAAAGAATCTGCAATTTTACCTTTTATAATCCTTCTTGCTCCCTTTTTTCCTATAGTAATCTACTAGCAACAATAAATTGGGTAGGAAAGACCCTTTTTTCTTATCTCATCTGTATCTTTCTAAATGTGATAAGCCTAATGCATAGCCTAAGCTTCTAGATGTCACAGCAATACAAATCAAAATCATGGGGTAAATAATTATTCAAGACAAAATTTCCATGCAGTCAAGATCCTGATGTAGAACGTCTACAAGTATCATAAACCTGAACAAGCACAAGGTCTTCTCTACCATAGTTCAAAAACACTTTTGCATAAGTGACCTCTGTCTTAAAAATTATATGGTGCATTAGTAGAAATGCATGCAGCACATTATACAGACAATTATGATGACTGCCTACATTCTTGTGAATGTATTGTTGAAATCCTTACATAAAGTTAGAAATGCAAATGCTATGTTCTAGTGGTAAAGATGATAACTGAGCTGAAACACCAAACTTTGGGGTTTTTTTTACAAACTTCTTGGGAAGAATAAATCAATCTGATAATGTTGAAAATATTTCATTATATGATATAAAAAACCAATTAATTTCCTTTATTTTAATCTCGATAGCAAAGTAAATAATTTTTAGTTGAAACTTCACAAGTCCTTTTGGTCAAAGTAAAAGCCTTTTGACTACAAACCATATTAAAACTTAAATAACGCATTTTCAAGATCTTCAGTGATGCTAGTAAATTAGTAAAAATTACCACCATCTGAAGGTTTTATTAAGCATAATTAAGTATAGTAAATAGCAGAATTTCTGGTGAATTCCATGACCCTTTAACATTGAAAATTAACAGCATTATTTTTTGTAATTAAGTCTATCTATCACCTCAGGAGTACTTCAGGTTAGAAATATTTGGGTGTAGCTAAAATCCTGAGCTCTTGAAATTTGGAAACATCAGGAAGAGATGGACTATAGGTGAGGTAGGAAAGCAGGGCTAATTCTAGCCAAATTCTTGATGGAGGAAATCCACAGACACTTGAAAACTGGAATAATGAAATGCACAGACATCCATAAATATTACAATGTTAACTGATTTACTTTACTTCCAAAAATGCAACTGAACTAAAAAAAAAATTTACATTTTCACAGAGAAAGCAAATATTTTCATTTACTATTGACATGGGGCTAATGACACTTTTTCCACTATCTGGCTCAGTGCTTCTGGAAGCCTGAGTGATATGACCCGTTTCAAAAAAATTTGGACTGAAAGCTGTTTGGCAATATTCTTTGACCTGGACAGGAAACAGAATTGAATCAACTGTGTGCAGTTTAAACACAGCCAAATAATCTTTTCCTTTTATAGTGATAAACAGGTAAAATGGTCTTGAAAATGAAGACAAAGCTATGCCTCCAACATGCAATATATTTTTAAATTCCAAAATCAAGTAACTAGGTGTACTGCGAATATGTTTTCACAAACGTCTTCTTTTATATGGACAGATCAGAACCACATAGCCCAGCTAAGCAAATTTCTGAATTACTGTGCAGAAACAGTTTAAATAGGCAGTTGTTGGATATGATATTCTGACACAACCAAAGCAACTGGGTAACAAAGGTAGGGAACCCCCCCAAGCCACAGCCTGAAGCAATGGCAGCAAAAATCACATTTCTCTTTTGGCGTGGAGGGTGATCAAGCCTTACATTCTTAACCAGAGCCCTAATCAAGATTTGGCCATGCCACTGCAATGATCTCAATTATCCCCTGCACTCAGATGAATGATTACAGGTTTTCTATATATTTTACATTTTGCAATTTCACCCAAAATATTGTCTTTCTTGCCAGTTCCCCCTGGAAAAACAGTCTGACAAGAACTGTCTCAACTGCCACTGCACAAAACCAGAAGACATAACAAAACACCAAGCTAAAGAAAAAGTGGTCCAGATTAAACCAAACTGAATTTTTTTTTTGCATTGAAAATACCTCCACATTCTGTGACACAAATTTGATTTTTGACCACTGTGTGGAAAAACTGTGACTAACTCCCCTAGTTATATTTTAACATTTCTTACTGCATAAGGGGTTTTTAAATGAACTGAAAATCAATGTATTATAATTTGTTGTTTTAAAAAATAACTTTATTGGAGAGTGAAATATCAACATATTCTCAAAATTACAACTATGACTAACTGATAACCTGTAATGTCACAGATAGCAACTTTGTTACACAGAGAGCAACTTTTAGGAACAGGCATTATATAAATGTCTTTATATAGGTCAAATACAATTTTTTATACTCACCATCTTGCTGCTTCAACAGTCCTTGCTGGATGTATCGAATATATGTAAAGAAGTTACACACAGAAGTGATCTAAACTCATAAAAATAATGGTGGTTAATGTAATTTTGTATAGAGGCATGGAAAAATAGTTAAATAACTACTACACTAAATTAAATAATAGTAAATCTACTTACCCTGTAACGACAGAAAGGAGAAATGTAGTAATAACTGCTTGAATCTCCTAATTTGATTCTATGCTTGCATGACTTACTTTGTCCACTGAGAGCACACTTCCTACAAATATAAAGGTCACATGATTCAATAAACCAATCTGACACTAATGTCTAAACACATGCATGTGTTTATGGTGTCAATGTAACTGCTTCACATTGGCACAGACAGATGGGTGTCTACTTCATTTTACAAGCTGCAATTATTACATTATGTTGTCAATTATTTTAGTCCCACAAGGTCTAATTTCATTTCAATCTATTGGTGCATTATGATGCTTTTTTTGAATTTTAAAACTTTCTTTAGCTCTGGGAAAGAACTTCCATATTCACTAATTTAATTTGGCTTGACAACTCTGGCACAGTGGGATTTCTTTAATTAACTCTTGGTATGTCAAATAAACATTTTTAAAAGTATCAGTTGATGCCAACACTTGAACATATTTTTTTAAAGTTACACTTGATATTGTATTTAATCCTAAAAAAAAAAAAATCAGCCTCACAGAAGAGCAGTCAATTCTCTAAGATGCATTTTAAATCTAGTTTTGCATTTATGCCCAAATTGAAATAATATTTTACATTCAGAGTATAAAATCTTCTGGAACAAAGGAAAATTGGCTGTCTGGCAGTAATTCTTTCTGTTACCATTACAAAAAGTGAGAGTAAAATAATCAAATTTACTTCTGGTGTATTGCAACTATGCAGTATTCAGAAAAGGTCATTAGTCACCACAAACTGTTCCCAAAAAAAAAAACCAAGTTAGGAAATGAATGAATTTTTAAAGATGAGAAGAATTTGATTTATTCTGAATGTCTGTATTACAGCCTCTCAGATGAATTGGGTTGTCATGGCAACCACTGTTTCATTAATTTTAAAAGCTGCTGGCTCTTCTTTCTCCCATTTCTACCTCATGAAACTGGGGAGTCTACGAACAAGCTGCCTTTCAAAAGTGAAACAAAAATTACTAAGCTTCTGTGGTTCTGAACAGTGGCTCATAGGCTTTTTTAAATTGCCTGCAACTGGTCCACAGAACCATGTAAAACAGGAGAAAATGCAAGTGTGTATACAATTTTCCATAGCAATTTATGAGGACTAACAGCAGTTCCTTGATACAAGAAATCCTAAAGTAGCTGAAGCAAGCTGGATCACAATTTCAGTCTAGCTTTTGTCAGAAGACAAACTTTCAATGACAGGAAGATAAAACTCCTTTTTTCTTCTGGTTACATAATTGCCTTCTCTGTGTTGTCTTCCATCACAGCAGTGAAAGCTGAGGGTTCCTGCTGGTGACTCAGTTCTGTGCTGTACAGCACACACAGCTCGGCGCTTTGTTCGCCTTGGGCACAATTATGTGAATCTTCTGGGGAAACCCCGCTGCCTTTTGTTAGGGCAGCACTCCCTACACACCATCACAGTTACCATTCACTACCTTCTGTATATTCAGAACCCTTCTGTACTACTATCACAGCTTTCTGTCCTCCACCCCTCACTATGCTATTTGGGCTGTTACTCACTATTTTATGCACCTTTTTACCTCCACACAAACGTACAACAAAATGCAAAGGTACAACAAAATGAATTCTTTAAAAACATTACTCTAGCTTTTGTTATTGCTTATTTTCAGTTTGTCTATATTAAGTCACCCATTTAAGTCGATAGTTTCAATTAAAAAAGCATTTTGTACCATATAAAAATAAAAACATGAAACTGCTATGCTGATTCAGTGAAAACTGCAACACCTATTTCCCGTTCAGTTCCAGTAATAATATATAAGGCAAAGCACAACTGCTGTAAAATTACACTTAAATACTGCAGATTCCTTACCTATTACTTACCTACAAGCAGCAGCACAGAAGGTTTTGTTGGTACAGAAGAGTTGGAAAAGGGAGAGAAGAATTTGCCTGACCTTTTGGTATATCTAAGATAACTAAATTACAACTTGTGTATTGTCATCCCAAAACATGAATCTCTATCTTGCCAAATATGTAAGGATTTTCTAAGTTCTGATTTTAAAGTTATCCTACACTGGAGAAAACAAGTTTAAAATCTCCACAAATTTCTGAATGATGCAGTTGAGTCTCCTGTCTGGGTTAAGTATTTCATCACATCAAGATGTGGCAAAGTTGCTTGAACCACAATGATTTCAAATCCACTTGCCAGCTGTTTTTTGATGACACATGATTTGTTTCAGTGGTTTCTGACTGTCCAGATTCTCTACTGCTTTCATGAAACACAGATTACAGTGGCAGATCTTGGATAGGAATTCCCTACTCCTTGAGTAGCTCCATTACTGGTGTAGGCCCTTTTGATGAGAGGCTGCTACAGCTCAAAGAGTGTGTTCTAGTGACAGGAGGAAGTTGAAAAAAATTTGAATGCTTGAACTTTGCAGGCTAGAAGGGATCAAAGACTAAGTCATAAAACACGCAAAACAAATTTTCATTTTATACAGCCTCTTTAAAGAGAAAATAAATAATTTTGAGACGCGTCAGTAGTAGTTTCTCTTACAGTCAGAGGAAAAATAATTAAAAAGCAATGGCAATAAGAAAGAAAGAAATCTTAAGAGTCAGATGAAAACATTCTTATGAAAGGTTTCCATTATAAAAGTGAGCTCTCTCAAATCAAATATTACAGAGTAAGTTGTCAACTTGTCCAAAATACTTCCAACAGAATGGTCAAGTCTTTCTCAAGATTTGGAAGATATTCAGATTAATATCTAGACTGACCTCGCTTTCTTACTCCAACATCCACTAAGGCATCCTACAATCCCTTTCCTTCTCCACATAATCAAAGCCTCAGTGCCTCAGGCAAGTCCCTCCTACCCAATTTCAGTGTTTGTATCAGCACCTGACAAGAAGTCTTGCTTCACATTTCCTAGGACCATTCCAGAATTTTTAAAATAACCTTCCTTCCTGTCATTCAAGCATACTTCCTACTTTAGATTCCAACTCTCATTCATCTTCATTCCCACTTACATTCCTCCTGCTCAAATTCAGAGGATCAACTCTCTCTATATTTCTCAAATACTTCAGCTACCTTTGTTAGTGTCCTACGTATGTCCTGTATTTTTTATGCCACAAGTACTCCAGATGTCATAAACCCAGCCTGTACTATTTCAATACCTATTCCTTTCACGATCCTTTCCAGCTCAGAGCCCCCAGTTCAAAGCCATCTGGTTTAAGTATCAGAATGCCCTTCTCCAAAGAGGTGAATGTTACTTTCAGGGTCAATGCATCAAAACAAGCAAAAGTCAAGCTCTCCCCAAATGATAAGGTTTGTTCTATATTAGGGGATTTTTTAAAAGTTTCGTTTATTAGTTGCTTACTTTCCCACAAAATCTGTAAGAACAATTTTGAAGTCCTAGATTTTTAGGGAATTAAATTTAAGATACACAAATTTGACTGAGGTAAATCAGCTGATAGCAGTTTTCTCAAGCCAAGAGAACTCAAATGAGTCAAGAGTATCCCCCTGTGTCAGCTCAACATACTTTGGTCCCCCACATTCAACTGCAGAAGCTTTCACAAATCGAACAGGTTGCAAGCCAACAGGTTCAATGCTCAGAGTGTTGTTTTCAACAGCTTCCAGAACAGCTGAGGCCAACTGCAAGAGAAATTTAGAAAGCAGTTAAAAACAGCTCTGCTTCATACATTGCCTCAAAGCAGTGACATATTTCTTATTCTGGAAACTTAAGAACACAGGAAAGAAGGAAAAAAAAAATCAACCCACCAAACAAAAATTCTATTACAAATAAGATTTCGCTTTTATCATGAGCAAGAGATCCCATTTCCAGGCTCCTGTTTAAATTCTGCCCTAGAAATAACCCTGCCTTCCCTGAGGCAACCTAACTTCCTTTACAGCCAGGAATGTAGTAAAGCATGTTTAAAACACTAACTGTATTTTCAGCTTTTCCTCATACACCCAAATAGCACATGTATTTATATATGCTATGCTCTTGTCAGAGACTGAATATCACACAAACTTTATTTTAAAAAAATGGCCTGATTTTATTGTGCTGTATGAAAAATACAAAATTATGCTCCATACATCTTTATCTTAAATAAAACAAGGAAATGTTATGTCACTGTTTTCAGCTGAAGATAGCTCTAGCAAGGTGTTCAAACGAGTAAGACTGAACAATATACAGAAAAGCCAGTTGCAACTTTCAAACACTAGCCTACTTAAAGGGCAACTTTGCTCAGGTTTTTTTATGTTCACTCCTTATAAGCAATCATAAGACACTGGAAATGTGACCATTTTGCTTGAGTGGATTGAACATTTGTCCAAGACCACCGTTTCAAGTAATAGCCATTACTTGATTTAAAAAAAGGTGCAATTTACATTACTAATGAATTAATTTTGTGCCAAGGTTCTTTCCTACTAAGTAATAAAGGTATTTTTCTCTATTGCACTTTAATTATTTTAAGACCAGAATGTTACTATTAAAGTAGCTCATATGAAATACTCTTTCTGCCAAAAGCAGAACACTACACGTACACACAAGAGGCTACTGAGAGTTAATGTAATACTTCAACCATTCACATAGCTGCACTTCCAATTATTCAAAAACACAATACATGTGCAATTTATTGCTTGGTTTAACTGCACACTAGCATCAATAGCCAAGTAAAACAGAAGTTGGTCACTACACAAAGCATTTGGAAACAATAAATGGTGTAACTGACAAGTGCTAGAAGCCTCGTTCTTCCCTTAAAAGGCAATACAAATCTACAGTACTTATAGTACCAATGAAGAACACATTCCAAAATTAAGTTGCTGCAAAAGACAACAGGATGGCCTACTTACATATACTGCAGAAGCAATTTAATTCCCATAGTAACCAAGTAAAATTTTGGTGGGAGAGGTTTATATGATGCTGTACACCAACCATAAACTGGTATACAATTGACTAAAAGACTGCATGTGCTTACAGCCAGCAAGCAACAGTAGATGAAAAGCATGGGAAAAGAACATAATACCTCCTGAAAACAACACATTAACATTATGAAGAAAATGTAGGTGTTTAATTTTATTGGGAAAGAATATCAATACTTAGGACTTTAAAATTTCTTGTTCTGATTTTAATAAAGATCTAAGAATATGCTCCCTTTTCCCTACTGACAGGTACTACAAGTACAGCCTATAAATGGTGCTTAAGGACAAAAACTCAGCAAAGCAGTTGGATCTGCAATCAGTTCCATGTTATTCCCAGGATAGGTGAAACTCCAGTATTTCCTCTGTATAGGAGAATGTGTGGGAATAACACAAGGAAAAAAGCCTCCTAATTTGATTCCTCTAAAACCATATTCACCAACTTCCCCTGTTGAATCTTAAATCCCTAAGCCAAATTTTTGTAACTCAGACGTCTCTTCAAGAAAAGGCCCAGACTATACTTGCAGTCTGCTTTGACTGATATGAGAGAAAATCAGTCCACAAAATTAAGTATCTTGGTCTCTACTGCCCCCTATATAAACAAGACATAGAATACAATTTTTACACTCTATTTGAAGTATCAGGAAGAAAACTTCCATCCATTCCAGCAAAGATCAGATTCTAACAGACAGGCATAACATCTGAAGAAGTAGACATAAAAAGGCCATCTCTGGAAGAGCGTAAATGGAATAGAATAGTGAAGAAAAAAATGGTCAAACTTTAGGACTTCACTGTAAATTGCCACAGACTAATGAAACAAAAATGGTTAAACTTCATATTAAAAACAATATAATAGTCTTTTGGTTCCATGTAACATATTTAAGGGGAAGATATCAGTGAGCACATTTCGACCATTTCCATTACCTCACTTTTGGAGAAAGTTAAACATGGAAAAATATCTTCCCGATAAATTTTGTCCAAGAAAGGACATGTTCTGTCCATAGTAGGCTCATCCTTCCAAGACCTGAAGTCATTGTACAGAGACAGGTCAGCCTAGAACACACAAAAATTCACATATTTTAGTAACATAATTATCACACTAGTGTCTATCATTTGCAAACATCCACAGGTAAATAATAAGCATTAAAATGCCTTCTATTGTAATGGAAAAACTGAAAGAATGTGATGTGTAAATTGAAAGAATGCTATCATGGTTCAGCTACAAATACCTTCTTAAATCCACTTTCCTAAGCCTGTAAATTCAAGCAAATCAAAACAAAATGATTTTCAATACACAGAGATAATGCACTTACTGGTTACCACTGCACACTACCACTACAAGCTAATGACCTTTCCCCCATTTCCTAAGCTTACAGATAGCTTTGAAATACTTAGGAAAAGCCAGAAAACAGTTTCCATCTTCATGCACCTTCCTTAAAGTACTTCAGTTCCCCTCCATTTATGTAAGTTAAGAAAAGCAGAGAAATTCAAAGAAAACAACTGCAATCCTAGACATCTTACATGTTCATGCTGCTTCTGACTCCAATTTGCTACTATCCAAACACTAAAAGAAAACAGACTAACACACTGAATATCCTAAGAAAAGAGGAAGTCAAAGTACAACTCAGTTAAAAGTACACCATTATTCTTCACTTCTCCTCTTTAGGATAAAACTCTCTCCTACACCTCCCTACAACAGAAAGGCAATGATGGTTGCTGGGAATGATTTATGAGCCTGCTTCCCCAACAGCTCCTCTAGGCAAAGAGGAAATGCTAAAATTACCTATTAAATCATGCTCAGAAGAACTGTATTTCTGTGTTAGGAAAAAATAATTGTACCTGCTTTGAAAACACCTTGTTTTGTCACCTCCAGGCTGAGATCAGTTAGCAGCGGGATGGCCCCCACCCAGTGTGGTGCTCCAGAGATGGGTACTAGGTTGTTATTAAAAATCTGTTTGCATTATGGGGCAATCTGTCCCACAGGCTTGCTACCCACTAACAGCTAGAGCACACTGAGGTGCTCCCAGAGCACATCATCTGCTTTAGGGTTACCTGGGAAAAGACCTTTCATGGGCTCCAAGCAGAGTGGGGGTGAGTGCTTCTGACATGTGCTCTTAATCCAACAGATAAAACTAACTCCAGTCCCAAAGGGACATGCAGCACCATCCCCAGACTGGTTTGGACATTCTGCTTCAGCACCTTCAGTCTGCTGAACGACAGCAGGCTATACTCCTAAAACTAAAACTATTGAAAGGATGTACACTGCAGGAGAAAGACAAGCCAGGATGTGAATCTAAAATTTTGTATAGCACATACTAAAAGTTGATTTTTAATCCTATTTAAAAGAACAGTATGCTGCTTTGAATCAACCTCAGTCTCTTTTTCATTCCCCATGCATCACCCCTTCTGAGCTCTCAGTACTTTGCCATTCTTTTACATATATGCTTTGGGGAGTTCTTTTCATCATTTTCAGGCGTTTTTGGTTAAACTTTTTTCTGTTTTTTCCTTGAAAAATAACTTACAAAAATTAGACTGGAAATTTCGTTTTTCATTAGAGCCACTTGCATTATGCTCAGGTACAATCAGGAACAACTATCTAAATTAAGCTAATCCATAAGTGTTCTGGTTGCTAAGCCACCAACTTCATGGTACAAGTGCAATTCAATATGTGTAAATTGCTCCCCCCAAAGGAACATTTCCCATAACTTAAACCCATCTCAGGTCTGGCTTCAAAATTAATACAATCAAGAGCTACCAGCAGAAAACCATCAATTTTTTACTTGCACTTTAGAATTCTAAAAATTAAGATGCATTTCTTATCAACTTGGTTATTTTCTATATTTACTCAATTTTACCTAAACCGACAGTTTATAAGAAGCTGCCTTGAGAAGAATTGTTCAGTGACCATAGCCTGATGATCTTCATTTTCAATCTACAATGTGTGATATGTGTGTATCTCCTCCCTGCCTTTATAGATGCTTTCACTAGATCCCAGTTTTGATTACCTGAAATTAAATATACAATCAAATGTAATAACAATTCCAGTTAAATTTTTTATGCTTTCATTATAATAAATATGACATCAGCAAAATATCTCAGCTCTTTGAAAAACTGTGATGCCTCTGGTGAGGCAGATACCTGTCTGCTTGAGATCTGGGCAGCTTATCTCAATCTTTTTAATACTGAAATTCATTAGACATGTCTATTTATCTAGAGCTTCCTACCACATACTAGGAAATATTTCTCCGGGATGTTGGCAGCTTTCTAGCCCCACTGCAATTTAGGGTGGACTGCCAAACACTCATGACTCTTGTCTACATTCCACAAAGAAATCTGAGAGCTGACCATCTTTACACCCAGCTCCATCCCATAACTCAAAGCTCTAGGTGGTAGACTCTGCAAAAGGGTCCAAATCTATTGGCTCAGGACCAATACACAGCCCTGAGCAAGGGTACTCTTGATCCCCCTTAGAAGTCAAGTCACTCAGAATCAGAAGAATAAGATCCAAAAAGTAACAACTCAGTGGCATGAACAAGCAAGAAGGGGACTGAACTAGGGTTCCAGACCCAAACTCCAAGAAATGCAAAAAATTTATCTTAGAGCAGCTACAAATAAAGCCAGTAAACAACATGCCAAAGCACTAGATAACCGGAACTGCTGGGAAGGCATTTATCTCCTGCTTTTCTTTTCACCCCATTCTACATTCCATTAAATACTCTCACTCAGAAGAGAAATAAAAATACTCCAGTCCCACTGGGTAGAAAACCAATGTGCTTCTTAGTGATTCCCTGGGCCGTCACTGGTAGAAAAAGTCACCAATTTGAGCAGCCTTAGGCAGCCTTGAAGTGTCTCCTTATGCAGCCAACAAAAAGGTGAATTAACTAAAGAAAAGCATCAGGCAGACTGGTTCTTCTGCAGCATGTCCTCCACAATCACCACCTTCTCTCCATGAGACACTGTGGTAAAACAGATTTCTCTGGCCTCTCGCTCTTGCCCAAGACTAAAAAATTTCATTGAGTCATGACCTCGGTGTGATGCTTACAAAGTAATTAGATTCCATTCCAGTTCTCCCCTTTTCTGAAAGGCAACAAGGATTCAGTTTTAGTAAGGAAAAATCCTTGATACCACTGAAAGTGGGCAAGTAGGTTGTAAATAATCTGATTTCTTTTGAGTATGAAACATCAACTAGAAGATGCCTTCATTTTCTAGTAAAATATTTCTACAGTAACTTTCTAGTAAAATTTTTCTATAGTAAAATGGTGTCCAGTACAAATGCAATTAATGGTAAAATGAAGTGTAAGGATCCAGTCAGCTTATCACCCCTTTGACAATAGCCAGCAGCCACAGAGCTGGCTGAAGAGACGTCTGAGGGGAAGGACAGTGATGTGTATTCTTTGACAGTCTCAAAACTTCCAGCAGTCTGTAGCAAAAGACACTTTCTAAGCCAAATGTCATATCTATCTCCTGTATATATTGAGAGGCTTTTTTTTGTCACTTTCCATGACTATTTTGATGTATTTTTAATCTTATTTCCTCATGAAAATATTTCATTAAGTACTGACTATAAATTATTTTCCTTTTAGCTTCCAGAGTTTTCATTAATTCATTAATAATTGTTCATCATTCATTTTCTCCATGTCACCTGAGATTGCAGAGATTTTTCTTTTATCTCAAGTATCTCTACACAGAAATCTTTCCATCAGGTTTGACCATCTATGTTATACTTTGAGCTATTTTCAGTGTCCTTTCTGGGATGAATATATCATAGCTGCATGTGCAGAAACACTCTTACTACATGTTTATAGAGCAGTACAATACTATCTTTTGTTATTTATTCCTTGCCTAAAAACTCTTAACTGTCTGTACGTCTTTGACCATCACTGAACACTGAAATAGGGTTTTCAGACAATGATCAACAAGGATACTAGGTTTTTTCCAGCACAATGTAGCTCTTTCCAAGAGCTTTCTTTTCCAAGAGCAAGCTTGCTATTTGCATTTTTTTCCTAAATGCCTCATTTCTCATTTATTGATTTTAGGATTTCATCTGCTGTTTTACTAACCACCCAATAAAATAAGCTTCTTCTCTACACTTTGGTCAATTTTTGCTACTACCATTCCAAGTATCAACCCCTTGCCACATTATTTCCCTAATTTCAATGACATGAGTAGATTTAAAAAACAAGCAAACACACCAACCAAAAAAAAAACCAACCAAACAAAAAAACCCCAACCCACACAAAAAATCCCCAAAAAACAGATAGGACTCAGGATTCCAGTGACTTAGAACCTGTTCTCTAATAAATTACTGATTTCATCTTTTCGCTGGCCTCTTTCACCGACTACTGATCTATAAAATTACTCTTCCTCTTTTCTATGACAGTTTATACAATGCTTATGAAAGTTTATGAACTTTCAGTGATGGATTTCATGAAAAGTTCACCAGGACCTATCATTTAGTTATATTGTTTATTTTATTGTTTAGGGTTTTTAAATCACCAATTAATTTTTTTAATGCAATTTCAATATTTGAAATCTTATCTCATCTTCCCTTAATGTTTTAAAGGTAAATAAGACTTGGAAAAATCACTTCCTATTGGTATGTAAGGAAAGTTCTTTCATTTATGAAAAATATCGCTAAGATAGTAAGCATTAAATGAAGATTTAAGATATACTCTATTTATTGTGAGTAAAACAAAACAATAAAGCCAGTTTATCAGCAAAAAGAGAAAGATCCTTGTACATTACCTCTTTACAGTCTTTTACAATTGGCTGCATCATGGTAAGGTCCTGATGACTGCCACCCATAGCACTGCTTGTACTCTTGTTTCTTGCATGGCCTTTCTTAAAAGGAGTTCTTCCACCAGACTGGAATTCCTTAGTTGGAGATGTTGGTGAAGTAGACAGTACTAGTGTTTTCAATGCTGCTACTTCAGCCTGGAGGACATCAATCTTCACAGGGCAGGGGGGAATAAAGTCATTAACAAACAAAAAATATATTAATTTATAAATACGTTAAATCAATTAAAAACATGTCCAGCTATCTCGTTGCACATTGAAACTTCATCTTCCAACAGTACTAACACACAGATGCCCAGGCAATTGCATACTGTAGCAGCACTGGCTTCCTATGCACCTTGCTGGCTGACATGACAGTGAAACACCGGGTCCGAGTATGTCAAGCAACACAAAACAATTGAGTATACATTCTAAAAATGTATACAGGTAATCCTCTACCTATAGCTTTATGATTCACACTTCAGATTTAAAACCATGTGAAAGTACAAAGCAAACAAGCTGGGGAAAAAACTCACCTTTCCTTGTGCTTCTTTTAACTGTTTTTCTGCTGCAGCTTGTTTGACATTTGCTTCTTTAACCATTTTGTGTGCTTCCTATAAAAGATGTTTAGCTAGTGTAAATGCTTCACACAAATCTATGAAAAAATCCAACAACTAATTACATACTTTTGCTTCATGAAGACTACTTGTGACTATTAAGATGTGCAATAGTCTGAAACGAAATAGCTACGTTAAAAAAAACCCCTATAAATCTATGATTTTTGATTCATCATTGGCCAAATAAGGTTCTCCTTGGTCAAGAGCCCAAATTCAAAAATTCAGCAACTCCACCTACCCCACTCCAGCAGGAACAATACCTGTCATGAACACCAGGCTCCAGTCATGCTCCGGTGGCTGACAAGTTCCTTAACCCCCAAGAGAAAGACTCAACCAGTAGCAACAAAAGCAACATAGGCACAGTAGCACATTCAAAAGAACTTCTCCCTTGTTGTAGCCAGAATAACCAGTTTCAGACAACTGTAAATTTCGGCATGAAGGAACCAGTCAAACAACTATGAAGTCTAAATTCTTGCCATCAATAAAAAAGACAAAACAACAGCATAAAACCACTTCATTATTTAATAAATATTTTTTCAGTAGAATGGAAAAAGCACTAATAAAACAATCCAAATAAAGAAACAAGGCTAAGCCAATAAAGCACTAAAGGACTGAGGGTTTTTCCAATGTCCTTTTACCTCATAACTCTAAGCCTTTTGTCTGTATAATGTATTTGTTTAGGCTCTGATCCAGCAATTTGTGCCTATGATCAAATTACTGTTCTCACGTGGTACTTACTGAAGGCCACAAAAATCGAAATATCAGAGCCAGCAACCAAATTACTTGGGATAGGATCCTTTTCATATCTGTAAAGCGCCTAGCACATCTGGACACTATATAAATAAAACAAAAAAGTTCATACATTTTCATACCAAAAGATCTGGCTCCCACTAGCATCCAACACAGCTGTATAGTATGGGTTTGTAAAATTCTCATATGTAACAAGACACATGCAAGAATGGGAACATACACATTTATACAATGTGTACAAATACATTTAACATTGACCATGCAGTTTCTGCTTAGTGATGGATCTTTGAAAGCAAAGCATGTTACTGTGCTATTACAGAGTAATAATGTAATATATGCACCCAGCTGTGCAAAACAAGTCTCAATCCTCCACTGGGATGCAACAATATAAGCCCTCGCATACCCATTTAGATGGCTGCTGAAATTAGTGGGATTCAAAATTAAACATGAATTCAAGGGCTGCAGATCCCAGTGCAAAAAAAAAAAATCAATAAACCTCACCACTGTGCCTTATTAGAGCCTTTAAGTGAAATGAAATCACAAAAGAAAACTTAGGGTAACATGCCTATAACAGTCTGGACAATTCAAATTCAAACTATTATTACTAATAAACTGTATTTCAAACATATTTTTAACAAAGTGACACACCGCTCTAAGCAATGCAATGTCATAAATAAAAAATGTCACCAATAATTTTCCTTTTATTCCTCCACAGTAAAAATACCTGCCCAACATTTTCCTTCACTCAGCACACACAAGTATTTCTACTATAAAATACCCTTCCACTCTTCTATTTCTTTTTTTACACAAAGCAACTGCTTAATATTTTAAGTAACCTTGCTCTATCAGGATGTACTTTGTAATTTGATTTTTGAATGTTTAATAGCACTTTTATGCAACATCATAGGCTTAAACACTGCTTCTAAAACATAACTAATGTTGTATCTTTATGCATATGCTGAAAGCCAATACTTACAATTCAGTAAATGTATAAATCATCCGGATTATGAAATGTATTCTGACAGTTAAAGATACCACAATTTAGGCCCAAAGCATTCCTATATATATTCTTAAGATAAAATGAGAACTGATCCTACTTCAAGTTATGGATTTAGCATTTTATTTCTGTGTAATACAATCTCACAATCTTTGCTGGTACTACTGCCTTTTCCTCAAATGCAAAGGTCCCACTGAAAGTTGAGGCTTCTCACTTGGTAACCAGGTTTCATCCTGGTGCATCACTCAGCAGTAATGCTTCTTTTGAAGCCTGTGGGTGCAGCATGCTGCCAGAGCCAAAATTCAGAAGCTGAAAGCATGGTTAAGTTATGTACTTGCTACCTCCATTCATCTGGAACTACGTTATTTTTTTATTTAGTCACCATGGCAACCCCAAATTTAGCTCTTATCTAGATAGCCTTGTTGTCAGACAGAGAAGCTGTCTCAAAATAGTTATGCCAAAAAATAAGCTGATTTATTTCCCTTATTTTCTTCATTTTGTGTCGAGGCAGATTGACAAGCTCAATAAGGTGTCTCACATCTAATTGAAAAGTCTGCTGCTTTCTCTTAAGCCTCTACTTCCACACATCCAAGTCTTCAGGACACAAATCCTTTTATGCACTTATTGCAGAAAAATTCAGCATACAATATACTGGTTCTACATAAAACATCTGGCTCAGCTTCCCTTAAGTATATCACATGGAAGACTCCAACAAACCTCAAACAGACTAGCTGTAAGTTCTTCCAATTCCTGTCCAAGTTGATCTCGCACTTTAGAAAGCCTTTCACATTCTTCATCTTTTAACTTCAGCTCCTATGGAAAATTGAAAGTTATTTATTCTGACTTAGAGTAGTAATTTGGCCTTTTAAAGCTAATACCACAAGAGAGGGGGGGACAAAAAACTTAAAGCAAATAATCAGAGGAGCATAAATCCTTTGCTATACCAAGCCTTTCAAAATAGTCATCATAACACTAAAAGCAAGTAAATTAATGCTATGCATGTATAGCTGTTTCTTCCTGCTGTACAGAATTATACCAGGGCAATCTAATGTATACCTAAGCTAAACACCAACACTTCCAAAATACTCTGAAGTAAAAAAAACTTTTTTTTCCCCCCTGGAAGTGTAAAGGGCTGTATTCACATAAAATATAGATCAATTTAATTATTGGGACAGACAGAACACCAGTTCATCTACCCATTCCTTAAAATATGTTTAAAGTAAGCCTTTAAAAAAATTTATTAAAAAAATAAAAAAGCACTGGCTCAGAACAATCTGCAATTCTAAACAAATCTTAAAACATATTTTACTATAAATACTGTCTTCCAAATATCTCTTTACAATATTTCTAAAATTGTTCTTTCATTATATCCTTGCCCTTGTTTATGCAGATCTATAAATAAAATTAAAGCAACTTTATGAAATTCAAAATGTTAGTGTCCACCCCACTAAAATCTGAGTAAATATCTGACCATATCTATTCTTGCAGTAATTTTTTAACACAGATTTGGCACTAAAATAGTGACCTATGCCCAATGTCATCCATACTGAGGATAAAGTGGGGTCCTTTGCAGAGAAGTAGAAAAAGGCTGACAAGAAATTTGAAAGAAAGTTCTTCTCCCCTTCTGTATCCATTAAACCCTGGGATCTTGCAGAAAGAGAAAGATGCAGAGATAGAGTCAAAGAAAGAAAAGTAGCCAATTCTGACCTTTCAAACTCTTTTTGGCCCTAGCTCCCTTCTCATCCCCATCCATCTCCTCTTTTTCCACTTCTCCCTGCCAAGAAAGGTATTACACTGCCATCGTTCCTGAAATGCAAGACCAAAGACTGTCACTAGTAGGTTAAAGATTTCAAATACAATCTAGCAATGATTTGCTCCGAAAACCTCCACAAGCCAGTAAAAAATAGCTGCCTTCAGAAAACTATGGGAGGCCAGTCACAAGAGAGTCATGAAAAAAGGCCCAAATTGCAGCTTCTTTTGCATTTTTGGAAGGTGGTTAGTATTTCCTCCAAAGTCTTCATGACTGAAGTTATGTTGCATACAACTACGTGGGAAACTGCATTTTGCTTTGTAGCATGCAGGTATTAGGTCTTGCTCTCAATTTCGGCAGTGAAATTGGCAATAGACTTTTATGTAAGGTGAAGGCTCCTGTTTGACTTCAGGTCCTAGACTGGACAAGAGTTTAGGGAATCTTCTAGAATCATTTAGTATCAAAGGCATTATTCTATCCTTTTATTTGGTTTTTACTTTGGACATTTTGATTGATTTTTAGTCTAGTTTGTTTGTCATTTGGATTTTTTTTGCTTCAATTTGCAACTATTTTGAGAGGTACCACTTAAATGATGGGGATTTTCCCAAACTTGGTATTTCTCAAATTCTATTCAAATCTTACTTGCTAGCTACTACTCTGCACACAGTGACTTATCTCTTTCTCAAAAAAAAAAACCCCAAAAGACAGCAGGAAAATACCCACAGATGAGGCATGAGGAGGAGAAATAAATACAAAAAACTAAACCCAAAAAAAAAAAGGAAAGAGGCTAAAAAAAAAGTGGGAGGGGGAAAATTTAATTATTTTTTGTTGGTTCAAAGTATTTTCCATATAAAGTATGGTTCTTAATCAGGAAAAAGAAGATTCTGATGCAAAATGCTTAAAGGTCAAAAAAGAGTTGAAACTTTTCCTATAAATGCAGAGGAAACATCAACATTTCCTTTGGCTTACTTCCCTGATTTATAAGAACATTGCTATTTACCTCTTAAAAGCAGATTGTATCAATATTCAGGTAAAGAGTTGTCAAACTAACAATGCAAGTAGAACAACCTCAAGTTCACCTACCACTACTGATACACTACTAACTTTAAACAGTTACATTTTGTCTGCAACTGGAAAGATCAGGAGAGATTAGATTAAAAATTAGGCAGATGAGTAAAGTTTCTCAACAAAAAGACAGCATCAGGCAGTCTACTACGCATGGCTGCTTAGCTGGATTTATCAAACACTACACAAGTTTCCATGACATGACTCAAGAGAAGCATAATGAAAGACATTTTTGTCAAGCAAATTTAGGTTCAGGTTTTTTAGGCAAGGCAGAAATGAAGAGTGCCCAAAGCAAAAAGCTTAGCAGTTATCAGAAACATTACTACTGCCTGTGACTTAAAGGCATTACTGGAGACTTCCCAGCCATACCCAATAAAGAAGCAGAAAAGACAACTCTGTGCGCTAGACTAACCATTCATGCTGCAGTCCTTTACACATTACTGTTCTGAAAAATTAACTACATGAAGATGAGGAACTATTATAAAGCACACTACAAACACACTTACAGAAGGCAAGAAAAAATTAACTTCAAGAGAAAAAAACTTACAGTTAAAAAAAGTCTGTATCAAAGGGTCATATTGTTGTTTATTTCTCTTTGATTTTCTCAGACTATGGAGTGAGTATTTAAAAACAACCGTGAGATAAGAATTGCAAATTACTGCTTCAAAACAATTCACACTTTATCCTAGGAAGAAAATCATCCTACATCTAACTCAGCAATTTAACCAAGTCAGAACTAGACTCATAATACCAAGGAAAGAACATTTTCTACAGATATCACCTAAATTCTGAACTGTGGGATACTGCTGAACTCTGAAGCTGTCAAAGAAGTATTTATATTAAATGCACTCCTATTTGACTGGTCTTCACTCAGCAGACAACTTTAAAAAGCTACATAAAAATCAGTCCTTTGCAACCAGATTCACAAGGGAGTGATCTGATGCGACAGAAGATCCAGAATCTCCTTTCAAACTTAGCATAATTTCACAAGCTATTGAATTATCTTATGGTGTGGGTGAAGATGTTTCTATTTTGCTTTCATGTAGTCTTCTTTCTACTCGCCTGAGAAAATTTCACTCGCCTACAATGCACTGCAATGGCACAAGAAGTGTGGAAACTTTCATCAAAGACAGCCAGAAACTGCTAGAACACCTTCAGAGAACCAAGACACCTTTAACCATCACAAGCCTGTGGCCTTACAATTCAACTGGAAATTGATTTTAGAAAAGACTGAAAGTATATGTTTCAGTAGAGTTCTAACACACCCTCATTTTTATTGTTAACTTATAAGAAAAGAGCAGAAATTTTATAACGCTGAATAGTACTGTATAGTACTACTGGAATTCCTGGGTAGTTATTGTGAAACTGTTTATTATTAATCCATCAGAGTTTTAAAACATCATGTTTTACAGCAGATCTGAAGACATGAGATTTGTTGTAACACTCTGTTTGTTTCTGAGATGGAAAATGCATACAGAAATTGAAGCCTTTGAAAGAAAATTCTAGATTTGAGAATCAGGCTCTCAAACTATGCTGAAATTTACAGTACATTCTGTACTGTCACCTCTTTCACAAGAATTACTGTATCATGGGAAAACAAATCAATTTTAGTCTACTAGGAAAATATAATTCATTCACATTTTACTACAGAAAGTCAAACATTGTTTTACTTGTTACTAATTATACAGATCTTACTCTAAAAGGTCATAGGAATCATGGAAACCAAACACGTTACCATCACCTCTGACAGACTGCTCTTTCCTCATCAAAGAGGGCTAA
The DNA here is from genome assembly GCF_023055355.1 of Agelaius tricolor. NCBI lineage: Eukaryota > Metazoa > Chordata > Aves > Passeriformes > Icteridae > Agelaius > Agelaius tricolor. The sequence continues at coordinate 35,174,528 of NW_027269263.1, forward strand.
AACATCAGCTTCTTTGACAAGGAAATAGTTTTGGGTCAAATCCCACAAGAATTCAAGAAAAACATGACTATGAAATGCTAAAGCTCAGAAACTACAGGTAAGCTACCTAAAACACATGCAGTATGCTGGTTAAGTCAGAGGAAAAGCAAAAGGTATTCCCTTGCAAGGACTCCACTATATTTGTGTTACCAACAAATACGATGTGTGAAATGTATATAGTGATGTATCAAAATACCATCCCTATTCTCTGGAGACTATCTACATGTGCTTGACCTACAGTCAATAACCACAGTGACAGAGCTCAATGCAAACATGGAAAATATATGGAAAATACAAATGCATAGAGACACGAGGACATAAGGTCCCAGGCATTACAATCACTAAGTCTTTTAACACCTTCTCCATTTCCCTGATGCTGCTTTAGAAGATTAGTGAAACAAGAAGGGTTCAGATGATCTAAAGCAAACACTCATCTCCACTTTTAGAATATAGCCAGCAATTACCACTTCAGTTAAAAAATAAGCAAAAAATTATCTGAATAGTCTCAGAGATTGAAAAAAATCTGTCATTTTAATTAAGAGAGCATTTTAAGGCAAACATAAAATTGTAAATGCCCCATTAGTAGAGAATTCAGCACTGCTGTTAACCTCTGACCCAGCCTTCCCTCCCAATCTTATGACATGATCTGATGCTTCAACTAATCTAGATTGAAGTAGAAAGTGTATTTTTCTCTCATCAAGACACAAACTTTTGAAAGACTTTTTTTAACAATCTTGCCAGCAACATCTTTCATTTTAAGAAGTCTATGGTCTTAAGAAATCCAAGGCACACACAAAGCAGGAAAAAAATAATACTTATTCTATTACTATTACTGAATAATTTATTCAGGAACCATATTGAAATGTCTAACAAATATATGGCATACATGCATTATCTAATATAAAAAACTGACAGCACTTTAAGAAAAAAGTTGCACTCCAAGCAAAAGGAAAAAATCAGTGGATCCCTAAACTTTAAAGTTTCATTTTCCTTTCTAGTTCCCCTTCTGATCACAACTGCAACACATTCAAAACAATTTTTAATGTATAGTACAATAGCACACAGTTTGAGCAGGAAATTTGGAACAAATGAAAAATGCAAAATAGCAAATTTGCATTTACTTTGTTCACTCTCTGTAGCCTGTAAAGCTTCCAGGCTTAATAAGCTTCAAGTGCAAATTGTAATTCTCATTTTTCTCACTAGTAAACAGCTCAGAGAATTACAGAGAATTTAAAGCCATTACACAAAAGACAACCAGTTATACAAAGACACTACCTATTCATTACATCCCTAGAGGGCTTGAACTGAGCTCTCACCAACAGAAGTGAGTGTGCTTGGAAACAGAAGTTTAAAGATTGCATGACATATGAATATCACAGAGAGGATACAGCACTATGTGAACAGCCATGAGTTTTGGAGGAAAGATACCAGAGATGAATTAGGGATAGGAAAAAGTAGTCCTCATGCAGGAAGAGGAAGAAAGTGGGTATAATGGAAGGAAGAGGTTTATGGTTGTAGAGTCTGTACAGACCCCTGCCATGACTAAGCAATTCTGAAACAGTGCAAGTTCAGAAAGACAAGCCAAGCAAGTTACCTCTCCAGTATAACACAGGTAAGAATCACATGAAGAGTTGAGAATTAGCAAGAACTCTGACATCAACAGTCGCAAGTTAGTGCTGAATTGCTTCTATTAAGACCACACAAAGGGCTTGAAAAACATATAACATGCAGTTAAGTATGTCCTAGCAGCCTTCATGCCACTTCCTTAAGAACAGCCTTAACAAATTTTAGAGTGAAATAAGAAACATTTCCATCTTTAAGAGACAAAGTGATATACATTGGAATAAGATTTTTAGATCATTCCAAGCTATCAGCAGCAGATCCAAGCTGTGGTTCTCAAGTACATGAGCTGTAATTTCATACACTGTAAAGAAGAGCTTTTCTAAAGTTTGGATGTTAATTTCTTATTTTCGAGGGTTCCAAGTTTAACTGCTAGGATTATATATTCACATGCAAGGTCCTCAAGTTTAGCTCAGGTTAATGTTTTCTTTCAGTGGCCAAAAGCTAAGCAAACACACACATTAGCAAAGGAAGCCACTACTCAGCAATACAACAGAAAAAGCAATGTCTGAATCCATAGTTAAGGTTCGCTATGACAATAATGATGATTGCATCCAACAAGATAAGGTAACAAACAGAGGGTAGCAAGTTCAAACACAAGATGAGCTTAAACCTAAACAAGAATGGAGTCACCTAGAGGAGGAGAAAGGGCACAGATACAAATAGCACAACATCTACTCAAAAACTTAAGCACAGAGAAATGTTAAAATGATAAATAATGATTTTGCATTTATATAGCACCATCTATCCAAACAAGACAAAGCGCTTTACAAATATTAATGAATTGAGACACAGTGTCTTCAAAGGTATCCATATTCAATTTGAAGTGTAGTGTATCAGTACTCTAAAGAACATTAGAGGCATTTTTACTGCTTCTTTCCTATGCAAGCATTCCCCTATGAAACACTTCTGTTTCTAAAGCATTTATAAATTCCATGACACATGCTACACTTTTAAACTCTAGAGGAAAGAAGACTCGAAAGGTATATAATCAGTGTCTATAAATACTTATTCAGTAACAACAGAATGACAGAAAACTACTCCTATTCTCAAATGTCAGAATGAAGGAAAGCCTACATTTCAAAAAGAGAGTGTGTTTAACCAGATATTGCAGCAAAAGCTTCCGTGGTTAAGTAGCAGCAGCAGCACTAGAAAAAAAAACATTATCAAAGAATAATTCTAAGACATCAGTACTGTCTTAGAAAAGTAGTTAGAAAATTTTACATAAAATAATTACATCATAATAAATCTAGAAGAAATGAGCAGACTTCAAATACACTTTCTGGCCTATCTATCATTCTGCAATATTAGAAACACTTTGAAGAGAGAAAAAGAGGGAGGAAACAAGACAACGAACCTTACCCTCTGAGCTTTTGCAAGTTCTTCTTTCAATCGCTCATAGCCCTTTTCTCTTACTTCCAGTACAGATGGGCTCCGTAAGTGAGATAAACTGTCTGTACTCAACCCAAAAATATCTTCATTTCCTTCAGCAACATCTGCTACTGTAGTACCCTGCAAAAGCTCTCTCTCCACGTTATTGCTCTCCTTCCTGGCATTACTGTGATTGAATGACCCACTCTGGGGTCCAGAGGTAGAACAAAGTACTGCGTCGGTAACATTGATGCTGTAAAGAGAGCAATATAATTTTTATTTATATAATACATTAAGAGTAAGTATTTTAGAAGTGGCAGTAGTGATGCTGAATATATAATTATGGACACAATTTAATATTGCAACATTGTAAATAATATTAAAACTATCTTTAATGATGCAAATAGTTTATATGCAACAAACATCAACAATTTAAATAAAAAGACACTTGGCATTTACCTGACACCTGATACTTCTCCACAATTCAGTTGTCTGGGAGATGAATAAACAGGCTGTGTGGGAAGGTCAGAAACATTCAATGCATTGGGTTGGATTGGTGTGGACACAACAGAAGGATGTGGTCGGTAGATTACACTGGGTGAGGTAGTTTGTTCCTGAGTCCCTGGCTCATTTACTCCAAGAAGATCTGGTGTAGTAGGTGAAGCGAGGTTCACTTCATGAAAGCCTTCCAAGGGGTCACTGGCCATAATAAAAGCCTCATTATATGAATCCCTAAATGAAATAATCACATTATCAGAAAGTAAACAGGAAATACTTAAATATAGCTGACAGCTATTTGAATCTTAAATGTTCAATATGTTCACTCAAATAGGTTCAGAATACTTTGTGATAGAATAGAAACTGTGAACTACTCCAGCAAAAGTACAAACTTCAACCACCAAAAATGTTCTTTCCCACCCATTGTACTGCTGAGTCCAGAAGATCTAACAGCAGACTCTGTTATCCCATCTAAATGGGATGATGAAATCAAGAACATACTCTACATCATAAAACAATGTCATTCTTAATATGATCTAGAGCTGTTTCATATTAAAACAAATATATTTCATTCATGAAAGAGGGGCAGACCTGGGAATCAGTGAAGAAAAGAAAAAGTTTTAAACATAAAACTTCCAATTTTCATCTCAATGAAGCAAATAATCTAGGACAGAAATCAGTGAACCTTTAAATAAATTACAGTCCATAGTGGTTTTGGCTCAATTATACATCTGATCTTTTAACAGTTAACTGAAATGACAGACTTTGCTAATAAGATTTCTCATGAAGTATGATGGTATATATTTAATACATCCCATGGTTAAGTGAACATGACAATTGTGAACAAGTATACCAAAAATATATTATAGGTAAAAAGTACTATGAATTGGCAATTTCACTGCCAATCTTTCAATTTCTTTTTTAATTACATATGGTTTTCATAAAATCAACAGAAAACATTTACAACACATAATTTTACAAGTCCTACTTTCCAGCAATTTCTCAGAGATGACAAAAATCTTTGCATAATTCAAAACTGTATGTTGGAAGGAGTATGAAGAAATTTGTGAAGGAATTACTTAGCACTGATTATTCACTGCAAAAAATTCCACCTTTTCCACGTTACATAAATAAAGAAGAGAGAAAGTGGTCAAAAAGTTATCTAATGTGCAAAAAATCTAAACAAAATAATAAATCGTATTTTACAGAGACAGTTGCTTAATCCTACACTTGAAAAGACAAGGCAGGAAGAAGATCTAGAAAGATGATGGTCATAACCAGGAAGAGAGGATGCCATCACCTTACATGTACATCCACTTCCTTAGCTACTTCACAAAACACACAGGAAGACATCAAGAACAGAATCCCAAAGTTACATATGAAGTAACGTTTTAGTTAAATTAAGACTTTCTGGTCACCTTAAACTCAAAGAACACTATTCAAAACTGTTCTGCATCTCAAGGATTGTGGTGTGTATACACCAGAGTGAAACACAGAGCTTGGCCACATCAGCAGGTACATGTGGGAGAAATTCAACCATTCAGACAGCAAGAATATGTTAATTGCTCAAAAAAAAAAAAAAAAAGGTAAAAAAATAAAAGAAAAAATTCATCCCCCTCTAAGAAACTTAAGAGACAAAAAGGACCCTACATGAACAAAAAGGAATGGTTTTGTTTCAGGTTCCTTTTGTGCAGAAAATTTCATGCAGAAATTTGTTTTATTTTGAACTATCAAGAGCAGTTGCACAAATGATTTACGCAGAAAAACACTTTGGGCTTTGAAGCTTTCCTATAACAGAGACGAAAAGCTTATTTTTGAGTTTAAGTAACTTTGGCAAATATCACTGTTTGTTTTCAGTTCTTAACTATTAGAAGCCTTATAATTACATGCTCTATATGATGATAAAGCCTGTTAAGTAGACAAATTAAAATGAAGGAACTGACACAGCTACAGGACATTTCTTCAAAGTTTAATTTCAAGAATGTTTTCAGCTCTACAATGCAATTATTACATAATTGTTTTACATTTAATAAGCTAAAATACTGTCATCTTTATAGTTCATCACACCAGCTGAAAAATATCCAAGTTGCAGATCTCAAAGTCAGGGTGACATCTACACAAACAGGTTCCCTTTCTTTGTTCCCACCACTGTCCTCTTCTTTAACCAAGCCAGCCATACCCAGCACCACTATACTGGCAACAATACCAACCTGCCACTTAAAATTCTCAATTTTTTGGATTCCAGTCTTCACAGAAGACACAGGCTCTGAACATGGATGTGGGAGGGCTGTCTGGATGCCTTGTCTTTTCTACAGCACCTAGGAAAGTGCACCCAAATCCACAAAACAGAAGCAGACAATGAGACCCACCCGAAACTAAAACAGGAACACACTTTTGCCACATACTCCCTGATGTTGACTAGTTTCTGTTTCAAGTTTGAAAGATGTTTGTCATTGCTAGTTACTCTTAAAACTCACAGTCTGCCTTGATATTCAGTAGAGATATCATGGAACTTTGAATCACCACTGGCTGAACTTTGCTATGCAAGGCTTTTTTCAAAAAACTTTTTTAAAATAATACTACTTAGCCTTCTCCAAGAATAAACGAAAGGCTCAAGAAAAGCTTCTTTACTGTTTTTTCATTTATTTTACTATCTCTGCACAAATACTAGGGCTGTCTGTTTGAAGCAAATACTTTTAAGTACACAGAATAAGCAACAGGTTAAAAGATGCACCATTCCATATATCTGTGATAACAGACACAAATTTGTCTATATTCTGAAGCCTAGAAGGCCACGCTGGCTCCCATAGAAAAAAAACAATTGAAAGCCTACTTATTATCTTTCAAATATTCAAATGCACTTCTAACTGTCCCTCTGGACCATCACATCAATTTACCCTGGCAAAATAATACGTTCAGGGGATGGATGGGAGGAATCTATCCTACCTACATGGTCCCGCTCCTCTGAGAAATTTACAAGAATATCACTCAGCTTATACATTAAATATTGACCTCAGCCTAAACAGTAAATAAATCCACGCATAACTTCTCAGCTATCCAAAAACAAGCTCTTTCTAATACAGGAATTTTAAAAAGTTTTAAAAGTTATGTAAGTTATTCCTGGAAGAGCTGAAAATAAAGTCCTTCAGCTATATTTTTCCCATAGCCTGTCAAATGGGCACTCATAAGCAAACCATCTGTGTAAAACACTTTCCAGTCACAACTTTTTTCTTTCCTAAGATTACTTCTCACTAGGCAGAAGCCGGGTACATCACCCAGCAAGACAAAGGAGCCCATATTAAGTATCTCAGTTTCAAGACTCACCAACACCATTATGAAGACACGTTACACATTCATGAAACCAAACATAGATGCAAAAAGAATCATATTTTCATTTTAATTAACTTGGTTTGAGAGTCTTTGTTAACAGAACAGCATTTTTTGAATGTGGTTGTAAAACTAAAAGCTCTCTCTTGGGAAAGAACTTTTCAAAGCAGTGGTAACCAAAAGGAGAAGAATTAAAAATGCACATTAAATTTCAGTGTCATTAAAGATCAGAGGCTTCCTAAAGGCTTGCAGGAAGGATTCATATTATTGACTAAGGGAGCAATGAAGAGCCTTGCTGTGAAGGAACACGAAGCAAATGGTAAGCTGAGAGCTTCACTAGGAGCCAAGCTGACTGTGTGCAAAAAAGCCACACAGTGTTGACACAGCACTCCTTAGTAGTAATTCTGCTACTGTGAACAAAAGCTGATATTCTGACATTTCAGGGCAGCACATATGTTAGATAAAATAACTAATTTTCTTAGTTTTTCTTCTACTACATTAATATAAGGTGAAGGCTTGGAATCACATTAGTGCCTACTAAATATGACTTTTTTTTCTTAGTTGATACTATGCAATTAGCATGACATAAAAATGTCAAGTACTGTAATAAATCAGGATGAAACAACAAAATAATTCATTTCCTTATGCTTTCATCTGGAAATAATTCAAATTTGGAGGTCGCTTTTTATTACCTCTTCACTGCCACACCTGCACTGCTGACTAACCACAACTTCATGAGGAAGCTATGCTCAAACCTGCTATTTTGTCTAATAGTAAACTAAAATGTACTACAAAGAAACCAGTTCAACAACAGTTGGTTTAACACTTCCTAAAGCTTCTAACAGAAATTGAGAACCACAAACATTTTTAACAGCAGTCAAATCAAAATACTTAATTTTTCTGTTATAACTCTAAGAGAGGTTTAACTACTTGTCTGAACCAAAGCACTCAAAACTAAATACTAAAACGCCCCCTGAAAGGCAATAATTTATAAAGGTTTCTTTCCTTTTGAAAAAAAATTGTTGAAAATCACCTACCACAAACTCTGGAGTTTGTCTTTCACAGATTGCTTCTGAATACCAGACACTTTGAAGATAACAACTCTGAACAATCTCCTGACTGCTATAGTCCATTTAAAAGCAATGCCAACACCAAACATTTCACACATCAGTAATCTCATTTTCAGCTTTAATAGTAAAAGAGTACAATCATAACAGAATGGCTACCTGCTCGAGTAGGAAGAAAAAAAAATCCCTTAAGGAAGAAAGTTAACACCTCTAAACATTTACACCAAGAGCAAATTCTAGTTAGTATTCATCAAAAGAATGTGCCCATTAGCCACTGTGGTTTAACCTCCATGCAGCAGGCCTTTAATATGTAACTGAGTCTCAAAGACTTCATTTGTTACACTCCAAAACCTGCTTCAGCTGATTTGAGAGGGGTCTGGAAAGTGGATCCATTGAAAGTGGATTTTTCCTCAAAACAACTGGCCATTAGCCCACCACTGGGCCTGCATTCTTCTCAGTCGGTTTAGGGGAAAAAATTTTGAAATATGTGGCATTACAGAGCCTGGAATGTAATATGTTTTAAACTCTAAAGAACTCAGTAGGGAATTAAAAATAGTAGATTAAAGAACACCTTTTAAAGAAACAGTTCAGTTAAGTACTGCTACTCCAAACCTATCAGATGCAAACAGGTGGTTTAAAATTTAAATTGTAAGGCATATATGGGCAATAATTTCAAGTTCAAAACTAATTCAATTACATCTATCCAGCATAAGATATTCAAGAGAGGTAGACACAGGAAAAAGTCTGGTAGATTTTCTTCCTAAACTGTTTTGTATTTAAGCTTAGCCAGAGATTTCAAGTAAGTTTAAATACCATTATCAATGCCAGCTGATTGCATGAACACAATTCAAGATCTGACATAGGAATTCCTTTAAGGTTTGCAAAAAACAATTCCTAGTCCTAAAATCTTGCAATTGTGATAGAAATTTCTTCTCCAGGAACCCAAAACAAAGCTTTTTCTTTTTTTTTTTTTTTGGTTTTTTTTGAGCCAGTAGGATATGAGAGAAAAGAAAGCACTGGACTATTCCAGTCTTTACATATTCTACTTTTATTTTATTTTCAAGTGACCTCACACTATGTATTTACCAACAAATGATAAATTAGGCAAGACAGTAAATGGAAGGTAAGGTGTAAGTTCAGCAAGTTTACAGAATTTAACAGCTAGCAGAAACACACTTGGTTTAGTGTGAGAATATTTCTCTACTGCATTCCCTCTACTGCTGCCATAGAATACTATGATGTGGGTCTATTTTTACTCTCACTTTATGCATTGAAAACATTATTTTGCCCTGTTTTAAAAGAAACACACTCTACTTGATAGCAGGATTTTATGAAATTGCATGGATTTTTGTTATGATGAACTGATGATTAAAAAAATCTCTTTCAAAAACTTTTTTTTAGGTATATCTTCAACTAGAAAAATATAGGTAGAGACAGCGAGTGTCTCTCTTACAGAAACAAGCAGCACACAAGATTCAATGACCTATATTTATGTAGTGCTTGTGAAACTTATAAATAAACATGGTTTAGAGTCTGGGAGATAGTACACCTCTTACTAGAGTGAAAAGCCAGTGCTTTGCAAAGGCAAAGAATACCACGAACTTTCATTGTAAACAAACATTCAAAGAATGCTGTTCTGTTAACAAAGACTCTCAAACCAAGTTAATTAAAATGAAAATATGATTCTCTTTGCAGTTCCTGTTCTTTTTAAAGCAGAGCCTTGTTCTGCCTTATCTTGGAAACAATTTCACAAGCCCATCTCAGGTTTAAACCTGATCACAATGACTGTAGTGTCATTCTTGCCAAGACTTGGACCTAAAGATCCTCTCATTTTCAGTTAACACTGAAAATATTCAGTAAGTAAACTTAAACTTCAGTAAAATTACCATGAACTTCCTGACATTGTACCTGCAAATGCATTTAAAGAAATATTTTCTTAATTTATTAAAAAATGGTTAGTGTATTAGTGCTAATAAAGTCTCTAATACAAGTCTTGACAGGTTACAGAAAGACAATATTTTACATACCATATTAAAAAGGGTCTTAAAAATAAAAATCCAAAGTACACGTCTCCTTTCTGAGAAAATCCATAAACCTAAGTGGAACAGTGAGTGACCATCTCATTTGGTATTTTACATGAATTTTTAAACCAAATCAATAACAGCTATGAAGAAAGCTGCAGTCTATAATCAAAATGCTTCTTGTGACTGTTCTGTTCTCCTATGGAAAAAAAATTCTCCTTTTAAATATAGCATAACAAGATGGATATTTCAGTCGCAGCTGTGAGGTGCACTCCCATTTGTTATTTATTAAAAGCATAATGAGAACAGTAAATTATTTATCCTTCTTTGCTCACTAGGTAACACTAACCAAGCACAACGGATGAATGACTGCCAAGAGACAAATACAGAAGGCCAAACTTTAACCCTTCCAAAAACTCATTTAACAGATCTATAATAGAAACAACAATAAAAATATTAAAGCAACTAGATTTCAGGTTTTGCCCTACAGTGAGGAATACAAATATTTGAACAGATGGTAGCTGCCAATACATACGTCTAGTCTGAATAACCTTACATCTGCTTCAAAAGAGAAGCTGATAATTTCAGTTACAGCAAGTCTATACAAGAATAATTATTTTATCTATTTAGACAACTGTTTTTGAGACTTCCTAAGAACATGCTTAAAAAGGAATGCAGCAAACAAAGCAACCAACATAAAACTTAGTATATTATCTGCAAACAAAACAGACCACACTTTCAAACTCATGAAAACACTGTAGCTTTTTGTCAGCAAGACAAACTCTGACGGTATCATTAAAGCTTGGTCACTCTGTTCTGTTACTTCCAAAGCCCTGCGACCCTCGGGGAATTACTGGAGCATCAGCACTCTGGCAGTACAAATTTCTGCACAGCTCATCGCTTGAAATCAACTTGTACCAAAATTTACTTTCTGAGCCTTACTGTCCAACACAACTACATTAGAAATTAAGGCAAAGTCAAACATGCTACTTAACTACTTCAGCTTACAAGACCAGTTATCGGCGACTTAAGTATGGCCCTCAATATCGTTCGACAGACCATAAAGCAACCACAAAACCACAGGCGAGCGCAGCCCCACTGTCCCACAGCGCAGAACGCCACTCTGCTCCCTGCCCAGGCTGCTCTGGCACCCCTCGAGGGGGGCGAAATCTGCGAACCCCAAAAGGGGCCTTGCCCTGCCCTGTCCTGGCCCGCTTCTCTCTCTGCCCCTTTCGGCGCTCTCCCTGATCCGCACCTGCCGCCCCGCCGGCCGAGAGCTCTGGCAGCGGAGGCGAAGCGTTCAGCGTTCAGCACTAGCTCAGCTTCTCCTCTCATCGCTCCTGAGCTCGCCTCGGTCACCGCCGCCGGGCCGCCCTTCTCCTCGGGCCCCGCACAGGCGCGACCTGGGGAGCACGGCAGCTGCTCCGACCCGCCGGCCCCGGGGATGCCACGGCTCTTTGTCCGCCGCCGCTGCTACCCCAGGAGCAGGTGCTGCCGGCACTTCCCGGGGTGATCCCTGAGAAGTACTTTTGCCCAGTTTTGCCTTCGACCGCCGCTGGACTCGGGGACAAGCGCATCCCTGCCGCCGACTGCCCCTTCCGCGCCCACGCAAGCCCCGACGGATCCGGGGACGCCCTCCCGCCGCAGACGGGCACAGCGGCATGGCCCGGGCCGTCACCTGTCCCCACGTTCTTCTGGGCAGTCCCAGAGCCGCCACAGCCAGCCTGCGCCCGGGCACGGCGCCCCGGCTAGGGGCAGCGCTCCCGGCGGCGCCTGCTCCGCCCGCCTGGGCACAGGCTCCCGGAGACGCGTCGGCGGGCAGGTGCAGCAGCACCAGCGGGGAGCCACAGCCCGGGCAGCCACCCCACGCTCCCACTGGCGGAGCCGGAGCCGGAGCCGGAGCCGGGGCTGGGGCCGGGGCCGCGCAGCCCCCGCCGCACGTACCTGCCGAGCCTCGAGAGAGGAGCGGCCGCCGCCGCCGCCGCCGCCGCCGCGTCCCCTCAGCCGACCTGCGGGGCCGGGCCGCGCATGCGCGGCGAGGCGCGCTCAGCAGGGCGGGGGGGGCAGGTGTGCACGGCCCCGCTGCCGCCCCCTAGCGGCGGGGCGGGGGTGAGGGAACGCGGGTGACCTCCGTGAGGGGAGCGGGGCGGGGGCGAGGGAGCGAAGGGCCCGGGCCGCCGGGCCTCCGCTCTTCACCGCGCCCGAGAGTTAAACACTGGAACATTGCTGCTCTTCAGGGACAGGCGAGCACAGAGCTGTCAGACTCTTGAGTGTTCTGTTGCCGCGAAAAACACAAGGAAGTTAATAATTCTGTGTTTAATGGTATGCAGTAACAAAGGCACGGGATTGCACAATTGAAAATGAGAAAATGAAAAATATGCCAGGTGGTTATCCAGCAATTTTCATTCATGGGGCATGCACTGCTCCAAATCAGGTTCCAAGCCTCCCTAATGTATTTATAATTTCATAATTAAAGACTGAACTGTACACACAAAATTTCTGAAATCAGGCCACGTATAGAGCTATAAAAGGCCTCACTTGCTAAGGAGAGGTGTTTTTCCAGCCCCAGTAGTTTGATTAAGAGCAATTGCTGCTATGTCTCATCTATGTCTCATCTGGGCTCGCCTTAAACTGTCCCCATTGCCACCTGACACAAGCATGGTACTTAGCGCACTTGAAGTCCTGGTCTGTACTGTTCTGTGTGTCCTGTGTCTTAAAGGTGATAGGCAAATGTTATAAAGCTGCTATAAATAAGACTCCATTTCACCACTGGTCTGATTACAGTGCCAAAAAATATGCTTCAAATGAGAGCAGTATTAGCTGGACCATGTACTTTCCTTGCTTTTAGTGCAGGTGAACTGAATCGTGTGCTGCATGGTGAGGAACTTGAGCAAAAAACTAAGGTAAACAGGACCTTGTCCCATTCATCAGTTAAGGAATCTAGGCTGCATTCCAGTCAATAATTGAAACTTTAATTATCTTGACAGCTTTCCACTGAATGTGAAAGAATCCTGCTTGGCCAGTCTTGCAGGACATAGCCACAGACAAATAATGTTCTCTGTGGCACATTCCTCATGGCATCCACCAAGCAAAAAGTTCATTGAAACAAAAAAATATGACAAAGATGACATCCAAAGGCAAATGTATCAATGTCATTCCTCATAAAGTAAAAATACGGTACCTATAAATACTCATATCTTCTAAATTATTTTCCAGTATGTAAATCTACATGGACTACAATGGGGCTCAGGCAGAAAAATGGCTACAGAAAGTCACCATCTATACCTTTTCTGGAAGCAATCTGAAAACCAAGAAACCAAAGTGCCAGAAGTGGAATATTCAAACAGCAGTATAACTTAAAGTTTGTTATAAAACCCCAGAAGAGCAGAGATGTTCAGTATAAGGACCTTGAACTTCAAATTATTTAATTTGCTAATATTGACATGAGATAGAATCCAGGCAGTGCTATCAGAATACAGGTTTGACAAATTAGAAGATGCATCAGAAATTTATTAAAAACACGATTGCAAAAGAGATGACAAGTGGAATCATAAGTTGAAAACAACCTATTAAGACATAATAAACCAACAAGAGTCTATAATTAGGATCTGTAATCCTATAGTTCTTAATCCTGTACAATGACTGTGCTTGGCATGACAGTCTGCTGTCTTAACCAGATTAGACATCTTGCATTTCAAGAAATAAAAGCAATACAGTTCCAAAGACATTTGACTGCTAAAATTAATCACCAACAGATTTATTTTGTCAAAGTACTCCTGAATTTTCCTGTAATACTTTAAAGAGTCAGGCAGCAACAAACCACAGAAAGCATAATTTACATGGTTAAAATTAAAAGCTAAAATAAATTGAATAAATAAATTGAATTAAATCCAGAGTCATAAATAAGAGAAGGAGTCTTTTGCGTGGGGCTGGGGGAAAAGAAAAAGATATTTTGAAAGAGTATTTTTATGCAGCCCTTTGCTCCTTCCTGATCTTCACATCAGTGTCAGGGCAGAGCTGCTCCTCCAGGCATCATGAACTGAGAGCCAAGGTCACCAATGAGGGCACAGCCAAGGGCAGAGCCAGGTGGCTTTGCCATACACCAGTGACCATCACCCAAGGTGAGATGTCAAATCAAGTCCAGGATCCATTCAGGAAGTCTTGTCAGGAAAAGCAGGAGGCAGTACTGGAGACATGCGTGACCTGTGTGCAGACCTCCACCTGTAATGTAGGTCTGAGGCTCATCCAAGGAAGAATCATCCAAGACAGACTCACACGAGACAGTACGGTTTGGCTGTTTGTTTTGAGCTCCATAGTGTGGTCGAATGCCCCAGATCAGAAATTCCCATTCTCCAGCTAGATAGAACACACTGAATAGGTATCTTGGCACAGACTTGGCTGGAGCAATGTATATACTAAAAACTGAGTCTTGACTGAGTCTTGTGTAGATTCTCTCCAGTCAGACTAATGGAAGGTGTGATAAAAGTCACTGCAAGCAGTTCCTGCACTGCACAGAGTCCTCCTGAACTGCAGTTCTGTCTATCAAAGTCTTCTGTCGCATTTGAACCATCTGAGAGAGTGGTTGTTTCCTTTACTAATAGTTACAGTCCACTGATCCTAAGAAATCTGTTTCAGGGAGAAGAAAACAGAAGAGACAGGGCTCTCTGTTGAAGGCAAGGATTGCTGCAGGACTTCAGAAAAAACAAGTGTGTAGTTTTTCTTTGATCTGAATTTAGTTAAAGTTTCTCATCTCCACACAGAAGCGCAAATGCCAGCTAATGTAATTTTTCCCCCTACAGGTTGGGAAGAGTTAAAGAAAGAGATAGTTGTTCTCTTTGTAGAAGATGTTTAAGTGTTTAGTAGGGGAGGATGTCCCAGCAATGTCATGGATAAATAAAACAAATAAAATTTGAAATTTCACTTTCTACTTGCCTATGGTACTTCTTACTTGTTTATTTTATTACTTTTTTAATATTGAATGAACTGTACTTATTAAACTGTACTCCCTTTTTGTCAAGATGTTACAAAACAATAAACTCAAGAAAGCCAAAGGATAAATCTATTAATAGCAGTCACACATGCATTGAAACCCCATAGTACAATGAAAAAAAAAAAACCCAAAGAATGATCCACTATATACAAAAAAAGGTACAGAGACTGTAAGTCTTACCTATTGTAGAAATTCTCCCCCCGCTTCTACTAGCTCAGCTGAAACAGTGCTAGCAGTACTGGAAACTCTAGTTCACCACTCAGGCACATTTCTTCAGTGTTTAGCTAACCATTTGGAAAGCAAATCCAATTGGTACATTGGCATAAATAAGGTTCTAGCTGATTGGAGCTCTAAAACCTCTCTTTATGCTGCCCTTCCTGTCCAACTAACCGAATGATAAAACTGGTGAGATCTGTGTTATTGTTCAAATCTACCCACTAAAAAAAGGCCCAGAATAACATAAAATAATCAGGATTAATATTAACTGCTTCTGAAGCCCTTTCTCAAAACTTCCAATGGTGAAAGACAGAACAGCCTCCCTGAGCAGTACATTCCAGTACTGAACTAACCTTGGAGTTACAAGCATCTTCCAAAGTCTAACCTCATCTCCTGTGCTGCAGTGTAGAAGAGGTAACGAGCTTATCTCAGTGAATACAGGAAGCAGAATTCAGGGCATTTCATAGTATCACTTATACCCTCAGTTTCATCAAAGAATAAACAATTATTTTAATCTTTCCTCAAAGGTGATGTTTTTTAGACCTCCAATTGTTTTTATTGTTCTTGCTGGGTTTCTTCCTGTGGGTCTTTATCAGAACAGTGCTCAACTCCAGGCACAGCACTCCAGCTGGGGTCTGATGAGCACTGACTTCAAGATATCACACATCTGCTTATACATCCCACCAAAGATCCTTTGTTTTTTCTCTTTTGGCAGGAGAACACTGCTTAACCAGTCCTTCTCCAGCTTGTGTATAACCTCACTTGTGAATTTTCTTCTATGTCCATTGATTCTTACTGAATTCTAATCTTGTTCTGAAAAAAAAAATGTTTAAGACCTTTCACGTCTTGCAGATTTGATGATAAGTGCACTGTCTATTCCATCAGCCACGTCATTAATTAAAATACTGCATGTTATCAGATCCAGAATGATCTGATAACATGCAGTTATCTCTGAGCTGAGATGCTCCTCTTGAAAAATTGACCTTCTAAAAACATGGTTTGAGTGAGGTTTTCATACCCGTCTTGTATTGTTTTTACAGTAGTTTATGCTGGACAGCATACCCCTCCCTTTCTTATGAGATGTCACAGGAGGGAATTTCAAAAGCCTTAGCAAACTCTATCTGTATCACATATATTGATTCTTTCCTATTTGTCTTCAAATGATGTGCTCAAATCATGCAAGAAATATGTTGCAGCATCAAAAACTCAAACTGCTTTATGGTCTTCACCTCTGTTACCAATGTTATCACCTCTGCTGTCCGTGCATTAAATTAATGTAGAAAGAAGAACTTTAAATGACGTATAAAAAGGAAATACTCATTAAAGCCCTGTATTCATTAATTGAAAGTCAAGGCTTGAATACTAAAAAATATAAACTTGGCAAATAAATTCTTTTATACACAGCATATATCTATACACAACTGGCAGAACTCACTGACAAATAATAAAACAATGGCACATTCTTTACTGATTAAAAAAAAAAAAACCCAAAACAATGTTAAGGGAATGCACAGAAAACAGCCTAACCAAGGAATGTAGAAATTAATAAAAATATACATTCTTCATTAACTATTAAAATGACAAGGATTAAAAAGAAATTTCCCCTTCAAGCACATTAGATTACAATTGCCCACTTTGACCATAAGACTGATTCTGCAAACAAGCTGCTGAACTAGACAGATTCTACTGTTGAATATGAAATAATAATGCCTCTACATTTTTTTGAAGATGCTTATAAACTTAGCAATACTAAATAGAAGAAACATAACAACTGAAATGGGCTTACCAACTTATGTAAGGACTGACATGTGGCTTAATTTATCTTTAGAAGCAAGCCAGGGACGGATCCAAAGTGTGATTAAAAATAGTACAACGTGTTCATCCCTAGTTGGAAGACAGCAGAGATACCAAACCTGAACTCAGAAATCAGAAAATAAAAATACAAAATAGATTTTCACATGAAAGTTATCTTTCCAAAAATCCAAACAAACTTTTAGGCCCAACAAACCTGTTGTTAAAACTCAAGAATTCTTTTACTTGATGAGACTCCAAAAACAGCTCCACAAACACTGAAAATAGAAGCAGTGAAAGGCACCAGGGAAGAACTCAGGAATCCTGTGTTTTCTTCACAAGCCTGCTTTGGACCTTGGTACTTTCCCTGTGCTTTATTTTTTCCATCTCTAAATGAAATTAATGAAACTTCTTCCTCCTTCCCCATAACACATACATGATAAAGTTTAAATACTTTTTCAAAGGTCTTCATTCTTTCATACTGAAGTTACTGTGAAAATGGAATATGTGGCTTTAATGAGCTGGTTTTTCTTTATTTTTGCTCAACAACAAAGAGATTCAAAATCAGACTTCAGTCAAGCCTGACAGTTATTGCTGAGTTGTGCTCTATGAGGTGAAGCTGATATTATGGAGAAGTTTCTACAGGTACCAACCATTTACCTGTGTGATAGAAGTACTGTTTTATTCACCTTCTGTTTAGAGTTACCTAGTTGGTACGGGCATCACTCCACTGGGCATAGCAATGTGTCCCAGTTTAGAGTGGCCTTTTCTTCTCCTTGTCTTCTTCTCTCTTCTCAAGCTCAGCACACTCATGATGCCAAGGCTCTGCAAGTTCAGTGCAGGAGAGAGGCATTTCTGGAAAGTAATCTGAGTTCTTTACTCAGTAGATGGTAAAAAATGCTTAAGTAGTATTGAAACCAGAGTGGTTTCAGTTGCACAAAATAAAGGGATTACTGTTACACTTCCCAAAGTGACCTTAAAAGTGCAAGGTCTCTGGGGAGTTTAGGCTCTAGTATCATATACATCTCTGTTACCTTGATTGGAAATGTTCTCTCACACTCACCGTGGTAGGAAACATTTTCTGTCACCTCATTAAAATAGTCAAAGCATGGATTTACCCAGAGGAGAGTGAAGGATAAATTCCCCAGCTAGCACCACTCAATGTCTGTGCATGTTCTGGGCCAGGCACTGGCTCAGCAGCAGCACAGCAAGCAGAGGGTTTGTTTCATCTGCTCTTGGCAAACTGATTGAACGTCATGTCTGGGGAAACAACAAGGCTTTAGGTGCTGTTCAGGCAGTTTTTCTAAGTGAAAAGGTGCAGAGAGCAGAGAATGAGAGGATTTGTTGAAATTCAGGTGGAAATGATCAGACTTGCTGTCCATAGAAAAAAGTTAGTTGTTTACCTTAGTTGTTTAGTGGTTCACTAAACATGCTATTCTTTTTCCTGCATGCTACGTGATCTTCTTACACTCTTTCTGGTTTTTTCCCTCTTAAGCAGTATCTAAAAAGTGAACAAATGAAGTTCTGAGGGAAATGTGTGGCATTGAACTATGTGAGAGAGGAAAGCCAGAATTTGCTTTAATATAGGACTGGCAGGACCACCTGGCTGATGGAGGAAAGTCCTCAGTTTAATCCTTTTCATGTGTGTGTTACTGCTACTTTGAACACCAGAATATATTATTAGGGTTCTTTGAAATAAAACTAGTTAAATAAGATAAAACTCATGTGAGTTGTTCCCTTTACAGAAAGAAATTAATGATGGTTAGCCATCTCAATGTAATAATTTTTTATCACAAACACCAATAATCCTATTCTCACAAATACAGCAACAACAACAATTCCAAATTCTTTCCAGGCAATAAGTAACACAAAAGAACTCACCTTTTCTAGGCACATTTCCCTCGAAATGCTTTTCTGCTCTTAGTTGCTTTCTTGTTCTTGGAATCTCTTCTGTCTTATCTTTCCCTTTGTCTCTCATACAAGCAGATACTCCGACAAATCTCTCTGCCCAAGAGACAACTCAAGAAAATCCTCCATCCTTACAAGTCACATTTGCATTTGCCAGTACCATGACTCTAAATTTTGGGTTGAGGTCCCCTTTAATTTGAATAGAGGAAATGGGTGTACTTTCTCCAATCAGTTGCCACACGGTTTAATCACACCTCTAGCAGTGTTATATAGGGTGAATTGCTCCACAGTTTTGTATCACTCATCACTGCATAGTGTTATGATCTTAAATAGTGCACTAATCTGGATCATCATTCTTGTAGGTGGATTTTCATAAACACAAACCGAAATATAATCCTCTGAAGAATTTCTCCAAATATGCAAGGCTGTCCTTGTCAAATGGTAGAAACAGAATGGCTCAGTTGTAGTGTTATGTGTATTGTCCATTTTTACATACTATTTTTATTGTTGTTTTGTTGTTGTTATTATATTTCCATGCAGGGCACGTGGGTCATCATTTGCTATTCTGAGATGTAACATCCCTCACTGAAAACCTAGGCCATTAAGCCATAAAGAGCATGAGTTTATGTGGCTTCCAGTGATACCTCAAAAGTCTTGACTAAGAGCACAGAAATGCCTATTGAGCAAACAACGACGCATTATTAACTCTAATATTAATATATTAGGTGAATATTTGTGGTGCAAAATAAACATTTAAATCAGAGAAAATATTTGTCTTTCTGTAATTTAACTCCCTTAGAAATGCAAGAGATATAAGTATTAAGTATATATTATGAAGCACAGACTATCAACTATCAGTACTCTTCTCTACAATGTCCAGAACAATACAAAATTTTGTTAACATAAATTCTTCATTAAAAAGAAATTACAGTTTTGCAGCATCAGCATGTCAAAAAAAGAATGATTATGCAAATGGCTGTGCAATCAGCTGCATTTTTAGGTGTAAAGAAATTGTCTAATATCTAATATTTGATAATGTGCAAGAAGTTTTAAAACCCTGGCTATATTGCAAAGTACACTGACACTTCAGAAAAGCCAATTCGTAGAGCAAGATCAAGCACCTCTCCTTCTGTGATTGCCTTTTAACCATTTAGCTTCCACTTAAACTGTGCTAGCATGTATTAAATAACCTACCCAGCTTGTTTCAGATGAACATGATATGGAGCACTTTGGAGACATAAGTCTTAAGTCATGAGAAAGCTCTCCCAGTCAATCCAGGCACTGGCTTTTGAATCCAGTTTCTGGACACCTTATTCCTGGGTGCCTTGTGGATCTCATCTTGTGTCTGATGAGTCCCATGGTGACATCGTGTGTCTGTGCCTTTTGCCAATAAAAGGATTGTTGAGACTGATAAGAGTCACAGTAATAATATTTCTAATAGCAAACTCAGCACTGCTGCATAACAAATGATGTTTATTTCATTACAAGGAAGTTGCAAAGCATAGTATTTTTGATTGCAGTTTTACAGTACTCAGAGAATAATCTGTCAGGACAGCAGGCTTTATCCTGCAGACAGATTCATTTGTAATCCTCTCAAGTATTCTACCATGTGACTTCAGGAGATAAAAGAGCCTCCTTTAAAGTATATTTCCATAACCCACATTGAGTGATGCAAAGTACAGTGGTATCTCTCCCACTAGATTAACTTTTAATTATTGCAATTTCTCTCATGAAAGAGACTGTTAGATAGCACAGCAAGTCATTCTATGGGCAGAGGACATTTTATGTTAATTTACTGATTTATTTAAGACAAGAATTCCAGCAAGTGACAGTAAGTAGAAAAGTATAGCAAAACTCAATATATTCTCATTTGAGAAAATCTGACAGCGGATTCTTTAATGCTGCTCTCTTCCCAACACTTAAATTATTCACTTCCTTTCAATAAGATAATTCTTTCATGTTGTTCAGACCATATTTTAGCCTATTTTTTATGGCATTTCATTGGATATTGGCATTATGTGATGTTACAGATACTGAAGTGCTTGCTTGAAGCTTCACTAGCACATGATACGTATTAATGTCTCTTCCAGAAATCTTCCAGTATAAATGGGTTCAAAAATCAAGAGAAAAGAGAAGTCAAAAGCATAAATATATTAAATAAGTTTTATTTGCTAGATTTCTATCTGTTACACTCAGCTATCTTGTTAAACATCCATGGATGATACTAGCAGAAACCTGTCTAGTTACACAGTGCTAAAGTGTTTTTGTCTCTTGTGTGTGTTCAAAGTACATCAAGAGAAAATGAATGCAAAATACACCATTATCAGTGATCATTAGTAGAACTGCATGTAGAAAGGGGCTTCTGAAAACTTATTTTTGTAGATGTATGTAGATGAAACTACATTTCCCTAGAGGGAAACAGAGGAAGAGAGGTAAAAGCCTATCTTTGGAAATATCCAACAAGGAAATAGGGACACCTTAGAGATAAAAAGAGGAGTACTTCCTACAGAACCAGTCCCAATGGAGCTACACAGGAAACCTGTATTTATTTCTGCCTCTGAAAACACAGGAGCTCTAAATCTCATGTCTTCTGCAAAACAGCTCAGAGGCAGTAGAGCAATCTCTGCCACTCCAGTCTGCAGGAATACTGAAGAGCCGCCAGGAAAACCACCTGATACCCCCTGACACATAGAGGTGCTATTATTTACCACTCAGTAAGACCAGCAAACTATTATGCTCAGCAAAGAAAAATGTTTTAGGTCTAAGTAATTATTTTCCCTGTGACCTTAAAATATCCCTGTTGTTAAGAATTTTCCTTGCACAGGGCAGTCTCTGTAATAGGATCAGGCAGTATGTTTCTCCATGCCAAGTCACTGAATGCTAAAATGATTTGTCATCTTTCACCACAGGCCACTGCCTGACACACACATGCCACAGTCCAATATCTCGCCTGCTTTGACATCAAAGTGTCTTTCTTCGGCCATTAACAACAAGAAGAAAGGTAAACAATGGCAGAAACTTCCATTCTTTCTGGGAGAGTTTTAATTAAATAAAAGGCCTCAAATAGTTTAATGTGACTAAGGCAGGGGGGAAAACCTTTCATCACAAAATGAATTAAATCTATAAATCTTGCTTATTCTCTTCCCCTGCATTTTTTTAAATTTACTTCACAGACACATTATTTCATTCTCTGCTGAAGTTTATGACATTATATGATATCTCCTGGGCTTTCACAGTCTATCACCTTTTACAGCTCAGTCTTAATGCCCTAGGTCATAAAAGACAGAGTTCATCTCATTTTACAAAGGGGAAAAGGGAAAGAAGTCCTATGTAAAACCTCCAGCTGCAGAAGGATTTTCACTTGCCGAAATATACAGTTGTGAATAGGTCCACTGAGGCTTTTCCTAGCAGCAACTCTGCCTGTTTTGAGGGATGAGTGATTTCTACAGCATGCCCCAGAGACCTGATTTCCCAAATCCAATCAGCAAAGCAGAAATGCAGCAAATGCTGTGGTCCAGGGTGGTACCAAGGTGCAGCTGGGTAACATTTTCAGGTTTGGTGGGGTTGTCTCTGGTCTTCCTATTTAGACGTAGTTAATCAGTGCTATTCATTGATGTGTCTTCACAGGACCATGTCAGGGACATATCACTTTTCAAGACAAGTCTCAGAACAAAAAGCTCACTTCTTGTCCATCCCATTTTGGAGGAAATAAAATGCAAAAGAACTGTATGTGCCAGCCAAAACCATTGCAAGATTCTTCATTCAAATGAAAGAGGTCCTTCCGATGGCAAGTGGCGTTATAATTATAGACTAGAAAAGAGCAAGATCAGCAGCTGCTGCTGCTGCTGCTGCTTGCGTTTGTTCCCTGTGTAACTGACAGGACAGAGTACTTGGCAAAAACAGACTTCCAGAAGTGGAAAGACATTTTAACCCCTGTTCTTGTCAGTCCACTCCTCTCAGGGCTCAGCAGCAGCAACCCCTTGCTTCAGGTTAAGGGAAGAGCAAGGTGATTTTTGCAGATCTGAAGGGGACTTGGTTAAGGACGTCTGAGAAAGAGGAAGGGTCCAGGATTTGCCTTCGGGCTTGGATTGCTGAATCAAAATAGCAGGTCAGTGGATACAGCGTAAGCTTAATGTGTTTTTATAGTTGGCTTAACTCAAATCTCACTTTCTCTTCTATGCCGTAAACTAAAACATAAGGTGAACAATGACAAGGGGTAAGTCTGCATAGAGGAACTATTTATTTATATATTCTGTAAAGAGCCTTTCATGGTCAGTTAGGAAACATTGATGGCTGTTATTTTGTATTGTGGTTTCTGTCTGAATCCTAATGCATCCTGAAATTCTCAGCCAGGCAAAAATCCCATTTACAATTGAGTTCAATATTGACAGAGAGGACACCCTTATATTTTTAGCTGTTTATGCCTAAGGTCTTCTGATGATCTTTGCAAAAGTGAAATAATATATAACTCACATTTCAGTCTGTGCTTGAAAAAGTTTCAGAAAGGATATAAACACTGAGTAAAAAAAAAAAAGCAGCATCATAGATATGAGTCAAGGTCTCTACAGGCATCAAATGAGCATAACTTGTGTTATGTCCTCAAAACTCACAAATCCATACCAGCAAAAAGCCTAACCCTATATCTGCTGATGAATTTAAGGGCAGCATGATAATTAGGAATGTTTTTTTCATTACACTGGTGCCTGTGGTATCTGATCTAATTTACTCTGTCCTTCTTCAGCCCTGGCCAAAAGAGTGCTTAGGAAGGAATGTGCTGGGGGGCATCGTTATGCTTTGCTCTTCCTGTCCATCTCAGTTTTAGCTTTTTAATTTCCTGTGGCCTTAAGTAATGTAGGAAGGACTCTCTGCCAACATGCTGCCCATGAACCAAGGGCTTGGGACCACTCTGCAAGAGCCAGAGTCAGCCCAAGGCTTTACTCCAAAACTTCCTGTTGCAAGGGGAGGCCATACCTAAATGGTTGTGTTGTTGTCAGAGAAAAAAAAAAAACACAAATGCAGATTTAAATTTGTTTTTGCTGTGTTGAGAAATCTAACCAGACAAATGCATAGCTATCTTTCATAGCTTTGTATAGTCAAATCTGTTCTGTAATCACCTAATCTGACCTAATGTATATTTTAAGACTTTGAATTATATTATCCTGAAGTACTTATATAAACCCAATGATAAATGTTAAGGAAAGCATTCGCTTAGCAGGAGGATAAAACAGAGCATGCAACAGGCAAGCAAAGGCAAGGAAACCAAGGCACCAAAGCCTCAAATTTCTGTAACAGTCCCACTTTTCTTTGGCCCATTTCAGAGGCAGAAAGAATAAGAAGGGGCATCCACTATCTTCCAAGAATTTCTATTCAGAGTCAAGGGCATTGAGTAAAGTGCTAAGCGATGGCTGGAATGTGATTAAATGAAATATAGTTGCTACAAGCAGATAAATTGCATTTAGTGGATAAAAATCTTCTCCCAGTCTAATGCATGCGGAAATATTCTTAATCCTGATTCCTGATATTTCTACAGTTCTGCATTTGTGACCAAAGCCAATCTACTACGCGTTGCAAGACAGGATTTGCTTCAGATCTGTAGAGAAGGTAGACCCACTTTGTCCAGCTTAGCTACTGACCAGTTTTTGGCACCTTCCACTTTCTGATAGCTGGGAAAAGGAATCTTTCCTGAACCTCCAATGCAGAAACAGAGAGTCATGTTTTTGACACTAATGGCTGCCTTCCTGTAGAGCTGCAGAAGCTCCAAGGGTGTTGCAAGCAATCTTTTTTCCTCTGTGCCCCACAACAGATGCCCAGATACCAGGAGAGACCAGCAGAACCCCTCAGCCCCTGCCTGTCTCAGTTATGTGAATTCTTCCCAAAGGTCATCTTCTGTCCTACAATTTGCCCTCAGCTTAAAGATCCTATACAAGAGGGTGACTATCTAGTCCCCTGTTCTGATATTTGGCTGCCCCCACAGTTAGCAGTTTATGTTTTGTTTCATCCTGCATTTGTCTAACTTCATCCTCTCATTGTAGCCCTGTGCTCTGCTGAGGGTCTGGGTTCTTGCCAAGCTACAACCTCCCATTATCAGACATCTTTCCTAGATCCAAGTCCCTGCTGGAGATTTCCCACTGGCGATTTCCATTACAAAATGGATATTAATGGGGAGATAGAGGCACACTTGTTGGTGGCATGGCTTAAACACATACTCCATACATCAATGGGCAAGATCTAAAGGCTCCTATAATAGTTCCAGGAAACACAGTATATCTTTGAGCATATTCTTTTACCCCATTCCTCCCCTATAGCCCAGCCACAGATTTCTTTCATTGTTCATAAAGCCCCACTTTTGCTGGAGAATTGACATCTTTGCCTCCATTTTCTTAAGCATTGCATCCTAACCACAAGATTTTTAGCAAACAGGACTGCATTTCCATGCATGCCAGTCAGACAAGTTGGCTCTTGCATTGAACTCCTTAGAGTACAACAATGACGACAAAAAATTTAAAGGTCTGTGCCAAGGCTCAGGAAAAGAAAAAGTATCATCTGGATTCTAAAGACCAAAACCCATGCTTTTTTTTTTTAAGAAAGAAAAAAAAAAACAACACAAAAAATAATCTTCAGCCCCATGCTGGCAAATATCGAGCAATCATTCTGCAGAGGAAAAGAGACAGCCTGTCAGCAATACAAGGCTTATAGTGTCTTTTCCCTGCTGATTCCCTTGGTGACTAAAATAAAAACTGGCACATTTACAGGTGAATTTTAATGGCTTACATTATGCTCTGCATCAGAGACACAAAAATATTTGTCATCTATTAACTAGGAGTTCAGGTTTTTCTCCCCTACCCCCCCAATAAATTTGCTACAGTGGCATCACAAAAATATAGACAAGAATAATATTTGTGATACACAGTAACTTTCTTGAGATTTTGTGATTGTCTTAATTACTCTCTTTCTTGCATGCTGTATAAAACTGTTTTCATTCGCATTTGGAGCTAGGATTTGTTTTGTAAGCATATGAAAGTTCCTGCAGCATCTCCCTGCACTGGGTAAGCAAGTACCAAACCCAGCACAAAGTATTTACCTGTGTATTTTCAGTTGTACTTTAATTACACTGTGTCTCACACTACCTACCTGAGCAGCCTTAGGGCTTGTTTTGCAATGCTGAAGTATTGAGGAGCAGTCTAGCTGCCAAGGAGAGAAGTAACAGCATTCCCCAGCTGATTTCAGCTGCTGTCGTAACTGTTAATGAAAGAGGCAGTCCCCAAATCTCATTTGTTTTTCAATGATTATAATTACCACAGCCAACTAAAAATACTGGTCGGGGATGTACACACATTTGTGGAATTTAGCTTCACTACTGTAACCAAGAAGTTGAAAATTTTGAAAAAAATGTCAAGCAACTTTGTTTCCTATTCTTTGCTCACACTAGAGTGGAGCAAACTGAGTGTAAGCAGAGACTGCAGAGGTGTAATATGTCCCAGCCACTGCCTCCCAGAAAGGTGGCCACATTCAGTGCTAACTGCTGGGTTTGGGTGGTCATTGACATAAAGCCCAAATACAGCCTTGCACCAGTCAATCTGCAGGTCTCAACAGGGCTTGTAACTGCAAGATTTTTTTTTTCCCCTCTCTATAGATATATGAATACAAACACCATGTATTTATGTACACATATTTTAGATGTTTAAACTTACATGTATATCCATGTATCTATCTATACAAGGGTACATTCAGGTTAGGATATGCTGTCTAAAATGTTGTTGGTGTCCTGCTTCTCTTCTACTGTTTCTAGGCCCAGCCTACCACGACGATGACAGTCACTTATTCCAGCAAAGTAGCAAATGCCACTTTCTTTGGATTTCACAGATTACTCCTAAGGTGGAAAGGCAGCATCTACAAATTGCTGTACAGAGAATTTCTTGTTTTTGCTACTCTTTACACAGCGATAAGTGTATTATACAGGTACACTCTTTCCAATTCACATGTCATTAAATGTTATACTGAAGTTTCAGACTTCCTAGAGTTAGGCTGATGAATGATGGGGGGAGGTTACCTCTTTACTTATTATCTTTTTTTGGACATTTTCCAATGTGCTTACCTTTCCATATTTACTTTAAGGTTCCAGAGGAAATATGTAGAGTGTCGATACTGTTTATCATCTTCAGCTGATTGTGCTTTTAGCCTAGCATTGAGCAACCATCCTACTGAAGTTAGACTAAATAAAAATTAAGATCAAGCTTAGGTTATACAGCTTTTGTCACTCTGACATTGAGCTGTCAGTTGTGAGAGAGCCTCCCTGCTTTAGATCAAAGTGCCTCCCTGCAGAACTCTGTCTTTGGTTGCTCAGTGGGAATTTAACAACACTGAGGTAATCATTTTGGAGTGAAGTTATATAGCCAAGAAAAGCAAAGTTTTGCTTCAAGCTAGGAAGGCATGCAAACTTGATTTTTAACCTTCCAAAGAACCAAGTAAAACTGCATGGAAGCCAGACATGGTTATTATCTGTGTGTTACCCAGCACCTGGCAGGAACATATTACAAGAAGAATTGCTTTTTTCACCAAGGTGTGAATTAAACACTGTATGACAGATGCAATGCATCAATTAGTACAGTGAAACTTTTAATTGATGAAGTACATTACATAGAAGTATTAAAATTATGGTTCAGTTCTTAAAGTGATCTCTAATTAGAGCTCTGCTTTTTATTGGAAACAAGGAGAACGTGAGCTTCAGTTTTTCTCTGATTAATCACTATTTTTTGTTCAGTAATCTATGCCTGTAAACAAAGAAAGAAAATTATAGCATTAATATGTAAAGGAACATCCAAGTCTCACAGTTTTTTAAATTAATCTTGTTTTATTGAAATGCCAGGCAATTGAGGACCATGGTAAATACACCACAGAAAGCTTTCTATATGTGCTCCAGTTTATTGCACAATTGTAAGCAAAACCCACCAAATATTTGTTATATGTTCCATTTATAAGAAGTTAAAGAATAACTGTAATACTCACCTATACAAATAAAAAAAAAAATTATACTGAAGCTTGTTGTATTTCATCAGACACCTTTTCCTGTGGGCAGAAACTACTACCATGGCCCATTTGGTATCATTTGGTGAATATTTTCCTGATTGCAAAATACAGTTGTATTTTAATCTTGTGGAAAAGAAAACTTTCATAGGAGTAAGAATTTAAAAACTGCTGCAACAATGTAACGTTTTCAAATCAGAGGAATTTGATTGGTAATCTTTTGCAATTCAAGCAGACCTGAGCATTTCCATTAAATACCACTCTGGAAAAGGAGACTAAGCTCTACTTGCAGACTTAGAGCTTGCTGTCATCTTTGGTCTGTATGGGACAGCAAAATTTTCCAGACATATTGATCCAATTAGTAGTACCATTCAGATTAGTCCTGAGAAAACTACAAAAACCAGGGAATAATACTGTTGCTTCCTCCAGCTTCTTTAATACTTGCCAAAACTGTTTGGACCTTTCCCTTTAAGAATTTGCTTGAAGGCATTAGCCAAGGTTGCTCCCCAGTGTACATATCTGATTATTTATACATGCTTGCACTTAGTAGCTAGTGCCAGAATATTATGGAAGGACAGATACATTTTATTTTTGCTGCAGATTTTTTCTTACAGGTAGCCAAAAACGGTTCTTTGAAAAATTATCAATTTACTGTGACAAATATGCTGAACAAATCCCAGTAACTTTTGTGCTTGGTAAGTACCAGTTAAATGTGAAATTATTCTTCAACTATGTCTCTGTTCAGGCATTTTGTGAATGTTGGTGCATGGAAGCATTTCAGAGCTGAGGGGCATATGGGAGGTTAGAGGTTCACAATAGTCATCTGCTTCCAACACCAACAGGCCTTCTCAAGTTCGAGTTGCTTTCATCACATCAATGTTTAAGCTCATGTTTTTAATATACTAACAAAAAAGGTTTCCATATATCTAGATCATGCCCACTTACACTGATACCTTGTACGTGATCTCCCAATGAAATAAATTTACCCTGAGTGTCACTACACAAGAGGAAATTGGGAAATTCATGGGTATGAGATACTCAGCTGGAATGTACTGTTACATTGCAATGTCCATTAAATAATTAGTATTTATTGCATCCTGGGTTTTGACATGGCTTACTGCATTTATTCTGGGAAATATAGCAGCTTAGTGATATGAACAACACTCTGCAAACTAAAATTAAAGTAACTGAAATCCTGATAGGCACTGGACTATTTTTTCCCTTCTAACCCTCAGGTTTCTATGTAACTTTGGTGGTGAATCGCTGGTGGAACCAGTTTGTGAACTTGCCTTGGCCAGATCGTCTGATGCTGCTCATCTCCAGCTGTGTGCAGGGCAGAGATGAGTACGGGCGCTTGCTGAGGAGGACTCTCATGCGTTATGTGAATTTAACATCTCTGCTGATCTTTCGCTCTGTCAGCACAGCTGTGTACAAAAGGTTCCCCACCATGGACCACGTGGTTGGAGCAGGTACTGCACTTTGCCTCCCCAAAATTCCTTTCCTTTCTCTCAGAGGTGGGGGCTCAGGGAGGGAAGGAGCCAGCCTCATTTTTTCTTTCCTGTGGCCCCACGTGTGCCTCGTACTAACCCACCTCAAAGCAATCACCTTTTTGTTAGTGACTTAGATGATATAACCTTAAGAGTGCATCTTTAATGTTCTTAAAGTCTTTAGCAACACTATAGAAATCAAACTAGCTTGACAGTCTTATGTGAATCTGCTTTCAGACCCCATGGAGGGGCCTGTCTCAAACACTCAGGCATATGGAGCAGGTACAACATTCTCTAAAGTACAAAAAACCCCAAAGTTGCAATATAGTATGATGTAGTAGGAATGGTGACTTGTTATATGGCATTGCCCCAATGTCTGGGATATAACTTGGTCTGGAGTATCAGAGGCTGATCTCTGTAGGCACTTCACAAGTACAGCTTTATCCCAATTTTATTTAAGTAGACTGCATTTTTAATAGATTGCACATTTTAAGTGTTGTGATTTACTTAAAAAACTCCTCTGCCCCAAGGGTTTTTTCTTTGTATTGAGAAACTTACTTTAAACTTAGTTTTTTCAATGATAACTAAACTAAGTATTAAACATGTCTTTGTTTTCTGTTTCTTTCAATAACACAGTGAGTGTAATGATGGTGAAGAGAGCTCAGTCGTGTAACACTTTAATTGTCTCTCAAGAACTGACTGCTCAGTATTTAAAGGCAAGGTGTGGCACTGTGCCTTCTCACTGGCATGGTCAGTGTCAGAGGTAGAACAGCAGTGCAAAGACGTGGGGATCTGTTCCAAATAAAAGTCATGTTTTCTACTGAATGTCTTGAATTTCTTAAAATTATTCCTTTGGCAGAGATTAGTAAGCAAAGTTTTAGCAAGTTAAAATATGCAGTGTAATATACATATACACATTTCAAATATGTGAGAGAAGCTTTAGATATTAAAAAAAAAATGCCAGGCAGAATGTACCAATCTTACTTTTAAAAAACCCAAACCATTTATGTAGGATTCATTGAATTTTAAAGCTCTCTTCCTTGTGCTGTGCAAAAAAACTGTTTACCTGTGCCAGTGAGAGGTCAAGGAAGCTTCTGTCCTGTCCCCAGCAATCTGCTTCTATTATGCACTGGAAAATTACAACATTTCCAGGCAGCTAATCCAGCTCTGCCTCCCTATTGCTAATGACAATCTGTTCCAAAGAGACAGAATGTCACAGCATTGTACCAAAATTGTAGACTGGAAAGCAAGTTTTGAGCGTTGTTTTTTTTAACAGTGAAAAGTCTTCTACTATAAACTGTATATAAGTATAGACAGTGTAGCCAGCTCTGGATACCAGCACTTTTTTTTTTTTTGGTAGGTTTTAATTCATAGTGTACTGCAGAGTTTTTATTGATGCAATACTGAGCTTTTCAGGGTATATTTTGCTCCTGTTAATATCCAGTGACTTAGACAATACTCTGCAATCATCCCCTCCCTAGCTCCCTGTGGCGTGGCATATCAGACTGCATGGGAAGGAGGCATTTAATATGAATGTGAGCAGCACAAATCTGATACTTACAGCACAGTCATCATTGAAACAACTTATGATGATTTTGCATTTTGCTGTCAAACTGTGAACTGCTGTGACATAACTATTGCTACACACTTCTCTTTTCAGCAAATGAACTGCTTAAATTCATAGATTTTAAATTTGAGAACAGTGCCACAATGATCTAGTCTGACTCATCCATAACACAAAGCACAAAAGCTTGCTAGCAGCATCCTTTATCATGCTGCAATTTCTGACTGAGCTGTAATACCTTCTAGGAATGTAATCAGCCCAGATTTAAAATTCAGATGGGTGTACTGGAGACTACACTGCATCCTAGGTGACCAGACGTTCACAACAGTAAACTTGCTGCTGAAGAGTGACATCTTATTCTCAGCCTGAACTTGCACAGTGCTATCTTCTATTCACTGGATTTTGTAATAGGTTTGGGTTCTTCTTTTTTTAATTAGAAGAAAACATATTTTTTCTCTCAATAGTTACCTGTTAGCAGACTGCATAAAGGCTTGAATGAAACTGAGGAGCTTCACCAACTCTTCCTGTAGGATACAGTCTTGAGTGCTGGGCCTTCCTTCTGACTCTTTTTCATGTTTTAACACTCTTTATGGAGCTGTAGACAGTAGGTCCATGTGGATTCACTCCTCTATGATGCTGACTGCTGGTGCACACATGCTGTAAGTTTCAAATGCCCAGCAGCTGTCCTGAGCACAGCAATTGTGTTGGCTGCAAGGTGCAAGGGGGAAGCTGGATGTTCAAGAACACAACTGTTAAAAAACAGAGTAATGAGTGAGCAGCTGAGCAGAGAGCACCCCAAAAGAGCTGATGGGAAACACTGAACAGAAACATGAGGTATGAGCTCAGCAACATGAGTATCTATGGGTGGCTGAAGACTGCAGTCCCAAATCCTCTACTGGAAGGAAGTACCTTAATTAATCCTTTCCCACATAACACAGAAGCAGAAAATGAAACTTTTATCTACTTGATCATGATCCTTCTTCTCTAACCACTAGTATTAAAAATATTTAATATGAATTACCTGAACCAGTCTTGTCTCAAACCATTGAGTTTTGACAGGAGAACTGAATACTTTTTGAATCACTCATGGGAGAGCATGAGTGATTTTGTCCCAGTCAGGCTTGTGTTCTCATCAATAATTTTCCTGTAATATCTCTTTGGCTGACAATGTGATACTGTTCACATCAGTATCCTTTGATTGTTTATTGATTGCTCTCCATGTCACTCTTCTGATACTTTCACAAGGATTCAGTCCCCTGTCATTCCTTAGATCATCCTTTTCATGATCCTGGCACAATGTTTGACAAATATTTCCCATTTTCTAGAGCTACTTCAGTCTTCCGATGCTTGTCAAAACCAGTATTCTTGTTTATAGAGTTTCTTGGTTAATTCTTTGAATGCTTCTAAATAAAAATTGCATGACCATATTTAGAAACCATGCAATTTTAATAACTGAAATTTTATATCCTCCCTTATATTTAATGTAATATAAAGTGTTTCCTTACCACTGCAAAAACAGTGAGATATTCTGAACTGCATGTTGTCTGTATTGCCAGCAGTAAGAGCAATCCAGAATTAGTATTTTCTGCAATAAGTATACTAGACATTATTAATATTAATCAAAGAGAATATTTAATCAATATTAGCACAAAACTTCAATGCCAATTTGAACTTTATAATTTCAAAAATCAGATTTTGTTGAGCTTTCTGAACAGAAGGTGCCCAGTTTCAGTGGAAAGCTGAACTGATCCTTGCTGTTCTTTGTGACCCCTTCAGACTGAGTCTTTCCAGAGCCTCCAAATGACTTGCATCCAGTGTTTACTCCAGACTCAATTTTTTGTTTTTCTGTCTGTTTCAGCCTGACAGACACATGTTTTCCTGTCCTGTAATAAGTAGGCTGGCTGGACAAAAACTAAAGGCAGCCTGAAAGACTGACTTTTAGGAGTCAGAAGCCATGACTAGCAGGTTAATTTGTCTGGTTGCCTGATTATTTCTGTGAAGTTAATTATGAGAAATGCAAAATGCCCAGGGAACTTTTAAAAGCTTTATCTTATTCTGTTCTGAAATTCTATGATACTGCATGAGCACTGTCTCTTGCTGCTGAACATTTCCTCTTCCACAGTGTCTTCTGTCCTGTCCTTGCCTTTCTTCTCAGTAGTTGCAGTATTTCATACCTCCTGTGTAGGTTTGTTCCAACTGTACAATAGTGACATTTTCCTCAAAGACAGAATATTTAAGATCACTGTGTTTAGCAAATCTCCTTTAACTTAACTCACATTTCTATGCATCACAACTGAGTTTATATATATTTATTTGTTTGCTGTGTCATGTGTCATTAGCGATGTTAGCCATAATGAACATATTCTTAGTTACTCGTTTGAGCCTACTGTCAATTCTCTTACTGAATTTTCAGCATTCAAACTTGTAATTGGTTGGCTGAGCCCCCTATTTTGGGGCTGTCATGTTACTAACTTTGTCTTATTTCAGAGCTAATGTCAATACAACAAAAGAAGCTTTATACCCACATGATAGATGTCGCATACCTGAGCAAAAACTAAGATACTTCAAACATGACAATTGCTCCAATCCCAGAAAATACAGGATTTGGAGAAAGGAAAATGTGAATTTTCTGAAGTTGTTTTTGTCAAAGCCTGGGTGGAAGGAGGACAGCAGAGCAGAGCTTTCTTCCCCTGAGGGGTAGAGGTGTTGCTCCAAAAGGCAGCTGCTCCTTTGCCAGTCCCAGGCAGAGATTGGCTCTGGTGCAGGATTTGTCACACACAGCCCTGGCTCCCTGGTTCTGTGACCTTGGACTTGCTTGCAGCAGGAGGAAGCAGGGCTTCACAAGGCAGGAGAACTCTTCAGGAAACCTAAAACCTTCCCAGCTCCCCAGCAAGGCAAATTGCCAGGCAGAGAGCATCTTCAGCTTGCAGCCCCACAGCA
Organism: Agelaius tricolor; assembly: GCF_023055355.1. NCBI lineage: Eukaryota > Metazoa > Chordata > Aves > Passeriformes > Icteridae > Agelaius > Agelaius tricolor. The sequence goes on from NW_027269263.1 coordinate 35,208,391, forward strand.
TGTCACCTGGCCCAGTGTCCCCTTAGCAGCGGGATTTCTGTGCATGATTCCCTCTTCATCACTTTGCATGCCTTCATAACCCCAAAGAAAACATCAAACAATCTGTCAGGGAAGAATTTCACTGGCAGAAGGCACACACTCTGTTGGGCTTTGTTTCATGCATGCACTTGTATCCTCTGTTGCTTGCTCGCTGCTTTGCAGATATAACAAAAAAATTATCAAAATCAGAAGGTCATGTAACTGCCCTTACAATATGTCCAAAGGCTTCTGAAAGCTATCATTGGTGAAAAATGTTTCTTGACTGATATGTCCAGTTCCTTATTTTCCTGAAAGCAGAATATGAAACTAGAGAGTAATTTGTACAATTCTTAGTATATTCTATGTATCTACCATCTGTCAGCAGTTAGATATAAGACCACAGTAATAATAAATTATTGCCTATATTGGTAAAGAGGAATTCAGCATGGGAAATTAATGCAAAAAGAAGTTCTTTCAAGCAAGATCTGACCTGAATTTTTTTTAAGAGGAGGTTACTAGTTAGAATTATAAGTTGTGTTTAACAGAGTTCTTTGCAAATAATACATAAACAGATAAAAACATATTCCAAATTTATAGAATCAGTAGTACTGAAAGCATAGAATAAATGAAGGTTGTTTGGGGTTTTTTTGGGTAAATAGGTTTTATGACAAAATATGAAAGAAAACTTTTTGATGATCTTAAGTCTCCCCACCTGAAATACTGGGTCCCATTTGTCTGGTTTGGAAATTTGGCATCAAAGGCACGAAAGGAGGGAAGAATTCGAGACAGTGTGGATCTGCAGACACTGATGAATGTAAGTAAAAAAAGGAAATCTACAAAAAACTAATCTATTGTTTTTGAAATTGCTATGTTGCTTTTCACTTACATAATTGGTTTTATTTAGTATGCACAGACCTCCTGTGTCATCTAAATGACCTTACTCAGGATTTATCCCACTTTTCTTTGTGTACCAATGCACACTTAAACACACAGCATCATTCACTGGGATTCTTTTTAATATGACTAAGAAGGTATTGCAAAAAGCAAAAAATTGATGAGTAAAAAATTATTGTAACAGCACTCTAAATTCATACTTGTCCCGTTGCTTAAAATATGAAAAATGAGAATAATTTGGCATTTTGAAGATTTTATTATCAGCTTCAGAGAATATAATCTCCCTGAATATTTCATTATGTGGTAAAATATCATTTTTATGATGTAATATATTCTCTTTCATGTATCACTACACTGTGAATAAAATAGAAGCAGAAGATGAATTGTGAAGAAATATGAAGTATACTAAGCACTCCAACTCCATAAAGTCAATATTCAAATGGGGTGCCGGGTACAGTTATAGTATCAATTTATATATACTTTACTTTATTTTCTCCCTATCTTTTTATATGTGCAAAAATAAACTGCAACAAAATATTTACAATTCAGAATTGTATCCCATGCAATTTTATTTTGTTGTGGTTTCTTGTTGGTTGGGTTTTCTTCTTTTTCCCTTTTAGGAGATGAATAAGTACCGATCTTGGTGTAGCCTTTTGTTTGGTTATGACTGGGTTGGAATTCCACTGGTCTATACCCAGGTACTGAGCTATTATCCTATAGAAAGTTCAAAACACAATTTCCATAAAAGGGGGGTTGGTACCAAACATTCATGATATAAAACATTCATAGTCCCAACCTGAGTCTCTGAGATACTGAGTACTGGTTCACTTGTACAGGATCATGGAGGCCTAGCTAACTATTTAAGGCATATTTAATGCAGAGATGTTTTGAAGATCTTGTGTAATTTGGAAGAGGGGAGGGAAGCACTGAAATGTTCTTCTGTTTCCTGAGTGTTCTTCCTGGCCATAATTATTCCTGTGGTCTCTGTATTTGCAATACCTCATACAGATTTATAAATTATATGGCAAAAGGCAGACAAAGGCCTTTGGGTATGGGTTGGCCTATGCATAGGATTGTATTTGTTCATGATTTCAATGAAGTTCTGTTCTTTGCAGGTTGTTACTCTCGCAGTCTATACCTTTTTCTTTGCCTGCCTGATAGGGCGTCAATTTTTGGATACTGACCAAGGGTACCAGGGACATGACTTAGATATTTACATTCCAATCTTCACACTGCTGCAGTTCTTCTTCTATGCAGGATGGCTCAAGGTAAGCTGGCTTTCTGGACAGGTGAGGGGGGAACCCTCCCTGGGGGGCAGGTCCCCTGTGACACACGTGTAAAATCTCCAGTGAATACTGAAGTTACACCAGAGGTGAATTCAGCCTGAAGTGTTCTGTGGTCATACAGAAATAGCATGCAATGCATTTTTAATTCCACCTGATAGACTGTACGGTAAGAAATGGTGGTGAATGTGAAAGAGCCCATTTTAGTAGCACAAATGCCACCACAACTCCAAGTATTACTCCCATAAGGTCTCTGGACTTGGACTATAAAGTGACAGAAAAGAGATTTAAAAAACTCTTTCTCCCACTCCATTCTGCAATGGGGAGCTATGGCTGCAGACCTGGCATCAGCTGAAAGGGACTGAATGATACTTTCTTCTTGTGATCAAAGCTGGAACTGTCTGCTGTTAACCTCATCAGATGCAGGCAATTAAAGGTCCCCAGTTCCAGAAGGCTATGAAAGAGTGACAGACAATATTGGCTAAAACTCCACTGCATAAAAATGTTCATTAAGAAGAAGAGTTGTAGAGGAATTGGATGCTGCCCATCAGCCCATTGATGACTGCTGGCTAACATATCACAATCAATCTGATAGTTGAGTAATTAAGCCACATACTTCAAGGTGGTTCTCTCCTCTGAAACAGACTTGCTGGAAAAAATTTTCATTGGGGCCCACGTACATTAGATTTCCTTTTGTGTTTATCAATCATGGATGGAAACATAGAGCTAACTTTTCTGTTAGAATATAACTTTTCTGTTAGAATATAGATTGAACACAGTTGGCCGTATACATGCCCTCCCACAGCCAACTCTGAAGGGCAGAGTAGAGAAAGCAGCACACCAAGCTGGCAGATTGTGAGGAAAAGTAAAGTGTGTGCAGGACAAGCTACTCTAGTGTTGTGTCCTAGGAAATGAGGGGGAAAGGGATTTTGCTGCATAGCCTGGATGGGAGCGGGAGAGAGAGAGGAAGGGAGGCTGGTACAGTGAAGGCAGCAACTTCTGGAGAAAAGTGAGGCTTTATCTGTAGTCAATGTCTTCCCATTATACTAGAGGGTTAAAAACTGTAAGCTGTTCCTCTTGACTGCCCTGCTGGTGCCCCTGAAATGGGTTTTCCTTCTTCAGCAACCAAGGATGTTTATAGCATCTCCTCCTATAGTTAGGCTCAGAGCTTCCAGCCATCTCCTGGCTGTGGCAGGTATGAGATGCCATTGTAACTGAAAAATATTCTGCATAAGGAAATGAGAGAGAGGAGAAGTTTTGGAAGTTAATTTAATATCAGCAGAGTTTCCTCAGACTGGGGGTTCATCCAAACCTTCAGTGCCCCGAGTGAGGATATTTTTTTCTTGAAGGTTACAGCCAGTTTCCTGCTGAGAGTGTTGGACTTCGGCTGCCAGGCACCAAAAAGGGCCCTGAGGTATTGACTTCCAGTAACTTGGCAATTCCTCAGAAATAATGGATAAACTGAGCTCATTCCTTGGCCTCAAGCCTGGTCTGTAATATCTATAATAAAGAGCCAAAGTTTCCCATTACATGAGACACTTCTAAATCCCCATTTTCTTTACAGGGACAGATGAACTGCCCAAATACAGAGTTTAGTTGTCCATCACTACATTCTTTTCTGGAGAATAAAGTCATGTCTCACATGCCAGGACCAGGTCAGCCAAAAGAAACCACCACCACTATTTGCTCTGTCCCAGTCCTCACTTTTTTAAGCTCACATGATAGGTTTTATGGTGGACTTTTGGGTGGTGGTCCACTGGCTTACATGAAGCTGATCCATGTCTTCCCTGGAGAGCCACAACACTGACTGTGTTCTGGTTCCTCCCTTTTGCAGCACTTTCATAACTGTACCCAGAATTTAATGCCATGTGAATGAGTGTGAGCAGAGGTGACCCCTGTCTCCTTTCATTGCTCCCACCTTACAGGTGTTTTTGTAGTGTTAATCTACTCAGCAGTTCTTTTGTTGTGTGCCCATGCTGGCCGGGGAGGTGGTGGCCTCAGAGAGCCAGCAAGTGTTTATCCACAGGGACAGTCTAGAGGCACACAGGAGAAATATGTAGGGACCAGCTGCCTTACAGCTATAAGTTATTTAGACATAGCTGTCCATGGTGAGGTTAATGAACAGGACTGTTTATTAAACAGTTGCTTTACCCATATCCACATTAAACCAAGGACCCTACTGCTGCTCCTGTGCATGGCCCTGGTGATCACAAGGAAGGCTTGGAAGGGTCATCAAGAATGTGATCAGCTTCAAAACCAGGGCTTAAAAAGATAAACAGAAGGAGAAAAGAATAGAGGGGAGAGGATATTTAATGTCAGTGTACCAAGAAACTAGGAAATAGAGAAGCACTCTGCATTTCCTAAATTTTTTTTTTATTTAACCTTTTTTTTCCCTCCATCAGCAGTATGTGCTTACTCTCTACACAATGTACTTAGTAATCATGGGAGTGGGGGGCAGTCTCTGTGGGCTTTTTCCCTGGATATGAGGAGCCAGAGAGAGTACCTTTCCAGACTAGCTCCCAGACTAAGGTACCTCACCATAAATGTGTCTGAGCTCACTGTTTGATTGCGTCCTCCATGGGATGAGCTTCTGCCCTGCAGTTTAACCACTTCAGGTACACAAACCCAAGCCAGCAGGCTGAATTAAAGATAGGTTCTGTCTCTGGGATTTGGCTAGCATGATGCAGAGTTAACTTGAGTCAAGTTTTTTGTATGCTGCTTTTCCTCAAAAGCCCTGGAAGGTTGCCATTGGGGTTAATGCTCATAAATAAGTAGGGGCTGAGGGCTGAGGTGGAGAGATGAGCCCTACTCCCTCCAGCAGACTCCAGCTGCAAGGCTTGGGAATACTGACCCCATGGACTGGTGGACTATTGCAGACAACAGTGCAATAGCTGCTAAACCATTCATTTAAATGAGCCAAAGCCAACAGTAAGGAAAAGTAATGACTATTGGATGTGACAATTACCTTGGCCCAGACACGTCTTAGCTCCCAGCAGGCCAGCACTGACAATTGTGATTGACAGCACCAGCGAGGCACAGAGATATGAATCTATAGCGAAAGCAAGCTGCTCCTTGGCTAGGCTGGCAGAACAATCACACAGGAGCTAAAGCTATGATTGTAAGTGACAGGCAGGGAGAGAGAGAAAAATCCAATCCTACTTTCTCTACAGCAGTAGTCCTGACATGGCATGCCAGCCTCTCGTCACTGTCTCGTTTTCTTTCCAGGTCGCTGAACAACTCATTAATCCGTTTGGAGAAGATGATGATGATTTTGAAACTAACTGGTGCATCGATAGAAATTTACAGGTTGCTGTTGTTATTTCTACTTCTAGCTTTACTCTACCATAGGTTATCATTATATCTAATGCTATGTCCTTAATTGAGGAATAAATCAGGGCAACAAGTGCTAGCAAAACATATTCTTTTCCTGAAGGATCACCTGTGGCTGAGATCCACAGAGTTTGTTTGCACAACCTAATTCATCTTGATTTTGGTATTTGGCCTTTACAATGCCTGACTAAACATGCAAACAGCTGACCTTAAATTATAAAACCGCTCTATGCCTGGAAAAACATGTAATGTAGGTCAATCCTGCAAAATCCAAAATTCATTCCCACATAGATAAGAACACATTTTGCTAATCTGAATGTCTCGTGATTAAAATATTGTATATGAACCTTCCTTTAAAGGGAAAGGCAGCAAAAATAGTAAAAACACTAAGCAGGGCCCTGAACTAATAAGCAGGGCCAGTAGCATGACTCATGTTGGGAGACTGCTGTCAGCCACAGCAGTATCTGTGGTCAGCACAGGAGCAAGTGTCCCCAGTCACAGGGGCTATGAGATGACAAGGGTATAGTTTTACCCCTGATTCCCAAAAAGCCCTGGCTGTTTTGCTGTCAAGGAACTCAGAGACATGAGGAGGTCCCACAGCACCTTGCTGCTCCCCCTGCATAGAGCCAAGCTCAGGGCTGGCTGAGCTGCTGTCGGACTCCAGGAAACCACATCCCAGGAGTTAGGGGGAGCAAGGGCCAAATAAACCACCAAATTAAGCAAAGTAACCAGAGTAAGCCATGCAGGTATATGCAAGAATGGGAAAGGACTCCACATGGACAAAAATGCTCTCTGGCTTATGACCATGTCAGGTGCTCATGCTACTGTGCCTTAGAGCCTGTTCTGTAAAATTTATTTAAAAAGTGTTCACATACTTGATTTGGAATGTCTTAAAATGGCAATGAAGCCTATCAGAAAGATTCTTGACCTCTGGACACTTCAAGGAGCACACGTGTAATACTTTACACAGATTTTCCATAGCACATGAAGGATCACATCTAACTCATTAAAGGTGTGGGAAGGACTTCAATCTGGCATAAATATCTCTGCAGTACAGAAGATTCAAGATTCAAAATTTATTCTCTCAGGAGTATAGGCAGATATAGGGGGTTTATTTTGTAATACTGAGTCTCTTCTAATGCCCAGGCCATCATACACAGCTTATGTTAAAGGGTTTCTGAAAGAAATGTTGACCCAGGGAGTATAAAGTAGACTATTTCATATACTCCACTATGTTGAAAGTGACATGATTTGTGCAAAAAAAATTTAAGGTTTCACTTCTGGCTGTGGATGAGATGCACATGAACTTGCCAAGGATGGAGAAAGATATTTACTGGAATGATACCTCTGCCCGCCCACCCTACACAAAAGCAGCTGCTGATTACTGTATTCCCTCCTTTCTTGGATCAACTATTGAAATGGGGTGAGTGGCACTAAGGGTCCTTAATGCCATCAGGAAGGTCACCGCCCCCACAGTCTGCACTGGCTGGCAGACAGTCAGTGCAGGGATGTGGGCTCTGATGATACTTCCAGTGGAGAAGGTGGAAATGGGAAAAGAAATTAGGAGGGAGTGGACAGGCTGGTGTTGGTGGGAGGGTGTCTCCAGTGGTCCATGTGTTCATCCAAGCTGTGCATGCATATCTTAAATTGTATAATCAATAAATAGAGCGTATTTGCAGGGAGGGTTTGTTGATAGTCTCTGAACACATATGTTGAGAGTCTCTGAGCACAGGATGATACCTGAAGACAATGACTGACTTACCTTAATGATACTTGCTTTGCTGCAGCTTCTTCATGCATCCCCAATTAGCAAAACAGCTATTCCTTTGTTCACTTAGTTAGCAGATGACAGCTGAAATCAGTCCAAACTTTTGTGAAGATCAACAACAAATCATCTTAAATGTTTTATGACTTTTCATTGACTAATAATCCTGGCACGGAAGTTGAAATGGCAGATTTTGTGAAGGTATGAAGAGGATTTATTTGCAGAGATCAGCAAAGAGCAATGGTTACAAAGACTAGAGGGTATGGGATTGCCCCCTGTTGTCAGGATCTATATGAGGAATCAGTGACAGGCCAGTTAGCTTAGAAGCTGTTAGTTTAAATACTTGTGACATGCTGTAATACAGACAGATCAATAAGCGTAAATACCATCCTGACTGACAAAATACCAGGCAAGCAGATGTTCTCATCTGAAAATCTTTTTTAAAACTTTACAGAAGACTTTTTTTAACTTTAAAAATTATCTCAAGATATTTATAATTTTCCCATCATTTCCCACCTTTATAAAAATAAAATGTCTTTAATTTTTTGTTTAATTTGGCTTTAAAATTGTGGTTTTCTCTTTTTTTTTTCTTCTTATTTTTTCATTTTTGCATGCATTCTACTACAAAGGACAATGGTTTTATCACACACAGCCTTTTCAGAGGTTATTTCCTTCTGGAAAAAATATAAAATGGCAAAAAGAAAAGTAAAGAAGGAAATAAAAAACTAAAGAAGAAAAATTCATAGAATATAATTTATTTTAAGGTAATTTCTAGGGGGAACAGGTGGCAAAGAAGAAACATCTTTAAGTCTGAAAACAATTTTTTAATAAAAAAGTACTTCACACAAAAACTTAAGGAAGGAGAAAATGAGAAATAGCTCCCTGATAGCTCCTGTGAAATGCAAACAGCTCTGATGTGTTGACTTTTTATTAATTATCTTCTCATGTGAACCGTTTCTTTGTTCATATTTCTAAAAATTATGGATAACTCTTATGCAAACTTCAAAAACAAGCTCTAAAAATTCTTCCAAGTCCAAATCAAATATATAAAACTTGAGCTCAAACCCAAAGTCTTCTCCAGCCACAAGCTAACATCTGAAACAAGTTGCCTAAAGAGGTGGTAGGTGTCCCATTCCTGTAAACATTCAAGGCCAGGCTGGATGGGGCCATGAGCAACCTGATCTAGTTGAAGGTGTCCCTGCTCATCACAGGGAGGCTGGATTAGCTGCCTTTAAAGGTCCCTTCCAACATAAACTATTCTATGATTTTCCCGAATGCTGGATGAAGTTTCTCTGTCCCTCCAGGTTAGAGCTGCCTGCCTGTGCTCCATGCCTCAGGTTTGGCCCAAGCCCCTTTGCCATTCTTGTTCTTAGGCCAGGTAACTGAGCCAGTTTGGCTTGCCCAGACTGCACTGTCAGTGACGTGCACTGAATTCACTGGCATGTGCAGCAATAGTTGTTCTCATGAAGCACCAAGGCTGTGCAGGAGAAGAGTACCAGGTACAAGTGAGACCTACAGATACACTGTCATGCCCCAGAAGTAAGTGAGATTTGGCCATCTGAGTAATTTCAACTTTTTTTGAAACTGTTGTCCTCTGCTTCCAGCAGTAGCTTTTTCACTGTTGCTATTTTTCTTGAAGGATTCTCCTGAAAAAGTAACTACAGCACTGAGTAGGGTTCCTTTCTCCCCTTTCCCTCACCCTGAGCACAAGCCTAACCATGTTAGAAGGTTAGGCCTAAGAAGGCTGCAACTCAAATATAAAAAGGTGCCAGATGCCTGGCTGGATGCCCTCCCAGCCTGGTCTGTAGGGGAAGAGACATCTGGATGTGGAGAGTTCTTTGTGTGATCTGGCTGATTCAAAGGCACAGACACTCTTTCCTGGCACCCTCATCTTTTTCTTCCTTCTCTTTAGGGACACACTAGGGCCTTGGTTCCTATGTCTTGGGTCCTATGTCTGAGACAGAGGGATAAATGTGTATTGATGCTTCCTGTATTTAAGTGACATGTACTACCTGGCTTTACTTGGCAGGCTGGCTGATACCGAGTTTCTCTATGGGGAAGAGTGGCCTTGGGAAGAGGAGAAACACCAGAGACAGCATTCGGTTTTGAGAAGAGTCAAGAGGTTTCTCAGTGTCCATGAGGGTCCTTCATACCCCACTCACCAGCGCTACAGCCGGCAGACGAGTGAGAATTCAGTGTTTTTCCCAGCAGATGAAAAAGGGCACATCAGACGGCTGCAGGAGATGCACACAAGAGGGAGGCACTCCACCTTAAGCTTCAAGAAGAAACATGAAGGAGTTAGCAGAAGTAACAGACTTCATGGTAGCCGAGAGCTAGGACCCATAACAGAAACCTCAAGGAACGAGGCACAGTTTGGTGACAGTGACACCTCATCTGACACAGCCAGGCCAGTTCCTGAGGTCATTGTTTCTGAAGCCCAAGAGATTGAACGTGATGTGCTGGACAAATCAGACCTCCCAACAGAGCGCTCTGCAAGCATGCCAGAAGAGAAGCTCCAAAGGATCATAGCTGAGGCAAATGTGGCTCTTCTGAACCAACACTTTTTCCCCCCAGAAATGACTCCATACCTCTCAAGTTCAGAGGTGCATCAGTCACTTCCTAGTGTGATAGGAGAGCCCAAACATGAGCCCCAGGTTAGTAACATAGCTGGTCTCATAACAGACCATGAGAGAAACCTTCAGCGATGGAGTTTACCAAGCTTCCATAGTCCTAGTACAGCATCAAATGCTGATGATGAACCACCTTCAACAGATTCTGGAACAACTTCACCCCAAAGGACATTGAGAGATGAAAAAAATGGTACTTCTGCTTGTGCTCCACAAACATTTGACATGCAGGACTTATGGGAAAACCTGGACAGTAAAGAAACAGCCATAGTAGAATTTTCTAATGAGGAGAGTGAAAGAAAACTTTGACCATTCTTCCTCTGGGTTTGACTTCTTGTCTTCTCTTGAACAGGGCTCTCACACAAATTTGCTGAAAGTGCAGAAGGGCAGACTCAGTACTCAGACAAGTCATGAACAAGATGCAACAGAGGATTTGGGCACCTAAATAGGAGGCCTCATGGTGACATATTTTAAGCCACTTGGTCACTGGCTTGAAATCTGTGACCCTGTGGGAAATACATTTACAGAGAGTACTGGGAGCCTCAGGATGTATATGGCAGTGAGCTGTGCAGATGTAACTAGAGGAAACACTAGGGTTTTCAGAAGAGTGGGTATGGTTCTGTCTACTTTGGATATACACTGAACTCTGCTGCCTTTGTCTGCTCCGTCAGCTTAAAGTCCGTGACATCCCTGTAAGATCCACCAACAGTTTTCGTTTCTACTCAGGTGGCTCAAAGGCAAGATGTGGGCTCAGTTCCTTTCTCAGCCTGGACAGATTCAGCCCATCATCTCTCACTGCCTGGAGGAACACTTGAAAAATCAGGCCCCACATTTTTGTAGGACAGTATTCTGCCCCACACCTGATGAAGCTATGCCACTAAAGAGTAGAAAAAATAAAAGGATTAAATGTTTGATTTCATTTTAAGTAATGGAAGGTGCAAAATAGCTGATGAGCTGGGCATGGTATGTCTGAGCTCTGGAGCACATACGTGGCATACCCAGTGACAGTTTATTGTAAAATGAGGCTCCCAGGCAGCTTCCCTAGGGATGACAGGGCAGCAGCACTCTCTCAAGAGGTGATGGAGCTGAAGGTGCAACCAAGCCTAAGACTCCACTCTTGTGGAGCTCTTCAGCTGGAAGTGCACTGGCTGTAGTCATCCCAGGCAGACAATAAAGTGACCCATGATTCCTACCAAAACTGGTCTCCACTTCCGAAACCTCTCCCTCATTCCCATGCTAACCAGATGTACCACACACATTCTTAATTAACCCAAACCTGAGTCAGCATTAGGTGGCTCTGCGGCTCCAGAGATGACCAAGCCACCTCCCCAAACCTGCTGATAGTGACCTGGCCTTTCAGCTATCACTCCTGCAAAAGAAGTCTTAAAGTAGGCCAGGAAAGCAGCCACAGCCCCTTGGGTTTAGCTCTCAGCCATGTTTACAAAAGTGCAGTCTGGAGCGTGTTGCCAACATTATCCCATCAGTGAGTAGAGGATAGACAAAGGAGAGACAAGGTAGCTCAGGGACTGAAAGGACAGAGAGGGGGGGGACCAAAAGTTGTGAGTCTGCAACAACCAGCAAAAGCAGTATGGACTGCATGGACAGCAAGTCCATCAGCTCTCTTGCTCAGAAGGCTACACTTCAAAAAACAAACCAGCCTCTCTGCCATAGTAACTGGTAACACCAGTGGCTCCTGGAAGACTTTAGGACTCGCTGGACCTGGGAAGGGAATGAAAAGACCTGCCTGCTCCTGCTCCTACAGCCAACAGCTTAAGTGAGGAACCCTTCTAGCTGATATCACATACAGCAGGACCCTATCTCATCTGGGTGGGCTTTGAACAAAAATCAACTGCCCTCCCCACTTGTTCTTCTTCCAGCTTTATTTAAGCCTGGAAATTGGCTCCTGCTGCTGTTTGTTAGGCACAGTCTGAGCAGAGCCACGCTCTCAAACCCTCCAAAGACACTAGACAACAACACGTTTGTTTGTCCCATCAGTTCAGGAAGCAGAGGACACCTGGCCCAAGGAAGCACTGTTTAAACTCATATTATGTGAATTCCAGTTATGCAGGAAAGCCAAGCACAGATTTGCCAGGCACCTATGGAAGGACTTCTTCACACCATAGGATGAGGTGACACTGGTGTCTGACAGCAGCTTATTGAAATTTGATCACAGTTTGGAGTCAGGCGTTCTGGTGCAACCTCACACTTGCCACTCCACAAGTCTTCAGGCAATTCAGGTTGCTATGTTTAGGTTTGACCAACAAAATGAGAAACTCTGTGGAGTGAAATTATACGGAAATAAACAGCACCTTAGCCTAGCAGTCCAATTTTCTGAATGGCCCTTATGCAACTTGTGGAAGCATTCCCTTTTTCCTCCTGATTCCCTCTTTCTTGTAGCTGAAGCCACACTTTTCAATTCAGTGTTTCTCAATGTAATTGCCTCTGCAACTGTCAAGGAACTTAATTTACCAATGTGCTTAAATAATAATAAATGGCTAATTTTAAGTACAAACAATACATTTTAAGGACAGCCAGACAGCTCCAGTCACACAGCTAGAAACAAAGTAAAAGTAATTGCTGCTCTCCTCTATAGCACTTTTGTCAGAAGAGCAGTACAAGTCTCTGGGGAGTTTGGCCAGACATGTATAAGAAGGGTTTTCAGCAGCTGTGAAGGAAGCCTGGCCCACAATCTAGCTCTCTCCTCACAGTAAATCAGCTTGAGGAGCTGTGCTTCATGCTGTATGGGAACTTAAGCCAGAAATTAGAGATGACTCTCAAGTGTCCACCACAAACCTGCACTGAGAGTCCTGTCCCACCATACCTGCTCCCTCCAATCCTTCACACAGCTTCCACCAGGGCTTAAGGTATTGGACCAAAATGCTCTTTGTCCCCAACCCAGACATCAGCTTGTTTCATCCCAGCACTGCTAAGCGTGAAAAGCCTTCCCAGCTTCTCGTCATCGAGCTCTGCTCATCTTCTTCTCAGCCTGGCTGCTGCCCAGGAGGCACACTGCTGCTTTCCACCAGAACATCATACATCTAATCAGCAATGATTTTGCTACCTCTCCCACTCGCTCTGCCAGCACTCCCCGGCCCTGCAACAGTGTTCATTATTTGATGGAGGATGAGGGTGCCACACAGCAGCCATTAGGTAGATAAAAGCTTAATTAGGAATTACAGCTCTGAAGTCACGCAATGCAATCTATAATACACAACCCAGTGGGCCAGCTCCAGGTTAGCTACAGCATTCTGTTCATTGCTTCTAAAGAAGCTAGCGCTGGGATGAGTTACCAGAAAAATTTCCTCTTGTCATTTAGCCTGTTATCTCACTTTGGCAAACATCAGTGTACTCTGATTTGTATTAAATTGTCTTTCGGGATTATGTGCTCTCTTACACACTTCTCTCAGTAAGCTGTTTGCCTTAGCATGGTAAATGGAGTATTTTGGCAAACCCAACAAACTGCAATCCATGTTCACAGGTATTAGCAATCATGAATTATTGCATGAATAAAGGCACTTTGAGACACACCATCGTCCCGGTTTTACTGAACTCTCAAGAAGCAGTTCTGGCAAGGGTTTGACCTAACATGCAAATCAACTTGATGTCTACCAGGAACAGCAAGGCACAGAAGCTGGCAAAGTTGGACAAGGATAGAACAGGCCAGGATAGATGAGTAGGTCAGGGCAACAGTTGGCTCCAATCAGATGGTGTTAATCTTGAGCAAGATCAGATATATCAGAACAAAGAGAGGACTAGCCCCTGTGCATGCTGCCTGACTTTCCACCTGTTTCTAGGATGTGTTCCCACTCTGTGCTGGAATTCATAGAGCCAAGATGGGACTGACTGGCTGTGAGGACATGTCCCAACAACCTGAAAATCTTCTGTTGTAAATAACAGATCTCTAAGTCTGACTGCAAACTCATATTTATGGAACACATACATAGTGTATGTATAATGGAAATGTACCAGAGTGTTAAGTATGCTGCGTAGTAGAGAAAACAAAAATACCCTGCTGCTGTTAAATGGGGGATGGGGCTTTATAGATGTTTGTTTGTCTTGGCTCATGACCAAACAAATGACATTTTCTAGACAAATAAGTTAGCTTATGGTCAATCCACTGTTTAAGAGTGACATGGACAAAGGGGAATCAAGGCAAGATTGGCCTGAAATACAGGGTAACTTCACACAGCTCAGTCTCATCTGCAGAAAGAGACAGCTGGCAGCAGAGTCTCTTTTGCTGGAGGTTGATAGCCTGGATGCCAAATGTGTAACACAATGTGGCTGCAAATAGAGAGTCATGGAAACAGGCACCGGGGAGAAAGATTATTTCATATTGGAAGGCAAGATCAGTATTTAGAGATACCTGCAGGAAAACCATCCTGTTTTTGTAATACTTATTGAGTCTTACAACTGAAAACTTAAAATCTAAGGGGCTGTGATACCACCAAGGCCAACAATTGATATTGCCTTTGGTCTGTGCCAGGCACATCCAGACAGACAGCAGCAGCAAGTGCCTGGGGGCCACCAACTTCTGTTCCAGGGGCCACCATGGGGCCAGTCTCCACCTGCCCATGGCTCTGCCCTGCTGGGAAGGTGCCCCGTGCCCATGGCTGGGACTGCAGACATTTGCAGGCTTTAGGAAGATACAAGCAGCCCCAACATGCCAACACACTTTTTATCCTCCAGGACAGAGAGCAACATGAATTTTCAATTGTTGTTCCACCCTCAACTCCCCTTCCTCCCAGCACTGGAACCACTGTAAAGAAACATAAAATGTAACTGTAACAGCACTAAGGTAAAGCAGATTTTGTTTGGTCAAGTTTTATTCATGTGTATGGGGGCAGTATCAGCTTTAGCAATCCAAACAAATAACCCATTGGGTAGAATTTAGGTGAATCTTTTGCCAAATCAGCGCAGCTACCTGTGGCTGTTCCATCTGAAACTCCTGCCACTGCTGACAAGAAGTGGCTGAGCAAGGGGCAGTAGATGTGTAGTGCTGGTGAGTGGGTCCCATAACTCATCTGAGGGGAAGGAACACTGGTATCCCTTTGCACGGGCTGCACTCTGGGTTTCTAATATGAATGGATGCTGCTCCGGCTGCTCACACTGCCCAGGGGGAGAGGAGTCAGGCACTAAATGCAGCATCTGACCTAAGGCACAGACATCAAATGCCGAGACCCAAAAAAGGAGAATTATCAAGGTATTATGAATCCCAGGGAAAAAGCAGGTCTGAGAGGTGGCGTAAGGAGCAGGAAATTGTGCAAGGAACAGTAGTTGAAATTAGTGGTGATACCACACAGGCATCAGTCAAATTCCCTTTTATATAAGCTGGTTGGAGCAAGCTAATTTAAAGAGAATTTCCATGGCACTCAGGAAATTAAGTTGAACAAAACCCAAACCCAATTCCAATGTAGGAAATGAGGTGGAAACTAGCACACAAGAAGAAAAAAAGGTAGCCAGACCAGGCACGATTAGGATTAGTTTTCCCCATACACAGCTGCTGTCTTTTCAGCCTGGCACAGTTCAGCATTTTTATTCTTCCTGATCTTTTGCAAATCTGAATGCTGACCAGCTCTGCTGCTTTATCCTGAGAGCTGTAGTGTTCATGAGTTACTCAGGAAAAATTGTTTCACCGATGTAAACATATAGATATTTAACCACACTATATCATCTGGGACAAGGATCACTGCAAAGTCCTTAAAACTTAGAGAGGAACAACACAATGTGCATTTAGGTCCAGAGTTGCAGTAAAAGCTCTTCTTCACACATGTGTTGAAGATCACTACATTAACTTAAGACAGAATAAATGCTATTACAGCTCAGTAGTAATCCTTTCTGTGAACAGCTTTTGCAAATCCAACTCTGTCATTCCCACGGTCAAAAATACAGTAAAATGCAGACATGAAGACATCTCCTAAAATCCAGAGTGAGCCCGTGCGAGTGGGGATGTCGAGAGACTGAAAGCCACTCATGCAGAAGGTTTGGTCATCAATAGACTCCTGGAAGGGAAAGCACATGTGCCTGCAGCAGCCTGCTCCATGCCCAGCTCAGGGAGAGAGGAGCAGGGAAACTGCTGACACTCACCTTTATGATGTAGTGCTCTGCTGCCAGCCTGTACTCGTGGTGTCCGATCGTGAAGCTTATGTGAGGCAAGCTCGACAGTCTTCTGCAGTCTACGAGAAACTGGAAACAATGCACGGACTGAGATGGGATTGCTTTGTCTTTCTTCAAGTACTGCTCTTGGATTCAAGGCTTTTGGAGTAGGTCATAGTGAATTTACTACAGAGAAACAGCATTAGGCTGGCTTACAGCCTAACAGTGCCCTCCAGCTTTCGTGTACTCGGTCAAACCAGCCCAGCAGCCCAGACCACTGCACCCTAGAGACCCTGGGCTGATGAAAATCCTTGCAAGTCCCAAGAGAAAGGAGGTGAAGGGGCTCTGATATCCTCCCTGTGCAACTCAAAGGCAAAACTAAGCGTGTGAGCCCCAGCCAGCCTACATCAGCAAGGTCTGCTGAGCAAAAGTTCTCCAATGCTCTGGCCTTGACAGGGCAGAGGGAGCTGCTCAAGCCACAGAGGGAGCACCCTATGGGTGCAGTTCACCCCAGGTCCTCCCATATAGCATCACTTTAGGGGGAAAAAAAGATAGTGAGGAACACAGCACTTTGTGCTTATACTTTGCCCTGCAGTGGGATTTAAAGAGTAGAAGGACTAAACTCTGGCATGATCATTAATGTACATAAGTAACATATTCAGTTACAGTAACGGAGAAGATAATTTCCTGGCCTTTCTAGTTATTTCATTAAAAAAATGGTGTGGGAAACAAAACTATAGAATACTCCAAGTCCCAGAGGAACCTTTGCTGTAAACTGTAGTGTTTTAAGTCATTTTTTAGAGGCTTCTTAGAAGGAAAAATCTGCTTTTTGCTGTTTTTCAATCTATTTTATGAAAACATAACCCTACATCTTGTGCACACTTACCAAGTGTCATACCATTAGAACAAAACAAATCATGGGACAAGGGTACAAAAAGCCAGTAAAATGATTTATAGGATACAAGAAGCAAGACATAATTCTTTTACATAGCTATTACAGAATAGTACATCCAGAACAAATCAATCCTTGCTGAAAAGAGGTAGAAGTTCTGGTAAAACCCAGGATGGATGCACTCACTTTTACTGGGATAAATTTGAGTCAATATATGCAGTCTGTCTGTGATTGCTAAAAATCTGTCACAGAAACTCCTATTTTCAGGATGCTTTTTTGTGAAATCTGAGATACCAGATGAATGTTCTTAGGTCAGCACTGGTGTATATATGAACCTACACAGCAATGACCCATTCCTTGTTTGTATTAGGCTAGTATAAGTACATTGGAAATACATATTTTATCTGTGTTCATTAGCATGAACTGTTATAAAATCAACTTGTTATCAGAGCATACTCTTTGGCATGTATCTAAAAAGTTGAACAAAAACAAGATTAAAGGTTCGACTGAGAAAGAATCGGGAGCCTCAGGAGCTACACAGAGGTCACTGCAAGTCCTCCTCTTAAAAATGAAAGTGAATTAAGAGTCCACTTTAGTCTGCTCTATGTCCAGTGCACTGGGCACTTGCAATACTCTTAATTTTCTTCCAAGAGTAGCTTTGGGTCAGGATCAAGACAAACTGAGATTTGCTCAGTTGGTTATAACATGGTGCTAATAACACCAGGGCCATGGGTTTCATCCCTGTACAGGCCATTCCTGAGAGATGGACTTGATGATCCTCGTGGGTCCCTTCCAATTCAGAAAATTCTGTGAAATGCAAAGTTAACAAAAGCCACACAGGGTTTGTTAACAAAGTTAACAAAAACTCAGCTTTGCTTGAGCACTGGAGCTGTGGCAATGTGCTGGTGACCTGTGGGAGTCTGTGGGAGTCAGCCAAGGGCCAGCAATAGGCATGGTAAAATAAACTGGGTGTAAAATAAACTGCTCTTTCCCTGGAGGCAGGACAGGAAGGAGTGGAGAGGAGTGTCAGCAAGGGAGATGCAGGAGGCAGCAGCAGGCAAGAAAGGAAAACCAGGAAAGGGTCAGTGGGGTAAGGTTCATGATGAAGAGTAAGAGCCAGCAAGCTTTGTCCTGTACCCTGCAAATAGCCAGCATTGTGAGTGACACTGATGTGCATCCCTCCCAGGAGCTCTGGCATGACACCAACTGCTGACAGTGAGGGGCCCTGTCAGTGAAGCCACTGTGGGGCTGTCATTAAAATACCATTCCTGACATGGCTGGCCATCAGCACCAAATCCCTCCTGGCTTGGGAGAGCCAACAGCTAGAGCTGGGGACTCAAAAAGACTCTGAGCTTCCAAAAGAAAATTATCTCTCATGCAGAGTACAGATCCATTCCTCAGTTCCCATTATTTCCTTACACACCAGTATAGAAGATGAAGTGAACATTTAGGAAAAGGACTGGGACAAGGCATATAGGTTAAAAGCAGCTTGGCTCAGAGCTCAGTGCTGTCCTGGAAACAAGGCTTTCACTGGCACCTGTCTAAGCCATCATTTCTGTTATTTTTCAACCCTTTGGATCATATACCAGTTTCTCTTCCTCTCTAGCTGTTTTCTGGCTGCACAGTTTTTACCTCTCCAGTATTTGATGGGCTTGCCCCAATATATGCCTGCAATCGCCTGATTTGTGAAGAGGGGCCGGTGATAAGAGAAGTGCCCGAGTCAACGATGGCTTCGCAGCCATGGGAGCAAAATGCCACCCGGCCCTGGATCTTTATACTGCAAATGAAAAAAGAAAAAAAAGCAGCTTTAAGCAAATGGCATATACACTGTGACTGAAACACTGTATTATTGCCAGCTAAAGCATCAGAGTACTGACTGAAGTTAATCCCAGAGAACAAGTGACAGGACAAGAGGAAATGGCCTCAAGTTGCACCATGGTAGATTTAGACTTGATATTAGGAAAAATTTCTTCACAGAAAGCGTTGTGAAGTGTTGGAACAGGCTGCCCAGGGAAGAGGTAGGGTCACCATCTTTGGAAGTGTTCAAAAGATGTGTGAATGTGGCTCTGGAGGACATGGTTTAGTGATGTACTTGGTAGTGGTGCTGGATTGACAGTTGTACTCAATGATCTTAAAGATCTTTTCCAATCCTAATGATTCTGTGTTTCTATGATTAAAACTAGCTGCCAAGCTTTGCTAAAGACAAGAATATCTGTGGACCCACTTTTCTCTCTTGAGACTCCTACAACTCTAATCATGTGCTTCCTGCTGATGAATTCATCCTCACCCCCAGGTATGTGTTCTCATCAATTTAGGCAGAGTGCTAGAGGTGGGACAAAGGAACACAGGCTACTTTGACCAAAGTTAGCAGGACAGATGAAAGCAGGACCCAGAGCTGGATTCTATTCCTGGGTGCCTTAACCTCTTAACGGAACAGTCCACCAAGACTCATCTTGACCACTGGTGTATCATATTAAAACATACTAACATGCTCTCCCAGATACCAGCCACCCAGGTCACAGCGGATTTACAGAACTAACAAATCCCAATCTCATCCTGGTGAACCCCTCTTTGAGGGGCTAGAATACTGCAGCTGAGCCCTCCTGCTCCTGTGCCACCAGGTGTTTCTTTCTCTGGGGGTTTAGCTAGGGAGGTGAATTTCACCAGGTTTTTTAAACATACATACATACATACATACATACATACTTGTTCATGTGTATTTGCCAGTAGCTTTTCTCAGTGACTGGGACCCAGTGGATTGAACCTTTGTAGAGAGAATGGTCTATTCCCCCCAGAATCAACTCACCGCCGTTCTCGGTGTCGTCTCCTCTGAAAGCAGAAAACAGGTTAACACAGGCATGGGAGTGTGCCAGTATGCACAATGAGATTACACTTAAAAAGCAAAAGTCAAATCACAGCCCTTTCTTAATTCAGATATGGATGGCTGAAAGGGATTACTACTAAATTATCACTGTATGTGTTCCAACTCATACTCTCCAAACAACCTCTGAGAAGACTTAATGTTGACACCAAGGTAGGCATGGGGAGCAAGCTGAGCCAGTTGCTACTCTCAGCTCAGAGGAAACACTAAAGAAATAGGTGGAGTTGCAGCTGGGTCCAGATTAGGGACCAGTATTTTTCTGAAATGTGGCTATTTGGGTGTAGCACAGCACTTCTGCTCGTCCGCATGGGCCAGAGGGAAACCTCTGGCAACTGACATGGTGAGTCTGAGCTGGGAACTTTTCTTTTATTTATGACCCGCTCCAACAAGAATAAATCTCTGTCCAAAAACTCATGGTCCTCTCCATAACATTTTTTTTTCTTTTCATGCTATAATTTTCAATGTCAAATTGAAAACAAAGAAACAACACAAAGAATCAAAAAAATGGGGGGAATGTCTTTCTAGGGTTGAAGCTTTATACAGATGCACAGCTGTTTCTATCAACAGTTAAAATAGATTTACTTCTTTTATAGCAGTGTTATTTTAAAGACAGACCTTTTCAGATAGAAAGAGAAGACTGGCTCCTCTACCAGCTGCTGGTTCATGATGCTGTCAAACACAGGCAGAGCATTGCCCACTGCTAAGGAGGGGTAGCCTAAGCCCAGTACACCATCAAAGTGCGCAAGGACAAAAGTTGTTCCTGGCTCAAACACTGACTCGCCAAAGTCCTGTCCCTTGATGGAGATGTTACTTATCTGTTTGGTAAAAAAAAAAGAGACAACCACCATCAACCAAGCAAAGAACAACCAGAACTGAAAGTAATGACACTACCAATAACAAGAAATTAGCCATATTTCTGATCCATATCAATGCATTCATTCAATTTATAAAACCTGGCTATCTTTGTGTGACTTGCATCAACATAGCACGCGCCCATTTGGCAGGTAGGCAGCACTGATTCCTTAGAATGCCTTAATTATGTGGCTGCTTCTTCATTAGCCCAGAAGAGGATCCAAGAAGACAAGTAGAAATGAAAAATAAAATGTGATGCATTTGTGCTGGTAGTCCAAAGCTGAAGCAGAACCCACACCTCTCAGCTTGGTGGGACCTCACCCTGCCCTTGCCTAAACCAGGAAAGGTTTTCCAGGGCAAGGAAACTGAAGTGCCCTGCAAACAGCTGATCTGGAGGCTGACAGCCATTTCTGGGGGACACTCACCTGCAGTGTGTCTTTGCCAGCAATGCCCAGAAGCTGTCCTGAGCCATACTGCAGGGAGAAGGCTTCCCCTCCATGCTCATATGAATCTGACTTGAAGGACTTAAATTTCTGGTGCACCCCTACACAAAAAAAATATGACACCTACACTGAGGGGAGGTCCTGGCAACCCACCCACTCCCCAATGCAGAACAAGATGAGATGTAGGAAAACGAGATTTTTGCTTCTCTCAAGAGAAAAGTGTTGAAGAAGTACTGCAGGCATCTCAGTTCCCCTGCAGACATCCCAGTTTTTCTGTACCTGAGAGGTAATTTTGCATTTTAGAGAAAAATTAGAACAGAAATGGGCATTTCCACCTTTGTTGGCAGATCTCCCAGGTCTATTTTCACACCTTTTACCTCATGGTGGGTGCAGAGGGACTCTGGGCAGTTGCAGCCGTTGCCTGCCCTGGCTGCAGAGTGCCATGAGGGACAGAGGAGCAAACTGGGGAGAGGAGAGCAGCCCTGAGGGATGCTCCAAACCCTCTCCTTGCAGATCCCAGCTGCAGGCAAGCATTTGGGAAAGGAGAACTGGGCAAGGTCTCTGCAGCCAAGCCAAGAGAAGTACCAGGGAGAGCACCATTTCTTACGGCAGGCCTCGCTGATGCAGTAGGCGGACGGGACCCAAAAGTTGGAGGAGCCGGTGTCGAAGACGACGGTGAAGCTCTGTGGTGGTGTCCCCACGCTCACCACCCCGTAGTACTGAGCCTGCGGGAGGAATGAGGCCCTCAGCCCCGGCAGCCGCCAGCCGGCTGCTCTGAGGAAGAGCCGAGACCGGGAGCATCCCACAGCGCTCCCTCAGGGCCTTCTGTGCAATTGCATCTGAACGGGAAGGCACGGCACACCGAGCGTGTCTGGAGCGTGACGGAGGCATTCTCCTCTTAGCCCTCACCGCAACCGCCTTCGTACGATATGTCCTACCATGAGGCCAAATGTCATTCTGAGGAGCTACAGTAACCACAAACCTATTCTCAGCAATCCCCTACACTGGACAAACACCAGTCGAATGAGCCTGAGGTGGATTCTCTGTTGATAACCCCACACTAACTCGATTCTTTGCCCTTCACTTCCTCCTCCCATTCACCATCGCAGGCCTCACACTCGTCCATCTCACCTTCCTCCACGAAACAGGATTAAACAACCACTAAACATCCCCTCAGACTGTGACAAAATCCTGGCAGATCCTAGGGGTAGAATCTGCATTCGTATGGGGATAGTTTTTCTGAGTCGGGGGTTATTTGGGCGAGTCAAAAGTTTAGTGCAGTTAAGAGGATGCTTAGGGTTAGTGATAGGGCCAGTATGAATAGGATTATGTTTATTACTGTTCTCTGGGTTTAAAGCAGATTCTAAGGATTGGAAGTCAATTGTAATTAGTATACTGGAAGAGTAAGATCCTCATCAGTAGATAGAAATGTAGAGGAATAATCATACGACGTCTACCAAGTGGCTTTGAGCAGCAGGTTTTACTGCAGCTGAATGAAAAACGTGTGGCATTTGTAAAGCCTTTTAAGCAAATATTCAGCTGGGTTCCCTATGGAGTCAGCAAACCCTCTTGCACTGGCTTCAGAGGTGACAAGGTCACCCTCAAGATGAAACTCTCACATGAGCACACAGACTTTCAGGCTGTTCCTTGCTGATGTCAATAAGAAAACAGTGTTGCAAAGTCAGGACGGCCTGCCACTGCCAGCTTCAGAGGGCTCTGACCAGGGGCACAAACACTGTCTTATGTGGCTGCCCTTTTTCCTTGTAATTAGCGGCTATTCTAGCAAGTCAAAAACTATTGTGTTGCACAAACTGTTCCTGATGTACTGGACAAAGTTCATCCAGCAGATGAAGAAACCACTGACCATCGCTGGATACCAATTGAGACTGAGATAATCTGTGAACACGTGAATGCTGGAGTGAAGTGCTTATCCACATCCCGAATACAAGTGTCTGAGTGCTCCTATCTGGCCCTGGAAGAGCATTTCAGCATTAAGAGACCTATTTTTAGGAAGAGGTATTTCTGGAATTCAACCACAGATAGAAGAGCAATAGCTAGTGCCAAACTTTTTTCAGCAATACAAGTATTTGAATATGTACTTCAAGTGCACACTTGTTAATTAATAAACTGACGTTTCTGACCCCAGAATAAGCAGTCTGAATGAGACAATCTTGAAAGGGCAAGCAAGCATGCCATTTAAGAGAATATCCAACTATACAGTAGGATTCTATTTCTTCCTGCGTTAAACAAACCTAAGTGATGTTCATTAAAAAAAAACAAAAACAAAACTAAAACACATACAACCAGAAACCCCACATACACACTGCAATAAAATCGTTCCTGGTGCTACCTGAATATGCTGGGGAAGTGGATTTTGCTTTGTTGTTTTGAGATTTTCATTTATCCCTCTTTGAAATAAGCTTTAGAGCAGGTTGAAGTGTTTCAGTGTCCTTTGTTCTTCTTCCCATACTTATTTCTTTATGGCCCTCAAGTGTCAGTAAGTTCTTGCTGAATGAATTTGGCCTTCCCTTCGATCCCATTTCCTGTTCAGGTGAAGACTTCACAACATTTCTGCAGCTTAGTTTCCCTTCAGATAAGCATAGCAGAAAAACCAAATAAAACAGAAAACAGAGACCATCCAAATGGACAAAATTCCAAAACCAGGAAAGACAGCTTACAAAATGGTAGACGTGCTGACTTGCCTGTCTGAGATCCAGAGAAATTAATATATTTTCCTTTTTCAGTTTAGATGGTAAATCCGCCCAGGTCAGTCTCCAATATTTAATACATATTAAACTCCAGAGATAAAAGCAGAAAAATAAAAAACTCTACTTAAGTCTTTATCATCACTGATTTGTGATTCCACCTGATCAAATAAATGAGATTTGAGGGATTTTTTTAAACCACAGAAGCATCCAAGAGTCTGGTAAATAGAACATGACTAAATGAAGCAATCAGATTCTGCTGTGAAAAACCCTGTAGTTTGCCAAGACTGATACAGGCAAACCTCCCATATTTCTCTGGGGACCCAACCAAGTCCACTACAGATCTGTACAAAAGTAAAACTTGTCACAGGACTACCACTGCTACTCTACATCAGCTTTCTACTCAGGTCCCATGCTATCCTAGATCTAGACATGCTTTATTTTGCAGATTGCAACCTGTTTTTTTATGATCTAATATTTATAGCATAAAGCAACAAGACACCACAAGCTCTAAAATTTCATTGACAGACTAGATTTGAAATGTGCTGGGAAAAGAACCCTGCCTCCAGTAGAATGATGAGTCCTAATGATTGCATTACCAAAACTGTACTTACATTCATGTAATCATACAGCCTTTCTGAAGCAGTTCCTACTGATAAAGCAATATCTGCTGGGAAACAATGCAGATACCTCCGGGCAAAAACATCAGGGTGGTGATTCCTCCAAAATTCCTCTAATTCTCCCTTTTCCTTCAGCTGTTTCTTGATAGATTTGAATCGAATCAAAGGGATTCTATGCAAATAAAATAAACACACAAAAAAACCTGATCGTCCTTTCTAGAACTGTCATATATTCCATCTATTTAAAAAAAAGGTTTCTTTTTTGAGACCTCAAGTAGAAACAAGCACAGGTCACCCATGAAGCCAGCTGTGTGCCAGTGAAGGCAGAGGAGTTTTCTTACCGTTCCACAGCCACGATGAGCGGGATGTAAACCACTGCCAACAGTATTGCCCTCATGGCTCCAAGAGGTTCAGAGTCTAATGACACTCCTTTGCTCACAAGTCCCTTTTTTATGGCCTGCTGTCAGCTGAGGGCTGCTCGCCAGGTCAATCAATCGCAGGAGGTCAGTGCTTTGGCAGAAAACTGATTAATTTACCCTCAGACTGGTTTGTGCAAATAGTGGTGTCCAGTGGAGCTACTCAGATAACCAGGGCACAGTCTAGACCAAACGGACATTTAACCAACAATCCTTAATGTCTTTTACATAAATATAATTCATGAGTTGAGCTTGGCTCCTTCTAGAATGAGAAAGAGGAAGCTGTCCAAGCACTTACTGCTTTTCAAGCTTGCTTTAGTGAGATGTTGCTCAGAAGTGCTCAATGCAGAGAAAGAGGACATAATATACATCCATTTCCCTTCTGCAGGAGACATTTCAGCAGGGCTGAGAAGACATTTGGTGGGCTTGTGACAAGTCACCTCCTAACAGCTGAAGTTTAATTCCTGATCTGTGAGAGAGTTCCAGTCTAAACATAAATGTGACTGCCATGCCATAAAATGGATCTTCAAAGTAAAAAACACAACAGTACAATACTGCAACATACAGTAAAAACCAGCAATAATTTTGCACACATTTCAGCAAGACATTTCGAAGAGCTCTCTTGGATTTATTTTCGGGCAAGTTTCCTGGGGTTAGTGGCTCCCACTCCTGCAGGTGGGTTCAAGTCTAGCCTGCAGAGAAATAATGGTGTCAAAAAGAGGCTGATTTGGCAGAGCATAACCCCCAGCCTGTCAGCTGCCCAGGAGGAAGCAGAGCACTGAGTCTGCAGTTTACTTGCAAGACTTTTTGAATCTTTCCTCTGCAGAAGAAAGAGCACTAAGCAACCACATATACAGCCTAGCATATACTAAAGCTAACTTTGAATAATCAGCCATTTTTGTTCAAAAGGCTATGGTAGGATGCTGGGAAAAGAGAAACCACTTTTTTTTCTTCACAACACACCATGTATTTAAAATAAACTGTTCACTATGCAAAGGTGAACTGGAACTAAGGAATTCTCTCAAAAGAGAGCAGATGTGCAACAGCGCAGCAAGGAGTGAATGTCAAAGGACACAGAGGAGGCAGCAGTTGTCATCTTCTGCTCCAGCAGCAATGTCAAGAAAAAACAGCAGAAAAACCCAATCACACAGCATTTGTGAGCCAAGAAGGGGTCTAAATGCCCATCACAGACTTCAAATAAATACAAAGGAAACAAAAAACATTTGCTCCTTTAAGTCATTTCCCTTGCTATGTCAGACTGATTGAGTATGGGTATGAGAGCCTTAAAATCAATAAGTTTAGAGCTCTATTTATTAGTTGCCCCAGATTTTGAAATACAGTTTGCTTTTTCCAACATACCTCCAAAATTGTAAGGACTAAAAAATCACAGCAAAGGCTGAGCCTGGTCATCACACAGCTGCAGGCAGAGCTTTGGAACTGAAAAAGCACCAGCATCTCTATTATAATATCTTGTTTCAAAAAATAATAGAATCTCAAAAATGCATCTTTTCTGTTGATTTCTATTTTATTCTAATTTTTTTCAATTATCTATCTCTGAGTAATATTCCCCATTTCTCCTGAACTCAGAGGTTTTAAACAAGTTTTACAGCAAATGATCACATTTTCTGCCCCAGAGTCATCCCAGCCACTGAGGTGCAAGAGCTGGGTGCTGGAAATGGGAATGGTGAGCAAAGATTTGTGAAATCTAGAAAGAAAAGGCATTTCTCAAGGAGCCCCCACCTGTCACTTGATGCACAGCAGAGCAGATGTCATGCCCTTGGGTAGGGCAGCGCTGCTTTGACAAGAGCAAGACAATGTCTGTGCCGAGTGCCTTTATCACTTGAACTTTTCCTCAAATGCTGCAAATGCTTCTGGGAAGTCGATAATGTTCCTGTTGGAGGGCACCACGGTGACTTTGAAGACATGAAGCTTTCAAAACACCGCCTGGGTCTACTGTGAGGACTGCCTTTGCCTTAGTGCCTCCACTGAGTGGCTGATTCTCAGAAAGAACACGATTGTTCATTTTACTGCAAGTGTAGTCCTTCATTAATCCGCACACAGAGGTTATTCTTTCCCAAATTCTCTGATCTCACTCTATGTTCCAAGCAGACATTAATTTAGCTAACAGAGGTACAAAATGCAGAAACAAAAGGTCATTGTGACCTTTTTTGATAAGCTGGAATAATGATTAAACTACAGTGCAGAGGATCCCTAAGAAATAGTTATCTGCAGCTTAAAAGTTCCATTAAGGAGAAATAATTCAAGTAGAAAAAAAAATCCATATCCATATCTGCAGACTTAGTACTTTGCTAAGTTATTTGTCTACATATGGATTATTGAGAAAAAATATGCCTAAACTATACCATTGATATATTCTTAGCTATCCTCTTGTGTTGTTATCATTAGTAGGTTGTCTGAAAAAAATTTGTCAACAAGACAAGGCTTTGCTGTGGATGTCTATTCATTATTAATTATGCCAAATGCATTTGGTTTTCCACACCTTTAGTCTATAGTGCCTTAAGGGGAGGGATGTTCGCCTTCAAAAGGTGCCATGGCTGTTTAGAAATGAAAACAAATACAACAATCTGCTGACAAATTCCCCACAGTGGTCCTCTGACAGGCCACAGAGCATCAAAGGAGTAAAGAAGTGTCTAAAAGGAGATTCTCATGCAGTGCAAACTGGCTTCTTGCTTCTGGGATGCCATGCACAGCACATCCCACCATCAGAGAGGGAACTTTCAGGCCCTCTATTCCACAGCACCACCACGGATGACTGTGCCATCATCTTTGTTCTCCAGGCTTGATGCCCTGCCCAGCTTCTCCATCTAAAACTGATTTTATGGCACTCAGGTCTCAGCACTGACTGCTCTCTGTCCTGTTGTAGAACTGCTCCCCAGGTGCCCTCTCTATTGTTCTCCTCCATACATTTCATAGCATCACTGCTGCATGGCACAGCCACTCATCTTGTGGGGAAAAGGCTCATAAACATCCTATAGCCTATACCCAATTGTTAGCTAAGAGCTGCTTTACATTTGAAAGCAAGTGATAGTAGAGAGCTCTATATAACTAGATTTGACCAGAAATCCAGACAGAGGCCACCTTAAGTGGTGCCTGTTCCTCAATTTTCTGCTTGCTCTGCCTTTCATTTTTCAAGAGTGTGTGGCTCTCAGCAGTCACAGATTTTGGTACTATAGCACCTAATACCCCAAAACCAATCGCAGATTGTTCAAAGAAAGCGTACTCCCTAAATATGGTAAGTGTGGGAAATTACAGCAATGAGCTGTAGATATCAAAGCAAAGAGCCAGGTGGTGAAAAGGCTATTTTCCCTTAAAACACTCTGCCAGCTTTCACATCCAAAGCTCATGGCAGAGCTATGGCCAACACACAGGCAGAACAACCACAGAATGGGTTGGATTGGAAGGAATCTTAAAGATCATGCAGTTCCAACCTCCCTGACATGGGTAGGGACAAATACAAGTCCCCAGGAAAGCCTGAAATAGCAGCAGCTCAAGATGTCAAACTATGCAGAGGTTCCTATACATGGGAATGCTCCCATGTAGAAATTAGAACTGAACAGCAAAATGGGTCATGATGTGACTAGAACAGTTTACACTGTCACATCTAAATAGCCATAACTTTTCAAAATCAGACTTATTTCACTCATAACAAGTGAAAATCTTGATGGAATCCATGGGAGTTTCTTGACAGGTTTTGGTACAGACACAGGAACTGCAGCAGCACAGTTGGAAAGCAGAGGGAGAACAACCTTGGCAATTTGTGATAGCATATTACATTGAGATTCAGACAAGGAGTAAAACAATGTAATGAAAAAGGCCGCACAGACAAGAAATAAAATGTAATGAAAAAGGCCCTACACAATCAAGAGTGCCAGAGGCTATAATAAATACCATTAAATTAGGAACATAAACAGTAGAACCACTCAAGATAGCAGTTTGCCAAGTATTTGTGTTAAAGCTTTAAGATAAGTACTGGGGTGGCAAATTACACTCTGAAATCCATGTATTTGGCGCCTTTCAAAATACATCCCTGAAAGTGCCACTCATCCGGAAAGTCAGTCAAGTCTTGACAGGTATTTTAAACAACAATTTGATTATATCCGACATTTCTGCTTAAAGTTTCATGGAAGTTAAATATCTAAGCTTAAAACTTCAGTCTGCTGTGGTGTTTACTTTCCCAAGCCCATCCTTGCTGCCTGCATTGGCTACACAGACAGCACAGCTGCAGCAAGAAGTGAGGGGCTGGGGCATTGGCGTGACCCTAATTTTGTCTGGGGCAAAATCAGAGAACATTTACAGTGTGCAAGAGGAGGAAAGAAGGAATGCTTGCAGGGGGAGGGCAAGCATGTGGGAGTGTGGGTGAGAGAGGGAGACCTGGGCCCTGAGTCGTCCTGTCTATAATCCCCGTCACCAAACACTCAGTCAGTTATCAGAAGCATTTCAGAGCCCTTGAGATTAATGGCTGGTGCCATGTAAACAGAGCCTTATATTGGGAAGAACGAGTTACCAACAAGCCAGTGTGCAGCAGGAGACCAAGGCAGCCTCCTGTCCCTCACAGTCCCAGCCATCTCGAGATGGGCAACAGTTTGAAAGCCATACTTGCATTTGTGCCCTCTAACAAGTGCCAGAAGTACCTCCTAGAAGACCTAGAAGAGATGCCAGTGGATAAAATGGTCGATCTGAGTGGCAGGCAGATGAGGCGGCTGCCTGTGCACATCTGCTCTTTTAGGGAATTGGTTAAGCTGTACCTGAGTGACAACAACCTGAACCATCTACCTCCCGAGCTGGAGCAGCTGCAAAACCTGCAGATCTTGGCACTGGACTTCAACAACTTCAAAGCACTGCCTCTAGTTGTGTGCACACTGACGCAGCTGTGCATCCTCTACCTGGGCAACAACAAGCTCTGCAGCCTGCCCCTGGAGCTCCGACTCCTGCAGAACCTGAAGACGCTGTGGATCGAGTCCAACTGCCTGCAGTACCTGCCTGAGGTGGTGTGCGAGCTCAGCCTGCTCAAGACGCTGCACGCGGGCTCCAACGCCCTGCGCGGCCTCCCTCGGCAGCTGCAGGGCCTGCAGGAGCTGCGCACCATCTGGCTCTCCGGGAACCTGCTCTCCGAGTTCCCGCCCGTGCTCCTGGACATGCCCTTCCTCGAGGTGATCGACGTGGATCGCAACTCCATCCGCTTCTTCCCCAGCCTTGCTCACCTGCCTGGCCTGAAGCTGGTGATCTACGATCACAACCCCTGCAGGAATGCGCCCAAAGTGGCCAAAGGGGTGCGCAGGGTGGGCAGATGGTCAGAGGAGACCCCCGAGCCCCGCAAGCGATCGGGGGCGGTGATAGATATCACGCTGGACGAGAAGCCATTGCTACCTCCTGCCGCCAAGGCCGAGCCAGACGCCGAGCCCTGCTGATGCTAAGCTGCCCCTTCTGGCCAAGGTGGCAGCGCACTCCCACCGCTGCCCAACCTCTACCTCTCCCTTGCTTGCTGGTGTCCAGGGAGCACCACACCGCATGGCAATCTTAGGAGTACATGCACAAGCTTGGAGATAATGTGACAGCAAAACTCTTGTACAGACACCTGTCTGTCTTTTTGCAGCACCCAGCGCTCTCCCTAGAACAGACTTCTTCCCTCTCCCATGCTGGGACCACACAGAGTTCACAATAGAGATAAGACTCAGTTTAGATGTTTGCCATGGGTGGATTGCATGGAGCACATATGGACTTGCTGCTCCTCACCCATGGGCTCACTCTTCTCCCTTCTACCTTGTTGAGGTGTCCCAGCTCAGCTGAAAGCCACTGCTCAATGTAATCCCCACCGCTCTAAAGCAGCATTGGTCTCAAATTACTTTATCTGAAACATAGCAATACCTTTCCCTGTCTGCTGAGCGGGAAGCGGTAGCAGAGTCCTGGCTGCACGATCAAGGAAACAGCACATATGTACAGGGGGCTCTCCTCTTTCTTTCTGCAAAATTCATACTGCTGAGCAGCATCCAAATGATGGTGAGGAAAGCTGTAGGCTTTGGTGCTGGGTTTTGTTACTGACAACACTGCCTCTAAGGGCAGCTGTACAGGACAAGTTTTCATGCAGGAGCAAAGAAGAAAATCAAAGTCTGACTAAAAAGGAAAAGCCACAAGAGCTGCAAAGGTAAACTTGCATGAATAAAATCCAGGCCTGTGAGCTGTCACTATAAGCTTGCACATAATTTGATGAGACAAACTTTACTCAGATGATTTCAGCTGGGTATTTCTCAAGCTTGCAACTTGGAGCAGTTCACATCCCCTAAAAATGCACTTTTTTCCTAAGCTTTGCTTTAATTGAGTAACAGAAATCTGGCTCAAAGTGACATTTCAAACTTTAGACTCCATAGCATGGTTGAATTAGGTGACAGGTTTTCTAACAAGGATGGAAAGCCCTTGGTGGCACACTCTTTGAGTCTGTCTCACCAGCACAGCCTGCAGAAGCAGCAGTTGACTTCCCAGAAAAGGTTTGATTCCATGCCAGTTCGTGACTGTTTAATGTCATCTACATGCTTGAAAAATTATCTGGAAATATATAGACTCTGCTAGCACTTGTTGTCTTGTAAAATGAAGTCCAAATTTGCATCTGGCTGGCACCCATGTAATGCACTCCTAGTGAAATTAAATAAAAGCATACTAGCAGCTTGCCAAGTTAAAAAGTCCTTCTTTGGAATTAACAGCAAATTCTTTATCTAGTCTTGTTCCAACAATTTCTTCCTACAAAAACAAAAGCAGGACATGAGTTAGGGGTGCTATTTTAATATCTGAAGTCAATATTTTATATTCCACAGAACTGAGCTGGTACTGTATTTATCTGAGGGGATGGGGAAGAGCGTGCTTTCACTGGCTTATCAATGGTCTCTGTTTCACTCAGCCCTCTCCACACAGCAC
The DNA here is from genome assembly GCF_023055355.1 of Agelaius tricolor. NCBI lineage: Eukaryota > Metazoa > Chordata > Aves > Passeriformes > Icteridae > Agelaius > Agelaius tricolor. The sequence goes on from NW_027269263.1 coordinate 35,240,137, forward strand.
TGTCACTTCTGGAGAGCTGAAGAGTCTCTGTCAAGAGTTAACAGGAGGATTCTGTAAGCATCTCATTTTAAGAAATCTAAGGGAGAAAAACCTTTGCACACATACTTGCTTACTTCAGCTTAATCTTTCTGCTTTGGCAGACTTGCCCTGGTGTTTGTACACTTGCAAGGGCCAGAAGGTCACAAGGCCTGTGGGCACCATTCTGGGCCCCCACACAGACAAGGGCCCCTGCTTGTCTGTGCTCACAGTCCTCACAGGTCTGCATGCAGACTGCTGCAGGCATCACAGGCCTCCTTCCAACCTAGGCACAAAGAAACCTGCCCTGTCAAGAAACATGTTGCCTTTGCAGCAACTAATAGAATAGGAAAATGAATATGAAGACAGGATTCAACAGACATAAAAGGCATGGGGCAGAGAGGGCAGGAAGTGAATGTTACGGAGCCTGGCCTATTTTTGCTAAGTGTCCACAATTTTAAGTGTTTGTAAAGTCAGCCCAATACTTTATAGATCAACACTCAGACTGTTTAGTCCAGAATGTTGCTCTCTGTTGTATTGCAGTAAATAGTTTATTTAGTAGTTGTTCTGCACTGGCTAATGGGAATTCTGTACTGAGTGTGGTATATCATGTAGACTATTCCCCCTTCCTCATCACATGGTTTCTCCCCATGCACTCCTTTCTACACCCTGGTGGTCTGCCCCATGGATACCCCTCCCCTTGCCCCTCCCCAATGGCCTCCCATTGGCCACGGTCCTCTTTCCCCGCCCCCTTTCCCCTGGGGGATAAAGCCCCACTGGACTCTTTTGCCGCCTGGGTGGTCGCTGTGGCCGGCAGTGTCCCATCGCAAGCCAATAAACAGGATACTCGTCCCCACGTGGTGGAAGAGCGCTCCTCATCTTTTATCTTCAGTCCATGCAGGTCCGTGTGGGCTAAGGGTTCAAACTAGCCGGGTTGGACTTATATAAAGCTCAGAGAACCATGGGTTATTGCACCTCTCAACTCCCCTGAGCAGAATGTAAAATTTGTGGTGTAAAAAGCTGTAAGATCACTTAGTTGTAGTTCTGGGCATTGATTGAGGTTCCTCATCCACTCACTCTCTTCCATCATGAAAAAAAAGAGTAATACTTCGTATCACTAGAAAAAGATACCATCTAACTTCAGAGCCTGTTTCTAGGACCAACTCAAAACCTCTGCAGCCAGGACTGGAATACACCTTTCACACTTACACAGCAGGTCAACACGAACCAGCAAGCCACAAGGGCTTAGTCACTCCCTGAAGCAGCTGAGGCCTGAGGCTGTACACCACAGCTCTCCTCATGGATCTGCCTTTCCTGGTTCTACACAAAGAAATACAACTTTGGGGAATCTGAATTTTTTTTTATTACTGTGTATTTTAAGTGGAACCTGGAAGGAACAGACTGAATAGGGTTGTATAAAACCCCTGGTTTATACACCCCTGAAAGTGAATTCTTCCACACAACACACAAAAGCTCCAGTAAGTAAAAACCAACTGAAGACAGTGCCATTGATGGAGATCTGTTTGTCTCAAGCTTCTGTTCCATAACCTCACAAAAACTAGACCATTAAAAAAAATTACTAGGTGAGATCTGGTCCACACATCCTCAGGTACTGAAGAAAATTTAACAGGGGCGATGGTCTGGTACACGTTTTCTGGGGAGAAAAAGAAAAATCAGAAAATTCCCACCACACTGATGCCCACCAGCCCCTCCTCACCCACCCTTATTTTTAATCTTTAGTTAGTGTTTTGTGTTCAGTGACAGCTTTATCTCACAGCACAAAAACAGTACCACCTCAAAGCTAACACACCACCCATGACCATGCTAAAAAAAAAAAATCTTTTGATTCAAAAAGCCATGAAAACTACCTGGTAGCAGGCCCACAGAGGATAACCTGCCTATGAGTGGCAATTCTTCTCAAACCTTTTAAGAAACATGTTTCTGTTTTAGCTGCAGATTCTACCTCAGAAGCAGCTGGACATTTCACTATAATTCTTGCCAAAAGAAAAAAGAAAGCACGATCCCTTACATTTTGGTCAGCCACTTGTGCAGATGTTTAGTGGTGACCCAGGATTAACTAGGCATTACTCAGGCACAGCAATTTAAGTTTGCTGATGGCTCTAAAGGCCTGATGACACTGCTAATGCAGTAAAATTATCTAATATGAACATCAGCATGTCACATGTCAGGTTCCCTTTCAAGTAAAGCATTTTTAGACCAAGACTTTTCTGCATCCTTACTCCTCCACAGAAGAAGGTTTACTCTGCACCACTGTGACTGACCATGCAGATACTCTGATCATACCTTGGTGCTGCTTTAATGATGTCATCTACACGAAGAATCATTTCTGCTGCTTCAGCTGCACTCAGCAACACTTGTCTCTTGACCTGGAAACTTTCTGTTACTCCCAAAACAGACATGTCCCCAATGACACCCTCTTTCATATCTGGAAGAAGAAATACATTAAGAGGTGTTTTTTTTGTTTTTTTTAACTCAGCATTTTTTAAGGAAATTACAAGAAGCTGAGAGCACAGTAACTTACCTGCTCAAATGAACTACACTGATAGTTAGGGAAGTATTAAATAAAGTCTTCTACCTCAAGAGTCCTGATTAAAGCCTAATGTTGCAATTACATATAAACACTTGATGATAAAAACTTTATACACTGTGATGAGGAGACAAGATCCCAACAGGACTCAGCACTATGTCCTTAGGTACATTAACTTCAGGGTTCTTCTCCACCACTCTGTGGTTGTTGTTCATTTGGGTTTTTTGGGTTTTTTTGGGGGGTGGTGGAAGGGGCAAAAGGAAGGATGTTTGGTTCTTCTGGGTTTTTAACTGGTTGCTGGTTTTAAAACAATGTTTTTATTTTTAAGCTTCCTATAACTAGACTCAGTGTAAGGGTAGTGTTTTTTAGAGGTGAAAACCATGCATTTCAGAAACGAAGATTTTCACTCTACTGTCAAAAGCCTGGTAGAACAAAAGGAATATAGTGCTGTACACAAAGTTCTATGCAAAGCAAACAAACCAACATACTCAGCTCTCCCTGCTGAATATACATGACAGACATACATGAACCACTTTAATGAGCCCAAAGGACCTGGCCAAACAGCAATTCAAACACAGAAGTAAAACTGATCCCCTTACCCAGTCCATAAGTAGTCTTCCCTTCACTATGAGCAGCTCTGAGCTGAGCAACCAAATCAGCACTGTCATAGCCAGCATTATCAGCTATTATTGTTGGGATCTAAGGGGATAAACATAGGTTGTTTTTAATTAACATAGGGATTGATTGTTTGCAAACATGAAACATACTTTGATGTTATCAGTTTACAACTGAATTTCAAGAAGATGCTTCAGAAACATGCCAGATGATCTGTTTACTGTGATAAGTAAAGACCCAAACTACCTTTCTAAGAATTTCAAGACTCTGTTGTAAGAAAGTACCTATGAGGACAGAAGCATGTTAGCAATTTGTATGCTCATTTTACATGGACAGAAGTAAAAAAAGAATCTTGTCATTTTATCATGTCAGACTACAAATGGAGAAATGTTTTCATTTAAAAAGCACAAGTCTGCTGGTAAGCATTAACTACCTGACCATTCTGTTCACTGTTTCCATGACAGCAGTGCAAACTTGCATGTGCTGACTGAAGAGATAATGCCAAGTGTTACTATGCTCTTGAATTTAATTTTCTTGGGAGAAAGGTTTTCCCTAATTCAAATTGCAGAAAGTAAATTTTTTCCTCAAACTGACAGTCTGTTATCACAATTCTATTAATGTTTCTTGTGACACACTCATTTCCTACTAAGATGCAATCTCCAATGCAAGACCAGAAATTTGTAGCTAGTACTAGAGTATGAATACACTCAAACAGCACTAGAGCATCAATGGAACAGAAGGGTTGCTCTTTTCTGAATCAGTTTTCAGCTATCTAAGATGAGATTTTTATGTGCTATTTCTGCAGCACTTTTAACCAGCAGGTAAGGTGAGCAAGAACCATTTAGAGGAGGGTTAGCATATGAACATTTACAATCCTGTAACATGCAGAATTATTAAAACACCAGTACTTTTTTCCTAAGATAAAAAACCAATTTCCCCCTTCGTTTATCCAAGATGTGTTGCTAAACTTCACTTCTTTACTTTGGACAACCAAAATTTTTAAAGTGAAGCAAATATCTGATGTCACAAGTTAGTAAACTTCGTGAAACTTTGTGTCTTAGCCCAGCAACATGATTAAATAAACCTACCATTCGTAAAGCTTTAGCAAAGGACTCCATTGCAACAGACTCTTTGCCAGGTGTTCTGACAGCAAGTTCTGCAACAGCATTAGCCATCAGCATCTCTGAACAACCTATTCATTGAAGATACACAGATGTTACATATCCAAACTTCAGTAATACCAAATGTATTTGGTACAAAGGTACAAAGAAGGTACAGGTACAAAGAATCTGATATTCACCTCCACCATACACAGTTCTTGTGTCCTTCACAGTCTGGGCCAGGACACAGAGAGCATCATGCAGAGACCTCTCTGCTTCATCCAGAATCTGCTGGGTGGCTCCACGCAAAACTATGGTGCAAGCTTCACCTAGAAAGCACACATGTAAAAGGATTAAAAAGAGAAACCAGGACACAAAAATGGGCTATCACAAAGCATTTACCATGGTTCTGCTATCACTGGAGTCAAGTTCTGTATTACTTAATTTTGGGAACAAAAGAAAACATGATGACATTTCAAAGACAGAATGAAATTATGTGCACAGTGCTATTGCTTTGGTTCCACAGCACCATATTTAATTTAACAGAAAATTAATATTGCCTCAAAACTCCTTAAAAATTAGAGCATTGGCATTTACTAGAACAAGCTCTTCAAGTATGACACATTGCTACTTTTCTTGTCAACTGAATTTCCAAAAGCAGAAACCATGGTTCCCATCCTTAAAAATGATTATATGTTCATGTACGTAACATGAAACATCCAGTTTCAACCATGAAACTGTGCACGACTTTTACTGAAAAGCAAGGCTTTAATAGAAACAGTTACATAAATCATTACAGAATTCCTATGCATTACTGGAAACTGAACAGCACTAGCAGAGGGTTAACACAAATGTTACAATACACTGTTAGTGATAAAACACTTACCCATTGCTACTCCAGAGAAATGAATGAGTTTATCTTCTCCAATCATGACTTCTTCAATAAGCTTGCAGCTTCCTAGTTTTACTAGCTCAGGGTGATCAAAGGTTGAAGCAATTTCACCACCTGCAAGTGTAAGATCATAAAGAAATAAGAGCTCACAATGAAAGCATCCTTTCAGGAAAGGTCTAACCAAGGTGGGGGGGGAGGCAGGGGTTGGAAAAAAAAGGCTTCATAATTGCCCCCAAATAAATTTAAATTAAAATTACTGATAAGCCAAGACTGTCTCACGTCAGCATGTGGCACCAGAAAACGTCAACCAATGCTGATAAATCCTTAAAACACCTGTTTTGTTTCACATCACAAGGACTAAAATGCTTGTGAGTTGTGTCTGATAACAGAATAAACATTCATCTTTGTAGCATTAAAATATCAGTATGTTTCAAGTTTTCACAGTATTGACTGATTAAGTATTTATAAAATATTAAATGAAGTCTCTTATGCTTTAAAACTTAAGCTTGTGACAGTATTCCTTCTGCCTGCCTGATGATGGCTGAGAACCACCATTCTCCTGCATGGCAAGTCCCATTCCATGCTGCAGCAGCAATACTGTGCAGGATCTGTAAACTGCTGTACCATAAACAAAACAAGCGCTACAACAACCAAAATGGCTTTGAACACAACATCATTCTAGTTCTTGTTCCAGTTCTTTCCTCTTCCTATTAGAAAACTCTTTACATGTATGCATTCCCCATGTGGGCTCAATAATCCCACAGTAGTTTGCAGCACTGTGTAGTTGCAGCACCACAAGAAAAAACAAGACTTGGAGCAGAGTTTGCGTATATTAAAAACTTGTCCTTTTTTCAGCTATACTATTCAAGCCATGTGGTCCGACAAGGCCCTTTTGCTCTGCATAGAAAGTCTGCTTTCAATTTTTTCAGAATGTAAGCAGTGTTCCTCTCAATCACACATTTGCCAGTGTCAATGTGCCTACTGACACTTACATGCAGTTGCTACTTCAGTTTTGCTAAGATAAGCAAGTCAGTGTCTTTTCCTTTCTCCTGCAAAGCAAATTCATCCTCCTGATCACTTTCAAAATCAACTATGATGTCCCAGTTAACTGTCTATGACTTCAGCAATGAGAATTATCTGTAGCATTCCAGAGGTCTCATTTTCATTAATTACTAAAATCACATTTATGCTGACCACTACCCAAAATATCCAGGTTGTTCAGGTTATTTAAGATCCTCCTCAAGTCAAAAACTCAGGCCCACATTTTTAACAAAGGATGACTCCTTAGTCTTCTCTATCATTACAGTCAAACAACAGCCATTTAAACCAATTGCTATCACAGAATAAAGTACTGTTAGTATTAACTTGTGGAGTTATTTTTTCTGTTGCTAAGTTTCATCTTTTCTTTAGAAAACAAACATCAAAATCTTATCAAGCAGGAACTTAACTGAAAATATTTTTAAAATATGAAAGAAGGTTACCAACTGGCACTCAGTTGCTAAATTGTTTCCCATGTTTTGTGTTAGGATCCTTTATTCACAGATGCTGAAGAAGTATGTTGAAGTAAGTTTAATGTTTACTAATGATCAGACAAATAATGTGCCCCTCCTAGTTTCATACAACAAAATACTCTACACACCTGTGACAAGAGCCAGACGTTCTACACCTGCAAAGTCTGCATGTTCAATAGCCATGACACCAGCAGCTCCAAAGAGATGTTCAGGGTAGTTGTAGATCAGCTGTCTAAAATTACAACACATCTCACCATCACACACAGAACAAACCTTTGAAAATAACACAGTAACAAAAGACACCAGCTTCTCAGTAGCATGGACACAGGACAGATTTCTGAAAGCTACCAAAGCAGTCAATGGATGAAGCATCGGCCACACATGGAATGTTAACACAACACAAAAGCAAATGTAGTGACAGGAAAACATGCAAAGCTAAGGAAAAAAAAAAAATCAAACTAAGTTTTTTGAAATGTTTCTCTGAAGAAACACTACCACACTAAGCACAGGCAGCCATATGCTTTAAGGTCTTAGTCCTTTGATCCTAAGTGCCTGCTGGGCACTTAAGTGCCTATTCTAGCAGAGTGAACTAGAACAACATGGAAAGTAATGTAACTCTCCCTTTTTCCCAAGAAATACATACCTGTTAATAAAGCAATTTATTCCATGTTTAAGAATACGATCCACTTTCTCCTTCATCTTTTCTTTTTCTGCCTGTTCTATTTCTGCCACTTTTGCTGTGGAGTCCACTCTAACACGAGAGCCAAAAATCTAAATCAAAGAGAAAAGAGCTCAGTCTCAAAATTCCATTTACAAAAACACAGTTTCTCAACAGTAGTTCTGTCACATACCTTAATCTTGTCTGTATCCATACCAGTATTTGCAATAAGAATCTTTGCATTTTCAATTCTTTTTGGCTGATTTACACCAATCTTCTTGTCAAGCAAAAAGCCTGTAGTAACAGAAAGGACTTGTAAAACTTCAAATAAAAAAAGGAGAGCAATTACTAGTTATTACAAAATCCCCCATCTTTAGTATTCAATTTAATAATAACAGTGTTTCATATAACAAATTTACATAGATGTGCAACCTTTAGCAGCTTTGTTTCTCAAGTGCATACACAATCAACACTCAAAGCCTTACCTTCATCTAAGTAGGAATCAGCCAAACTTCCACCAAGTTTCTTAATGACATGGATAGCCTCCAAATTACCAGAACCTTTCAACCTAAGAACAGCTTCTACAGCCAGCTTGACAAAGTGATCCTTGTGGTGAGTAAGTAATTTTGATGAAAGAGTTGTTCCTGCGATATTCATCAAGTCTTCACGGAACTTCACTTCATCATTGCTAAAATAAAGACAGCTCAGTTAAAGTGGAAAGTCTGAAAGCCTTAACTACCACTAGCTCCCACCATGAGTCTTTGCCCACTTCTTCAGGCCTGTATCTCTATATGTACCATATTTTCTTTTGAGGAATGCTGCACAGAATCCCTCCCCTGTCCCAGAACACAACCTTCTACTTGAAATACAAGTTTTGTTAGGAGAATTTTTGCATTCAGCTTTAGAAAGTTTGTGCTTTCAAAGTGCTGGGCATGGGAAATAGTTATATTTAAAATGTGAGTACAAAATCTGAAGTAACAGCTCAGATCTTTGTTCCAGGGAGCAAATTACAGCTTATATTTCATTTTTGCACATAAATAATTGTGAAGCTTCTTTAACTCATTAGAAAAAATACCCAGTATTTTTTTCTCAACTGTTAAAATTCAGGAACTCAGCCTTCACACTGCTTTAATAAGAGTGAAGAATTTACCAATGGACTGTAATTTGCATTGATGTTTTGATCTTGAGTAGTTTTTTATATAAAGTTAAAGCAAATGGGCATTACTAACCCATGATCCACAGCTGCTTTCAAAAGTGCCTCTCTTGAAGCCTTTGTGGCTGCTCTCCAGCCTGCAATGATGGTCTGAGGATGAATCTTCCTTGCAATCAGTAATTCTGCCTCCTATTTAAATGAAATCAATAATTATTCCCCCCCCAAAAAAGTATAGTGACACTAACTAGAAAAGACATGTTCATTTATGGATGCAATTTCAAATATAATTGAAGAAAGTTATCTTTATTTTTCTGTGGAACTGGCAAGCTGATAGATCATTCTTTAAGATGCTCTTGATCCCAGTTACTGGACCTGAGATGATCAGACTTTCTGACACAGCTCTGCAAGGAAGAATTAGTCATTCTCAAATCTCTTTCATAGTAATTTCAGGTTTAGAATTTGGCAGTGTAAATTCTTCCACAAGCATAAAATCCCTACAGAATTTAAATGAACAGTATGAATTCAGGCCTTGAGCAAAGAACAGAATTTAGCAAGATTTTTTTCCTATGGAAATGGATTTCAGAGGACTGAGACTCACAACTAAGCAGTGCTGCACACTGCTCAGTGCAATAGCCAGAAAGTGAGCAGTAAGAGTCAACTTAAAATACTTGAGAGTTTATAAAAAATAATATAAGGAGTAATAGTCCAAAATAATACAAAAAAATGATGATGCAATACCTAAGGGCTGGTTTTTTGCCCCCTATCAATTTCACCAGCAACAGAGCAAGCGACTCCTTTCTATGCTATGGGAGCCCTTTACAAAGACAGGATAACACACCTCCTACTGGAGGCACCACAGAAGTACACTGACAAACATCTGAAAAAACAGAATACATCACCCTCAGTAATTCAGCTGCCAACACTGTGACAGATGTAGTTCCATCGCCAACTTCGTCATCTTGAACCTTTGACATATCTGAAGAAGGAAAAGACATTATTAATGCTATTTTTCTCATGCATTAATTTGGACAAAAAATCAGATCTTACTTTTTGTGTAAAGAGGGAACTCTAAAAAAACCCCAGAAAAACAAGAGATGCAAATGAAACTTGGCATCCTCCAAACTCCTGCTCTTTATTTGTAACCAGTTTCAGCCGGGTGATGGTCAAGATGCTCCCCTGTGTTCCCCATCCTAACAATGGTTATCAAAAGGACACTGGATAGAAGCTCTAAGGTACAGATGCAGGATCAGAGACTATAATAACCAGGTCTGCTGCATGAACTGCTGATAAACTGGCCACAGCAAACACAACATCATTAGGAAACCTAACACCCAATAGATCAGGCTCCTGCTTGTCACCAGTAGTGGACCAGTGGCACAGTAGAACAGTCACTCACAACAGTAAACTCTGTACAGAAGTACAGTGCTCACTGAGTGCCAGAGATTTAAATCTGGGAGAAACACAGTGAACCTCTGCTGCTGCACAAATTTCTGTTCCAAATTTTCCCACTGCAAAACGAGGGGTATACAGCTGTCTTTTGTCCCTTCTGACTCCTGGGACACAGCAGGGTTAAGGGAAAAGAAGACAAAAACCCAGTTTTGAAGAGCAGCACACACCACAATTTTACTTTTGCAGAATGCCACAGCTCTTGCAGTACCCTGCCCTTCTTACTTCAGGATTTCTGCTCCCCCTCCCTTCAATTTTTCACAGTATTTCAAGAACACTTTCTAAGAACAAATAAAAACACCACAACAGAGTTACAAATTAAGAAATATCAAGCCTTTAAGAACTCACCAACCAAGACCTTGGCAGCTGGATTGTCAACTCCAATAGCTTTCAGGATGGTTGCACCATCATTGGTAACTGTGACAGAGCTGTCTCTCCCGGTACTTAAAAGAATCTTGTCCTACAAGATGTAAGATTTAGCATACTGCTTGAAAAGGCACTGTGACTATTACAGCTAAATTAATGGGCATGACTACCCATGCAGCTGTCTTACCATGCCTTTAGGCCCCAGGGTGCTCTTGACTAGGTCACCAATGGCAATGGCACCAACAAAGGATGACTGAAATGGAAATAAATATACCTCAGGGAACAATTTATTTCTACTCTAGTACAAGAATTATACACTATCACATAGCTTTCAACATTTTAACCAACCCTTCCACCTCTTCCACGGAGGCTTAACTGAACTTAAGGCAAGTTTCTTAACTGCTAAATTTTGATAACCAGATCAAATATACCTAAACCTCCCAGAAACCATAAGTCTGTCTCAAAGCCAGAAGAAATGCCACCAATCTTCTGAGCTCCAGTAAAGGTACTTTGGTTTTGACTTTGGTTTTCTCTAATTTTTAGTATTAACAAAACTCCCTTCTGTTCACAGACATGCAACAAGAACAGTCAGTTAGAGATAGAAGTTCCATATCACGATATAGTGAAAGTATTTTTAGTAATAGAAAAGACAAAGTTTAATTACCTCAAGTACTACCCGTTTCTTAGAGAATTAAACTTACCAAGCGAGCTGTTTCTGCCTTCTCTTCATCTGCACCTGCCTTGAAAATGTTCACAGGAGCAAGGGAAATGGATGCCTAAAACACAGTTAATGTAAGAATATTGTTTTAGCTTCAATAAAACTATGTGTTCTAAAAGCAAATCCCCAACCCTAACAGCTTAAACAATGTTTTTTTAAATAAAATTACTTCCATACCCCATTTTGTTGTGATAACAGATATATTTAAGAAATAGCCAAGGTTCTTAACCATCTGTCCTGCAATCTCACAGCCCAGTGAAGGATTCCAAGGCCGAGTGCAGCTGCTGGCACACTGCAGCGCACACCAGGCCCGACCAGCCCATCCTTTCATGGCTATGCGAGCGCTGCTGCTCTGCCCACCAGCCGGGCCTTGCCTACAGCCCGACGGCAGCCACAACCAGCAGAACCAAAACAACTCTATTTACTGCCCAATGCCTTTAGAGTTTTGATACCTGAGCCGGACTCGCCCTTTTTTTTTTTTTTTTTTTCTTTCATATCAAGGCAAATTAATCATATCGGTAACCAATACACGCCTTTAAGGACCAACATTTGCAGAGCATCCAAGGCCTTAAATGAAGAAGGATCAAATACCCGCACACAGGTACCACAGCTCTCAGAGTCGCCCCGCCCCGCCCCGGCTCCAGAACCTTCGGGGCCGCCCCGCCGCCTCAGCCCCCAGCACAGCGCGGGGAAACGCAGGGCGCGGCCTCCAGGCCTCGCCATCCCGCCCGCCCGCGTGGAGCGCAGCCTCGCCGGCCCCGCCGCACCCCGGCCTGGCCTGCCCCGGCCTGGCCTAGCCGCCGCCGCTCACCATGGTGCCGGTGCCGCCGGGAGCCGCCGCCCTCCTTCAGCACAGAACCCGCGCCGCGCCGCAGCCCCACGAGCTCCCCCGGAATGGCGTCACTGCGGCCGCCGCTTCCGCCGCGCGCGGCCTGCTGGGAGCCGCAGTCCGGCCCCGCGCCCGCCGCCCTCAGCGGCTGCGCCACCGCCCCTCGGGCCGGGCTGTGTGCCTTGGAGCCCTGCGGGAAGGAAATTCCTTACGCTGGAACAGGCTGCCCGCAGAAAGCGTGCGTGCCCCATCCCTGGCAGTGCCCAGGGCCAGGCTGAGCATCCTGGCCGAGGGGAAGGTGTCCCTGCCCATGGCAGGGGGTTTGGAGCTAGGTGATTGTTAAGGTGCCTTCCAACCCAAAGCTATTTTATGATGCTGCGGTTCTGTGATATTCCTGGAGGTCAGTTCTCAGACAGGTCAAAAGCATTTTTAGTTATTGCTTGCGGCCTCCAGCGCGCTTGCCAGCCCATCCCCGGTGGCTGCTCTTAGACCTCGGCTCCAGTTACAAGCCGTGAACAGGAGATGCCCAGCACAATCCCACTCCGTACGCTGCAATTCAATACAGAAAAATTGGTGACTGTTCCCCTGGCAGCTTTGCCAGTGTGAGACAACACTTAAACTTTGCTTTGTCACTGCTTTTCCTCTACACAAAGCCTGTTACCGGGTCATATAAGGAAAAAAACCCAAACCCAACCTGTATTACTTTGTATGACTCATCTTCAAGAATTGATTCCAGCTGGTATCTCCCTTCTTGCTCCTAGGTACTAAACTCTTGGGATATATGGAACGTTGCTTGTTCTAGATTCAAACTGGCCAGAGACAGAAATCCATCCCAATGGAGACAGCAAAAAAGAACATGACTAAAGCTCTGCCAGCTCTCACCTGTATTGTTAATTTTGTCAATACCTGGTTAGTATTAGTTCTTGAGTATGTTAGGCCTTTCGTCCTGTTTTCTTCACAGAGTTAGATACACTTCCCTCCACAACCCTGTTCTGTAATTAGACTACTAATTTAATTTAAATACCTAGTTTTCATCATAGTTATGCTGAAAACTAAGTTTTGGCTAGGGCAAATAATACAACTAAAACAATGTAAACAGCTTCTCTCAGAATCACAGCTTTCATAAAGATGTGCACTGAAGTAATAATTCATTTTAATTCACGTTTGCTGCTACTGTGGTGAGTTGGGAGAAAAAATATTTTAAAGTGCTTCAGACTTACCCAAGTTATTGCCTTTGAAAGATCCAATGCTCACAGAAAAACTACAGCAAATTAGTGAATTGGGTTGAAGGGGCTTTTGACCATTGCTAAGCTATGCTTTACAAAGTGTAAAGCCAGTGACACCAGACTAGGAAGAACACAGCAGCAGTGCTGGTTCTGGGCTCCCACCTCTCCCAGCTGTGCCGTGCCCTCACCTCGCTTGTGCCAAGGGCAATTTTCCAAGTTGCACAGTATGGGAAGAAAAAAACGCCTCATTTAAAAAAAATCTCAATCTACATGCATGACAAAGCTGTGACAGAAAACCGGCAGAAATGAAACAAAATCTTGGAGATGAATTTACAGACTTCAGAGCACCATGATCAGTTTTGGGCGTTTTTTTACTACAGAGTAATGAGTGGAATAGAGAGGAAGGGAGGAGGGCAGAGAGAGGTCCATGAAGCAATGATTTAAAGAAAAGCAAAAAAGATTATATAAACAAAACACAATACAGTGACACTAACACTGCAAACTACTGAAGTAACCCACAGACAACTTTTAATGTAAAATCAATAGTTTATTGCCATGCTACAATTTTTTTTTTTTCCAAATGAAGTTGGCACTGGTAAGGGGAAAAATGTACATAACACATTTTTTTAAAAATGCACATTTGGTAAGCTTTCTCTATAACAACAGCTTAAAAGAAGTGAAATTATTTTTTTTAAGATTAATGTGGAATGGCATAAAAATACACTCTTTCTGCATAGTATAAGAAATACGGAATGTTTGTAAAAACAAATTCACTGAACAGGGAAAATTACTTGAAATTTTATAAACAATTTGGCAATGGTACTCCCACTGTTTAGACTTTTTTATATAAAAGAAATAAAAATCTAGAAAGCTACCTTTATACAAAGTTGCTATATTTATGCCTTTAAGTAGGAAAAAACATTTTATAATGCAAATTAGGACATACAATAATCTTACAATATGATACAATGTAATGACAAGAAAGGAACATACAACATAAGATTTTGGCCTTTGTAGAAATGTTTATTTCTGCATTTAATAAATGCATTTGTGGCACACTGGTGACTACTGTATCACTCCTACCAGTCAGCTTGGACGCTAGTGCGGTGCGTTTGGCCGGGACACAGACGCTTGCCAGGAGACCAAAGGTGATGCTGCAGTGAAGCCAGATGTGAGAAAGGCAACGTGCCTGCTGGTCCAGCCATCTGGACTGTGGGACACCATACAACACTCTTTCCTCTCATATCAGAGCATTTCTTATACATTCAGTTATTAAGTACCAAAGTCTTACAAGTGAGAACATCCGTGTTTGCGATTTGGCAAAATTTCAAAATACAAAGTTAGTACCAAATATATAATATATTATATATAAAATGTGGGTGTATGATATACACACATATTCCAATGCAAAAAACCTGCATTACTATGGAGTTAAATTCGCTGACATCCATTCCTAAATAACATTACCATTAAAAAACAGGTGTAATCCTGATCTTTCACACGTTTTAGAATCACTTCCTCTTTCATACACAACAGTTAAAGCAATATATATGCAACTATGACTAAGAAATCAAAATTCCTATAATTATCTGAACTCTGACCACAACAAATAGGATTTGGTTTTCAGTACATGTAATTAAATATATTTATATTTTTACATCCTTTTAGACCATTCCTGAAGAACTTGACCAAGCAGGTCCTCAGGTGTAACAGAGCTGTTACGCCAGCAGTACTTGATCTTGCAGGAGCACATCCAGTGGCCCTTGAAGTCAACAGGAATCATTTCTTCATCTTCAAAGGACACTGCATGCAGACCGAACAAGCTCTGGAAGGGTCACCCCCCTAACAAGGAAGATTTCCTGATGACATCAAAGCTCCTTGTCAGACTTCCTTTCCAACTGCCAAGGGGCAGGACCGGAGCAAAGGATGCTCTGGGCTCCCTGGGTCACTTGGCAGGCGGTGCTGGGGACAGCCGTGCACTGCACAGCCCAGCACCAGGGACTGGCAGGGTGGGCTTCACCACACCTTTCATACTAAGGCTTCTCACAGAAAGCAGGGAGCTGCTTCCCACACTCCTCACTTGGCAATTCGGTCACTACAGGTCTCAGACAGAAGCTCTGGCTGGGACCCCAAGGCATTTAGTACTTTGTAGACACAGAGGAAGATGGTCCCTATTCTGAAGGGCTTGAGCCTATTTTTTAATGATAGTTTTTACATAATCTCCTTTCTATATACACATATTTGCTACATAAAACAGAATTACACCAAAGTAATGGATATAGCGGAAAACATTGTCACAATATATGTATATTACCACACTAAATAATTACTAAAACTGCAAGAAAAATTTCAAAAATGCCCTTCATAATGTATAAAAATATAGAAATATCCAACACTCGTTTCATCGACCTTATTTCTCATATTCTATTTCTACCTGTACACCTACATACTTCCAAACAAAATACTGCGTTAATCTGGAGTAAACACCGTGTTAGGAAAATATCCTCGTAAGACATCTGACAGACTTACTCACATACCTTACAGCACAGCACAAGAAATAATGTATACATGGTCAGAGTTGCAGATGCTAAGTTGCTCTTTTTTTTTCTTCTGATTCACTCATCTTGTCCAAAAGAGGAAGTAATTCCTAAAGATTGTGAAAGAACCTCAACACGAATTCCTTTTTCATAATCTTCTGTAAGAAGGACATCAGCAAACCTGACTCCAACTTAACGCAGTTTTTTGTGGCGGAATTTCTTCTGGATTTTTTTTTCTTGGAGTGTATATGAATTAAAAATAAAGATAGAATAAATGAACTTAAGTTTATATTAAGTAAATACTGTCAAATATAAATGCCTGAATTGCTACCTCAAGGAAGAGATGGGAAAGATCATATCATTAAATTCCAAAAACACCTAACTCTATCTATCACAATGAAGGACCAGACTCCTCTAGGGAAATAGGAGAATTTCAGATTTAAGTCCACTACTAGTTTCTACTCCATTAGTTTCATCTTATTTGCAGCCATTAAATAAATTAGTACAGTGCAGAAATGGAATTTCACCATGGATCTCACCTTACATGAAGCGAGGAATACTGCTTAAAAACAGACGTCCAAATCAGATACATCATTGTATGCTCAAACTACTGACATGAATCAGAATTTCCACTCTTACTTCACCGACAGTGAATAAGAACAATCTGTTCTCTCTTGAATCTCTCTCATTGAGAAGCAGGTAAATATAAAACAAAAACAAGAACAGCCAGATTTTGAGCCAATGCACAGTGTTATAAAACCAGCAAAATCAACTGCTGATCCGTCACCTATAAAAAGCAGCCCTGTTTTGACACTGGTTTGGAATTTGTACACTTTACACATTTCCATGATCCTTTTTACACCCAAGCCCTAGTCAGAGGTGCAAACACACACAAATATCCAAACATCAAGTGGGGGGGAGCAGTGGGGGGAAGGACATTTTATCAATTTATTATATGAAATTTCTACGTCAACACTTATATTTTCTATAAAAGCTCTGAAGACGTTAATAGGAATAGTGCTTCAATGCACATCATCAGATTCAACCCCTGTTAAATGCAGAACATACTTATTGGGGGAAACAAAAGATGTTCTAATGAGTGTCATGGTTTTCAGAATGGTCTTTTTCAATATTGTTTTAGGAAGTTAGCAAAAAACACCACAAAAATTAAAACAATTGGTCCTCCTTCTGACATGATTTTGAGGGAAAGTTTACTTTCCTGACATAACAATGGAATAAATTCTCATTTATTATCATTCATTAGAAGTACAATTCTGTGTATTTCTAGCACAATATTATGTACTTTTGGTCACTTTTCTGTATTCTTTAACAACTCAGTTTCCTTGTTTAAAAGATACAGTAATGTATGTCTTTCCCAAATCATTGCACTAAAGGAATACCTACAGTTAAAGGTTTCCCCTTGTTAAATGTGTTTGAAGGGCAGCAACAGACTGCACATTATGGATGAAAAGTAGAATTGGATGGAGATGCTACCATTTTTACAGGACCTAGTTTATGTAAACTTTACATGCCACATTTACTAAAGAAAATGGTTACATATTTCTAGTTTCTCAGTCTATACACCTGTGGGCCCAAAATAAATATGAATGGAGAGATTTCAGCTGAAAACTGAATCCTAGATTACAGACACTAAATCTAACATCACAGCCTTTAAAAGAGACTGAATTGAAAAAATATTTACCAAGTCTCAAAGGGTAAAGTGCATTGCAACTGCATCTACTTCAAGGGGCAGAAAATAAGGAATGCTAAAGATGAGTAGTGTGGGTGACAGGGACTACCCAGCATGTTTGGAGTGTACACAAAACAAGAAGGCATTATCCCACCTGTGAAACCTAACAGGTTAAAAAGTAGTTCTGGAAAATATGTCATCAGACTTCTTAATATAATTAAGGCTACAGACAGTTCAAATTTCAGTATGTTCTCAATTCTGGGGACCAGAGCTAAGAAAACATTGTGAAACTTGCAACAATGTAAAAAATTTGCTCAGACCATTCTTTTTAGCTGAGACTACTCAGAATAATGCATAGGACAGTGCACTGGAACTAAGGAGGGATATGGCTGGTTGTTGAAATTTCAGCAGGTCACTTATGATCTACCCAAAGCCTCTGCTTCCCTATTTAGTAATTAAGAATATTATTACTTCCCTGCCTCACAGATGTGTTTTAAGGGTTCAGTTAATTAGTCCAAGCTATACAGATGAGGACCATATATTGCTAAGCAGCTAGCTAGATCAAACAGGTTTGCCTCAAAACACATGCAGCTCACAAATTTAAGTGAGCTATATGCTAAGAACAATAATCACACCAATATTATTAACCCAGTAAGTGTTTTGCAATACATGGTAATTTCTCTTCAGTACAGACCAGGAGGTCCATAAGGTGAGGCAATGGCAAAGATGTGAGGGAGCAGTTACAGAATCACAGAATCAGTAGGCTTGGAAAAGACCTCTGAGATCACTGAAGCCAACCTATGACCAAACACCACCTTGTCAACAAGACCACAGCACCAACTGCCATGTCCAGTCTTTCCTTAAATACCTCCAGGGACAGTGACTCCACCACCTCCCAGGGCAGCATATTCCAATGCCTAATCAGCCTTTCTGTGAAGTATTTCTTGCTAACATCTACCTGGCACAGCTTAAGCCTATGTGCTCTTGTCCTGTTGCTGGCTGACTGGGAGAAGAGACCAATGCCCTACCAGGCTACAACCTTTAAAATGCCTAGGTCTAGGTAGTCTTTACCTTCTTGAGTACCAAGGTCTCCTCACAAGTCAGTGAGTCTATCACAAGAGTATGCAGAAGCTGACCATGAAATAAGGTTTTTTATAAAAAAAATCTCTCACAATGGTCTCAATGACTCTCATCTTTTACTTCAGCAAATTATGTTTTTTGTCTATCTGGTATTTCAGTACCATACAGTTAGTAAAGAATGATGAAACCAGAGTGAAAAGGTGGCCTGATGCCACCTATTGGTATGGCAAGAGACATATTTCAGGTGCTGCTACTACTGCTGCCACTACTAAATGAGAGAAGACCAAAGAAAAAGGTTGTAGGAACAGAAATACACACCAATTTAAAAGACAGAAAATAAATGTAGTTTGGTTTTTATAAAACTTCAAAATTCAAATATTGCATGGAGACCCTTAATGCTTTTTCAGATCTCCAAATGGCTTTTCTTGCATGTTTTTCCTCACAGTTCAAGGGTTATTTTACATCATACCAGCTCACACAAGTGTCAGTTCCTTTGCAATCACAGGCTCAAGAGCAATCTCTTCTGCTGCTAGTACCAAGGTGCACCTGCAATACTGCCAGAATTCTAAGATTATTCAGACTATTAATAAACAAAACAGAAAAAAAAAGTCTAAGGGTGCCTCTGGCATATTCAACAAACAACATTCTACCTGGATGTACCTGTAACACTGAGCAGCCATCATTGTAACCAAATTCACCAACTGCAAAAGGAAAACAAGTATGCTCATAGATAATACTACCTTCAGATAATTTACTACGTATCTTTTTAAATTAAAGTACATTATCACCTATGGGTGCACATTGCTAGAATGTACAACTTCCTATAAAGAACTATCAAGTCCAGTACCCTGCCTCCCATGTAACCTGTGTTTGATGCTTTAGAGGAAGACAATAACTGCATAATAAACCTTTCCAGTTGTGCAATAATGCATGCTGCTGGAGAGCTGGGATATTTCTGCCAGGCATAAAAAAGTAGAACACTGGACGAAGACAACCATTTGACCTTCAAGAGTCTTGCTTTGTCAAAGGCAGAGAGTAAGACAAACACATAGATGATCCTGAACAATTAAAGCTATGTACAAAATTTTGACTTTTAAAACAAGACATTATGGAACAAATAAAAAGTGAACACACAAATGCAAAGAAAAGAAGGCACACTGAACTAAGAAATGACAAGAGAGCCTTAATTCATACAGCCCACCTGTGAATTCCTTCACAAAAAACCCCAAAACTCTAATGAGATAAAATTTCGTCAGATTTCAGAGGGAATTTGATATGTCACTTGTAATTCTATACCAACAGAAGGAGCTTAAAGTTGGTTTTTGATGTGTTTATAGCTCTGATCAACAACCATCAATGGGACCTCTCAAATATCACACAAGTTAAGAGAACTGTCAGGAATTAGAGGCCTTCTTGCCCACAGACAAAAAAGGTGTGGTGTTTATATTCCTTGAGATGAACCAATATATCCTGTGTATGTCAAACTGAGTGAATTAACATATTACACACAATTCATTCTGGAGGAACCACTTCAATGAGGAATGAACGTCAGATATGTATATTGAAAGGTTAGGTTTACCTGCTAATAATGCACATATCAAGAGGCTTTAAAAAGTGTTACAAATGCCATTAGTGAGTATAGGCACCAGACCAGAATATTTATAAATTCAAAACTGGCATGTCACTCAGACTCTAATCAATTAAAGAGGCACTGTGAAAGGTGGTGATGCTGCTATGCAGTAATTACTTCTACTGTAGAATGAAATAGTGTTACCTAAAATGAATACTTGCTCTACATTAATTCCCTTTAGTAAGACAAGTACATGAAGTATGCAGAAAAAGTTCTATTAGTCTATAAAAGGCGTTAGTGTTAAGAAATGCAAAGTACTCGCATCTTCAATTTTATAAACTTCACAAAAGGTGCAAATGATTCAATGCTCCCCAGGCTCACATAGGCAGGTCAGTACTGTTATGTCTAGTTTTCCTAGAAGTACCGTCATCTCGGGGCAGTGCTTTTTGCAAGCTCGACATAGCAGCAGTTCTTTCAATGTCTATCACAGCATACAGCTCTGTGCGCCTGGTTGGAGTTTGCGGAAGTGGAGTGGTGGGGGTTTTTGGAGTCTGAGGGTTGTCAGAGTCACTACCACCTTCCAAGTCAACCTGTATATAGTTGAGCTGCCTGTGTTCTAAACTCGGACGCCTAATGTCAAAGTTAAAGACTGTTGGGGTGCAGTCCCGACGTCGTGTAAATTCTACTTTATGAGCACTTGCTGGTACTGTTACATTCTCTGTATTGACATAGTTATGCATTAGATCTAGGTTATTGTGATAGCCATTCAGAGACGGGGTCTTTGGTCCTAAACTGTCGTCTTCATCTCTGCTCAGCTTCCGGGCTTCCCAAACAGGAGGCAAGGATGGCAAGTTCTCGTAGTTCAGCAGCGCAGTTCTCCTCTGAGCAGAGTTGTTAATGTTCTGGGTGTCTGAGGTACTGGTTGATGTCAAGCGACCTCTCCTGACCCCTGAGGCACTAGGGATTGATAACCTATTTATATTTTCATACACCAATTTATTAGCAGATGGTGTCTCTCTACGTTCATCACTGTCGTACCCAGTGTCCCATTCAGTGTTGTTTGTGCTGCTGCCACTAACTTGATCTCTCCCAAGCTGTTCCAGTTTCTCTCTTTCCATTAACTGCCTTTGAACAGGTGTTGGTCCTAAAACAAACTTCACTCCTTCGGGCTCCAGGAGAACCTGAGCATCTCTGTCATCAGTACACATCTGATCTTCTTTCGCTTTAGTTGTTTCAGTGTTTGAAAGCTTTGATTCCAGTGGTATATGCACACTTGATCGATTTTTTCTTTCCTCTTGTACTCCAGTAGTGTTTACGTAAGTGTGCACCTAAAAGGCAAAGAAAAAAGAAGAAATTCAAACACTATTGTGCCTTCCCCTCCCCCTCCAAATTTATTAGCTTCTTAACTCCCCACTCTTCTAATCCAAATATCTGAAAAGAAAAACTTGTGTTGGCAGGTGTCTAAGACCAAAAGTCACCTCTCCTGCATTTTGCTGAACTGTAGTCAGTTTTAGGTTTTTTCCCTGAAATTTTGTTATTATTTATGTTAATGTTCCCCTAATGAAAAAACAGAATTTATATCTTACACTGATAATTATTTTATTTGATGTTTTACCTCAATTGTGCTCTAGTTCTAGAGTTTGGCTCTAATCAAGACCACCTTGGGCTGCTCCAGCCTAGCTCATAACTAGACCTGGGCAGATCACTGAGAGCTCTACTTTGTTGTCCCTTACCAGTGACCAGCAATTACTTTAGCTAAGTTTACATTCATAACTTCCACACTGCAAGGAAATCTACTGTCCATACCAGGAAAAAAAAAGAAAAAACAAACAAAAAGAAAACCACAGAGAGACCTAAGAAAACCCTCGGTCTCCTGCCTTGTGTACTACTCCAGGAACAAAAAGAGAGGTTGGGTCTACAGGAAGAACTATCCATTCTTTCTTCAAGAGCCAACAGCCTCCTAAGAACAGGAACTCGTAGAAAAATATACAATTCCATATGAAGTGTGGCACTCAAAATTAAAAAGGAGGAGTTGGCACCGTATGTCACTAAGAAAGGCAGAGATACCCTCCTAGGTTATATCCCTCCAATTTCCACAGTGGATCAATACAAGGCTGAATGGGAAAGACTGGATTCCCTCTCTAAATTTTAATTCTATGTCTGGATATCCAAACAGCAAAAGTAGTACTTTACAGCAGCAGTCATGTAGCTTGCCAACCTCTCTGTCAAGCTCTGCCAGCTGAAGTGTCATTTACCAGATCACCTGACTCCTCCACTGATTTTTTAAACTCACTTACTATTCAGTAACTCCAACGATAATACCTGAGCTCTTCTGTGAGGGCTCCTAACAAATCCTTTCCCACAAGACAGTTCACAGCCCTCTGCTCTGGCTACCTTCTCTGGTTTCCAAAACTGTTTCTTGTCACACATTAAAGTCTTCCTAAACCACATGACATTTATAAATTTGACTGTCATTTTCATCAGCAACTTGAATGATGAGAGAGAAGTTTTCAGTTGACAGTTTTCAGTCTTTCCAGACTGGCAGGGTTTCCACTGAGAGGGATCTCTAGAGCCTAGAGTACCGACCTCAGAGAAACCTTATGAAGTTCAGCAACAGCAAAAAGAAGATCCAGTGCTTGGTATGAAACAACACCAAAAGTACAGGCTAGATACCAACTGATTGAAAACAGCCTTGCAGCAAAACTTCAGGGATCCAGGTGGATGGTAAGTTGAATGTGAGTCAGCAGTCTGCTCTTGGAGCAATGAAAACCAACCATGCACTGGTTTGTGCTAGCAATAGCACAGCCAGTAAGTTATTACCATCAATTCAGCTCTCACAAGACTGAACCTGAGCTCCAGAGTACACGACAGACAGCACCATTCTGAGGCTAGTGCATTGGAGGGCCATGACTAGAGCTGGAGCACATGACATACAAGGAGAAGCTGAGGACACCATCTTAGTTCCATTTTAAGAGAATGCAGGGAACCACCTAATAGCTATTTTCAACTACCTAACAGAGAAAGCAAAAACAGAGCCAGACCTTTTTTGGAGATGTTTAGCAAAAGGTCAACACCAGATGTAACAGGCAAAAATCTGATAACATTAGAGAAACATTAGAGAGAAATGATTTCACAACAGCAGTGGTGAAACACTGGAACACATGGTTCAGATTCTGTGGAATCCCCTTGCCTGTAGTATTCAAAACATGACCAGGACAATGGTCTGTGAAGTTTTCTCTAACTTAAAACTTTGATATAGAGACTGGAGGTCCCTTCTAATGCAAATTATTCCATGACTTCTATTTGGCAAATAGAAGACTTACATATAAAGAAGCTTTTTGACCAGGATCTCTCATTATAATGTACAATTACTCCTGTTTAAAAATAGTTACTGATTTTTTTGAAAAGAGTATATTGCAAACACATACCTTCTCTATCTTTTTATTTTATATAAAATATAAATTCCTCAGCAAGCCATTCTACAAAATATCATTTTAAAGAGGCAAGGCAAACACTTTTCTGAGGCAGTTAAAATACTGTAGGAATACTTTACACCTGATACTGAAAAGCAAGTGAAAGCCAACAGAACAATCATTACAAAAATCTGAAGTAATGTAGAAGCTCAGTTGTACAAAGGGAAAAAACCACTCACTTGCTCCTCTGCTACAAGTAAAGGATGTGTTGATTCTTCGCCGACAGAGGGGAGGCGTGCGCTGCCGACAGAAGGGTGTCTGCTGGAAGGGTGTGATGAAGCATCTCCAAAAGATGGGTACCTGGGATAGCCGTTGGGTAAACTTTGCGCATTGAATCCAGGAGCTGGTACAATTATTAAAATAGAACATATTACTGTATATGAGTAAGATACTTTATATCTTAAGTTTAATGTTCAAAAGAGAAAGTAAAATATGTAAAACAATATTAAGTATTCACAAAGCTCAATTTTGCTTGGAGGAAGGAAATGGAAAACAGAACAGCATCCCAGTATTTACCAGAACACATTTATGAAGCAGCCACTGAAAACTAGGTGTATTACACACCCAGTAAACTCCCTCCAACTTCTCTTTCCCCCATTAACATCTCCCCCTGACAAACAGAGACTCCCTTATCTAAGCTTCCATTTCTCTGAAATCATCAATAAACTGGAATTCCTAGTTTCAAATATCAAGCCATCTGCCTGAGATTTCAAAAATACCAGAAAATTTTAGATAAATACTTCACTCATCCTACTCAGAGCAAAAGAAAGATTCCAAACCAACTGCACATGTGATTTAAACAGTATTTTTTCCCCCTATTTAAAAATTTGAAATCTTACCCAGCATTAACATTTCTCTGAAATGCTACAGGTAAAGCATGTTGACATATCATAAAGCAATTCAATAGGTGTATTCATAAGTGTTCTTATGCAACAATTAAGTTCCCAAAACTTACTTCTTGAAGATAATCCTCAGCAAGTACCTCGAGAGAATGTATTACTACCTCTTAGCTTTAAATTAGCCTTCTTTTTAATTATTTAAAGATTAAATTCAAATCAAATGCTATTTTCAGCTAACTAAATTACATTCAGGTATGTCATCTGACAGTAGAACCATACTTACTGGTAGGTGTTCGAGGGGTTCTTGGTACTTCCAACTCAGTTTGATGATTATTCCTTTCTACTACTGGTTCTTCTACCACATTTATGCTGTTATTCTGCATTATCTCTTGTAACATGTTAAATAGCTCTTCTGCCCGGGCACACTTAAAGGCAAAGATTCCTATAAATACATCCAAAAAAAAAAAATCAAAACCCTGTAACTCAGAAACATGCCTTACAATATATATAACTTGCAAGAAATAGAACTGGAATCCACATAATGAAAACCTGTTAAAGAAGCAAAAGTGTTACAAAATTTTTATTGCACCAAAACATACAAAATTACTGTGACAACCTTTTAAGTGGTTATCTAATAGAAGAATAAGGTTCCCATGCACCAAAAGTTAAATAAGAACAGAAAACCAATTCAGTTAGGAACAAAAATAAGTTTTGAGTGCTAAATGAGGGGGAAAAAACCAAGTTGTTTTTTGTTGGGTTTTTTTTTAAGCTAATAAAAAGGATACCTGTTAAATAAATATGTATTTAAAAAACATTAAATGAAACTACAGTGGTGCTACAAAGGTGTATTTCCTAAATCAGATTTCTATTAAACTACCACAAAAATAAGATACCTGCACAACAGAAAAGGATTTAAACACTGGATATAAATTCAGTTTCTTTAAGAAGACTAAAATTAAAAGCTAGTAGGACAAACTGTGTGAAACAGACAGTAACAAACTAATTGCTTTAGGCTAAAGGATAGACACAGAGCACAAAGTTAGCAGCAATACCGTGTATTTTGCGTGTGTATTGTGCCACTTTGCCTTCGAACAGCAGGGAGTGTCCCAACTTACCCTCACCAGCAAAGTCGCAGCTTTGGATTATTCTTCCATTGAAAGCATGAAGTTAAAGTTGACACGCTTGTTAAACGTGGGTGCAGGTGCTCATTTTTTAAAGTGAGTATTACAATCTTAAAACACTCTTTACTGAAAAGTACCTACCTATATAGCCACTTCTGCAAGTGCAGTTATGTGAATATGCTGGCAATTACTACCATCATATATTTATTTAGGGATGCAGTGCTGTGGCAGATCAGAACCACCAGAAATGCTTCACACGGCAGAAGTTCACACAACCCCAAATGGGCTACGAGGAACAATGCTCAGCTATTAATATGCAGCTGCTGCACTGAATAGGCTTCATGTTTGCAACACTGCAGCTACAGATCTTCTACTGCTCTATGTCCCTGACCCCTAATCCAGCCATGTACAACAGACATGAATGTGTAATATTACACATAGAATGTGTAATGTTTTGTATATTTCTGAACATTCACACTGGATATTTGAATCTTAATGGACAAACCCCAGAATTTTTTAAAACTCTAGGTTCATAAACTTTAAAAAGTTCCCAGTGTGTTTCTGAGAATTTCAGCTGCATTTAAATACATTCATATTAAATACAATGTGAACTGTCACACAACATGGTGACATACCAACTTCTCCAGGTTTTATATCCTCAATTATCTGTTAGATGTGGTCCAAAGATGTGTCTGCAAGGTTTTCAATACCTAGCACAAACTCAATGTTTCACCATCATTGCTTCTCACAGCTTAACAATAGAAATAACTTGATATTAAAGGAAAAACAGAAACAAGAATACTGACTAATGTAAGAAGTTGCTGGGCAGTATTCAGGGAATTCTCAAATGAAAAACTTCGTCACCCCATGAAGTGAAGATGAAGTTTTGCAACTGTGCCCACAAAACCCACTGTAGGTCTCAGGAACAATGTTCCATTGCAAAAGGGCAGCAGAGAACATTTTCTGCCAGATTTCTTTTTTCCCAATATTCACAGTATTTTAGTATTACATAAGGAAGGCAAGAAACAAAAGAGGGAGGAAAGGGTTGCTGCTTACACAGCCTGCCTAATCTTGTTTATTAAAAAAAAAAAAGGAAAAATTAGAAGGAAAGTGGAGAAGTCAATTAGATTTGATGTAAGATTTTGCAGACTTGCTAATAGACTGTAGAAAACAACCTTCAAATTAGTATTTCAATTAAGTATTATTAGTATCTGTTTTCAATGTTCAGAAGAAACAGTAAATTCAACTGCAAAACACATTAAAGTTATTATCTTCAAAACAAATTTTATTACTTTAAGAATGATGAAAATTTAGTTTAGTATGGAGTATATTGCAATGTTTGAAAATATCTCCATTTCTCATTAGGAGATGAACTGAGAGTGCCTTTTAAACTCCCATTAAAAAAAAAAACCCTTTTCTTCCTTTACCTTCGCTTGGACAATGAATATTGAATAGGTTTATATGCGATCCAATTCTTCCATCTTTCTGACTTTTTAACAGTGAAATTAAAAAACAAAACCTGTGATTTCTGAATGTCTAAAATTATTGATAAGAACACTGGTAAATGCCAAAAATCCAGAAGAACATTGGAGCTTAACTTCACAACATATGAATGCATAAGAATTCCAAGCACACACAGCTATTTCACAGTAGGAAGATGCAAAACAAGGCTGAGAGCTCAACAAAAACAGCTCAGTCCCTCAGGGACTGCTGCAGGGAAGAGAGAAACACCTGAATATTCTCAGAGGGAGCCAACCTTGGCCAAGGCAGGCTACTGGAAAGGTAACCATCTTTTTCTGATGAAAGCCACTTGGAAAATAATTGAGCATAGCTGAAGTATACACACCTCATATAAAACCATCAAAATTTGAGAATTATGTCATTGATATTAATGAAAGTGGTATTTGCTTTAGGAAGAGGATGAAACACCAGTGCATTACTGAAGACAATAATAAGCTAGGGCCAGCCATGCTGTTCATATCAGTGCTGCAGGCTCTTAAAACCTTAAAAATAGAGAATTTGTTGAATTCTGAAGGCATTCCTTCACAGTTTCAGATTCTACTGCCTCTCCCGGAGGTCAAGTCAACCTCTGAGGTAGGAGAATTTCCCTGTCAAAACCACCTCCTAAGTTGACCAAAAGAATACTCACATAGAACCTTGAAGTCCTCCAGATCTACAAATGCCAAAAAACACATGCAACTCAAATCCTCATTTTACCAGAAGACCATTCCTCATAAGGTAATTTTTTTCCATAAACCACATTCACATACAGAACTATAGCCTTTATAACTCTTGCCAAAGGACTGGCAAATATCTTCCAACATCAAATAAACTTGCAAGAAGCTTTATATGCAAAATTTCCACGTACCTTGTCCAGTTTGACACCTTCGACCAC
Organism: Agelaius tricolor; assembly: GCF_023055355.1. Classification (NCBI taxonomy): domain Eukaryota; kingdom Metazoa; phylum Chordata; class Aves; order Passeriformes; family Icteridae; genus Agelaius; species Agelaius tricolor. The sequence continues at coordinate 35,267,919 of NW_027269263.1, forward strand.
TTTCGAAAGAGAAAAGATTTGAGTCATAGCCATAGCGACGGAGACAGAGGTAGTGCCATTTGACAGAGTCCCTTTTACGGGTGTACAAAACTAGTTCTGTATCTGTAAGTTCCATTATGCCAGAACCCAGTTCATTACCATCATCATCCACATTAATAACCTATAAAAAAGAAATTAAAAAGCATTAGGTAATTACTCTTTTGAGAAACAACACCACTTTTAATAATCTTAATGCCTGGCTGGTAGACTCCATCTGTGCTATCGTATTAGTTACAATCTTTGAAGTGAATGTTTAAAAGAAACAAAAAAAGAACTTCACAAACTAGTTTCTGTGCTATCCTAACCCAGAATTCAGAAAATTAAAATAATACTTATTTAAAAACAATACAAAGGAGGCTGCCTAACATTCCTGTAAAATCTGATGAGAAATTTAAAGTAGAAGAGATTTGCAGGTTAAATATTTTTTTAAACTGGCTTTATGTACATATTCTAGTATTCCCACATGGATAAGGCATACCTCAGATAATGGAATCTTTCAGAGCCCCATTTCTGAAAAAAAATATTTGCTTTGTCATATAACTCTGCTTACAGTTGGGAAAAGGAATGAGAAAGGGTAAGTGGCTCCAAGAAAAAGCTTCCTTCACATACATGTATAGCCTTGCACTGTGCTGAATCAACCAACAGTTTTAGACATTTTGTTGCCTTTTTAAAGTCAACAAATAATTCAAATACCTTATAGTTATCTTGTGTGAAAAAATGTATATAAAGCTAAACTCTTGCTCTTTCTGCTTTTAGGCCAGTTTTGAGGTCATCTGCATCCTTTATAGAATTTGGACAATATATATTTCCCCTCTATTTTACCTCACAATGCTGCTTTTAGTAGGATTCTTTCTTAATCAATAAAAAAGCTACTGAAAAAAATCCCTACGGAATTAATGTGATTCCTTAAAAAATACATTTTCAACTTGAAATCTAGTTAATTGAAAAGAATTAGGAATCATTTCATCTGCCTGTGAGGCTTATGCCCATTTTCCTCATTTTGCAGATTACATTCCTTCATCTCTCCCTCCCCTACCCCTCCGCTAAACAAACAATAGAGAAATTCTACAAGGAGAAAAATAGGAACTAGTTACACAAAGTGATGCATAAAGAGGAAGAAAACAGAAATATATTTTATCCTTCAGCTTTCTTAACTGATAATATTAAACATTTCCAGAAATTCCCATGGCTTTAAAGCTCATTTCATGGTTGCCCTAAGGCAACACATGAATCAGTTTTCACTATGGAAGCATTACATTCCTTTGTCAACTCACAGAGACAGTTTGGAGCACAGAAGCAAATCTGACTTGTGTGACCTATGCAAAGGTATGTTGACTTACAGTCACTGACTTCAGCTGCTTCATGCTCAACATGTCAAGCACATGAACGAGTGTTCACAGGCTTATAAATTCCAGAGATTTTTTAGACAAAAGGGCACTTAGAAATAACATTTCTCCACATAAAGGACAAAAGTTTTCAAAATGTATAATCAGTAGCGACCTTCAAGTCAAATCAGCAGTCCTAAAATTTTCTATTGATGATCCCACATTCAGGTTCAAGATGTTCAAAGGTTCATAATTCAAAAGCTACTGATTCCCTTATGCTAAGGACTCCCTTCCTAATGTAACCTTCCATAGGCAACACTCCTTACTTGGTATCTACCAACTGAAATGGAGATGGATGAAAATCACAAGCCTCTTCTCCTTCCTGAAGATCCAAACTGTCCTAGCAAGGCTACCCTGTCTAGGGAATTCCTGTCACTGCTGAGAAGAGAGGGTTTCTCAAAGGCACAAGAGAAACCTTTCTGAACAGCTGAAACACTGCAGTTGCAAGTGCTTGTGGCTACAAGCACTTGCAACTGCAGTGTTTCAGCTGTTCAGAAATTTGCACTCTGTTTTCATTACTTTTTTTTTAATCACAGATGTGGTCTGTAAGAAAACAACAAAATAGTTCACAGCACATCACACTGGCTGCATACCTTAAACTTGTTTCGGTGGTTATCTGGGACAGTTTCTTTATCTGGACAGCTACAACAGCTACCCATGACTTCTTCAGAAGACCATCTGATCTCTAAAGGAGAAAAAAAAACCCAACCAACAAAATGATCATTTAGTTGAAGTAAAAATGAAGTAACATCAACAAACAAGCCAATGCAAATTACTCTGACATATAATTCTTCATGATGAATCTTCCAGTTGCATTTAATAAAAAAGTCAATGTAGATACTACAGATATGATGGTTAATTTGGATTTGACAGTAAGGAGTGGCAACACGGAGCCGTTAAAGTCCTACCAATAACTCACCTTGAGGTTACTACCAAACAAACTCATTTGATTTGTCACCTTAATTCCCACGGTAGCAGCTTGGGGGAAAACAAAACCCAACCACTTACTGTGTAAGATTTGAATTTCCTAAACCAGGCTTTTACACAATGCAGCTACCTAGATTCCAGTTCCACCTAAATGAGCATTCCCTGGCTCAGGAGCACAGCACTAGAGACACACCTAGAAGCCCTGGGCTGTAGCAGGTTACCAGGCACCGGCAACACAAAGAGCCCATATGGCTGCCCTGGCTTTGGCAGCTCCGGGTTCCAGGCCTGCAGGCAGCCCTCTGCTGGCAGCCATGCAGTAAGGCTCTGTGCTTCCAATTTAGAATATTTCCCATATGGCAGTGTATATCAAACTATGTAATCAAAGACAAGGGAAGGAAAAAACCCCACATCCAACACAAATATTTTAAAACTTGGGGTTTCCTTATTTCTGTAAAGTTCTATTTGGATTAAATTGTGTTACACATTCGTTTTAAAACAGTAAAAGGTGGTAACACTGAACAGCATGGCTAAAGTAATGAAACCAAAAAAAACACCTTGGTATTTTTGGTATTTTCATTTAAAGACTTCTGTGTGTATGGCAAAACTTTCACAAAACAGTTTAATAAAATGTTCACAGAACAAAGTTTCGCAACTTGCTGTTTCATCCTCTACCACCATGAAATTGGGTTAAGTCTCACATTTCTTAAATACAAGAAAGTCTGACAAAAGAAAACTTAACCCATTCACATAATTTTTATATTGGATAAGAACTAAAATTTCCACTACACAAATGAAAAATCCTGGAAGAGAGCTATTAAGTCAACAAGAGATACAACACTAGAAATCAAGAAGAATGAAGACAGTATGGACTGATAAGTTTTCCTGACTAGAGGGAAAAAAATCCAATGTTATCATCTTAAGAAAATCATGACTTGGTTTCTAGACAGGCATTTGTATTAGCATGCAGCAGTAGTGTTCATGTAGCTCTTTACTCTGCTAAGGGATAAGATGCAAAGAATACAATGAGGAGCAGTTAACTTTTCCACTTTTTTTCATCAGAAAAGCTACTCAAAAGAGATCTCCTACTCCTACTCTAGAGACTGTATAAATCAGCCACCAAGAATCCCCTGCAGAGGTAACAACACTGCTCCAATTAATCCAGTGATAAAGAGGCAAAGTACCAGACACCTATTCAAAATCATGATTCTTTAATGTCATTTCTGTCCATAACGTGAAAACATGCATTATATTGACAAAGATTTTTTCCCCAACTCAAAATAAAACTGGGCATTGCTTGTTTGCTTCTACTGCTGCAGAGAGAAGCTATGCTACACACAAACTTTTTTTTTTTCTTTTTCCATTGTGAAGTTTTGAAATTTTTATAGTGGTAGTAGTAGCAGTAGTAGTAGTTGTTCTTTCTCTTCTGTTGAGAAAGGGAGATACAGGTAGTAACACCTGATCCTGGTTTCCTACCCTGGCACCCCTCAGAGCCTCACTACAGTAATGTTCAGATGTTCCTGTCAGCCTACTGCCACGGTGCTGTTTACCCTGGGAATCCCCTGCTATGAAGAGCAACAGGTGACAATAGCCTCAGGGCAGATTAACAGGGAATACTCTGGTGCATACAATGTAGTTATATATGCCTCAAGCAGCCTTAATAAATATGCATGCACTTAATAAAGCCTAGACTGAGACCTCCTCAAATGTTTTTTGTAGTGAAAACAGAACTACATAGCTGCATGCTGTTAGTATCAGACTTTCTATGCATTCAGCATGAAATAACTGACCAAGTCTGTTGAATACAGGCGCCTGCTTCTTTAAAAAAACTTTTTAAAAAAACAACCCAGAACTTAAAATGCAACGCACTTTGGAGAAAAAAAAATCACTAGAGTTGCAAGAAGAAAGCTGTAGTATATTGTGTATATCAAGATTTTTGAAGCACAGCCTCTGTACCTCAGGAACAACAAAGAAAGGGTATGTAATCAATAATCATACAAGCTTGTTATTTTGTCTCAAGTATGCTCTAATATTAATATTTCAGAAAACCAAGAACTGAAATGCTGCTTCAAAGGAGAGATGTGAACAAAGGCTATGAGGAAGAAATTAAACAGCTAGGGAACTGGCAGAATTAAAAATCACTCACCTAGATTTGGCCATTAATATTCCCAGCCTCTGCTGCAGCATCAGGGCTTCTGTCATACTCAAAGTGTCATGCTGTCTTGTCACAGAACTAATCATTGGACCTAGAACTGGAAGGGTAAATAAAAATAACATTTTTTCCCTTGTTTTTAGGATGACAGTTAGTAAACTAAGAAAAATACATGCTTTTGTTTATAATTATTTTGCAAGTATTATGTCAAGCAAGGTCTTCATGATGTTTTAGATAAGACTGAGCTCTGAGTTGCCCTGACATTTCAATGCTATGGAAGAAAAAAATCTGGCACTCCTTTCTGCAATGCAGCCTGTCACACTGGGGACTCCATTCATTCTCCACTCACTGTATAGCCAGTTCAGTGTGGAAATGACAGATGTGAAGCTCCCGTTATCCTCAGTGCATATCAACCCAACCCAACGCAAAGCACAGCAGACAAACAGAAGAACAAGTACAACTCACTCTATTTAACTCCCTCTTGCTTATCCTACTGAACATACACAAATGTTGACTTGTATGGCTAACACATCACCCTTTCTCTGCTTCCCTCATGATTCTTGCTCCATGACATTAACCATAAATTGCTTGCTTTTACTTCCCCACCCCCTGGATTATTCTCACACTAGCTATCCACTCACACCTAGACTTAAAGCTAACTGCTGCTTCCATCGTGCTAACAGCTGGCAGTCTCTGTTCTCAGTTTGTAAAACTGCCAAACGAGCACTTGATGTTTCCTTTGATGCTGCTTATTAAACTCAATAAAAGGGCTAATTTCTCAGAATAATACTTTATTATTATGTCTATGCAAAGTTCTTTGAGACCACTGCAGCTTTGCTTATACATTTTTTACTGCAATTCTTTGTATTCATCAGCTGTCCCCAGTCTTGCCCCTGGATTAAAATCATCTTGGCAAACCAAAGCTCTCTGCGTTTTTGCATAACATCACATGTAATGTAGTCCTAATTTCATCCCAGGTCCTAGGCATGATTACATCAGTTGCAGAACCCTCTTACTTGTGAAGGGATTGTGCAAGAGATTACCAGAAATTCAACACTGGCAAATGCAAAAATAACACTCCTTGCAAAGGAGCTCTATCTGTTAGGAAAGATCAGTCACATAGTCATGCAGTCCAATGGAAACTCTAGCTGGACAGCTATCATAAAGCAAATGAAACATAACTGTTTGGAAAGACTTAAAAGTGCCAAACCAAAAATACAATTCTACTGTATGAATCCATAGCATACCCACAGATGTAGTAATGTGTGCCATCAGGGCTCCCCCGTCAAAAAAGACAGAGTAAAAGCAGAAATATGCTACTTAGACAACTCTGCCTGAAAAAAGGAGCACACAGAGCATGAGTACAGACTTATAGGTGCAAAGAGAAGATAAATAAAGCACAACTATTTTCCACATGCAACCATTAGGGAACAGCAGTTGACATTATTAAGGGGGGGTTCAAACAGATAAAAGTTCTTTCTTGCACATGATCTGTAGCTGAGCTTTGTGATCTGCAATGTCTTGTGGAAATGAGTTCCAAAATGTTAAAGATTCAGAATGTAAATTGGACAGATGCAAGCTCCACGAAGAACTTTTAAACTCAAGGATGTCATATCTTGCTCAAAAAGTCTCTAAGGTGCAGATGCTTAGAAGGGTCTTAAGGAATGATCATAAAATGTTCCTTCTTACTACTCTCTTCCCTATATATTTACTATTGGCTCTCAGAATTTACTATTTACTGTCAGAAACAGGATACTGGACAAACTGATACTTCAAGTGTGACCCAATAAGGCCATTCTGATTAACATATATGGATGATCAACTCAAATTTGTGAGTGCTCTGCAATAAGACATTAAAAAAAGGAAATAATTAACAACTTATACTTAACTTGAAACTAAACCCTAGATTTCACAAAGGTACCAAAAGGTAAACTGATTGAACTGCTTGACAGAGATGTATTTTTGCATACAGTTGTGTACCTATCCCTCTGCAAGGTCAAGTTTTGGTTATGGGATGACCCTACCCAATCAAGCTGGTCTTATTAAACTGTGGTTTCGGTCAGGTTAGATTTCTGCTGGCTTAGCATACCAAACCAGCTAGCAGAGAGTATAGCAAGTGCCAGAGCCAGCTGGGGACAGAATCACAGCCTTAGTCACATCCACCCAGTTTTCAGAAAAATTAGCCACTTTACTAATGACTGGGATTGAAGTTTACCAAATCCCCTACTAAAATTTTCAGAAGAAGCAAATGGAAAGAGGGGGCAGAAAACGTGACCCACCCACTCTGGTGAAATCTTAGGAGGTAGTCATTAGAAAAATAATTCAAATTAAAATGTTCATTGGCAAGCTATCCTAATGCAGGTATGTTTGCACTGGTCTTTACCTTGGTATTTTTCTAGCACAGTTTTAAACCTTTTACATGGTTTGGCTACCTAAAGCAGAGTAGCCTATTTCAGTTACCTAAGAATGATTCCTAAACAATCTAAACAGAGTTTTATAATGGATTAAAGAAAGCACACAAACTTGCAGCACCTAACTTCTTTTAAATGTAAAGCAATAACAAAATTCTCCAAACAGTTGCTTCCAATCACAAGTTGGCTGTTTATTCAGTTCGGGACTTTTTCAAATTTTCCCAGATTGCAAAATATTTACCCAAACTTAAATATACAAGAAGTAGACATTTCCACAGTCACAACCCCAAGTTATGTCTACAATGTCAAATTTAGTAGCTGTAATTTCCCACTCACAAAGCATGAGTGATGGTTGGGTGCAGTCCTGCAAGGAGGGGGAAAGGGATGGAGGGTATCTCCTGCTTGTCCCTAACACATTCATTACAGCATTGCAAGGTAAAAATCCCAGGCAAGAGAAACCAGGACCAACACTCATCTAAACCTTGTTAATGGGAGTGAAAGGAAGAAACTGCTGTAACTTCACTAAGATTTATTTCTTGGCCTTGTGAAGTAAAACGTGGCTCTTTCCCTCACAGATTAAGCAAGGCCAACAAGTTATGCTAATCTCTCAGAAGTTGAGGAAGACAAGGCATCAGTGTAAACAAGAGTAGATACTTTAAAAAGAACAACACAGTCAAAAGCTTGCAGATATTCTAACATTTGCAATTGTGCAGCCTCTCCAGGCTGGCAATGATGAGAACAAGGCATGTATTTCCCTCGCACAAGAAAGGCCACACAGACATGCTGCTATCCTACTCCTCATTTGCTCAAAGTCACCCCATTCAAGTCAGCTCAAGGTTGCAAAGCTGATCTAAAAGCTGGTTTTAACTTAGTTCTGAGTGCTCTGGTTGCAGAATCGAACATTAACTTCAGGAGGTATTTTCTGTACACATAAATTCCTCTCACAAACGTCCTAAAAATCAGGCAGAGAAAGAACCCCAAACCATAGCACACCTCAGAAGAGGCAGGGAGAAGCAAGGGTGCCTTGTCTGTTAACCCATTTTTTGTAGTCTTTTCAAATGAAAAAGTGGCCTTCCAAAGCACTAGATTGCCACAGTGCTAGGCACTCTGCTATGTCTTTCCATTTAGTCATATGTCATATGTCGTTCCATTTAGAGTCCAAACATTGCCTGTCTAAACTACATCTAAACTAGACACTAGGAGTAAATATCACATATAATGTGCTAGACAATTGAACACACTGAAAGAGGCAAAACTAACTTGGATAACTTCCTCCCAAAGTTCAAAATTCCTGGCCCTCAAGAATTTGGATGTTGACATTTCTAGAGGGATTCAGAAAAGTATCCCAAATTTAGTATTACAGCAAGCATCAGTACACCTGCCCATCCTGCAATCTCACATTCAAATACTTGAAGAAATCACAGCCAAATCCCTACAGATACATTCTAACTCATCTTCTCATCTCAGTTTCTGAGCACTTGTTGAGGTCAATGGTTTTTCTACAGCAGGTGATAATTTCACCTGGAAAGTGTTGCCTCAGAGATTAAATTGAAACTGAGAGTATAAATCTGAACATTTCAGGTTATTCATAGAAAATTTCTAAGCAACTCATTACATGTTCTCCTCATGAACCAGAGGAGTCACTACAGCAAAGCTCCTTTCAGCTTTCCACACAAAAGAAACTTTGCATGAAAGTGTAAGACAGCAGACAAATAAGATAAACCAATTTCACATATAAGAAAAATGTTATTCAGCAAGACAATTACTGCTTTATTGGCATGCTATTCATTTCAGGATATAGGTGAAGGATGCTGAATGGTACTGCAGTCAGTCTTATGAATTTTGCTGGTAGCTGAAAACTGCCCATTTCACAACTGGCTAATGCAACCAATTAAATGGATAACCTCTGTACCAAATGTGATATATCCTAGGTCTTTGGAGTTGTGATGTAATCCATGCTGGCAAATTCTACATGATTTAAGAAACCTGGTATCCTACTCAGACTTAAAATAACCTATACTTTGACCTTCTGTTTGTTTTGGCTAGCACATCTTCACTGCCATGAAGCCAAGTTTTTCAATTGGAAAACAAAATGTTTCTGGTACATGGGACTCCCACGTACCAGACCTCACATGTACATAAGAGATGAAGCACTAAAATAAAGCTAGTAATTATTGAGTGTGGCCTTAAAATCCAAGAGCTTTATTTCCCCAATGGTCAAAAAAAGAACTTCTTTGCTTTATAATTACCAAAAAGAAAAAAAGTAACATCTGTACATCAGCAAAGACTGACTTGAATGTTTGGAGTCACAACAGACACAAGAGGTGCCAAAGCTGGAATGTTGGCCCATGGAAACACAGGGGTTTAATGGCATATGAGTGTTCAGAAGAGCAGGGAGAAACCCCATGAGAAATACAGCAAAAGAAGCACAAAATGTTCTCCTTGCCTGCCCACGCCTGCCACCATCATTCAAATCAACTCATCTTCTTGCAGGTGTTCTGGAAGGCTCTTGCCTTGCACAGTCTGACAAACAGCAATGTAACAACAATTCACACCCAAGAAGCAAATGCGTTTTGGGGACAAGGAGGTTTAATAGTAAAGCAAACTGAACCAGGGTCAGACATAGTCCTTGCCCTTCATCCACCTGGCAACAATTACTAAGAAAATTAATATTGAAGGTGCCTCAGTACCTTAGAAGGATGAAAAAAGCAGTACTAACAAACCATAGCAGAGTTAAAAACTACAATGAAGGAGATCCAAGAAGAAACTAAACATGCTGAGAAATAGCGTTTGGTGCCACTGGCTGCAATTAGGGAAAACAAAGTACTAAGGGTTGAGGTGAAGCTGCAAAATCTAGTTTATGACTTTGCTTATGCTAACAGGTGGAGTTTTCACTCAATATTTTTATTAAATGGGCATGTTGTCAGACTTATGATTAAAACACAGCAATAAATGTATACCCCTTTTCTCTCTTTAGCCCTTTCCAAAGGAAAAAAACAAAAACAAAACAACAAAACTGACATAACCCAAGCTAAACTGTAAAAGCTTTCTGGCTCCAATGAAAACAAAATTATTGCAACCACACACCAGCTTGAGCAGACCAGCTTGCCATTTCAGTGCAGTGCCCTCAGAGCCTCTTTGAACACGCCCTGAGGAGGCTGATGCAGGATCACACCAGAACTCGCCCTCTCAGCAGCATTCCTTTGCCGGCACCTTCAGCTGCTGCCAACTGCCTGCTCCTCAAACTCACAGGAGACTTTTTTTTCCTTACTCCTGCTTTTTAACACTCAGATCACCTCACAACTTGACCTATTTTGCTGTATATGTTTCCACATATTTGGATTCAAAATGAACAACTTTTTATTTCATATTTATTAGAGCCATATAAAAATAGCCAATATCATTTAATAAAACTAAAATTGAATAAAATGAAACACTGAAGCCTTGTTGTTTGTTTAAATACAGAACTAGCAACTGATCTTGAAAAGTCATTATGCAAAAATTTGAAACGGTATGCTACTATTAAATTAATTCTTTACAGTTCTCTTTAAAAGTGATCATTTCAGCAAAATGCTCAAATTTAGGTGAGATAGTTAAACATTTGCAGGAACACTGTTCAACAGTAATTCCTTAAAAAAAACACATGCTCATTCTGACAGAAAAGCTTTTATATTCACCACAATTACCACAGAAGTGAAGATTAAAGACCAGGTCAAGTAGCTGAGCTAAGATGAGCAGAGAGAACTGCAGCAGGCAGCAATGTTGTGCCAACTCGAAATACTTCATGGCGTTTAAGACCAATTTACATAACACCAATCCTACACCTCTCCACTTTGCTCTAGCATGACATTCTAAGAACTGCATTCCCTTATCCTGAGATGTGGTACCCCCATACTTAGGCCTGTCCCAATGCAATATAAAGGGTAATCACACATTTCATTCAGGTACTAGGTTGGTACAACTGCTCTATTCAACAAGTGCACACAGACACACATACACATACAGCCTTAAAAAGGAGTTTCAAACTTTCACCTCAGTGCATTTTGAAAACTCTAGGTTTCTAGTGAACATGAACAACCTCAGTGCATTTTGAAAACTCTAGGTCTTTAATGAACATGAATCTTGAACAGGAGCACAAACGCTGTTTGCTTCACCATCCCCATTTGTCCCTCTGAGGATGTGGGACATCGTTGCTTGTTCTACTCTTTAATCACTCTCCAAAAAATTATCCTCTTACGCTACACTTCCAGAGAAACAAGACTTATGTTTTACTTGGTATCATTTTTAAAACAACTTACACACATGCAAATATTTTCCAATTTCTTAGTAAAACAATTTCTCCAGATCCACACCACCATACTGTTTTCTGTGAATGTCTGCCAGATTAACTGCATCCTTTTAAAAGAAACAGGAGAACATCAAACTCCAAACCATGACATTAGGTTAAACAGGCAAGCATTATAAATTGTTTTATTCTTGGAAAATCTGAATCTCTTTTAAAACATCCTCTAAGAAATAGCATATACTGAAAGCATCATTTTTACACAACAATAAACCAGCAGAAATAGGACTGAAGTTTTAAGAGCTGTGCTATGGAAATGCTTTTTGGATACAGGATCAAGGAGTAAGGCAAGGAGATGGGAAAATATAGTGGAAGGCTACAATAATTAAGTAATGGGGCCAAGGAAGAGAGAGAATCTAGCTTAATTCTTTAAAAGGAAGCCTGACTTGAAATTGTTTAAATATTGAGTCAGTTCTCCAATATTTAACCACAAATGCCGTGTACAACTTGAGGCCTGCTACTCTTGCCAAGTTTTCAAAAGCCAGTAAAGTGCCAAATCTTGTCATTAAGTAAATGGCATTGAGTTTATATTTTGCAATATTTTAATCCTTGAAAAATTGTTTGTTCAAACATTTCAGTAAGGGTTAAGTTCTGCTTTCATGTTTTTGACATGTTTTACACACAATTTTCTAATACATTAATAGAAACTACTCTGGAAAGCCTATGAGGTCTTTCTTACTGAAATTTTAAGCAGATTCAGCAAGAAGTTATCAAAGCTGAGACCATGCCACTGTGTTTTATTAAAATAAATAAATAAACAAACACAGGTTGTATATCATTTTAGTATGTATTCTCCATACATGCCCTTGTTCATCTATCCATTGTTTCCACTACCAGCAAGTTCTCAGCACTTGGATAGAGGGAATCTGGCCTTACCTGAACATCAAGCTTTTATATATGGTTTTTATTTCTTGGAAAACTTACAACCGAATCCTCCCAAGATCTCATTAAAGCTATTAAAAAATAGCTTGCCTTCTTTAATTACCACTTTTCCATTTTCCACACAGAACTCTTCCCATCACTTCTGAAAGGCTCACAGTTTTCTTAGTTCTGTTTACATATCTCCTCATGTGCTTCTTGTACATTTTTTTCTTCCCACTTTAAGGAGACACTCTAATAATCATTTAAACTTACCTACCCGATGGCCCCATATCACTACATAAAAGGGAAAGATTAACAACAGCTAGTTAAACCTCTAAATCAAAACTATGCAGGTTGGTCACTGAAACAAAATCCACAGTCTTAGGGTATCTTTTGTCACCACTGAACTGCATCTGCCAAAAAGCAAGTTTAAATTAAATTTATTTTCTTTGTATTCACAGTGAAGAAGAGCATAGAAACATTTAGTTAATGTGGCTAATTTGCTACATCATGGTAACTTGATTGAGTAGATGTCTGTCTGTGCTTTGGGCTACACCAACTCATTAAAATTCTGATTATTAGGATGTGTGTGGCAGATTTAAGTAAAACCCAATTATAATCACATTTTTGAATCCAAGCAATTATTTTCTCTTTTTCATTGCTGAATCTCTTACAGTCAATTTTATGTCATTAAACAACTGTATCTTTGAGTTGTTAGTGATTTAACATCCTCCCCATTAGTCTAGTTGATCCATGCCCTAAAAATTATTTTTCTATTTGAGATGGAAGTTACTAAATACCAGTTTGATCTACCTGTACAATGGAGAGCAAAGCTTCATTAAGCAAAACAACCTTTATTCATAGTCCTCCATAATTACCACAACTAAAAGATCCACTTCCTTATATTATACTTCCATGTGTTTAAAAAGCTTCATTTAGGGTCTTATAAAATGTGTCCTTCTTGGTCACTGCTGAAACACTACAGAAACATCTGTATTAGCCTCCTTCTCTCAATACAGAGCCCTACAAAGATAGATTCTGTTGTGGATGATTTACATCACATTTGACAACTGCTGTTCAACGTTAAGATCAGGCACCGTTTTGTTCTAACAAAGAATAAATATACCTTTTTATAAATCCATATTGTCTGCTTTGCATAACTGTCCTTTTAGTATTTTTAAAAGCTATAAAAGTACTATTAGGAGAATATGTATCAACAGAAATGTGGATGTCAGCACATGCATGTCAATATCCACACACCAGAAGAAGGAGCAGGACAAAGATTAAAGCTTAGCTCGCCCAGATAAGGAAGAGCACCAGGAGTGCTCTAAGGAATTCCCACAGGAGCACTCCCAGCAGCAAGGCCTGATCAGAACAGCCACCAGTGGAAGAGCCTGCAGCTAATACAAGTTTGCATCTTACTGTGTATATTGTTCCCTTTCCTGTTACCACATCCCCAAAACAGACTACTGATACATATTTAAGACATATAAAATAAATAAAACAGAAAATTAACAGATGCCCCTCCTGTGACTCATGGAAGCTGAAGATTAAGAAAAGCATATAATAACATCTTATGATGATTAAAACACTTAAAAGATCATGCAAAAATCATTCTGGCATTACCAGTCAATAAAGATGCCAGAAATGCCAATAAGATTTTACAGTTTTTTTCTTGTCCTGTGTCACTCACAACAGATGCTGGCTAAACCACCTTGGCACAAGTCTGGCTGCATGGTGAGCAAGTGGACCCAAGAGTGCAAGCAAATTAAATATGTCAGAGAATGCATCTCAGGTAACTTGAAGATCAAAGAAACAAATATCACCTTGCCCTCCCATAGGATCTTGCACTGAATTATGTTAAGCTATTCTTCCTAAAAAAGATAAAACTCAATCTCTGATTTCTATGATAAAATAACTGTCATAGAACCATTGCTTTCATTACAAAGTTAGCCTGAGTAACCACTTGCTCTCTTTTACTTTTCAACATAAGGAATTGTAATATGAGAATGAACATATGGCTTGCAAACACAGCCACTATTTAGAATTCCTCAATACCATCAGCTGTGGACCTCATTATTTGCTACTATTTACATAATTAATTTTTTTCCCTCGGTCACCTTTTTGAATTTCTATTACCAACTCTATCTTTATTTCCAGGAAGAGTATGGCCTGGGATGACAGGATTTGAGATGGTGGGAAAAGGGAAGGAAAAAACCAATCTGAATTTCTTCTTCTTTATGAAAAATTTAATTCCTCCCAAGACATTACTTAATCTTCATGCACTTTACTGTCCCATATATTTAGATTGAAAGACTCTTTGTACAGTGAAGGTGTCCATTTTGAAGAAAGGATGTTTTAGTCGACTTTGTGTGTCACATGACATTTAGAAGCAGTGGGACATTTGACTACACAGAAAAATCACATTCTCTTTCCTGCACTGAAATTATTTCCTATTGTCATAAGAGGCAGATATTTAAGGATAAAAAACAACCTTTTTGGATTTTCATTTTCATAACACATGCATGTTTTCTAATCAACAACTATGATGCCAGAATGTGTGCACTACATGCTCTCACAAAGCAATCATATCCAAGATTTGGATTCCTAAGTACCTACGAAGACTGAATAAGCAAGAGTGACACAACTAGGCTTAAAAGAACCAAAAAACAACCTCCTAAGTGAAAGGCCTAAAGAAGTGCTCTGAACTTTCCCAGCACAGGCACAGTAGCCTTAAGTTTCAGCTTCAGACTAACTTCACACACCTTCTCTTCTCCTTGGCCATGGGGAATTCCAAGCACTGCAGAGTGTCAAATATCACCTGAAACACTGTAACCCTCAAAGCCTGCATACAGATGTTTTGTTTCTCCAGAACTGCATTCAGTGGTGATCTCTAAATACAAGTTCACGCTGGCTATATGTTTCTGTATTATTTTTGTGCCTCAATCTTTTGTGCTGCAAATTTCTGTAACTTCTAGATAATAAGAAAGAGGTTGATGTAGTTTAAATACCACACTAAAACTCCAAATCCTTTTGCATATGGAAAATAAACTGATTTGATTTATAGCTAGCCCTTGCCCATCCATTTTGTTAGCATCTGATGGCTATATTGAATGCCCATTTTCTCTCATAAAGAATTAATTCTAGAAACTGCTGAAGATGCCAAAACTCTACTACCATTACTAACCATGACAACATCAAAGCAGCACCCACAGCACTCTTTGAAAATGCTATCAATTACACAACAGGGTCTTATCTTTACTTGGGATTGAAGTCTCCAAAATTTACCCTCCACAGCTATACAGTTTGTGATTTTTTCTGATGAACTTCCACAGTGGAAAACATATACATTTGAAGCTAGGGGGGCCAGCATGTGTAGAGTGCTCTACATTAATTCTTCATATTTATATGATTCTCTCTTTCACAAATCACTACTGAAACTGATCACACTCTGTGATAGCGTATGCCAGCTGTGCTATTTAATGGACAGTGAAGCAGTACCACTTGGCAGAGATCATTAGCTTATAAGGTCCAAACAGTAGCTCTGCTGTTAATTTTTTATTATTAAACTTCAAAAAGGCCTTGCAAGCAAGAAACCAAAACAAATGGAATTCTGAAGCTCTGAAAACCCTGCAGACCTCCATGTGAGTTGTCGATTCTGAGGCAGTATTGGCTAAAGCAGACGAGTTGTCTCCTTTATGAAGAGTCCCTATTCATAAGTCAGCCACCATCTCCTAAACCAGCAACCCTCAAAATGAAGCTCACAATCTCAAGGTTCATTTCATCTTCCCATCCCTCTTTTCCTCTCCTGCAGTTCAAGCAGCTCTTTGCAGGAGGCAATGAAGAATTGCAATGGGATAAACTGACTTATGTTCCTCCTCCAGCTAATACATCTCTACCTGTATGTATGTAAAATACCATTTACTTCTACTGAGAAATAAAATACAAAATAATAATAAAATCCCAGAAGCGCCTGAATTCCAGCTGTCTCAGGTTTTCCTTTCTAGAAATATTTTTTCAGTTACCCATCACTTCCAAACATCAGCAGGTCACTCATAACTGCTCATTGTTTTCCTTGCTCAGCTTTTTTTTTTTAACCTGGACCAGCTTCCTGATCAGGTTCACCACATGAACAGTCAAACACAAGTCAGGGGCTGGCACTGTTTACACCGACAGCACCACAAAGAGAAATGCTCTTTGAAACCCTGCCTACAGATACATCTTTGTAGTTACTTATTCCATGTTCCAGTTAAGTAATCAGTCAAATCTTACTGTCCATGAAAAGCCACAGAAAACCTGAAACAAAGGACAGAATAAAGAAGAATTCAGATTTAGGCAGGTTCTGCTAAACAGAATAATTAAGCTATGGTTCTGACCAATCCACGGGACATGGAGCTTAATTCTAAAGCAGTTCCAGCAGGATACCATCCAATACAACAATTTTCCAGAAGAGGACAGGTAAGTTTAGTTAGATAGTTCAATCAGCCAACTTGCTGTTTCAGAGTATTAGAAGTCTGCCCAAAAAGGACACAAAACCTAGTCATTTGCAGATGCTGAAAGTACAGCCCTTTGTGGGTAAAAACTCTGCAGTCTCTAGCAAACCAGCACCACTTGTTTAAAAACATGAAATGTAATATGACTTGGCACAAATCCCATTTAAATAACAAACCCATAAAGCTTGCTGGCACTTACTTAGAAAGGAGTGGAAAGAAAACAAAATCTATTCTAATTCGCTCAATTCTAAGAACTAGATTTGGATTTTAAATGTAGTATTTATACATGACTCAACATCTTAAACTAGACTTCAAGTACAGAGGAATGTAAGCTGAAAACCAAATCCAACAGATAACTGACTCACTAAGCCCCTTCTAGATTGACTGTCTAGGTGAAAACTCAAAGCAGTAACATATCTAAGTACTGATTTCCTTTGTTATATTTCTCTACTCCAGCTTATTAGCATTTCTGCAGTGAACTATATATTTTACCAGCTGTTTTTGAAATAAGGGAAATTGCTTCTTACCATTGTTAATAATTCAAAACCCTGTAAAGTAGTTACAGCATCTTCTCATTCCCTATAGCACATTTCAACTGCTCAGGGAAGTCCAAGGAATGATACACAAAAAGCCTAAACCAGCTAAACTGAACTACCACTGTCCACAGAAGAGACTAGCTTTTACTAGTTACCATAACAAAATACAGTTTTATTGTGTGAAGAAATGCAGTTATTTTTGAGGTGCTCTCTTGTGTGTAAGAGACATGGGATATTACCAGATTCCTGAGCTGTTTTATCTTAAACAAGTTCTATGATTAGAAGTTACAGTTAATAAATATTTACACAAAAAAATATTGGCTACATGGAAAAAAAGTTTACACTTTAGTAAACTTAGTTTACACTCAAGATGAGATAACTTGATAGAATGTTTGAAAATGAAAAAACCTTTTAAACCATTAATTAGAAAAACTACCAAATAATTAAACACAGAATAAATACATGATAATTAATGTCTGCAGTAAGATGACAAGAAAACTGGTGGAGCTTTGATGTCTTGAGCTCCAAGATCAAGGTTAAAAAACTTTCTGGACTACATAATTAGGTAGAAAGTTAACAGGTTGCAATAAATGGGTGAGATGTAGTATCTTATCAGAACACAAAGGAGTCAAGGTAGGTTCATGCATGCTAGTCTTAAGCAACTTATAATAAAGAATAAACACTGACATTAAAAAATCCAACCAAACAAGAAAAAAACCCTTTCTCCAATACTTACTGATTTTCAAAAGCAGTTTCAGAATAAAAACTACATTTGAACTTTGTGCTGAAATATATTCCTGGCAAGAACTAAATTCCAGCATAACACCATGTGACATACTAGACTAACATAAATTACAGAAGCAGTTACTGAGGACCTTAAAAAATTGAACCATGGAAATAAAACCAATAAACACCAATATTTTGAAAGTATGTGGATGTTTGGATAGACAAATGACAATGTTTGCTATGTAGGAAAAGCTACAAAGTCTGAAATGTAAACTTTAAGGTTTCATTAATGTAACTGGTACTGTTAATCTTTTATAATTACTTACTTTGATATATTTTATAATGACTTTCATATATTCATTAAAGGAGAAAATGTCACTGGATTCTCTAAGAGAAGGTTTTCCAATAGCAAACAGTTCAGGTAAGATTTTTATATGACAACTGATTCATAAAAGATGATTACTGAACAGAATGTTCGTTCCTTTTCTGTCTACCTCAGTTACTTTTTCCTGTCTTTTCTATAGCAGTTCATCTCTACATACACCTCTGCTGGCAAACACCCTGAAAATAACAACTGACCCTTTTGTACCAACCTAGGGGGGTTTAGTAAATCAGAAGGATGATCAGTAATAATCACCACACTGCCAGTTATTCTGTCCAGTGGAGACAGCATGAGATGGAGCCAGGTGACAGGACCAGAGGCAACTAAGGCCAGGACCTTTTGTTTCCAGGACACCAAAAAGAGTCTCTGTACAGCTCACTGATGGTCTTTCCTATGTTGTTGAGAGGTTTTCTTTCTGTTACAGTCCTCTTCTCAATTCCTTGCACCCTCTCTTCTCAGGAAACCTCATCTCAAGTTATCTGCCTCTTCCTCCATTTTCTTTGTTCAGCTCATCCCTAGCTCAAATTTGGGAATTTGCTACCACCATTGCTGTCAATCTACAATCACTTATATAATGTAGTTTTCTTGTTTTGCATGCCTGTCTTACCCATTTAGACTGTACTCTAAAAAACAGTTGGTAATACCTGCCCTAATATTTATACTGCAGCTATCACAGGAGATGTGACTGCAGCTGATCATTACACACAGTGTAACAGACACAAACCCTCTCAAGTCCAGCATCAGCTCCTTTGCAGGAAAATTCTACCAGTCTAAACTGGTGCCCTTTTCATGGCACAGCTACCTTGCTTTTGTCTGTTCCCATGCAATGAAAATATTCTGCATTGAAGAACTAGCAATGAGCAGATTTATTTCAACTATGTTAAAACTGGCATGCTTATAATAAAGTTTAAGTACCTTGTGCTTCATCCTTAATTTGTGTACAAGTGATGAGGGGGTTTTGTGTGCAATTCCACACTTACAGAGGTATTACCTGATATTGTACTGCTTATAACCTTTCTAACCCTAAACTGTGAAGACACCAAACACACATTTGATTGCTACAGGCTTTTAAAAGGGAAAGTGTATGGTTTGTCAGTAAACTTAGCTTAAACAAAGCTTCCTAAGAAACTACAGCTACACCTTATTTATGGTCAGCACAGTGATGACAAATCCACTTTTTAATTTTTATCTTTAAAAACTTTCTCTGCAATAGTTCAAGAGACAAGGGAAGAAAACATAATGGTGGAAGACCTTGAAATAAAGAAACTTTCAAGACACGCTGTACCAATTAGCTTACTTTTCTTACAGAAACTGAGTTCTTGGAGATAATACAACTAGCAAGTCCAAAGGTCCATATTTAGGAAACACAAGCATGTCCTAAACATTTTTAATGTTACATATTAATAGTATTTAAAATATTTTCTGTAACTGTTTTTAGAGTCTTGCTTATACATACTAAGGTGACAGAGGCACCCTGTCACAAAGTCTCATCTTCCCCTTAAACTCTGAAAGCTGTGTAAAAGAAAGTCTATGTGGCAAAGAGAAAAGGTGAGTGAATAGAACATGTACCCATCAAACATTTCAAAAAACTTACTGCCTGGCAAAAAAAGTTGAGCCCTTATCAGTATGGATTACACTGTAAATGACCAGTGAAAACTTTAATGAATAGTCTTTAGGAGGTCTTATTTCTACCAAATGCACAAAAATTATCTCATCAATCTGCCCAAGTGATCCAACAAACTTGCAATTTTGGATATAGGTATGTTTGGAAACACACTGGCAAGTATATTTGACTAGCTAAAAAAACTTTGATCATTACTTGTATTGAAATATCCATTAATTACCTACTCCCAAAACACACAGAATTACACCATTTAACAGCCTCTAAAGTAAGAAGTTCAATCTTTACCCAAACTACACAATAAACTAGCAGAAGGACGTGATCATTTGTACTCATCAGCATGGTGACACAGATGCCGAGTCCCTGAGCATGTAGTTTCTCTTTCCCAAAGCTTTACTACACACCAGAACCCCCAGTTACCCAGTGTCACTGGTTTTAATCAGGGCAGACTTTACATGTGGTCTCACCATACATAAATCCAGTATTTGCTCTCCTAACTCTGAAATAGCTTGTTGGTCTTCACTTCATAAAAAGGAATAGCCTCTTTGAGTTTTCTATAAACTTCAAGGCACCAACTGCCCACCTGTGCCTCCATCTCACCACTGCTACTGCTGCCTGTGCTAGCTAGATAAATCCTCCCACCTCTAAACATCAACATAGATCTCCAAAAAGTTGTACCAGATCTGTGAGAACTAAGAGAAAGATTTTGCACTAAAAGACAGTCCCCTCAAACCACCACTTAAAAACAACCAGACAAATTAACAACAGCTCAGCCATGTGTATCACACTCTGCATTTTCCCATAAAAAATTACATATATACACAATATGAACTATTAAAGGATGCCATTAAAATTTAAATGTATTTTCCATGTCATCCCTTAAATGTATTCCTTAAAGTATTTTCCAAGTCATTCCTTAAAAGCCACATCTTCAAATACCAGAAACTGATGCTTCCAAATTCAAAATACTGAAGTGGTCTTGCTTATTTAGTCTATCCAGAAAAAGACAGGAGTACAATAGCAAAGCCAGATGTTGTTAATAACATCTAATTAACACCACAAGGTTCCTACTGATTCACTGCAACCCCAGAAACCTGGACTTTCTGCTGTTTTCATACAACCAGGATAGATAGGATGTTTTTGGGAAGAACACAGAAAATAAGTGAACAGCTGTGTCTAATAACATCGCCCACAGTCAGTAAAGCTACAGTTAACATCAAAAAATTAAGTTTCTTGTAGTAATATTTCAATCATTCTGAATTTAAAAGTCAGGAGAAATCCCAAATAATTTTGCATTTTAATATATTCTGCACATCCAAGGACAATACTAATCTAGGCAAAACGTACCCAAAAGTCCAATTATTTTGCAGGTAGCAACAAGTACTTAACATGAAAAGGAAATACAAAGGTTAAAAGAAAAGTGTGCGTTTTCTACTCCTATAAGCTCATGTTAATAAGGGCCATCTTTTATGTCAAAGCTTTGAACATTACAACTTTCAAACAGTTGAAACTGTGAAAGCTCTTTTGACCTTATACTCAAGATTAAAGCTAAAATTCTACAAGTTTTGAGTTTCTTTTAAATATTCTCTTTCATAATTAAAAAAAGAAGATCCCACATAGATATTAAATGTGTCCAAGAAGCCATATTTAAGTATACATGTGATACAGGAATGAATAGGAGGTAGGAAGAAGGACATAAAAAAATTCCATAAACAGAAAAAAATCAGTTGTATTCTACTGAATATAATTTTCATTATAAGAAGTACTTTAACCACAGTGCTTGATTTTAGTCACATAAAGAGAGTAACTTAAGGTGACTGTACAACTTTAAAAGGAGAAAAAAAAGGCCAAAATAGTGAATATTGGTAATCAAACAGTTGTGTAACACTCACTAGAGATTAAGCTGGGCTGTTTTATAAATTTTTACACTGCCCACCTCTGCTTGCTTGCCCAAAAAAAAAACCCCCTAGTTTTTTACTACTGTTGTGAAATCACAGGGAAGTCCAAATGACTCAATACTAATATTTACATACCTATGTCCTACTTCATTTCTTCTTCTTTATATGTTGACACTGAAGCCCAAAAATGCCAAAAATAATTATTTTTAAAATTTGTAATTTTCTCTACTGCAGTTATGTCTACTAGAACTGACATAATAAGAAGTAAGAGGTAATAACAAAACCCATCTCTTTCAAAACCAGTTCTGTGTTTCTAACAAGGGTGCATCATTTCCTCACATGTATGGAAATAGCTGTATTTTTATGAAGTAGTGTGAAGCCTTCCTTTTGTAAATTAAAAAGTCATTGTGAGGTGGAATTTATTAAATTAACTGCTTTTCTTTCTCAGAATGCTATTTTGTGTTCCCCTCAGCTAACCTAAAGGTGACAGCAGCTGAAAGACATGATCTTTCCTGCTCTGGCCATATTCTCATTAGCCAGACAAGCTTTAATCCCAGCTACTGCACTGGTCTTGCAGATCAAATGACCACACTGTGACCAGTGCCAACAAAAGGAAGGCTGGACCATAATGCCTAAGGAGAAATCAGATCCTTATTTTTTCACAGCAGGTCACACTTCAACCATCTTAAAGCCCTCCTGAAAATAAAGCTTCATTATAATCTAAGATGATACTACCGGAATTTGCTAAAATAAATTAACCTGTGCATCACTTCTACAGAACCCTACAGAAAATCTAAGGGAAAAGGAACCAATCCGTAGCCTCTGAAACTGCTCTCTTTTAACATAAGTTATGCAAAGCTAAGTTCATATAAAGGCAAAGTTATGTGCAAAGTGTAAATCTGTTTAAAAGTTGAGAAGAGTTTTATACATACAAAGTACAGTATTCCAGTTGCAACATCATAAATTGTACTGATAAGGCTTATTAAATCTAGACTTACACACGCAGCTTCTTGGTATTCTACAACTTCTAACAGTGCTATTTCTAACTTCCATTTACATTTTAAGTGTCAAAAATTCTGCACAAATACAGCTTCAAAAATTCCTAAATATTTAAGAAAATGATTAGTAACAATTTAGCCAGTACAGATTTTGTTTTCTTACAGAAGTGCACTTAATTTTGCATTTTGTTTAACATAAGAACACAAAACCTCATTTAAGTGTACAAGTTAAGATTAAGCTCCTGACAGTTAAACTGTTTCAGCTGACTGATGGAAGTCATTCCCATCGTTTCTCAAGAAGTCAAACACGGATATCAAGTTTTAAATTATACTTTACATAAGCACTCAGCATGAAACCTTTGGAAGTTTGTCATTTTCTAAACCTGATCACTAGAGTATTCAGCAAACATAGCTACAAACTGAAAGATTTCTGTCCTCCCATCTGCAAAAGATAAATAGGAGAAAAATTAATTCAGAGCAAGAAGAAACTTTAAGCCTTCACATTTCACATCTGATTTCTAATGACAATGCAAGATAAATCATTTGCTTTCACCTTACACTTACTACTGCCCTAGTTTACTGAATATCAGTTTAAAAACTTATTCTACTTGGCTTTTAACTTTCAAGTTAAAAGGATATCTTTGAAATTATAACTATGTATTGTCTGAAAATATTTTGGCACTGGCACAGAATCTGCAAAGAATAGCCCAAGCTTTAACTTAATTATCCTTTTACAAGAACTGTGGTTTGAGAAAATACAACAACTTCGTAAACATAATAATCACTAAGAGTAATTGCCTTTGGCAGTAATGTCCCAAAGCAAGTTTGGATATCCAAGATAAACCATGATTCCTATTCTTTCTCTCTGTACTTTTCAGTTAATATAAAAATTCAAAAGCAAATGAAAATGGTGTGTCTAACACTGTATAAGCAAACAAAACACAAGTTTCTGTCAGAGCAACATATTACCATCAATAAATAATGAAATCAGTCAACAAGAGTATGTTACAGAAA
Source organism: Agelaius tricolor (assembly GCF_023055355.1). Classification (NCBI taxonomy): domain Eukaryota; kingdom Metazoa; phylum Chordata; class Aves; order Passeriformes; family Icteridae; genus Agelaius; species Agelaius tricolor. The sequence continues at coordinate 35,291,701 of NW_027269263.1, forward strand.
CTGCAACCCAACAATAAAATCTGCAAAAGTTACATTATTTTCTAGAACAGAAATAGAAAGGAACTGATGGAAGTTTAGATGCAGTTACAGAAGCAGTGTGAAATAATCATTATGCTACTTACAGTGTACTTTAATCCCAGATACACTATCCACTTACTGCAACCCCTTCGTATATACTGGAAGACACCCAAAAGCACAGAAGCCACTTATCCCTGCCTAAAAATATTGCAGGGATTTTGAAAGTAATTTAGAACTAAGAAACATGATAATTAGCTAATGTTAAGACAGTAAAACACCATAATTCAAATTCATTATGTAACAGGCAAGATTAGGATAAATTAAAGCAAGCAAACAAAATTACTGAAAATCAAGCTTCTTCCAACTGATTTCAAGTCCCCTTTCTTTATCAGTTCCCATACAATCCCCTGTGCTGATTCACTGCCTTACCTTATCTTGCCCAGCTCCTACAACTTCTGTTTTAACCCACCAACCTTTAGGCTGCTCACCTGTGCAAAACACTGCAAGTTTTCACAAGTCCAGTTCTACATCTGAATTGGATGTATTCCCTCTAATAGCTGATCATTAAAAGAAGTGAATTATTACTGTTTGTAAACATATGGGCTTTGATACCACTGTACAATTCCCAGTAAATTACTTGACTCTGAACTTTTTCAATATTAGTAAACTAACATCCCTACACCCCTTTGTAAATTCCAACCCATTTATGTTGACTATCTGAATATGGGGCTCAATTTCTGTACATTACCCCCAAAACTACAGCAGGAGAAAACTGTTCACTTTAGTTGGAAGTCAATACTGTTTAACAAGGGAGTTTTAATTTATATTATTTCAGTCATCCTATATACACCTGTAATGTCTCAAGTGAGAGGGATGCAAAATATAGTGCAGAAGGGAAAAGAAGCAGTTAGAAAACCACAACAAGATTATATTCATACCTTGCTTCTGCTGTGCCAGCAAGTAAAAGCCTGTAGTAAGATGCAAGGAGGGCTGCTGTCAAATTCTGAAACCTGCCTAGTGCTGCAGGCTGATATAAATTCTCCTACTGCAGCAGTGACTTTTGCAGGCAGCCCTATTACACCTTCAAACAGAACCATGAACATGTTAACTTTGCTCTTTCTAGCAACCCCACACAACAGCAGCATGAATCAATTAACCCCAGTGGTGTAATTTTTCTGTTATTCAACCTAAATTGCATTAATGCTTGACTGCTGAGGCAATACATTTTGTCTATTACATTCACTGAACTACAACCAAACTGGATAGGACAAATTTGTATGGGTGTGTTAATGGCATTTTTGTAACTCACTATGTATTGAAGCAAGAGCTGAGTTGTTTAACCTCTAGCAAACCTAGGCTTCCTTCAAGGTCATCAGATAGCCTAAGGAACCAGAAGCAATCACAGGATTCTAAGAACTCAGTCTGCTACTTGTGTGGTACTGTACATGACTCATTTGAGAGTTTCCCTAGGGAATCTTCTAAAGTGGACACTTATCAGAAGCCTCATTACATTTTTAAGTGTTTAAAATCTCTGCCAAGTCACTACTATAGACTTATGCCATCAATTGTGAAATATGACCTTGGTTGAAGCATATCTAGTAGCTTGTTAGTTAAAAAAAAGTACTAAAATAGATTTACAAATAATGCTTAAAATCCATATGAAAAGCTGCAATGCACCACAAAACCCACTAGAACAATTCATTACATGAGGCACAGGTCTAATGTGTGCCTGTGAATGCACACACTTCATAGAGAAGCATTTAGTTTTCTTAGAAATAAAATGAAGTTCTGGGAAGTAGGAACCACCATCACCAAAAAGCCAGCAAATAAATTCACTGTACTCACTAGGTGCCAGCCCCCCACCAAAATCCTCACCTTATTCAGGAGACAAACACTGAGCCACTCACAAATCAGCTGCTAAACTGCTGCAGCTTACACCATAGCCTCTTAAAACAAACAAACAAAAAATACCATAAGGCCATACTGTAAACTCATTTACAAATAGTTTAATCATGTGTGTGCAAGAGGATTGCAAAACAAACTACAGAAAAAAGTGCACTACCTGCCCCCATATATGCCACCAATATTCCTGACTTAAAAATCCAAACCTACTGATATATCCAGTTTAACTGTTACCACTTCACCCTAGGGTACAGCTGCTGGGCAGAACTGTGCTATTCAAACAAATTAAAAATATAGTTAGAGAAAGGGGAATGATCTACTCACTGTGCATCTGCACCAGTACAAAACTTTCAAGTCTTGGAAATAAATTGTTTCTATTAAATATTAAAAAAAAGGGCAAAGTACCTGGTCCCAAATTATACAATATTTAGCAATGACCAAAGGAAATCCAGCTTCTAGACTTCTGTGATGTTTGCCAAATTTCCATTTAACAATGGTTTTACTTTCACCACTAACATAAGAGTAATATATTCACAAATACAGTTTTGAAACCCAAAAAAAGTTTAAATAAACTCTGTTATCAGGTTAGTCTACCAGCAGCTTAGCAAATAGCTTTTAACATACAAAATTTAACATCAAACATTTTTGGTTACAATTTTTGGTAACCATTTTAGTTGCATTTTATTCTTAACTCCAGACTTGTATTTCATAGACAACACTCCCTTATTCCTTCTAGTTTTATGTTCTTTTTACCTGTCAATATGTAGTCACAATTTCCCACAACCACCCACTTCAAAACAGTTCATTCACACTGGAAGGTAATCAGAGATAGGACTCCACTGAAATAGTCTGGTATTGGAATGAATTCATAGAAAGCCCTTGCAATGAATGTCAACCAAGATCTCTCAGAAATCACTGTCAGAGCACAATATTTACAGTTAGATGTACGACGTAAATAATCCACTCTTAGTGTTCACCACTGCTAGACTTTATTATCCCATCATCAGAAGTGTTCTGGGATACTTCCTTGTTTGAAGTCATGATTATGGAAGGTACATTTCCCTGGTACAGCACACTCAATAAATAATATTTCATACAGAATAAACCTAAAGTGTAACTACTTTAAAAGCTCACTAATACAGTATGATAGGGTACTACTCCTTAATGCACTGCTCACTTTAGAAGTCAGCACCAATGAATAGTACCACTACATCCAGTCATCAGGGCAAGAACTGTCTGACATGTCACATAACAACTGACTCCATCTCTACTTATCAGCATAAAGTATCTCCTGGTAGTCACCATTTAATCACTTATTTAGAGCTTTCCCCAGAGTACACCACTTATCATTACTACTTTGGCCTGTCTTCAAGGCCTCAGCTGAACATGTTTCTTCTCTTCAGACATCATTCTACAACTTCAAAAAAAAATCCTTCCTATGGAGAGCTTATAACCAGTAAAGCTAAACTGATATGGCAATGGCACAATCAAACCTTCAGAGAGGTAGTTTTAATTTGATATACTAACAACGTTAAACTGCTTTTCACTTTGAAATGAAACTATTTTAAAACCATACCATTTACAATTAGTAAGTTACATCCATTTAACAAATCAAATTCTATACTACAGCTGAACTAAGAAATACAAACTCTTCAAGAGGAGTAAATTTATATTTAGCAGACATACATGAAGTTGTACTCTATGGGACTAGTGAATAGGGACTTAACAGAATAACGATCTCTAAAGCAGAAAGAAATAAATATTTATTAAGCAAATGTACTGACACTTAGGGACGAAAATCATTGTAAAAGAAAACACATTTGTGAAGGTCAGATGATAAACATAACACTGTAGGCAGAGAAAATCCAAGACAAATAACCTGAACTTTAGATTTTGAAGAGCACTTTGCTGCACTTTACTAGTAGAAATATTTCAAGACCCTAAGTGGCCATAAGTATCTAAAACTAAGAGTCATAATGTACACTTAAACCCAAAGAGTCCTACAGAAACTAGAAGCTTATCTAAGTTTCTGGTATATGCTGTACCTCTGAGACAACACACACATTGCTCTAGAACTAAAGAGCCACAGGACAAGCTGGAAATACTCTCCAAAGCTCTGTTATCAGAAAAAGTTCTGGAACTTAGGGAGGGAGAATATAACGGCTGCACAAGAAAGGTTCACCTCTCTACTGAAAAAAAAAAAAAGGGATGAGAGAAGAAAATACAAAAAAATAAAATAGCTTGTCTGAGATCTATGTAGCACCTTCCCTTTTTCATTTCCTCTATACATTCTTTTCTAGTCCAACAATTTTTAGGAATGGAGTAGCAGGACTGACCAATTGGCATGTATTACTCAGAATTTCTCTAACTATAGGGACAACAATATTGTTAATATAATACTAAAGAAATACCACAAAGTTCAAACTTAGGGAACAATTTATTGGACTGGATTTAATATTAGCTTGTTTGCTCTTTTTAAGATCTAAAAAGTCTTAACTAAATACCTTTTAACAACAAAAATTAACATAATGGCATCCTTCCTAGCAAAACTGCAAGCACAGAAGAAGCTCTTTCAGGAACTGAATACTATCACCTAAAACCTGTACAGCAAATAAAGAAAGAGATAGCTATCAGAGAGATAAGAATGCAAGCATTCACATTCATACTGAGATCTGAATATTTGCCAATTAAATGCTTTTTGTAGCCTAAAGCAGTGGACAATTATTTAAGAATTTAAGACTTTGTCCAGTCTGGCTGCACAAATACTGTATAGTCTGACAGGAAACATCCAGCTTACTTTAGTATTAAGCTGAGAGAATTAACACTAACTCTCACTGTCTTAGTCCTTTTACATTTATGGCAATACAAATTGATGATCAGCACTACATTCTCAATTTCAAGCTACAAAAGTCTACTCAGCAGATTTTAAGAGAAGAAAACATAAGGCAGCTGCCATGACACAGAAGAAATTCACAACAATTTAACTATACTATCCTAAAACATTTTAAAACACATACAGCAAGCTATACATTAAAATTTATTATTTTATCTATTATAACTTGTTTACTTTTTCATGATATTACCAGCCAAAAAGCCTCAAATTACAAGTAGCCACAGCAGTTTACCTTCTCCAAAATAAACCCCCAAAAAAAAATCACAAACAAAATGCAAAACACCAGCCACAGAAACCTTGGGAGTAAAGCTTCATGACACATGAAAAAAATTTTTAAGAGTGACTTGGCTTTCCTTGATAACCAAAAAAAAAAGTATTACCTCTGTTAATACTAGCATTAGTTCTACAATAAATCAAGTATATGACATAGCACTTAATACTACTCTGATTGCCAGTTTAATTCAATTCTTATATTATTTCAATAAAAGCTGCAGATTATATCTGCCTCACCAAAGAAACCTGCAAAGTGCAGAAAACAATATTTACTGACTGAAATCACATATGATACTAAATGTCCACAAAATATGACACTCTATTTATTCACACAACAGATTTTAAAGCATGCCACTGGTGCACTTTACTCCAAAGTAAAATCACTGGACAAATGAATCAGATTTAAGAGACATACAGCAATATACATTCCCCAAGTACCTATAAGAAAAGATCTACAGGTAACATGTATCCCTGTCCGCTTACATAGTTTAAAATGTTATTTATTTGTATAAGCAAAGAGACAAGAAACTCTAATATCCAAGAAGAAAAGTCAGAGGTGGAGTCATTTTCTCTTGTAATAGTATTAACATATATAACATCTCAGAAGTTTTGCAAATCAAAGTATATGACGTGAAACATGCATAAAGACATGGGGGGTGAGGGGAAGAAAAAAGACAGATTCAAGTGCCAAAAGTAGCAAGGAAAAAGACTATGATGCAAAAATATGAGACATGGGTCTTTGAATTCAAAGACAATAAGCGATCTTTAGCTAGATGAGGAAAGTAACAGACTACTGAAAAATTGTAGCAGCTGTATTTTGAACAGATTGCAAGATAGGAATATCAGCAGAGGGAGAAGGTACTTGAAGTACTCCAGATGGCAGATACAGAAACTTCATTTGCAAAGACAGAAAAAGAAAATGTGGTCTTGAAAATGTTATTTGGACAAGGAAGAAGTGTATTAATAAAACATGACTGTGTACTCAAGGAGAAGAAGAAAGGGCTATTCCCAAACAAGTGCCTCCCTGGGTGAGGGAGGATTAGTACACTGTCAGCAGCATTGCAAACGGCAGGCAAATGAATTAAATTTGAGAGAGAAGATAAAGAACTCTGAAACATTCAAAATATTTATGATGATTAAAAACACTTAAATGAAATGCAGGACTGAATGAAGAGACATAAAGAGCCACAAAACTCTACAAAGTTTACAGCAACCTAAATATAGGAGATGCAGAGATTGCTATGAATTTGGCACACTTTGGGGTCAGTGGGAAGAGGGTACAGATGTGGGAAGATGATTGCAGCAAGCAGCACCACAAAGGCAGGAGAGGGTCAAGGCTGTGACAGCCAGGCAAGTTTCCCTACATCACACGTCCTCTCATTCCCACAAACCTAAAACAGCTTAGTTATGCATTTTATAAAAAGCCCAACTACACTTTGAAAATTTAAATAATTTTTAATTGTATTAATGGACCACCTGACAGATGCACAACAGCAACTACCTTCAATTACAATTTTTGTGGTGATTTAAAAGCAAGACTTTATTTTATTTAAACTAAAATTTGTGTTTTAACTACATGCTTCAATCAGTGTGGAGTTACTGAAAAATACAGACAGCTACAAAGTAGTCTAATACCCTCTACTTGTAATGGTTGCCTGAAAAGGCTAAACTTGTTGAGTTACATCAAGGGGAAAAAAAGGTCTCCTTATGTTCCAGTAAGATTTTCTTAAAAGAGAAACAACAACTGTGCTTTAAAAGAGTAATTCAAATAGATTTAAAAAAAAGAAATAAATAACAAGCCCTACAACAAACGCTAAGATGTCAGAAGAATCTTAACATACTTCCCTGAAGAAGTAGCCCTCCCTGTGTTCGCTTGCTATCTTAATTTGCCTTGGGTTTCAAAACCCCGGGCTTGCCAAGAGCTATTCCATTCAAAACCTCAGGAATTCCATTACCAGTTTTCAGCTAAATTAAAGGAAAATAGAAGCATTCAATGCATGGCAAAAGTATGCACAAAGTGTTTGTTGATACTCATAAATAGACTGAAAAATTTAGCCATGTCTGAAGGATAACTGCTGCATAGTCAACTCAGTTGGGCTCTGCCTGGCTGCTAAGCAAAAAGCTACTGCTGTCAGTTCAGACAAGCTCAGCATAAGATTGATACATTGCTACCAAGATTGAACACAGCACTAGATCATTCATTTCTCACTTCAAGTTTAAACAGAAACCAAATTTGCATTTCTGCAGGAGGAAAAAAGGAAATAGTGAGAGTTCCCTCTTTAAAGCAATTGCTTCAACATCTCCATTAGGGAAAAAATGTCTCACTATCCTAACGCATGGCAAAATCAGTCAACTCTCCACCCTGTCAAACATCTTGCAACTAATGAAATAAAGACATTTCATCTCAGAAATTCGTCTAGTGTTGTGCTGATTAATATCTTTCCAATGTCCACACAATTGGGTCTCTTTCAAATCATGATATTTTATGATTCTCAGCAAGCAGTATTACTACAATCACATTTGCCCAATAAATAATGGTAAGGATGAAATGTCCCCACCTGCATATTGTGCCAGCCATCAGTCATACTATCACACAAGAAGGTAATATCTCTGTGCAAAGCATTGAAGGAAACCTTCATGAAAGACAAATGCTTCACCTGTGTCAAGATTGCAATCCCAGCAGATACAAACCAGTATGCAGTTTAACTTCTCTGGCAGTAGTTACAGGAGAACAGTGAAAATATCAACACCCTATTTTAAACTGCAGCTCTCATGAGAGATCAAAGATCTGTATCCTGCATTAAAAACACAGGAATCTGGGTACATGGGATGGACGGTTTATTTTACCCTTCGAAAGGCAGGAAATTAAAGCAACTTTTGACCATTGAGTCAGCAGCGCCCAGTTTAGATCAGGGGTTTGCAGTAACCATCACCACTGTGAGAATGACAGCAGCAGCACCTCAACCCTGCCAGGAACAAAATCACTACAAAGAAAAGCCAAGGAAAAGAGTCAGTTCTTCAGACTGACAACATGGGGCTCTAGTCTAACCTGACTTGGGCGTACATACAGGAAAACTATCACTGTCTCAGATATGCCAACTGCCCATAGAGTATTTTACATTTGCTACAAGCACACACAATACAGTTATTTGTGAATGAGATTTTTTGCAATCAAAAAGTAACAAACACACGTACAAGAAAAAGGTGAATAGCAAGATATGCTTGAGCATCTTTTCTATAAGATACACATTTATCATAAATAAAGGAAAGGAAAAGATAAGCTTAAAACCTACATTTGGGGTATTTTTTTAAATCCTGGTCCAAAAATGTACCAACACAGAGGTGTTTCTATCTACAGCCGAAACAGGACTTAAACATCTATTAAAAAAAACCAAAAAAACCACAAAAAACCACAAAACCAAACAATAACAAAAATAAACAAAAAAATCCCCAGTTCTGTGAGAAGAAACAGCAGGTCTAGTAACTGGGCTGATTCTAGAAGCTGAAGTGAACAAAGGCCATCCAGCATGGTCAGATATGATTGCAATGCCATGCCACACAATGATTTCACATTTGCAGTGTCTGAGAGGAACACACTGCCTAACACAGATACTAGTATTACTTTGTTGACTGAGATTCAAGCAAAAAGTTCAGGGATTACCCCAGACTGCCTGAGAAGTCAGTGACAGATTGCATATCACTCCTGTGACAAGGAGCTTCTCATCTCACTACCCCGCATATGGACATAAAAGCATTTTAGGAAAAGAACAAAATAAAACATGAAATTAAAGTACTCTAAGACATGAGAGGGAATCACAATGCCATTTCCACTAATTAGAAAAGAATGCATATAGTAAGTCCCAAGCATGCAATAATCATGAATTTTCATTGTATAAACATCAGAAATAAGTTATTAGTTCTTTTTATTTAAGCCAAGAGGTAATTATTTCTGTTGTCATTTGAAGCTTGAGGGGAAAACCAAATTGTGGAGAATCCCATAGTTGCAGGAAGAGGGGACTCAATAAAGAGTGAACTAAATTCACCATCATGATTGTTGCCACCCTGCCAGATACAGTGAAGATGAAGCTTTGAAAAGTACCCTGTAGATGGAGAATACATGACATACATCCTCAGACATTTGTATGCACACATATTTATATGAGAAAGCACCACACACCTGTTTATCACCAGTTCAAGTTTAAAAAAAAATCATCACATCTAGCACTGATTACACAGAAGGGCCAACAACAAAAGATGATGTTTAAGAAGAGAAAACTGAAAGTCTATTACAACTGCTGTTCTACAACTCATACACAACCAAAATACCATTTGCATGCTCTACATGAAATTACACATCTCTGAACAGCAGTTTTCAGCCAACAGCTCCTCAAATCCTTTTGATAAAAAAACAGTAGCAGACAAAAATAAAACCCATTATATTTTTACAGAAAACATTACTTAAGAGCTGCAGATAGGTCATCTCTTCCAGCAGTAGCTACTGCTCAGTTACTCATCACCACTGAACAAAGAGAGACTACCACCCATACAGACTTGCAACAGAGTGAATCATGTAAGAGCACACTTATCCTCTTTGGGAAAAATTAATCAAGGTAACTGACCAGCAAAGGTAGGCTGAGCTAATACTGTCCATTTAATGGCTGATTATGCCTAAAGCATGTAACACTGCACATGGCTTCTCTGGTGGAAAGGATTATTACACCTGGTAAACTACAGCACAGAGGAGGAGACAAATGGATGGGGGACACTCTATCTACAATTTTCAGAGATATTAGGGGAGAAGAAAAAAGATAAAAATCAATGCCTATCCATATCCTGAAACATTTAACTACAAGCTCTATGATAGGCTGAATAAGACAGATTTTGAAAACCACTAACCATTACAGTTACTTAGGAAGAGACTGCCTCCCCAGAAACTGTGAAGTTATAATTTCTATCTTACATCAGCCTCATAATTTTCATAGATTTATTCTGTCTCTTTAGCTACTCGTTACTGCAAAATACACTGCCATTTTCTTAGTGGACACTGATCACTAACTTTCCTTATTTAACGCTTTTAAATTTAAAAATCCAATATACATGCCAAAGCAATTCATTTGTGCAGTAATTTGATGAGCACCAGTTGTATGAAACAGTAGGTACCAAACAATTTTTTTTAATTGGTTACTATATAAAAGACCAGATTCCTTCAAAGCACAGAATGAAATGAGACACGCACTACCCTGATTTAAGGGGTCTTAGATGTAAATATTCCCATGAACCATATCCAAATGATGTCTTGAAACCCTTAATGCTGTACCATCTTAACTTCACAGAATTAGGCCAGTATCAAATATACTTTAAACTGGCATCATGTGTCACTGTCACCAAAAGAAACAGACACACCCTGCTCCCCTTACTGCTTGCTTCCATCCCCATCTCTGCGCCAGCACAAATGTTTGTGCAGCAAACTGATCCAGCTCCAAGCGAACCCTTCCCTGCCTGCCCCTCCCCCAGGTTAGCTCAATCCTCAGCCCAGCTCACCACATAACCATACAAGTATTTCCTGCACCAAGGAGGAAGCAGCAGAGCAGGGTGGAAGCAAACAGGACCATGTTTTTCAATGGTGGAGCTGGTCTGTGCCAGCTGTATGCCAGTGCAAAGCAGCAGCAGCAGCAGGTCCAAGGCTGGAGTCCTGCAACACCAACAGATGTGTCTGCACCAGCCTCCCAGCTCCAGGCCTGTGGTGTGCTGCTCCTGCCCTTCCTCTCTGGGATCCCACTCCTCTGCTCACACAGCCACTGACAGCTGAGCAACTGCTGGGTGAGCTGGTTCAGGGTGCCAAGTCAACTGAAAAATCATTCTACCAAGAAAAAATAACAAGTTGCGAATTTTTAGCCAGCACAGGTTCATGAACCAGTTCCCAGTGCAATCCTTACCAGCACAAGGAAGGAAGAGAAGGAAGGAGCTGAGAAGGTGGGAGGTCCAATTTTTATCAGCTTGGGATGCTGTGGAAACACTCAGACACCACCACATTTTAAATTCCAACTTGCCTGCACAGCTGAATGTGACTATTTTAATCAATTTTTTCTGAAGATTAAACCTTATTCCAACCTTTGCAGGAGCCTAAGCAGCCATAGTCTACTTGGGCACAAGAAGCAAAAAGCGAGGCCAGTTCACTACACGAACCACTTTTACCCTTCATATTCAATACAACAAAGAGGGGGCATTCGTTTCTCTAACTTAATTATAGTTTTACCAGATAATTGTTTTAAACATCACTGATTAAGTGACCTCAGATATTTGCATAAGAAGAACATACATGGAATAAAACAACTGCACTCATATTAAGTATTATCTTAACCACAGTTTAGTACTTACAAGGAATTTAAATGGTTCTGGTGATTTAAGTCATCTAACAAACCTCTCCACTCAGGAGTGAATTTCATCCATTATTCAAAAAGTTGTTTTGCTTAAACTACAAGTCCCGGTGATCACAGAAATGAACAAAATCAATTTCAATGAGGTCATAATCAGACACCTAATAAACATGGATGTAGTTACTTTCAGGCTAATTTTTGAATGTAAGTAGGAATACAGACTGTTAGCAACAATCTTTTTAATTTATAAACAATGGGATTTATAACTGAATTGTTAAATTTAGCAGAGAACTATTTCCATGCAAAGTGAATGTACATTTATGTTCATCCAGTTAACAAAGAAAAGAAATATAATCATATCAATTCAAGAGATAAGACCTAGCAACATTACAGCTCAAGAACTGAAGTGCAGAATCAGACGCTTTTTCCTGAAAACCAGTCTTCCCAACTGGCATACATTATATTTTCCCAGTTAATGAAACTCTCTTACAAAGCTAGATTCTTCCACAGACTACAGTAGCATTTTATAAGACAACTGATCTTCTCCTTAACAGAAATTTCTTGTATGACAAAAAAGTGTTCCAAAGTACTCTGCCTATAAAAATTTTAGAGAAGTAAGAACAGTTCATTTTTACCACAATTCACCACCAACATTTGAGAGAAGACACTGAACTGGAAAGTGAGCAAAAGCCTGAAAAGCTATTTAACCATATTTTCATACAACTGCTGGGACACTGTTCCAACAAGCATTTTCAAAGCATTCTTGACATGGAAGTAAATAAACTCAGGGACTCTCTGTCAAGGAATAAGGTTCTTAATTTTGTTCCCTTCAGTGTGGAGCTAGCAGTTGGACCTGAACTGGTGACTTATACTGATACAGGTTTCCTTTCAAGCGGGCATAGACAGGTGTGCTGTTCAAATGCACTAGCTAACCAAAGAAAACAGACAATGGATTTCCCTGGCAGTTCTGCTGATTTCAAAAAAAAAACAGAATGCTTATTGGATCTGAACCTGTATATCTTAATACCAAGCCACTTTTAACAGAGCAATAAATCTTTAAAAATTAATTTTTCATTTTTCTAAATACAAATACACTGTAGAATTAGTAGAACAGATTAAATGACAGGTTCATGATACAGAATTACTGCTAATGTTAACACCATCTAAGATTTACTCAGAAAACTCATTTTGCTCATTACACTAAACATCACTTTGTCACTAGGCCTTAAAGTTAAAAAAAATCCAGGAATATTTAAAAGTCACCAATAAAATGCTTGTTAAAATATTAGTATCAAACCACAGTTGGCAATTTTTTCAAAAAACTTACTAAAATCTATCTTGATTTCTACACTATTTCTTCATTGCAATAACAGTATTACTTTCAACTCACAATCCAACAACATCCCTAGTAATTTCTAATTATGATTATCACATCTTATGCAATGACTTTGAGCAAGATGCAGTGACCAGGAAGATGAAAAAATATGTATTTTTCTTCCAAAATTCCAAGTTTAGATGAGCACTCAAGCCAAATCAGTGCTGAGACACTTTTTGACGTCAGTGTGTCTTCAGATCCATCCTTGCTACATTTACAGGTAGCTATATGTCAGAGGAAGGGCAGTTTAAAATGCCGAGGAAGTGAGCTCGGCATCGCTTTCATTCATATGCACAGCACCCCTTCCAAGAGCCGGCAGGATCCCCCTGCCCTGGCTGCGGTCCCGAGCCCTGACCCGACAGAGCTCTCTGTTAATCTCGGGGCTCGCACCTCGAACGCCCCCCGGCTTTGCTCAGAGACGGGGAATAGCAAACGTACTTATCTTGGCGGGCATGTGACGGACACAGCTGACCTAGAGGAAGGTGCGAGGGCTTGACAGGTGACACCAGAAGAGACACAAGCATCAGACACGCCAAGCACCGAGGAGGAGGTCAGGCAGCCGGGACCGCTCCCCGCGCCAGACCTGCCTCCAGACAGCCACAGCAGGGACAAATTTATCGCCTCGTCTTTTGTTTCTAAACTCGCACTCGGCTCGTCCACCCCCGCTCCCGCCCCAGCCCCAGAGTAAGGCAGCGATCCCCCTCCGTGCCCGGCCTTCCCCGCCCAGACACAGCCCCGGGCCGGAGCCCCCCGTGCCCGTGGGGGCCCAGCCGCCACCGAGCTCCCGCGCCCGGACCCACGGGGGAGGAGAAGCGGGTCCTACCGCGGGGCACGTCCCAGCCCGGCTCCCGCGGGAGGAGCCCACACAAGGGGCTGCTCCGGGGCCCCGGGGCTCCACTGGGAGGGGGCGGCAGCGGAGCCGGCCGGGCACCCCGCTGGAAGGAGCCGGGGAAGGGGCGAGGAGCAGCACCCACCTGGGCCATGAGCCCCGCGCTGGCCGCCGCGCCGGGCCGCCTGTGACGGGCGAGACGGCGGCCCCGCGTCGGGCCGGGGCACGGCTGCGCCTCCGACCGCGGCAGCGACAGGGCCGCGCTCTGGGCCGGACCCTGCCCGGCTCCGCTTCCGGAGCGCGGCACGATCGCCTTCCGGGGCAGCGCCCGGGGAGCCGCGGGGCGGGCGGGGCGGCGGTCCTGGCACCAGCACCGGCACCGGCAGTGGCACCGGCACCGCCTGGGCGGCGGGGCAGCCGCGGGGCTGCGCCGGGAGCGGCGCGGGGGCCGGCGGAGGGAGGCGGCCGCGAAGCGTGTCTTACTGGTTCCTCAGGTTTAAAAAAAAAAACATTAAAGCTGTAATTGCACGCAGAGCTCTGGGAAGAGTTGGCTCGGTTTGCCCTGACTGTTGTAGCACTCGGTGTCACGCTGTTACTTTAGGCGCTGCCGCGGTGGCTCCTCACCTGCAGCCGTCGGAGTCGGGCTGTGTTAGTAAGGTTGCGCTGCATGCGACTGAATGCAAAGGCTGGCGCTGTGCACATCAAAAACAAAGATACGGCACGATTGATGCGGGAAACAGGAACCAGCGGAGGTGCCACACCTGTGCAGGTTTGTGGAAACGCTTAACGCTCCTGTCAGCCACTGCAGAAACACCCACACGTTTGTTCGTGCTCTCGCTACCTCCGTGTCACCGTGTCTGTTCCCTCTTTACAGCCCGATGCGTGTGACAGATCTTGGACCAGAAGACACTGTTATCTACAATGAATCTTGAATGTGTAGGTTTTGTCCCAACATACACGGAAACACACTGCTCACAGTCAGAGCAGCCAGCAGCCCGCATAAAATTCAGCTTTGTCTCTTCTTGCTATCCACCTCCTTTGGCCGTAATCGAACTTTTGAAATCTTCACCAAACAATGACTTGCTCCAAGTTGCTTCACAGAACAGTTCTGTCTATGTCTCTGACTTTCTCAGGAGTTGTGCACCTCCACTTTTGACTCTGTTTCAGTCAGCTCATGATAAGGAGAATAGAAAATGTTGCTCTCACAATTGCTCACTTTCTTCCCGTCCCTGGACAGTTACTGCTTTGTAGAGGAAATGTTGAAAGTAAATGGATCACAGTACTCCACCATCCTAAGATTCATTTAATCTGTAGGTTGTGAGAGCTGAAAAAGCTGAAGTCCATGCAGAAATTTTCTTCAGATGGACATGCTAGAAAGGTGATACAGTATATATAATACCTAGAAGGAAAAGAGTGGAGAGAGCACAACTGTGGTTTAGCATTTGTACCACTGCAGCTGTTGGCTCCTGTGCATGTGAGTCAGGGCCCAGAGGACTAGATGGATAAAGCAGAGCAAATGGGATTTTCCTATATCTGAGTCATGTAAATGGTGAAGTCATGTAGCAAACACTGTCATCTAACATACAGTGTGTGCTCGTATGCCATGAACATAATATACAATGGGCTACAAGGCAATAGGCTGTTCTTAAACATCTGCAGGATTCCTTGTGACCTTCAGGTCACAGCACTTGCCTTAAAGTATGTTCAGATGCACTTGTTGATCCCCATCTGTGAGTGCACATTCAACTAAGTATTGTGCCTTGCCATTTAATCCCTAGTCTTTTCAGCAGTGTCTGCATGAGCAAGGAACAAAGTTTTGACGTGTCTCTTCTTCTGGGTCATTTATTTATTTTCTCCTCCCTCTAGCCTTCACCACACCTTCACCAGTTCATTTAAAATGCTGCATTTAAATTATGTCAGGATTTGTACTAAATTAGGATAGCACAGTGTCTCTTTGACAGTCAAGTTCAACATGTTCATCAAAGGTGAGGTGCTGTGTTTGTTCATGTGTGAAATTGGTCATCTTTACTGTTTACCTGAGTGTTACTTTACCTAGCTCACTCAGATTTACTGACAGAGCAATTCAGTATTTCAATACTGGAGCTGCACTTTGTGGCTGTTCTAGATCTTTCTCCAGGGCATTTTCTTGCTCCTTGAGACCTTGCTGTGTTGCATTTGTGGTGGGAATTTTTGTTCTGTTGTTGCTCCTTCTCATTCTCACTACATAGATGTTTTGGATCCATGACATTTTGTTGCTGCTGCTATCTAGAATCATTTATATCATCCCAAAATGAGATTATTGCAGATGCTGCATCAGTTACAAGTCTTTCAAAGATTACATAGCTGCTTCCAGACTTTCTTAAATTATGAATTTTTATTGCTTTAAGTCCTTTGATGACATCTTCATTTCTATTAGATCTTGCTAAACTTTCTTTATGTCAGCTTTGAAGTCAAAAGCCTTCTGTGTTGTTTCACTATAGTTCACATTCTCTCTTTTTAAAAATTAGGTGCTTCTACCATCTTTAAAGCTTTTCCATAAATATTTCATCTGTAGGTAAAATTTGTAACATTATTATTTGGTAACTAAACTTTTCAAATTGTTTGCTTCAGCATTTATTTATATGGTATTATACAGCCACTACAGGGTATGCTAAATGCATGGCTTTTCTGAGGCAACAGAATTTTAAAATTAGGTTATATAAGTATTTTTGAAAGATTCTTAGTCTTTTAAGAGGAAATAAATTTGAACTGCATCAGATATAAGATAGATTGTATTTCCAGTTGTATTTCAGTGTTGATTCAGTGAGACCACTCTTGTTCCAGATCCTGAATTCTTACAAGATGATACCTGACATGTTTTGGTGCCTTTTATAATGAAATTTGGACTCTGCAGATCAAGTGCTTTTGCCCTTGGCCTGTGTTGATTTAGGCAGTATTCAGTTCTGTAAGCAGGACCACAGTCCAGTCACATACATGTTAACAACAGATTCTTTCCCCTGCACTGGTGAGGCCTTGCCTTGAGTCCTGTGCCTGTTCTGGGCCCCTGACTGCAAGAAAGGCATTGAGGTGCTGGAGTGTGTCCAGAGAAGGGCAATGGTCTAGAGGATAAGTCACATGAGGGGCAGCTGAGGGAGCTGAGGTTGTTTAGCCTGGAAAAAAGGGGACTCAGGAGAGACCTTATTGTTCTCCACAACTACCTGAAAAGAGGCCATAGTAAGGTGGGGGTCATCCTCTTTTCCATGCAGCTGGCAGCAGGACAAGAGGAAATGGCCTCAAGCTCCACCAGGGGAGGTTCAGGTTGGACATCAGGAAGAATTTTTTGATGGGAAGTGTTGCTAACCATTGGAATGGGCCAGCCAGGGAAGGTGGTGGAGTCACCAATGCTGGAGGTGTTCAAGAAGCAGCTGCTCTTTGTGCTATGGTCTAGTTGACACCCTGGTGATTGGCTACAGGTTGGGCTCCGTGATCTTAGGGGTCTTTTCCAACCTAATTGAGTCTGTGATTTATCTGATTAAAATAGTGTTTTCTTATTTATCTTGTATTCTTTCTTAATATCTGGACCTGACAAAGAGAGGGCTCTTGGGGAATGGAATGCCAGATTCTGCATACTGTTTCTGCAGTTTCCTTTCACATGCTGTTCAGAGATTCATGGCAACAAACTTCTCAAAGCCATGAAGTGGAGACTTATATCTCTTTTTTCCAAGAACTTTGGAACTTTTTGCATTTCATGTGTAGTTTGTCTTATCCTCAGGGAAGTCTTGTCTGACCAGTATGAGATGTCTACACCAGCACAAAGCCTGGATGTGTTTTTGGTGATGAATATGGACTCAGATCCTTAATGTTTCAACTATGACTTCTATCTTGCAGTAAACATAGGAGAGTATACAGTTTGTCTTAAAAATAAAATCATAGCAACAGCCTCATGACAAATCACAGAAGTTTGCAGTTGCTCTGTTTTGTAATACAGAAGGCCTTTGATATTCCTGTAGGCACTGCCTAACACAGCTATAGGTGAGGGCTGTACTATAAACACTCCTTCCTGGTTTATGGCTGCTGTGAAAGCATGTTTCTGGTTGAAATGCAGTGCAGAAGCTTGTGCACTTTCTCTGCTACCTACAGTAATTGTATTCTGACACACACTTTCCAAAATCCATTTGACACAAACAAACCCTTCTTTTTAAAAATTAAAACCCACACATTCAGACTATGAAAGCATTTCAGAAGCTGGAAAACAAATTTACAAAGGGAGAAAGTTGGACTTAGTGTGCTAGCTGAACAGAATAACTCCAGTCACATCACATTCTGTGTCCCCTCATGTGTGGCACGTTAGGTAGAATAACCCTTTGTATATCACATCAAGAAGTTTTTGTTTTCACAACCAAACAAACCCCCTGCATACAGTAAGGGCCATACAGCAGCTACTTATAGCCAGATCCTGTCCTTCTTATGAAAGCACACCTCTACAGTACAGTTCATATTTGGGGTGGTTTTTTTCAGAAGAAGTGCAAGGTTGAATCTAGTTAAAACTAGTAGTTTACTGCTTTATTGAGTATTGTCATTAGTTGTGATTTCACTTAAAAGTGAAAAGAAAGTATAAATCCAATAGTAAATAAAGGTGTCTTGCAGTTGGACATTCTAATTCCCATAGTGATTTTTTTCCTGAAATGACTGCTGGAATATGACAAACTTTCTGCTCTCACAGGGAAAAGTGGAGTAGACCTGGTCATTCAGGAATTCTCCAGATGACTGTTTGTATTGTAGTTTGGTTTTCCTCAGTTTTATAAATTGTCTTGTCCTTGTACAAATAAACCACTGATAAGGTTAAAGGATCCATGTGTTCTAAGTAATATTCTATGAAGGACAGGGTGGTTGTGACAGTTGGTCAGTAAACTTTTAAAGATAATACAAAGAGTTGCAAAAATGTAATTTTAAACTTAGGTATCTCCTCTGAAATACCTAGTCTGAGCTTGCTGTCTGAGGTATTAATTAGTTTATTCTTAGAGATGCTAGATGTTTGGTCCTTTATCATCTGAATATTGAGAGCCTGAAAAATATAATTGCAAGTGAAGCTGCTTTTGGGGCCTCACGGGTATATATACTAATTCAGTTCTTCTCACAAGGTAATGTTCAGTGTAGCCAAATTGAACTGGTTTCATTTTCCTAAAAAAGACTGTCATATGCAGTTCCTGTAACTTCTTGGTGATTGTTTCCCTGGAGAACCATCAGTTTGTTGAATGTACACACATCTGTTTCCAGGTTATTACGCCTGCAATAAACAAGTGGGACAGAAATCTAATTAAGGGCCTCAGAACTATGTGCTATGTACAAAACAGTGTCCAAAGAACACCATCACAATGGCAGACTTTTACAAATAGACAACTTGTGCAGCTGTGTTTTTGACTTCCTTGTGGGCACCAAGTATGATAGAATTAGGTTGCCTATCATACAGCATTTTTCTATTCTGTGCCTTTTGGGGGACAGAATAGAGGCCTCTCACAGGAGGAAACAGCTGGTTATTTTAAATCTCTGCATGCAGCAAGTGCCCTTTGCCTTATTCATTTAGTGAGTAAATACTTCAGATATTCTTAGGGCATTTATCATTGTGCTAGTTGATACTTCATTATCATTAGTGGAATTAGGTCTGTGCTTCTTTGGCAAGAGAAGCAATAGACTTTCATTTTGCTTACAAGGAAATGTGGGTTAAGTCTGCAGCAGGTCTTGGTACTGCACAGCTCAGATTTGTGGCAGTGAACATTGAATAACCTTGGTACTGGGTGAATTCAATTGCATCTGGTTCTCTGCTCTCCAGGTTTCCTATGTGGTATGAGAGGGAAGCAAGTGCACAAACAGGATCACTTGGGATCCACGCTGAAAAAGATGCTGGCTAAACTTTTCACTCTGAAATGACATCTATGTGGCTGAAGTCACAGTGACTGGGGACTACTGCTGAATAATCTTGGCAAATGCTGGGCTTGTGTCAGTTTTGCTCCATGAGCCAGTATTACAACTGCTATTGGAAAACTTGTGGGTGGACTGTGCACCTTTGTCTCAGCCATGACAGTGCTAATTCAGGAATGTTCAGTCAAGTCCACACTGCAAGTTCATAACCAGGACACTGACAAACACTCCATTCTGCCAACACAGCAAGTGTTTCAGTGTTTCAGAGCAGAGGCAGAGCAGGCAGGCAAGTACAGATGCAAAACTTAAAAGTGTGTCCCTCAAAATCTTCAAAATAACAGAGTTGGAAGGAGCTGCTTGCTCCACTTGGAGTTGATGTCAGTGAACTTTTTTTGCTAGACATCTTTTATGCAGAATGTGCATATTCAAGGCTGGGAGAAGCCATCCTGTCCTTTTCCTGTAGTTCAGTGGTTAGAAAGCCTGAAATTCACCTGTGGGAGATGGGGGTTTCATTTCATCCTCAATCTGTGAATTTATAAATTAGTGTTTTCCACACTAATTTATAAGTTCACAGATTTCCACAGGGTGTGCTACAGCTATCATAGAGTTATTAATTCTATTCCTTCAGCTCTGAAATCAATCCACTGAAATAGTTTAATTGATCATGTGGGCTGCACTTTTAGGAATAGAATTAGCTTGCTGGGAGGTACATGTGAAAGTGGTCAGAGATGTTTTGGGAACATTACCAAAGAAAGAATTTATGGAATGTAAGCACCTTCATAGCTGGAAAACAACTAAATGAGAATTTTTGAGACAGTCATTTCAGATTTAAGGAACATAAGTGTTTGTTTTCAGCGTCTGAGCCCTCTTGTTGGAATAGTCAGCAAGACTTGTCTCAGGTCATACAAGCTCACCAGTGACAGAGAGGTGGGGTGAGGCTTTAGCATACAGACAAATACGTCAGACTGTGGAAAAATCAACATGGGGTTTCGTAGATAGAGGAGCTTTGTCATAATTATGAAGTTCTTTGACAAAATCAACAAACTGATAAACCAGGGTGATACATTCATTGTAGTGATTTCAAAAGAGCCTCTGGCACCGTCTCTCAGCAGTGCTGCTGAAGAGTACTAGCTGTCACAGGCTAGGAAGGAAGCCTCTCCTGTGAATTAGTAACTCCCTGAGAGAGAAGGGTTAACAAGGTAGCAATAAATAGTCATTTTTTACAATGTGGGAGAGTAGATTGTACTCCCACAGGGATTCATGCTGGGACCTGCACTAGTTAGCATACTCAGAAATGGTCTTGGAAAGAGACTTGAGTAAAAGCAGCAGCACAGTTTGCTGCTGATGCAAAATCCTGTGCAGTAGTCCACTACAAAGCTGACAGCAAGGAGCTTCAAAAAGATCTCCTTCTGCTGAACAGCATAGCTGTTGGACTAAAAGTGGAAATTTGGTCTCTAAATGTAAAGTAATGCAGGCAAGACAGATAAAGGAAATAAAAGCAAAGCAATGCATTAGCAGCTAGTAAAATTAATGGAATACATTGATTTTTGGTTCTGGTTTTCCCTAGCCAATGATTTACAAAAAGCTGAATACGTATCAAAAATGATTGTGCTGTACCTGACCTGTTCTCTCTACCCTTGACTGTTTAGTCCTGGTCATTAAGGGATACTTGTGTAGCCTGGTGCAGTATCCCATTTGGCAGCTAATATTGGACAGACACACTGAGATGGTCAGAGGGCTGGGAAAATGGTGTACTGCTTCAAGGAGACAGCTGCAGGAAGAACTTACTGCTGTTGCCCTCATGGAAAAATGTGCCAGATTCTTCTCAGAGGTGCACAGTGATAAGCTGAGAGGAATGGACACATCCTGCTATGTTCTGCTTAGATTCAGAGATTTATTTATTTCTCTTTCTTGTTCTCTTTCTCTCTTTCAGTCTCTCTATCTCTCTTTCTGACTTTCTTTCTATCATGAAGGTGGTCAAATGTCATAAGATGTTGCCAAGAGAGGCATGTGATCTCCTTCCAGAGAGATACCCAGAGTATGACTAGACATGTTCCTGAGCAATCTGGGCTGGCTGGCCCCACTTTGGGCAGTAGCCTGTCCTAGGTGGCCTCCAGAGGCCCATTGCAACAGCCTCTGGCTTCTGGCTTCTTAAGGTGGGTTCTTACCACGTGCTTGTGCCCTAACTATACATTATTTCAGATGGCATATTCATGACAGAAGTGGAATGTATTTGCTCCAGGTTAACAACTACATATTAAAACTCAATTCAAGAGCACTGTGGGGCTAAGACCCTTTGGATTTGGCATGAACAAAGCAAGAGTCAGCTATGGTGCTTTCTGTCTAGTAGCTTGACAAAGTATTAAAGTACTTTGTAAAATGTCAACAAGAGGAATTGATTGTCAGGGTGCAGCTATAGCAGGAGTTAATAAGTGGTACTGTTGTTTGTCCATTCTTAAGGTTTTTACTTCCAATGTCTTCTTTAAACAAATGACATAATTCATTTGTCAGACACTGAATGATGGGGAAGAGTTAACCTGGCAGAGCATGTGCTGCCACGTGGCATGATGTGTTTGTATAGGTACATATTCTCTGGATCAAACCTGTCTCCAGCAAGAGAGTCAGTAAAAAGATGTTCTTCACCCTGATATGTCTAACTGGGGTCAGTGCTTCTTAGTACTGGGGCTAAGATCTTTGAAAGATGAGATAATGCTGTTTGTGGCTGACTGCTTCTGTTCAACACCTGGAACGCGTGGCATGAACAAACAATTCAGACTACAGCAACACCCAAAACTGCCCATCACTGTTTTCTCCTGTAATAAGAACTTTTATTTGTAAGCTGAAGATCCTGCCACAGCTCAGCAACTGAACAACTGTGTATTCATCAGCAATACTTATGGAATAAGCTGAGTCCTATAGTTTTAAAGAACAAATGTACTTCAACTTAATTACAGTCAGGCCTGAATAAAAATTAAAGGGTTTGCATGTTTGTTAGTCTGTATGTGGGTAGAAAGGCAGTGAGGTTAAGATAATAGTCTCAAAAATGTATTCTCAGAAAACATTTTAAACCACAGCAGGGTGTGATTGTATGCAAATAAGTATTTTTGCAATAGCAGATTAAGCACCTTATGGAATTTGTATGGAAAACTGCATGCTTGTACTTGATGCAAAGTATGATTAAGCACCAGTGTGTGGAGTTTTTGCCTTTGGTCAAAAATTAAGGCAGATTTAAATCAATCAATGTTTTTTTCAGTCTTTTCACAGTGTATAAGTTATGAATGGTGTCTACTAGAGAGAAAACACAACTTTCTCCTTGGGTCTGCATTGTTACAAGAATATATCCTGCTACGGTTTCCAATCAGTAAATGCAGGGCAGTAGCAGAAAGTCTGGTGATAACATGGCAACATGGCAACAGGATCTGAGACAGTGAGGGAAGAAAACTGGCAAATGGATGTAAACTTTTACCTTACTGTGTGTTTTTTGCATCAGCTTACAGACAGCTTTTCATGAATGGGTGAATGAAGCATTTCAGGTTCCAGGACTACATTTAAATAAGCTTTTTTCATGTTCAAAGATTGTTAAAATGACCCTCAGGCAACCCAGTGCCTTTAGGGGCAGGAGGTACCTTCTCAAAAAGCTATCCTTAGCAGTAGTGGGAAGACCTGCATTGTCACAGGCAGATCATCTCTGCTCTACTTGGTCATTTGCATAGCTAAGGGACATTAAAATAGGCTTCAGTGTTAACTTCTAATCTACATTACATACCAGAGTTGTGTATCTGCCTTCCTGAAACTCCTTTCTCTTACACACAAATTAGCTGCAATGCAATGAAAGTGATACCATGGCTTTTCCTAGAAAATTGTCCCTTGCTATGCTCAGGAAGAAGTTTAAAGGAACATTTAAAATTGCAACCTGAATTTTGTTCTCCTAGACCTGATAGAACTGATTTAGCAAAATCAGATACGATGGTGATTGTTTTAATCCCGTTTTTCCTATCTGAGTAGAAAAAATAAAATTCATTACTTCAAATTAACTTTTATATAAATAGTGACATAAATTGGACTCACTGCAGTTTCTCTGGGATGGATATAGTACTTCAGGAAAAACATAAAAGCTTCTCTGAAGAAGTCAAATTATCATGTTGAGAAACAGTAAAACACACTCTCTCTTTTCCAAAACAATTCTGCCTACTCAGCAGTAAATCTACAGAGGGAACCCAAGCTCACACTGGCAGGATTACGCTTCTGCCTCTTAATCATAATTTGTTAGTGAAAGCAGTGGTCAAAGGAAGTGCAAGGTCAGCTGTTCTGGGCACTGGTAGAGCAGGCTTCACTCTCCCTCATTCATGTGCCGTTATCCCACAGGCTCCAAAATCACATCTGGACAGGAGTAGATGAGTAGATAACTAAGCATTGTGATTTTTACAGACAGGTGAAAACTGGAGCACTGAAAGGTATCACCTACTCTCCCCTGGAAGGGTCTCACCCCTGCTTAGGGAAAGGCTTGGTTTTTGAAGCTGTTGCTGAAGTAGTGATCATACCCTGATGTTTTAAGAGAAGAAAAGCATAAATGGCAGGGTTTTTTTAATTTCTCCCCATCATATTAGGAGTGGGCTTCTTCAGGAAAAAAAAGAAACTTATTACCATGTGGGCAGAAACCACCAAGTGAAGGTAATGGGCCATCCAAAGTGATGAACCACTCCGAGCCCTTCAAAAAACAACTTTTAAAGTTAGAGTTGAGACAGCCAATGTAAAAGTCTGTGGAAATAACTTTGGGCATGTTCCCTCAGAAGAGGCATAGAAGAAAAAGAGGTGACTTGTGGCAAAGCAGAATTATTGGTAATGAAATGTAAAGCTGTTTTTACACTGCCTCATTTTGCAGCCAGCATATTATTTCTCTCTTTTAGGACTGCCTAAGTTCACACATAAGCCAGTGGAAGCAAACTACATAATTGCTTGAAACAAGGGAAATAAAAGCAGAGTTGTTACTGTAATGATATTTTAAGCAATAATTATTTCAAGCAGAAATAATTAGATTTCCCTTCAGTAGCATATAATAGCTTGCATTTTAAGGCAATTTAGGGACAAAATCAAAATATATACCAACATTATTTCCTCATGCAGAAACAAGTACAGGGAAGAGTCTGAAGGATAGAAGCCTTGCTCATAAGATTTTTCCTGAAGCAGTTTGGTTCAGGTGGGACTAACTAACTCTATTAATAGAGATCTGCCCAGTTGTGTTTGTTATTCCCCACTGCTTCACTGCTTGCAGGAGGAGGGAATAATGACAGAACAGTTTTTGCTTTAATAAAGCATTTTTAAAAAAAGTTTTGTATTTACATCAAAGAACCCCAAAGAAACAGGCCTTCAAGATGAAGTGAGAAAAGGTGAAGAACTTCCTGCCTCTTGGGGAAGTTCATTGCACTGCTAAGGAAATTTCTACCCCTTGTGATAGAGAGCTTCATTATGTCAGGAGAGCCAAACTGGTAACTGTGGGCCATAGATGCTCTTTGGATGGGCTTTTCCTTCTCTCTCTGTCACACTCTTGGCCTTTCCTGAGATGTTCAATTACTTGCTATTTGTGTCAGACTGCATATCCTGGTTTTAAATGAGACCCACTCGTCAGTGCAGACCACTGTGAAGCAGCCTGAAGTATTTGGGGTTTTTGTTCTGCTTTCAAAATTGGTGGGTATGGGATTATTTTGTCAAAGTATGAAGCAAGATGCTTAGAGTTTTTGTTCTTAAGTTGTTTTTTTTTTTTTTCCCAAGGCTACTTAATTCTGTAGCAAACATGCACCCACTTCAACCTTCAAGTAGCCTTTTTGCTACGCATTGCAGATTTTCAGAATATTTTTGCTCTTTTTCAATCTCTTCTTTTTTAAAGCCATAACAACATTTTTCATGCAAGTGACTTCCTGGAATACTACTTCTTTTAAAATAAAAATAAGTCTGATTTGTTAAAGATGGTGAATTCATAGACAGCAGTTGCTTCTCTTACCCACTATAGTCAGACTGGGTTGTGCTGCCACAGGATGAGAGCTGTACTGTACTGAATGCTTCTTCAGATCAAAGTGGATGAAGGGTATAATTTTAGAGCTGAAAGACATTGCTTACATTTTGAGTAAAGAACTGCAATTTATCATACCACCCATCCAATATTGCCCATTCAGATTGCAGGCCTTCAGGCCTGGAACTCTGCCTGTGCATTTTACATGTGCAGTATTCTCAGGATACAATATAAATAATAATATATCATCAGTGAAGGGAATAGACCAGTGGAGCAATCCACAACTGAGTGAACCTTTCAGATATTGTGGAACAAGGCCAGCAGTACTTCAAAAACATTTCTTTTTTCACAAAGTCAGTCAAATGCCTAAATTAAAATCCCACTCAATTGCTTTGGTCTTATCAGATGAAGTATCTGTGTGTTCATTTAATATGCCTCTCATGCATTTTATCTTTATGCTTCATTTAAATATGAGAAGCAAACACATTTTATATAGTTGTTATTCTCCAATTACTACAAAAGCTTCTTGGAATCTTTGATCATGAGAATGTTATTTCAAATCCAGTTCTGCTTCACTATTACAAAGCGTCTTCACTGAAGTCAGTTTGGATGCAATTCTAACTCCAGTAGAGTAAACCACAGTCAGTCCTCAAAAAACCTGGTATGACTATGGAGCACTAAAGAGATCAGAATGAACCCAAATAACTGAGTTGATTTATGTGGTGTTGGGTTTTTTAGACAGAAATTCCAACCAAAGCTGTAATGGTAACAAGAATCTGATGTGAAACATCAATGATTTAGCATTACATGGCATTTACAAAATATTATTATTAAAATACAGTAGATCAGCAAATTTTATTTTTTTTATCAGGGATACTAGGATAGAGGTTCAGCCCCAGAGTTTTGGTTTCTTAGGGGTATTTTTACACAAGGCCCCAGAGAAGTGATGCAGGTATATAATGACTGCTAACCAAGTTCAACAGCCTAGAATGCACATTTATTCAATGATCACAATATATTCAGGGTTATCACATAAACTGTCTCTAGATTTAAGTAAGACTGAAGCTAGCACTCTACAGCATCAGTGTCAGATAAAGCTCAGGAAGCAACAGCAGCAGCAAAACCAAGTTACACTGCTTTTTGTCTTACAGATTGTTTCTCTAGTATTTATTGAGTGGTGAAGTAGCTGTAGCATAGAACTAAGGAGAATGATGGAACTTAGAGAGGGCAAATCTTTTGGCAAATGTGTAAAATACAGTTTAAAAAATATCTTTACTGCAAAGTCAACAACAGGGCATGCAGTAGCAATGGCTAGGTGACAAATTGACAAGTGTTTTGTTTAAATTTGTACATAGGGTATCTTCAGATTTCCAAAAGCCTTAGCTTAATACTTGTAAAGTCTTAATTATCATTAAATACAAAACATTACTAAAGTGTCCTTTCTACTATTAAAATGTGGCTTTTTCATTTACTGATTTATTACCGTCATTCACCAGAGGTCTGACTGAAATTCAGTCACTTCACAGGGATTGAAGGTCAGGTTTATTTAGTGAAGGACCAAGCATTTCCATCTCCAAACACAGAGACAGAGCAATTGCAAGCATTTAGTACCATATGGAGTCAGATTAAACTATCAACAAAGTATTTTCAGACAGTGAATCCATGAAGAGTTTTACGGCTTTTCCATTTTAAAATACACATACTGTGTCAGCCTGTTCCAAAAAGTAATGACTTTGCTTCTGCCTTTTATTCCTGAGGGAAAAAAGAACACTAGGAAGAATTCACAGGCTTAGAAAAGTTTCTTCTTTATTCTCAGCAAATTGCACAAGGACTAGGACTCTTTTCTTATTTACTAATAAAAACCAAGCAAAACTCACAACACAGTTTAGTTTAAATTCAGCTAGACTGTGTTTGCTATTTGAAGTTGTAGACTCCTGACTACTAAATGATGTCGAGTGAATCTCTCAGGATGCAGCACTAGCAGACCCATCAGTGATGGGACACTCCAGGAGCACAAAGCACCACCCAAGAGGAGCAGCCTTGTTGCTGGTGACTTGCAGGCCTGGCAGCTGAGCACACACCAAATCAGCCGTGCCCTCTGACATGGCCCACGATTTTCTGTCCTGATCCCAGGCAATGCCCATCTACATCCAACACTGCACCTCCTGGCTGCTGCTGATATGGACTATACAAAGAAGATTCAGAGCAGCCACAAAGCTTTGCAAAGCAGCAGATGCTTGGATCATTTTAAAAAATATGCACTGGGTGCTGGAGTTCGGTCTGTCTAGTTTAGTCCTGTGTCTTTCTTCACCATGCAAACATACTTAACCTGTAGCAAGAAGGAAAAGAAAAAACAGTTCCAGTTGTCCAATATATGTATATATACACATATTTATTCTACAATCACTAAAAGGTTGTATAACTTCCAAAGGTAACAGGAAAATAATGCTATCTAATTTATTACTAAGGATGCTACTCTTTCCTGAGATGCTTTTTTTTTCAGCTTGAAAAAAAGCACTCCATTTGTTTCCTCTAATGCCCTAATCACTACATGAGGTTATGCTTTTTCTTGCCTGTTTCCTGCCCAGTCTTAGAGAAGTCCTGCAGCTCACTGAGGGCAGCAGCACGGGAGAGTACTCTCATGATCTCATGGTGAAGAACTAAAACTGAGTGATGCAGTTTTCCTCAGGAATATTTAGCTTACCAAGTAAATGCTTCACCTACTACATAATCTTACATAAAGAGAGCGGGAAATAACATCAAAAGTTAGCTGCAAGCTCCTCAAACATAACTTCTCAACATTCTCTTTTTTACCTGCTCAGAGTTCAGGTGGATTGGGACCTGAATAGAGCTTTAGGTGGAACACAGTTATCACTCTACTCAGGACAGTAATTAAAACAAAAATAACCTGGATTAATTCTTATTTTAAAAACATAGAGATGCTTTTTTAACATTCTAGATCAGAGGTTAAATAAAATGTTCAATTTGAAAAATGCTGGTTTGTAGACTGAAAAAAAAAGTGAGATTTGCCTGACATTGCAGAATTAAGATATTAAGAAGAAAATAACATATTGGTCCCTTCAGGTGAAAAATTTGCAAAGCAGAAGCCAGTAGTAGATCAGATGTGTGGGGGAATGAACACCTAATATATGTGGGGGAATGAACACCTAATATAACAAATGCACACCTTAAAAATACAGTCATTATTAGGGGCAGAGTAGGACAAATACTGTATATTGCAATGTTAATGAAGTTATTTTTGTGGCCTAATCACTGACATTCAAGAGATTTTTCCTATGAAAATCAAGATGTAAATTTTAATTTTGGATATGTATTAGCTATTTGCGTAGGCAAGACTGTTTCACTAGAAACTTACATGACTTCATGTGCTAGCTTAAAACATTTTTAAATGGAAATAGTATGAATATATCCTAAGCGAATGTTACATATATTCCAACTAAATATATATATATAACAATAATTTCTCATTGCTGCTATTCTTTTCTGCCATCCTAATTCTCTTTTTTCCTCCCTCTTTAGTGAAACTGTTCTTCCCTGCAGTATGCAGGAAAAATAAAGTTCCAGCACACTTGGAAGCCAAAGGTTCATTTGTAGTATTCATTAAGCAGTAAGCAGTCAAAGAAGTTTATTAACTTTATCAACATTAAGTTGATAAAACAACAAAAGTAATTACTTTTACTGGTGGAAAATCCTGCAATTGAGTGCAAGCAAAGTATGCAGTCCAGTAGTGTGTCTGAGTTATGTTTCCTGCACTCATATTGTCACACAATCTTGGCCTGAAAAAGGAAAAAAAAGAAAACAACTAAAAGCAACACCAGAGATTTGTATTTTGAAAGCTCCTTCCCTTCCCAAATGGAGAAAAATTTTAAACACTCACGCTTTATTTTGTGCTTCCTGGCAAGGCACACTTGATTTGTTGACAAGGCTGCTGAACAGTTCTTTAACATGCAAGAGATCATTTGGTCATCTCTACAGAAACAAATACAGGTGTTCTCATCAGATGAGCAAGTCTCAAAGCAAGTGAGATTAACCAAAGACGTCAAGACCTACTAAAATTGTAGTAATTAAACTGTTGTAGTGACTGGAGAATATTTTGGGCATACCTGCCACCTGGTGTTTGGAAAACATCATGTCTGAAAACAACCTGAAAATCTCTTAAATCTGAATTCTCATTAAGACACAAACACGCATTGATGTATTTTATATGGATGAAATACATAAGCAGCAAAAGGTTGGTGTAATTACCAGCATCTGTCTAGAAAGAAAATGAAGACAGTGCTTTAATGTTTCTTCCAGCTCCATCTTTACTGACTACAGAAATTCTTTAACTGGACCTACACATCTCCTGTTAGATAATGGCACCTCTGGTGAGAAACATCCTGGGCAACAGCCTTATAGTACTTCACAGTCTGACTGTAGACTACAGCATGCCAAACCCAAAGAACTGACTTATATGAGATGGAGCTAGGTAAGAAAAGGACTAGTGATATATAGTACTGGGTACTGAGTAATGAATCATTGTCTGAAATTACTGTGATGAGTATTAATTTGTCTTATCTAAAACATTTAAAATGCCCAAGTCTTTGTAGTGGAAGTGGCAATGACACTAATAGTTTTGCATACTTGATATTGATGCTCACTGGTAAAACTCAAAACAATAAGCATGTAAACTGAGAAAAGCCATGTTTATCTTTACCTAGCAAAACGTTACTTCAAGTGGTGGCTAAAGCTTTAGTGCAGGCAACTGAACAAATCACTGTGCAATTCAGTGATATCAAACTGTACTTATAGCACATTGAGATTTTTGTCTCCTCCTCTGCAAAGCAAGATTTAAATACAACTGTGTTTCCCAATGATAACTCAGGATGAAGCCACAGTCTAAGGTCAGTCTCAGCAATATAAACAGCATTTAAGTTTGCACCCTGGCAAGCACAAACTGGAACTATTTTTCTGGAATCACATCTTCGTAGGGCTGCCAAAAATGAAGCCAAGTGTAGCATTTGGGTTTGTCATTTTCTTCAAGGCAATGGAGGTCAAATGCAACTGTGTCCTGAGGTGCCCCACTCCATTTCAGTTCTAATGACTTTGAAAATGACACGCACTAGAAGATCCACACTGTAAATTTACTGTGTACACACACACTCCTGGCTGTTTGCATCAATAACTTTTAACTGCCAGTGCACATGGGAACAAACACAACCTCTCAACTAGCTGAGATCCATGCAGCTCTTGAGGATGGCTTGTGCACAGCCAGGAGCTGGATTCAATCCCTGTGGGTCCCATCCAACTCAGGACACTTTGTCACTGAGTCTATGATTAATTGTCATTAATTTCTCCCAGAATTTAGTTACTGTCTAATACAGGGCTCAGTTGCTTTCTCAGCACCTGAAAAAAGTGTTTTCTAATGAAAACACAGATCCTAACATGGAACTTCGTAAAGCAGAACGTGCTCTTCCTGTCGTCTATTGACTGACTACTCAGCAGACAGCTGTGTTAGCAAATTAGAACTATTTTCTTATTTTTGAGAGAGGAGTCTAATGACTCTTCTAGGATCTTTGCAGAGAGTGCAAAGGAGAAGAAAAAAAATACAAAAAGTTGAAAGAAAAACTGAAGAAAAAAAGACCACTAACTCCAAACAGAAATTACATCAGTGGTCTAGTATGCTGATGGCTACTAGCAGTGGAGCCAAGATCATTGCTTCTGTATCCTAGGAAACTAAGATGTTTATTGGATGTAAACAAACAAAAAAATATATTTCAGGCTCCCACAAAGAGTTGGATTCAAAAGGTACATCTCCATTATTTTTTGGTCAGTTCAAGTCTGTTTGAGCAGACCTGTTCATGTTAGTCACAGCTCCTGCAGAACCTCTTTAATATTCCATTTGAGTTGGTCATCATTACTATTATTTTAACTGACAAATATGAAAATAATAATGTTGTATACACCAAAAATTGTGCTTTCCATTCCCATTTTTATTTCAGCATGCACAACATACTGTGGCTCATGCAAGTCTTATTCTCAGTGCACAGCTCTGAAAATGGCACTCTTCTTCAGCTGCTGCTTAAAAGGAAATTGGCTACTGAATAAAGAAACCAAAGCACTTAGGTAGCCAAAAATTGACAAATTTGGCTATTCTTCACTGCTAGGAAGGATCTGTCTGGATACCACAGTACAAGCTGCTCCTCAACCTATGTGTATTCACAGTACCATAAACCAAGTATGCCAAGTAGCTGTTCCTAATGAAAACCCTAAGTCTACATACTGAGTGATGAAACTTTCACTTTACCAAGCCATGTAAAAGCCCATCAATCATCAGTTGTTTCAAATATGAAGAAAGGAGTGCTTTGTTCTAAAAGGATTGATGAGGTCATGTAGATTTTAGGGGAAACACTTGCAAGTGACTTAAGAATTATGTGGCAAGGCTTTGGTAGTGAGGGGGCTATAGGGGTGGCTTCTGTGAGCAGCTGCCAGAAGCTTCCCCTGTGTCCACCAGAGCCAATGTCACACAGCTCCAGGATGGACCTGCCATGGCCAAGGCTGAGCCCAGCAGGTGGCTGATTTAAAAAGGGAGAAAAAAAATCTGCTTGGGCAGGGGGAAGAGGAGCAGAGAGAGTGAGAATGTGTGAGGAACAGCCCTGCAGGCACATGAGGAAGGAGATGCTCCAGGTGCTGGAGCCGAGATCCACCTGCAGCCTGCAGAAGAGCTCACACCAGAGCAAAGGGATGCTCAAAGGAGACTGTAATCCCGTGGGAAGCCTGCATTGGACTGGCTCCTGTGGCCCCTTGGAAAGGAGCCCACACTGGTACAGGTTTGCTGGCAGGACTTGTGACCCCATGAGGGACTTCATGCTTTGTGAAGAAATGCAGCCTGTGAGCAGCTCTCCAATTGGAGGAATTAATGGAAGACTGTCTCTTGTGGGAGGGACACCAGGCTGGAACAGGGAAGAGTGAGAGGAGGAAGTGGCAGAGACAATATTTGATGAAGTGAGTGTAGTACAGTACAAATATGAAACAAAATCCTACAAAACAGTACTGGAATAATTTGCTGCTTCTGAGCATAGTCTGTAGCATTGATGCATTTGTATGTGTTAAAGCAGCTTTGGGGCTAGAAACTCTTACCTGTGGATATACAAGTTATTTAAAATCCTGTTTTCAGAAAGTTTCCATTGTGCTGGTAAAGAGAGACATGCCAAAAATCACTGTAACCAGACTTAAATAACTTGCATACCTTTGTATTTCAACCTCTGCCTGAAATCAGAGTTTGCTACTTACAGTAGCTTACTTACAGATGTTGAAGCCCACAGCTGGACAGAGACAAAAAACATTAAAATAAAAACTGCATATTTTATTTTTAGCTTTAAAGATGCATGTCTAAACAATCAGTAGAAAAAAAAAGTAAAAAAAGTAAACACCAGCATTTTGTAAAATCACATTGAACTAATACAAGACTTAATACAAAGTTTTCATACACGACTCAAATGCAGTTTTCAAAAAAAAAGTAGTCTGGTCTTCAAGACCACTTCCACTTGAAAAAAATCGTTAAGTACCCACAGATTTTAACTATAAAACAAGGATACATTCTTTCTTTTTTCTTCCATTTTTGGAGTTGATTGCCACAAACTTCAATCATTTGCCAGTGAAATTCTCATAGTCTCAGTTACAGAACTGAAGAGAACTCATACAATGCCATGACTGAAGTCTTTCCATTTTCAGTACACACTCAAGTCAGCACAACTTGTCACATATCCTTAGACTGATCATCTTCTTCAAGTTTTCTGATTTCATTCTTTAAACAGTTGATGGTTTCACGACTTGCTTTTAGTCTTTCTTTAAGCTCAGCAATTTCAAAACTAGTCTTCTTTTTAGCAGCTTCAAGCTTCTCCCTGGTTTTCACTTCAAGATCTGCAACTGTGGCAGTTGATAAAGAAAAAATATGTATTTTAAGTGCCATGAAATTTGCCTTTTTTTTTTTAACTGAAACAGTAATTTGGATAGCATTTGTCCTGAAAGAAAAAAATCTGTTACTATTAGCTTTAGAAATTCAATGCTTGTAATCAAAATGGTATCCACATAAGAATCTGGATTTAAAAAAAAAAGTTTGTTTTGCAGCCTCATTCATCCCTCAGCCCATCAGTTTTGCACATAGCTATACAATTAATAAAATAATTTTCTACATATTTTTTTTAAAGATTAGGTGAAGAAAATATAATCTGACATGGTGACAGCAAATACATGGGAAATTACAGAGAACTATGAATACGTGGTGCCCAGTGACAGCACGCAAGGCCACAGGCACAAACCAAAACATGGGAGATTCCCTGTGAACATCAGGAAACTTTTCCTGTGGAAGTGACCAAGTGGTGGCACAGGTTGCCCAGGAAGGTTGTGGAATCCCCATCATTGGACACATTTAGAAGCCATCTGGATACAGTCCTGGGGAGCCAGCTGTAGGTGGCCCTGCTAGGGCAGGGGATGGATATGATGCACCCAGAGGTCGTTTCAAGCCTCTACCATTCTGTGTTTCCTTCTCCATGTAACTGTAATCATTTTCTATCTCTCACTGGAGTTTAATTCTACAGATCTGAAAGTTTCAGTTATGCTGCCCTGCTTTAATGAATATCTGACATCACGTACCTATTTTTTACTATTTTTACATTAACAAGTTTTAGGACAAAGATGGTAAAGCCAACAAGTCCATGAAGGCTGTGGAATTCACTCATATCCCATACATTACATAGCTATGGGCAGTGGTAAATATTATCTGCTTCATTAGCACATTTTAAGGAAGTCTTTATACAAAGAAACCACACTGAAAGTTTCTACCTATTGTCTGGAGAAATATCCAAAAATTTTAAATGAAAAAAGTTTAAATTTGGATGTTTTTATCCATCATATTATTAAACATTTTCTAAACAAAAACTGTAACATGTAACAATAACAAAAATCCACCTCAAGACTGGCTGAACTGAGGCAGGAAATACAAGTGGCTCACATATCCACAGAGCTAAGCAGACATAAGACAAACAGGAACCCTAACTTTGAAGAGCTTCAAATTCATAATCACTCGCCATTCTTAGCTCTGCTGGCCAAAAACGACATGACATTTGTTGTTGGGTGAACAAAAGGCCAGGTGGGGTGGACTGCAATGGATTAATGTTTGTAATTAATAGGGCAGGATTTTGGCTCAATAAATACTACATCTTCTACTCTCAGAAAGCAAATAACAGATGAAATATAGATGATCAGAACAGAAATAAACACTAAATGCATTACAACTTATGAACCAATGGATCTTCAATTTAGTTTCCTTAGTTCCTTTAATAATTTTGCTTATATTTGGAAATAAATTGGATAAAAAGGACACAAAAACCATTACACTGTACTTAAGAAGTATGTTTGAAATTACCTACATACATAGTTAAAGAAGTAGAAGGGAAAAAAGAGCTTTCAGACACTACTCTTTATCCACAAAGAGTTGCTGTTTTGACTTAAACATCACTAACTGTTCTGTACTTCAGGCCTTCAAGTGTGACCTTTGCTTGCAGTGCTAAACAGAACTGTACCATAAGATGGCCTTCATTTATCCTCTGTTTTAATTCATTTCAAAGATGTCAGAGTAGGTATAGTTCATGTCATCACTCTTCATACCAAGTAATTCCTAATTCCTTTTTTTTAGAGCCATAGGGATAAGAAAATCTTAAAGTTTTCAGGTAAGTATTACTACCCTTGCAAAAGCTGAAGTTAAATTTAATGCAAAATTACCATCTTTTTGCAGCATCCAAATCCGTTGTACTGTTACAGCCCCCCCCCCAAAATACATTAAAAGCAAATCAAACTATTGTTATTTCTAAAGTTTAAAATATTTTAATTTTCAACTTACACTCTGTTTCATGTTTATAAGCACCTAGTGTTAGTTGACGAGACGTTGTTAACAGCTGCTGCATCATTGCAGTAGGATCTTGAAATATCTAATGAAGGAGAAAAATACATGGTATATGGTATCACTAATACTCTTCAAAATAAAGTGAGGATTACAATAAAAATGTTCATACCATTTCATCATAGAATTCAGAAACTACAGTTTTCTTCCCCAGGATGGCATTGGTATCCGACTGAAAAAGCTTCAGCAAGTGATATAAAGTTACCTATTCAAAAGACAGAATTTTATTAGCTAAAAAATTGTAGCGAAATAAAAAACTTGTTCTACATATCAACAAGTAGTATTTGTTCCTACAAAGTAACTGTATAAGATTTAAAAATGTTTTAGGAATGCAAATATAAATGTCATATAGTTTCAGCAGAGTTACTTTGAATTTAACATTAACTTTTAAAACACGCCAACTATCTAAAGGCCTCTTGAGACTAAAAATGTCTGGGAAAGTGGTTTAGGACTGGTATATAAAAAATACTAATACCACCATTTCCAAATGGGTGATTTAATTCAAATTGACTTTCTCAATTAATCAGTTAGAAAGTGCTTTCTGTGACCTTATGCTCTATTCTTGAGAAAACGAAGCACCAGGGAGGCTGTGAATTGCTTTTCACTGAAATCTCTCTTTCTGGGGTTACTCTTCCATCCCTGCACTGCAAATGGCAGGGTGGGGAGAGGACTGAACTCTCTGTGCAGCCCTGAGGAGCCACTGACCACCTGGCCTGGGAAGGGCACACACAGCCCACGCTTCTCCCCTTCCACAAACAGGCC
The DNA here is from genome assembly GCF_023055355.1 of Agelaius tricolor. NCBI lineage: Eukaryota > Metazoa > Chordata > Aves > Passeriformes > Icteridae > Agelaius > Agelaius tricolor. Next base: position 35,327,996 of record NW_027269263.1, read on the forward strand.
CAGGAGCCATGGTGGAACAGAGCAGTACCTGACTTCCTTTGGGACCTCCTGGAAAGGAAGAATGTGACAGGCCCCAAACAGCCTTCCAAGAACAGCGGCAAAGAAAAAACACCCAACCAACCTTAGGAGAGCTTGGTCAAGCTGTGAATGGAATTAATAAAAGTCAGGGTGCTACCGAGCCCAACAGCACGGGAAACCCATTGTGACCAATTGCCACATATTCCAGGAAAACATGAAATTCAGTTTCACTCTCATTCAGCAAAAAATGGATCAAAAAAAGGATTGTTCATGTGATAGAAGGAACTCAATCCTTCCCGAAATAAACATCCTTTTCCCTAAAATAGAGTAATCAAGTTTCCTACTAGATCTGAATAAACAAACCTACAAGATATGGCTAAAACACAGGAATGGAAGAAAGAAATTAATTTCAGCACTTTACGCAACTACAGAGGTTTTTAACCTGGTCTTCTTAGGCAGAGATTTATGCTAGTATAGTAGCCCTGCTGCTTTTTGACTGATTTTGATCTGACAGAAAAAATAAAAATTAAAATACTTAAATATCCTAGAACTTGGAAGCTCTGTGGAAGAGAAATCCTCAGTGTGTGCTCAACCCAGGTAAGGTGCAATATGTGGTCACATGTTAGTAAATGTCAGAGAAGCCAAGCACAGGAAAAGCAGTCATGAATACCAGGAGTGTAGCACAGAAAGAAGAAAATGTGACCAATCCTTAGAATAATTTTCTACAAGAAGAGACTTTTATTACAGTGAGACTTATTTTGTCCAGCAATTTCCTAGAGCTGTCGGCCACCATAGTTAATTATTTAAGCTTTGTTAAAAGTTCAATGTACTTACAGGTCTTTCATTTGGATCAATGAAAAATATCTTAATGATTATTTCAAATTCACCCCAGCCTGTTTCGGTGATTTCATATGGTGGTTTGGTAACAACTGCAATAGGCAACACAGAAGTGTTAATACCATGATAAAGCTGGAACAAAAGCCCAATTCTAGGAACAACTGCTGAAATGCAAAACCCACCTCTTAAAGGATTACCGTAGCTTTCATGCAACTTGAATTGAATTTTTTTCACATATGCAGACATGTCCTAAAACAGAAACATTGTTATTTCTGATTATTATTATTTCAGCACACCAAGCTACTATTCAGTCATCTATCCTATGTGCCTACATTCCTTCTGATTTTAAATACTATTTCTTCTGACTTTAAGCACAGAAGGAAAGCAAAGCGGTAAATCAAAAATTAGTTCTTGCACACAGTTCTCTTTTATTTAGTTTCATCCCCATGAATGTTCTCCAGTCTTCCCCTACACTGGAAATATCACTCAAAAAAACATAAACGAAGCATGCCTTTCCCACGGTTTTCCTTTCTGGAAACCCACCAGCCTCTCTATTTTCTTAGCTTACAGCCAAAGACCCTCCTGCCCTTTCCTCTAATCCCGGCTTTTCAAACCCCCAAGTCCCGGTGCTGCTCGGCAGGAAAAGATCTCTAACATCACGGAGCGCAACCCTTACCCCAAGGCCATCACCACTAAGCCATGACCCAGGTGCCACATCCACAGGCGTTTTGCACATTTCCGTGGATGGCAGTTCCCGGTTTCCTAGCCCGCCTGTTCCAAAGCCGCACCAGGCTTTCGGGGAAGCGGCTCTGCCGTACCTCGTTCCGGTACGGCTTCACATACACCGTCCACTGGTGAGTGTGACCATCCTCCTCTCTCTTCTTCCCAAAATACCGCGCGACATTGCCGTACACGATCGGCTTCACGATGGTAACGCCCTAAAGAAAGGAGCACAAGCGGACAGAGCGCGTTCAGAGAGGCGCTGCCGTACCGCGCCGCCCCCCCCGGTCCGAGTCCCGCCGCGGCCGCCGAGGCCGCACCTTCACCCTGCCGCCGGAGTCAGGCCCGAACTCTGCCATTCTCTTGAACATATTGCCCGGGGGCGCCGCCCGCCGCCGCCGCCGCCCGCGCCCGCCCCGTCCGGCCCCGCCGCCGCTCCCGCCGCCGCCGCCGCCCCGCGACCGCCATCCCCCGCGGCTTCCGGGGCGGGGCCGCGCCGCTGCCGCCGCCGGCCGGGGCGGAACGGAGCGCCCGGGAGCGGGCCCGAGCTGCGCCGCGGGAAAGGCACGCGTCCATGGACGGGACCCCAAAGGGCGCCCCGGTTCCACGCCCTGCACAGGGACACCTTCCGCTACACCGGGGTGCTCAAAGCCTCCTCCAGCCTGGTCTTGGAACGCTGCCAGTGATGGGGCATCCACGGCTGCCCCAGCAACCTTTTCCAGTGCCTCAGCACCCTCACAAGGAAGAATTTCTTCCCAATATCAATTTAAAATCTGTCCTCTTTCAGTTTTAAAGTCATTCCCCTCGGCCTGCCACTACATGCCTTTGTAAGAAGTTCCCCTCCAGCTCTCTCACAGGCCCCCCATAGGTAGTGGAAGTCTTGCTCCGAGGCCTCCTCCAGGCTGGCCCCAGCTCTCGGAGATGACTCTGAGGGGGTTGTTTCTTTGTGGAGCTGCTCCGTGCCTCAGCTGCACCCTCTGGTCAGCCCAGCTCTGTCCCTGTGATGGACTGGAGAGCTCGGTGGACTCCTCTGGAGAGCAGCAGCCAGACCCTGCCTGCAAACCATTTTCCAGAGCATCCCCCGGCCCCTCCCGTGGCCATCCAATGCCTGTGACAGGCTGGGACTCCTGGCAGACAAGAACACAGTGAACATCCTGCTTAACCCTCTCTCAGAAGGTAAAATTTCCTACCCTCTTGCTTGTACGAACTAGATTGTGTGAACAGCACTGCTCAGCTCTGAAATGTTACAGCTGTTTTCATTAAAGCAAGTTGGCAAGACTGGCAGCTGGGCCAGTCTTTTACAAGTGCTCAAGCTCTGTCTTCAAAGAAAAATTTTCTGAGGTTAATCTAACTTCTAATTAATAATTGGCTTCTGTGGAAGACTCTTTATTCCAATAACAAGATGAACAAGAGGGGGAATGGTGCAGTTCCTGATCTAAAGAAACCTTTTCCTCTCGACCATTTCTGCTTTAGTTTTTAAAGACAGAGGAGTAACCAACCTTTGTTAATCTGTCAGAAAGAGAACGGTATTTAAGAGCATCAAAAACTCCATCAGAAGCTATCATACAAACCCTGTTAAGACCCCATCTGGAAAAGAGTGCACTTTTCAGTTAAAAGTCTGTACTAAAATGGGTTGGGTTGGGAGGAGCCTTAAAGACCATCTCGTTCTCGTGCTCGTCCCTACTGTGGGCACAGACACCTTCCACCAGAGCAGTCTGCTCAGAGTCCCATGCACCTTGGCCTTGAACACTTCCAGGGGTGTTACCAGAACTTCTCTGGGTAACTCATTCCAGTACCTTACCACCCTCATAGCAGAAAATTTCTTAATATCTAGTGTATTATCTCCTCTTACAGGAAAAAAAAAAAAACTGAAAGGCTAATACACAAGAACAGGGCAAATTGGTGTCAACACCATGTGCCCTAAAGAAGGCTAGAACCTCCTTAAACAAATTTGTCAAAATAAAGGTAGAGAAAATATTAACTAGCTGTTGCAAATGCCTTAGGGGATTGGGAGTTAACAAGGGAAATAACAAGAGGGCAAGCAGTATCAGCACAAAAATCAGATTAATATAAACTAGCCAAGAAACAACTCAGGCAGCAATTTGCTTTTGTAACCCCTGGAGCATGGGAGGAGCAGGATACTCGTCCTGTAAGAAGTGCAGGAGCTAACACCCCAGACAGACCCTATGAAGTTTTAAGATAAAGCATGGAAGAAGTTAAATGATGCAGATGCCTGCCCCAGGACAAGACTGAGCTTCATATCTTAGGCAGCATTTTCCAGTCTTTCTTGCTATTTTGCTTTCTTGTGTGGCCTTGCAATGGAAGGCTGAAACACACCCACACCATTCCCACCCTATTTTTCCTATAAGTATGGCCAATCATAGAGATACAGGTTGATTGAAATAATTAAATTCCTTTTTTAAACCTGATACAAAGATTTGTTCACCAAAAGAATGCTTAATGGATTTATTATCTAAACATTCACAGGCTTGAATGTTATTACCAAGATGGAAGCACATTTGAGAAAAGAAGTGGCAGAACTGGAGAAACTGGCACTGGACATGTACTCTGTGGCAACTGAAATGAAGGAAATCATCTCAAATGCAGAAAGCTTCAACACACTCACTGAATTTCAGAGTCACATTGGGACTATGGAGGGAAAACCTTTGTTGGAACATGTGGAATGAGAAGAATCTGCATAACAAAATGACATAAGAAAGACTGGAAATGGATGGGATTGTTTGAACTAGACCACGTTAGGCAGGTTCCTGGCTGTAGCAAAGGGCTGGCAGCACCCTGAAGAATCTAAGTGCTGAAATCCGCTTCTAGCAACCTGTTTTTGGGAGCTGCTGGACATAATGTGCCACCATGCTGTAACTGTTGAGCCCAACCTGTGTCCAAGTGTGCAGCTTAGGTGAAGATTTTTCATATGCCACTGTTGTGAAAGGAAAGAGCCACATACCAGGAGCTGGCTGCTCCTCAGAACTGAGCTCTTTACCTGCCAGCTGTCCAGATGGCACACACAACACTGTGATACTGGCATACACAACAAATAAATAAAGAACAACTTCCAACTCCAGATTCTCAGCAAAATTACCAGCTTCCTTGGCATCTTTACCCAGGTCATATCATTCCAAGATTTAATTCCAAAATTGTGAGGTTTAATTTTCCTTTTTCTTTTTTTCTTTTTTTTTCAAGTTCAAAAGAGATGGCTACATTTTTATTCTTTATAAGGGGATTACATACAATCTCACAGGAGCTGACCTTGCAGAAGTGTCACGTGAGACTTTCCTCAAACTTCTTCCAATCCTGGAAAGGACAAACTGTGTGGGCAAAGAGGCCACCTGTCCCAAGGATCAAGTGCAGCTAGAGGTAGCACAAACCTGGCTCCAGCAAGGAATGCTATACCATCATCTTTCTCACTAACCCTGTTTTAACAGACTATTAATTTAATTTGATGGTAACGTGGTTTTGGCAAGTTGCTACTTTTCCCCCTAAATAAAGTTGCATTTTTAGAAACCTTCCCTTCTTCAGTAATGTACCCAAGCGCCCCACAGTTAAAAATTTGAACTAGCTATTGCTGTAATTATAACCCAAAAAAAGGAGACGATTATGTAGAGGTTTAAATTTTTTTCTAAATTCTTTTTGCGTAAAAGGCATAAAACTAGTTTTAAATATGATAAATTACTTAACTAAATGGAACAGGCAGGGGATAACCAGGAATTAAGAGGGCACAGTAGGAATCCTACATGACAAGATAAGTTTGTTTTCTGAAGTATCATACTGTTACCACTGTGAAATTAACAACAGAAAAATTTTCCTGGACTCCTGCTGAGATGGAAGCCAGCAAGCAGATAGTTTTTAATCTCATAGAGAATTTATACTTACATAGAGAGGCTCAAAATGCAGCTTTTAAGAGCTGCTGATAAAACATTGGCATTCTCTGACATTTTTTATTCAAAGTACTTTATGTACTCAAAAAAAGAACCCACCAAACAACTTAGACATTATTTTTAACAGTATCTTCTGCAGGGTTCTGTTAGTCATTCCACACTATTCACCATTTTCAATACCCTTACACTACAGGTCTAGGGGAAAGTAGGGGCTATGCTTCATCTTGCAAAGAATCCAGGCTAAATCACTTTCAGGAAAGTGAGAACTGCAGTTTTAATTACATAAAGGCTCCAATTAACTTTTTGAGGTGGGAGCCCAAGTTCCTTACAGCTTTACCCATGAATAAGGATTCTGTTTGGCATGAATGGTCTCCTTTTCTATCCCCTCCCACCAGTGTGGAGCTGTAACACATCCAAGCAGAGCCATATATTTTTTAAGAGAAGCACAGGCTGCAGATAGTAAAAGGTGGCAAGGGTAGCTGCCTGTCGAAAGAAGTAAATGGCTACAGGGAAATGGGACACCAGCAAGCCTCAGAAATCAGTTTTAAGTATAAGAGCAACCATTCTGAAATGCAGCAGCTCCAGAGAGCTCACTGCTCCTTCAGAGGCAAATGCTGCCTGCTCCACAGGGGAACCCACCCATCTTCAGAAGGGTTTTAGAGGTGCATTCCACTACAGGCAACATTTTATCTCCCTGTATGGACAGTATCTTTTCCCTGTGTCTTAGCACCAAAGAAAGGTTTCTAAGCCTTCAAGTATTTCAGTACCAGTGTATCATATAGGGAAACACACACAGGAAATTTAAAAACAGTGCACTCAAAAGGCATTCAGACAATAAACAAGGATTTGGATTTTTTCATGAGAGGTCAAGGCAAGGAAAATAGAGGTTGTTCATTTTGTAGAAAAGGGGAGTAAAAAGTGACGGCTATCTTCTTAAATTTAGGACAGTTGAGGATTACTACACCTGGTTCTGCTGACAATGCAGACACAATTAAAGAGATTATTAATTAAGTGAATAGAAGTGGTTTTTTTGTTGCCACTAGATGGCAGAAAGAGCCCTTTTACACTCTTTGATCACATCTACACCATTTTCAACATACCCTTACAGGACACCTAGGGGCCTATCTTCACCACTAAGATGCTGGATAAAAGAAAAAATCTACTCAATGACTGCCAGTGCTAAGTAGATTAAAGCAGTTTTGAAAAAAATGTTCAGCAATATATAATTTTTAAAACCATCTGTTTACACTGGGTCCTTTCTGTAAAGCTGAGAAGCCTTGTTTGCAAAGAAATTAATTTTATTTCCCACTTACACCAAGTGCACAGGATTTACAAGACTTCCAGCAGTCTGATGGGAAGCAAAGTGCTAAAAATTTTCTGCAAATTGTTCACAAGAGATGCATAAACAGGTTCAGATTGAATTAATTGAAAGGAATAGCAATCTTCTATCTGCAGCAAAGAGCTCTGTTTCTACTGGGCTGCATTTGTTTTTCACACTCTCTCGAGGAACAGAAAGAATGGAGAAAAAAGCTAGCAAATTATTGATCAGTTCCTTGAACACCATACACTTTTATGCTTCAGCATTAGGAGCATGAGCTGATCTGCATGTTTTCCATAATATTACACATTATGTTACAGTGTCACTTCTCTGATTCACTTCAGGCTCAAACAGTAATTAAAAATCTGTCCACCAGAAGAGCTGAACTGCACCAGCCCTTCACCCTCACTCATCCCAAGGACAGCACCGCATCTCTCAAGCTTGCAACATCCTTGACAAATGTGCTTCATTCCCCAGCTGTCACTCCACAGCACAGCTGCACCTTTCACAAAACCCTCCTTTCTCCCCCAGGGGAAGAAAGGAAATATATTCCCACCTTGCTCTCACTTTGGTCTCTGTTGTCTCTTTTGTACATCTCCCAGCAAGTTACTTTTCCTGGACGCAGAGCAGGCTTATCATCTCCCCATTCCCAGCCATTTACTTACATTTTATAGAAGCCATCACTTGTTTTTGTATCTTCCAAGAGATAAAATAGCTAAAAATTCAATGTGACAGGTAAGTTTTCCTCCTTATGCAGTTCCAGTTCATCTGTCCATCTATTGTGTAACAAAGTCTCCTGAGCAGCTGCAGCCTTACCTATACTCATAGAACATGAACATGCATTAAGTCATAAATTCTTCACTATGTCTGGAGTAATCTCTGTTGTTAGTCAAGATACATGCAGAAAGTAGTATCATGCTTTAAGAACTTTAGGATGTGCTAAAGCCATTGTCAGAAGTGTTGAGTGTGCAGACTACATTCCTTTAACAAATTTGCTATGCTGACCAGGAGGTTATCTTTACAAAAATACTAACTGGGCAAAACTTTCTCAACTGACTACTTTATATCTAGGACCATGATACTGCAGGCCTTCCAGGGGACTCAGCTAAATCCCAATGCAAAACAGAGGTCCTGGCCCCAAAATTATTAAACCGGTTTTTCCTCACCTTGTGTGTTGTGATTTGTTTTAGTCCAGAATTTCAGGGTACACACACTCTGGTGCCTGCACCCGAACTTCATGTAATAATGTTTGTAAAAAAGGCATCTTTGTGATCATGAACTACACACATACCTCTGTCTTCCTTTACTCAGTCTGCACTGGACAAACATACCTTTTCTAGCTTCATAGACTTCGCTCTGCTTATCTGGGTGTTTGATTTGCTTTCTGCTGCTCCTCTCTTTTGCAGCTTACCATTTTTCCTGGACAAGCTGCAGTATTATTAAACTGTCTGAATGATGAACCAGGAGAAAATTAAAAGACAAAGAACAGCACTAATACTCCAAACCTGGGCATCTCTTTCCAGCCCAAACAAGGGTTAAAAAACACTTCCAACTCCTTGCTCAGTGCCTGCTTTCCTGAAGGTGCTCAAGATGTCTCACTTCCATAGAGACAAGCTTTTAAAACTAAAGCCTCTCTCTGATCAGTAACTCCTGTACTGACAGTAAATAAAGCAAAATGCCAGCTTTGCAAGAGAAGAAACTTCAGTAGTGCTTTCAGTGAGGCTGGTGCAGAAGAGGCACAGCAGCAAAAGGGCAGACTTCTTTCTGTAAAAACATCTGGAGAACTCAGCTGTCCCACTGCCTGGGATGCAAAACCCTCAGCAGGTATGCACAGGAACTGCAGAGCTTCCTCACAGAAAATGTTTCTACAGTCCAGTAGTCTCCCTTCAAATGCTTTAAGTGTAACAACAGAAGGCTCACAGAACTATTTTAGGCTCCCCTGCCAAACCTCACAAATGCCTTCCACCTCCCTCTCCTCCCCACATAACTAACAGTCAATATAAGGGCCACACAGTGAGGTTACTCTGCTAACTGCAGCCATGTTCAGGAACAGGTTTATCCTGGTGTGGGTGATTTTGGGTTTTTGGCATTTTTATTTTGTTTCCAACTGTCAGAGGATGTAACAGATGGGAAGAATTAGCTCTCTTTGCTGAGGTGGCAAAGAGGAGGCTTCTGCACCAGATTCCACATTGCTAAGCATTGGGGACTCTCCAGTCAGAGAGAAACAAGCAAGGACAATAATCTGAAGCCTGGATTCCACCAGGATCTCTCCCTCCAGCTCACTGAGGTCTCTGGGACTTTCAATCTGCAGCAGTTATTAAGAAGATCCTGAAAGAGGTTGGAGGCAAGGTTCTTACAAGCAGAATTAAGCAAGAACATTTTCCTAGTCAGCATTATCAAATTATTTCTATATCTACAACTCAAAGGATATTTTCCCTAGAGAACTCTCATGGAAGAAAACAAACCCCATACTTGTTACATTACTTTCCCATTCTCCAATACCATTTCAAAGCATACCTTGATGGTCCTGTGTCCTGGTAAGTTGACCTATGCTTGAACACCTCCACAACGAATTCATCCACGTACTACTGAATCCTCACTTTGTTTATCTTAGAGTATACATCCCATGTTTTGGGGGACAGGATGCTTTACACTTGTCTCACATTTCAGCAATTGGAACTGCTGAACACCCTAACCTGGAGGAAAATTGCAGGAAGATACTTTCAAAATCAAGAGTTCACAATGATTTCCCCCTCTGCTCTTAATCCAGAAGAAAGCCCGGAGTCCCCTAACCCCACCAGCCACAGCCCAACACCATTTCCATCTCTGTCCAAATTTTCACATGGTCAATGAAACCAGGCTACAACACATAATCACATTAAGAACTCAGGTTGTTACGGTGAATTCTGACACAGTACAGTAAACTCAGTGGCCAAGCTGGCTTTGCCATCCTATGGTTTGCTATTTGGACAAATAATGTCTGAGCCCTTTCGAGCAAGTGAATGCTCTTTCCATTACTGCAGGTTTGGAGCACTGCCCCAAGAAATTCAGGTTAATTTTCTAATGAACATTTTGTTTTCTCTAAAGAGACCTGTACAGTTCCACATGGGGTTTAAATACAGTCATGAACGTTGTGTTCTTCCAAGCCAATTAGATTAAATTTTTGACTGTTTTTTTGAAACTCTGATTTTTTTCTGACAGGAACACGAGCGTTCTCACATAATCTTACCACTGTCAAATGGCAGAGGGTCATCACATGCCAAAGGTGGAGCCAACAGCACAGAAAATGATACCAGTAATCTAAGATGGTACAATGGATCTAGCTTGTTTTGTGCCAGAGTGAATGAGCTTCATTACGAATTATGGAAGTTCATCACTAGAAGGGCACAGTATGGCAATGCAAGTGGCTTTGTGTTTGTAACACAGTGATGTGTTTTATGTAACACAATGTTCTGCTTTAGCAGTTCAAATATTTGCCCATGTAACCCCAGTATCAAGAGTAGTTTTAAATCATCAGAGGATGGTTACTGTCACTAGTACCAAACCAGTATTTTGCATGAAATGAGCTGACAGCAATTCAACCTGCCATACAGCTGTTCTACAGCTGCTGTGTTTAACACTCACATGCTCTGTAATGATTAACATTTGCCAGGTTAAGTCAAAGCAAGAAACCAGATTAAAAAGAGAAAGTCCACAGCTCCAAATATTACTATACTGATGTTTGAGTCTGAAAACGTAACTTTAAGATACTGAAATTGCTTTATGTACATGCTTATTTTATCCCCTTTAGTTAACAGACTTCATGTGGGGGCACTGTATTTTACATAAAAATAAGGTTAGCTTAAAAAAAAAGTCTGCACTACTCACTGGTTGTAAACTCTGCAAAAAGTCCAAATAAGGATAAGAGCTAGTATAAACTATTTCTAGATTCAGAAGTAATTACAGCACAGAATCTAGCTGTAAGTATCTTAGAATGTCCACCCTCCAAGTTTTAATGTCTGAAAATTTGATAAGTCTGGCAATAATGAGAATTGTGAAGAAATTAGACAAGCTGAAATGAAGACAGACAAAAGTCTTTTTTAATATAAAAATGGTCTTTATTTCTTCAATACAAGGTAAACTACTATTGCAGTTTAAGACCAACACAAAAGTTGGACAGCAAATTGCTTAACAGTCTCCTAAAGGCTGAAAAAAAGAAACCTATGAAAGCTAAAAGTTGTGCAATATTTCAAGTATAACATCTAAAAAAATGTAATTATCCCTAAATTTACAGATTATTTAAGTACCTCTGCTGAAAATGTATTGAAATCCACATTTGCTAGGATACCATCTTACCTTGCAGAGAAATAAAGGTCTCCAAAAACTGCAGTATTCAACAGACTCTTTGGCCTGCCAGCATCAGGGAACTGTTTGCTATATATATAAAATCCTTTGGAGTCAGGCATCCATTTCCTTACATTTTGCATTGCAATTCTGCATTCCACCTTGGACAACCCCCCTCCTGTATTTCAAACCATTTCTTGAATATTTACTCATATATCCTTGTGCAAAGCAGGAACCAGGAAATAGAATGGTACAGGAAGACAATACAGCCTTTTGTTTAGAAAGTCAGCAGTGCTGGTAATCATCATAAAAATGTTAGAGTTTACCAAATAGGAATGTATTTCACCTTCAAAACACTTGGCTTTTTTTTTTTTCCTTTCTTTATTATTTTAAAAAAGGACAACTGCAGTAGTAAGGAATATGAATTTGCAACCACTTATATTTATAAAAGCACACACATTCCTCATTTTCTTACATCTGAAGATCAAAGGAATGTCTGTTTCATAATGTGATAATAATATGCACAGTTTAAAATATTTTCTATTACAAAATACTGTGTACAAGAGGGTGAGGCTGAAGTCTATTGAATATACTCTAAAGTGTTATTACTGAAATTATGTAAAAATCACATTACATGGTATGAATAGATAGGAATTTTTACAACTTAAACGCTCCATTCCATCAGGATCAAAAGTATATGTTTACTATTTTCAAGAGACTTCTGTAAAATTAGTGTATTTTGAAGATTTAAGCACAGGCATATGCATCATCCCAGAACCCATTGCAATCACTGGGGCTACAGAAAGGGTTCATGAATTAACAAACGTATTATATATAAAATGGAATAAGGAGCTTTATTGTATTTTGTCCAACATGGGGGGAAACAAATCCCACACAAACATCAAACTGATGAGCTTCTATACCCCAAACTGCTCCTTAGTAAATTTAGCCTCTATAGCTAAATGGAAATCTAAAAATACATGGGATGCCAGACCTTAACAGGGTATGGGGAAGAAAGGGGAGGAAGGCAAAACAAGTACAAAACCAAAAAAACCCCAACTCACCACCCCCATCCACCCCAAGCTAGTCTGAAGTATTAATTGCAAGGCATCATAATTGCAAGAGACAGTATTTCTGCATAAACATGATTCATCAGCATGGTGCAACCACTATGTTCAAGACCTGTGCAGTCAATTACCAAAATAATTTGAATCTCAACTGAATCCACATTGCTGCTTTTCTATATTACAATCCTTATTTTGGAAAGAATTCAAATTAATTCATATCTTTATATGGACACTGACCTGCACTTTCCTTCTCTAAAATCTTGAAGGGTTTATATTTCAATGCAGAAGCAATTTAGTGTCTCAGATCTCTGAAGAGTACCAGTCCTAAACGTGCATGGTTTATATTTAAATCTACACAATTGACAGTATCTTAACGAGCATTGTATTAGGAAATTTAAGGCTGTATCTCAGTTCACACAAGAACCAAAGACAATTTTAACAGGCTATGTATAAAATTCTGTAAATAAAAATGGGAGCAATGTCTGTTTAACCTGTACACAAAGAGCAAGTGGATAAGGAAAGAAAATCAGGAATTAAGTATTTCTACAAAGAATGCCATGTATTTTACTAGAAACACAGATGACAAGTATATACAACATTTAAATCTCCAATTATCCACATACAACTAGGAAAAAAAACATTTACAAGGGTTTGGGTATGCAACTAAACAATCAGGTAAAAAATACAGTTAGAAAAACTAAGCCTCACCAATTTCAAAGGAACAAAACCAGAAAGTACTCAGTCCATAAAGAAAAAAGCTAATGTCTAAATTTAATAAAAGTATCTTGTTTAACACAAAAAACAACAGCTATCCAAGCTTATAAGCCACACTGTAAATAAAAATCTGAAGTTCTGACAAACATTTTCCAAAATGCCATCAGAACAAAAAATATTGGCACAGAAAGCAAAAAAGAAATGAGGGGGGAAAAAAAAGACTGTACAGTTTCCAAAATGCTATGTTCTTCTTCTTAAGTACTTTGACCTGTCAAAATGCATAATCCTGTAAAAATTTTACTTTAAAAAAACCACCCTCTACTTCTAAAAAATGAACCACCAAAACAAGTTCTGTTGGTAAAGCACCACCACCCCTAAGTCACTACTTGTTAGTTTTGTCTTTCAAGATAAAGGACATAGCCTTAAGATAATATTTTCAATGTTACTTATAAACTCAATATTTGAAAAAAATTAAGTATTTCCTCAGAGATTATTTCATCCTTTCATCAGCAAAAGGAAATGAAATACAATTGAATGAATATTAAACAGCAGTAGCCATCATGGCATCACCACCATTCAGCAAGTTTCTAAACTCCCATTTCCTGCACGTGTACAGGAAATTGCAGGAACCTTTAGTAAACCAAGACTTGGTAAAAATTCTACTACAGATCCAGTTACACATGATGTACATTAGGCATATTCCTTTTTGGTGTTTATCAGGGTCTTTGGATTTTTTTCTGTACATTTTTTTTCTTTTATATTAAAAAAAAAAATCTAACAAAGGAAGCTCACTACAACAAGAGAGTATTACCTAAAATGCAACACAGTACATTTATCGGTTAAAACTAAATCTGGAGAACAGGCAGAAATAATGGGCTTCATACAGGGATCTCATCTCTCAGGTCACAATGGTCATTCTGTTTAACTTACATTATTTACCCCCTGCTATTCTCTCCCTGCTATTTCCATTGCCAGCAATGGAAATATGTGAATGAGAAATGACAATCTATGTAAAAAGAGAAACAGTCTCAAATCTATTTCAATGTGGACTAAAATATCAGTTCCTACATAAAATGCTTGTAACGTTACTTTTTTTATTTTAAAATTTCATATATCTACGCAATGGAACATTACTTACCTGCTGCTTTTCCAGTATTAGCTATTCCCCATTTAACTGCTACAGGCAGGTAATTTCTTCCTTAAAGTTATTACACACAGTAGTAAACAATGTTTTTAAGTAAAGAAAACGAAGTTACAACAGTACTGTTTGTAACCAATACCTATTCACAAAAAAAGCAAGAAGTGATTCATGACTTGCTTGATACAACTTTCAGTTTTACAAAATATTTAAAGGCAGTTTTCATTTTCAAACAGGATTAAACAAACACGTGAAATATCTTCTCAGAAGCAAATAGTTCAATTAACACCAGTGATCCCATGTGTGAGGAACTGAGGTACACAGTTTAAGAAAAAAAGAAAAAGGGGCGAGTCTGAAGTCCAACAGCATCAACCTGGCTGCAGGAAACCTGGTTCAATAGTAGGTGCCAAAAATATTAGAGCATTTCAGGCTTATGCAAAACTTTAGCAGTTGCACAAGCTACTGGTCCCAACTCAGTAAAGCATAAAAATCACTCACATATGCAAATACAACACTTAAAGCATATGTTTATATTTCTTGAAATTTATGAAATATAAGCACATGCTTTATACGCTCTGGAAAACCAAACAGATTTAAATGCTTTCCTGAACAGGGTAACATTTTAAGTCAGCTGTAAAATCTTCAAAACTGGTAAAAAAGAAATCAAGAGGCTTCTAAGAGTTGCCTCTTAAAGCCATCTGAGGTCTTGAAACTTAACTTAAAACATTAAGTGCAGCTATTTGAACAAGTGACAACTCCAAGAGTGTGTCTGTTACATAACGTTTTACAACAGACTGAAAGTGAGCCTTTGCACAAGGCTGACTGAAATGAAGCTTTTGCAGCTTTTGTGAAATTTGCTTGCATTTGACACTTGATGAAATTTAAAACAAATTCTTTAATTTGACGCCTACTTTCACTGAGTGCTCCATTAATTTGTTTTTAGGTAAATTTACAAAACCTCATCTGACAAATTTAATCAGTGCCATTTTTTGCTAAAGACATTTAAAATATTGCCCACTGGTGAACAAGGACATACAAATGTACCTTCTCTTTTATATGCACGTGTGAATAAACCCCAAAGTATTAAGAAAATACCAAACCCATGAAGTCATAAAAATGGTAACATCTTGTTTCTTCTGGCACATTTCTAATATACAACTATGTACAGACTGCTACGGCCTTGGGGGTGGACAGGGAACACACACAAGCACTATTACTATAAAACTGTAAACAACTGCAGGATTTTGGGTGTTTTAAACCTAACCTTTCTACCCCTTATTATGGGCAGTTTAAGTTCACATAAACAGTTTAAGTTTATATTAACTGTAGTGTCAATCAGGATCAAAGCTATATGAGAGATAAAATTTTCAGTGTGCTAAAAATCACAGACCTGGGACTATCTCTCCTCAGAACAACCGACCACAGAGAGCTGCAGTTTTTACAGTTTTATAAGTCAATTAGCAAATTCACAAGCCACCTAGGTAAACACTGCTAAAAAGCAAAACAGAATTAAAGGTTTTACGTAACCACCTATTTTTGTATCAAAATTGAGTGGGAGAGCGCGACATTAGTATGTTTAACTCGCTGAATCCAAGATTAGGTTGAGGCATAGGCAAGAACTATTGCGATGTTTCTGAAGACAGCATCAATGTTTTCATTGTAACATTATCTTTAAATATTGCTGAACACATGACTTTCCCTGAGGTGTAAACATCAAATAACTTGAACAGCTTTACACATCAGCCCCAATAAACAGTTTATTACAACACTACATCTACTGTAATCAGTGGTGCTGTGTACAGACATTATATGAACAGTTTAACATGAACAAACTACTATAAAAACAAGCATTTACTTGACTTTTTTCAATTGCTTGCACATTATAATTGCCAAATGTATATAACCAGTAATAAAGTTGCAAAAGCTATAAGGTTTAAATCACACAGGTTTCCCTCAAATAAAACAGTTAAGCAACATAAAAAAGTAAAAGAGCTACTGGTTACCATGTATGCAGATTTGCTTTATTCAGATCTATTCCTGTTCATATTATCCATGAATCCTTACAGGCTCAGTTCAATCACATGAAGCAAACTGCTGGACAAGCATCTTTCCTTGAAGAATGTATCTTGTCTTGCACGCTGTTCCTCTTCCTTCAGCTGTAATGTGTCAAAATTTGTGATGTAGATTTTGCTACTCCCCAAAACACACAGAAAATTGTTGGCTTATCTATACATACATAACTTGTGCATCTACTTCACCATGATGTTAACTAACATAAAACACCCAGAAGCAGTAGCTACTCATTTGAAGTTGTTTTCTAATACAGTAATTAAAAATAAGATTAATGTTGTTGAACAACAAAGTTGAAAGAATATAAACTTCACAGTTAAAGTATTGATGATAAAGAAATAACTACTGCTTCTGTGTCTGACTGCCAAATTTATATAGAACACTTCCTAAAGTATGCATTCTGCAAGAGTAACTGAACAAGAATCTAAAGTAATTTTACCACAATTAGATTTTTACATTTTTACCTGCCCACTTACATAAGTTTTAAGATGGTTTGACATTTAAGTAATTAATTGATTATATAAAGAAGCGGATGGCTCACAGCTCAGTAACATTTAAAAGCACACAGAATCTGACACCAGTACTTCAAAAGACTAGTGGCAAGCTGGATGGGGTTCACATCTAAAAATACACACTTGCAGTTATGCACAAGAACCCACTTTTCAATTAACACAAGGTAGATTTGCAGGTTTCCTCACCTACTTGCCCTTGAAAAAACCCCAAGCCCTACTTCCTGCTCTCATCTATTTTAGCAAATCAGGGAACCACACAATTCACAGTTAATTACTGTAAGAGTTCACAAAATACTTGGGATAGTATAATTTCATACACTGGATTTCAGTTGAATTCCATTACAAAACAATTAGCTATCTTAATTTCATTAATAATTCACAATTTCAACACTCAATTTCAAAATAGTTTCAATCAAGTTCTTTCAAAAACCCAACACATTAAATTATTCATTTGAAAACCAAGGCATTTAGAGAAGCAATTTCATGAACGTGCAACAGTACACAGCTGTCAAATATTCTTCTATTAGTAAAATACTTTCAAAGCTGGGAAAACTAAGTATGCAATTTTTCTTCATTTCCTCAAAATGACTGTTAACAATAACTTTTAAAAATTCCAAAGTATAACCAAGTATATCCTATACACTATAGTATGCACATAAACTAATCCCAATCAGTAAGCGAAATGTCTTCTCTTATTCAGAGATTTTGTTCCCAGGTCCTGAATGCATCAACAACTAATTTTGGGGAAGCTCCTTCCCCAGAGGCCAGTGTTTCCATGGGAGTTATGTACTTCTGAAAATAATTAGTAGCAAAGTGACAAGGTGCTACCTCCACAAGAAAAACACGTTCGGAGCTGTGAGCTAAGTTAGCACAAACAGACAGGAGAGAATCTCAGTTTTCTAGTGGAGAAAGTCAGTACTTGACAGCTGTGAGAATGCACATCAGAATTTGCTGCTCTCATCATACAATTGCTGCAGCCAGAACTATGGATCTTGGTTATGTCTATGGCAACAGTTAACAGATCCAAAGCACCCTATATATGATTTAATAATACTAGTAAGAAAGCTTCAGTTCCTGGGAATAATTTGCTATATCTGTAAAGGTACTTATGGATCTACAGGAACTCTAAAGAATGCACAATAAAGTGAATTTAGGATTAATGCTTTTTGGTATAGGGCTTTTAAGATGGTCAGCGCCACACTGAGCCTTCATTTTTAAAAACGTGACCAACTAAAATCCAAAGTAGTCTACATTTCAGTTCCAAGTATTCTGCCACTATATCTTGGCAAAACTGGAAACTCTTGTGGTTCCAAAAAGAAATAAATCTGTATGAATTATACCTGCATGCTCAGCTTTTTTCAGTATTCTACAAGCAAGTAGAATATTGAAGAAACAAAAAACTTTTTAAAAAATTTAATCTCTAATCAGTATTTCTTGGCATCTTTTCCATCTGCCTCAAGCTCATACATAAGCTATCTGTCCCAAGCACGTGTTAGATTTGTACAATTTAACACCAGACAGCAATCAGTTTCTCAGCATTTCTACCGAAATTTACCAACTCTCTCCAAATTTCAGACTTAGGTGTTGAATAGAAATTTTGTGGTTTAAAAGTTAGGGGTTTATGCCAGAACATTGCACAAATGAAATCCCAGAACTTGAGTGATCAAATATTTCTATATTTATGCAAGATGCAACTTGAACACTTTTTTACCCACAAAAACACATTCTTACAACAAAACCCCAGCAGATTTCTTATATATATATATATATATCAAAAGCATCTTGCTATAGCAGCTCTACTTTTTCCCTTTAATTCCAATTATCCAAATATTCACATAAAAGCTTTAAACAGCCCTTAAAATTTTGAAAATTCTACAGCAATTTTAAAGCTGTATATACATACAACCCTCAAGTTTTATTATAGTAGTTTATTTTCAGAGATTGGATTTCAATCTCACATGTTCACATTTCAGTAAAATGCACAAGATACATTTGTTATTATATCCTAGACGCTCCTATGAATTACTTCATGTAATTCTCCTTTATTTTATTCTATACATGAAGAAAAAGCAATATACAAATAAAAAATCCCAGAGAAAATACCAGCTTAAAAGCCAAAAATGTCTTTTTAATTTAACCTACATTCCAGAACATCACAAAATACCCCAAATATTCTGATGCTTTAGCTGTAACATAGTGAGCAAGAAGGAATTTCAAGCTTGACTTTCTATTTGTCTTTCAGCATGTAAGCACAGATACTCATGTGGTTCTGTTCTGTTCACTATACACGTACAGACCATTTTATCAGCACTAGCATCTTCTCACATTTGTTACCTGTTACCCCCTCTTATTTTGAGTGTACTTACCTGCTGTCTTTGCTCAGTCTTAGTGTATAATTTAAGATCAACACAACAACAATTTCATGACTGTATATCAATAATTTTACATGGGGGGGTGAAATCCTCCTAAACTAACTTAATTTGTCAGGTATCTTTCTTCTATTATCCCATCCCGTCTATTCATCAAAACTAACTGATGAACAGAGAGGTGCGTTCAGAAAATTCCATCTTTAGTTTAGAGGTTAAAAAGATATTAATTATTGGCAAGTATTTTTCACATTCATATATGAGGGAGAGACAAAAAGGTAGATCAAGCTGCCACATGTGTCTCCTCTTTCTTTTTTTGGTAAAAAGAAATCTTAGTTCTCAAACCACAATGAGCAAAAGTAAAAAAGTTTTTTTTTTCATTCTTTGAAGAACATTGGTTCTTCATTTTCATTACTGTACATTTTCACTACTGCATTTCATATGCATAAAAGTTTCTTAGGGAACTTTTCACACAGATCAAATTTGTCAAAACTAATGAATTCACAAATAAAGAAGCCCAGGATATGAGGAACAAAAAAATATAAGTGTGTCTACACACACCTCAGAAGTCAGTAAAATTACAGCAACATATTTATGGGAAAAAAGTAATAAAAGTTATTCATTTGAAAATAAGTAGCATAAGATATTCTATTCATTTTTTAAATCCTTGTTTCACCCTCAAGAAAATCAATTCATCACTGAACATTAATAGACAAACTCTGTATTTCTGCAAAGCACCAGAGTAATGGTTAAAACAGATTTTAAGAAGCACATAAACCAGTGGCACTGCTTGCCTCTATTCATGCTATGCTGGATTGCAAATACTGAATCAGATGCACAAAGCATCATTTCTCTGGTGAATGCTAAACACAGAGGAATAGTGCCAGCCCCACATAAAACACACAGTTTAAAAAAAAAAGAAATTAGGTAAACAATATCAATAATAGCTCAACACTGAGACCTGATATAATTCTAGACAGGTATATATACCCAGGTCTTGAACAATGTTACCACATGATTCATTTAATATTAACTAGAAGCTTATTATTAAAAATAGCCTATTAAAAGCAAGCATTTGCCAATTCATTCCAAGTTTTCTTAAAAGGCTAATTTCATACTTCACTTGATGTTTAAGTGGTTATTAGCATAGTTACAGAACCATTCGAACTTAGAGAAGCAAAGATATAATGAATACTATGTACTATGTAAGCCATCAGTATCATTTCCCCTCCTACTAACACAAAAAATTCCAACCATGTTATTTCTTGAATCACTCTAAAGCTGAAAGTAATTTCAGAGTGATCTGAGAGCAGAAGAAGCATACAAGCCTCAAACTTCAAATTATTTTGCTTACAGTGGTTTGAGAGCAGAAATATCAGAGAATAAACATGAAATATGGAGTACAAAGTCTACATACATATCAACTGTTACAATGTTGTGGTTTTGTCTTTGCAATTCAATCCAAATCCAGTTTAAATAGGAAATAATCAACCCAGTAACAAAAACATAAAATGAAAAACTTAACATTCAGCAGTTATAAAAATTCAGACAGATTAAGGTTGAGACAATGTATCAGCTAGAAATACATTATTGATTCTCAGTTTAAAAAAAAATTCTGCCTAACAAGTCAGGACTCATGCTGATGAAGTTACATTACTATTCTGTTTGTACACATTAATTCTTCTAAATATCGTTCTATTGGGTTCTCAGTTTTTTTGATTTATACAGGTTAGACACTTGTCTTAAATCCATTGTTCTATTATTTACAAAAATAGTATCTTTTATATTTATATTTGCTTTCTATGAGCAAAGGCAAGATGTTC
This sequence comes from Agelaius tricolor, assembly GCF_023055355.1. Classification (NCBI taxonomy): domain Eukaryota; kingdom Metazoa; phylum Chordata; class Aves; order Passeriformes; family Icteridae; genus Agelaius; species Agelaius tricolor. Next base: position 35,348,795 of record NW_027269263.1, read on the forward strand.
CAAAGAAGCATTCAGTTTATAGTAATTCAGGAGAATGGGTTGTCAATGTACATAAAGTTTCATTCAAGTGAAGGCACAAAAATCTTGCAACAATTTGATTTTAAGTCATGAAGTGTACAAACAGAAGTGTAAATACCTGATATGGTACAACTAAACTTTTTAAAGTTTTGCTGTTATAAACATATTTTGTAAGTTATTCCAATTTAACCCATCTCTATAAATGTAATACAGAACAAACAGAATTTCACTGTTCACAGAAGTTTTCACAATGGACCCTTAGAATCTTTCTGAACTAGACGTGTAACATTTTGGAAAAAATGCCAGTACAGTATCACAGTCATGACTATAGGTACACAATAAAGGAGAAATATAGGTGCCATTCATAGGGTGCAGGCACAGAGGCAACTTCATGTTTTCTGGCAAAACACAGTAATATGGGGAATAACTCGTTTCAGCACTGTTGATATTTATTAAATGACTGAGTGTTAAATCAGTTTATGAATATTATTCAATGTAAAAAATGAAACAAAAAATGTATGGGAACATACATCTTAGTGAAAATGAAACATACAAACCAGGAGATAACTGTATTTCTTTTATATGTGCGTGTGTGTGTATAAATATATAAAAACAAAACTACAATAAAGCTCTTCTTCGTTAAGACAGCAACAAGACAAACTGTTTACAACTTAACTTAAAAAAATACCAAATGTTTTAATTTACATGTAGTATACTAAATTTGCCATTTAAATCAAGTTCTTAGGACCTATTTTCTTTGCACAAGGGAATCTTACCAAGTCCCCTTTTGAAAGAAAAGAGAAATCCCAGCACACAACAAAGCTGAAGGATCTTGCAAATATAAAGCCCACCTGAACTGAGACTGAAATCACAGCCTCAGTGCAAATTATACTTCAGAAATTATAAAATGCAACCTAATGCTGTTTGACATATATTCTCGGGCTAAGAGTAGGAAATCTGTACTTGGCACAGTAAATCTGTATCTATGTGCATAACATTAAATACACAAAAATCAAAGCTAGATCAGTACACTATGCCAAGGGTTAAAAAAAATTATCTTTCATTTTTCATTCCAGGCTATTAGGCATTTTTAGTATGCTTTATTCATCTCCACCAGAAGGAAAACACTCTGGAAATGTAGCCATTACTCAACTCAATGGTTACCTCTATTAGTAACAACTATTTGCAAATATCAAAAATATGCAGCTACTATAAAAGGTAAAAACCCAGTTCAACAAAAGAAATTACATTTACTGTTGTTATATCTGTAATTTTACATTCTCTTATTTTACAATTAAGAACCAGAGTTGATTTTTTACTAAATTCCAGAAATATTTCTACCAATCCATTTTCAATGGCAAAAAGTAGCACTAACAGAAATATACTGCCAACTTTATTTCAGCTGCCATGTTTCACCTTCCTATTTAAGCCTTTGATTCCCCTTCTTTAAATCTGTTATTTCTTTTTGTGTCCCCTGCTGGTATATGAACCTGAGACAACATCCCACTTAACTCTCAACACACTTAGAGCATTTACTACCATAATTTGTTCTCTCCCAGAGGAGTGGCAGTGACACAAAAAGCCTGACTGAAAAACTAACATTTAACACATACAGAACTGTATTTTCACTTAGGACTATACTACATTTTATTTGACTTTTGTAAGTTTTGCTCTGTAACATCTATAAATGAACTCCCATGAATAAAAAACACATGCAAATCTGGAAACTAAATCTGAAGTTAAATGTAAGAAATGGAAGCTGGGCAGACAGGCACGTCTACAAGCTTCAATTTCAGTGCAGATGCAGTGGAAGGTTCTTTCAAGAAGAGAAAAGGCCACTATAGAGTCACTACTAGGTAGGGTTGGTTTTTTTCAATTGTCAAATATAAGGAATCATGGGAATTAGAAATCAACCCTAAAAATGGTACATTATATAATGTCAACATTTCTATGTATTTTAAAGCAGTGCATTGAAAAAAATCATTGTTTAGCATGCTACTCTAGCTGTCTAGACATTTGATGCATACAAGACTTCAGATACATGAAATAAAAGAGCATGTTAGTTTGTGAACAACCAGAAAAGAATCAATTCTAGTGTTACATATTTGTTTACTAGTCTTCAGAAAATGACTTTACTACCAGAAGGGGGACAGACTAAAAAATCAGGGTGGTGGGCAGCAACTGATAATAAATTTTACTGAAGGTTAATACCTGGATTTAGCTAGAAGGCAGAAGATACTGACAGGTCACATTTCATAACATAAAGAACAAAATCTGGTTATATTTCCTGAATTTGACTAAAACTCACCAGGAAAAAAATAAAACAAAGGCAACACAAAACAAAACAACAAAACCCACAAAATCACCACCAGCACCTGTGCAAGGACAACTGTATGGACACTGAAATAATCCACACACAATCTATGAAGGGCTAAGTGCTACAGTTTTTACAGAAATATAATTTAAAATACAAAATTAGTATTTTTAAATACAATTAAGAAATAAAACTGTAAAACTCATATAATCTTTCAAGATTACAAAGAGAACAGTCTGACTTATTGCCTTTTTAAGGAGTGGTTCAATCACATTTCATAAAAACTGGGAACACTATTATCAGCCAAAATAAGAGAAGTGGCATGCAGAATGTAGAAGATAATTTCACAAATACCTGCTCCCTCCCAAGATGAGTTAATTACCTGTTATTGCTTACCTGTGTTCATGTCAGGTGCTGCAAGAAGAAAGTGATTCAGTACATACTGAAGGATCATTTAAATACAGACATGAATGGTCTAAATAATCTCCAATCTAGAGTGGTTATTTTAGTAAGCCAGTCAGGTTGAAGAAGACCAAAGAAATGCTCACCTTCTTTAACGGTGACGATATTCTCTCTCTCTGTCCCGCTCTCTGTCACGATCTCTGTCACGATCGCGGTGCCTCTCCCTCTCCCGGCTCCTTTCCCGGTAATAGTCATCGTGACGGTCTCTACTACGTGATTTGTGCCGCCTACTTTTTTCTCGTGACCTACTGTGGTCCCTCTCTCTGGATCGCTCACGTCTTCTAAAAGAAATTACTTCATTAATTTTTTTTCTTCAAAATATTTGCCATCCCCATGCCGGTTTTGTAGTCTGCTTACGAGTATGAATTTGATCAAAAATAGGTATAAGGGTAAGATCTGTTCATTGTGATGCAGGTATGTTTTTGTATGGAACATTAAAGATGCCTGGTACAAAGAGTGGTGGCTAAGAACTCAGTTACAGGTAGTAAGGGGCTCCCACTTTCTAATGTAGCAAGGAAAAGTCAAAGTACAGACTCAGAATGGACAATGACTGAAATCAGCTGGGGGAAATGCACCACATATCAAATGATCACCTACAACATGGCTACTAATCTGCATATGGAAAATATGGGCCAAAACCAATAAATAAAACTAAGAGTTAAATTGAAGCTAGTCAGATCAATTTTGAAAAGAGGGTTAATTAAAAGGCAGCTTTCCTAGGTTCAGGAAAGCCTTATTTGGTTCCTTCACATATTTCCTGTGCAACTCAGCAAATCACTGACTTCTTACAAGCCTTAGTTTCTTCTCTGTGAACTAGTCCTGCACCACACCTTCTCTTTTTTAAGTAAGAGCAGATGGAAGAGGAAAGTTTTACCTGGATCCAGAACCATAAGACTTGGACTCAATTCCATGAAGGCAGTCCTGAAGAGAGCTAATAAGTACTTTGCAGCGATCATCTGCAGATACTTTGGACTGTTTGATTAAGGAAATCGCAGTTACCAAGGTCTCTATAGCACTTCCATAGTCCCCTGAAAATGATGTAAGATCAAGATCAGAAAATTATGCAAATTAAAACACAGATTTTCATCTGTAAGAGTATTACCATTTTGAGTATCTTCTCTTCAACAGCCATCTAGACAATTTACTCTAACACCAAATATTAAAATACTGTCCTGATCAGTACTCAGAAGGTTTTCTTAGAAACTAACTGAAGCACAGCACAAAATCAGTCATAAGTTGTATCTAAATTCAGCGTTCTATCAGGAAAATGTGGCTTCAGACCTTTCAGATTCCTAATTTTTAAAAAATCCTATAAATTCTTTTCAGTTGGGTAGAATAACAAACCCATTAATTGAGTTTTACTAACCAGCACTGGCATCTGATACAGCTCTTGAAATGGCACTGCTTGAGATTGCCCTATTTCTATTCATGATTTCTTCAAATTCTGCTTCACTTAGAGGTGTCCTCGCAGCATCCATTTCTCTGCAAGCAATAAAACTAGTATTTTTAAAATGTTAAGGAGAACTTCAGAAGCTATCATTGCAATTTCAACAATCCAAGTTTGCAATTTTAAGCAGTGACAAACAGAAAAGAAAGCAGGATCTGGGTTTGGTTTTGGTTAAGGACCATCGTTACAATACAAAATCCTGAAAGCTTAAAAAAAACCCCAAAAATATCCCAACAAACCAACCAAACAAAAAACCCCAAAAAAACAATTAAGACATTGCTGTATAAATAGACTTTTTTTTTGTTCATCCCATCTATTTCAAACATTCGGCAGCACTTAATATTGTGCTTGACAAATATTTACAATTTTCGTAAAATCCTTGAAGGTACATAAATAGATATTCCCAACTGAATGGATGTGGAAATACATGTACATAGGCAATGCAGCTTTGAGCAAAATTAGAGAAAATTTTCATAACAGTACTGGAATCAGAACTATATGATCCTGTTTCCCAGATCTTAACTAAGACCAGAATGCTGTAACTTTTGAAAAACAAATATAGTTATCATCTTTAAAACACTCAATTTTCTGAATGATAGGTCAGCATTTTACAGCAATTTTTTTTTCTTAAATTTCTGGTCAAGTTTAAGGTACTCCAATTTAATCTCCCTACTAGTCACAGTAAGGAGGAAGCAATAAAGCAGAATCCTTGTACTCATTACACTTCAATTATCAGCTACCTATACAGGGTTTGCAAAGTAACAGAAGTAAACCTAAATTTTCCCAAAAGTTTTGCAGTGTCCTATTAGCCAGTCTCTGTGTCACATAGAAAATTTGGAGAAATGTGTTAAGAGATAAATGCTGAGACTGTCAAACTGGCCCACTGCTTGATATTTCTAGAACAGTGTTAGTTCTTCTGGTAGAAAGAAAATGCAGAATAATAAGCAATGCTATCCTCTTAATTGCAAGAAGTGGAACAAGATCCTATAGCCAGTTTAGCATAAGAGGAAATGTCTAAAAATTCATACCTCCCTGAGTTTTGAGTATTATTTTTCGTGTGCCTCCCATAGAATGGAATATGTAATTTTTCTCTTATGGACATGTTATTTCCAGTGAAACGCCTATGATATATAATTAATGACAATTTAAATAGTTATGGATGATAGCTTCAACATTATTAATGAAAATACTGGACAGTAAGTTATACTGTCCTATTCCCACTCCTTCCCTCCCCAGACATTCTATAAACTGCAGACAACCTTGATTTAGTCCATCAAAAAACACCCAACACCTTATAGTCTTATATTTTAGGCAATTAAGCCAAATGCTTGGATTTCTATAGAGTTTTTTGTATGAACATCACATGTACACAAATGCTTGGGGGTTTTAAACTTTGCAGTAAAAAAAGAATCAAAGCACAGTATCTTTGCAGGAAACATTTTAAGCCAGAAAAGCATGTCTCATGCTAGCAGTAAAATTATTACTGAAAAATTCAAATCTAACTATGTAAAATCGTCTCAGAATTTATGCCAAAATTTTTGACAAATACAAATATGGTGAAAATCAAGAAACAGCAGCAAGACAGATGCTTGAAATCACAGATGAAAAAGATGTTTCAAACAAGATGTGAAAAACTTGACAAGTCAAGTCAGGGACTTAAGAACTCTGTCACAGATAGGATTAACCACAGGAAAAGCCACTGCTACAAACACAGCAAGATTGCACCGAATGAGCAGAAACATCTTGATAGGAAAGGAAGGTAAAAGTCTTGCAGTAAATTCACACCTGGCTTTTAAGACACACACTAAATTTTAATTAAATCCTGAAGAAAAAAAGGGACAAGCAACACTGCTGAAAGATGAAAATGGTATGACCTCAACATATGCACATATTCAAAAAAGAAAACTTGAGAGCATTCTTAAAAGGCAGCCTGCAAAGCACCATGATACAGGTAAAAGTCAGAATTTCAAGTTAAGACAGAAGCACAACCAGAAGCTGCTGCATAAGAAATTATATATAAGTTTACATGTAAAACACATGGAATGATGACACTGCCAAATACAGCGAAGACAAACAGTTCAGAGCTGAAAAGGGAAGTGAGATTACTGGTGTTGCACCTCAGGATTTTCCTCCTGCTCCAAATATGTTTCTCAGATTTAATCCCTTGGAGAAGTTAAAAGGGGCAAACTACAAGATCGCTGGGATGCTTTCTGGCCCTACTTCTAATTGTTCCTAACATTTGCATTAAAAGGAAAAAAAAAATCAAATGCTTCCAACAAGGAGTAAAATCTGCTACCCAAACACATTAGACAAAAAGAACTCACCTTCCAGGTGGCCCATAGTCACCTCTGTCATATGGTGGAGGTCGGCCATATGGGTCTGTCGGAGGTGGGCCACGGCTGTCTGAAGTGGGTATGCCACTATTGGCAGGTGGGGGGAAGAAAGCTGGATTCACATGTGGTGCTGGTGGTGGAGCACCTGGCGGTGGCCCAGGGAGATGTGGAGGAGGAGCAAGAGTCAGGGGTGGCCCAAGAGGGCCAGGTGGACGAGGGGGAAATGGACCCGGAGGTGGAGGTGGACCCTGCTGAGGTGGTGGTGGACCTGGTGGTGGTCCATAGCCTGGAACTGGTGGTGGAGGGCCTGGAGGAAGTGGCCCAAGTGGAGGCTGACCAAAAGGCTGTCCTGGAAACAGAACTGGTGGTGGTGGACGATCACCACGATTAGGAGGTCCAGCTAATGGAGGTGGGAGGACCTGACCAGGTGGTGGAGGGCCTGGTGGGCCTGGTGGGCCAGGAGGACCTAAGGGTGGACGTGGGGGAGTTTGTCCAGCTAAAATAAAAACAAACAAAAAACAACAAACAAATAAAATTGAGTGAATAAATACAAAGAAATAAAATTCTTCAGGCTTTTTTTTTTTCCCCAGAAAACAATGACAAAAAAGAAACCAACCCTCCCTCCCTGAACACTGTGCAACATGTCCAAGACATGCATGTTCCTGTTTTGGGTCCAGTAGCTTAGAAAAATTTTAACTTTTCTGTAGCTATTGAAACTACAGACACCCAGAGATATCTAAAAAGAACAACATTATCTTGTACACCAATAACTCCCCTCCTCAAATCACTTAATCACCTGCTGTTGTTTCCAAAACCCTCAAGAAGATTACAAAAGCTAGAAAACATTACATCTTACTGCAGCTAGTCATTCATGTGGGGCTTCAGATAAAATACATATTAAAAATATGGGAGAAGCTGCATTGGAGAAAGTAATGTAATTGCAGTACCCAAACATTCCTTTAGATTCTCAACTGTTTTTTCAATTTGACTATGTCCCTTGGACTGTTGGCAGACAATCTATTACTGAATGACATTTACTAAAAAATATGTCAGCTGAAAAAAGAACTTCACGGCAGTGCAAACCTAACTGTTTAACGTATTTCTTCTGTATCAGATACCTAACTAAACATGAAGACCTCCTTTTCTGGTGTTTCAAGTGCCTACTAACTGACCACTCAGTGGGCATGAATCAAAGCTGAATTTCTGATCACATGCAAACTTGTACTACAATAAGGAAATCAGTTACTTTACACTCCTCAACACAGGCAATTCTGAGCACATACAGCAAATCACAAAATCTCAACTACCATACACTGAAGTCAAATCTACTTGCTAATGTATATTGACATTGTATAAATAATGTATCTAAAAAAGCTCTTGCCTTGCTACCAAATTTGCTAGGTCCAACTTCCTGTTGAATATCAACAAATGAACAGTCAAGTCCTACAATCTAGCTGTGAACACTGATTATGGCTCATTACTGAATTGCCTTGATCTTAATCATTTCCCAAATAAGTATGCCATATTGAAACACATGTAAGACTGGAACTCCATATATGCATGATTGTACCTGGGAAAGGTGGTGGTGGCCCTCCTGGCCCTGCCGGTCCAGGGAATCTGTCTCCACCTGGAATGGCACCTGGAAAACGGCCCCGACCTCTGTTACTAGGTGGAAATGCTGCTCGTGAGCTTCCTCCCGGGGGACCAGCTTTACCTTCCCCAGACATCTGGCCAGACTGTGTGGCTGCAATGGCAAAGCACATACATTACATGTCATTACATAGATCAAAATAGGTTGAAGTATTTCAACTCTTGACCCAAAGTTTTATGCAGTGCTAAAGCGTGACCTTGTGAGCACCAATTTGCTTCCCGTATGCAAACCCGATGCATTTGGGAAGGAAAACATTCTTTGCTAAAATACTAAGCCTCATACTAAAGGAAGAGGATTGGAGAGGCTGCTAGTCCTTCCTTCAATGAAGCCCAACACCACACTGAGAAACACAAGACATGGTGCTAAAGTACAGCATGGAACCACTCTTCCCCATTGTATCATAAATACAGACCATCCACACATCAGAATTTAGTCCAGTTTGTCTACAAATGTTCAATTTCTAAATGCTCTTGAGCTTTTTTTTTTTAAATTATGTCCACAGGAAATTGAGAAAACATCCACAGCTGTTAAGACAAGAGTTGCACGAAGCTGCAACCCTCTGTCAGAATGCAGCAGCTCTTCAGTGTATGAAGTGATTTCTTTAAACAAAGATAGAAGTTCATTCACCCAGACTCTAAGTATTTTATGGCTATTTTAAACTGTGTAGAAATTACAAGATGCTGGGCTAAAAACCTGCCATTCTACTTTTTCTGCTTTTCCAAGAGAGCACTTAAGAAAGGCTTACTTTTCCTTGACTGCATTTCAAATTGACTCAGAAACTGTTTATTACACGGAGTTACAACAGGATTCTGGCCATGTAATTCTCTTTTAGGCAACAAATCCATCAGCTTTTTGGAGGATGCTTCCGATCCCACACCCACAAGGGCAAACCTGAAAGGAAAGAAAAATAGTTACACCACAATTTGTTCATTTTCTGACATCCTGACATCTCATGAAAAAGATTACACACAGTAAGCAAAGGAATACTTGACAACTAGACACCAACAATGTCTCACAGGTCTTAGTCCAGCTTTCAGAACAGATAAAATAATTTATTCTAGGACATAAAAGAAGGAAACAAAACAGCAAGTACAGGATGCATCAAAATTTATCCCAACAAAGGCAGCTTTTTTGGCAGAGAATCAAGAGACTACATAATGAATTCATATGATGAAGTTATTAAGCATACACTCATACACTGTGCTCATTGCTGCCAAAGAGACAGAAAGGCACATTCAAGCAGTGAAATTTAGGTTGCCAGTGAAAAATGGGCTCAAGTACTTACTTTAAATAGCTAATAGAAAATAAAGATGTAAAGAAAGATTGAATAATGAAGGCTGGGAGAACAGCATTTACACTGAAGAAAAACAAACATCACTACCACACCAAAAAAAACATCTAGAAATAGTCTTATATGAAGATCACCAATGAGCTTCAACTCACAAACTAATGAGATACACAGTACTATCACAAAAATTTATACCTGAAACTTAAGTCATTAGTATGAAATTATATGCCAAATCATTTCTGGATCAATAAGCTAAGATGAGCAGTTCAAAGACTGACAATTATGAAAATTGAGAACTCCTTCCTCTCCCAAACTTCAGTCCACATATAGAAAAAAACAAGTTCTTACCCTTTAGACTGGCCATTAGCACGATTTTCAAAAAATTTTATCTCCAAAATGTCATTTACCCCCAGTGAATGAACTGCTTCAGTTAAGTCTTCATCTGTTGTCCACTGAAAAATATTTTTAATATTCAACTATGAGAGCTTATCTAAAACACCAGGCAAAGGGCAACTAAATTTTCCATGGATTTTTGAGTGTGCATGCGTGTGTGTGTGTGTGTGTAATTGATCCAGAGGAATATTTTATTCAGGCTGTCAATATATTCTGACTCTTGGAGTAGTCATTTTCATTTTACAATTCAACAATTAGTTCAGCTAATTCACGCACATTTTGCTGATTCCATTCATGTACTTCAAAATGGGATAACTTAAGTCAATAGTCAGGTCCTTTACTTACCTGTTAGCTCCTGAAGTACTGTAATAACTAATGATAAAAACACCCACAGTAAGAAATTATCAGAAACGAAAAAAAATTAATTTTTTTAAATTTATCTTTTAAAATAGAATTTTGCATATGTGGGCCCTGAAGAACTTGATTTCATGTAACCAGATAAAAGCTCAACTTAATTCAGCACTGACCAGCTCTTGCACTGTTTGCTTTACTGCAATTGATTTTAAAATACTTTCATTCTAATGAAAGTAATTTTCCTAAGGGCACCTTCAGTTCAGTGAGTTATCATAAACCTGTTCTTCTGGGACAGAGAAATAAGCCTCAAGACAAATACCTGAAAACAGTTATGCTGAAAGAGTCACTGCCGATGGAAACGGCCCTGGAAAAATGTGAAAAGTAATTTCAAGAAAATCCCAGAGCAACCTCCTTTTAAACTAAAACCTTCAGCAAGAGTTTAGGAAAAATTTGGCCTGTTTAGTAACCTTGAAGTGTTTACAGGCATGAAGTATTTAACAGTTTAAACTTGTTCTCTTCTTTCATTTGGTTCTCTGAAAACCTTAAGAACACAGTAGCACAAATATCCTTTAATAACACTTAAAATGTGACAGAAACTCTCAAGTTTATATTTACTGAAGACTTTCATGATTTTTAAGACATCACGACAGCTCCAGACAGGCTCTCTTGAGTTTCAGGTAAAAGGAAAAATGATCCCACAACCACAAATGAAAAGGGAAGAAAATCAAACCAACAACAAAAACAACTGGGTTGTGATACACATAATATTTCAAATAAAACATTTTAAAGCAAAAAATTTTACAAGTAGTTACGTCCATAATTAAAATTCCTGTCTACAACTAAACAGCAGTAAGATACTTACCCAAGTGAGATTTCCAATGTACAAGGCAATTCTCTTTCCAGTATACGTATAGACAACATTTGGTGCAGCTCCTTTACCTACATCATCCCCAACAGATGGTGGAAGAGAATCCATGTAATCACGATCCTCTGGAGCATCTCCATTATTTGCAGATGGAGAAATTACATCATCATATAAATCAATCTGATCATGCCCACCATATTCAGCCTCCTAAAATAAAAAAGACATCTTGATTATAATTAGTATTACTCTTAAAACTTATTGAAGCAGAAGTTGTGATAATTGCCATGTTCCACAGACACAGTAAGTCTGATCAACCACCGACACAACATCCCTGTTGAAAAGCTAAGCACCAGTTTCCTCCACATCAAAACATATAAAATTCTTACAACACTCACTACATTCTAAACTTATGTGGAAAAAAATACTTCTGGCCACTGTTTTCCATGCCAATACTTTTGCCCTTGTAATATAAGCAGAAATCAAAAAATCTACAAACCCTACTCCCAGAATTGTATACATTAGAATGCAGAAGTTTCATGCTTTAATCCCAGATTGCAACTAAGTACCACACAATTGCTTACTCACTTCTCCCTCCCCAAACACTCCATGGGACAGATGAGAAAAATCAGAAAAAAATAAAACTTGTGGGATAAGAAAAGTTTCAAAACTGAAATAAAATAAACTGCCTGTGTCTGAGCAGTGATCAGCCTCGTCCACCCAACTCCCACCAGTTTATGTACTGGGCATGGTGCTCTTCCACCTGATGCTTTCCTATAATACAGCAGGACCCATCAATAAACTAGGTATATTGCATCTCATTTTGTGGTAGTTTATTATATAATGGGGTCCCTCAGCACGTGTTATCTCCTCGTCTAGTGACATTCTGACATCTTTGTCTTTTAGACAGTCCACGATGATTTCCAAGATTCTTGGGCAACTGGGATATCCTATTTGAGCTCACTATATGGTCACTGCAACCCATTTATTTCATGTAGCACCAGCTACACGATGCGAAGACCACCCCCCTTTGAACATCCAGCCCAGCCCTGGCAGTCACTGGGGAGCTGGAGGAGCTGTGCTTCAGCACCAATCCCTTCCAAAGCAGCTCCTTGATTGGACTCCAGTATCTCTTTCAGCAGGAGTATAGGAGGCCTCAGATACTCAGTCTCCCCAGTTCCATATCAGAGGGCTGGAGATGGCCTGGAGTCTCTCCTGGTGCTTTCTGTCAGACACTGCAGGTAGGGTCATTTGCCCTGGCTGCAGTATAGAGCACTTTTTTACATCTTGCCCTGCCCAGACTGGCCTGGGGGCTGCTGCATGAACTATGTCCCATTTAATTTGTTCAAAAGCTTTTTGTTGCTCCGGGCCTCATTTGAAATCATTCTTCTTCCAGGTCATTTGATAGAGAGGGCTTACAGTTAGACTGCAATCTGGAATATGTGCATTCTCCAAAAACCCACAACACCTAAGAAAGCTTGTGTTTGTTTCTTACTAGTTGGTGGAGACATTGCTGATGTTTTGTTGATGACATCCATTGGCATCTGACAACATCCATCTTGCCATTTTATTCCTAGAAACTCAATATCCCATGCAGGTCCCTTGACCTTGCTATGTTTTATGGTAAAAACAGCTTTTGGAATAATTTGGACGTTTTTCTTCCCTTTCTTAAAAACTTCTGCTGCTGTATGGGCCCACATGATGATATTATCAATGCATTGCAGGTGTTCCAAAGCTTCACCCTGTTCTAATGCAGTCTGGATCAGTCCATAGAATAGGCAGCGCTGTGTTTCCACCCCTGGGGCACTGGATTCTAGGTCTACTGGACATTCCTTTAAGTGGAAGTAAATTGTGGCCTGTCAAAGCTATTGAGACACATTAGCAATGTCAGCTGTGGCAAACCACTTGGCAGCTTTTGACTGCAGCTCATATCAGAGTTCCAGCATGCCCAGTACAGCAGCACTCAGCCACAGTGTGACTTCATTCAGGCCACCATAGTTCACTGTGGTTCTCCATTATCCAGGCCATATGGTCCTGCTGATCACTGCTTGATTCTCCAGTTGATAAATCAGCTTGTGAATGGGAATCACGGAGTCTCAGTTGGTGCAATGCTGCTGCAGCGCCATGGTAGCGACCAGCACCTGTTCTCTGACCTTCAGAAAGCCCAACAGAAGTGTCCTCTGAGAGAACAGGCAAGGCAGGCAGCTGCTTAACTTCCTCCACCTCCAAAGCAGTGGTACTGAACATCCACCTTTTGGGTCCTTGAAATACCCTCTCCTAAGGCACTCTGTGCCAGGGAACCAGAACCTTCGGGCCAGACACAGACAGTGCTTCTGCCACATGTTCCCGGTCCGGCTCACTTCAGCCTCCAGTTTAGTCAGCTGTTGGGTTCCCCTCTCTCTCCAGAAACAGAAATAGGTTCTGCCCCTGCAGAGCTGGATGGCACTGGGGTACCCTGTGCACTCCATACACTCCTGCAAACACAGCATATGAAAATGGCATGCTCGGACAAGCTGCCACAAGGATCACAGGCACTGGAATTCTTCTGGGTCTGTGGGTGACTGCACACTGTCTGGGTCATAACAAAGGTACTGGATACCTCTGTGGTGGCCCTGGGTGACAGGGAGCATCTTCCTTGAAGGGATGTCTTTCCTTCACACTCCACAGGAGTCACCTCCCGAAGGCTGAGGCCCTTTGCTAATCACCTTGTCAATGCCCCCTTCCTTACAAGGTGATCCCAGCTGCTTGATTTCCCTACCCTGATTCCAAGCTACAAGCCCTGTTCCCCAGCATCCCAGCAGCCAGGTGATCACCTGCTCACCTGGGTGATGGCTGTAATCTCTTTGCATATCCCACAGCTCTCTCAGGGATAGGGACTGAGTGGTTCCCTCTTGTTCCATCTCTTCCTCCTGCTCTTGTGATGGCCCTGCTTTGTTCTCCTTTGCTAAACAAACTCTCTTGTGTCCATTTCTCCTGGTGAGAAGGGGTGACTGATACCAGCAGGGTTGGTGCTCTGGGTCAGCTGCATCACCCATTGCAAGGGTCTGAGCACCTGCAGCACCTGCCACAAAGGCCTGAGTAGCCACAGTGCCTGTCACACAGTTTGAGTAGCTGCAAAGAGTTGTCTAACCCTAACCAAGACCTGGTATACAATCATGATTCCTGGCAATAGAGCCACGTTTCAACATCCCAAGGATATTCAAAAATTTCAAGAGCTACTGTCATTAGTCTGGCAGAGAAGGGGAATATGTAGGATCATGACTCCTCCACAGGTTAAGTCTCAGAGGATGAAAGGTAAAAGGTGTAATCATTAATAGTTTACAATAGATCACTCACAAAGTACAAAGATGACAGCAGAGCTGAGTACAAGTAACAGATTACTTTCACAACCAGCAATTCTGTAGTATCATATGCTAGTGTTCACAAGATCATCAAATGCCTTGGGTTAGAAGAAACCTTAAAAACCATCTAGTTACAAGTCCCCTGCTGTGGGCAGGAATATCTTCCACTAGACCAGACTGCTCATGTTAAAACACAACACAACAACATCAGACCAGTTCCCACAGGTGAAAAACAACACAACAGGAAGCACACGTTGGAAGTAAGGAGTTAAACGATGGAGCTCTGAGAACAAGCAGAACAACTGCTTGAGAGTTGAGAGCATAAACTCAACATTGTGTCCAACGACTATTAAACTAATTAACAAATGCTTAAAGCAATTTTGTTCTAGCATGTTCTGGTCAGATTTGTTGTTTTCTCAACCTGTCAAGCCCCATGATGGGTGATCAAAAAAGGGCTATTGTGCTTTAACTCCAGCTGGTAACTAAGTACCACACAGGCATTTGCTCACTCCACCCCCCAAACTCTGTGGAACAGGGAAGAGAATCTGTGAAAAGGTAAAACCCGTGGGTTGAGACAGGAACAGTTTAATAACTGAAATAAAGTAAAATATAAAAGAATAATGGCAATGATGAAAAAGAAGACAACAAAAAGGGATGAAATAATGCACAAGCCAGTAAAGTGATGCATAACCACTGATGCTCACCACATGCTGACCAATGCCCAGTCCATCCACAAGCAGCAATTGCCCCTCCGAGCCAACTTCCCTCAGCTCCCTGCACTCTCATACCTTCCTGCAGAACAGAAACTCCCTCCGCCAGGTTTTGGTATCAGAGATATTTCAGCACCCACTATGAATTTGTATCCAGAAACTCACAGAAGCATCCTAGACAGAATAGTTCAAGGTACCATATATGGCAGCTAGAGATAACCAAACTGGACTCCACAAAACACAGGCCGCAAAGGTGGAAATGCTTGCTGTAAACCCAAGATATCCACAACCATGATCAGAAGATCCACTGTCTTAAAAATATAAAAATATTATCAACTACTGCTCATACAGGGAAAATGTAACTAAAACAAATAATATAATTGAAAAAAACCCCAACAGGTAAACTGAATTTTGGCATTGTCAATCAAGTGCATTTAACCCTCAGTAAACTGCATCGTCCCAATAAACTTCAATAGAAAAATCTCTCTCTAAAGGTAAGCTTATCACAATTAAATTAAGGGTTTCATATTTCACCTAGTCTATCCAGTTCTCAGTTTGATTCCTCCTACCATCATAGCTAATGAAATCAGGTACACAGAACTGTCTGAGACAGGCCCAAACATGACATCTTACAGCTAGACTAAGGCTGATGTCACAGGGCAATTAAGGAAATCCTCTGCTAAATGTACAGTAACTCTAGTCATCTATGTATATGAATGATTACTTCAAGGAAGTAGAATTTAGTCTTGGTAGACAGATGCAAAAACACAATTACCAAACTTACAGCAGATGTATGTACACTAACCTATCTCTCTGAGGTCAACATTGCCACAACACCAGAGTGGGCAGCAGTCCACAGTTCTGCTGCAACAAGAAAGTCCTTTGAAACAGATCATTTGTATCACACAGGCTTTCAGGTCTCCATCAGTGGAGAGAGAAAATTATTTAGACAGCAGAGTCTGCATGTAATTGAGAGGGGGCAGGGCAGGCCCAATAGCACCAGTGTCTTAATTTAAATAAATAAGGACACAAGAGAAAACCTGATGTTGTTCACTAGACTTTCTTCTCACATCATGCTGGTTTTGCATCCAGCATGGAATTCATTCACTTACCAATCTATCAGCAAGGTGTGTGCTTTGATGATTAAGAATGACCTGAACCAGCAACTCCAAGTGTAAACAGAAGAGAGCTGTCCTGGTGGATGTTGCACAAGATGCAATAACCCTTTCTCTTTCATACCTGTTCTGTGGAAACTTACCTAAACACACCCTTCCTTCCCAGATGCAGAAGAGGGGAAAAAAGGACAGGAAGTGTTACTTCCCTAGTCTCAGCTATTTAAACAAATACTCTGCCTGTATCAGGAACCAGTTCTCACCTCTTCCAACTTTCTCAGTTACAAGAAGAACATCAAGCATGAAGAGAAATTATTTCTTCTCAATTACTGTAACTCACAGTCTTGCAGATAAACATGCTAAGAAATAAAGTGAGAACTGCTGTTCTGGCCCCCTCTAAAACTAAATCAGACAGCAATGCAATTTCCAAAGTCTATGTTTTAACTAGACCACAGTCAGAAATACTTCATCATAAAATCAGGACTGAAATTCCACATTCTGTGCTAATAGGTGGCATTGGGTGAAACATTCCCATATGAAAGACATGAACACAATGAACTTCACTGTCCAGAAGGGAAAAACTTAACATGTTATTTCTTATTTGGAACTTAGTGGTCATGCTCGTCTGAGCTTCAGAGAACCACTTACTTCCTTTACAAGTGCTGTTTTGGAAATTGCTTTTGTTGTCATGTAAAATTTCTTTAAGCTGTCCATACATATGTTAGACTTGCCTTTTCTGCAGAATTTTGTCCAATTTAAGCATTAAACACTAACTGACACCTCAAAAAGCACATTTAAAAAATCAGTGAGGTAAATAAAGTTTCATTAAAAATATTTACTGTTGCTTCTGGGGAAAAAAAACCCCAAAACAAACAACTAAACTATCCAGCTTTCCCCTTACTGTTTTTTTCACTCAAGTTACCATATTTGTGGTCAAAAACTCTAAACACATGTTAGTATCCTCACTTTAAAAAAATAAATTTGTAGGTCCTGAAGAATAACAAGTTAAACACATAAAAATCTTTCTGGTCTTGATTAACTGTCTGAACATAGAAACTGGAACATTAACAAAAAAGGAGGTCTTTGATACTTCTAAGATAGCAAACTGCCTATGGCAGAAGTGGACAAGTTTGTTAGACCATAGGATTCACATTTCCTCTACAGGCCCAAATGCTCTTGGCCTGACAAACAGCACAGCACTAAAATTTAAGCAACCTGATCCCTTGTAAGTAAAAATTACAGAGTAATTACAGAGTTACAAAGAATAACTAAACAGTCACAAGTAGTCAAAAATACAAACTAAACATACGTAGTATCACTGTTCACATTAAAACAAAGTGAAGAGGTGCCAGATAAGAAGGTCTGAAGTTTTTCTGCAGTTTGATATTTACCAATATACAGAAGTTAGATCTTCCCAGGGCCCCTTTCAGCAGAACTGACAAAATGCATATGCCATCACACATTGTGGACATATTTTATAACACATGCAGATCTGCCAGCTTATGTTTTTTCTGACCAGGACAGCCCTACTGAGCAGAAAGTTATTATACCACAAGGTGTCCATCCCCTCTCATGATAAGACACCTGTCTTTCTGATATAAAAGCTGTTCTTAATAACTGGCTTTAACTGGCCACTAAATGCTAGCTTTTATTAATTATCACACACAAAAAAATTCCTTTGTGTTACAGATCTGAAGACGGTAACTAACACATTCCTAAGACACTGTAGTTTTCAGATAATTACCCTCTTAACTGCTATTCCATCTAAATCAGTTTTATCATCCAGTTACAAAATACAAAGTCTTTCATCCCTAATTTGTTAGCATTTAAATATCAAAATAGAACACTACAGGCATGTTTAGACATATCCACAATGCAACTATCCAAGTTTACTCACTAAGAGTATAAACAAAGTAAGCACCTTGTCCACAGCATTAAAATATTATATGCTTCAATTCTTTTGCATCCTCTTTCTGATCAGAAAGATTTTTACATGTGTACAATAAAAGTTTTTACTGTTTAACTACATACATGGAAAGGACAAAGACATGTGGAAAAAAACCCTCCAAGCATGAAAATGCAAAGCTGATCAGAGCATCAGGGAACTTGATAACACATGGTCAAATTTTCATGATCATAAAAAAACAACCCAGTTTGTTGGCCAAACTGGCAGGCAGCCTCAGGTCAGACCCAAAACTGGCCTCCTACACAAGCTCCTTATTATCTCTGCACCACACAGCAGTATTGTAGGGTTTTGTGTATCAAACCACACCCTAATATTTCCTAAAGCATCCCAAACATACTGAGGGTCTTCTGCCCTTGAGAAAATGCCATCTCCAGCTATTGACATGCTGGTCACAGTTCTAACAAGCATCACAGATCTCCCTCTCCTGAAGAGCAAGATGTGCAACATGTAGGGAGATGCTTAAGGTAAAATAGTCCATGCAATACCTATTTCTAACAGGGCACAAGCAATGCATGCAGGAAGTACTACATTTATGAAGCTGTCACCTCAAAATGAGATTTTAAATATATAGATAAGACTGCTGGATAGGGAAGTCAGCTTAGAAGAAAAAAATGAAAAATTACTCAACCAAGTTTTCCAAGAAAAAGAGGAAAAAAAAGAAACCACAATTTAAACAAAAATGTAATTGGTCAGAGCCAAATTGACTAAATTGACTAAAGCTGTTAGCCCAAGGACAAAAAATAATATTTTGATGAAGTAAGTTAATAAATGAGTAAGAGGCAACAATGACAATGAGCTTCAGCTGGAATAGGAAAGATGCATTTTCACTCAAAATATCCAATATCAAGTTAGTCAGCTCATTGCAACCAATACTAAATACAACCCAAGACAGTTTACAGCTGTCATGCATCTTAGCCAGCCTGTAAGCCCATGGCTCTGTGGTCTTTATTTCACCTTTATAACCTATGGTTCATTTAGCACTAATCAAGCAGAACCTTATCTTCCACCTGCTTGGAAAAAAGGCATTTAAAAAATCCCAGAATAGCCTCAAAGAAGAGTACCTTGAGGTGTAGAACAAGACAAAACAAACAAGGGAAGTTTATCCAGTCACAAGTCCTAAATGAAGGGTTAACTCCAGATGCAAACACAAGTCTTGTCCCAGCTTGGGTATAAATACAGTTATGTACTGCTTACATAAGAACAGCAAGCTCCACAGTACCTGTTTCAGTCCCTGTTACCGCCAAAACCAGTGGAAAGGGTTTCTGTACTCCAATTTTAATAATATTATTATATTATTAAGTCGCATTACTGTAGAGCAACAAAATCAAAAAACAAATTCATTTAACAGATAAAGACAGTTTATTTTACAAATATGGTGTTTGTAAAATGCTGTCTACATAACCAAATTAATAATGCAAATTACTTTCTCCCTAAAACATATTTTTATTTGTCATCTTCACACATCCACAGAATTATGTTCCATCTTATCAATTTAAGCTCTCAGCTTCAAACCAGGAACAGCACTTCATGAATAAAAGTTTCTATGCACCTTTTCTCAATTATGTCAGAATTAAGAGGCAGTAACTAATACAACTCGCCTTCTTTTATATATGACAGAAGGAAATAGGAGAGTGCAGAGGCATCAATCTCCTACAGTAAAACTTTTATATTGTCTCAACACTTGCTCAGTTCAACAATATTACTTTAAACAGAAAGTCACAGAAATGAAATCTGGAAAAGAACAAACAGCAATTTTTGGGGGTGTGTGACACAGATAAAAACACAGAAGAAACCCCCCTAAAACAAACAAACAAACCAACTCCTCAATCCAAGCTGATGGAAAAAGGGCACTAGCCTCTTCTCACCTTTCTGCCCTATATTTTGCAAGATTTATGAACTGGAACAACAGACTGCAGAAATGCAAACCGAAGAGGGAATCAACTGGGGTGAATACAGTGAAAAAAGCAAAAGGTTTTCCTGCCTGCTGGATTAAGCTAAACTAAATTATAACAAGACTCTCTTCATTCATACCACCATGGTTATAGAGAATATCAATAGTAATGATGACCTGAGTAGACCAGGACCGTGTGAGTGAAACAGATCATCCCCATCACTTTTGTTCCAGCACTATCTCTTTACACTATATTTACAGCACGTAACTATTATACTCTGAGGGCTTCTGCACACACGAAATTACACAAACAATACCAGATTCAAGTGAGGGTTTTTCCCCTGAAAAATCTGCTTTGTTATCGGTTTTATCTAGAATCGACTAAACCAAATTCAAGTTATCACAGAATCTCAAAAAACGTACTCTTCTGCTGAATGATGTCTGTCCTAGAGTTCATTCCTGTTTAAATTCATACAGTGGGTCTTCAACTCTAAGGGAGAAACCTTCACATGCAGACAAGCTAAGAGCAAATCAGCGCTTTTCATCATCTCCTTTTAGTATGGCATTCTTTCATAGTATACCTTTATGAGATTATTAATACTTAGAATTACTGTATTAATCGATATCTGAAGAAATAGTCTTCTGAGAAAGCTACAAGTTGCTAAGAAAGTTACTGCTACCTGTGAATTCCAAAGCCATTACTTATTTCCCAGTTCTCCGTAGGGCATACGGCTGGGCCCCGTAAGTGCGTGAAAGTGCAGTTCTTCCCGGTTATTTATGCTCTGGGGCAGGAACAAAGCAATCTGGGGCAACTCAACCTGGAGAAGTGCAGCACTGGCTAACAGGGCAAATGGCATGCAAAACTGATACAAACACCGCGTTTCGGTAGGAAAAGTTGGCACACGGCTATTTGGTAAAGATGAGGGGCAAAAAAAAGAGAAAAAACCAGAAAAGTAGAAAAACTAGAAAACTACTTATAATCCAGAGAAGTTCTTTTTTTCATCTATATTTCCTCAGCAAAATATGAACTTGTCCTGTAAAAAAGGCTTGCGCCACTTTTTAAAATGGACGATAATGACAAGCAAGAAAAACAAACGAACAAAAAAGAAAATATAAGAAGCTGGATAGTTTCTCCAGCGATGCAGAATAAAGCTGCACGAGTTCCGCCTCCCCCGCAAAGCGCGGCCGAGAGGCAGCCGCCGCTCGGCGGCTTTTTGATTCATCTGCGAACAATGGCAGCGCTTCCCCTCGGCCGCCGGCGGGAAGGGGCCGCTCTCCCCGCCGCATCCGGGAGGGTCCCGTCCGCCGAGCCGGCACGGAAGACCCCTCTGGAGCGGCCCCTGAGAAGGGAAGGCCGAGAGGGAGGAAGGCTGGTAAGAACCGAAAAAGCGAGGGAAGGACGGAAGGAAGGAAGGCGCTCGGCCCCCCCGCCGGCAGCGGCCGCCTCTCAGCGCCAGGCGCGCTCTCCGCCCAGCCGGGCCCGCCGCCGGCACCCGCGGCCCGGGCGTGAGGCCGCGCCCGCCCCGGCCCCGCGCAGCCCCGCGCTCGGCGGCGGCGGGAGCGCCTGAACAATGGCGGCGGCGCGGCCGCCGCGCTGAGGGCCCTGCAGGCGGCGCGGCTACGAAGGCGAGCGAGGGCGGGGAGCGCGGCGGAGAGGCCGCGCCCGCCGGCCGCGCGTACCTGGTTGAACTCCTCGCCCACATCGGCGTAGATGTCGATGTGGTCCACGCCGTCCGCCATGATCCCACCCGGGGCCGCCGCCAGCCGCGCCCGGCTCCCGAGCCGCCGCCGGGAGGGGGAGGGAGCGGGGAGGCGGAGCGTGGCGTCACTTCCGCGGCGGCGCAGCGGGGCTTCCGCCGGCGGCGGGCAGCGGGCCGCTCCTCCCGCCCCCCCCGCCCCGCCCGCGCCCCGCCCGCGCCCCGCCCGCCGGGGCCGCCTGACGCCTCGGCCCGGTCCCGCTCTATGCCGTGCCGTGCCCTGCCGTGCTGGGCGGTGCCGTCCGTGTCGGCGCTGCGGGGCACAGGATCGTGTGCCGCACACAGTCACAGCGCGCTGGGTGCTCCGCAGCCAAGAACCGAAATTGCCGGCTGAAACATGAGCACCGTGCTGCGCCTTCAAAGAGGGCAGCGCTGGGCTCCGGAGCGCAGTAAAATGAGCGGAAAGAACACAGAACAGGCACACGCCGAACTGCATTGAGCCAGGACTATACTGTGCCGCTGCAGAGCTCTCTTTTTAACATCACAAAGTGAAGATAATTAGTGTCAAATCAAGCGGTGTTCTTTTTTTCGGTGTTAAGGTTTGTTGTGCATTCAGAGCTGTTAGGGTTCCAAGACAGCTTCAAATTAATTTTGAATGAATGCTCTGTTACCCAGATCTATGTTTAAGCTCCAGGTGATTTTTGGAAACATCTCCTGGTTTATGACGGGCAGTGCACATAATGCTCTACACAATAGGCTATGTTCTGCTTTGTACATTATGTTCCACGTCCAAAAATAAACCTGCTTTTTATACTTTATCACAAGCTGACAATAAGAAGCCTGTGCTTCTCAGACTGAATCAAACTGATGTTAAAACATCATTGCAATGAATAAAAGTGTTATTTTTAGCTTGACTCAAGTTTCTTGTTTCATGACTGGAAGTGCTTCACAGTGTGTGGATCAGCATCCAAAGTGTACTGGTTTCATCTTGGGTCCTGGGCCTGTGTGCAGATCATCTCTGTCTATCTTGCAATCCCACACTGCTATGTCCATGGAAAAGAAATATGAACAGACCAAAAAATAGCTAAAAAATTAGAGATCCAAAACAAAGGATGTACTGTGGAGCACCCCTGCTGACAGTCTAGATATATTTCAGGTATGTAGATTCTTGGGTTATTCCTGGTGTTCTTATCCAACTCATGACATGATGAATTTATCAACTGCAGATCTTGTGTCATTCCTGCTGTTAATTCCAGAAGACAGAAATACTATATTTAAGGGTTTTTTTATTGGAGTTTCTGGGTTGAACAAACTAGCAGATTGTGAGCCCTTTGGTAAAGTTCAGAGAAGAAAACATTTTCGAGGTGGTAGTTAGGAACAAAAAAACAAGACATATTTATTGAACTTCTACTGTTAGTTGCAGTTATGATTTATACTACTACATTTGATCACAGGTTAAAAGTACATCTTCAGATCTATAAATGCACAAGTTGCTGGTGAATGAAATGATTGATTGGTTTTGCAAGGAGAATCCACTCTTCTGGATTTCTCACAGTCCATGCAGATACTGTTAAAGTGTTGAGATCTGATTAGGTTCACATACTTTCCTAGTGGTGAACTGATTTAGTAACTAGTCTTCTAGAGAATAAAGTGAAGCACTGTGACAGTTACCACTTCTGGACATGCTAAATAAAGTTGCTGAAATCAAGAAGTGCCTTGCTGTCCTAATGATCAGATTAAAAAATAACAGCAAATAGTAGGTTGTGTGCAATGGAATGTTTTGTATGCTCCTGAGTATTACCCATAGATAGTTTAAAAGGGCGAGGAAATGAAATATGAATGAAAAAGTCATCATCATCACCTCAGAACCACCTCAAGGATTACCACTGGCATTTGAATGATCCCATCTGGGGCCTTTGAAGAGGCAGGAGAAGACATCAGAAACTGCTGTGCTCGTTGTGATAATGAAGGATGATCAGTGAAGCCTGTGGACCCCCATATGCTCTGTCATGCTCAGGGGGCTTTTCCACTTTGGAGCCTTCTTAAATAGTTTGACTTGCTAGATATATTGTCCACAGTCATTTACAGAGTATATTATGATAATTTTTATTCTTTTATGTGTATTACTAAGCAAATCCTGTTGGCAGTGTAGGAGACTAAATATTATGCAAGCTGTTCTATTTATTTGCTGTTGTGTTTTCATTCTTTCCATGAGTAGACTTACTAAATATGTCTTCCTCTTTCTTGTGGTCATCAATAGCTTCTTTGTGAATTACTGTGCCTCAAGGGAGCAACTTCAGAGTTGATCTACTCCAGAGAAAATGTTAATGCTTTATGTATTGTACACGTTTAAATTATTTAGACAAAATGTTGCTGTCCTTCACCCCCTAAAATTCAGGAGGCTGAGGTGAAGCATGGCTGGAAATAGAAATGTGATCATGACAGAAAGAATTTTTGGCAGTACAGCATCGTCTTGGAGAAGTGTCCTCATAAATTTTGTTGGGGGCAGCAGGAGCCCCGACTCATGAAGTAATTGCACACCTTCCAAAGCCTCAGCCCACCACGGGAACAAGTGGCAGCAGATGAACTGCTGTCTTCCTTCAGTTCTTCTTTCACACCGTGGGATGTTCTGTCACTTGATGATGACAGCTGGAGCTCCCTTAATAGCAAAAGAAGGGGGAAAAGGGACTCTAACAGTTCTACATAAGAAGGTAGCCTACAAATCCCTCTTTCTCATGGATACCCGAAAGTCTATTTATTTGTATATTGTTCCTTTAGTCTCTTGTGCTGTTAATGATGCAAATTCAGATATAATCCTCATTTTGAACATAAAAGCAGCAGCTGGTTCTCTGAGGATCTTGTGACACACATCTTGTTAGCTAACAGAACTCTCCATACCTTCCTCTTCAAAGCATTTCAGACCATTTTCTATTAGGCTGTTCCTGCTGCAAGACAAAGGGGAGGAGAACTATTTTACCCAGCCCTTTTTATTGTATGTGATTATCTCAAAAATATTTAAATATATTACTTTAGTTAAGAGTGGCAGAACCAGTTTCAATATAACAGTGCTTTTTAAACATTAACCTATTTTTGCCAATATCAACATGGCAAAAATATACATTTATATTTTGAAAAATAAATTTATGTAGAATTCACCTGAGGAATCAAGACTGAGAATGGATGGTGCAGGAACTTTCAAATGGACTTTCATTTCAATATCAGCATAAACTTTTCATGCAGTAATGTTATAGGCAACAAAGTGAAAAGCTAAGCTATATAAAAGGGCTGTGTTAATCAGGATAGTACTCAAAATCAGAGGAGACCTCAGCTTAGTTGAGAAATGTAGTGTATGTTTTGTTATATAAACTTATGTCCTAACTATGTCAGTCCAACTGCAATGAATATGTTTTGTTTCTTTACTTGTAGTCCTGAAAGCTTTGATCTTTCCAGATCCTTTTGGAGCCAATTTACAGGCCCTTTTTTTGTTTTTCTCCCAGTAAAATATCCAAATGGTGAATGTCTGTACACTCTAAGCTATAAGAAATTGGTTTTTTTCCACTGAAATGCTTTCATTTATAAAATTCCACAGACAGAAAGTGGGAAAATTGTTATATTCTAAATGAGATGGCAAACAGGCACAACTCTGCATATTTGCTTTCAGAGGCCAAAATTTCAGGTTTTGTTAACTCTTGTGTAACTGCAGGCTGACATGAAAAGAGACAATTGTGTTCCCAACAGAGGTAGCAACAGGCTGTGCTGGGAAAGAGGGAATATTACCTCATCTTTTGGTTGCAGCTCACAGTTAGATTGGATTAAGTGTAATATAAAACTGCATCCAAAGGGCATCTACAAGAACTCCTACTGACAGAGCTATTGTAGGAAAATAGCTGGCATTATTCATTGCTTGCTCTGAGTTGTCTTTTTATAGGTATTCAATTGTTTTAGGATCATACATGTGAGCATTGTGCTCCATCTTTTTTCCCCTCTGTAAGTGCCTGTCAGTCTGCTGATTCTCTTGGTTCAACTGTTCACTCCCTGGTTCAGAGCCAGGTTGAAAATTATGGTTAATCAGGATATGATTTGCAAATGGTATGCATAATCTAACCCTCAAGGCAGAAAACTTTATTAGAGAAGGTAAGTATAATGCAAAAGGTGATAATAAATTCAATTGCCTCATTTGAATCCACTTTCATATGAGCTGCTAATCAGAGGGCTCAGTTACCTTCAGCAAAAGTATGAAATTGAATTTCCAGCTTAATATCATATCCTATTTTTTGATAGCTTCACATTCCCTTGTTTAAAAACCTGTCTCTAAAATTTCATTTTTACCCTTAAGACTGTCACTAATCTATTTTTCCCTTCTGCAGTTCTACTCCTCTTCTAAATTGATTGAAACCTCCTAAACTTGTTAACGGCATTAAACACATCTTTCTTTCTCTGAATTGGCTGTATGCATATACAAATAAAGGAACAGCACCACGAAGACCACTTTAGGATGTTCTTTGATATTTCAAAGAATTTAAGCTCAAGGATAACTTTGTTACATAGTTTCTGTTTACTTCTGATACCAGGAGCCACTCTGAATTTGGATAAAATCTTCACTGCTCACCCATGCATCGTGCATGCCTTAGTGCTTTGGGCACAGGCTGTCACAAGTCTGTTCTCCAGGCTTCCTCTTTGTCAAGCTGAGCTATTTAGAGATAGATTTTCAGAGAAGGAACCCTACTCCATAATATTCAGGTTTGGTCTTTTTTAAACTTGAACACTTCCAGATTTCAGGAGGGGTAGTATCTGTCATTACTGTGTTATAAATAAGCAGAACGAGTCTGGAACTGGAATTATTCAAAGAGCAGGCCAACATTGTCACTCTGGCCCTGATCCACGTCCCTGCAGCTCTGCTGAGCGATGTTCACATGAGCACTTGGCAAGGGTCACAGAGGACATGTCCCTGCCTGTGCCCTCTGTGAGCTCCTGCTGTAGGGACAGGATATCAGGTCCCAGCCCCTATCCCACTGCTGGCATTGCACCAGCAAAGCTGAGTGTCTCATTTGTGGCACCAAGATTTTGAGGAGATGCTGTCCCATTTGTGCCACTGACATTTTCAGGAGTGGCTGTGCTGGGGTATGGTAGGGAGGTGCAGTGGGATGGGCTGTGCCAGGTACCTTTGCAGAAGTGCTATAGGGAACAGGGATCACTCTCATCTGCAGCTTTCATAGGGACCATCCTGCCTGCAGAAGCAGCAGAGGGGAACAGAGGGTCGGGTTTTCCTTCCAACAATCCCTAGGAGTGCCAGGGACATGAGGCTGCACAGGTAGCAAGGAGTTTGGTCTTGAGGATACTGCAGAATAAATGACCATTTAAAGTCCCATGGCAGCTTCTTTCTGCTCTACAAATCAGGGACTCACCCCAGAGGAGGAGCCATCACCATAAAACAGTTATGTGTGCATTGATTGCAGTTGTTACAGAACAGAGGTTTAGATTTAAACACCACAAAGGGAAGCAAATAAGCAGAATATGAATTGATGAAAGCCATGAGCACTGTTGGGCTGATACCATCAGGTTTTATGTCAGAATACCTGTATGTCATACAGCAAAGTTATGGTTTCCCAGGCCATTCTCAAGGACTGCTTCAGCATTGTTTTCATGGGTCTGAACAGAACATCCTTTTGCTGTTAACAGCTTAGTGGCAGAAAAGTATTCTTTATTCTCAACAAGGTTAGTTCTTTAGGAATTTTAAGGGTATCTTAGGAATAAAAAAATTACATATGTAATAATTAACTTCTGGCACAGAAGGTCTCATTCTGAATTAGCCCAAATTCATTTTGAGTTACCAAAAATACACAAAATACTCATAAATACTTAGAATTTTCCCAACACTTTAAATCTGAAGTAATTATATAATTTACAAGTGCTATGATTTATTTATTAACTCTCTCTCTGTAAGTTAGTTAAGAGTACCATGGCACTTATTTTAATCAAAAGGAGACATTTGAGCTCAAATTTCCAAAGTACCTATTGAATTTGTGAGAACCAGACATCTAGAATGTCAGTCATTGCAGTACCAGCAGTAGTCAGGAAACACTGGTGAAGTTTAGCATCTTTTTATACTTGAGTTGCTCAAAATCAATGGACATTTTAAAAAATATTGTTTTTCTCTTCCTGCAGGTGTGAGGTCACAGGATATCATTACTAAAGAAAACAAAAACCTAGAAAATTTCAGAATTAGTGGAAGAACACCTCAATCAATGAAAACATTCACCAAAAAAAAAGTGATTTGACTTAGTTAAAATGCAAGTAACTAAATATAAACTCCTGGTTTCTGCCTGGAATCCATTTGGGATAACTGAAGAGGAGCAAACTAGGAGAACAGTTGGGAATCTATTAGAAGAAAGATCTCATCCTAATATTAATCTGATACTTTATTGCAAGAGAAAATAAACCAGTTCCTATAATTGTAATCTTGTTTCATATGTGTGTCTTTATTTCTTTTCTTTATTTTCAAGTAGGAGTATATAATTTTATTATGAATTGAGCACATATATATTAGGAGCAATGGAGAAATTCGCAGACAAAAAGAAAAGAAATTGTATCTGTGTTTCAGGTAGGAGTTATGTCTCTGTCAGACATTTTGCATTGAATTAAAAATCAGACATGAAAAGATAAAAAAAAAGAGGAAAAAAAAAGCAAGACATATCAGAAAACATGGGATTTGTCAGCTAGATATAAAATGGCTCTAATGGTGGTTTCTATGGCAACTAAAAATGAATGGCTCTGAAGATAAACTCAGTAATTTTTTTTTAGCAGAGGTAGTAAGGTTGCTGTCTACTGCCACACACCCCAAATAATATTCTCTGCCCCAAGGTTGAACATGTAAAGATTCAGTATCACCAACATATAATTTCACACAGATGAACTGCAACAGCTTTTAGTTGCAGGGTTTCATCCATGATAGAGACTCAATTGCTCTGCCCTGAGCAGTGAAGCAGAGCCCTGGTTTACTGAAACTAAGCAATTTATTTTCTGAACTGATGCTCATCAGTGCTCACCCATCTTTTACATTTCCCAAAGCCAGCTCAGCAGTTTTTAACTCCTTGGAATGATGTACCCTTTCTTTAATATAAGTTTATTACACATCATTGCTATGGGATTCACAGCACCCTTCCAAGCTGAAGGGCTCCAAGCGCTCAAGTGGAGGCTGCCACTGGAGGAAGGGAAGCTGGCCTTCTGCAGCCCCTCCTCCTCTGCCTGCACCTTCCCTGTGTGCAGTGGCTGGCTCATGACACAGTTTAATCCTGAGCACCCCTGACTGGGTGGGACAGATAAGACTTTGTTAATTCTGGCTCCCTCTCTCCTGTTATCAATGCCCTCCCTGGCCGTGGTATAGCAGAGTGTGCCACACATGCTCACTGTTTCACGCAATAGAAAACCTCTCCTGGTAAGCTGCAACGTGGCCATCCCATTCTTTCAGACTCTTTGAAGTGAGGAAAAGCAGACAAAAGAGCAGTTATGACTTGGGGCCACAATGGTACTATGTGTGAACTGTTCAAGGGCCAGGGATTTGTGGGGAGGAAGGAGACATTCTCCAGAGGGACCAGCTCTAAAGAAAGTAGCTGCAAGTCCCCCTGCACTGCTTGGCACTCTCTTAATTAGCAGTAAAGTCCTGGCTTGTGTAGACTGTGGTGAACTGGGTCACAGCAGTGATCTGACTCAAAATGGTGAAAAGAATAAAGCTGACATGAGGCTTTAGGATCCTTTGTGTGACTAGGTGGGAGTGGTGGGGGCTGCACACACAAGGGTCTGGAAAGGGCAGGGTGACTTCTCTCAGTGGCGATTCTGGTTTATAGTTCCAAACAATAGTGAAAATAAGGCCTTGCTTAGCACCTTAGCTTGTCTGTTTTGTTGAAGTTTTGTTGGGCTTTTTTCCCTCAGAAGTTCTGGTGAACTGGCTATAGCCAGTGAAAAATTATTTTTCTTTTTCCTTCAGGTGCATGTGCTACAAACGTGTTGAACAGAGGACTTTCAAACAGGAGTGCCTTCAAGCAGTAACATATTTCACACCAGCTTACTAAAAAGCCCAGTGTCAAACCAGCTGATATGGAATTAAATCCTTAGGGGAAGCCCCATCTGAGACTCAACCAACTTGCATCAGTCTTTATATGAGATGACCTCTCAGTGAACTACAGCACCATGTGTTTTATTAAGGTCTGTTTTCCATTGCTCAGTAAAACTTCCAACATTTACATTTGCAATACAAGTGAAAAGGAGCAGGGTGCACAATGCAGTTCACTGGAAAGAGGGAATTAACCAGCTGTAAATCTCTGCAGCCTTTGCAGTGCAATTGTCAGCTGCCAAAAGGTCTGAGGAATCAGCAGAAAGGGCAGGCTGGTTTGGAGAAGTAGAGAACAAGTAGAGAACAAAGAGAAGGGAGCCCCATCAGTCTAAGACACAAAGCAGTACAGTCTTGTATTAAATTTGATATTTGGTGATGCAACCAGGTGCATCTTGGATGTGAATTCTCCTGACTTTATTTGGAAGCAAAGGTGTTGAGAAAATATGAAATACCATTTGGCTGCAGGTTCAGTAAATTAGTAGATGTGGTCTAGAGTATGAACAAAAATCATAAAAATTATGATTATTATACAAAACCTCACTTTTCAGGGTCATAGTTTCTTTCTTTGCATCTAGAAAACTAAAGCCTGACACAGAAATAGTGCTAGCACCTTTTATTCCATTCTAGTATGTGATGTATTTACACATTTGCATGAGAGTCTCTGGAACATAATTACCTCTGATTTAATAAACATGTAGAAAAATTGGATGATTGCATATCATTGATTACTCTGCAGGGCTGTCCAGACTACGGCAGCACAATGAACATGGGCAACAAAATCTGAGCTGTGTGTGTACTACACCTGTCCTAAGAGCTGGTTATGTCCCAGTCATGATATCAACATGCCTGAAAGATCTCTGAAAACTGCTCTCTTTCTCTGCCCTTATCTTGCTTGAATCAGAGGAACTGTCTCTGACTAACATCTGTCCTTTCAGTGTGTTCCAGTTATCTACAAAATGACAAGGTTTCCATGCCCAGTTCTGTCTTTGAGATTGCAATGTGAATGTACTGGGATATTTCATGTATTTTATGGAGCACTGGGATTCCTGTGTATGGAAATCTACAACTTTGCATTCCTGCTCTGGCAGATGGGCACAAAATTCGACTCTGTGGCCTCTCTTTTGGTAGGAAGGTATTTAAGATTAGCAGAAAGTACATTCAGTGGAGTACAGAAAAAAGCCTTCTGTTTGGCCATCCTGAGCTCTGAAGCAAGATTTACACACCCTCAAAAATCTTCATTGTAGTTTATATGTCTGTCCTAAAACTGTATTCTAACTTTTCTGTTTTAACTCTGGACGTCCTTCCATTTATATTCATATATGACATGACTTTGAGTACTTGTAAAGTCATAGATGGATTTGATTACAGTTACAGTGGAATATAAATGAAAAATAAGCTCAGGAGAGGGAAATTTTAGAATAGATCTGAACTCTCTGTGTCTATTACTACAGTAGATGGCACTGTAACTTAAGTCAAATGAGTAAGTCATGTACTGGGGATCTCACAAACCTCTAAATAGTATTCTTTAAGCAATTTTAAAGAGCACTCCAACAAGGAGTAAGGATCAAGCTTTTGGCATGCATCTGTGTTGTGGCTGAATTCCGGTTTTAGATTTTTCAGGTCAAATTGTTTCCTTAGGAAAACTCTGAATCATGCATTTACATAATAGTTTTTTCCATCTGCTTGCATTTCTCAACTCAGAGAGTTTTTTTGTTACTTTTAATATTTCACTTGAAAACACATGCATCTTGTTTTCTTTATTAACTTCTGTTACAATTTTGGCCTGTTACCAGCAACATACAACATGATGATCTAAACTTGCTATCTTGTTATTACTAACTGAAACAGTTATGTCTTGCAGGAAATTGTGAGGATAACATTCTGGAAAGATACTTCAAGCATTTGGCATTTACACATTAATAGGACTTACCTGATCTAGAATTGTATATCTGACTCCATATCCCTGATACTGGACCCCAAAATTGCTTACTGATTGGGCTGTCATAATATCCCAGGAGGTAGGATAGCAATTTTATTTATATTTCTAAATAGAAAATCAAAGAGGAGACCAGATAACTTCACCTCATTCACACAGGGACTGTGTTAGAGAGGAGACTTGCATTACATATGGAATGTATCTTTATATCAGCTATACATAGAGCATATTTTGGTTCTGCATATCCTATTTGAAGGAAACTGTGCACTTTCCTCTACACTATTATTTAGATTTTTCGGATGTTTTACAGAATGAAGGCTTGGTGTAAAGTGATTGTTGCTGTTAAGCCATATATACTTTGGAAAAGCCTTAATGTATGATATCCAAAATAAAGATTGTTAGACCAACTAAGGCATTTGTAGCTGTTACTAAACCTCTTTCTTGTTACTGATCTTTTTTTCTGGTGTATTGAGAAAAATCATAGAGCTGTAAATAAATCAATTCTCTAGCTTGATAATATATTTAAAATACAAGCTGAATCTCTCCAAGGGGCAGAGGAAGAATTCCACAAGAAAGCATAAGAGATGTAAATCTTCCCATGATGTATCATTTTATTGTCCAGTGTATACAGAAATACAGCTGTGGCAGCTACTGCATTCCATCAGGGTCATCACTTTCTTCAAGATAATTTTAGTTTTCTATGGCCCTTTGTTTCTTCACTAATACAGAGCCAAGATAAAACCAGATCTTGAGGTGTAAGTTTTTTTCCTAATGTTCAAAACGAAATGCAGAAAGGACTGCAGTATGTTTTACCATATTTAGTTGGCGTCTGTATGTCTGTGTTCATCAAACAATTATGCTGCTGATAGTATTTCCTATAATGCAAGGACATGGTTTTTTCTAGTATAACAAAATGAATTTTAAGACAGCAACAGCTAAATCTGAAAGTCAGGGAGAACAAGATATTGCTGTCTTAGGAGTACTATTAATTTGGCAAAGACTCACAAAGCCTTTCCAAAAGCTGAATCTTCTGTGATTCATTTGCACTGGGGTACACTAGATTGCCAGAATGAAAGCAGAGAGCACACTTCAATGAGGAGAAGGAAAATCTTCAGAACTGTTACTCATAATGTATTTTTTGCTGAAGACTGATTTATTTTTTCCTACCTCAACACATAAACAATCACAAAGGAAACCTCAAATAAGCAACTATTCATAACTGAGACATAATTTGACACAGTAAACAACAGGAGCTGGATAAGACAAATAGTTGAAACAGTAAAAGAATTAATCTAGATAAGTACAAACTGCAGGCATGGATTTTGTTCCAAAAAGAGCAGTTGCCAAGGACTATTTTAAAACAAAAGATTGCAATGAAAATCTTGAAGGAAAATATGCCCACTGTAGTTTCACAGGTGTCATGCACTTCATATTTAAAATCTTTGCATAATTATTGGTAACAGGTTTTCAAGCAAGATTAAGTTAGTTAACCTTCAGAGGAACCTTACTCATTCCATTGACAGGGGCTCCTGAAACAGATGCTTCAATTCAAACAGTGTAAATGTTGTTGTTGGGTTGCTATAATTTTTAAAATAGATTTCATTTAAACATTACATATGTAACTTGTTTATCAGATGGTAGAGTTACATCACTAAACTACAAGGATTTAATAAAAGTATAAAAATCCTTAGCTCCAGGGTACTGCTTTAACTCCGAATGTTTATCATTTATTCTAAGCCATTAATATATATAATTGAAAGAATAATCTTGAAAACATATTTTTATAATAGTAGTTGTATTAACTTTATAATCAGAATTATCCTTTTCATCTGACCATAACAGATTTACAAACTAAAAAAGCTTGCCATGTATGTACTGAATCTCTGTTTGATTCTACTGTGCCAGAACATATATTAAGTTTTTTATTTCTTCCACAAGTCCTGTGAGGTTATGAAAAGACTTGTAAAAGAATTCTTCATTACCAACTCCATATGGGTAGGCAGTGTAACTCTGCTTTTGACCCCTTGAAGATTCTGGGGTGACTCAGACTAACAATTCTGCTTATGGAAAAATTCATTTTAAATTGATTATATCACATTTTAAACACATTATTTGCACGTATCTTTTCTAGCCCCTCAAAACTTGCATTACAGTTTACTTCTTAAAAAAGGAATTAATGGAGAGAGAGACTATCCATGCTCTTAGGTCTTCAGCTTTCTCTTCATTTGAGGCTGGGAAAAAATTGTCCTTTATACTTCTTTTGCAGGAATGGAACACCTATGCAAAACTGGAATAAAATTAAAGCCTTATGTTTTAAAATGTTTTCTAAGAGATTTGTGTACTGAGCTGCTGTACATTCTGGCTCAGTTATAATCTGATAGTGAAATTTTTTACCTATATGATCAAGGAAACATGGCCAACAGATCAAAATGATAATTCTTTGCTTTCCTATTATGGGGAACACATTTTCATATACAGTCATGTTCATATACAGTCCATATACATATTTCTTAATCTAGGATTTTTATTTTTCTTTTGTAAAGTAGGAGAAATTCTAAATGTTTTCTATTGCGTTTACTGCCCTTACCATAAATAGTAGTTTTATAATAATTCTTTGATTTCATATATTACCTGATATGTGACTATATTGACCATGACTCACATGGGATTTACTGGTGTTTTCTATTAATTTTTCTTTAATTTTTATGGGAAATTCAACATTTAAGTACTCAGTAAGTTACTGTTTTCTTGTGGGCATGTTGATATTACATCTGCTATGATGGATTTAACAGCCATATGCCAAATGAAGCACATTCAATTAACAGAAAAGCTTAAGAAAGTGGGAAGGAAGACTTCAATGTAACACTTTCATTTGGAGATGGCAGTAATGGGTAATCACATGGGGTTTTTGCTGTTGTAATGCTTGGTGCTGTGCCAAAGCTATCAGAGTTTTCAACTGTTTTTTACCCAACTTCTAAAGCATCTCCCAAGCTCTCAGCAAACTCTTTATCCTTAATTGAAAACAACTCATTGCCTGTAATTTCTGAAAGGAGAGAAAATATCAAAATATTTATCTTAGAAACAAAATATTGGATCAAACTGTGTCCTGTAGATAATTTGTTGGGACAAAAGGAAGCTTGGCTGGAAAAGGGGGGTGATTATGTAAAAAAGATTTATGACTTATACAGTTCTCTGCATTGGAGTCAAATCTCCAAGTAAATGAACATTTCTTCAGGTTCTATCTTATATTGTGTCATTTTAGTGTCTGTGTTCATGAAAGTGGGAGGAACATCAGGGAGGAATATCCTGAAGAAACAGCAGACCTTTCTGTTTGCTTTCAGATATTTTAGGGAATGCTTTACCAACATAAAAAATAGGCATCAGCTTTTAATTGTTAGCTGGATCTCAGAATAGGCTAAGCATGAGATAAACAGATAGGGAGTCTAAAAAACCCCTAGAAAGAAATATAATCCTTCTGGTGGTTCAGCAGCAGCTTTCGAAATTCATGCAAACCTCAGGAAGCAAAAGATGATAGACACAAATGGTTGATTAAATCTAACAGGGGAGTTAAAAGTCCACTTCTGCAGGAGATAGACAATACCTCTCCCAGTTGGAGTAGAGTGCTTGAGTTTCTCAAATGAGCTTGAGCTTTTGTTGTGTTCATGCTCACAAGGGAATGCTTAATGTGGATAATCTCTCTAATCACTGTGCAATCGGAAAGTTTATTTTCTCTGGAAAGGGCACTGCAAAAGCTCATGAGAGATAGGATGAAAAGGGTGTGAACTCTGAGTAGCTGTAAACTGAGGGGCTAGAAATATCCTATATCCTGCCCTGTTCCTTGTAGGGCAGTGGAAAGGAGCAGAAGAAGGATGGACTGTCAACCTGAGACCAATAGGTAATACAGCAAACCTGTTACAGGAGGCATGGAATGCTTTGTGAGGGAATCAGTGGAAGCTGTATGCTCTGTGTATGGCTGGCAACAGAGATCAGGACAGCAACAAACAGTATTGAACTGAGTGAGGGAAGATATCACCAGATGTTTTTTCTCCTCTCTTGCATTCATCGTTCTTTTGTCTGTTGGGATTTCCCTTTGGTTTATAGCCTGTACTTCCACCCTTCTGTGTGTGAACAGGTACACCTCTACTCTAAAAGCATTCTTAGTCCCATATACTGGGAGCTTGCAACTGGAGAGACTGGAATGTTTTCCCTATGCATTCCAGGGTGGGTGGGGAGGAAAGGTAACTTTAATGTGTATTTTCAAAGATACTTTGTAAAAACATTTAAACTCTCTGCATTCTTAGTTGGAATAGTTAAAATTAATACTGTAACTTCAAAGAAAACAAGGATATTAGATGGATTTCATTGGTTTACACAAGCAGGATTTATAATGTAACAGTGTGTAGATTATTTAATATTTATCCCCAAAGCCACTGAAAAAAATATTTTATATTTCTCTAACTATCCACTACATAGTCCTAGAATCCCAGGATTACTCAATAACTGAAACTGGAAGACATGTCAGGAAGTGTGCAGCCCAGGGGCTGCTCCAAGCAACATGAGCCATGAGTTCATAAAAGGTTACTCAGGGGTTGTTCCATTGGGTCTTGAAAACTTTGAAAGATGGAGGCTGCCCAGCATCTCTGGAAAATCTGTTCTGTTGTTTGACTTCCCTCGGTGTGAAAAATGTGTGTGCATATACCGGTGTGTGTGGAGTTTGTGAGGCAATGTTTGGTAGCAGGGGGGCTACAGGGGTGATTTCTTTAGGGAACTGCCAGCAGCTCCCTCCATGTCCAACAGAGTCAATGTCAGCCCACTCCAGGATGGACTCACTGCTGGCCAAGGCTGAGCCCATCTGTGACAGCAGCTTTGACATAACGTGTTTAAGGAGAAAGGAAAGGAGTAACTGCACAGGAGCAATTGCAGTCAGAGCGCAGAGGAGCCTGAATGCATGAGAGAAACTGCTCTGCAGACATCAAGGTCACAGAAGATGGAGGGGGAGGAGGTGCTCCAGGCACAGAAGCACGTTCCCCTGCAGCCTGTGGTGCAGCCCATGGTGATGCAGCTGTGCCCCTGCAGCCCATGGAGGGCCATGGTGGAACAGAAATGCACCTGCAGCCTGTGGATGACCCCACACCAGAGCAGGTGGATGCCCAAAGGAGGGTGTGAACCCATGGGGATCATGCAGTTCACAAAGAACTGCAGCCTGTTTCTCATTATCCTACTCTGGTTTGATTGTTAGTAAATTTAATAAATTTGGAAAAGTCAAGTCTGTTTTGCCTGTGACAATAATGACTGAAGGATCTCTCCCTTATCTCTACCCACGAGCCTGGGGGAGTGATGGAGAGGCTTCAGTGGGCACCTGGCATCCAGCCAGGGTCAACCTACCAGATGGTGTATGCCAGTGAGCCAGTGTTGTGTTCAGGAAGACACACAGGTCTGAAGCATACAAGACTTCATGTGGATACTTCAAAATATTCATAGCAGGATTCCTGATTTATGTCTTTGAGCCATTCTGTGTGTGTATAAGTATATATACTTGTGGAAGGATGAAGAGAAGGCAGAGGACTGCTGGTTAAACCAAGTGCCTCAAAAATGTCCAGCTGGCCAATACCCAGATCAGATTAATGTCTAAAAAAGGCTATAATCTGTACATTCAGGTGAGTATTTTATGATATGTAATACAAGAAACATCTGTGGCTCCAGCCAGCTTCTTGTGAAAGGAAGTTCTGATTACAAAGCTGTCATAGCAGTCTAATGCTAATCTTTATACTTAATGGAAATTTCAAGGAGAGGAGAACACTCAACAGTTCTTACCCTCTGGAGCTGGGAATTGATGTGAATCACAACCCTTCAAAACCCCAGAGACCCCAGAACGTGATGATTCATGGGAGTAGTATAAAAATAGGGGGATTAAGATAGTAAAAGTTCTTTTTGTTGGTATGCTAGTTTAGATCCATATAGTTCACATTTTCTGACTACACAGGCCTGAAACATTTTGAAAAATACAACTACTTAAAAATCATATAAATAGCAACTGAGGCCATTTTATAATCCCGTAAAACTATGAACTTGGTTTTATACTGATGAACAGGGTTGTGACACTGTAAAGGGGCCCTGGTAAGAGTCAGGCTCAGGAATTTTATTCCACGCAGATCAATACCTTCTACAGGAGGATGATAATTAAACCCACAAAAGCTAGGGCATGAGTTTATGCTTTTTATTAATAAGAATCTCAGCTGAGAATAAAGCTGATGATTTTGTTTGAAACACTGAATTCCTGATCCTGCTGTACAGACCATCCTTCTTTCCTAATTCATGTAAAAGGGCCAGCATGAGAAGATGGATGTGTCTGACATGGACAGTCTTCTGCCTGCTACCCTGCACACCCTGAGAGCTTGCCTGACATCAGTGCTGTGTGCTACAACTCTAGTCTGTCCTTGAAATGCCCTTTGCACTGTGGTTTCATGGGGTTACTGGAAAACGGTCCTACAGATGTTTTCCTGAGTGCCTGTCCGTGCTCCAGAAAACATCTCAGTTACAGAGTGTTAAGGACTCTTCCAAAATGCTTTTTTTTCAGGGTGTAAAGGCTTTAGGGTGCCAGTGAAGATCTTGTGACAAAGCAAATCCTAACATCCTTCTTCAGATGTCATTTAGATTTGACTAAGCCGAAACTCCCACTGACTTCACTGAGCCGTTTGAGATTTGGCACCAGGACATTTAGCACATTGCAATCAGCTGTGAAAGCAGCAACAGAGCTGAATCCCATAGAGTAACATCAGAGTAACATACATTATTTCCATCCAAGTAAAAAGGTCTTCCGTAACTTCCTTTTCTGGCCAAATCTAAATCTAAACACATTATTCCTCTGTGCACAAGTCTGTTTGCTTTCCAAGCCAAAATGTACTAGAAAAACAGGAAATAAGATATAAAACGAGGTTGCTCTGCTCTGTTAATTTGTCAAAGCCACAAAATGTGTTTTTCATTAGCTTTCAAGTATGGGGTGAAATGTTTAGTGCATCTGTCTACCCATTCCTCCCCTCCATCCATCCATGCATCTTATTTTTCCTGTGCAGAGCAAAAGTTCAGCACAGTTTTCAGCTATATGGCTTAGCATCTTTTGTTTAGAGAAAGCAACTGACACCAAAATTTTGCTTGCATTTTGATCTTGCAAATTAGTTTGTCCTTGTGAAATGGGAGCAAAACAGAGTCAAGAAACTCATGCTTAAATGTTTGGATCTGTTGGTGCCAGTCTCAATGGTTCAGGAGGCAAAGTCCTTCCTAAATGCCTTCCTAAGGGCAGCTGAGAGCAAAGGGGAAAAAAAAAAGAAAAATCTCATCAATTTCCAAGTGCACTTCATTACTCCCTAGAAAACAGTGTTCACCCTTTCCACACCCCTTAACTTGCCAAACCTCCATGCAGTAAGACACTCCTATATCTCTTAATCTACTGACTGGGTTTTTAGAGCTGAATGAAATTATTTGGTGACTGATGACTTTTGGTAGACTCTTAGAGAGGTTGTAGAGGTATGTGTACTTCATTTAAATCTTGGAAACTGTGGCAACTTTGGCAGCCTGTGCTGAAAATAGAACTCCATAAATTCAACATTGCTGTTTAATTTTGTAAACTCCAAAATTGTATAGATGTGGGAAATGCTCATCACCAAGTCTCAATGTACCCAAACACTCCAATTTTAAACAAATAATTTTACTAGAAATACATGGTGGTGTTTCACTTACACAACTATATTCACTGTGTTTGTAAGGACTCTATGTGAGAGATCAGAAAGTCCCATTTACTTGTAAGTATATTAATTCTATCTACAGACCTAGGCAACTCTAATTCAAGTTTTCCTCTTAATTTAGTCAACTGTGTGTTCCTAAATACCATACACTCCAAAGAGTGTCCAAACATCTTAAGCAATTCCACTATTCTTCACAGAAGCAGAGTTTCAAGATAGAACCCAGGACCAAAGCCAAAATATGTCCCAAATTGTACCTAATTTCTGTGGCAGGAACAGTCTTTCAATTGTAATTGGAATGAGTTCAAATGTGGTGTTGTACATTGCCCTGGATTTTTCAAATCTGAACCATCATCTATTGAAGATCACATCTTTTCCTAAGGCTGGAAGATCACCAGATGATGTGAAGAACTTTGATATTCACAGTGGACCATGAACACCCTCACCCAAAATTGTTACCCTTCAGACCAGGGCTCAGATATGACCTCAGCTGGGAGGCCTCTGAATCCTTGGCTTTTCAAAGGTTCTGAGGGTTCAGTCTCTGGACATTTGCAGAAACACTTCAATTTTGACAGGGTTCAGCAATTTGTTTTCTGTCTCATGCATGAACTGCTTGTGCCTCACCAGCATTGAGAAACAAGAGTTTCTGTGCTGAGCTGTGTCTGATGCTCTGCTCTCAAAGCCCCCTCTCTCATGCACCAGTAGGCATAGTCTTGGCTGCTGTTTCCACTTAAATCATGGTGACACCATCACCTCTTTTTCACAGGATTGCCCCAGAGTTGCAGCTCTCTCTTTTGCCTGGGAGCATTAACAAACTCCTATTTCACATCTCTTTTAGAGACTGCCTAACCACTAATCTGTTACTTACTCCACCTTCCAGTTGAGTCTGTGTCCTGTGAATATAAGAATTAATTATTTCTGATGCCTAAGAGAATACCCAGACAGCCTGGCTTTGTGGGCAGGATGCAACTTGTCTGTCTGTTGGCTGTACATGAGCAACACAGGAGCCATAACAAGGCCAGTATGGGAAGGGAACCTGCCCTAGAGGCAGCTCCTATGACACTGGACAGAGACCAGTTCTCACCAGCTGCTCTTTTCCAGACAGTGGCTGAGACTTGCCACCGGCAGCAGTGGGACAGCTGGAGAAAGCTGGGAAGAAGGACACTGAGGGAGTGTGGGAGGGTGGGGGGTGGGCTCCAGCACCAGCTGGAGGCAACTGGAAAGGGCTATAAGGAGACAGAAAGCATATCAGAGCAATGAGTGTGCCCACCTTCCTCCCCATCCTCTGCTCCTTGCACTCTCTGTGACAAACACAACAGCGTGGCTGGACCTGCTGGCTAGGGAGGAAGGATTTCAGAGTCTTGCATGTCAAAGAAGGCAGCATGGTGAAAGCCACTTGCTGTGGCACTGATTAAAGCACAAACAGCTTCTGGGAGCAGTTACTGGAGCTGAGGTGGATGCCCACCTAGGCAGCACTCCCCCTTTCCACCAGCATTTTTGCTACCCTTGGATGTTTCCTGCACCACTGGGTGCGGAGCACTCGGGTGCTGAGCACACTGTGCAAACACATCCACACCTTCCAGGAGTGCTCCCTAACTGAGGATGTGTCTGGCCATTATGTTGTCTCTGTGATTTATCATTTTCCAGACTGAATACCCTCATCAACATCCTTGTGTTCTCAGTGAGATGTTATGTGCTGGGGGAGGCTTCATCAGAGTCCTCCTTCCACATTTCTCATAACCAGGCAGCCTCTTTCCTTCTCCCATGCAAAGCAAAGGTTCAACTATCAGGGGAAAAATCTAACTTCTAGGACAAATTGTAAACTTTTGCAGCAAAAAGCACGGACAATTAGGTCCAGTGACTGATTCTTTATTACAGACTTTTCACTCCAGGTTCATGCATGGGAGGTCTGGATTTATGTGGTGCATGAAAGTGAGCAAAGGAGCTTAGAGAATAAGGGATTAAATCAGAGGGCTTGGTGGTGGAAACCGTGGGAGGGAAGAGCGTGTGGGAAGAAAGAAGGGAGGAAGAAAGGGGAGGTAGGAAGGTACAGGCAGTGGAAGAATAGAAATAGGTTAGTGGGTGATTGTACAGATGGTGTGAATCATCATGTGCTGATCTCTTCTTCCACTCTGTTGGCTGCTGGAGCTATCATTTAACATTTTTTCATGATGTCTTACTGAAAATAGAAGTAACTCTCCTGTTTCCAGAAGGTGAGCTGTTGAAAGTTAAAGACTAGAAACCAGTAGTTTTTGGAAGAGATGCAGCTTCTTAGTGATCTGAAAGTAGAGCTGAACTGGAAACTTCATTAAGAAGTTTATGTCCTTGCCACCTGGCAGATTTCCTACTTTTTAAAGAGGTGATTAGAGTTCCATAATGTGTTTTGATAAATTGCAGGAAATTATTATTTTTAATGTGGCATCCCCAAAAGAATTCTTTTGACTGAGTTTTATTTTTTCACTCTCATAATTTGAGATGTGTAAATATCAGTACATGGTATTTTCAATTGGAGCCAAGCGCAGAATTTTCCTGATTTAAATTCACCATCTACCAGGCATCTGAGCACTTTTGTAAGGAACAGGAAAACAAGCTTCAAGGGTTTGTCTTTCCCTGTGGGCTGCAGGACTTGGCTAGTTCAGAGGATATATCTGTCTGAAGACTTTTCTGGATCTGGGCAGGGATCTCTTGTACTTAATTTTCCACCACAAATATCCCCCTTGAGGTTGATTTGTCTGTCCCAGTAGTGTTGCCAAGAAGAACTAATTGAAGTAACATCTAACAGCATTGTTGGACACTGTGATTTTAATTTCCAAAGTGACTACAGTAATTTTTTTCAGCTGAGCCTTGCTGCTCTTGTTTGCAGCCATCTTGCTAGAAATGATGACTCCTCATTCTTCTTGTTGATGGTATTTTCAAGTATTGAGGCACCAGCTGTTCTAGTTTGGAGGCTTTAGATGAAATCTCTGGAGGTAAATGGGTATCCAGAGACATCTGACCCTGGCAGAATATGTCTCTTAAGGCCACACAGCCCACCTGGAGTCCCTCCAGCCACGTATCAAACAGAAGGTGGTTTTATTTTGCTTCTGCTGCCAAGTGTAGCAGCAGCCCAAAGACAGGTTTTACTATGTGATTGTATAATTTCCTATACATTATCATTTAGAGGAAGCTCTCTTGACCTCAGTTTTGCTGATGACCACCAGGGTCATGTCAGGCAGAGGAAAAAGCTCCATCAACTAGATTAGCACGACTGTATCCATAACACAGCCATGTGTTAGGAGGAGCTATGTATGTACACTACAGGGAGATCACCAGGCAAAGCTCCTGTGCAAAGCAAAACAAGTCAAGCCCACCCAGGTACTGCCGATAAGGCAGAGCAGAAACAGCCTCCACAGTCTTTGTGTGTCAGATTTACCTCCGTGACTTTGGAATGAAGAGTTCTGGAAACCAAAGAGATGTGTGATCACAGAAGCACAGTTCATGGCATATTTCCAAATAAAACCAAAGAATCATCACATTAGAGCATCTAAATTATTTATGTCTTCTTCATCAAGTTGGTTTCTCTAAGAATGCATTTCATCTGTATCTCATTTAAAAAGGATAAATAACTTATAGTCATGACTGGATGGATAATGTTGCATGGGCAACATTCTCATGACTCCAGCATCAACCTGTAGAACTGCTGTAATCCAGACCTGGAATGGTTCACTGAGCAACAACAGGCCCTGACTTTGTTCTTGCTTTTTAAACCTGATTGCAAATCCCTTTTTTATTTTTTCCTGAATGCTGTTCATCATACCAGTAAGACTGGAAATATTAATTAATTTATCAGTTATAATTTATCTCCAGGGAACAGTTTCATGCTGTGAAATTTATTTCCAGGAACAGTTTCACAGTTATGCCTGCTGTCAGAACATTTCAAACTGGAGATGTATCAACTAAAATCATATCGTATGTTCCTCATAACTGTGTGTGTTGTGACAAAAAGATAGAAGAGAAAGATTTATTGGAAGGAGATTGCCAGATGCTGTCCAGAGAGCAGAGAAAGCCATTAGCTCTGAACTGGGTGAGTCCCTGTTCTTGACCAAGCCAGTAAATTCCAGGCATTGTATCCAATATTGCATGTGTATTTGAAAGTTTGAGAGGGAGACAATTAATAATAAAATATCTTAACTGGATGGGGATAGAATTACCTTCAGAAGAGGGTTTGGGGGTTTTTGTCAAATTAAAGCACATCTCATTTTATATATATATATATATATATATATATATGTATATATACACACCTAAAAAGATCTTCAGCATTCTAATTATATGTTAAAAATATGTCTTTCATAATTTATGGAGACTGTGAGTTTTAGAAATCTGTTTCCCTTTTATGCCCTTGCTACTGCTGGAATAAACTAGAAACTTTGAGTTCCTAGGTAACAGCTAGGTAGCAATCAGCTAGTGGTCAGTACAAGTAGTTCACATGAAAGATGAGGCTTGCTCCTGAGCTGACCAGGCTGCTGTGTCTTCCACTAAACACACAGACCTTTCAGGACAAGAAAATTAATTTTCTGCTCTCTGTTCTTGGAGTAAAAGGCACAAAAGAGAGAAACCATGTGAGAAACTACCAACAGGAATATGGAAAGCTATACCAGCCTGGAGAAATATGAGCATGTAAAAGAAAACCTCCAGAGAAAGGAATTATCTATACAGACTCATACAAAGAGTCTGCCTGAGGCATTCACAGTAAAAATTTAATCACTGTTAAGTGTTCACCATTCTATTGGAATTTTGGGGTGAAAAGTGAACAAGAAGTTCTTGGAAGCTGCTACATATTAGGATCTTTTTTATTATTAACTGCCAGATATTGACTCATCCAACAGTATGATGAAGAAATCTGGATACAATACATCTATTCTGATCTCAGAAAAAAAAAAAAGAAAAAAGAGGTAGATGAAAGAAAGAGAACCATTTACTTTTATTGGGGTCTCTTTTTTTAATCTTTTCATTTGCTGATGTATTTTTGCATTCATGGAACCTATAACATGACTTCCAAAAATTTTGGAAGAAAAAGAGAGCAAAAAAGTTGTTAGCAACTTTAGGCAATTAAAATGAGGGATTCAAAGTAA
Source organism: Agelaius tricolor (assembly GCF_023055355.1). Classification (NCBI taxonomy): domain Eukaryota; kingdom Metazoa; phylum Chordata; class Aves; order Passeriformes; family Icteridae; genus Agelaius; species Agelaius tricolor. The sequence continues at coordinate 35,393,533 of NW_027269263.1, forward strand.
GCAAATCTGAGAGCTATCACAATAAAAAAATGTTCAGGCTTAATGACAGTAGTGTTATGAAAATCTTACATATGTTTTCAATTAAATATGTGAATACATGCATAAAAGAGATCTGAGAGAAGTGTAAGTGTGTACATCAGCTGCACAAAAGCCAGTGGAGAGAATTTAAAATGAGAACCCAAATAAGTGCTGTTGATTCTGAAGTGGTTAAGAGCTGAGAGAACTGTGGGGATAGCACCATGAAAAAGAAAAGGTGAATCAGTTAGTTATAGAAGTGCTTATTATGGTAAAAAGTACTTGGTGTAGCATCATGTGTAGTTTTGTGGCATTGAGGTTAGAAAAGAAAGTCACTTCATACAGGGCAATACTGGAGATATTTTAAAATGTTTATGGGAAGAAACTGATGGAAAGGAAATATGTGATCAAAGCCACAGGCTGTGTGTTTTGGAGAGTTTTTTGAGATTTGGTTGTTTAGTTGGTTTGGTTTCTTGTTTTGTCTCTCCCTTTTTTTTTTTTTTTTTTTTTTTTTTTTTTGCTAAAAGACCCTAATGGTTATCAGAAATATACAACAATAGTAGAAGAAAAGTGTGTTGCCATTGGGGTCATACAACTGAGAAGTGACTTGCTCAGGGTGTGGTAACCCAAAATATCTACTGTTTTAAACTTGTTGTTTATCTGTCAAGATAAATTAGAGCGAGAGAAAACTTTCTGGATGGTTTTACTATCCAGATATTGCTGTCTTAAATTGCAAATCAGTGTAGAATATCTGTCAAGTTCCATACCTACAGCTGCCAGATTATTGCTTGTATTTTAATTTAATCATATGTGGCTTTATACATTGTTTAGAAGTGGATGAGTAGTGTATGCCAATCTTTGCAACGCAAAGAGTGACCAAAATGTCTGTATTTGTAATATAATCTCCATGAAGGATCATGATTACAGTTACAACAATCATAGAAACAACCACCAAACTCCATCAGATAAAGGCAGTTGTGTGTTAACTTTAAACTAATGCCTTTAGGTACCTGCTCAGCTACTGAGGTACATGCTAAAACATCCTACCTTTACTGGATTCATCAGCTAGGTAGCTTTGCAGAAATTATAAATTACTCATATTGCAGCCATGGTGGGAATCCCTGGAATCTCTCCTAAAGGTGGCTTCCCATGGCTGCAGGCATTCTCAAATTGAGCTTTTTCTTTTATTTTAATTGTAACAATGACTTTGTTAAGTGTGCAAGTTGTTTTGAGGATAAAAATGAAATGCTTGGCAAGAGGAGCAGTTGATTTTGGTACACCTGAGCTCGGCATGACAGGCCATCCGCAGGTCAGCAGCTGTCACTGCAGGAAACAGCGGGAAACTCCCAGGAGTTCATCAGAAGCTTTTATCTAAAATGATGTTTGCAATATCAATATCCTTTCTGAAGGGAAAGCTTTGGTTGCCCTCACTAGCACTGTGTGTAATGTTAGAAATTCTGCCTGCTGTCAGACAGAGGATGGGGAACCAGGTGTCACGGGCTCTCCTTGCACTGGTTTCTCTTGGAGTCACAGACTTCTCTGATCATCCTTGCTTTTCACAGCAGCAAGTTTGTGATGCAACAGGACAGATCTTGTAGAAATTTCCCTTCAAATGAAAAAAAAAGATTCTAAGGCCAAATTCATGCGTACCAGACTGGAAAGGCAGTGATGGTGGGAAACAGTATCACAAAGCATATAGTCAGAGAAATGGAAACAAAACTGCAGTGTCCCAGACCTCAGAGCAGTCCAGATAGCATCAGTGAAAGGACAAGATTGGCTTGGAGTGATGTGCATCCCAGAAAGACAGGACAAAAGCCCTACTGTAGCTTATTTCTGTGAGCACAGAGCACTAACACAGTAACAGCTCGTACCAGAAGGCAATGGTGCTGTGTTAGTAGCTTACAGGCAATATTAAATTGTTCAGAACATAGATAAATACCCCTGCAAAACACAGTGATTTTGGAAAGTGAAGGGTAAGGGAGCCTGATGTGTCAGTCATCTCAGGAAATTTGTTCAAAAGGCTGTCTAGAGAGTCCTTGTCATTAGAAAGATGCTCAGTACCTAGGATCAGCTTGAGGCAGCCCACAAGCCACCAGAGACAGAGATGAGTATTTTTGATGAGGGACAGCTGTCGTGCCACTCTTCACTCAATGTGTTCATTATTCAGAATCATTTGCACCATAGTTTGCAAGAGCCTGGTGTTCCCAAGTTATCTTCAGCAGTCTCAGCATGACATAAGAGTGGATTCAACAATGTTTCACAGGAAATTTGAAGGGCCACCTTAACCTTTTGTGTCAGGACCTTATCCTGTACTACTGGCAAAATAGTCTTCTCAATTGTAACAACACTTTTTGGCAATTGCAACAATATTTTAAAACTAATAAATCCTCCTGAATAATATGTTCACACATTTTAAATCCCCTGTCTGTATTTTTCTTTCTTTGCCTTACCATACCATTTGTGGAGCTACAGTAACATCAGCAGAGCTACAGCATTTATTACAGAATAAAGTTCAGAGTACCTGTAAGAAAAGACCAAATTGACTACACAGCAGTTTAAACAAAAAGTAGAGTTTTCAGCACCCCATGCAGGGCTGTAGGAAACATACTCTCTTTTTCTGTGCTTGTTTGCAGGATGTCACCAGAGAGTCACTATGTGCTTCTTGTGTACTAGAATTTAGTGTCTCATTTTCCCAAAGCATTGGGAAGATCATTTTGAAATGTTCATAAAACATGTGTTTTAAGTGAAGAGAGGAATTTTGATCTTTGCTTAAATCTACAGGTTGAAAGAGCCAAAGGTGAAACAAAGCTGATTCAAACTCTGTTCTGTGCCCTGGAGCAGCCTTACACTAGCAGGATAAGCAGTTTATTTGATGATTCAATTTAAAGTCTTTTCTAACTGTAAAGAAGTGACAGTATCATTCTGTGATGGGAGAGTTTGTTATAGGAAATTTTAATGAAAGGCTCTTTTGTTCTGCCTTCACTATTTGTAAAATCTGTCAATTTACATCATGCACAGCCTGAGTGTTTTAAATAGAGATGAATCTAAGGTTCCATTTTTTTAGTCTAAGTAGGATTTATTGAGTTTGTCCTTTTTACAGAGAAAAGAATGAGTCAAGATAGCCAGTTCCAAGAATGCATTTAGTCTCAGCATCTGAATTCCATGACTTACAAAAAATTTGGTATATTTGCCTTGGGTTTTAATATTCTAATATTTTTCCTTCATTAATAATTAAGTATTTTTACTTTCGTGTCCTGATATTGTCATTTCTCCACATACATCCAGCCATTCTTTATATTCTACTATTTAATATAAATACTTTTTACTCCAAGTATCTCCTTCTTTACGAAACCTATTCTTAATCTGTTTCAATTTACTTCAGGCCTTACATAAGTATATCTATGTCTCAGGAACTTGAAGTCTCTTGCTTTCATTTATGGAAACTTGAATTTGACCAACTGCTTTCTTTGCAAATAAGGAATAAGTAACAACAAGGAGCTTAGTTCATTAGTCATGAACCATGACATTAGAGGGTGACACTTCACAGGACAGAACACTTGTTCCTTGTTTTGGAATTTTTTCATGTGGAAAACTAGATTAAAAGTCCCTTCACTAAAAAAGTACCATAGAACGTTCAAGTGTCCCTGCAGCTTTTTCCTGGTTATTCCTTCACACTCCACAGGAGTCACCTCCCGAAGGCTGAGGCCCTGCTCACCTGGGTGATGGCTGAAATCTCTTTGCATATCCCACAGCTCTCTCAGGGATAGGGATTGAGTGGTTCCCTCTTGTTCCATTTCTTCCTCCTGCTCTTGTGATGGCCCTGCTTTGTTCTCCTTTGTTAAACAAACTCTCTTGTGTCCATTTCTCCTGGTGAGAAGGGGTGACTGATACCAGCAGGGTTGGTGCTCTGGGTCAGCTGCAGGGCCTGGGGCCAGGCTTGGAGCAGCTGCAGTGCCTGTCACTGCCATCAAATCCAGGGAGATCCTCTTTTCCCTTGAGGATCCTGAATCAGTGTTGAACTGGGCTCATAGGCCAGGGCCCAGCACGCTGCAGTGATTTGTGTCTCTCTGGAACTGCCAGGCTGGTGGCATCCTTTTTCCAAGTGTTTTCCTAGTTTTTCTGGATCCTGCACTTGTTCAGGGGGAAGTTCCAAAATGCTGGAATACCCACTGTCCTGGGCACTTGCCCACACTATCCCATGAACCCATCCACTCAGAGCTGTCCAGTCTCAGGGCAGATCTCTGGGTGGTTTTCTTACGTAGGTGTTCAACAAGACCTGGAGCACAGTCAGAAGACATAGCAATAAAACTGTGCTGGTTTGAACATCCCAAGGATATTTGACATTTGCAAGAGCTGTAGTAACTAGCCTGGAGGAGAAGGGAAGTGTCTCCCCCATGGAGTGGGAAGAAGAGGAGAATAGGTAAAAAGGTAAGACTTGTCCATTGAGGGAATTTAGTAATTGCAATGAAGTAAAAGATGATGATGATGATGATAGTGATGGAAAGGAAGATAAGAAGTGAGAGAGGAATAAATCCCAAGAAAGACAAGTGATGCACAGTGCAATTTCTCAGCACCCACCGACCAGTGCCCAGCCAGTCCCCCAGCAGTGATCAGCCCTGCTTGTCCAAATTCCCCCCACCCTATACACTGAACAAGACACTCTGTGGTATGGAATACCCCTTTGACCAGTTCAGGTCAGCTGTCCTGGCCATGCTCCCTCTGGCTTCTTGTGCACCTCCTCACTGGCACAGCATGGGAAGCTGGAAAGTCCTTGACTTAAGGCAGGCACTACTCAGAAACTACTAGAACATCATTGTGGAATCAACAATATTCTCATACTAAATCCAAACCACAGCACTGTACCAGCTACTACTTGGGCATGGTCTTTGCAGAATGCCAAATGATAAAAGACATTAACTGCAGCCCAATCAATAGATCACTGCCAAATGTATGAAAAATGCTGATTTATTACTTTTGCACGCTCTTCAATTACTCTATATACATAAATGACAACACAGGACAATGCAAAACTGAGTCTAGAATCTTGGATGGAGCAAAAGAAAAATCATTTCCAGTTCTTTAATTCTCAAATTCTCATGGATCATCTCTGTTTTAATACAAAGCTATGCAAACTCTACAGAAGGCAGATGTTTCCAGAACAGTGGATGCCCAACTATGAAAGCTCCCAAGCCTATTCCATCTCCTACAAGACAGTGCACATCATCTTAACTGTGATTGAAATCATGACAACCTTGGCATAAGTTTAAAGTTGTTGAACATATGGTTGTGTGATTTACTGGCTCAGATTCTCTATTTACAGCTGGGTAAAGGCTGGACAACACATAGAGATCTTTTTTGTAATTCTAGATCTAGACAAAAGTACCAGAATTACCAAGAGTAATTAGGACAATGCTGGTTGGAGAGGAAGAAATAAATTTTGGTTCTTTATAAGGAATCACACCCTAGATATAAATTTACTCAAGGGATAATATATTTTGTGTTTCCACATGCAGTGAAAAGAAATAATTCTTTGTTTAAAGACAAAGACAGAAGTTGGATAAAGTGGTCACATATTTTGGTTACATTTAGTCTACAAAGCCAAATTTAAAGGTCCAGTCTCAAAAATTATGAATCTAAGGGAACCAAGAAAAATTTTAAAACTGAGTTTAAGTTAATATAACTTACATCATAGAATCAGGAGATGATGCAAGTTCTGTTGACTCAGATTCTTCTTTACATTTAGTCTAGTCTTTAAAATTATAGTTAAAAGAAGAACTCTCTTTGGTTCACATGAGAACTGGCTAACATTCCAGTCCTATAAAACATCTGTCTGTCACCATGAATCTAAGATCTGTACCATGACTCTGTAAACCAGCAATCACATTAATCTTATACTGTAATACATTTGTAATTGTGATGGCTACTTTGCAATAATGCCAAATCCTGAAGCACAACAGACCTATGAATATTAGGACAAGGTGAAATAATTAATGTCCAAAGATGGCAAATAAGGGAAATGTAAATTTTTTAATGATCAAATATCTATATCCATGGCAATCTATGGAAATGTTTGTAGTATACAGTGGAACTTGAAGTATCAGCCAGTAAGAAGATAGTTTAAAATATCAAATACTTCTCTCAACAGTTCAATCATATCAGACTCCCATGAGCTTAGGCTTGCATGGGAGCAGTCCAATGGAGAGGCTCAAAAAAGCTACTCTCTCTATAAGGAAAAGAGCAGATCAAGGCTCCATAGATATGCATTAAAAACCCTGTAGGATGAACAGGGTTATATTGTTGTTCATATAATTAAAATTATATGAACAACAATCAACTACCAAAAAGGTTTTGTCAGTCTATGCAGTTCATGCAATATTCAGCCTTGCTATCTGTTATGGGGATTTGAATACATGCCTTGAAATGAGGATATCTTTCAAGTTTTCTTAATTTAGAGATCTCCCTCAGGGTCTCTGGGGAATTAATGTTTTTCTTGTGTATTTTCAGGCTTCCTGTGTGTGAGACCGCCAACAAGGATTACTAATGCAAATGAGATGAAGCTACTTTTTCTTGAACACTTGAAATCCTCCTTCCCACTGTAGCATTTTATATTATATTTACAGAGCCATATACTAGCAAAATAAAAATTGAGATATTGAACCCCATTGAAGATTTGTTTCCTTCTGTATCTGGTACAGGAAATTGCTCCAGCCTGGGAATTGCTCAGATGTCAGTTTGGTGCCTGATGACTCTGCTCAAGCCTGCTGTAATGTATGTTGTTTTGAAACATCCATACCAAAGATGTGCCAAGAATGCTAAAGTGTCCCTTATCCTATATATCTTCTCTGTGTGTGGATTTGGCAGGAAAGATTGCTGAGGGGTTACTTTTAGGGAAGAGTTGTTGTAAAAAACCATTTATTTTTTCATGATCTAGTTTAAATAGAAAGCAAGAAAGCACTTTAAAGTATTTGCAAATAAATAACATTGGAAGTTCAATTATATACCAATTCAGTGAACCAAGACAAAATTAAGGCTTACCTGGTCTTTCTTGCTTCATATCAAACCTTGCCTACTTTTATAGTTTTCTAATAATTCTGTAAAAGATGAACTAGCAGGGAAAAAATTCTCTGCTGTCCGCAAAACAACTTTCTTCATCCTGATTTTGGATTTTCTGATTAAGCTATTCATGACCTCAAATAAACTTCCTTCTAATACTGAGTATTGAAAGATCCTTGCTGTACAGGTTGTGTCTTGATAAGGGCTGCTCTTTAGCTAGCTTCCCTAGCCACCATGGGAGCAGCTTTTCTTTCACTTACAAGCATTTGTGAATAAAAGTTATTATTTCTAGTGCTCTTTTATGCAGGCTGATGTATCTGCAAATACTGGCTGTATCAAGACAACATTAATAAGGTTTATGTCTTGACAGTCATCTTGGAAGGCTCATGTGGCTGGAGGAACTATTCATATATTATCATCATTTTCTATACCAAACAGACAACGCTATCAGACTATGGATAGCAGAGGTTTCCATACCTGTTAGAGGGTACTTTTTCTCAAATTTCAGTTTAATTGGCATTACAAGACTGTTTGACAAGCACTAACTATTCTATAGTTACATTCAGCATTAATAGTCCCATGTCATTAGTGGGGGAGGAGAGTAACAGCACTTCATGTGTCTCTAGGGAACAAGCCATTGCCAGAAGAGAGGCAGAGCACAACAGTCTCTCTCTCATGAGCTAGGCTTGTTCTTCCAGAGAGACCCTCTTTCGACCTGTGGCATCCCATATGCACCTCCCCTAAGCCAGCAGTGCACTCTCAGTTCACTCTCTCTCTCCAGGAGCCATCTGGCTCTTCTGCTCCCCCAGCAAAGGCCAGCATGGATTGGGCAGCTGAGCCAGGTGGAAACAGGGATTCTTTCAGTGGTCTGTGTGTTTGGGTTAGCTTCCAGATGCCCCAATTCCCCAATCCCACTGACCACACAGCTGCTCCAGTGCTCACACTGGATAAAGAGAGGCAGCAGGGCAGCCTCTCTCAGACACAGCTCCGTTTTAGGTTACTTTAAGCTGGTTACAAAACCACACCCATATCTTCAGCGAAATGGAGCCTACACAGAGCCATATGGCTTCATAAATGACAGTCTAACCAGTGCACAGCCAGTACAGATTAACCCAAGAAGTCTTGCCATCTGCTTTTGCTGCGGTCAAACAAGCGGCATCTTTGTTTATTGCACCACTAAACATTCATTTTTAAACTGCCAATCAGCAAATCTATAGCTATTGTATATCTGGAAAGTTCCCCTTTCATTTCTTTCCCAAAAGAAAAAGGTTAGTGCCTAACATCATAACATGCACTTTTCACTGAGATTTCAGCGTGCACTGTTTACTCAGTTGTCTGTGTAGAGGCCCATTATGCATAAATCAGTGCAGAGAAATAAAGGATTGGTTTATTACACAATGAAATTTTCTAAAAAGGATCCAAATTTCCTGTTCAAGAAATGGCACCATTGTTTACTTGAAACAGATATGCTAAATAGCCTGGAGGAATTTTGATTTTAGGAGACAGATTTGCCATCGTTATGAGTAAGAGTGTTGCATTGTTCATGACAATGGCAATTAAAACATATTTTGATTTGAAGGTAATTAGCAAAAATAGCAAAACACTATTTCAAAGCTTGACAAATTTTCCAAATAGCTAAGGCTCAAATGAGTCCAGTTCTTGGGATAATTTTCAGATTGCTCAGAAGTATTGCTTAATATCAACAGGAAATCAGCTATGAAGAATCTCTGTAAATTCCATGGTATTAACTGCAATGCATTTCATATACAAATTAGCAGACCTGACAAGATGCTATGTCAACATCTTAAATCCCTCAAATTTTGTAACCCTGAGGTTAGATTAGCAAGATGTTAGTGAGCAGAAAGACTACACTCAATCCTTTTCCTTATGAACTCACCTGCAAAATCTTCTCAATTGCTTTTTCTCAACCACAGTATCTGCAACACTTCCACCTTCCAGGCTACTCTCACCTCTATGGACATTCCTCATCTTCCTTCTTTTTACTTCCCTGAGATGCATCTGTGCCACTCCACCTTTCTGGCTTTCCTATTCTTAGTACCATGCCCTTGCCTACCCAGGGACATGTAATTCCTCAGGTGTTCTGCTGTTCCAAGGATAATTTATTTTCAAATTACATCCAATTCTGTGTGGACTGTTGAAAGGACAAGTATAAGGCAATTTAAGAGGAGGAAGATAAAGCTGAAAAATGCTACAATTGTATTACAGTACCCAAGACACAGCACCTTTGTCTTGAATGAGATCATGTTTCCACTTTCAAGCCCCTGTGGAGCAGAACGGACCTGTTCTACCATAGCACATGACAGCACGTTGTCATACAGTAGCTCAAAACCTCTGCTGTATGGAGATCGTGCTGTTTGCAAGATGGGATGAGTGAGAGGACTGTCAGGCAGCTGGTTGTGGTTCCAGATTCTCCAGTGCTTGTCTGGACAGCTCTAAACAGTACCAGCTGCTAATAGTTCCCCTTGGGATCATTTTCTAATTGAAGATTACGAGACACAGGAGGGCATCCCTTTCTTCTCCCGGGGTAATTCTTATGCTGGGACGGAGGGGGAGGAGATTTATGAACCAAATATGCTGAGAACTGTCAGCGTGGTGGAGACAACTAATTAGTTGGTGAATATTTGAGAGATTTCTGATATTTTAGTGCTCTTTCTTACAGGGAATCTATCTTTCATCATATTAATAATATCAGCCTGTTAATTCACCAGTGCAGATATTATACATCAGAATGGTTTCACTGATGTTTATTCAGGTGATTTGTATCTGGGTTTATGCTAATCCAGGGCTGTGCTGTCTTATCAAGTTGATATGTCTGTGTCATCACTTGTATTGAACTCACTTGTCTGGTCCATCTCACTTGAGAATTGTGATTTTCCCCCAGAGAAATCTGATTGTCAGGTCCTTAATGTTACATCAATGTAGAGAACATGTAGCTGTAGTCTGTATTCCTAGGACATGATTTCAGATGAGAGTTTCAACAGCAGTGGTGATTCTTAAAAACTTAATCTTTGTTAATGACGTCTTTTTGAATTTCTAGCCAAAAATATTTTGACACTCAGTTATAATGCGATGCACCTATTTTTTCTTACTGATCTTTGGAAAGCGCAGGAATCCTGCATGAAAGATGTCAAAACACTGATTAAGATTTCAAATTCCAAGGCCTCCTCAGTGAGTGGCTCTCCAAAGCCGCAAAATTTGCCCGAAGATTCTTTTGCCGCCGTTACCTATCTCAGCCGCGCCGCTGAAGCGCCAGTCCTGGAGCGGCGCCTAGCACTCTGCGGGAGGAGTGCTCGTACCTGCTGCTCGGACAGGAATTTCTGCGCCTGTCACTAGAGGGCAACGCAGCCGCTCCCAGCACCGCACCGGGGAGCCCCGGCCCTGCGGACGCCGCGGGTGCGAACCTCGCATAAAGACCTGCGGGTTTTTCTCCACAAATCCCATGCTCAGGCGCTAACCTAAATAATTACCAGTTGAATACTTCTGGATGGACGGTCCGGAATGACGCTGGGTTCTTAAAGCACGAGGAGTTGGCTTCTCTGCGTGTGTGTCGCTTCCTCACGAGGGTCCCTGCCCGCTGCTGAGAACAGCTGCAGTCATCCTCGGACACGCAGTCCCTGATTTCGAGCTACTGCTGCTAACGGGAGATTTACTGCTGGTTTAGTTTCCCTAAAAGCCGGATTTGATCTTTGGTACTGACTTTTACCCACAACCGTGTTTACCAGAATATTATTATCCTAAGCTGGCTAAAACTGACATGGTGAAAAGCGACTCAAGTTTATCTTTGAATTTTGTGCAGGCTGGGGGGGAAAAAAAAGTTTTTGATTCTGTCACATGTAAGTCAAATATTGCCAAAGAGGCTGGCTTGTCTTAACTCGCAAGCACCTGGCACAGAAACCATCTATCATTTTGAACACTCCTATATGCAGTAATGCTCTCATTTAACCATGACTGTGCTGGCTACATTGGAGGGTGGTGTAATTTCCAAATGAGATAACGCTGCGTGATTACCCAGCATCAAAGGTGATTTCAGTTATCTCACTGAGGTTTTTACACCCCTTGTGATTTTTACTGCCTTGCCAAAACCCTACCCTGTCTCAAAGTTAGAGTTCTCTGATTTCATGTGATTATCTTGGGAAGGTTTCCAGGTATGTTTGTGTGGGATCACCACCTGAGTGTATTTTCTTCCCTGCTTACTCAAGTGGTGTGTCCAGATCATCACTCAAGGAACCTATAAGTATGTATATTGTAGCCAAATAAACCCAAATATGAAGCTCACATACTCCTTCCTCCTGCTTCTCTGGAGACATGTTTGCAGTGTAACCCCACAGTTTCTCCTCCATTTCACATAGTAGGTAACTATCACCAAAATCAACTATTAACTTTATTTTTTTTTACAGAATGTAAACGACATCCATATTTAAGTCTCACAAGAATTTTGTTTTGTGAATAAGAGAGAGAGGGTCTTGTCAAGTTATAAAAGTTAAAATGAGGTAGAGTCAGTATATGGGAAAAAGGCTCTGGGTCTGTCCCCTCCCTCAGAATACTGTACTGGAAGGAACCCAATCAAACAGAGATATAACATTATACATCTCTTTTAATCAAGTAGCCTTATAATTTGCATACATCCCTTGTTGTATGTCATATATGATTTGGAAGTCCTTCCCATGAACTAAGAGAGGTCTGGATGTGGACATCTTGCATTTTTAGATATATGTGCTTCTGGTACATTGGGATACTACAGATAGTTACATTAAAATATAATTTCAAGCTTTTTTTCTTAAAACTTCATGGTAAAAGAAAAAAGGTACTTATAAATTTAACAGTAACTTTTTGTTTAACAAGGACTTTTGTTAAATATAGTGTCTTCTATTTGGAATACAGGACTTGTTATTTGAGGTTGGCTCATAGGTTCATTTCCTTTAACATGCTTTTCTGACATTAAATTAGCATAGTAAATTTCAGAAGAAAGCAGATGAAATCCCACCTGTGGTTATAACTTTTTTCTCAGTAAAATTATACAGAATTTACAAGTAGCTGCATTCTAATACTCAGCTATATCCACATACATATTTTAAAATAAATGCAGACACTACCCTAATTTTTGTTGCTAGAAGCCAGATTAACTTTCTTTCTCTTAGTTCTTTTCAATCTTCAAGACAATAAAAGGTGCTAAAAGAGCCTTTGTGGTGAATTCCAAGACCAAGATATCCCCAAGGCAATGTGGTTAGCGCAGAACCAAGAAAAGCACTTAATTCTGTAGATAGAATCCAGTCCTTTTAGTAAGCAAACACAAGCCTATTAAAAACCCATCTTTAAACAAAAAAGCCAAAGCAAAAATAGCGCTAGGTAGAAATTTAGTTGGATTTACAGATAAATTCTCTCACGGCTTATGCAGCAGGCTTTGTCTCTGGGTCCCCCAGGCGCTGCCGTTCTGATCACACACCACGACCACACAGGTGCTGAGGAGGAGCTTGGATTTTATTGTGAATCAGAACAACGCCAAAAGTCAAAACGCGAACGTTCGCACCCCTCCCCGGGTCGTTGTTTGGGGTTTTTTAATCCCTACAGACACGGCTCACCCCCTCCGGTAAAAACACGAGGAAAAAGCAGCCGGGGCTGGTGAAGGGAGGGCAGCGCCGCACGGGAGCCGTGCCCCGCGCAGGTGGGAACTCCGGCGAGGCGGGAGCGAGGGAGGGGACAAGCGACAAGGGGAGGGAGGGATGTCTGTCCGTGCCCGGCCCGGGCCCCGACCCCGGGGCGGGCCGGGGGAGCTGAGTGGATGGAGGGCGCGTCACTCAGGGCAGGGCGAGGCCGGGGATGGCGGCCCCCGCCCGGCGCGGCGCGGCAGAGCCCTGGCGGCAGCGGCAGCATGAGGGCGGCGGCCGCGGTACGGCGGGCAGCACCTGCGCCAGCACGGCACGGCACGGCAGGGCACGGCGGGGCGGGGGAGATACCGGGACAGGGGACAGGGAAGGAGGGAGGGCTGGCTCTCCGCGGGCTGGCCGCTGCCCCGGCGCTGCCGCCGCACGGCGACAAGCCCGCGGAGAGAGCTTCATCTGTCTGTTCCTAGGACGCGGTGGGCATCCTCATCCTCTGCCTGGCTTCTGCGGCGGCCGCGCTGGACTTCAAGTACCACCACACGGAGGAGCTGGAGGAGTTCCTGAGGGGGGTGCACGCCGCGTACCCCTCCCTCACCCACCTGCACAGCATCGGCCGGTCGGTGGAAGGTAAGACGAGAGGAGAGACACTGTTTGTTCTAACTAATTCACAGGGCAGGTGTGGGTAAAGGTGGCGTGTCGTGGCTGCTTGCTGGCGGCGGGGCTGCTCTAACCAATCTCTGTGAAATTTCGTGTTCCTCTTGCTTAAGCGTGAATAACACACTCTGGCTGAAGCATCGTATGTGTCATCAGGGTAAAAGTTCTCCCAACACTTATGTTTCTGAGAATTGGAAACGTCCTGAGTGGCAATTTCAGAAAGAGGGCAGTCTTTATGGAGCGTAGACTGTGTGGGACCCCTTTGCCAAGTGCCCGTTCTGGGAAGGACTATAATTAAAGAAGTGTGTTTCCTAACTTGTGGTTGTGTTAAAAATACCTCCTGATACAAGGTCCTGTGCTGTAGATGAAGAATAGGATTTCAGTCTCAAATGTTACAGGAAAATGTACTGAAGTCAGTAATCACCTTTCTGACCTTATATTGATGTTTTAATTTATCTCCCTATGATTGGTACTTTCTTACCATAAATTTGGGGAGAAGTGACTAATTTTTCAAAAGAGATTTAAAAGATTAAAGTCCATATGCTAATAAACACTAATGTACATCTGTTTAATTCTAAGAAAACAAACAAACAAAAAAAACCCCAAACTGCTTTACTAGATTTCAGTTCAAGAAACTAAATCACTCTGATAAGAGCTATAAAACTAGATAGAAAATCCATTCTTTAGAAACATCATCTGTTCCTCTAATCCCATTTTGTACCACTGGAAGGAGACATTTGTAGCATCTGTTATCAAATCCACACTTGTGATTAAAAAAATAAAAATCTGTATTCTTCTTGATAGATGATCATGGAGACATTTTCATGGCTTTTCACTTGTTTTACCGTGTATCTCAAAGTAGAAAAGGAATCTTAAAGTTATTTCAGCTGTGTTGATTTTGGTTTCATCAAAGGCAGAATTAGATTGGATTATGTTATTCATCCATGCAAGAGGTTAGTTCCTGTAAGTACAGTTCTCTCCAGTGCAAACTAGCAATTATCCACATCCTCATTTTCATACCTTTAGAGAACTTAGCTAACATTGTGATGATAGGAATAGATTATGACTTTTCTGCCAGAAACTCAGCTGGCTTATCTTTGTGCGGGTAGGCAAAAGCCTTTCATCCAACCTGAGAGATTGGAACTTTGGCTTTTACATATCTAGATACCTGAAAGCTGATAACATAAGGTGTTCAACTTGTCTGAGTTCCATCAGCATGAAAACTGGAAAATCATCATCTCTTGGTTGTGATGGAGCAATGCACTGAAACATCATTCAGATTTTGATATATTGCCTTCTGCTTTGCCAGACTCTGAGAAGAGAATTCTGTGGGCTCTCCTCGTTATTATTCTCAGTGCCACGTAAAGCAGAATGGCGGTGAAAAATGTGTAGTGCTCCTCTATTCTTTCAGTTTTTTCTAAAAGTTAAGAGATTTCTACCTTTGTTGAGAAATGAGCCTTCAGAGTCACCTGGAATATGGCAGAGGACAGTACTGAATTAGGGTCTAATTTGGGGGGTTTTTTTGCTCATGCTAAAGGAAAGTTTTATGATAACAGTGGTTATAGAATTCTGGTGAAAATAAAGTTTCAATTTTGGTCCATGGGTTGAAGTTCTGTTCCTCTATTCTCAGTAAAGCTGCTGCAAACAAGGCTGTCTGTGTGTGCACACACCTGTGTGGGTTTACTAGTGTTGTCCTCCTGCCAGTTTGCTAAACCATGGTAGCAAAATGTACTTCTTGATGACAAGAAACAAAAATTGATTTAAGTACTATAAAACTGAGATCAGTGTGATGCAGTAAGTTGATACTCCTGATGTGAAAATTCTTGATGATGAATACAATATCCCATGGATCCAAGCAACACCTATAAAGTCAACAGACATTATTTTACTATTATCATGAATGGCTATTGTTCCCACATTATTTGTTAATCTATGCCAAATTTTATCTGATAATCTAGTATTTTATACTGCCATGTATACTTGGATTATGAAGAATGTGAAGTAAAGGCTTGACTTTTGGTTGGTGTGTGTAGATTCAGAGCTCTGCAAGGATGTAAAAATCCAGCTCTTAGAAGTTGTGGAGGGTGATAGGGACCTGTGTATTACCACTTCAGAAAGTGATCGTGTGTAGTTCTTTAAGAGAACTATTTAAACACTCTTCATGTCAGAAGCCTCAGCTGCTTCAGGCAGATCATAAAGTAATTTAGGTCTGGAGGCTATCTAGTCTGAGCTGCTGTTCAAAGCCAGGCTCACTTGAGAGTTAATTATGATGCTCAGGGCCCTCTCCACTCTACTTCCAAATATCTGCAAGGGGGGAGGTTCCACAGAGTCTCTAGGTACCTGAGCCACCTTGCAGACCTTCAGCTGCACAGCTGCAACCCAGCCAGTCTGCAATCTGTACCTGCATGGCATTATTTTCTTGAGTTGATAATCCATACATGGGGTTCTTTTGTTCCAGGTGCAGGATTTTGCATTTATCTTGGTCAAATTCCATAAGTTTGCTGTCAAGAAATTCCTTCAGTTTACCAGGGGCTCTCTGAATGGCAGCCCTTGCCCTGATGAAGATATTAAACAGCATCAGCCCCAGTACTGACCCTTGAGGAATGCTGCTAATAACTTGCTGCCTCTTGAACCACCAGTTGTTCAGTCCAGTCAGCTTCTAGACTACTTTACTGTAGTCTAATCCATAATCCCATAATCCCATATCCATAATCCCAGTTTGTTTACAAAGACACCATGAGGGTGACTGGACACTGGAACAGGCTGCTCAGGGAGAATCCTTAGAGACATTCAACATCTGTCTGAACTCAGTCCTGGGCAGCTGGCTGTAGGTGGCCCTGCTTAAGGAGAGGAGTGGGACCAGGTGACCTCCAGAGGTCCCATGCAATTCCTGAATCTGTGATTCTGTTGAAAGCTTTGCTAAGGTCAAGACTAAAGAAATAGGGTGCTTTGCTCCCTCTCACTAATTAAGTCATTTCTGCATAAAACCCAAACAGTCAAGTGTGATTTGTTAGGGATAAATCTGAGGTGAATTTTACATAGTGTGTTTATTTGATGCATGTAGACTGTAATAGCAGTGTGCACAGCAGAATCTGTACCAAGATCCTCAATGGAAAACAAATGGAAAGATGCCAGATTTGTTTTGTGGCAGTTTACATCACCATATAGAAATTCCCCCCTGCCAGATTACTAGGAGCACCTCTGCCAAATTACTGAAAACAATGTGTTCTCGACTGGCAAAGGCCTGTTCAGTCTCCAGATCTGATTTGGAAGCTATGATATTTAGTTATGTATCTCATCTGCTAACCTGTTATCCTTAAATGAGGGGAGAAAGGAGCTTAAAAGATGTAGCTCATTGGCTGACAAAACTGAGTGTTACCTTTTGGTCTAATTTAGTAGGTATCATCACATCCCTCAAGATTTGTAGGTAATTTGGTCTGTGAGAAACTGATAGAGTCTTAGCAGCAGGTAGGCAGAGATGTGTGATGGCTCAGAAAACACCCTAATTCTTTCACATTGTTTCAGGTGTGTTGTTGAATAAAGTTATAAAAGCTTTTTGTCAGGAATTCAGCTTTCTGATACATCCAGTATCCAACCTCAGAACAGAGTGTGCACTCTATAATAATAGAGGAACCTGCAGGGCTGCATCACTCTGGGATGGGAGAATGGGACCTGGTATAATCATATTAACCCATCCTGCCTAATGCCACCCCAGTGAGAAACTGACTGACTCTTAGCAAGCAAATCTTAGAGTGCATTACCAAAAGGAAAATAGTCAATGTACATGTATGATCTGTGGCTTTTCATTGTTCAAGATACAGTGCTGTTGTTATTCTTTGAAAAGAAAATGAGGATGGTGGGAAGCTGATTTAAGGATTCTAACTGAACTGATGACCTCCTTAGGAGGACAAAAACAGCCAGGTATTGGAAGAATGGAGTAACTTCTGTAGTAGATCCACACTCTAAAAAGCCTTTTCAGATACACTCTGGATTGAGATAAAGTGATAGCATGCTAATTACAGCTTGGTTTAGATCTAGGTTTTCTGGAGGCCAGTCTGCATTTTTAGAATTCCAGTCAACTTTGGGACAGATGTAAACATCTTCAGGCCAGATTCTGCTCACTGAGGGAATGGTTGTGTGTGGTTAAAGTACCCCTGTCTTTACTTAATGAAATTTCAAAGTTGACTTTATATATTAGTATCCCTTTGGCAGATTTCATCACTGGAGAGACAGAAACTAAAAGAAACTGACCAGATTTTGTTCTGGTTCCACTAGAAATTCTCAGAAATACCTTGCAAAAGAGCTGTCCTGAAAGCTTCTTTGGTTGAGAGCTATGTGGCTTAGTCATCCAAGTCATCTGATGCTTAGTGAACACCAATACTCAGTTGCTCTCTCTGTTGCCCTTGGACAGACACATTCTATCCATTAATCTTAAACACTTTGCTAACTTTGGGGGAATTTTTTTGGTTTTGTTTTTAAGTAGTGAGTCTTGCCTATTAGCATTTTGCAGTCCCTGCTCTGTGAACAGGAGACGCTGAAATGTGCAGGGGGTGTGTGTATGGTTGCCGTGGGTTTTGTAGCTCAGGAGTGCAGGACTCGCCCCTGGCTGCATGCATGGGTTGTGCTGTGTGCTCAGCAGGGCTCCTGCAGGCCAGGTTTCTCAGTGATAAGGTGCCTGTTGGGGCACTTTGTCCCCTTCCTGCCTGCATTCATGTGTTTTTCTCCTTGGAAAACAGGAGGGAATGAACATGCCCAGGTTTCCATCTGATAAGCAGCTGTGACTTTGGCAGTAGGGCGTGCTAGGGATTGGGACTCGGGTAGTGCTGTGTGCAACGTGTGCCTGATAATAGAGTCAATAGAAAACCTGGGCAATTAACCTGTCCATCACTGCTCACCAGCATCAGTGGAATGTGTGCCCAAGGTGTGCCAGAGGTCAGCTTAGACCTCCTGACCCTTCTGACACTGTGCTGTTAATACCAGGTATCAACAGCAGGCATTTATGGGTGGCTGAGACCTTTAGGCATTTATGGTGAACAGGGGAGTGCTGATTTAAGGTTCACTGCACTTCAGTGAAAATATTTAATAATAAAAGGCCAGGTATTGTATTTGTCTCATCTACACATAAATAGTGTGTGTATGTAGCTGGGAACTCATTTTAAGTTATTTATTTTGACACAGTATGGAGGAAGCCTGAGTTACTGCCATCAATAGTTAAGTGCATTGTAAATTCTATTGAATTTACATTACAGACTTTTATGTTCTGGATGTTTTTACTTTTTTTAAAATACTAGAAAACAAGTTTTACCACTGGGGAAAACAAAGCTGAAATACGTTACCCATAAAATGTTTGTTTTATTGTTTCATTGGGAATTATTATTGGGTGGCTCAAGGGTTCTGGCAGTGCGTAAAAATAGAATGAGAAGGTTTTATACAGCCCACTGTACTTCGAGGTGAATTTCTTGGTGTTACCCATTATTAAATGCTAGTGCCAGTGTTTTTAAAAGTAGGAAGAAAAATGAAAGGTAACAGAGAGAATTCTTTTTGTCTTAAAAATAAACTAATTACCTAGATGAAAAATCCATAGCAAGTGTGTTGTCTTTAAAGACTTACATTGCAGTTATTTTTTCTGTGGTTACATTATGCGAGGTGTATTTGTGTAGAGGATTGTTACCTTAGGTTAGCTCTATTTGACTGCTGCAGACGACTTTCCTCCTGTCTCCAGTCCTTGATAATGTCTCCCCTTCCCTCCTCCTTATCTCCCCACAAATTTCCTTACAGGCTTGTCATGCAAGCATAGATGATATAAACATCGAGGCTTTTCAAAGTTTGTTTTTAGAAACAAGAATGAATGAGACATTTTCTACTCTGGGGGCCCCATGATGCAAATAATACTAAAGTTGCTTAGCTCCAGTCCAGAATTCCATGTAAAAATGGGCATTCTAAAACTTATTGTGATAGTTAAATTCTTATCCATGCTCGCTCACTTGTGAATTTTTTTGCCTGTTATGGGTCACTTGTTCTTTCCTGTCTCTCCTCATAACCATCTTTGTTCTTGTCTTTGACAGTATGTGTGACATATAAATGTATGTTAATAAGATTTTAAGTAGGTTTACATGTTCATTTTGGTATTGAGAAGGTGTTTGGTTTCACAGATGGGCTTGATATTAATAGCCTTGTAATTTTTATTTGCAGCACATAATGTCCCTCACTGTGATGGGAAGGGGAAATAAAACAGGGAAGGAGTACTGGCTCCTTCATGGTATGTCTAGTGAAAACTAAATCATGACTTTAAAAACAAGAAGTATTAACTTGAATTCTTAAGTCTTCAGCTCCCAACTGAGCTTTGCTCTACATCATGTGTTTAACTAGAAGTCACCATTACTATATTAGCTTTAGATTTTATTTGTACTAACTGAAGCTAAAAATTCTATAAATAATATAAATAATATAAAAAAATGCTGAAATATAGATTCATATATATTATCTGACTGCATCCTCTGGCAGTTTGACTCCTGTGATGAGACACAAGTAGTTTGTGTGCAATCAGTCCTCCAATAGCCAAGTACTAAGATTTTATCTGATGATAACAAGACTTAACTTTTCTTTCCTGTCAGTACAACTATGCTTTTTACATGGGTCATTCATAAAAAGCATATTGTTTGGTCAGCATCAGATGTTTAAAAGATCGATAAGCTTAGACATTACTCTTGGAGATGCAGTCACTGACTCTGCATTCCTATTCTCTTGCAGTGAAAGTAAAATTATTTGCTTAAGTTTTCTCTTCTTTACACTTGCTGTGAATTGGTCAATCATTTTTGTCCTGCCTTCTATGATCTCTCCTACTTAAATACACTTTCAGAAAATTTTGGAGGAAAGTTTGTTCATTTGTTTTTTTCCTGTGGAACATGCTGCATCAGAGATTTCTGTCCCAGCTTAAATAAATAAACAAAGTGTGAGGGGAACCTATCCTAGCAACATAGATCAAACATTTCTCCTATATAAACTGTTATCTAGTACTGAAGTTTTAATGTTGTAACTTCAAAATGGAAAGATCTGATCTGTTTAGAAATATTACACTGTTCACATGAGTAGCATTTATTTAGAATCTGCCTTTTGAGAAAAATCTCTGTTCTCCTGCTTCCTCTCTACCTTTTGCTTTGCAGTTGTCTGGTTGCAGCATATATGTGTCAGTCTGTTTTTCAGAGCAATAAAAGTCTTAGGGCTGCAGCCATCCTGTTTCCCATCAGCAAGACTTTGCAGCTTTCTGTGTTTGTTTAGAAACAGGCAGAATTGACTACTGGATATTGTAACTCACACCAGTGAAGTTAGCAATGCTCTGGAGCTTGTGTAACACAGAATCAGGAATTGCAGCTGGTGGATGCAGTATCCATATCCCTTTCTGGTGTTGAGGAAGTAATTATGTAAGATATTTTATGTTTGGGGGTTTTGTTTGTTTGAAAACTAAGTAAAATATAGAACTCAGGGTACTAACAATGGTGCACAATGGGCATAAATGAATGTTTTTTCCCCCTCACTTGTTGTAGGATTCTGCATTCTGGAGCATTGTGCATACATTTTTAGCCCTGTAAATGAAATGTGATCCTAATCACAAGCTTTCTTAAAGAAATAAAACTCTCATCTTGTGTCTGGATTTTACCCAGATGGTCAATTTATCTGCATTCTCCTTTTAGCTTGAGAAGAACTTAGTAACACACCCCTCCTACCCCACTTCTTTTTTAGTAGAAAAGTGTTTCTGGTGGCTTTCCATTCACTTCCCGCAAAAGAAGAGGAGCAGTGTGCCCTGCATCCCTTCTGCCCAGCCTTTCTGCCTAGGACCTCTGGCTGTAGATCCTTGAAGGAACCAGTCTTGCTTATTTTCAGGGCTACCTAATTAAAGGTTTGCTGTGTGTAGCTATGGCATATTGTGTTCACATAAGTACATGGAGACCTACTTATGATACATTAATTAATTGTTTGCAAGACTTCTTACAGTGAAGCATTTAGTTCATTAGACAGTCATTCTGCACATGTTTTTTGTGTAGAAGAGAGATCTAGAT
Source organism: Agelaius tricolor (assembly GCF_023055355.1). NCBI lineage: Eukaryota > Metazoa > Chordata > Aves > Passeriformes > Icteridae > Agelaius > Agelaius tricolor. The sequence continues at coordinate 35,414,933 of NW_027269263.1, forward strand.
AATTTTTAGGGCTGGGATTTTTTTTAAATGAAATCTGAATGTGCATGTGATTTCTAAACTTTCTGGAAGTTCTGCTTTTGGAACTTCTTAAAATTAATCTTTTAATTAATAAAAAAAGTGGACATGGAAAAAGATAATGCATAGGATTGGCTGTGGATCTCTTCCCCTCACAGCTGAGAGAACACTCTCCTTGTAAAACTGTTCACTCTTATAAGCTGTGCAATGGCTCAAATGTGAGAAAGAGGGTAGAGGATGTTTCTAAGCAGATGATTCTGCAGTTTAATATCTAGGACTTACTTGTTGTTTTGGGAAAGGTCAGACCATGGCAGTCAGAGGCACTTAATTAAATTACTGTAGCTGCTACGTAACATGCTGAGCTCACAGTGGATTTAGGACAGTTGAGTTACATTTCCTGTTTGTCCCTAGCCAGTGTGTTCTGCATCCATGGTCTTGCAGTTACCTGGGGCATTTAAACAGAGCTTGAGCACATCTGAAAAAGTAACATTTATCCTAAATCTAAAATAAAAGCAAATTCTGTTCTCAATAAGAAATGTACTCCTACTGTGTCCATTATTCCATTTTCCAAAGAGCAGCTAGAGAAAATTAGGGGAATAAGGTAGGCACAGATGCCTTCCCTGCTATGCACTTCAAGCAGTGTGCAGCCAGCATGGTTCTGATGAAGCGTTTTCCCTGATGGTGGTGTGCCTAGAGTACAAAGCTTGCTTTGATACACAATTGCATTAGGCTGATCTCAAAATCCCAAGAATAAACAAAGACCATCATAATGTGTTTGTTCAAGAGACTAAGGACCAAATTACTCTACTAGTAGATGGTAACACAGCCTGATCCTTAGTTGCTGCCTTGTGTCTTTGTTACCTTTCCTGAAAGCCGCTTGCTAGTGTTTCTAGAGACATTTGTTACCTGGTTTAGGGGAGAATCTGGAAATGCTGGTCAGACTAATGTAGCTTGTTAACTAAACCAGAAAAAGGTGATCATGGCAGAGACTGGATTAATTTTTAAAAATTTATGTAGTCTCCATTTTCCCCCCTTCATTGAATTAAAAGGGTGGGGGGAGCTACTCAGTGTCTGGATTTGTAGGAGTCTGCTTGTCAGTGTCGAGATGTGTATGGTTTTGAGCTTCCTATTCTTGAGGCAAACATAATGTCTGAGATCTGACAAGGATTTTTATGGGATAGGTGTAGCAAGTCTCTTGGTGAGGTACTTCAGTGAACTCAAATCCTCAAAGTGCACCAGTAACTTCTCGGCCACATATAAGCCACAACCTGTAGAGTGCTCCTTCTGTTACCTTCAAGTGGCAGAAATAGTTCTACATCCTCTGTCTCTGGTGCTCAAAGTGTAGGCTAAACAAAACTATTGAATCTGGATAAATAGCACTTTAAAACAAACAACCCCCTGTCCCTTATGACCAGCTTGTGTTACAAGCAATCACTTTATTCATGATGATCCAATGGTACTATTGGTAATATTTATTGCTTTCAAATATACAGTAGCTTTTCTGAAAATTACTAGATGCATACCAGTTTCATAGCTTTCTCAGAATATAACATACACCTTTTTAGAACTAGGTTTAAAAACCTGGGATGATAGAAACAAGAGTTTGTGAAAAGGGAAAAATAATCCATTTGGTTTCTGGGTGTAAATACAAAACCAGTTAGTGTAAATAGTAGAAAAAGCCCGCTCAGACTTCTCATCTTCTTAGTGGGCAATACCGAATAAGGTTAGTATATCTTAATTTAAAACCAGTATTCCCTCTGCGTTGTTTTTCTTTGGCTTTTACAAATTTATTTTTATTTCTTGATTTTTGTTCAAATAACCTGTAAGCTACTATTGTAGAGACTATGTTCTGCATTGGTAATTTTTCATTTTGTATAAAGAGTGTGTTCAACTTGATTATGAGAACTGGAAATGGTACAGTGATGACTCACATGGACATAGGAAAGAAAAGGTTGCTGTTCTCATAAGATCCAAGTCTTGTGAAAGTGTCCAAAGTAGCTATGGATCCCAATCAACCAAAGATTTAGTTAAACGTTTAGGAAGATAAGCAAGCATGTGAACAATGAATTGTTTTGACTCCCTTCCCTTCTCAAGTGCTTTGGATACAAATAAACAGTATCTAGTGTTTTTTTAGAGTCATTGTTTATTCCTTCAGTTCTGTTTATATGGTGCTGATTCTAATTTAGAGTGACTGGTGTAATCTCTTGGAGTAGATAGGAGCTGATTAAATAGTGGGAAATTGATATTTCTATTTACTTTTTGCTGAGAGAGAGCGCCTTAAGTCTGTAATGAGGGGTCTGTGGGAAGAGGCCAGAAGTATTAAATTTAGCAGTGGGCCCCACATAGTGACTCAATGGCTGTCAGTGGCTGTAGCCAGTGACAAATAATAAACCTGTAGCCAAATGTTACCTTGGGTGCTATTGGCTTTTTTCTGCTTACTAAGCACCATGCTGAATACTGCCAAACATACCTGGTTGATGTATGTGATTGATCTGATTTAAAATAACTTGAAGACTTATAACTTTCTTATATTTAAAGTGTTCTAGCTCTTCTTGGCATATCAACTTTGTTCATTACTAATGCCAGTGCTACTACAGGCCAAGTCTTTAGCTAATCCATTCTGCCTCAGTATACCTGAAAGTAAAGAAAAATGCTCACAAAAGAATTTGATGTTCAGTTGTTCTTACAGATGTTTGTCTGATTTCAGCTTCAGGTATGTAGCTTATTTTGGCAGTGTTTTATTCAGTCTGGCTAGATTAAAATCACATATTTGTTCATATTTGTAAGGCAGTACTGCTACATCAGTCATTCTGATTAACCATTTCTGGTTATACAAATAATGTACTGGTACTTCAAATTCTCTTAGAATCTGAATCAAGCTGTGTGTGGTTTTGGGCAGTCCCCTTGCAGAAGAAAAGTTCCCAAATGGCATTAGATTTTCCAGCTTGAATTGGTAATGACAAATCAGAGTACCTCAGGGCAAGGGTGCTGCTGATGATAGTTTAGCAAAAGGAATTACTCCTGAAGTCCTTCATTAGCTGTGGTAGTGTTTTGCCCTGAGGAGGCTCATCTGCCTGGAGAAGAGAATGCTTAGGGTGGATCTTGTCACAGAATTCTAGCACTTGAAGAGTGGCTATAAAGAGGATGGATCCTCTCTTTTCTCAAGAAGCCATGTGGAAAGAAGCAAGGGGCAATGGGTACAAGTTGCACTATGAGAGGTTTCATCTCAATAGAAGAAAATTTTATACAATGAGAATCATTCACTGGAATGACTTCCCCAGAAACAAGGTAGAGTCCTCCCCACTGGAGGTTTTAAAGATGCAATTGAACAAAGTCTTATCTAGGTTTCCTTTCCCATATAGGGTTGGCCCAGATGATCTCTTCCTTCTAACCTGGGCTGTTGAATGGTTCTGAGACTGGTTCTATGATTTAATTGCTCTGGGACCTTGCATTCTAATGAGAGTTAATCTCTCTTCCCCTCCTCTCTGAACTGCACCTTTCTAGGTGGGGGCTGCTTCAACACAGATCAGCATTACAGCAATTCCTGCCCATGAAGCCAGTGTGCAACTCAAGGCCAACCCAGGAGGACTGTAGCCAGTCTATTGCTTTTTCTTGGTCAAAGTGGTCCTCCCTGCAAACTCTTGAATCAGTACTCTAGCCTGGCTGCTACTGACAGCGGGTCTGAGCCATTCCCCAGTCATTTCACTTCATTTCCTAGCCATAACTTTCTTTGAAATTATGAGTTTTTCATAAATGAAGCTGTAAAGAACAAAGTGAAGAAAAGCAGAAATAAAATTCAGAACAAAAACAGGGAGCACAATCCAGATTCTAACGTCTACAAATTGATTTGATTTCTTTCCCAGTAGATCTGGAGATCAGTTTCAATTCTTCATTTTAATTACCAGGTTTTGTACATCTGTTTCGAATATGACACTACGTTGTGAACTAGTGGCAATGCTAGAAAACTTTTTAAAAAATTAAAAAGGCTTCTCATTCTACTAGAAGCTGTGTGGTCTGGCTCTGCTCCAATACAAGTCTTGTTTCTTGTCCTGAGACACAGAGTTAGAAACACACGTTTGTCTTTATCACTTGAAATATAGTTCACTAATTAGTTGACGTCAGTTTTGGTTTGGCAATTTGGCAGTGAGAAATGGCTTTTCAAAGCATGAGAGGAAGCTTAGCTGTTCACTTCAGGTACCAAACCAGAGTTATCTAGGCTTTGCTGATTAAAGGAAACCATCCATATGCTGAATCTTTTTACATGCAGTTAATTACAGCCGTATGGAAAGAAATCTTACATCATCCCTCCCAGTTACACTATCCAGTACTGCAGGCTGAGCAGACCCAGGAATGTATTTTAATTGTTAATGGAAGGTTTAGTACTTCTTACAAGCTGGAAATGCCAGGAAATAATTGGTATCTCAGTTCATGGAAGTGTTTATGGTGTAGATGGCCCTCACACAAACTCTAAACAGTCGGAACACTAATGCAGGAACAACCAATTTACATCAGTACTTAATGTTAGTCCATACTTAGCTCTTCCTTGTGTTTCCCATGAGTGAAATCCACAGTGAGAGCAGCAGGAACAAGTACTGCTGATGGCAAGACACTGAAAGTATTATTTTTTAGTTTGATACCAGGATACGCTATTATTTATAGAAAATCTTAAATGATGGAAACATCTAGAGCGCTTTATCTCTGCATGGACTCTTTACTTGAGTGTGTATGATGATCTGCGTGCAGTAGCCCCCTTTGGGCTTGGGCTGTGGCAGAAAGGCTGCAGTCACTGCTGTAAGCAGGTGTGCTCCTCCTGGTGCAGAAGCCCACGTGGCAGCTGGCACCAAGGAGGGATGTCTGAACTTGCCTTCCAAAAGAGGGAATGAGAGCTGGGAAGCAGGCCTTAGAGGGCATAAGGACAAAGAATCATAGGAGCATTCTGGAAGGACTCCTTGGTAATTCATTGCAAGTTGCCCCAGGATACAGCTATAGAGAAAATGACACATTGCAGAGTTGGAAAATTGAGGTTGTTGTCCACGCTTGATTATGAATAACAGTTTTTTCACTACCAGGATTGTTTTCAGTTCCAAACATATGCTACTGCAGCAAGATTTGTCATCTATTTTCACAGAGCTGCAGGATGGTTGAGATTAGAGGGGCTCTGGAGGTTTTGAAAGGGAGAAGGGCTAGGGTGAGATGATTTGTGTGTTCTCTTTCTTTCCTTTTTGAAGAATAATGTGATTAAAAGGTAGTGTCTTTGGGTTCTCCACTCTGCAACTTGTCTAGGCCTACAGAAATCAAACTTTTTCTTTTTTTATGAACAGTGGCTCTACATACAACGAGGCCAAATAACTAGCTTTCTTTCTTACCAAATCAGTTGCCACAAAATTATTTTTAAAACTATGGATTGCTTGCTCACATTGTCCTTTAATGAAAGAGTCAGTAGCATCATCTCACAGCTTTGTGCATGGCATGGTTACAGGGGTTGAACACCAATGTCTTCACCAATGTGGAACCAGGGGATACTGAGATCACTCTTGGTTGAATCTCTCAGCTCTCAGCACTGTCTTGCTCTTCTTGGTCCTAAGACTCTGATTCTGTTAACTGAGAATATAGTTTGGCAACCACTGTCTTCAGTTTTGCCTCTCTTACAACTGTTTCAGTGCATCATCCAGTGTTGCTTCGTCCACTTCAAGTTTTTCTCCCATTCCCGAAGCCATGACCCTTGTGGTAGAGCTGCTGTGAGCCAGTTGCACAGCTGGAATAGAAAACAAAAATGCTGTGGCATGTGCATGACTACAGTGGCCATGCCTTCAGGAATGGGAAGCTGATACGTTCCAGAGTTTGTTTAGTGCAGATTTGATGACCCACAAAGCTTTAGGAAATAGGGCTTTTTATAGCACTGCATGTGGCAGTTCCTATGTTCTGTCTGTCCTGCCAGCAGCAGTGGTGGCTGGGCTCCTCTCAGACAGGCTGTGGGCCCCACAAGCCCTGTGTGGAGCTGGGGACAGCTACCACACTGCAGGGTCTGGGCATTGGCAGTCTTTAGCCTGTCACTGCTGCTATCGAGTAACTGGCCCAGTATCATTGCTGCCATCTACTGAAACTTGGGTTTTCCACCTCACTGAGCAGACTAGTGGGAAGCACAGGTTTGCAGATGAGGTCTGAAATGCCACAATATCACTAAAAATAATAACAAAAAAATCTCCTCTTCTCTCCCCCCTGCTTAAATGTGGACTTGCAAAATGTATGTATGTTTATTTTGTTACTTAAAGTTCAGCTTCTTGTGCAGCTTTAGTGGTCCTAACTAATACTCTTTCTGTAGCTATTAATTCTTTCCCTGTTGATATATTTGAAATATGTCTCTGATATGGCTCTTTCTGGCACCTCCTGTTTTCTGAGTAGTAATGCATGAATATGTTTAGCTTTTTTGTGTTGTCTTTAGTACAAAACCAGATGTTCTTTCTTTGTGATAATGAAAATTTCTGTATATATTTCAGAAAAGCTTTATGATTTAAAATTTTGGGGGGGGGAAGAGTGGTGTTATTTGCTAAATTTAATTTGAAAAGTGTTTATTACAAAAAAAAGAAGAGCCTTCTTTTCTAGTCCTAGTTAAATGCTTTAGAAATTGCAGGGTTTATTATGTACTTGGGCAGAAGGCAAAACATATTTATTCCTATAACTAATATTGCAAATATTCATAGAATAAAAGAACCCCACAGTCTACTTTGATATGTTGTATATAGGACTGAGTGGGCACCAATGAAATACGAGGATTTGTACAATGGTCTTAATGACCAAATCTTTTTATTCTTCTAAGGCTTGTATAATTTTACACTTGTTTTAAAAAATGTCTTTTCCCCTTCCCCTCTTAAAGGTAGAGACCTGTGGGTTCTTGTTCTGGGAAGGTTTCCAACCCATCATAAGATTGGCATTCCAGAGTTCAAGTATGTTGCTAATATGCATGGGGATGAGGTACGTTTCAATTTTTGCAATGTCATTTATACCAAATACACTGTACCAGAGGTTTAGAGTGAGCTTCTCTCAGGCATGTTCTTTTTATTATTGAGATATTTCGTAACTCAAGGAAGACAAAATATGTGTGTATTTATTGAGGAATTTTCAGAATAAAGTTCCCTTTATTTTGGTGGAAGGGCCTTAGGAGACCTTACATCATGGTGCAGAGTCCAGCAATCCTACACTCAAGACCTCTGTTAAGTAGAGAGCTTTGTCTTCTCCACGTGAGTAAACCCAGAGGCTTTAAGTTTCCCAGCAATGAGTCAGATGCAGTAGTTTACTTGTACATTGTTATTGCCTAGGCATGAAATATGACTGATAGAAATCTTCAAATACTTCCTAAGATTAAACAATAATTGCTGTGAAGCATCAAATTATTTATTGTAGGAAGAAAATTTATCTTGGTAACCTTAAGCTAGGAACAGCTAGATTCACCTGAGATAATACAGAGTACAAGAAAAGAAAAAGCAATGCCAGAACAATAGACTTGCTCTGGGAAGAATGCCCACTTATTAGTGATCAAGGAGAAATTATGATTATGAGCCTACCTGGTGCACTACTTGAATCTGAATCAGAAAGAATCAAAGCTTTACTGTTCTCTATAGTACTTTTTTGCTTTGTATTTGTTTTATTCTTTGCCTTTACCTGATTATATTAGTCATCTGCAGGATTAGTTTAAACTGCACAATATGTTTTTATGCAGTCTTTCATGTGAAGGTTAAATAATTTAACAGGAGTAGCAAGGTATATACATGTGCTAGACTGTGAATTCCCAAAACTAAGAAAGATGGATGTAGTAGAAAGTGTATCCTGTGCAAAGGGTAACGTGTCAGGAGTTACTGCTGTGTGTGAGCACTTGCACGCCTACAGGCACTTTGTGACACTATGTGCCAAGAATTTTCCCCAAGTTAGACTAGTTTCACCTTGTTCAGCACTGGCCTTGCTCAAAGTGCTGCTTGGGAGTTTAACTCTGTGTGGGAGGAAGCTGGTTCATGGTGTCAGGTGGGTACATTTGTTACTGGGTGCCCAAGCTAGGGTTTGCAGCTCCTGGAGCACACCTGGTGTGTGTCACCAAGGAATCCAGCAACTGAGGCTCCATCCCACAGTGCAGGGGTGCTGAAGGGGATGGCAAACCTCTGACTGTAAATCAGCCAGCTTTGGTGGGGAGGAGGTGGAGGACAGGATGTGATCTCATCCAGGATGGGCTGGCTTGTAAATCCAATATTGCTGGACTGCAAAAGGCCACACATACTGAAGTCTCCACAAGGAAGCACCCCTGTCATTATCACTGCCCAGCTGGATATGCATAAGGAGCTTTGACCATAGAAACACACATTGTTTGCACATCCACAGGGCTGGGAATTGCTGGGGATTGGCAACTCAGATCACTGCCTAGGATCTGAGTTTTTTATTGACTTCATGAGGAAATTAGACTAGATTTTCTTTTAAAGTCAGACACAGTGCCAGATGGTGTGAGCAGGGTTGATCCTTGAGCTGCCTGGCTAAGGCATCCAACATTCCAGTTATTTGTCAGACCAAGTTCCACACCTAGGGAACATTCCAGAAATAGAGCTATTCCTCCTTTTCAGACCCTCATGATGATTTTTGCTATATGTGGTTTTTGGGTACATACAGGTGAAACAAATAAACATACAAACACAGTTGGTGTTTGGAACTTTTTAAAATCTGATCATAAATGTATTTCAGATGGCAGGAAATGAATTTCTCATATAGAGAAGTATTGGAGAACTTGAATATTTTTTCCCCATAATCTAAGATTCTGCTGGACTGGTCTCTGGGGACAGAGTCAACTACCCCTACAATATATTAGGCAGATAAGCTTTGCACTAATTATACAACAAGCTTCAACTTGTGTGCCAGAGTCTTTCATAAATTGAAATGATGGGATTATGGCTTCATTGATCCAGTCAGGCCTTTTGTGCTTCAGTGACATTTTCCACAAAAGATAAAAAATGAGAAGTTCTGTTCTCAAGTGTTGTTTGGTGAAGCCACCCTTCCGGCCTGTTACGATCACGCATATGAAACTTAACTTTGACTCAGCTGGCCCACTGCTCCAAAAACATAAAAGTTGGGGTGGAACCTGAATTACACGTGTGTGGGCTGTTCACACGTGCTGCTGGAAGAAAATCTAGGTTATTTGGAAAGCTGCCCAATAGGGAAGTTCTAATAAAGTAATCTGAGTATGCAATACCATGAGAGGAGTATTTTTTTCAGAACTGAAAGGATTTATTTTTCTAAGTAAGTTTATTTTTCTTGATACTCTAAGACATAACCAGCCAATATTTAAAAGATTGTAATTTTGTGTTCACTGTTGCCAGATAGAGTGAACTTTTGCCCCAGATCCACTGAGAGGCAACAAAAAACTTCTCCCATTCTTTATGTTGCCTGCATGAAGCTGGACACCATTTTTAGCAGTACTTTTTGTTTAACCTGAGCCAAATGAAAACTGATTTAAGCTAACTTTAATCAAGATGGTGGTAACTGACTGCACAAAATGCATAAGCCTGTGAAATATTGTTAAATTCTGCAGGGGGAAGGTGAGGGAGAGGTTGCCTGATCTTCTGGGGCAACTCCCATTCTGAATTAGACAGCAGCCCCTCTTGTCCCAGTCTTGTGCTCTTACTTGGAAGACCTTCTCTTTCCAAGTCACACACCCCTCCCTGAGGAAGAACTCCTGCTTAACATCAACCACAACCAAACCCCCAGATACTCCTAAGTCACAAATGGAGCAAAACCATTTGGACCCTCTGTGCCAGTGACTGGAGTGCATTCTGTACAAACAGGATCTAATTGGAAGGCTCTTCCTGAGCCATGGATATCACTGCAGGGAAACCCCTTATGGAAAAGCACATGTGAACAAGCTGTGAACTTCCTGGGTGCTTCTGCTCTCCCCCTTTCATGTGCTGAGTATAGGGCTTTAGCTTTCTGCAGCTGCAGTGTAAACAAGATAACTCTTTCTCAGGATGGCAGTGCTGATATCAGTCCTTTTCTTTTAAAGTGTCCACTTCTCATCACTTTATTTTCTCAGCATATAAAATAGCAACGATGCAAATAATATTAAATAATATGATCACTTATTTATAATAAACAATAGTTTATTTATAATAATATAAATAAAACACTAATATAAATAATATAATAATGTAGTAGTATGAAATATTATTAAAATAGTAGTATTTTTCCTGTTTCACTGTGTGAAACTGAGCCTATACTGATAGGTCTGGACTAGCCTATGTGAAAGGATATGTTTATCTGCTGCCTTATCTTGTGAAATAAGTTAATACCCTATTTTCCATGTCATCATCGACACAGTCATATCCTCAGTAGGGTTTCCTGAAATATTAGGGCTTAAGTGATTAAGGGCTGGAGTAGATTTATTTGTGATCAATATAATGGAGTCTTTAAGAATCACCAAACAATAAGCTAATGAGGCTTGTGCAGAATTTCTTACACTTATTTCTAAAAAATTAATGGAAGCTGCATTTACACTATCAAAATACCACTGTTGAAAAAAAGGCTGGTTTTTTATCATCTGATTGCACAAAAACAATACTGCATGTACTGCACAACTTCTAGAATACTTGCATATACTGCTATGAGGAATCCAAAGGCCATATTCCCATGTCCCAGTCCTGTGTGATATGTTATTGAAGTGATATGAGGGAAACAGCATTTGCTCTAGGAAAACCCCCACTATTTATAAAAACATTTATTGTATAGTAAACTATTCTTCACCTAGCTTCAGTATTAGCTGATGTGATGTGAAAAAAGGTCACAAGCACCAGAAATTTAAAAACTCAAAACAATCAAATCTCAATGCTAACAACAGACTTTGAAAAAAGCTGGATGTTGCTGAGGTCTATTTCAGCACATTTTAACACTGCCTTGCTGCAGTTACTTTTTTCCTTATCTTTCTTCACACTCTTCTGAGTGGGAAAAGAAAGAGCTGCCCATGTCTCAGCCAGGTAAATCCTGAAGCTGGTGGAGTTTGTCCAGGTGGTAAGAACTTGTGCCAGTTACTGGTTCAAAAGCATTTCCTTCAGTGATAAACCAGAGAGCTGCACTTGCCTGTCATACATGTGGTATTTCTCAGATGGCCATAGAGATTGCTGCTGCAGAAATGAAGGGATGTGTGCCAAACCTGGCACAAGCCAGTGGTGTGTTTTAGCCAAGAAGGGCAGCCCCAGTGGGGTGTGTCCCAGCAGTGCATGATAATTAGAGCAGTACAAGTGTTAAAAATAACATCCTGCAAGTGTAGCATTTCAGTGGGAAACCAGGCTGGCCTGCTGCTCACACTGAGCTTCCCTAGGTGGGGTTGTGCCTGGTATGCTGAGCCTGGCCTGTGGAGCAGCCAGGGCTGGAGCAGGGAGCCAGGCAAGGCTGTGCTGCCCTGGAACAGGTCCTTCCTGACTGTTTGGATCTTTCTTTCAACATCGTTCAGCTTAAAAACCAGGCCATGTTTAAGGAGAGAATTTTAATAATAAAAATGGGCAGAGTCCATCCACCCATAGTCCCCTGGTATTAGGGCTCTATCATGTGGTAACAGCACTGCTCTAAACCCAGGGCTGCTGCAGTAAAGCGTTACAGCACAGGTGCAATTGCACCTCACCCTAATCTCCTGACTGGCTGCTGCTCAGGCTTCTTGAGTAATCCCTGTGGCACTGAGCAGGGTGCTGACACAGCCCTGCCAGCAGGCAGAGTCAGGAAGTTTAAAGGATTTGTGTACAGAAGCAGCAGTTGCAGCCTTTTCTACAGCATTGATCCATGTCCTGACACATGCATGCTTCTTCATTCAAGGCTTCCCCTGAGGATCACTGGAAGCCTTTCCTGCTGACTTTCTCCCTTTGGGGCACAGGAGGAAGCTGACATCTGAAAGTGCACAGAGAAACTTAATGTCTAATTGTATCCCTGAGGTGGGAGAAAGGGATTTCCTTTGCTTTTCTGTCACCCATCCTGTGAAATACAGTAGCACAATCTTCTTTGGCATCTCATCTCCCCTGAGATACTGCAATCAAAGCTAAATGTTCATGTCCCCATACATGCTGTCCCCTGCTCTTCTCTCTATCTTCATATTAAACCTGAGGCTGGTAAAGGTGTCTGTGCAGTAAGGTTACTGTCAGCAGCCTTCCTTCAGTGTGTCTAGATCCTTTATTTGAAGCTCTAAAATAAAACTAAGTGACTCATAACTCTTATCCAGAGACACTCCTGACCTCTGTAGTGACAGGGTAAAGCTGGACTGAGCAGGAGATGCTTTCCAGGGCTTGATCAAAACTTGACCTTGAACTTTCCCAGAAACAAAAATTTTCCCTCAGATACTTCCAGATGTGCTTTCCCAAGCAATGCAGGGTGCTCTGGACCAAAACAAAACCAGCCCTCTGTTACCACACCAAAACAGTGGTAATAAGTATATTCTTCTCTCACAGTGTAATCACCCCAGTGCCAGCACTTTTATGATAATCTGAGCTGCCTAATGTCCTGAGTACAACAACAGCTATACCAGGAATCCTATAAAATAGTTGGTAAAACACTGTACATGTAAGTAAATCAGGGATTAACTTTTAATTTCAAACAATATAATCTGTGAAAATCTGGTCATCTTTCATTCTTTGTAAACATTGTTCTTTTCCACCACATTCTTTTGTTCCTTTTCTTTTTTCCCCTTTCTGCTCCTGCTTCTCTACCCTTTCTTTTTGGGACTTATTTTGGTCAGGCACTGGAGAGCAGTACAGTAGGAGAAGAGCACTCTCCCAGGTTCTCCAGGCAGCAGTCCAGTCTTGTCTCTGTGGTAGAGCTATTCTTGCTGATTCTGAGTCTGGTAACTTCCTCTCTCATGCCCAGGGCCATGAGTTGGCTGATTTCTCTCCTCTCCTGTCCTCTCCTCTCCTTTCTTCCCCCACCCTTATAATGTTCCCAAGATGTCTATCACCCTTTTCAAGAGCTGCCTGTACAAGACAGGTTCTGTTGCATCCCGTCTTGGATTTCACAGAGTGTATTTATCAAACCTGCAGAGCAGTCTGTTTTCACATACTCAGGTGCTGGTTTAGATCCTGTTGTGATATATGAGGCTTTGTTCTTGGAGATAAAGTAGAGATAAGTTATCTCTAGAACTCATCTACTTGCAAGTCTTGGTTTGTTCCCTTTCCAGACAGGGTTTAGGATCCCTAAAGCACCCTTGAGGCATGGGTCACAGTGCTGTGGAAAGGGCCCCTGGAAAGCAAGGCTCAATGAACACTTGCAGTGGATTCTGGGGTCGAATAGAATTGTCCTTAACTCTTGACACTATTTTGCCTAAAACCTGATAGACTAAAGGGAGATGTCAGCTTTCATGACTTACACAAACTTAAATGAACAAAAGTGTTTAGCTTTTTCTCTGCAACTACCTGTCCCTGATCTAAAGTCCGTATCCAAATATCTTTCCATGTCCTTTTCTAAGGATTTTTTTGATTTCCCCAATGCACATGCTCATGACATTAAAATAAAGCAATGTAACAGAAGTATCTATGTGGCTTCTTTGATCTTGTATTAATATTGACTTCCCATAAAAGAGGATCAACAAGAAAAAATCCTGCTCTGTGGCATCCTGGAAAATGTGGCAGACTTGTCCTCCCTTCCTTCTGAAGCTCCACTGCCAAGTGGTGCCACACAGTGCTGGCACTCGTGTGTGGGGTCACAGCACAGAGCTGGAACCCTGCAGTGGGACTGAGAAAATGCAGAGGAGTGTTCCCAAGCCCACATGATGTTTATCAGGCAGCTTTAGTTTTTGTTATAGCTGTTCTTTATCCATGCAAGATTTAAGCTGTGCATCTGACACAGTCAGCTTCCCATTATACAAAAAGGTCTGGTTGATCTGGGTTTAAAACCCTTGTGAAAACCCTCCAGTGATTCCTTTAATCTATTCAGTTGCTTTAAATATATTTAGGGGAGAGCATAAAACAAAGTAATGTGGATCAGTGTGCTCTCATATGCCTTGTATGTCTGTGTAGTCCATAAGAAAAACCTGGAAGTTCAAGGCAGTGGATATTTATTTATTTATTTTCTTCTTCCATATCAAACTTAAAGTAAATTTTGTGCTTCTTTACACAGACTGTTGGGAGAGAAATCCTGCTCCATTTGATAGATTTCCTGGTGACCAGCTATGGACATGACCCAGTTATTACCCGGTTGCTCAATAATACCCGGATTCATATCATGCCAACCATGAATCCTGATGGATTTGAAAATACAAAAGTGCCTGATTGTTATTACACACCAGGAAGGTAAGGGTGGCTTAGGAGGGTGGGAGAGGTAAAATAAATGGGTGGGGAATAATAATTGCTGCTAGCCAGAGGACTGAATCACACTTGGTGGAGAGCAGAGTCTACAGGATGTGCTAGGGCTAATTTTTGCCTGTGCCCTTCTGAAGACACATTGTTATGGCATAGAGTTTCTGGAAGATTGAGTCAGACTGGTGTTTATGTGTGGTGGAGCCAGAAAAAAATTGGTCAGAATTGGTGTAATGACCTCACCTTTTAGGCAGGAGACCCAGGTTGTGAATACAGGCACAATTCCCTATTCTGTAGTACCTTTAGAGTGCTACAAGAAAAGAAGGAAAATTCCACCCACAGGGATATATTTCAATTGGAGAGTTCTGTAACCCTTCTTAATGAGAAAAGGTGTGTCTAAGCTTGTTGAATGGACTTTAGCCATGTGTTTAAAAATCATGTTGAATGTGGATTTAGTAAGGAGGAGTTACACAAGCAGAGCTGCCTATAATAGGTTCTTTGCTAATAGTGATGGTAGGGAAAAAAACCTACACAGAAGAAAATATTACTTGGCATTGCATCCTGTGCTGCTTTTACATTCTTTATTGTGACTATTGCAGAGACCAAGAAGGGGATGAAAAGCTTAATAAGCTAGAAGAGGGAAAGAGACAGTGAGAAAATGGGAATAAATGCCCAAAGGACAGATTTGGAATGTGCAGAAGAAGGAAACCCATGAGCTGGAGGTTCTCTTGGATCACTGGCCTTGGCAACATCAGAAACAAGTGAAAAGAAAGTCTAGACAGTTTAGTTCTTCTTTAGGTGACCAGTGTAGTCCCTCCTTTTTATTAAGAAAAAATGTATTCCTTGGCAAATAGATGGGACTTGTATGGACCGGGTATTTTTTATCCCCTCACTGTCAAATAGACAGAGTTTACCAGACTGAGCTCAAAAATTATCACAGTCAACAGTGAATACCCTCTTCATTCCTGTGCTGACCTAACTGAGAGAAAAAGCAAGAGAGTGTTTGAACAGGCTGGGCGTTAAGGTTCAGGGAGAATAAATGCATCCTGTGTTCGACTCAATTTTTTTCTGTCTGTTGAGAGTGAGAACAGCCCAAGGGATACAGCCATTCAATAGTTACCTTGGTCTTCCATACAAGCAGGAAAAACACATACAGGAAGAGGACAAAGTCCTTCTGATCTGGCTCTGGTTTTTCTAATTCAGTTATCAGTAGGTGTATATTCTGTGTGCAAGTTAAATATTCTCTGTTTCCATTTAGAAATGTTTTATTGTGGCCTATGAAAATGCCAGTGCTGCCAGAAGGCAAACAGTAATGGGACTTTCTTCTCTCTTTCTAAGGTACAACAGGAATGGAGAAGATCTGAACAGAAATTTTCCTGATGCCTTTGAAGACAACAGGGCCAGCATTCAGCCAGAGACTCAAGCAGTAATGGACTGGATCAAAAATGAAACGTTTGTTCTCTCAGCAAACCTGCATGGGGGTGCCCTGGTTGCCAGTTACACCTTTGATAATGGTAACCCAGGTAAGCTGCTGGCAAACTCTGTTCTCCCACAACTTACTGGGTTTAGGAACATTGGCTGTACCAAAGCAAAATTTATATGTGTTCCTGCAAAGTTCCTCAAGCTTTTGAGCTGGGATGGGCAGAATTTTATAAACCCCATCAAAATTCACTGCCTGATATGGCCTTTTGGGAGATGTTTATCCTGCATGTAAGCCAACACTGTGTGTTTTACCAGTAATAAGAGTTGCACAATGGCTGTCTTCACTCTGCAGTTACTGGCTCTTTGCAAGGCTATAGCAGATCTCCAGATGATGATGTCTTTATTCACCTGGCAAAAACCTATTCTTCCAACCATGCCAGCATGTACAAAGGGACGGGGTGTGACAACAGGCAAACCTTCCCAGAAGGCATTACCAATGGGTACTCTTGGTACCAGCTGGAAGGTAAGAATGTCATTGATATTTCATGCAGCTGCTCCTGGTAAGATGTTTTCTCACTTTCTCCTGCTGTCTCTGATGATGAAAGGGCAGTGATTTTAGTCAGAGGGCTGATGAGGGAAGCAAGTCAACTCCTTCATGCAGATTCTGTGAGCAGGACCTGGATGTTTTCAGACTCCTTCAGCCAGCAATTCCACAAGTGAATGAGGCAGGCACTGCTGTTTGCCTGCTTCTGTGCCCTTGCTTAAGGCCTGCAGTAGCTGTATATGTTACATACATGTGCACACACTGCTTGGCATCAAGATCTTCTTTCAGAAAGAAAACCAATCTTCTATTCATATGTCGTCCATTTTTTTAATGTTTAATTAGGGAAATAAAAGTTTTCTTTATTGTTTATGTGTAGCCAAATAGAATATGGGGCTTGTGCACTGTGTATGTTGTTTTCATTGTATTAAAAGACTTAAAAGGGTCTTGGAATGGCTTTGGCAGTGGCAAATCCTATGCCAGCCTAACTGTCCCTTTTTAGATGGAAAAGCTTGAATAAAGTCAAAGACCCATCCTTTCTCAGCCACAATCATCATCATTTCCAAAATGAAGTATGTTTTAGAAAACAACACTCTATGAGTAACTAGAGTTAATAATTAAGTTGGTTTTTCACAGGAGGCAGTAAATACAAGTGTGGCATTGAGGCATAATTTATCTGAATTACTTCTCTTACAGGTATGATGCAAGTACCAACATTTTAAATCTCCTATTTGTCTTTTAATTTGACCTTAGTGTTTCTTTGCAGCTGAAAACACTTTTATTTCACTTTTAAGGTGGAATGCAAGATTACAACTATGTCTGGGGACAGTGTTTTGAAATTACACTGGAGCTGTCATGCTGTAAATATCCTCCAGAAGAGCAGCTGGGAAAGTTCTGGAGAGACAACAAAGTTGCTCTGATCGAATATATCAAACAAGTACACCTAGGTGGGTATGGGAGTGGGGGCAGAGAGAAAACTGGGGCCAGCTTAGAGGGAACTCCTCAACAGCTGGGTCAGTGTCACAGCTCACAGGGGACAGATCTGGTGGTAACTTGGAAGCTTCTGAACAGGAAGTGCTACAAAGCCAGGGGTGGGTAAGGCAGGAGAACTTACAAGTGTGTCAGGTGAGGGGCTACTACAGGTGTGCAAGGGGTTAAAATGTGCTGGGGCAGGAGCAAGGGGCTGGCCCTGGGGGCTGTCTGACCATGCACTCCCCCCCTCCCCTCTATTCCTGAGCAGCCTTGGGATAATAATAATTTCAAAGGTCTCTTAAGTGTATGTGTGCCTCAGCACTCGTGTCATGGTCTTTGTTGCTTGGATTTTGTAAACTTGAAAGGCTTCTCTAGGTGTGATCCAACTTCACATTTGGAAGAGAACTACTGCTTAGTGAAGCTGTGGTGCTTTACAATGAGTTGGAGAGTTTGCACAAAACCGTTGCTTATCTTGCATTTTGTTGCCCTAAATATCTGACTGCTGTTTTATCTCTGCCTGTGTTGCCTTGAAGATGGTGTGTGGGAATTAAGGGAAACTACTTCATAAGCAGACATTGTTGGTATTCTGCCTTTGGGAAATACTAGACAAGAGGCTGACTTATTTTAAATCACAAAAAAGAAGGGGGGGATATATGTGTGTGTGTTTGTGTGCAAAAATTGCCAAACCTGTAGTGAAGATTGAAGCCCTTCAGTAAAGGACATACAGTAAGTGTGTATGATACCTACAGCAAATGAGATTTGGAATATTAGGAGATTACAATGCTGCTTTCTAATTTAACATGAGGGTAAACTATTAACAACAACAGCCAAGGATTTTCTTAATTCCCTTGAGCAAGGCCAAAGTGACTAGTGCTAGTACTAGATGTGCTGAAAAGTGGTGAAATAGCCTTTGAGGGCACCCAGCAACAGAACAGTCTGCCTTTCTCAGAGAAGGAGGTTCACCAGTTACACTTCATGATCTTTCCCTCCTCTCCCTTTTTCATAGGTGTCAAAGGCCAAGTTACTGATAAGAATGGGAATCCTATTCCCAACGCCATCGTGGAAGCCAAAGGAAGGCCACATGTCTGCCCCTACAGAACAAATCAACAAGGGGAGTACTTCCTTCTCCTTTTGCCTGGGACATATGTGATCAATGTGAGTATGCAGCCTTACTGAAATATTGGTTCCAATTGCATTGAGGTCCTGAGCACAGTGAGACTGCAGCTCAGCTGTGAGCTGAGCAGCTCAAGTCATAGAAGCTGTAAAGACTCTTTAGCAGACTTTAAAAAGACTATGTATTTAAATATTAGTCAGCAGAAAGGAAATTTTTTGATGCAGTCCTCAGTGTCCAGAGATAAGCACTCCTTGGACCTTGGTGGTGGAGCCAGCTGGGATGAGTCTGGAGCATGGCAACAGGAGCTTGAGGTGTTTGAAACAAACCACGGAGCTCTTGCAGGGTGAGAGGGTGGAGCCTGGGATCTGCAGCAGGGGCTGACACCACCATGGGTGACTGTCATTTCCTTGGGTGAAAATGCTTTCTCTGTGGAAGTCCAAACATCCATGCCCTAGAGGTTCTGCCTGCTGCCAAAGGCTTATGCTTGAGCATCACTGCAGGATTCTGACTCTTGTACAGCAAGAGTCTTATTGCTATAACATGAAAACTTCATTCTTTTCCCAGTCCACATTCTCAAATATATCTTTAGAACATTTTGCCCTGTACATTTAAAGTGTAAATATTGTTTCACACTTGAACTCAATGTTTCAAACCAAGGAAGAACTCTTGTGTTTGCTCCTAGGCTACTGTACCAGGATTTAAATCCATGCTGAAGACAGTGGAAATACCTGACAACACTGGAAACTTCAGTGCTGTGAAACAGGATTTCTCTTTCCCAGAGGTCTCAGAAAAGATCAGCTCAAAAGTTGCTTCATGTCCCAAAACTCCCCTCTACCAAGAGCTGACACGGGCTTCAGCCGCAGTAAAACCAACCGTACATCTCTTGGTTTTAATGACCGTTGTGCTTGCAATTTTCAAATAAAGTCAGGAATGACAAAGGGAAAGGCAAAATCTTCCTGCACAAATGTGGCTTTTCAGAGAAGGAATTGTATATGCAAACAAAAGTATGTTTTTATAAACCAGATTCTTAGATTCACAATCAAGTTTACTGTATTTTGTAAAATGCTGGTTTGACAATTGAATGTTTTACTTTACTTATAGTAGACATATTTTTAATTGTAACAGACTATCATATTTTTCTATGTAAATATTTTACTCTGAAGAAATTTCAGACACTCTTATGCTGATAACTGTAGAATTTTGATGCAGAAAATAATACAAAAACATTTTGAAGATTTTTTCCCAAATTCCAAAACATTGAGAATTGTTCTGCAATGTTTCATGCAAGCTCAGGTTCCTCACTGAGCCAACAGCTCAGGCGCCACACAACTGTAAGTCATCAGCTCAATACTAATTTCTCGTAATAAAGCCACTGCTATAAATGAAGAATGGCATTTCTATATATGCTCTTTCTTACCTGGACAGAAGAGACGGCTCAGGGCTCAAATGAGGTAAAGGCCAGTGACACAGACATGTTTTAAGACAAGAAGATGAAAATGAAATGTGAGTATCTACCAAAGGGCCGTGATGTGGAAGCTGGATGATAATCCACACCAACAGGGAAAAGGGAGGAATTTGTGGCTCTGAAAACCATGTTCTCCTACGGCAGAGCTGCTGAAAGCAATGTGGAAAGAGTCACTGACAGCTTTATACTGTGTCCATTTTTAACTGCATTTGTTGTGGCACAGAACCGCATACAATTCAGAATTCTTTGAATAGTTTTAGCATTGGCTTTGTACTGTTTCAACAGCCTCCCAGCCCTGCTGCTCCACTGTTGGGACTGTTTAACAGCCATGCCAGGAGCTGGCAGGCACACCAGCCAGGCACCAGCCAGCTCCAGTTACAGAGGGTGCTTTCAGCCTTCCCCTGGCTAGCCTGTACTGCAGGCAGGATTAGCAGATTCCTTTTGCCTGGCCAGTTGCGACTCATTTTCAGAGCCCTTTGAAGCTGCCCAATTAACAGAAAATTTTTCAAGAAAAGCCAGTTAGTACGAGCTCCTGTGTTTATTTTAAAGCTTTATCTGCCAGTAATTTTCTTGAGCAATTTCAAAAGTAAACCAGCAAAGATTATCTTTGGAAACATCTATCTTTTCCTGTATACAGTAAATAAAAAATGCAGGAATTCAGTTAATCCTTTAATGCCTTTTAAAATCTCTCCTGAGGCATTGGTGCCTGTCACACCAAGCCCTTCCAGCTGGGCTGTGGCACTTGGGCAGCAGCCACTTGTCTGCCAGGCAGCCACATTCAGTGTGCAAATCCACTTCAGAACTTGAAACGGCAATGCCAATAGCAATGAGGGCTGTGTGTGCAAGAGACTGGTTTTTGAATGTTTTCCTCATATCCATTTGCATTTTCTACCTTTCCTCACCCTCTGATCTGCTGTGGGTTGTTTACCACACAGAGAAGTAATTATCCACTAAATCCCATCACTGCTCCTGCCACTTGTAGCAGGGAGAACGAGAGATTCCTTGAGTTAAAATCTCCCAAACCAAAGAAATCTGACAGAAGTCAGCAGTCCAGCAGCTGAGTGGGGGCAGAAAGAGCCTGTGTGCTGGCTCACAAAAGTAAGAATCTGTGTGAAAACAAAGTACTAGAACTTCTAACAATCCAGTAATTGACATGAAAAAAAAAGAACACCATGGAGTATATAAACAAATCTTTATTTAAAGCTTTTAAATGGAACACAGTACTCAATTTTCATCAGAAAAGGAAAAACTGAAAGATAAATGCAACACACGTGGAACTCCTCATAAATGGGTCTATACTGTGTGCAATTGGAGTGGATACTTGCATTTTAATGGTTACTGACTGTGGTCATACATGCACTGGGTAGCTGGAAAGTAATGCACCAGGTCAAGCTCTTGAAAGCATGTTGCATAGTTATTTAAATTCACTATGAGCTATTCTATTCAACAGTCATCCCAGCTGTGTGTAGTCAGACAACAAAGACTCTGGTTTTAGAAAAGCTATTGGTATTTTAGGTGTAAAGTAATCATCATCCTGACAGCTGACTATATGGCTCAAGACCAAGAACCATCCTTTAAAAGCAGGCTGTTAAGCTAAAACATTTACTCAATAGGGGAGCCACCACCTTTTTAAGTATCACTGATAAATTTCACATGTATAATATAGCTCTAGATACACCAAAGAACCATTCATTTGAAGCTTTCAGTGCATCTATGCAAAAAAAAAACCCTAACAAAACCCTCACACTGTAGTTAAAAGCAACAATTTTTCATGTTCGGTAAATGCAATCCACTATTAAAACCTTAAGCTGGGTTTTGTGCTTTGCTTGTGCAACCTTTAAAGAACAAGACGTGCCTTGGACTCTGCTATGGAGGAGCTGGAAGGGCAGGGCAGGGCAGGTAATCCCCTGGAAAGGAGAGGGCTGATGCTCCAGCAAGGCTCTGCTGTGCTGCAGGACCAAGGCTGCCCTACAGCCCCTCCATGACAATGCTGCCTCTCCTCAAGTCCCATCAGCTGTCCAACATAATGCTCCCCACAGGGAACCCTCACAACAGCAAATGCCCCTTTTCAGGCCAAATGTTGCACAACAAAATGCTGTACCTTCCTGGGATAAGGGATAACTTCTGCCCCACCATGTGTGTGGCAAGTTAATATGCTGAATAAATTACCTGCTTTAAAATTATAAACTCTACCTAAAGTTACACTCCAACACAACAGCAGCCTTAGATTAAGATGGGGAAGAAAAAAATCTTCACCCCTATTTCCATCCCATTTATTCAGTTTCATTAGGATCTTAATAATTTTCTAATCTCTCTTTTGTAAGATACATTTTTCTGAAACAATTCTTCTTGTTGACACTCTCTGTAAGAACGAGGAATTTTTCTCTTCCTCATATTAGTCATAAGAGAAAAAAAAATCTGAAAAAAAAATCTTCATACCCACAGACACTTCAGAGACAGTGACATTTGAACAAATGTGCAGCAAACAGAACTCTGATAAAATCGTACCACACTCTTAGAAGGAATGTAAGCTTTTCACCAGTGAGCATTTTGAAGCACTTTTACCCTTTCTAAATCATCTGCTAAGGGGAGAGGCACAGGACGGCACAGCCCATGATCCTGCTGCTGTGAGGTGGATTTCAATACTAATAAATGGCAATACTAACAAATAGGTAAATAGTTAACAGATTTGTATTTAAACAGCAAGTAGGTTTGTTGTACTTTCTAAAAAAAATAAATGCAAGCCCTTGCACCATTTGTACATAACTACTGTCTACCTGATGTGCAAGGAGGAAGAGACTAAGAAAATTACTGAAAATCACATACAGACGCATCCTGTGGGCATCTGGCCTCCCCTGCAACCTTCACGGTCATGTGCCCAAAGGCAAAAGCCATTTCCACCTTTGCAAATTAACCTGAAAGCCTCTCATCACCATCCTGCATCTCCTGGATCATCACCCCAATGTTACCAGCACCCAGAAGCAGTCAGTCAGCTCCTTGCCTGTACTGAGGGATGCAAAAGCATTCCAAAGGAAAGCAAAACACCACCAAAATAGTTTCACTATGCTGACGTTGGACCAGCACCTTCTCTATTCAATAAATCTTGTTGAGGTTCAATGCAGAAGTTGTTTTAAGGGAAGGAAAAAAATTCCATAGCCATAAATCTCCCTTCTCAATATAATACGAGTATTTCTCTGAATTTTAATGCTACATTTCTTAAAATAGTCTTCTTGTGCCTGTGATTTACTAAATAAGCATATTTATATAACTACACATGTAGCAGTAAGACTAATTCAATAAATTAGAGCTCAAAACATCAACTGTGAGCACAAGTATATTTACAAACAGCAATAAATTAAAGATTAAAACGTGTGCGATATTACATAACGATCTCTGAAGTTTTGTACCAAAGTGTTTAAGGGCCAGAACGAGCAGGGTGCTCACTGCTCATGCCCACACACGGAGCACGGCCAGGCTGGGAGCCAGGGTGGAGGCAGAGCCAAAGGCTCCAGGCCACAGCCGGAGCCACCACAGGAGCCACTGTGACACAGCCCCGAGCACCAGCCCTGCACCTGCGCTGGCCTGCCAGTGTCCCTAGCAGGAACAGGCATCAATTCCCATCACTTCCATTTGGAAGGCATGCACCCACACCAAACAATTCACGGTTGCACTAGAAGTCTTTAAGTATAATATTAAGCCATAGAATGTAACTCAAACCCAAATACTCAGTGATTTGCAGATGCAGAAATGAAAATGGCCCATTTCCTCCCCATTGTAGCCAGTGGAAGGCATTTCCAGGGCTATTCTCTGCAAAAGAAGGCATGTGACTGGAAAGGAATGCCGAGAGGGATGGTACAATTTGTCCCAACCGGAAGAAGATAAGGACAGCTGCTCCCCCAGCATGCAGTCACACAGCCAGGGCAGCCCCTGCAGAGAAGGCATGGTGCTGAGAGAGGGGAAGACATGGGAGACAACGCAGTGCACAAAGCTTCATAAGAACAAGATGAAACTTTTTAGGTACAGTCCCCATGTTATTGATGCTTCTGCATACACACATCTATAATTCTCTCTCACCTGCAGGTGCAATGAAGAGCCTCTGCAAGCCTCACAGCACCTAAGTTTATCAAATCAAAAATTAAAAAAAAAAACATTAAAAGGAAGTGCAAAGTAGGGCAAGTAGCTCTGTAATAGTATCTCTCTTTGAAAAAATTAGCTATCTGCCCAAAGGCCTTTTCTCTTTGAGGCTGAAGGATAATCAAATCCTATAAAACCCATTAAAGGTTTCTGCTGATCAAAAATCTTCAAATAACTTCCAGCTACCTGATGTCCCTTTACAAACTGAAGGAGACAAGAAACGTGCAAGTAAGAATGTGAATGAATACAACTGGCATTTATATTCTGTTTACTTAAAATGACCTATGTTAGAACTTCCGTACACCACTATCTTTTACTGGCAACAAAATAACTCAAATGTATGAACAAAATGTGAATGATCCCAATAATTCAGTCCTTACCTATAAAGTTACTACTTTTCAACCAAGTCACAACCAAAGATTTATTAAGTCTTTCCTGTATCTCTTTATGTCCTTTTCCTGAGTACTTCCAGGCATTTGCAGCCCTGCATTTAAGGAGAGCAGGAGTGCCAGCTCACAGGCATTAGCAATTTTATACTGCTGGTGTTAGGGAAGCAGTTGAGCCTTAGCCTGTAAGATGGTAACACTGCACAATTCCTGTACTTGAACTACATCTCCACTCTTGGCACTCCCCTGACTGTTTATCTGCCATTCCCTATTGGTCAGACAATCAACAACCACATGTAAAACTAAAAGGTACTAAAAAATATACAAGTCCCCTTGTAACACAGTTTTCCAAAGGAGTAAGTATCACTCACAGGGTACAGAAACTCCATGTGAAAGGCAGCTGAGTGATCTTTACTGCATCCTGGCTCCCACACTCTACCTTGCCTTAAGGCCCCCAGAACTGAGGCAGGCAGCAGACTCCCTGGGCACAGAACTGGTAAGTTTCACCAAGTTTTTGACAAAGTACAGTGAGGAGACAAGAGCTAAAAGCAGTAAAGAACAGGTCTAACAAGACCAACTTTGAATTGGCCGGCACCTTGCAAAAGATTTTCAGAATTCTCGTGATACAGATAAGAACAGTGAGTTGGAAAGACTACTGCACTTAAAAGAATGTGAACTGGAACTGCACAGCTTAATTGTTTCTGCAGATGAAGGGGAATTTCTTTTCTATTTTTATTACAGTGA